>NC_083426.1:11854135-13143421 GCF_020745735.1 Hemiscyllium ocellatum | reverse complement strand
ACCAAGTCTGATGAACTTTGGTCTTTAGCAGTTCTTTGAGGTGGAAGATCCTGCAGATTAATATAAGTACTTTCCAAGTTAGCTTTGGGTACCTTCTTCACAGTGGAGTATATCACATTTGTATCCTCCTGAGGAAACAGAGACAAATGAAGAATGATGGCTCAACATTAATCAGATTCACAGGGAGATATTTAAATATGGGGACAGGAGGTCTTGCCCACTGGCTAATGAGCCAGCAAGTCTACCCCCATCTTTAAACTGTTTTTTTAATCAAGCTGTTCAGAGCTGTTATTACACCTCTCTGGCCTCTCATTCCAGGGTAGGGACATTCCCACTGCATCACAAGAGGGCCCTCTCCATCTGTCTTTTAGACAAAGTCACTTGCATTAAGTACCTCCCAGGTACTTATTGGAGAGTTATCATTGACTGGCAGCTTCTTTGAACAGCAGCGCCACTGGGGAGGTGGTGGCTGTAGCTGGTATGACACTCACACAAGGTCCAGTAGCGTCTTAGAGTCATAGAGATGTACAGCACAGAAACAGACCCTTTGGTCCAACTCATCCATGCTGGCCAGAGATCCTAACTAATCTTGTCCCACTTGCCAGTACTTGGCCCATATCCCTCTAAAATCTTCCTATTTCATATACGCATCCTGATGCCTTTTAAATGTTGTAATTGTACCAGCCTCCATCACTTCATAGTGACAGCTCATTCCATATACACACCACCCTCTGTGTGAAAAAGTTGCCCCTTAGGTCCCTTTTAAAACTTTCCTCTTTAACCTTAAAATCTATGCCATCTAGTTCTGGACTCCCCCACCCCAGGGAAAAGACCTTGTCTATTTATCCTATCCATGTCCCTCATGATTTATAAACCTCTATAAGGTCACCCCTCAGCCTCTGATGTTCCAGAGTAAACAGTCCCAGCCTACTCAGCCTCCCCTTATAACTCAAACCCTCCAATCCTGGTCTCCCCACCATCAAATTCACCACGGAACTCCCACAAACACCTGCACCTTATTGAGGTGTGTCCCTCTACAGACTAAGTGACGGGCTAACAATCTTAAACTCAGCAAATAAGGCAGCCATTTCTTGGCTCCCAGGAATGTGTATTTGCTATTTTTACTGGTTATATATCATTGAATCCTTACAGTAGGGAAACAGGCCATTCAGCCCAACAAGTCCACACTGACTCTTTGGTAAACATCCCACCAAGACACATCCCCCTACTCTGTAACCCTGCATTTTCCATGGTTAATCCATCTAAGCTACACATCCCTGCACACTATAGGGCAATTTAGCCATGGCCAAACCACCTAACCTGCACAACTTTGGACTTTGGAAATTGGAGCACCCAGAGGAAACCCATGTGGACACAGGGAGAATGTGCAAACTCCACACAGATAGCCGTCTGAGACTGGAATTGAACCCGGGCTTGTGGTGTTGTGAGGCAGCAGTGCTAAGATTGGGCTGGAGATTTGGACTAGGTGAAAGTGAGGACTGCAGATATTGGAGGTCAGAGTCAAGATTAGAGTGGTGCTGGAAAAGCACAGCAGGTTAGGCAGCATCCAAGGAGCAGGAAAATCGACATTTTGGGCAGAAGCTCTTCATCAGGAATGAGGAGATTGGGACTAGCTGGGTAGCTCTTCCGGGAGCAGGTATGGAGTCAATGGGCCCAATGGCCTCCTTCTGTACTGCAAAATTCTAAGATTATAAATAAACTCAGAAGTCAACTGGTTCCCCATGATGGCGAATGGTTCACATCCAGTCCTGGGTGTTTGTGGGTGTGTGGATAGGTGGAGGGGGCAGATCTCAATGTGCTCCCAATGCTCAATGCTGTCTTTGTGGAACCTCTTGAACAATACCTTGGCAATCCTGCATGGATTGTGCTGAGCCTCTTTCCCCACCTCTGATCTCTCAGCTCACTTCGGGTGAATTTGAGCCGGTCGGTTTTGACCTGTGAAACTCAACTAAAGACCAGCTCTTACTGACTTGTGCGGTTCAGGATTGATACTTTGACAAGAACCCGAAAAATGGAACCAAGTTCCAAGAAGACAGCAGCAATTTAGGAAGAAGGCCAATAGATTGTTAGCTTTTATTGCAAGAGGATTTGAGTACGGGTGTAGCGAGGTCTTACTTCAGTTGTATAGGAGCTTGGTTAGAGCATACCCAGAGTACTATGTGTCATTTTCCTCTCCTTCACTCCATAAAGGGAATGCAATGATGGTTCACTGGATTTGTTCCCGGGATGGCAGGAATGTCCTATGAGGAGAGGCTGGGCACACTGTGTCCCACCTCCCTCGTGTTTCAAAGAATGAGAGGTCATCTTTTTGAAACCTACAAAGTACTTAAACGGATAGATTGAATAGACATAGGTAAAATGTTTCCTCAGGTCTGGGAATCCAAAACCAGGGAAAATAGGTTAAAAATAAGGGGGAAGTTATTTAGGTCCAAGATGAGGAGAAATGATTTTACTCAAAAAGTTGTGAACTTTTGGAATTCTCTAAAGCAGAGGGCTGTAGAAGCCCAGTCTTTGAGTATGTTTAAGATAGAGGTTGATAGATTTCTGATCACCAACAGAATATAGTATAGGGTTATACAGATGGGGCATTGAAAAGTTTGATCAGCCACGATTGTAGGACAGACTCAGTAGGCTGAATGGTCTACTCCTGTTTCATTGTTACTATGTTTCGATGGGATAGATCATATTGTTAAACGTGGGGAGCCTGACTGCATCTTTCAATGCAAGAATCCATCTGTGGTTTCAGGGTGAATATTTATGGGCTGAAGATTTATGACCAGTCATAGACAAGATGTTATGGTGCTGCACCAATTATATCCAGACTAACGGTGAGTTATTCAAATGGCTTTTGCTTATAAGGGGAAAACCTGAATGTAACTATCATTAACTGAAGACAAAAAAACCTGCCAGAGATCATAGCGTGTCAGGCAGCATCCATGGAGAGAAAGCAAGCTAACGATTTGAATCTAGATGACTCATCAGAGTTACCAACACTTTTCCAGTTCTAGCTGATGTTGAACTAAAGGGTCCTCCCACTTGGAATTCCATCCACAAATCGCTTCCTCATCTTTGACCCCTACTTCTCCTTACCCTATGCTTGCCTTTACCAATAGTTCACCTGTGGCTTTTTGGCTCTGTCTGTTTCTTGAGGCAATGGCTGGTTCAAGTCCAGGAGCAACAGGTGACCTGACCTTTATGAGGTAAATGCACCAATGTTTGCAATTCTCACGTGATCAAACATCACATGATCAGTTGTCATGTGCTCAAGTGTCATGTAATCGAATTGTCATGCCATGCTGTATCCAATCAGAGTTAACAACTGTCTCCTTGGACCTCCTGCCACCAATGTGAGCTTGACATTACATCATCTTACCATGACAGAGGAAGCAGGACTACCAACACCAGGAGTATTCGGTTCAACTGTGACTGAAAAATAAAATTATAATAAGAACATTTAACATTTTTTTGTCTTCACGAGATGCAGGTGTTGCTGGCAATGCATTGAACTGTATGGTTTACTTGGTCACTTACAGGACACATTACTATGGTCTGAAGTTACAAATGCTTCATTCGTTAATGGATGGAGTGCGTAACTGGCTAGGCAGCATTTATTGCCCATCCCTAATTGCCCAGAGGGTAGTTAAGAGTCAACCACATCATGATGGGTTTGGAGTCACATGTAGGCCAGACCAGATAAGGATGGCAGTTTCCTTCCCTAAAGGACATTAGTGAACCATATGGAGTTTTCTAAGAATCAACAATGGATTCATGGTCATCATTAGACTTTTAATTCCAGATATTTATTGAACAAATATTCCACCATCCACCTTAGCAGGATTCAGTCCCAGGTTCCCAGAACATTATCTGGGTCTCTGGCTTGACAGTCCAGTGATGACACCATTAGGCATTGCCTCCTCATATAGACCAGACTAAAAGACATCAGTAACTACATGTGTTTTCACAACAATCGAGGTCTCAATTCCAGTTTGCTAATTAACTGATTTTAAGTTTCACCAGTTGCCATGCTCTACAGAGATTTTGTTTTTCTGAAAAGTAGCTGAAAGAATTATAATGTGTCTTATCATACCTTAAGAGGTTGTGTTCAATTACAGAATCCATTGGTTTCCAATGTATTGTAATTATTCATTAATTGGTCAGTTGTGAGACATTAGTAAACCCTGTCAAAATCTCATTGTCCCTCTCCCTCTCTCTCTCCTTCTCCCTCACTTTTGATAGTTTACATTGCCCTTAAAGCTCCTTGTGGGGGCCTATAGTATTCAGTTGTCATTTTGATGCAACCATCAGCATTGATTGTGAAACTGACAGCAGCCTTTATTATCTGCACATCTACTTTAAACATGAAAATTCAGAAGTTGCTGTTAATGATAATCTGTTCTTCCACAGGGTGCACTATTAAAGTCTTGGTAAATGGAAATCAATTAGGCATCACTGATTGATACGAATTTTCAAATTTTGTACAATTAATCTCACTGTAAAAATCTTTGAAAAATTATGCCTTCATGGAAGAAGAATGTTTAACAGCACACTAAATAATAACTATTTTTGATCAATCTCTTTAGACCTGAAAGAACAATTCATATTTACGGAAAGTCAACTTTCTGCATTCTATGCTAAAGATTCCATAGTTTTTTAAAATACTACTTTTTAAAGTTAACTTTCAGGTTCTAACTTAATCATATGCAAATATCCATCTATTTATATCTTTTTCTCTAAAATTATAAAAAATTAAACGATAAGATACATTTTTTGTTGTCTGGTGATAAATCTTCAATTTCTTTGCCAGTGTGATAAAATCATGGATACCAGGTACTGGGGTTCCTGAATTGTTGGTACCAGAGCAAAACATTTAGCAAAGAGATAATGAAATCTGTACCACAGGGATTGCCAAAGGGAAGCTTTCTTGAGTATCAGCAGTGATGTCATCACTTCACTACTGCCTGTAAAATTCCAATCATTGTAAAATTAATATGGTTTCTTGCTGCTGACAGACATGGGTAAAATCTTATTGGAATTAGCCCTGTTGTTTTCATTTGTGAATAACGGATGTTCCTTCTCCTTTTAAACGTTCTCTTTTGTTAATCTGCTTCCCTTCCCTCTTCGCTTTGTCTTCTGTAGATTGTTAACTGTTTCTGATATTCCACTGCCTTTTCTTAGCTGTCTTCAATACTTTGCTCATGCACCCAATTTTTGGTGCTGAATCTACAGTTACAGGCAAGTAATTAACTTGTTGAAGACATCAGAGTAAGCACAATCCTGTCCTCTGCTGCTAAGCCAATATTTATTTTCCTTGTACTATCTGTCGACCACTGAGACCAATTGCTGTCCCAGGCATGAACATCTAACTTAGCCTAGTTTACAGTGATAGGATATTTAATTTCCCTTCTTTATAAATAATTTGGGGAAACAATTCTGGCTTCTGTTCGTGAAACTGCTATTTTGCCTCCTTACCATAATGCTAACTGCTTGTGTTGCCTAACTTGTGAGTTTCATTTACACAGCACTCCAACATCCCAGTTTAAATGGTGGTGCAGGGAACTGGACAGATCCATTAGGATGCAGCAACCTCCTGCTTGTACTGTAACTTTGCAGTGTTTAAATAAAGAAATGCAAATTTGTTTTCATGGACGTTTTAAACACAAGTTTTACATTTTCATCTGGACCGAACATACCACTTTTCTTCTGCTGTTTTAATTTTGCATAAAAGAGAACAGCGGCAGTGAGCAGAAGGAAGATGATCAGGATGACTACGGTTAGAATAATTTGCCAGCTGTCCATCTGATTTGATTGTGAACCTCCATCACTGCAAAATACAATCAAGATGATTGGGACAAATAAGAAATACATTTGAACATTGCTGTATCTGCAGCTCTAAGTAGATTAGGAAGTAAGCATCCATTCATTATATTGACACTTAAGGAAATTCTTTGGCATTCATTATATTGTGAACACATGAGCATTTGGCATGATCCCACTAAATATTTTTTCCTGTTCTGTTAGCAAAGGTTTTTCAAAAGCAAATGCGCGCATTTGTTATAAAATAATTTCATACAAACTGGTGAAATGCTTGTTAACCAGTTGACACAGGAAATTAGATCTTGGGATGACCACAGTCCAGGTGTGAATCTTGGTACAATTGATAATATCTCTGAGGTAGCAGGTTGTAAATTCAAACCTGATTGTAGATGGTGTCTTGTGACCTCTCAGAATGATGCTTACTGTGGCAGTGCTGCTCCTTTAACAAAGTTAGGTTGTCCTTATTTTTTTTTCATGAAGTCACAGGTTCTGGTGTGACTAGTTTTGATGGGTTTTGGGGCCAATTTGATTATAACTAACGGATACTACCTTAGGCAAAAGGCTTTCAAGTTTTAAGAAAAGTCCTTGTACAATGAAAGGGGAGTGGCCAATTCTCCCAGCTCAGTTTTTCTCTGGTTTGGTTGGGTTTTTGCAGTCTGGCTGTTCGGAGCAAGCAGTCAGCCAGTTTTGAGGCTGCTGGTCCGAGAAACAGCTCCACGGAAGGAGGTGTTCCAAGCTGAATCTCTCTGTCATCTCTCTCTGTCCTGTAAGACCCTGCGTTTGATTTTATCTTTTTTGCCAAGGGGTGTTTATGGGGATTGTTGCATGTACAGAACAACTTTGATTGTCTGAACATCAATTATCCGAATTTTGGATTATCCAAACAAGATCTCAAGGTCCTGTAAAAATGCTATCCATTATCCAAGCAATCAATTATTCGAACTCTCAGTTATCTGAATGAAATACTCTCCGCCCATCTTGTTTCGGTAATTGAGGTTGTTCTGTATGTGGAACAGCATTATTAAGTTCGGATAATCTGTTGGGCTTTTGCATAGGTTAAGTTATTCTGTATTCAGTTCTCTTTTGTTTGTGTTTCATTTGGTAATCTTGCAAATAAATCCTGCCCAAACCCAGACCCCCACTCTATCCTCATAACCCCGCATTTGCCATGGCTTATCCACTGAGCCTGCACATCCCATTGGTGACTTTTGACCTTCCTCCTTCAAAGACCGGGAAATAACCATTTCTGCTGACAAGGTACCTTTTAATTTCCCCATATGCCTTCCATATTGCAATATGTGTGGTTTTAGAAATTTATACACATTAAAAAAGGATTAATTTCTTAGCCTTTGGTTTTGACCAGCCTGACCATTTGACTGTGATCAGAGGCTTGTGTCTTTGATATAAAAGCACCCTTTAAAACCCCCAAGTCTGGGGAGAATTGTTTCTAAAATTAGGATTGATAAAGTTACTAAAACTTGATATATACCTTGATAAAGTTACTAATTCAAATATTCAATGAGAAATTTACATGAAGTTTAGATTAAGATTCAATATGTGGGCGATCTTTTGATCATTAAAGAACAGATAAAGCTTTATGACATGGTCCTGAGCTGCTGAAAGTAGCTGGGATTAAAACAGCCTGGGGAAAGCTCAGCCAGGGAAGACCTTTGGATTACTATATGAATAGGAAAGGCTTGCAGGTGGGATTGGTTTTGTTTGGGATTATGGTCAACATGAACTGGTTCGACCAAAAGGCCTGTTTCCATGCTGTACATCTCTATGATTCCAAAACAGCTCTCTTTAGCAAGGTTAAACTAAAATCTCACTTCTACAATTACAATTTTATGGCAAAAATAATCAAATCATCCACATGTAGACCTCTCCAAAAGGTAAGCATTGCCTTATTAATACCTGATCCATATTGGACACACCTACTGGGGGCATTATATGTGGTAAAAGTATAAGGGTAATTAGGGGGAATAATTATGAAAGATATCGCAGTATATTGCCATACTCAGTAGGATGTATAGAGGCCACCTTGGTAGCATCTGCTTATCCAATATATGTAACAGAAGAGGCTAGACATAGTTTTAATGCCATAGCTAACTACCATGAAGACTATATGGAGAGCAAAAGAGCCAACAAATGCAGCATGCACAGATACATATTCACCTGGTCACCAGGAGCCAAACAGTCTAAGGAAAGTGGAACTGGTTGAAATACATAAAAGGTGCAGTTAATGTTCAAGCTGTGGAATGAGAAAGAGACAATCTGATGCAATGTCTAACCCAGATTTCCTCTGTTATTACATTGTTGTCTGAATAGTTTGCTCTGATCTTGTTGAGGTACAGTGTGTGCACAGGACAATACCATTAAGGTAATGGGCTGCTCTCCCATTAGAGGGAGGGGACTGGTAGTGGCTGAACCTGAGGGTCACCTTGTCTTGGGCAAGGGGAGAGGTTGAGCAGGAGAACCCATCATGGTAATCTCAGCCAGTAGGGAATTGAACCCATTCGGTTGGCATCACTATGCATGCAAACCAGCTGTACAGCCAACTGAGCTTGTACTAATTCCCAAACCACCCTCAAAGGGCTCTCGGACCAGTTACTGACTCTCTAAGATTCAGCAATGCTGCACTAAAGGATCTGCTCCAGGCCATCCAGGAGAGAAGGGAGGTCCTTATTTTCAGGGATGCTGTTGGGAAAGCCTCCATCAGTTCTATGCAGTCTGTGCAGGGAGGTTGCAGCACAGATCAATGCTAGCGATCTGTACAAAAGATCCTGGAACCGGTTCAGGCATGGAATGAACAATCTGCTGAACCTGATGAAGGAAGTAGCATAATGTTCTCACTGCAAGCAGACACGTGTAGTGATATTACTTCATTCATCTTTGCAAAGGCATGTCATGCAGGACAATTGCCTACAAGCTGATAATGTGATTCTGTACATTGCCAATGTGACATATTACAGGAGTGGAGAGCAGGCAATATCAGGCAGTGATACCAAGGGACCTCTCTAGACCAGTGTGAAGGATGGAGACCATCTAGATTCTGTCACTGCTGTGTGTCCACCATGCAAGTGCCATCACCCACTTGGGGATTATTTCACTGGTTCCTTCCTGTCTGTGAGGGACCTTATGGGACATCTCAGCATCACTGTCTTCTCTTCCTCATCAGAGGATACCTCTCCCTCCTACATTTACTCTTGTCCCAAGCCTTTGTGAAGTGAGCCCATGGAGGACCCAGCATGAGATGATGGTGGGGTGTGCTGGGAGTGGGGGTGTGGGGGATGGGGCGGGGGGTGAGGGATGGGGGGGAGGGCGGGGTGTCACTCTCGGGGTGAGACATTTCGGAGCACCACATGAGCCAGCCTGGCACCGGAATCTCAGTTTTGGCATTCCCATGGTGGGCTCAGTGCTGCCCTCTCGGAGGCATGTGCATTGCTGTAACTTTCCTCAGCATCAGACTGAGGATTTCCGACCGGTGCTGTCAACCTGCTCCTGAGGAGTTAGCCTTTGTCTCCCATCCTGGATGTGATGAGGACCATTCCAAACTGCAGGTATGTGTGACTGCTCCAGAATGTCAGAGCTGTGACAGCTCTGGAGGGCTGCTTTGTTGCTTTAGACTCTAACTGGAGTTTGGTGAACCAGGCAGTTAGGTCAAAGGTTGGAGAGATGGTCAGTCCCTGCTTTTCTTTTATTGTTGAGTACATCTGCTCTGTACCCTAAAAGCAAGGTCTTAGGGAACGTAGAGTTGCACTGACCTGAGAAACCAAAATGAAGCCCATCTAACCCACACTATTTCATTGTTGTCCATATACCTATTCAATGACTTTTTAAATGCCATTAAAGTTGACAGGTCTACTACTGTTGCAGGCAGGTGCACTCCACACCCCGACTACACACTGAGTAAAAAAACTTAAGGCATAAGGAGAAAGAGTGACTTCACAGAAGTCTTACAGGACAGAGCACCAAAATCCAAAAAGATAGAACAAATCTGGCAAGGAGCAGCTGGTCAAAGACATAGGTAAACTTTCAAAGGAGCTGCCCAGAGTCACCTTCCCTCAATCCAGAGATGGAGCCCCTGAGGCGATGGCAAGATTCAAAAGTGACACAAGGCAACTGGAAGCTGCTGATAAGCTGAGTACAGACGGTGGGTCAGGCGGTCTGACTGTTATCGCTTATAGTTTGTGGTTTACAGTTTGTAAGGGCTATATTGTTTTAATGAGGTAAAGGGAAGATGGACTCAAAAGTAATTGGTTCGAGGGAGGTAGGACCAGTACCAACTGGACTGGTTACTCCTCAACAGGACCAGGACTGATGTCCTAGGTTTCGACTGGAATCACAGGGCTTGGGAACCTAGACAAAGTGACAATGGAAGGAGAATCAAGGACGGTAATGGTAGAGAGAACAGTAGACCGCCCAATCAAGGCTAAAAGGCAAAATGGGCCATAGTATGAATAAAAGTTAGAATGATCAAAGATGGCAAAAGGCAAGTCTAAAGGCTTTGCATCATAATACATAAACATTCTGACTAAGGTAGATGGTGCAAATTGAGGTAAATGGATATGATCTTGTAGCCATTACAGAGGGAGGTTACAATAAGATCAAAACTGGGAACTTAATATTCATGGACATTTGACCTTTTGGAAAGACAGGAAGGGAAGGAAAAGATAGTGGGGTAGCACAGTTAATAAGAGATGAAACGTGGATAGTTATGAGATATAAACTAGGCTGAGATGATATAGAGTCCATTTAATGAAGGTAAATAACAACAAGGGAAAAAAAAACATTGGTAGTAGTCTGTACAGACCTTCAAACAGTAGCTAGACTGTAAGAAAATGTATAAATTAACAAATAATAGGAGCATGTAAAAGGAATACAGCAGTAATTATGGGAGACTTTATTCTTCATGTTGATTGGGTTAATCAAATTGAAAAGGGTTGCTGTGACAATGAATTTGTAGAGTATATTAGGAATATTTCCTACAGCAATATGTAATGGAGCCAACACAGGAGCAGGCTATCTTGGATCTAGTAATGGGCAATGAGGCAGGTTTAATAATTGACCTCATAATAAAAGGTCCCCTGACAAGGAATGATCATAAAATGATAGAATTTAAAATTAAATTGTGAAGGGACAGCCCTTTAGAACTGAGATGAGGAGGAATTTCTTCAGCCAGGTGGTGGTGAATCTACAGATCGCATTGCCATTGAAGGTTGTGGAAGCCAAGTCAGTGAGTGTCTTTAAGAGAGAAGTAAATAGGTTCTTGATTAGTAAGAGGTTCAAAGATTCCAGTAAGAAGGCAGGAGAACAGAGTTGAGAAATATATCAGCCATGATTGCATAATGGAGCATGACTCAATATTCTAAATATCCTGTTCCTATATTTTAGAGTTTCATGATATGAGAGAGAAGTCAAAGTGAACACAGATCCTTTACAAATGAATCTCGGGTGATTGTTATGGAGAACAAGGAAATGATAGAGGAATTAAACAGGTGTTTTGCATCAGTTTTGAGATGGAAGATACTTCAAACATACCATTAATACTAAAGAATACAAGGAAGAAACTAAGTACCATAATCATCACTGATTTTGAGAAGTAATATTAGACAATGTAATAGGACGAAAGGCAGTTAAGTCCCCTGGTCCTGATGATTTGCATTTGAGGATCCTAAAAGAGGTAGCTATAGAGATAATGGATGCATTGGTTGTAATTTGACAAAAATCATTGCATTATAGAGCAATCTTGGGAGGATTGCAAAACTGCCAATGTGTCACCCCTAGTCAAAATGTGATGGGGACTAAAAGCAAGTAATAGTAGGCTGCTTCGCATAGCATCTATTTTTGGGGAAATATTGGAATCAATTATTAAGGACACAATAGCTGAACAGTTACAAGATCACCATCTAATCAAGCAGAGTCAGCATGATTTCATGAAAGGTAAATTGTATCTAAGTAATTTGTTAGTTTTTCAAGGAAGCCTCAACCATAAAAGATACAGGGGAACCAGTAGATGAGTTGCAGTTGGACTTCTGGAAAACATCCGATAAGGTAGCTCACAAAAAGATGAAGTTGTGAGATTTATTAAGAGGAATTCCACAGATTTCAGTGCTGGGACCATAATTGCTTACAATACATATTGACGACTTGGAGGAAGGAAGTGAAAATACTGCAGCTAAGTTTGTAGACTGTCCAAAAATAGGTGGAAAGGCAATTTCTGAGAGGGATACAGAGAGTTTACAGAGAGAAATTGGTAAATTAAGTAAGTGAGCAGAGAGTTCGTAAATGGGGTATAATGTGGGAAAATGTGAAATTGTTATTTTGGAAAGAAGAACAATAGGACAGTATTATCTAAATGGAGAAAAACTGCAGAACACTGCAACCCAAAGGGGCTTGGAGGTTCTTGTGTATAAAACACAGAAAGCTAGCACAAAGGAGCAGTAGGTAATCAGGAAGGCTCATGGAATGTTGGCCTTTATTTCAAGAAGATTGGAGTATAAGAGTAGGGAAGTCTTACTGCAACTATACTCGGTGCTGGTGAGACCACATCTGAAGTACTTTGAGCAGTTTTTGTCTTATTTGAGCAAGGATATCATTTGCAGAGAGGTTTCTTTGAGACAGATGATCCATGGTATGATGGGACTGTTTTATGAGCAAAGGCTAAACAGGTTGTGACCAATCTCATTGAAGTTTAGAAGAATGAAGTGCAATCTCATTGAAACATATCAGATTCTTAGAGGGGCTTGCCAGGGTAAATGCTGAGAGGATGTTTCCCTTCATGGGAGAGTCGAGGACCAGAATTCGCAAACTTAGAATGAAAGGATACCCATTTCAGACTGAGAAGGGGAGGAATTTCTTCTCAGAGGATTGAGAATCTTTATAGATTCTTTATTAGCAAGGGAACCAAGAGTTCCTGGGAAAGGGCAAGATCAGCCATGGTCCTGTTAAATGGTGGAGCAGGCTTGTCGGGTCTGAATGGCCCATACCTTTCCCTATTTCCTATGGTCTTATATCATGGGCACATCTAGAGTACCTGGCTATCACTGTCACAGGTTATCTTTCCTGAAGGAAACTTTCCTGTTGACAAATAAATAGCTGGATAGCAAGGATAACTATGTCAGGCCCCTAGCTATCAACTATAGCTCCACCTTCAACAATATAATCACAAACAAACCTATCTCCAACCTCCGAGACCGAGATTTCTGCTCCCCCTTCTCTATCTGGATCCTTGATTTATAGAGTGATAGAGTCATAGAGATGTACAGCATGGTCCAACCTGTCCATGCCGACCAGATATCCCAATCCAATCTAGTCCCACCTGCTAGCACCCATCCCATATCCCTCAAACCCTTCCTATTCATATATCCATCCAAATGCCTCTTAAATGTTGCAATTGTACCAGCCTCCACCACTTCTCTGGCAGCTCATTCCATACACGTACCACCCTCTGTGTGAAAAGGTTGCCCCTTAGGTCTCTTTTATATCTTTCCCCTTTCACCCTAAACCTATGCCCTTTAGTTCTGGACTCCTCAACCCCAGGGAAAAGACTTTGTCTATTTATCCTATCCATGTCCCTCATAATTTTATAAACCTCTATAAGGCCATCCCTCAGCCTCTGACGCTTCAGGGAAAACAGTCCCAGACTGTTCAGCCTCTCCCCATATCTCAAATCCTCCAACCCTGGCAACATCCTTGTAAATCTTTTCTGAACCCTTTCAAGTTTCACAACATCTTTCCGATATGAAGGAGACCAGAATTGCACGCAATATTCCAAAAGTGGCCTAACCAATGTCCTGTACAGCCACAAATGACCTCCCAACTCCTGTATTCAGTACTATGACCAATAAAGGAAAGCATACCAGACGCCATCTTCACTATCCTATCTACCTGCGACTCCACTTTCAAGGAGCTATGGATCTGCACTCCAAGGTCTCTTTGTTCAGCAACACACCCTAGGACCTTACCATTAAGTGTATAAGTCCTGCTAAGATTTGCTTTCCCAAAATGAAGCACCTTGCATTTATCTGAATTAAACTACAACTGACAATTCTCAGCCCATTGGCCCAGCTGGTCAAGATTCTGTTGTAATCTGAGGTAACCTTCTTCGCTGTCCACTACAACTCCAATTTTGGTGTCATCTGCAAACTTACTAACTGTACCCCTTATGCTCGCATCCAAATCATTTATGTAAATTACAAAAAGTAGAGGGCCCCGCACTGATCCTTGTGGCACTCCACTGGTCACAGGCCTCCAGTCTGAAAAACAACCCTCCACCACCACCCTCTGTCTTCTACCTTTTAGCCAGTTCTGTATCCAAATGGCAGCAATGAGACAGAGTACAGCAAAGAAATAGAGTTCTTTGCAGCATGGTATAAAATCAATCCCTCCATCAATGTTAGCAAAACGAAGGAGCTAGTCGGTGACTTTAGGAAGCAGAATGGAAGGCACACCACTGTCCACAATAACATCTCTACTTCCTCAAGAGGCTAAGGAAATTCAGCATATCCATATTCAGAAATTTTATAAATGCAAAATAAAAAATATCCTATCTTAATGCATCACAGAATGGCATAACAACTACTCTTCCAAAGACCACAATAAACTGCAGAGAGTCACAGGCCAGGCCATCACACAAACCAATATTCTATACTTGCTGTTGCCTCGGGAAAGCAATCAATATGATCACAGGCCTCTCCCACTTGAACTTTACTCTCTTCCACCCTCTTCCCTGATATAAGAGTTTGAATAGGCGTATGAAGATACACATGAATAGCTTCTTCCCCACTGAATGGACCACTCAAATGTTAATGTTCATTACTGTCTCTGCACCTTCTCTGCAGCTATAACACTGTATTCTGCACTCTTTTCTGCTACCCTGATGCTCTTTGTATGAAACAATCTGCACAAATACCATGCAAAATAACACGTTTCACTGTCTTAGTAAATCAAATCAAAGATAGTTTCCTAATCAAACTGTACAGAGATGTTTTTACAACCTTCTGCAGCAGGTGGGATTTGAATCTATATCTTCTGTCTCAGCGGTAGGGTCATGACCACTGCATCTCCAGAGCCCTTCCAAATGACAAATACAATATATTGGAAAGGTCCACTTAATTCCCACAAGTTGTGCTTTTTTTTAATTTCAAAAATATACTTTATTCACAAAATTATTTGGATCTCTCTACAATTGGTCTTGCCATCCCTGTGCACACATTACTTTGCTTTACATACAGACATTGAAATTTATTTTTCCTATCTACAAGTCTGTACATTTACTATCCAGCTCTTCTGCTGAGGCGTCAGCAGAGCCCAAATGACTGTTCTTCTTAGGCAGGCAGATGTTACACGGTGGTCTTTCCCTACTGCGCCTTGGCAGCAGCTGCCCCAAGCTTCAGCGCGTCCCTCAACACGTAGTCCTGGACCTTGGAATGTGCCAGTCTTCCACACTCAGTCAGGGTCATCTCCTTCAGCTGGAAGATCAACAGTTTTGGACCGCCCAGAGAGCGTCCTTCACCGAGTTGATGATCCTCCAGGCGCAGTTGATGTTTGTCTCGGTGTGCGTCCCGGGGAACAGGCCGTAGAGCACGGAGTCCTGCGTCACGGAGTTTCTCAGGACGAACCTCGACAAATACCACTGCATTCCTCTCCAGACTTCCTTTGCGTAGGCACATTCCAGAAGGAGGTGTGTGACAGTCTCGTCCCCTCTGCAGCCGCTTCGAGGGCAGCGTGCGGTGCGGCAGAGAGTCCGGGCGTGCATAAAGGATCTCACAGGTAGAGCCCTTCTCACCACCAGCCAAGCCATGTCTTGGTGCTTGTTGGAAAATTCTGGCGATGAGGCATTCTGCCAAATGGCTTTGACAGTCTGCTCAGGGAACCGCTCAACAGGATCCGCCCTCTCTTTTTCCCGAAGGGTCTTAAGGACACTATGTGCTGACTACTTCCTGATGGACTTGTGGTCAAAGGTGTTTTCTTCATAAACTTCTCCACGAAGGACAGGTGATACGGAACGGTCCAACTACTCGGAGCGTTCCGCGGCAGCGAGGCAAGGCCCATCCTTCGCAACACCGGGGACAGGTAGAACCTCAGTACGTAGTGACACTTGGTGTTTGCGTACTGGATATCCACGCACAGCTTGATGCAGCCACACACAAAGGTGGTCATCAGGGTGAGGGTGGCATTGGGTGTGTTTTTCCCCCGTTGCCCAGATCTTTATACATCGAGTCCCTTCGAACCTGGTCCATCTTTGATCTCCATATAAAATGGAAGATGGCCCGGGTGACTGCAGGCAGCACAGGTCCTGGGAATAGGCCAGACCTGTGCCATATATAACAACACTGACAGTGCCTCACACCTGATGACCAGGTTCTTTCCTGTGATGGAGAGCGACTGTAGCTTCCATCTTGACACGCTCACTTTCTTGACACGCTCCAACCAAGACTTGGCGCACGCCCAGTCCCTCCGAACCAAATACCCAGCACCTTCAGGTGGTCCCCCTAATGGTGAAGGGGATCGAGGATTGGTCGGCCAAGTTTCCGAATATCATGGCCTTGCTCTTGCCTCGGTTGACCTTGGCCCCTGAGGCCCATTCGAACTGGTCACAAATGCACATGAGTCTGTGTACGGACAGCGGATCTGAGCAGAAAATGGCAACGTCATCCATGTACAGGGAGGCCTTAACCTGCAGGCCCCCGCTGCCAGGAATAGTCACCCTTCTCAGGCTCGCATCCTTCCTGATGGACTCGGCAAATGGCTCTATGCAGTACGCAAACAAGGCAGGAGGGAGAAGACAGCCCTGCCTGACTCCAGATCTGACTGGGAAACTATCTGATTCCCACCCATTGATGGAAACTGCACTGACAATGTTGGTGTAGATCAGTCTGATCTAATTGCAGATTCCCTCCCCAAAGCCTATTTTGGAGAGAACATCTTTCATATACGTGAGTGATATCCTGTCAAAGGCTTTCTCCTGGTCCAGGCTGATGATGCAGGTGTCCAACCTTCTGTCCTGCATGTAGGCAATCATATCCCAGAGTAGTGCGAGACTCTCAGCGATCTTCCTGCCTGATACAGCACAGGTTTGGTCAGGGTAGATGACTGATCCCAGAGCCGACCTGACCCGGTTGGCGATTACCTTTGACAAAATTTTGTAATCCACATTCAATAGTGAGATTGGTCTCCAATTTCTGCTTTGTTCCCTCTCCCCCTTCCGCTGGTAGATGAGGGTGATGATGCCTTCACTCATGGTACCTGCCCAAAGCATACTGACATACACCTCCAGCAGGTCCTGGCAATCAAGTCCCACAGAGCAGAATAGAGCTCGACCGGTAAGCCGTCGCTTCCAGGAGTTTTATTCTTTTCGAAGGACTCGAGGGCCTTGGTCAGCTCGTCCAGAGATAGCGGCTGGTCCAGCCTCTCCTATGTTCTTTGTTTAAGACCTCTGTGATAGAGGACAGGAACGACTGGGAGGCTGCGCTGTCGGTTAGCATCGAGATATACAGACTGGCATAGAAGGATTTGCTGATCCTCATGACGTCAGCCTGAGATGACGTTATCGAGCCATCTTCTTCCTTCAGGCTGCTGAGCACGGAGCTCTCTTTGTGCACCTTCAGGACGAAGAAACGTGAGCACGTCTCGTCCTGCTCCACCGAGCGGACCCTGGACCGGAAGATTATCTTGAAGGCCTCTGAGGCTAAGAGAGAGGCTTGCTGGCCCTTCAGCTCCTTGAGGTACTCCGTGACATTGACTCCTATCATCTGCAGCAGGAGCAGGTTCTGGAGCTGGGACAGTTTTCCCCACCTCCCTTTCACCTGTTGAACACCTTTGAGGATGAAGAACCGTTTGATGTTCCCTTTTACTGTTTCCCACCAGTCCTCAAAGAGGGGCTTCACGGTTCTCCAACCAGCGTAGTCCCTCTTGCTCTCCTCAATGTTTCCTGGGGTCAACAGCTTTGTGTTCAGCTTCCATGTTCCCTTACCCGCCCGCTGCTCGTCCTGTAGGTGACAGTCGGCCAGCAGGAGGCAGTGGTCAGAGGAGAACACCAACTTGACGTCGGTGGATCTGACCAAGAGCATTCGGGGTGTGCTTTTACTGAGAAGCTAGTAAATGCAGACTATCTTTCTGAAACACATGGTGGTGAAGGTTTTGCCTTGATCCAAGTTCCTCATAACACTTTACTGTGCCAGTGAGAGTCTAAACGTTTGACTCTCCCCCTAATCAATTCAAACCCCCTCACCATTCCTCCCACCTTCTCCAGGTCTGAAAGTTTAACGCTTTGCCCTGCGTGGTAGTCAGTCTGTCAGGACAATGATGAGTTTGTCTCGAATATTTGCAGTCATGGACAGAACCTGCCTACAGCCCATCTCTCTTCCAGCTCAATCATTAACCACTGAGTTATCTGTGTTTTTGAATATCCAGCCCCACTTTATTCTGCTGTGTGCCCAATGGCCTGAGCTTTACTGCAGATGGTATTGGTCTCTCCCTCAGTATTTTAACATAGGTGTGTTCATCGTGTGGTAAAGATGTATTGCAAAGATTTCAAAGTTTAAGAGACGAACCTGGGTGAGCTGATGGTGGAGGGAGATGTGACGCGAGCCGTTGTAACAGGAGGCGGAGTAGTTCCTGCTGTGCTGCTGGTTGGTCCCATTGTCGAGCCCCATGTCGGCGCTATAAAGGAGCAACTTGATGAGCTTTGTTAAAATCAATTTCCCCAGGCAGTTCACTCCCCTTAATGGAACCACTTCAATAACATCATTCTTTGTATTCTCAGCATTAAATTTTCACATTGAATTGTTTGTGTTGCAAATGACCAGATTGTTCTAGTTTAGCATTAAAGGAAATGATTGCATTAACATGGTTAGAGTTTGCACAATAAGATACATTGGAGGCAACTGCAGCAAAATACACACAAACTGAATGTGGGCTGAGAGATTACAGCACCAAATGCAGCAATAACTCTGGTTTTAGCCCGTCCTTTGTGGGTGAGTTGAAGATGTGATCGACTGGTAATTGGGCCGTGCTATGATCCCAATTCATGTTATTACAGGACATGTCAGATCTCAGATTGAAACCTGGCTTCATAGATATTATTTTGTTTTGCTTTAAATAATGTGATCACACACTGAAAGATATGCACAAAATACTATAGCTTTTGTTTAAATTACAAAGTAGAATTTTATTAACAAACTAAACGCAGATGGGCAAAGTTAAAAATCTCACAACACCAGGTTATAGTCCAACAGGTTTACCTGGAAGCAGTGGCTTTCAAAGTGCTGCTCCTTCATCAGGTGGTTGTGAATCAGGACTATAAGACACAGAATTTATTGCAAAAGATTACAGTGACATGCAAGTAAAATGATATATTTAACAAACCCAGCGTGTTGTTAAGTCATTCATCACTTAGAATAGGTTATAGGTTTCAGTTCGTTATTATGTAGATCCGAAAACATCTTTGAAGTCACATTCCCGAGATAACTTAAGGTTTTATAATAAAAGGTGAGATCTCAGCTCAGACAATGCATTAAAGGAGTGAGGTTAGAGTCTGTCTGTATTCCAACCTTGTGTCAGACTGGTTCTATTTCCAAATTGGAATTTACAAAATATTACATGGATTGACTGCTTGCAGGTTGTGCATTTTTTGAGCAAAATAGAATGTCCCAAATATAATTCTGCAAATACAAATTCACCCCCTATACTTATTTGTGTGTGTACATATGGGAAGAGAGATTGTGCACATATGAGTGTCTGCGTGTGAGTGTGAGTGCATGTGAGAGAGTGTGTCTTTGTATATGTGCAAGTGTGGTAAAGTGTGTGTGAGTGTAAAGGGTATAAGCCTGTGAAAGGGTGCGTGCATAGGTGTGCGTATGGGGGGTATATGTGTGTGTATATCAGAGAGAGTATATGTATGAGTGAGGATGTATGTGAGTGTGTGAGTATGTAAGAGTGTGTGTGTACATGTGCGTGTATATGTGAGAGAGAGTATCGTGGGGTCACCTGTAATATGACATGAACCCAAGGTTGAGACCATCCCCATGGGTACTGATCTTGGCTATCAGCCTCTGCTCGGCCACTTTGCGCTGTTGCATGTCCTGAAGTCAGCCTTGGAGGATGGTCACTCGAAGATCAGAGGCCAAATATCCCTGACAGCTGAAGTGTTCTCTGACTGGGAGGGAACACTCCTGCCTGGTGGTTGCTCGATGTCCATTTATCTGTTGTAGCGTCTGCGTGGTCTCACCAATGTGTCATGCCTCACGGCATCCTTGCAGTGTATGAGATAGACAATATTGTTTGAGTCACATGAGTACCTGCTGCATACGTGGTGGTTGGTGTCCCCATGTGTAATGGCGATATCTGTGTCGACACTGACACATTTGGCAGTGGTTGCCATGATAGGGTTGTATGATGTTGTGGTCAATGTTGTCCGGAAGACTGGGCAGTTTGCTGTGAACAATGATCTGTTTAAGGTTTCTTGGTTGTTTAGAGGCAAGAAATGGAGGTGGAGGGAAGGTCTTGGCAAGATGCTCATCCTCATTGATAATGTGTTGTTGGATGCGAAGAACATGACGTAGGTTTTTGGCTCGCGGGAAGTACTGGACAACAAAGGGTACCCTATGAGTCGCAATCCTTGTCTGCCTCCTGAGGAGGTTATTATGATTTCTCACTGTGGCTTGTTGGAACTGGCGATTGATGCATTGAGCATCATACCCTGTTCTTACGAGGACATCCTTGAGTACCTTCAGGAGCCCGTCACGTCCCTCGTTTTCTGAACAGATCCTGTATATGTATAGACTTGTCTGTAGGGTATGGCTGTTCTAATTTGTTTCAGGTGGAAACTGGAGAAGTGTAGCATCGTGAGGTTATCTGTGGGTTTGCAGTAGAGTGAGGTGCTGAGGTGCGCACCCTTGATGGAGATGTATTAGTCCAAAAATGAGACAGATACTAATGAGTAGTTCGTGGTAGGTCTGATGGTGGGATGAAACTCGTTGATATCACTGTGTAGTTGTTCTAGTGACTCTTCGCTATGGGGCCAGAGGAAGAAAATGTGGTCAATATATCTGGTGTGTAGTGTTGGCTGGAGATCCTGCATCGAGGAGAAGTCTTGTTTGAACCTGTGCATGAAGATGTTGGCATGTTGGGGTGCAAAGTTGGTCCCGATAGCTGTTCCATGTGTCTGGATAAAGAACTGGTTGTCAAAGGTGAAAATGTTGTTGTCTAGGATGAAGCGAATGAGTTGTAGCACAGTGATGGCAGTTTGGCAGTTGTTGGTGTTGAGTACTGAGGCTGTTGTTACAATGCCATCATCATGGGGAATGCTGGTGTAGAGTGCTGTAATGTCCATTGTAATGAGGAATATTCATGATTCGACTGGTGCTGAGGTTCTGTAAGAAATCTGTAGTGCCGTGACAGAAGCCAGGGTCCCCTGTACAATGGGTTTCAGGCTGTGTTTGACATAGCCAGAGAGGTTTTCACACATGGTTCCGTTGCGTGATACGATGGGACGTCCTGGTGTGTTGGCTTTGTGTATCTTCGGAAGGCAGAGACACGAAACAGCCATGGGGACCAAATTTGCAACACAATATGCCAACGTTTTCATGTACAGTTTGAACAAGACTCCTTTTCTGCACAGGACCTCTAACCAACACGATACACCAGATATATTGAAGACATTTTCTTTCTCTGGACCCATGATGAGGAGTCACTGAAATAACTACACAATGATATCAATGAGTTCCATCCCACCATCAGACTTACAGTGACTCCTCTTTAGAATCTGTCTCATTCTTGGGCACATGCATCACCGTCAAGGATGTACACCTCAGCAAGTCACTGTACCGCAAATCCACAGATAACCTCACGATGCTACATTTCTCCAACTTCCAGTCACGACATACCAAAACAGCCATCCCCGGACAAGCCCTCCACACTGACAGGATCTGTTCAGATAAGGAGGAATGTGTCAGACACCTGAAGGTACTGAAGGATGCTCTCATAAGAACAGGGTACGATGCTGAACTCATCGATCACCTTTCCAATGCGCCACAGCAAGGAACTGTAATAACCTCCACAGGAGACAGACACGAGCTGCAACTGAGAGGGTACCCTTCATTGTCCAGCACTTCCCAGGAGCCGAAAAACTCCACCATGTTCTTCGCAGCCTGTAACACATTAGCGATAAGGATGAGCACCTCATCAAGACCTTCCCTACGCCTCGACTTCTTGCCTTTAAACAAGGTTGGCATAGTGTCTCAGTGGTTAGCACTGCTGCCTCACAGCACCACAGATCCAGGTTTGATTCCCACCTAGGGTGACTGCTTGTGTAGTGTTTGCACATTCTCCCCCTGTCTGCGTAGATTTCCTCCCACAATCCAAAGATGTGCTGATCAGGTGAATCCTGTTAAATTGCCCATAGTGATGCTGCATTAGTCAGGGGTAAATAACGAGGTCTGGGTGGGTAACTCTTTGGAGGGTCAGTGTGGACTTGTTGGGCCGAAGTGCCTGTTTCCATACTGGAGGGAATCTAGTCTAATCTAATCTAATCTAAACTGCCAAATCTGAACCAGATCATTGTTTGTAGCAAACTGCCCGGCCTTCAGGACAACGTCAACCACAACACTGTACAACCCTTTCATGGCAACCACTGCATGACATGTCAGAGTGTCAACATGGATACCACCATTACACATGGGGCACCACCCACAATGTGGCAGGTGCTCATGCACCACGTTGTCTATCTCATACACAGCAGGCAAGGATGCCCCGAGATATGGTACATTGGTGAGACCAATCAGGTGCTAGGACACCACACAACAATCACCAGACAGGGGTGTTCCCTTCCATTTGGGGAATACTTCAGCGGTCAGAGACATTTGGTCTCCAATCTTTGGGTGACCTTCCTCCAAGGTGGACTTTGGGACAGGCAACAATGCAAAGTGGCTGGGCAGAGGCTGATAGCCAAGTTCGGTACCCATCCAACTGGGATCTTGGGTTGATGTCACGCTACAGGTGACCGCACTACACTATACATACACACTCACACACATACGCACACACTCTTACATACTCACACACTTACGCGGATCCTCACTCAAACATACATTCTCCCATACATACACACATACACATGCATTCTCTCACAGGATTATGCCACATTACACTCACACACAACACTCTACCAGGCTTGAACATACGCAAACAAACACACTCTCTCATGTGTTCTCACACTCACACACACACACACACTCACATTCACACACACACTCACATTCACACACTCTCTCTCTCTCCTACAAGTGAACACTCATATAAGTCAATGGGGTGAATTTGTATTTGCAGAAATATATTTGAAGCAACATTCTATTTTGCTCAACAAATGCACAACCCGAAGGCAGTCATTGCACACAGTCAATCCATGTAATATTTTGTAAATTCCATTTTGGAAACAGAACCAGTCTGACTCAAGATCAGACAGCCTCGAACCTCACGTCTTTAATACATTGTCTGAGCTTAGATGTTACCTATTTTTATTAAAATTAACATATCTTGAGAAAATGACTGAAAATATGTTCTGGGATCTACATATTAATGAACCAAAAGCTGCGACCCATTCTAAAAGATGAAAGACTTAACAACAATTTAGGTTTGTTAAATATTTCATTTTCCTTGCATGATGCTGTAATCTTTTGCTATGAATTCTGTGTCATTTAGTGCTGCTTCACAACCACCTGAAGAAGGAGCAGCACTTCAAATGTTGGACTATAACCTGGTGTTGTGTGATTTTTAACTTTGGGCACCCCAGTCCAACACTGGCTCCTCAACACAAATGAAGCTGAAATAGAATGAACCAAACTATCAGCTTTTAACACAAATTGAAAGTTAAAGCATGCAGTGAAATATAACCCATGAATGACAAATCTTTCCTTTTAAACTTGAAAAGAAAAGCAACAGCTTTTACACAGTATCAAAGTACATCTTGTACAGTCACCAAACTGCACCTGTACACGAGTCCTGCTAGAGGCCCTGTCTCTCTCACACCTCGATGTGATTATGTCACCAGTGATTTTAACTGACAGACTAGAAGTACTGATAGCTTGTTCCTGGAGCTATTAGACACTGAGTTCAAAAACACTCAGCTTTCCATCATCTCTTCAGGGGTTTAGCTGAAAGCTACTGGTCTGGGACGCACACCCCCAACTCTTTACTCTGAGGTAATCTAGTTCCACTGCATCCTTCCCTTCTCCGGAGCATTGGTCTGTACAACCTGCTTCATGGAAGAACTTCACAGGACTGTCCAAAAGTCAAAGTAAAACCAAAACTCAAAAACTGAAATCGAATGATATTAATAATATAAATAGATCAGACAGTGACACCACAGAAATTGGCATGGTTAGAATGGGTTTGATTTTGAGTCTTCTGGCTTTGAAATGGGAGGTGGAGAGTTTGAAAAATCATAGGCAAGGTGACAGGAAGGAAGATCAATAATTTCCCATTACAGTGGGATATTACCAGCAGCAGGATCCTGAGTAACCGATAGATATTTAAACTAACAACATGATCAAGTTTGGGTCATCACAATCCATACGAAAACATATGACATCAGGAGTGAACTGTTGTGTAGGGAACCCATTGAGATAAACACCAATCCCTTGTAGTGGACATTCCATTACAGTCACTCTGAGACGTATGGAGGTACCCCCCATCACCACCATATCTCTGCAGCAATAGGTAACCTTGCTATTGGGGCTGCTTCAGGCTCGGATTTTATATTCTGACCCTCCTTGCAGACACACGAATGGCCATCACTAATCGTGATCCCATCCTTTTCAATAAGACAATGACCCAATGGCCTTTTGTGGGTAAAAGACCACCCTCTGTCCTGCTGGGTGCAGAGCTGTCACGAGGTTACTAACTGAGCCAGACTCCACACTGGAGCCATGGTCACCCGGGAGAAATGGAAGGAAAAGCTGGTGAGCCTTCGGGGATTTGGCTGAACACAGTGTGACATTCTCCTGATGCCCATCCCCATGGAGAGTATTCCCAGATTCCAGGCACTTCAGTAAAAGAGTGACCACCCCTGTGGGGAGCTCAGGATTTGTCACAGGGTCACTGTCAGAGCAGAGCTAGGGTTATCTCTGATTTCAAATGTTTAATTTTGGGCAGGGTAGACAGAGTAGAAAGACATAATCGTCTTACCTTCAAAAACGTCTAATTTGATGGAATCCCTTACATTTAGTAAAGGTACTTCTATTTCACACCAGTATACTCCTTCATCACTCTTCCTCAGGTTATCCATGGTTACTGAAAATATCCCATGTGTTTTGTTATCGGTCAATGATACTCGTTCCTTTTTTGGATAATCAGTTGAAACAATAACAGGACAGTAAAGGATGGTAAGACCCTGACACCATTTTTTAATATGCTCCTTGTATTTCTGATCATAGTGACAGTCGACAGTGACTGAACCTCCAACTTCTCCACGAACCTTCTTGGGCCCAGTTAATTGATGTGAACCTATTGGAATATGAAAATGATCAATCGTTGATATCTGCCTGAGAATCAGGAAAGAATATATTTAATCAAATAACACCTCCGATTTCATGATTATAGCCTTGTAATTTGTGACCTCAAGCTCGATTTTCAACACGGAATTCCTTCTGTTGAATCAGATTCACCGATTCTGTCACAAACATGATAGTGTACACTGAGTTTTGCTCCACTATTCCTGAAAGGTTGTCCTGTGATTAACAATGGGGCTAGATTCTGCTCAATCAGTGCTTCAAGGGGAGACTCGTGACCATACCATTGATTTATATTTTCCATTTACACTGATCTTTGATGTTGGGAAGATGAATGAAGCTCAGGGGAGGGAAATTCCTTGCTTTGTTTCACGGTTTTTCTCTGTTGTGGTTCTGTTCGCCGAGCTGGGAATTTGTGTTGCAGACATTTCGTCCCCTGTCTAGGTGACATCCTCAGTGCTTGGGAGCCTCCTGTGAAGCGCTTCTGTGATGTTTCCTCCAGCACTTATAGTGGTTTGTCTCTGCCGCTTCCTGTTGTCAGTTCCAGCTGTCCGCTGCAGTGGCTGGAATATTGGGTCCAGGTTGATATGTTTGTTTATAGAATCTGTGGATGAGTGCCATGCCTCAAGGAATTCCCTGGCTGTTCTCTGTTTGGCTTGTCCTATAATGGTAGTGTTGTCCCAGTCAAACTCATGTTGCTTGTCATCTGCGTGTGTGGCTACTCACCTCCATCCAAGGCCCTAAAGGAGCCTTCCATATCCATCAAAGTTTTACCTGCAAATATCATTTATTGTATCCATTGCTCCCGATGTGGTCTCCTCTACATTGGGGAGACTGGACACCTCCTCGCAGAAGCACTTTAGGGAACATCTCCGGGACACCTGCACCAATCAACCACACCGCCCTGTGGTCCAACATTTCAACTTCCCCTCCCACTCTGCCGAGGACATGGAGGTCCTGGGCCTCCTTCACCGCCACTCCCTCACCATCAGACGCCTGGAGGAAGAACACCTCATCTTCTGCCTTGGAACACTTCAACCCCAGGGCATCAATGTGGACTTCAACAGTTTCCTCATTTCCCCTTCCCCCACCTCACCCCAGTTCCAAACTTCCAGCTCAGCACTTTCCCATGACCTGTCCTACCTGCCTATCTTCTTTTCCACCTATCCACTCCCCCCTCCCCCCTGACCTATCACCTTCATCCCCTCCCCCACTCACCGATTGTACTCTATACTACTTTCTCCCCGCTCCCACCCTCCTCTGACCTCTCTATCCATCCTTCAGGCTCTCTGCCTGTATTCCCGATGAAGGGCTTTTGCCCGACATGTCGATTTTACTGCTCCTCGGATGCTGCCTAAACTGCTGTGCTCTTCCAGCATCACTAATCCAGAATCTGGTTTCCAGCATCTGCAGTCATTGCTTTTACCTACTAAGGACAGCTGGTCGTGTTGGTTCGTGGCTAGTTGGTGAATACGAATTGTTAGCTGTCTTCCTGTTTGTCCTAGGTAGTGTCTTGTGCAGTCCTTGTAGGGGATTTTGTACACTACGTTGGTTTTGCTCATGGCGGCTATCGGGTCCTTTGTCCTGGTGAGTTGTTGTCTGAGAGTAGCTGTTGGTTTGTGTGCAGTTATGAGTCCTAGTGGATGTACTAAGATTACCTTTGTAATCATTAAAAACACAGAAATAGAGAACACACACCGGATCATCAACACCACACTCACAGGAATCAGATTCACTAGAGAGGAAGAAATGGACAACCAACTCCCATTCCTAGATGTGATGGTACAGAGAACACTGAACGGAGAATTCACCACAAAGGTATACAGGAAAGCCATATACACAGACCAAATCCAGAACTATGAAAGCAACCACCCCAACACACACAAAAGAAGTTGCATCAAGACACTGTTCAAAAAGGCCACAACACACTGCAGTACACCAGAACTGCAAAAAGAGGAAGAAGAACACCTATACAATGTATTCGCCAAAAACGGATACCCCCGCAATTTCATCAACAGATGCCTAAGGGAAAGACAACGGAACGAGGACTTGCCATAACCCAAAGGACTAACCACGTTACCATGCACCAAGAACATTTCTGAACTGACAGCCAGACTAATGTGACCGCTAGGACTCATAACAGCACACAAACCAACAGCCACTCTCAGACAACAACTCATCAGGACAAAGGACCCCATACCCAGCATGAGCAAAACCAATGTAGTGTACAAAATCCCATGCAAGGGCTGCACAAAACACTACATAGGACAAACAGGAAGACAGCTAATGATCTGTATCCATGAACACCAACTAGCCACGAAAAGACACGACCAGCTATCCTTAGTAGCCACACACGCAGATGACAAGCAACATGAGTTCGACTGGGACAACACTACTATTATAGGACAAGCCAAACAGAGAACAGTCAGGGAATTCGTAGAGGCATGGCACTCATCCACAGATTCAATCAATAAGCACATCGACCTGGACCCAATATACCGACCACTGCAGCGGACAGCTGAAACTGACAACCCGAAGCGGCAGAGACAAATCACTATAAATGCTGGAGGAAACATCACAGAAGTGATTCACAGGAGGCTCCCAAGCACTGAGGATGTCACCTAGACAGGGGACGAAACGTCTGCAACACAAATTCCCAGCTCGACGAACAGAACCACAACAATGAGCACCCGAGCTACAAATCTTCTCACAAACTTCGAACTGTTTTTCTCTGTCTGTCCATTTGTAAGCGCGGAGAAAGTTGTGGGCATTGGGATGGGCCTGGGAAATGGAACTTGATGCCCCCAATGTGCACTTGCTCAAGGTGGGTTGGAAAAACTCAGCCCCTGGTTTGTTCATGGCATTCAGAAATATATTGATGTTTTAAATTTTTCCTCCATTCAATTATTCCTTGTAAAAGAAGACAGGCTGTTGACGTTGTTAGTGTCTGTGGCCAATATTCCTCAGCAAGTGAACCTCTGGAATGAGGGGCCACTCTCTGGTATTCTGTCCTGAATAACAAGAAGGAGTTTGTGTCCATGGTGATAATCATTGATTTCAAATGAAATTGCTTTCTCAGCCATTAGCCATCGTTTCTCAGTCTGCACTTGGGTACCAAGAGAAGGAGGCATGATACTGCGTTCAGTGATCACATTGGATGCTGAGCCAAATTTTACATTTTGAAGCTCATTTCATAAATCCTTTTCTGGGATGTAGCTACTACGACCATCCAAGTTGGTTATCTGTAATTATCCCTGAGCTGAGTACATTCTGAATTTCGAAGGCAGTTGTACATCAACCACATCGCTGTGAGTCTGCAATGACATGTCATTCAGGAGATTTCCTTCCCTAAAGGGTCCGATAGATATCCAGATTTGTGAAGTTCAGGTCTCTCCATCCACCACTGTGTGACTTGAGCCTGGGTCTCTGGATGACGTGACCATGAACAACCCCATTGTGCCACAGCCCTCCCTTCTCTGAAGGACTTTGGGTGGGTTAAGCTGCCCTATTGTACAACCTTCGTTACTTCAAAGAAAAACTTGCAGTTACTGTGTTAGCACTGACGAGGAACTCTGGTTTGAGACAGGACAGAAACATTCAGGTTCAGTGGGATCCCACAGAGAGACACAAAACCAGGCGGGTGATGCTGGGGAACAGCCTGACCTCACCCACAATACCAACTTTCCAAACAACATGTCAGTAACTACTCATTAACTCCCTCACAAACTAACTGGCCACTGTGTCAATAAACATTCCTGGTCTTTCTCAGCTCTTATTTAAAACGTACATTTTAATTATACTGAAAATCGAGATCTGAAAGGATACTTACTCGACACTGAGATAAGAATGAAAAACACAATTATTTTCATGACTCCAGATGTTTCTTGTGGGTGAATTCTCACTGTTCAGATATTGTCTGTTAGGAGAGCAGTGTTTGAATTAGTTTACTCCCAGTTATATCTGTCACTTCCTGCTTCATATTACAGTTGCCCAGTTCCTCTTTAACAATCTGTGAGATCACCTTGGGTCACTTCCTGAGTTCCTCATTAAGTGTTTGGGTGCTTTCTCACACATTCATAGATAGAAACCCTTCGCTATTGAATCACTCACCATGGTAACAGTGAAGGGACAGCTGCTGATCTGGGAGCTGCACTTCATCACATCACATAACTGCCTTTATTGTTGGAATAACGGCAAAGAGGCCAGTATCCTGTCACCAAGTCCCCCTTTATTTACATGTAAACAGACATAGGCTGTGACCAGTCAGCTCCAAGACAATCCATAGATTGAAGAGCCCTTTTGAATCTCCTGTTTATATCTGTCAGCCAAGGCTCCTTGATTGGTGCAGGCTAACAACACCAATCAATGATCTCATTATCAATAAGATCCACTTGGTCACGGTACCCACCTCTACGTTCCTCCCCCTCTAAATCCGGGGATGTAGGCCCATCCTTTCTCTTGTAGCTTCTCTTCCTGAGATGTTTTCACCCTCGATCTGTCCTTCTGACTAGGACCTGGAAATGGGCCATGTGTACGAGGCTATAACCCATCTCTTGTGTTCAGAGTGTCTTGGGAGAGTTCCCTCCTCATTTTCCAATTGTGATGGGATCGAGTCTGCTTCCTACCTGGACTCTGAGGTCACCAACTAGAAGCCACAACTTCTGACAGCCTTTCTGGCTGTTGTGAGGGGCTGGGTATGTTTTGCTCCTGCCCCATTTGCATGTTAGCAGCTTTCAGCTGATCCAGATTTGTTCAGGATCGCCTCACTTATCCAAACTTTGTATGTCACGGGAACAATCCTGACCATCGGACAGAATGCCTTGCCAACATCTTCATCTTGGAAACCCCTGGAAGTCCCGGCTTGAGTTCAGCCAGTATCTTCGAGGGGAAAGTGAGGACTGCAGATGCTGGAGATCAGAGCTGAAAATGTGTTGCTGGAAAAGGGGCTCATGCCCGAAACATTGATTCTCCTGCTCTTTGGATGCTGCCTGACCTGCTGCACTTTTCCAGCAACACATTTTCAGTTCAGCCAGTATCTGGCAGGGATCTTTTCTCGGGATAATCAGTCATGCTCCCCATAGGAACATGCTGTACCCTACAGTGGTCTGGTTTCACCGGGTCCAGAAAGGTTTCAGTCTGGGTTCTCATGGCCCTTTTGTTTCCCAATTACCTCCATCTGTTTAAGTTTGCCAGGATTGTTATGTGTCCACAGTTGGACATCGTCAACGGTGACCAGAAAGATGTCCAGGAAGTTTAAAACCAGCAGGGACTGTCCCGGGGAGGCACCACCGATGGTATATCTGCCATTTGGGTGGGAGGCCTTAACACATTCAAGTTTGCCATTTGACCTTCTGGACAGTGTTCCAACTGGTAATGGTACACACTGAGAGTAAGGGCCTACCACTGAATTTGCCCAGAAGCTATGGGTGGCACATCCTTGTGTTCTTTAAATAACCCTAACAGGTGTTTGTGTGTCATTACCATGACAAATTTACATCTGTGAAGGTATTGGTGGAACTTTCTTACATCAAAGATGACATCACCATCTTCCTTCTCTATCTGGGAGTCTTCGTGTTCAGCATCAGCCAAAGTCTGGATAGTACAAGCTGACGGCTATTCCTCTCTGCTGAGCCACTGGGGAGACAACGCTACCCTGATGCTGTACGGGGAAACACCGCATGTCAGCACCACCTCTCATTGGGATCATAGTCAGACAATAACTTAGATTGCGATAAGAGCTTTTTCACTTCCATAAAGGTTATTGCTTGTTGACACGACCATTTTCAAGGCTGACTGTTTATCAATAGCAGGTGGAAGGCTGCAAGGTTGGAGGCCAGTTTCTGGATGAATGTCCTGTAATACTTCACCAACCTCAGGAAAGACCTCAGCTCCAGTATAGAAGTGGGAGTGGGGGCAACTTTGATTGCCCTCCCTTTATCTTCCAATGGGTGTAACCTGATTTTGTTGATTTTGTAGTTGAAATAGGTCACTGGGGGAACCTGGAATACATATTTCTGCCTTTTAAGGTGCATGCCCACCTGGGAGAAACATTTAAACACCATGTCCAATTTCTCCATATGCTCTTTATTGGTCTTTCCAAATATTAGCACCTCATCCTGATAAATGGCAACCCTGGGTAGCCCTTGTAAAATGTTCTAAATGGTCCACTGGAAAAGGACACAGACTGATGATACTCTAAAAGGCAAGCTTGTATATTGGTACAATCCCTGATGGGTATTCACTGTGGTGCAGTTCTGGGACTCTTCATCCAGACCCCATTGCAGGTAGATGTAGCTCACGTCCAGCTTCATGAAGGACAGCCTACTGTCTATTTTGCACCAAGTCCTCGAGACGAGGGATCGGGTATTTATCCAGTTTTGTGAATCTCTTTGTCAGCTGGAGCTCCCTGTTTGGGCCAAGTAACAGCCCCAGTCAGGGATCTTATTATCAATGAAATCCACCAGGCCATGGTCCCATTCACGACAATACTCGAAAGGTTTTAGAGCAGTGGGATGTGAGTGAGTGGTCGTGTTGAGTGGAATTGAGAGTAATACCTAGACCGTTGTTTAGGGAATAGTGCATTTAATATTCTTGATTGGGATTCTAGCACTAGGAACCATCATGTTAGCAGTAAACTAATTGAATCAAAATTTATATTTAATTGAATAGCTGCTAGAGCGTCAAAATGTAAGTCAGCGTTGAGGGCGGCACGGTGGCACAGTGGTTAGCACTGCTGCCTCACAGCGCCTGAGACCCGGGTTCATTTCCTGACTCAGGCGACTGACTGTGTGGAGTTTGCACTTTCTCCCAGTGTCTGCGTGGGTTTCCTCCGGGTGCTCCGGTTTCCTCCCACAGTCCAAAGATGTGCGGGTCAGGTGAATTGGTCAGGCTAAATTGCCCGTAGTGTTAGGTAAAGGGGTGTATGTAGGGGTATGGGTGGGTTGCGCTTCGGCGGGTCGGTGTGGACTTGTTGGGCCGAAGGGCCTGTTTCCACACTGTAAGTAATCTAATCTAATCTAATCTAATTTTTTCCTGTGGAATGTGGGAAATCAGAGGCAATTTGAATAGCTCCATCTGCAGGAAGTGTGTCCGGTTGCAGGTCCTGTCAGACCCTCATGGATTGGTTGGATTGGCAGTTGGACTCACTGAGGAACAAGCAGGAGACGGAAAGGAATGCACATTTGAAAAAAAAATTCAGATAGACAAATCCACAGGATCTATCTCAGAGGGTGAAGTTGGAGGAAATTGCTGGGACCTTGTGGAAAATTGTTGGATCCTCTTTAATCACAGTAGAGGTCCAAGAGGAGAATAGCTAATGTTGTCTCTTTGTTTAAGAAAAACAACAGGGATAATGCAAGAAGTTACAGGCCAGTGAGCCTTAGGTCAATGGCAAGAAAGTTATGGGAGAAGATGGTCAGAGTCAGGACCATCCACAACCTCATCACCTGAGGGAATCTCCCATCCACAGCCTCCAATCTCATAGTTCAGGAACTGCCCGCACTGCCCGTTAAAAATATTCACTGGAGAATGTGGGAGGTGTCATTTAGAAGTTTTCAGGTTTCACGAAGACTATGAAGTTGCAGCTTGTGAGAGAGATTGCCAGAGGATGTAGATAGGCTGGAGACTTGGGTGGAGAAATAGCTGATGGATCTTAATCCAGACAAATGTGATGTGATGTATTTTGGAAAGTGTATTGCAATTGGAAAGGATACGGTAAATGGCAGAAAGCTTACATGCTGTAACATACAGAGGTATCTCGGCATACAGGTCCAGAGTTCCCTGAAAGTAGCAACACAAGTGGACCAGGTGGTCAGGAATGCACGTCGCTTGCTTGTCATTACTGGTCAGAGGACAGGGCATAAATATTGTCAAGCTGACATTTCATAGGATATGTGGAACAGTCCATCTTCTGCAACTGCACTGGCACCACCACCGACCTTTTCCTCCGCTACGTCGATGACTGTATCGGTGCTGCCTCATGCTCCCACGAGGAGGTTGAACAGTTCATCAACTTTACCAACACCTTCCATCCCGACCTCAAATTCACCTGGACTGTCTCAGACACCTCCCTCCCCTTCCTAGACCTTTCCATTTCTATCTCGGGCGATTGAATCAACACAGACATCTACTATAAACCGACTGACTCCCACAGCTACTTGGACTACACCTCCTCCCACCCTGCCCCCTGTAAAAACGCCATCCCATATTCCCAATTCCTTCGTCTCCGCCGCATCTGCTCCCAGGAGGACCAGTTCCAACACCGTACAGCCCAGATGGCCTCCTTCTTCAAGGACCGCAGATTCCCCCCAGACGTGATCGATGATGCCCTCCACCGCATCTCCTCCACTTCCCGCTCCTCCGCCCTTGAGCCCCGCTCCTCCAACCGCCACCAGAACAGAACCCCACTGATTCTCACCTACCACCCCACCAACCTCTGTATACAGCGTATCATCCGTCGTCATTTCCGCCACCTCCAAACGGACCCCACTACCAGGGATATATTTCCCTCCCCTCCCCTATCAGCATTCCGCAAAGACCACTCCCTTCGTGACTCCCTCGTCAGGTCCACACCCCCCACCAACCCAACCTCCACTCCTGGCACCTTCCCCTGCAACCGCAGGAAATGCAAAACTTGCGCCCACACCTCCTCCCTTACTTCTCTCCAAGGCCCCAAGGGATCCTTCCATATCCGCCACAAATTCACCTGCACCTCCACAAACATCATCTATTGCATCCGCTGCACCCGATGTGGCCTCATCTATATTGGGGAGACGGGCTGCCTACTTGCATAACGCTTCAGGGAACACCTCTGGGACTCCCGGACCAACCAACCCAAACACCCCGTGGCCCAACACTTTAACTCTCCCTCCCACTCCACCGAGGACATGCAGGTCCTTGGACTCCTCCATTGCCAGAACATAACAACATGAAGGTTGGAGGAAGAGTGCCTCATCTTCCGCCTGGGAACCCTCCAACCACAAGGAATGAACTCAGATTTCTCCAGTTTCCTCATTTCCCCTCCCCCCCACCTTGTCTCAGTCGATTCCCTTGAACTCAGCACCGCCCTCCTAACCTGCAATCTTCTTCCTGACCTCTCCGCCCCCACCCCACTCCGCCCTATCACCCTCACCTTTACCTCCTTCCACCTATCACATCTCCATCGCCTCTCCCCCAAGTCCCTCCTCCCTACCTTTTATCTTAGCATGCTGGACACACTTTCCTCATTCCTGATGAAGGGCTTTGGCCCGAAACGTCGAATTTCCTGTTCCTTGGATGCTGCCTGACCTGCTGCGCTTTAACCAGCAACACATTTTCAGCTCTGATCTCCAGCATCTGCAGACCTCACTTTTTACATAAATATTGTCAAGACATGTTGCAGCTGTATAGAACTTCAGTGAAGGCACTTTTGGAATATTGTGTACAGTTCTGATCACTATCAGAAGGATGTGGGGGTTTTGGAGAAGTTGCAGAACAGGTTTGCTCAGTTTGGATGGTATTAACTATGAGGAGAGATTGGAGAAATGTGGTTTGCTTTCACTTGAACATTGGAGGCTGAAGGACGACCTGATAGAAGTTTCAAAATTATGAGAGGCGTGGACAGAATGGATGTTCAGAGATTTTTCCCCAGAGTAGGAATATCAATTACCAGGGGATACAGATTGAAGGTAAAAGGGGAAAGTTTAAAAGAGATGCAAGTGTTTTACACAAGTCCATGGAATATGCTGCCAGATGAGGAGGTAGAAACAGAACAGCAATGTTTAGGAGGTATCTTGACAGATCCACAGATAGGCAGCGACTAGAGGGTTGTGAACCGCAAAGAGACCACAGGTTTGTAGTTTAGAAAGGTGTCATATGTCAGTCCAGTCTTGGTGGGCTGAAGGGCCTGCACCTATACTGTACTGTTCTTTGTTCTTTGTTTCTTGTCTTTGTTCTACGAAATATTCTTCAAAAGCAGGAATATAACCATCCAATCAACTCATTGTCTATCACAGCGCTAACTCCCAGAATAACATTCCTTGCAATCTATGAAGATGATTCTTCCCCAGTTTCTGACTGTGTGGATGACAGATGTTGGCCAAGACTGAGGTAAGCTTAGGCCAGGGGTTGGCCATGTATCTTCTTCCCTAGTGTCTTTGCAGAATTTGATTGTCCATAATTTGATAGAGGCATGATTTGATAGAGGTAGACAAGGTACTGAGTAGCTTAGATAGAGTAGATCTCCAGAGACATTTCCCCAGGGCAGAAATGGCTGTCACGACGGGTCATAATGTTAAGGTGAATGGAGGAAGGTATACAGGAGATGTCAGAGGTTGGTTCTTTACCAGAGAGTGGTGGATGCGTGGAATGCACTGCCAGTAGGGGTAGTAGAGTCAGAGACATTATGGACATTTAAGCGACTGCTGGACAAGCACATGGATGGCAATAAACTAAGGGGTGTGTAGGTTCGATTGATCTGAGATTAAGATAAATGCTCGGTACAACATTGTGGTCTGAAGGGTCAGTACTGAGCTGTACTGTTCTGTATTGCTCAAACAAGAGCTGACGTGCCTCTTAATTGACAAGAAAACAGGGTTATAATAATAGGCTGGATAGGTTGGGACGTTTTTCACTGGAGCATAGTAGGTTGAGGGGTGACCTTACAGAAGTTTATAAAATCATGAGGGTCATATATAAGGTGAATAGGAGAGGTCTTTTTGATTGGGTGGGGAGTTCAAAATGGGTGATTGGAGCAAGACTTAAAAAGGAATGAGGGGTAACATTTTTACACAGAGTGGGGTTTGTGTGTGGAATGAACTGCCAGAGAAACTGGTAGATGCCGGAACAGTTATAATATTTAAAAGATATTTGGATAAATTAATGAATGGGAATGGTATGGAGGGCTATTGGCCAAAAGCAGTAGGGGTGACTCTTTATTATGGGCAGCATGGACCAGTTGTGCCAAAGGGACAGTTTCCATGCTGCATTGCTGTGACTCTCTCACTTGTAAACAGCAAACCTCTCCATCAGTTTATGGTCAAACATGATGGTGCTTCTGAAAGGATGATGAGAAGATCTTCTGAACATAGTATTTCTTGAGCATGCTATTGCTATAAGACTTCTGAGATGACCATGTGCGAATAGAAACTTGACCATACTTGCCAGAACAGCAGAACAACTGACTCTGAAGTATCCTATGTTTTTCCCACTGAACAACTCATTATCCCTGCAGATAAATCTGTTTCATTGTCTATTTGACAGAGTGAGTGTATGTGTGTGAATATGTTTGTGTCTGTAGTTAAGGGATAATTGGAGGGTTAAGCATTTATGCTTGATAGAATTAGAATTAGAATTAGCTTTATTATCACACATACTCAATAATTACAGTGAAAAGATTATACATCGCCACTTAAAACACCATCTTAGGTTCAAGATACTTGGACACAGCTTCTTTAGTTACAAAATCTTGGAAAATAGAGAAATAAAATGTCCAGCATTGCAAGAATAAAAGGCTAGAACAGAGAACATGACAGCGCAATACAGGCGCTTCAGCCCCAGATGTTGCACCAATCTGTGTAAACAATCCGAAGCCCATCTAACCTACACTATCCCATTTTCATTCATATGTCTATCGGATGACCATTTAAATGTCCTTAAATTTGGTGAGTCTATTACTGATGCAGGCAGTGCATTGCATGCCCCTACTACTCTCTGAGTAAAGAAACTACCTCTGACACCTGTCCTATATCTATCCCCCTTCAATATAAATCTATGCCCCTTTGTGCTAGCCATCACCATCTGAGGAAAATGGCTCTCACTGTCCACCCTACCTCACCCTGTGATTATCTTATGTGTCTCAGTTAAGTCACCTCTCAATATTCTTCTCGCCAACGAAAACAGTAAGTTCTAGAACAGCGGTCTTCCAAACCCATCACAAGCTGACCCCTAGCCTCCAGTCTGCCCTGTCTCCAGGACACACCGATGTTCACCTCGAGGATCATGGGTCTGGGAGATTGCTCCAGACCCTTACAGAGGGTTGAGGATACCATGCTGCAGTGACGTTTCTGCCAACCCCGTGAGGAGGCTACACCAAGCCGATAGGCAGTTACACCAAGGTGCGAGGCAGTTACACCAGTCTGGGAGGTGGATATACCAGGCACGAAACTACTATACCAGGCCAGGGGATTGTTACACTAGGCCAGGAAGTTGCGCACCAGGCCGGGAGGTTGCTGTGCCAGTCCGAGAGGTTTCTGTGCCAGGCCAGGAGGTTGTCGTGCCAGACCAGGATGTTGTTATGCCAGGCCGGGAGGTTGTTATATTCGGTTGGGAGGTTGCTGTGCCAGGCCAGGAGGTTGTCGTGCCAGGCCAGGATGTTATTACGCCAGGCCGGGAGGTTGCAGTGCCAGGCCAGGAGGTTGCTGTGCCAGGTCGGGAGATTGCTATATTTAGCCGGGAGGTTGTTGTGCCAGGCCGGGAGGTTGCTGTGCCAGGCCGGGAGGTTGTTGTGACATGCCGGGAGGTTGTTATTTTCGGCTGGGTGGTTGTTATATTCGGCCGGGAGGTTGCTGTGCCAGGCTGGGAGGTTGTTGTGACAAGCCGGGAGGTTGTTATTTTCGGCTGGGTGGTTGTTATATTCGGCCGGGAGGATGCTGTGCCAGGCCGGGAGGTTGTCACACCAGGCCGGGACATTGTTATATTCGGTCGGGAGGTTGTTGTGCCTGGCCAGGAGGTTGCTGTGCCAGGGCGGGAGGTTGTCACACCAGGCCGGGAGGTTGCTGTGCCAGGGCGGGAGGTTGTGACACCAGGCTGGGATGTTGCTGTGCCAGGCTGGGAGGTTGTCACCCCACACCTGGAGGTTGTTGTGCCCCGCCGGGAGGTTGTTTTTTTGGCCTGGAGGTTGTTGTGCCAGGCCGGGAGGTTGTTGTGCCAGGCTGGAAGGCGTTGTGCCAGGCTGGGAGGTTGTTATTTTTGGCCGAGTGGTTGTTGTGCCAGGCCGGGAGGTTGTTGTGCCGAGCCGGAAGGCGTTGTGCCAGGCTGGGAGGTTGTTGTGCCAGACGGGAGGTTGTTATTTTTGGCTGGGAGGTTGTTGCGTCAGGCCGGGAGTTTGATGTGCCAGGCCGGGAGGTTGTTGTGTCAGGCCGGGAGTTTGCTGTGCCAGGCCGGGAGGTTGTTGTGTCAGGCCGGGAGGTTTTTGTGCGAGGCCGGGAGGTTGTTATATTCAGCCGAGAGGTTGTTGTGCCAGGCTGGGAAGCTGCTGTGCCAGGCCGTGAGGTTGCTGTGCCAGGCCGGGAGGTTGTTGTGCGAGGCCGGGAGGTTGTTATATTCGGCCGAGAGGTTGTTGTGCCAGGCTGGGAAGCTGCTGTGCCAGGCCGAGAGGTTGTTGTGCCAGGCCGGGAGGCTGCTGTGCCAGGCTGAAACATTGTTGTGCCAGGCCGAGAGGTTGCTGTGCCAGGCCGGGAGGTTGTTGTGCCAGGCCGAAACGTTGTTGTGCCAGGCTGGGAGGTTGTTATATTCGGCTGAGAGGTTGTAGTGCCAGGCCGGGAGGCTGCTGTGCCAGGCCGAAACGTTGTTGTGCCAGGCTGGGAGGTTGCAGTGCCAGGGTGGGAGGTTGTCACACCAGGCCGGGAGGTTGCTGTTCCAGGCCGGGAGGTTGTCACACCAGGCCGGGACGTTGTTATATTCGGCGGTAGGTTGTTATATTCGGCTGGGAGGTTGTTGTGCCTGGCCAGGAGGTTGCTGTGCCAGGGCGGGAGGTTGTCACACCAGGCCTGGAGGTTGTTGTGCCCCGCCGGGAGGTTGTTATATTCGGCTGGTAGGTTGTTGTGCCAGGCCGGGAGGTTGTTGTGCCAGGGTGGGAGGTTGTTGTGCCAGGCCGGGAGTTTGCTGTGCCAGGCTGGGAGGTTGTTGTGTCAGGCCGGGAGGTTTTTGTGCGAGGCCGGGAGGTTGTTATATTCAGCCGAGAGGTTGTTGTGCCAGGCTGGGAAGCTGCTGTGCCAGGCCGTGAGGTTGCTGTGCCAGGCCGGGAGGTTGTTGTGTGAGGCCGGGAGGTTGTTATATTCGGCCGAGAGGTTGTTGTGCCAGGCTGGGAAGCTGCTGTGCCAGGCCGAGAGGTTGTTGTGCCAGGCCGGGAGGCTGCTGTGCCAGGCTGAAACATTGTTGTGCCAGGCCGAGAGGTTGCTGTGCCAGGCCGGGAGGTTGTTGTGCCAGGCCGAAACGTTGTTGTGCCAGGCTGGGAGGTTGTTATATTCGGCTGAGAGGTTGTAGTGCCAGGCCGGGAGGCTGCTGTGCCAGGCCGAAACGTTGTTGTGCCAGGCTGGGAGGTTGCAGTGCCAGGGTGGGAGGTTGTCACACCAGGCCGGGAGGTTGCTGTTCCAGGCCGGGAGGTTGTCACACCAGGCCGGGACGTTGTTATATTCGGCGGTAGGTTGTTATATTCGGCTGGGAGGTTGTTGTGCCTGGCCAGGAGGTTGCTGTGCCAGGGCGGGAGGTTGTCACACCAGGCCTGGAGGTTGTTGTGCCCCGCTGGGAGGTTGTTATATTTGGCTGGTAGGTTGTTGTGCCAGGCCGGGAGGTTGTTGTGCCAGGGTGGGAGGTTGTTGTGCCAGACCGGGAGGTTGTTATTTTTGGCCGGGAGATTGTTGTGTCAGGCCGGGAGTTTGCTGTGCCAGGCCGGGAGGTTGTTGTGCCAGGCCGGGAGTTTGCTGTGCCAGGCCGGGAGGTTGTTGTGCCAGGCCGGGAGATTGTTGTGCCAGGCCGGGTGGTTGTTGTGTCTGGCCGGGAGGTTGCTGTGCCAGGCCGGGAGGTTTGTTGTGCGAGGCCGGGAGGTTGTTATATTCGGCCAAGAGGTTGTTGTGCCAGGCCGGGAGGCTGCTGTGCCAGGCCGGGAGGTTGTTGTGCCAGGCCGGGAGGCTGCTGTGCCAGGCCGAGACGTTGTTATGCCAGCCGGGAGGTTGTTATATTCGGCTGAGAGGTTGTTGTGCCAGGCCGGGAGGTTTTTGTGCGAGGCCGGGTGGTTGTTATATTCGGCCGAGAGGTTGTTGTGCCAGGCTGGGAAGCTGCTGTGCCAGGCCGAGAGGTCGTTGTGCCAGGCCGGGAGGCTGCTGTGCCAGGCCGAAACATTGTTGTGCCAGGCGAGAGGTTGCTGTGCCAGGCCGGGAGGTTGCAGTGCCAGGGTGGGAGGTTGTCACACCAGGCCGGGAGGTTGCTGTGCCAGGCCGGGTGGTTGTCACATCAGGCCAGGAGGTTGTTATGTTCGGCCGGGAGGTTGCTGTGCCAGGCCAAGGGGGTTGTCACACCAGGCCGGGAGGTTGTTATATTCGGCCGGGAGGTTGTTGTGCCAGGCCGGGAGGTTGTTGTGAGAAGCCAGGAGGTTGTTATTTTCGACCGGGTGGTTGTTATATTTGGCCGGGAGGTTGATGTGCCAGGCTGGGAGGTTGTCACACCAGGCCGGGAGGTTGTTATATTCGGCCGGTAGGTTGTTGTGCCTGGCCAGGAGGTTGCTGTGCCAGGGCGGGAGGTTGTCACACCAGGCCGGGAGGTTGTCACACCAGGCCGGTAGGTTGTTATATTCGGCCGGTAGGTTGTTGTGCCTGGCCAGGAGGTTGCTGTGCCAGGGTGCGGGGTTGTCACACCAGGCCGGGAGGTTGTTGTGTCAGACCGGGAGGTTGTCACACCAGGCCGGGATGTTGCTGTGCCAGGCTGGGAGGTTGTCACCCCAGGCCTGGAGGTTGTTGCGCCCCGCCGGGAGGTTGTTATATTCGGCTGGTAGGTTGTTGTTTCAGGCCGGGAGGTTGTTGTGCCAGGCCGGGAGGTTGTTTTGCCAGGCCGGGAGGTTGTTGTGCCAGGGTGGGAGGTTGTTGTGCCAGACCGGGAGGTTGTTATTTTTGGCCGGGAGGTTGTTGTGTCAGGCCGGGAGTTTGCTGTGCCAGGCCGGGAGGTTGTTGTGCCAGGCCGGGAGGTTGTTGTGCGTGGCTGGGAGGTTGTTATATTCGGCCGAGAGGTTGTTGTGCCAGGCTGGGAAGCTGCTGTGCCAGGCTGAAACGTTGTTGTGCCAGGCCGGGAGGTTGCTGTGTCTGGCCGGGAGTTTGCAGTGCCAGGGTGGGAGGTTGTCACACCAGGCCGGGAGGTTGTCACATCAGGTGGGAGGTTGTTATGTTCGGCCGGGAGGTTGCTGCGCCAGGCCGAGGGGGTTGTCACACCAGGTCGGGAGGTTGTTATATTCGGCCGGGAAGTTGCTGTGCCATGCCACGTCGGGAAGCCCCTTGAAATGTCTGTGCTGAGGCCCAGAGTCATTGGAGCCTGGGACTCAGCAGGAGTCCAGGAGTCATTGTCAGAGGCTGGCGATCTATACTATTCTATCTTAGTGATTATGTAAGCGAAATAATATTGCGTCTTTGTTGAATACATTTCACTTCGTAATCGACTCACAACTATGTTTGTTCAGAAAGCTGATTGATTGATCTTCGATTGATATGGATATTCGGTTGTCATGGGAACTGTAAAACGTGTTTTGATTGAGCTGTACAATGTTCGGACAGACAGTGCCCTCCCAAAACTCAATTATAAAAACATCGAGAAATAAAGTCTATTGTGTAGAGTTTACAAAGCCTTTCAGATTGTATTAAAGTGTGAATAATCAGAACATTGCAGACTAACACGGCGAAATACTTTGGACATTCTTGCATGATTTAATGAATCTTCTAACTCATCTTCAAGTGGAGTTCTGTTGCATTCTTGTTCTGTGGCTGAAGTTTCAGTCGATCCTTCAGTTGTTTGGCTGCAGAATAGAGTAAAAAATGAACTTAAAGCATTGGAATTGATGAAGATGAATGAATTGAGCATCATTCAAAGGTTCGGCATTTCAAGAGATACTTGTCAAAATCCACAGCTGACTGTGTGGGTGGAGATGCCATGTTTAAATGTTGAGAATTTGTTTCCCATAATTTCTTCCTCTGAAATTGGTAGCCATGTTTTGGAGGTGCCGGTGTTGCATTGAGGTGGATAATGCCAGAAGTCAATGACACCTGACAAAGGGGCAGGGCTCCGAACGGTTGTGATTTCAAATAAACATGTTGGACTATAACCTGGTGTCATATGTCTTCTGACTTTGCCCTCTGAACGTGTTTAACTTTCTTGGAGGCGTGGGGAGGGGGAAGTGGGGGGGTGGGGTGGGAGGGTGGTGTTGTACATCCATGTCAATCCATCTCATGTTCCGGACTGTACAATAGAACACACTGTGGCTGAGTGAGGAGACTTTCAGGTGCTGCCTCTCACACCTCAGTTCAATGTCACATTTGGATGAGGTCATGGTTATAAAATAACAATTAAATTAAAAATAATTATTTTGGATCAAACCTTTATTTGATTCAGCCAATCTCAGATTTCCAATGGCAAACAAAACTCTATAGACCAACCAACCATTGTTTTGACAAGTATAAACAAAGCCCAAAGAGCCGTTGTTCTCAAACTGGAATTCTTTTCTGAGAAGATCATTTCTCCGTGGGTTATTTGCTGCTTTTCCAGGCGACTTTAAAAGCACTTGAGCTCTTGAACTGAAGTGAAATATTTGTTAGTGTCATAAAGAAAGGTTTAAATCGGTGTACCTGGGATGTCTGAAAACGAGTGTAGCAGGTGATTGAAACAGAGCAAACAGCCAGAGCAGCAAAGATCAGCCAACGGATTATAGCCCATTCCCTCACGAGGCCATCTCTGATTAAACAAAGAACTATCATTAATACCGTACAAAATCATTTCTGCTTGAAGTTCATAAAGAAATTTTATTAACAGCCATGCAGGATTCCATGAACCTCTCCCTTCCATCCAAAAATGTTCCAACAAAACATTGAATTCATTGAGAGTTGTGTGAGCACGGTGTGGTTGTTTAACGTGTAATCAGATTGAGAGTTTTTGAGCTTTGAACACGCAATAAAATAATGAGAATGTCTCTCACAGTTAGTAGATTGAACAAGATCCAGAATTGGTCCTTTCTATTGTACTCTCTGAGCTGGAAGATCATTGAGCTTTGTCAGTTGGGAAGGAGAGTGACAGCGTACAATTCAGCAAGCTGCAAGTTCATCTTTGGAATCCCAACTATTCTACATTTCCCATGAGATAACCACATTTCCCCATGATAGGTATCAGTCGAGTGCGCGATCTCTGAATGGCTTGTAACCCATTTGTATCTTTTATTAAATAGGGAGATGAAAACTGTATCCAATATTTTAGCTGTGGTCTCAGCAATACTCCTCACAACTGATGCAAACCATCCCTCCTTATATATTCCACTTCTCTTCCAACAAATCACCTCGTTCAATTCATAATCACTTGGCTCCATATTCCAACTTTTCATGATTCATATCCCAGGTCATCCCCGATCCCACTAGCAAGCTTCCTTCATTAGAATATGATGCTGATTTCCTATTGTTCCTTGCAATGGGAATACAGACACATTATTCCATACGATAGTCCATTTACCATAGAGTTTCCCCCTCACTGAACTGATCCCTGTCTCCCTACACATATTCCTTGTGTCCTCTTTGCAGTTACCTTACCACAAATAATTTAAATCACAAGTAAATTTAGCAAGTATATATTCAGTCCCTTCAGGCACGTCATTTATATCGAAGGTGAGTATTGTCATTTATTGTCATATCATTATGACCAGCACCCATTATGTTTAGCCTGATTACTCCACATGTAGTGTGCTTACATTAGGGGCATATAACCTATTCCAGCAAATGCCCTTTTATCTTCTTTATTTCTTATCTCTTTCGAAACTGACTCTCGATTCTGAACTCTATGCAAGTTGGTGTCATTTATATAAGCGACAAAGATTAAAGCTGCAACACTGACCTCTGTTAAACTTCACAGTACACAGACTTTCAGTCAGAAAAAGAATCTCTCAACCATCACCTGCTTCCTCCCACTCAGCGACTGTCGATCCAATTTGCCAAATTTCCTTGGATTCCATGTGCTATCACTCTTCCACATGGAACCTTGGCATTTGACAAGATTCTCCATGGGAGACTGGTGAGCAAGGTTAGATTTCATGGAATATAGGGAAAACTAGCCATTTGGATGCAGAACTGGCTCAAAGGTAGAAGACAGAGGGTGGTGGTGGAGAGTTGTTTTTCAGACTGGAGGCCTGTGACCAGTGGAGTGCCACAAGGATCGGTGCTGGATCCACTGCTTTTTGTCATTTATATAAATGATGTGGATGCGAGCATAAGAAGGAGAGTTCGTAAGTTTGCAGATGACACCAAACTTAGAGATATAGTGGACAGTGAAGAAGGATCCCTCAGATTACATTGGGATCTGGACCAGATGGGCTAATGGGCTGAGACGTGGCAGATGGAGATTAATTCAGGTAAGTGCGAGGTGCTGCATTTTGGAAAAGCAAATCTTAGCAGGACTTATACTATTAATGGTCAGGTCCTAGGGAGTGTTGCTGAACATAAAAATCCTGGAGTGCAGGTTCATAGCTCCTTGAAAGTGGAGTCGCAAGTAGATGGGATCATGAAAGCGTACATTTGGTATGCTTTCTTTTATTGGTCAGAGTATTGAGTACAGGAGTTGGGAGGTCATGTTGCGGACATTGGTTAGGCCACTGTTGGAATATTGCGTGCAATTCTGGTCTCCTTCCGATCGGAAAGATGTTGTGAAACTTGAAAGGGTACCAAAAACATTTACAAGGATGTTGCCAGGGTTGGAGGATTTGAGTTATATGAAGAGGCAGAACAGGTGGGGGCTGTTTTCCCTGGAGCGTCGCAGTCTGAGGGGTGACCTTATAGAGGTTTACAAAATCATGAGTGGCCTGGATAGGATAAATACGTAAATTCTTTTCCCTGAGGTGTGGGATTCCAGAACTAGAAGGCATAGGTTTAAGGTGAGAGGGGAAAGATATAAAAGAGACCTAAGGGGCAAGTTTTTCATGCAGATAAATGAGCTGCTAGAGGAAGTGGTCGAGGCTAGAACAATTGCAACAGTTAAAAGACATCTGGATGGGTATATGAATAGGGAGGGTTTGGAGGGATATGGGCCGGGTGCTGGCAGGTGGGATTAGATTAGGTTGGGATATCTGGTCGGCATGGACAGGTTAACCAAAGGGTCTGTTTCTGTGCTGTACATCTCGATGACTCTCTGACCCTATATGTGAGCTGCATACTGTTGGGGATAATCTGCTATCGGGGTACCTACATTGGGGCTAGGGAGGGGAGCACCATTATTAAAGCAGACACTGTCAGGTACCAGCTAAAACACAGCCATGTAAAGTAAACGCAGCCACTGCAGGCCACATTCCTTGGGGATTAGAACATGTCCGTCAGTTTCAGATCATCCTGTTACAATCTCATTGTTAATAAAGGAAACCGGTAACTATCGGATAGTGTAAATCGCACCGATACTACACTTGAATGATAAAGTACTTGCTAATGCCTCCGCTGACGTCAAACTCATTCAGGTCCTGTGTTAAATGATAATACCTGTATATTCAACTATGGAGAACTATTGTGAACGCCCAGACAGCCAGGCGCATAGCAATGAGGAAACCCTTCCAAACAATAAACTTTTAAATTACAAGATCGGAAACTGCTGAACCCAGGATGTCTACCCGTTGTTCAGCACAGCAGGAGCTGGACAGGTATCTCGGGGCAGCCAATAGAGACACTAATCCCTTCACAGACAGGTGAACCGACCAATGAGAGAGCCGAACGAGGGGAACCTGACCGGGAACTCGAGGAAGCGCGAAGTATAACTGCTCCAGGCCCGTAGAGGAAGACAGAACGCCTTCTCCAACGAATTGCATGCTTTTGAATTCGTTGTATAGTTTGCCAGTCTTGATTCTGTAATAAACGGTGTTTTTGCTCCAAACTCTAGCCGGTTTGATCTCTCCTTCCAAAGAACACGTGGAGACGAGACTCTACGGGTCCGTCCCAACAATACTAAGAGATTGGGACACTTTTTCTTTTGACAAATAGATATTTTCCTATTCAACCTGGGTCTTGTGGCTCAGAGGTGTGGACAGTACCACCATACCTCTTGAACCCTTCGGAATGGTAAATACAACTAATTGGAAAGGACTACTTGTGCTTTATAGGGATGATGTTAGACTTTCAGATGTCTGTAGTTAGGGAATTCACCCCATCTTTTGCGGTGAGCCAAGTTCCTCACAACACTTTACTGTGCCAGTGAGAATCTGAACATTTGACTCTCCCCAATCAATTCAAACCCCCTCACCATTCCTCTCACTTCCTCCGGGTTAGGAAGTTTTCACTCTTTTCACTGAGTGGAGTTCTGTATTGAGGTAGTCAGTCTGTCAGGACAATGAGTTTGTCTCGAATATTTGCAGCCATGGACAGAACCTGCCTACAGCCCATCTCTCTTCCAGTTCAATCAGTAGCCACTGGGTTATCTGTGTTTTTAATTTTCCAGCCCCACTTTATTCTGCTGTGCGCTCAATGGCCTTAGCTTTACTGCAGATGGTATTGGTCTCTCCCTCAATATTTTAACAAGGGTGTGTTCATCGTGTGGTAAAGATGTATTGCAAAGATTTCAAAGTTTAAGAGACGAACCTGGGTGAGCTGATGGTGGAGGGAGATGTGATGCGAGCCGTGGTAACAGGAGGCTGAGTACTTCCCGCTGTGCTGCTGGTTGGTCCCATTGTCGAGCCCCATGTAGGCGCTATAAAGGAGCAACTTGATGAACGTTGTTAAAATCAATTTCCCCAGGCAGTTCACTCCCCTTAATGGAACCACTTCAATAACATCATTCTTTGTATTCTCAGCATTAAATTTTCACATTGAATTGTTTGTGTTGCAAATGACCAGATTGTTTAGCATTCAAAGAAATGATTGCATTAGCATGGTTAGAGATTGCACAATAAGATACATTGGAGGCAACTGCAGCAAAATACACACAAACTGAATGTGGGCTGAGAGATTACAGCACCAAGTGCAGCAATAGCTCTAGTTTTAGCCCGTCCTGTGTGGGTGAGTTGAAGATGTGATCGACTGGTAATTGGGCCGTGCTATGATCCCAATTCATGTTATTACAGGACATGTCAGATCTCAGACTGAAACCTGGCTTCATAGATATTATTTTGGTTTGCTTTTAATAATGTGATCACACACTGAAAGATATGCACAAAATACTATAGCTTTTGTTTAAACTACAAAGTAGAATTTTATTAACAAACTAAACGCAGATGGGCAAAGTTAAAAATCTCACAACACTAGGTTATAGTCCAACAGGTTTACCTGGAAGCAGTGGCTTTCAAAGTGCTGCTCCTTCATCAGGTGGTTGTGAATCAGGACTATAAGACACAGAATTTATTGCAAAAGATTACAGTGACATGCAAGTAAAATGATATATTTAACAAACCCAGCGTGTTGTTAAGTCATTCATCATTTAGAATGGGTTATAGGTTTCAGTTCGTTATTATGTAGATCCGAAAACATCTTTGAAGTCACATTCCCGAGATAACTTAAGGATTTATAATAAAAGGTGAGATCTCAGCTCAGACAATGCATTAAAGGAGTGAGGTTAGAGTCTGTCTGTATTCCAACCTTGTGTCAGACTGGTTCTATTTCCAAAGTGAAATTTACAAAATATTACATGGATTGACTGCTTGCAGTTGTGCATTTTTTGAGCAAAATAGAATGTCTCCAAATATAATTCTGCAAATACAAATTCACCGCCTATACTTATATGTGTGTGTCCATATGGGAGGAGAGATTGTTCACATATGAGTGTCTGCGTGTGAGTGTAAGTGCATGTGAAAGCATGTGTCCTAGCATGTATGCAAGTGTGGTAAAGTGTGTGTGTGAGTGTGAAGGGTAAAAGCTTGTGAAAGGGTGCGTGCATAGGTGTGCGTATGGGGGGTGTATGTGTGTGTATATGAGAGAGAGTATGTGTATGAGTGAGGATCTATATGAGTGTGTGAGTATGTAAGAGTGTGTATGTATGTTTGTGTGTATATGTGAGAGAGAGTATCGTGGGGTCACCTGTAATATGACATGAACCCGAGGACCTGGTTGAGGCCATCCCCATGGGTACTGAACTTGGCTATCAGCCTCTGCCCGGCCACTTTGCGCTGTTGCATGTCCTGAAGTTTGCCTTGGAGGATGGTCACTCGAAGATCGGAGGCCGAATATCCCTGACAGCTGAAGTGTTCTCCGACTGGGAAGGAGCACTCCTGCCTGGTGATTGTTCGATGTCCATTCATCTATTGTAGCGTCTGCTTGGTCTCACCAATGTGTCATGCCTCGGGCATCCTTGCAGTGTATGAGCTAGACAATGTTGGCTGAGTCACATGAGTACCTGCTGTATACGTGGTGGATGGTGTCCCCATGTGTGATAGCGATATCTGTGTCGACACTGACACATTTGGCAATGGTTGCCATGACAGGGTTGTATAATGTTGTGGTCAATGTTGTCCTGAAGACTGGGCAGTTTGCTGTGAACAATGATCTGTTTAAGGTTTCGTGGTTGTTTAGAGGCAAGAAATGGAGGTGGAGGGAAGGTCTTGGCAAGATGCTCATCCTCACTGATAATGTGTTGTTGGATGCGAAGAACATGACGTAGGTTTTTGGCTCGCGCGAAGTACTGGACAACAAAGGGTACCCTATGAGTTGCAATCCTTGTCTGCCTCCTGAGGAGGTTATTATGGTTTCTCACTGTGGCTTGTTGGAACGGGCGATCGATGCATTGAGCATCATACCCTATTCTTATGAGGACATCCTTGAGTACCTTCAGGTGCCCGTCACGTCCCTCGTCTTCTGAACAGATCCTGTATATGTATAGACTTGTCTGTAGGGTATGGCTGTTCTAATATGTTTCAGGTGGAAACTGGAGAAGTGTAGCATCGTGATGTTATCTGTGGGTTTGCAGTAGAGTGAGGTGCTGAGGTACACACCCTTGGTGGAGATGCATTAGTCCAAAAATGAGACAGATACTAATGAGTAGTTCGTGGTAGGTCTGATGGTGGGATGAAACTCGTTGATATCACTGTGTAGTTGTTTCAGTGACTCTTCGCCATGGGGCCAGAGGAAGAAAATGTGGTCAATATATCTGGTGTGTAGTGTTGGCTGGAGATCCTGCATTGAGGAGAAGTCTTGTTTGAAACTGTGCATGAAGATGTTGGCATATTGGGGTGCAAATTTGGTCCCCATGGCTGTTCCATGTGTCTGGATGAAGAACTGGTTGTCAAAGGTGAAAATGTTGTGGTCTAGGATGAAGCGAATGAGTTGTAGCACAGTGATGGCAGTTTGGCAGTTGTTGGTGTTGAATACTGAGGCTGTTGTTACAATGCCATCATCATGGGGAATGCTGGTGTAGAGTGCTGTAATGTCCATTGTAATGAGGAATATTCATGATTCGACTGGTGCTGAGGTTCTGTAAGAAATCTGTAGTGCTGTGACAGAAGCCAGGGTCCCCTGTACAATGGGTTTCAGACTGTGTTTGACATAGCCAGAGAGGTTTTCACACATGGTTCCGTTGCGTGATACGATGGGACGTCCTGGTGTGTTGGCTTTGTGTATCTTCGGAAGGCAGAGACATGAAACAGCCATGGGGACCAAATTTGCACCACAATATGCCAACATTTTCATGTACAGTTTGAACAAGACTCCTTTTCTGCACAGGACCTTTAACCAATACGATACACCAGATATATTGAAGACATTTTCTTTCTCTGGACCCAGGATGAGGAGTCATTGAAACAACTACACAATGATATAAATGAGTTCCATCCCACCATCAGACTTACAGTGACTCCTCTTTAGAATCTGTCTCATTCTTGGGCACATGCATCACCGTCAAGGATGTACACCTCAGCAAGTCACTGTACCGCAAATCCACAGATAACCTCATGATACTACATTTCTCCAACTTCCAGTCACGACATACCAAAACAGCCATCCCCGGACAAGCCCTCCACATTGACAGGATCTGTTCAGATAAGGAGGAATGTGTCAGACACCTGAAGGTACTGAAGGATGCTCTCATAAGAACAGGGTACGATGCTGAACTCATCGATCACCTTTCCAATGCGCCACAGCAAGGAACTGTAATAACCTCCACAGGAGACAGACACGAGCTGCAACTGAGAGGGTACTCTTCATTGTCCAGTACTTCCCAGGAGCCAAAAAATTACACCACGTTCTTCGCAGCCTGTAACACATTAGCGATAAGGATGAGCACCTCTTCAAGACCATCCCTACTCCTCCACTTCTTGCCTTTAAACAAGGTTGGCATAGTGTCTCAGTGGTTAGCACTGCTGCCTCACAGCACCAGAGACCCAGGTTTGATTCCTGCCTTGGGTGACTGTTTGTGTGGTGTTTGCACATTCTCCTCCTGTCTGCGTAGATTTCCTCCCACAATCCAAAGATGTGCTGATCAGGTGAATCTGTCATGTTAAATTGCCCAAAGTGCTGCTGCATTAGTTAGGGGTAAATAAAGGGGTCTGGGTGGGTAACTCTTTGGAGGGTCAGTGTGGACTTGTTGGGCCGAAGGGCCTGTTTCCATACTGGAGGGAATATAATCTAATCTAATCTAAACTGCCAAATCTGAAACAGATAATTTTTCGTAGCAAACTGCCCGGCTTCAGGACAACATCAACCACAACACTGTACAACCCTATCATGGCAACCACTGCATGACGGGTCAGAGTGTCAACATGAATACACCATTACACATGGGGTACCACCCACCATGCACGCGGCAGGTGCTCATGCACCATGGGCCAACGTTGTCCATCTCATACGCAGCAGGCAAGGATGCCCCGAGGTATGGTACATTGGTGAGACCATTCAGGCGCTTCAACAACAGATGAATGGACACCACACAACAATCACCAGACAGGGGTGTTCCCTCCCATTTGGAGAATACTTCAGCGACATTTGGTCTCCAATCTTTGGGTGACCTTCCTCCAAGGTGGACTTTGGGACAGGCAACAATGCAAAGTGGCTGGGCAGAGGCTGATAGCCAAGTTCGGTACCCATCCAACTGGGACCTTGGGTTGATGTCACACTACAGGTGACCGCACTACACTATACACTCATACACACTCACACACATACGCACACACTCTTACATACTCACACACTTAAGCGGATCCTCACTCAAACATACACTCTCCCATACATACAGACACACATGCATTCTCTCACAGGATTATGCCACATTACACTCACACACACACACTCTACCACGCTTGCACACACGCAAACAAACACACTCTCTCACGTGTTCTCACACTCACACACACACTCATATTCTCACACACTCTTTCTCTCTCTCTCTCTCCTACAAGTGAACACTCATATAAGTCAATGGGGTGAATTTGTATTTGCAGAAATATATTTGCAGCAACATTCTATTTTGCTCAACAAATGCACAACCCGAAGGCAGTCATTGCACACAGTCAATCCATGTAATATTTTGTAAATTCCATTTTGGAAACAGAACCAGTCTGACTCAAGATCGGGATACAGACAGACTCGAACCTCATGTCTTTAATACATTGTCTGAGTTTAGATGTTACCTTTTTTTATTAAAATCAATATATCTTGAGAAAATGACTGAAAATATGTTCTGGGATCTACATATTAATGAACCAAAAGCTGCGACCCATTCTAAAAGATGAAAGACTTAACAACAATTTAGGTTTGTTAAATATTTCATTTTCCTTGCATGATGCTGTAATCTTTTGCTATGAATTCTGTGTCATTTAGTGCTGCTTCACAACCACCTGAAGAAGGAGCAGCACTTCAAATGTTGGACTATAACCTGGTGTTGTGTGATTTTTAACTTTGGGCACCCCAGTCCAACACTGGCTCCTCAACACAAATGAAGATGAAATAGAATGAACCAAACTATCAGCTTATAATACAAATTGAAAGTTAAAACATGCAGTGAAATATAACCCATGAATGACAAATCTTTCCTTTTAAACTTGAAAAGAAAAGCAACAGCTTTTATACAGTATCAAACTACATCTTGTACAGTCACCAAAACACCACCTGTACACGAGTCCTGCTAGAGGCCCTGTCTCTCTCACACCTCGATGTGATTATGTCACCAGTGATTTTAACTGACATACTGGAAGTGCTGATAGCTTGTTCCTGGAGCTATTAGACACCTGAGTTCAAAAACACTCAGCTTTCCATCACTCTTCAGGGGTTTAGCCTAAAACTACTTGTCTGGGACGCACACCCCCAACTCTTTACTCTGAGGTAATCTAGTTCCACTGCATCCTTCTGTCCTCCGGAGCATTGGTCTGTACAACCTGCTTCATGGAGGAACTTCACAGGACTGTCCAAAAGTCAAAGTAAAACCAAAACTCAAACTGAAAACAAATATTATTAATAATATAAATAGATCAGACAGTGACAGCACAGGAATTGGCATGGTTAGAATGGGTTTGATTTTGAGTCTTCTGGATTTGGGATGGGAGGTGGAGAGTTTGAAAAATCATAGGCAAGGTGACAGGAAGGGAGATCAATAATTTCCCATTATTGTGGGATATTACCAGCAGCAGGATCTTGAGTAACTAATAGATATTTAAACTAACAACATGATCAATTTTGGGTCATCACAATCTATATGAAATCATATGACATCAGGAGTGAACTGTTGTTCAGGGAACCCACTGAGATAAACACCAGTCCCTTGTAGTGGACACTCCATTACAGTCACTCTGAGACGTATGGAGGTACCCCCCATCACCACCATATCTCTGCAGCAATAGGTAACCTTGCTATTGGGGCTGCTTCAGGCTCGGATTTTATATTCTGACCCTCCTTGCAGACACACGAATGGCCATTACTAATCGTGATCCCATCCTTTTCAATAAGACAATGACCCAATGGCCTTTTGTGGGTAAAAGACCACCCTCTGTCCTGCTGGGTGCAGAGCTATCACGAGGTTACTAACTGAGCCAGACTCCACACTGGAGTCATGGTCACCCGGGAGAAACGGAAGGAAATGCTGGTGAGCCATCGGGGATTTGGCTGTACACAGTGTGACATTCTCCTGATGCCCGTCCCCATGGAGAGTATTCCCAGATTCCAGGCACTTCAGTAAAAGAGTGACCACCCCTGTGGGGAGCTCAGGATTTGTCACAGGGTCACTGTCAGAGCAGAGCTAGGGTTAACTCTCATTTCAAATGTTTAATTTTGGGCAGGGTAGACAGAGTAGAAAGACATGATCATCTTACCTTCAAAAATGTCTAATTTGACAGAATCCCTTACATTTAGTAAAGGTACTTCTATTTCACACCAGTATACTCCTTCATCACTCTTCCTCAGGTTATCCATGGTTACTGAAAATATCCCATGTGTTTTGTTATCGGTCAATGATACTCGTTCATTTTGTGGATAATCAGTTGAAACAATAACAGGACAGTAAAGGATGGTAAGACCCTTACACCATTTTTTAATATGCTCCTTGTATTTCTGATCATAGTGACAGTCAACAGTGACTGAACCTCCAACTTCTCCACGAACCTTCTTGGGCCCAGTTAATTGATGTGAACCTATTGGAATATGAAAATGATCAATCGTTGACATCTGCCTGAGAATCAGGAAAGAATATATTTAATCAAATAACACCTCCTATTTCATGATTATAGCCTTGTAATTTGTGATCTCAAGCTCGATTTTCAACACGGAATTCCTTGTGTTGAATCAGATTCACCGATTCTGTCACAAACATGATAGTGTACACTGAGTTTTGCTCCACTATTCCTGAAAGGTTGTCCTGTGATTAACAATGGGGCTAGATTCTGCTCAATCAGTGCTTCAAGGGGAGACTCATGACCATACCATTGATTTATGTTTTCCATTTATACAGATCTTTGATGTTGGGAAGATGAACGAAGCTCAGGGGAGGGAAATTCCTTGCTTTGTTTCACGGTTTTCCTCTGTTGTGGTTCTGTTCGCCGAGCTGGGAATTTGTGTTGCACACGTTTCGTCCCCTGTCTAGGTGATATCCTCAGTGCTTGGGAGCCTCCTGTGAAGCACTTCTGTGATGTTTCCTCCGGCATTTATAGTGGTTTGTCTCTGCTGCTTCCGGTTGTCATTTCCGGCTGTCCGCTGCAGTGGCCGGTATATTGGGTCGAGTTCGATATGTTTGTTTATAGATTCTGTGGTTGAGTGCCATGCCTCGAGGAATTCCCTGGCTGTTCTCTGTTTGGCCTGCCCTATAATAGTGTTGTCCCAGTCGAATTCATGTTGCTTGTCATCTGCGTGTGTGGCTACTCACCTCCATCCAAGGCCCTAAAGGAGCATTCCACATCCATCAAAGTTTTACCTGCAAATCCACCAATATCATTTGTTGTATCCATTGCTCCCAATGCAGTCTCCTCTACATTGGGGAGACTGGATGTGTCCTAGCAGAGCGCGTTTGGGGAACATCTCTGGGACACCTGCACTAATCAACCACACCGCCCTGTGGCCGAACATTTCAACTCCCGCTCCCACTCTGCCAAGGACATGGAGGTCCTGGGCCTCCTTCACTTCTGCTCCCGCAACACCATCCTCCGCCTCAGAACACTTCAACCCCAGGGCATCAATGTGGACTTCAACAGTTTCCTCATTTCCCCTTCCCCCACCTCACCCTAGTTCCAAACTTCCAGCTCAGCACTTTCCCCATGACTTGTTCTACCTGCCTAGCCTCTTTTCCACCCATCCACTCCACCCTCCCCTTGCCCCCGACCTATCACCTTCATCCTCTCCCCAATCACCAATTGTACGCTATGCTACTTTCTCCCCACCCACACCCTCCTCTAGCTTATCTCTCCATCCTTCAGGCTGTCTGCCTGTATTCCTAACGAAGGGCTTTTGCCCGAAATGTCGATTTTACTGCTCCTCAGATGCTGCCTGAACTGCTGTGCTCTTCCAGCACCACTAATCTAGAATCTGGTTTCCAACATCTGCAGTCATTGCTTTTACCTTCTAAGGATAGCTGGTCTTGTTGGTTCGTGGCTAGTTGGTGTTCACGGATACGAATCGTTAGCTGTCTTCCTGTTTGTCCTAGCTAGTGTCTTGTGCAGCCCTTGCTTGGGATATTGTACACTACGTTGGTTTTGCTTATGCTGGCTATCGGGTCCTTTGTCCTGGTGAGTTGTTGTCTGAGAGTAGCTGTTGGATTGTGTGCTGTTATGAGTCCTAGTGGTCGTACTAAGATTACCTTTGTAATCATTAAAAACACAGAAATAGAGAACACACACTGGATCATCAATGCCACACTCACAGGAATCCGATCACTAGAGAGGAAGAAAAGAACAACCAGCTCCCATTCCTCGACGTGATGGTACAGAGAACACCGAACGGAGAATTCACCACAAAGGTATACAGGAAAGTCACACACACAGACCAAGTCCTGAACTATGAAAGCAACCACCCCAACACACACAAAAGAAGTTGCATCAAGACACTGTTCAAAAAGGCCACAACACACTGCAGTACACCAGAACTGCAAAAAGAGGAAGAAGAACACCTATACAATATATTCACCAAAAACGGATACCCACGCAATTTCATCAACAGATGCCTAAGGGAAAGATAACGGAACGAGGACATGTCACAACCCAAAGGACTAGCCACATTACCATACATCAAGAACATTTCTGAACTGACAGCCAGACTACTGTGACAACTAGGACTCATAACAGCACACAAACCAACCGCCACTCTCAGACAACAACTCATCAGGACAAAGGACCTGATACCCAGCATGAGCAAAACCAATGTAGTGTACAAAATCCCATGCAAGGACTGCACAAAACACTACATTGGAAAAACAGGAGCTAATGATCTGTATCCATGAACACCAACTAGCCATGAAACGACATGACCAGCTATCCTTAGTAGCCACACACGCAGATGACAAGCAACATGAATTTGACTGGGACAACACTACTTTATAGGACAAGCCAAACAGAGAACAGCCAGGGAATTCCTAGAGGCATAGCACTCATCCACAGATTCAATCAATAAGCACATCGACCTGGACCCAATATACCGACCACTGCAGCGGACAGCTGGAACTGACAACCCGAAGCGGCAGAGACAAATCATTATAAATGCCGGAGGAAAGATCACAGAAGTGCTTCACAGGAGGCTCCCAAGCACTGAGGATGTTACCTAGACAGGGGACGAAACGTCTGCAACACGAATTCCCAGCTCGGCGAACAGAACCACAACAACGAGCACCCGAGCTACAAGTCTTCTCACAAACTTTGAACTGTTTTTCTCTGTCTGTCCATTTGTAAGCGCAGAGAAAGTTGTGGGCATGGGGATGAGCCTGGGAAATGGAACTTGATGCCCCCAATGTGCACTCGCTCAAGGTGGGAATGGAAAAACTCAGCCCCTGGTTTGTTCATGGCATTCAGAAATATATTGATGTTTTAAATCTTTCCTCCATTCAATTATTTCTTGTAAAAGAAGACAGGCTGTTGACGTTGTTAGTGTCTGTGGCCAATATTCCTCAGCAAGTGAACCTCTGGAATGAGGGGCCACTCTCTGGTATTCTGTCCTGAATAACAAGAAGGAGTTTGTGTCCATGGTGATAATCATTGATTTCAAATGAAATTGCTTTCTCAGCCATTAGCCATCGTTTCTCAGTCTGCACTTGGGTACCAAGAGAAGGAGGCATGATACTGCCTTCAGTGATCACATTGGATGCTGAGCCAAATTTTACATTTTGAAGCTCATTTCATAAATCCTTTTCTGGGATGTAGCTACTACGACCATCCAAGTTGTTTATCTGCAATTATCCCTGAGCTGAGTACATTCTGAATTTCGAAGGCAGTTGTACATCAACCACATCGCTGTGAGTCTGCAATGACATGTCATTCAGGAGATTTCCTTCCCTAAAGGGTCCGATAGATATCCAGATTTGTGAAGTTCAGGTCTCTCCATCCACCACTGTGTGACTTGAGCCTGGGTCTCTGGATGACGTGACCATGAACAACCCCATTGTGCCACAGCCCTCCCTTCTCTGAAGGACTTTGGGTGGGTTAAGCTGCCCTATTGTACGACCTTCGTTACTTCAAAGAAAAACTTGAGTTACTGTGTTAGCACTGACGAGGAACTCTGGTTTGAGACAGGACAGAAACATTCAGGTTCAGTGGGATCCCACAGAGAGACACAAAACCAGGCGGGTGATGCTGGGGAACAGACTGACCTCAACCACAATACCAACTTTCCAAACAACATGTCAGTAACTACTCATTAACTCCCTCACAAACTGACTGGCCACTGTGTCAATAAACATTCCTGGTCTTTCTCAGCTCTTATTTAAAACGTACATTTTAATTATACTGAAAAGGATACTTACTTGACACTGAGATAAGAATGAAAAACACAATTATTTTCATGACTCCAGATGTTTCTTGTGGGTGAATTCTCACTGTTCAGATATTGTCTGTTAGGAGAGCTGTGTTTGAATTAGTTTACTCCCAGTTATATCTGTCACTTCCTGCTTCATATTACAGTTGCCCAGTTCCTCTTTAACAATCTGCAAGACCACTTTGGGTCAATTCCTGAGTTCCTCATTAAGTGTTTGGGTGCTTTCTCACACATTCATAGATAGAAACCCTTCGCTGTTGAATCACTCACCACAGTAACAGTGAAGGGACAGCTGCTGATCTGGGGGCTGCACTTCATTACATCACACATTGCAAAGGGACATTTTGGACAGCAGGGCTCCTGATTGGTCAATAGTGGTCAGCTGATTCTCTTTCTCTCACTTTCAATTCCCATTATGCTTTTATTGTTGGAATAACTGCAGAGAGGCCAGTATCCTGTCACCAAGTCCCCCTTTATTTACATGTAAACAGACATAGGCTGTGACCAGTCAGCTCCAAGACAATCCATAGATTGAAGAGCCCTTTTGAATCTCCTGTTTATATCTGTCAACCAAGGCTCCTTGATTGATGCAGGCTAACAACACCAATCAAGGATCTCATTATCAATAAGATCCACTTGGTCATGGTGCCAATCTCTACATTCCTCCCCCTCTAAATCCGGGGATGTAGGCCCATCCTTTCTCTTGTAGCTTCTCTTCCTGAGATGTTTTCACCCTCGATCTGTCCTTCTGACTAGGACCTGGAAATGGGCCATGTGCACTAGGCTATAACCCATCTCTTGTGTTCAGAGTGTCTTGGAGAGTTCCCTCCTCATTTTCCAATTGTGATGGGATCGAGTCTGCTTCCTACCTGGACTCTGAGGTCACCAACTAGAAGCCACAATTTCTGACAGCCTTTCTGGCTGTTGTGAGGGGCTGGGTATGTTTTGCTCCTGCCCCATTTGCATGTTTGCAGCTTTCAGCTGATCCAGATTTGTTCAGAATCGCCTCACTTATCCAAACTTTGTATGTCACGGGAACAATCCTGACCATCGGACAGAATGCCTTGCCAACATCTTCATCTTGGAAACCCCTGGAAGTCCCGGCTTGAGTTCAGCCAGTATCTTCGAGGGGAAAGTGAGGACTGTAGATGCTGGAGATCAGAGCTGAAAATGTGTTGCTGGAAAAGGGGCTCATGCCCGAAACATTGATTCTCCTGCTCTTTGGATGCTGCCTGACCTGCTGCGCTTTTCCAGCAACACATTTTCAGTTCAGCCAGTATGTGGCAGGGATCTTTTCTCGGGATAATCAGTTATGCTCCCCATAGGAACATGCTGTACCCTACAGTGGTCTGGTTTCACCGGGTTCAGAAAGGTTTCAGTCTGGGTTCTCGTGGCCCTTTTGTTTCCCAATTACCTCCATCTGTTTTAGTTTGCCAGGATCGTTATGTGTCCACAGCCGGACATCGTCAACGGTGACCAGAAAGATGTCCAGGAAGTTTAAAACCAGCAGGGACTGTCCTAGGGAGTCACCACCGATGGTATATCTGCCATTTGGGTGGGAGGCCTCAACACATTCAAATTTGCCATTTGACCTTCTGGACAGTGTTCCAACTGGTAATGGTACACACTGAGAGTAAGGGCCCATCGCTGAATTTGCCCAGAATCTATGTGTTCTTTAAATAACCCTAACAGGTGTTTGTGCGTCATTACCATGACAAATGTATGTCTGTAAAGGTATTGGTGGAACTTTCTCACATCAAAGATGACATCACCGCCTTCCTTCTCTATCTGGGAGTCTTCGTGTTCAGCATCAGCCAAAGTCTGGATAGTACAAGCTGACGGGTGTTCCTCTCTGCTGAGCCACTGGGGAGTCAACGCTACCCTGATACTGTACGGGGAAACACCGCATGTCAGCACCACCTCTGACTTGGGATCATAGTCAGACAACAACTTAGATTGCGATAAGAGCTTTCTCACTTCCGTAAAGTCTATTTCTTGTTGACACGACCACTTTCAAGGCTGACTGTTTATCAATAATAGGTGGAAGGCTGCAAGGTTGGAGGTCAGTTTCTGGATGAATGTCCTGTAATACTTCACCAACCTCAGGAAAGACCTCAGCTCCAGTATAGAAGTGGGAGTGGGGGCAACTTTGATTGAGCCTCCCTTGATCTTCCAATGGGTGTAACCTGACTTTGATGATTTTGTAACTGAAATAGGTCACTGGGGGAACCTGGAAGACATATTTCTCCCTTCTAAGACACATGCCCACCTGGGAGAAACATTAAACACCATGTCCAATTTCTCCATGTGCTCTTCATTGGTCTTTCCAAATATTAGTACCTCATCCTGATAAATGGCAACCCTGGGTAGCCCTTGTAAAATGTTCTAAATGGTCACAGGCTGATGATACTCTAAATGGCAGGCTTGTATATTGGTACAATCCCTGATGGGTATTCACTGTGGTGTAGTTCTGGGACTCCTCATCCAGACCCCATTGCAGGTAGATGTAGCTCATGTCCAGCTTCATGAAGGACAGCCTACTGTCTATTTTGCACCAAGCCCTCGAGACGAGGGATCGGGTATTTATCCAGTTTTGTGAATCTCTTTGTCAGCTGGAGCTCCCTGTTTGGGCCAAGTCACAGCCCCAATCAGGGATCTTATTATCAATGAAATCTACCAGGCCATGGTCCCATTCACGACAATACTCGAAAGGTTTTAGAGCAGTGGGATGTGAGTGAGTAGTCGTGTCGAGTGGGATTGAGTAATACCTAGACCGTTGTTTAGGGAATAGTGCATTTAATATTCTTGATTGGGATTCTAGCACTAGGAACCATCATGTTAGCAGTAAACTAATTGAATCAAAATTTATATTTAATTGAATAGCTGCTAGAGTGTCAAAATGTAAGTCAGCGTTGTAGTAATTTTTTCCTGGGGAATGTGGGAAATCAGAGGCAATTTGAATAGCTCCATCTGCAGGAAGTATGTCCAGTTGCAGGTCCTGTCAGACCCTCATGGATTGGTTGGATTGGCAGTTGGACTCACTGAGGAACATGCAGGAGACGGAAAGGATTGGACATTTGAAAAAAAAATTCAGATAGACAAATCCCCAGGATCTATCTCAGAGGGTGAAGTTGGAGGAAATTGCTGGGGCCTTGTGGAAAATTGTTGGATCATCTTTAATCACAGTAGAGGTCCAAGAGGAGAATAGCTAATGTTGTCTCTTTGTTTAAGAAAAACAACAGGGATAACGCAAGAAGTTACAGGCCAGTGAGCCTTAGGTCAATGGCAAGGAAATTATGGGAGAAAATTGTCAGGGTCAGGACCATCCACAACCTCATCACCTGAGGGAATCTCCCATCCACTTCCTCCAATCTCATAGTTCGGGAACTGCCCGCACTGCCCGTTAAAAATATTCCCTGGAGAATGTGGGAGGTGTCATTTAGAAGTTTTCAGGTTTCACGAAGATTATGAAGATGCAGCTTGTGAGAGAGATTGCCAGAGGATGTAGATAGGCTGGAGACTTGGGTAGAGAAATAGCTGATGGATCTTAATCCAGACAAATGTGATGTGATGTATTTTGGAAAGTGTATTGCAATTGGAAAGAATACGGTAAATGGCAGAATGCTTAGATGCTCTAACATACAGAGGTATCTCGGCATACAGGTCCAGAGTTCCCTGAAAGTAGCAACACAAGTGGACCAGGTGGTCAGGAATGCACGTCGCTTGCTTGTCATTACCAGTTAGAGGACAGGATATAAATATTGTCAAGACATGTAGCAGCTGTATAGAACTTCAGTGAAGGCACTTTTGAAATATTGTGTACAGTTCTGATCACTACACTATCAGAAGGATGTGTAGGTTTTGGAGAAGTTGCAGAACAGGTTTGCTCAGTTTGGATGGTATTAACTATGTGGAGAGATTGGAGAAATGTGGTTTGCTTTTACTTGAACATTGGAGGCTGAAGGACGACCTGATAGAAGTTTCCAAAATTATGAGAGGTGTGAACATAATGGACGTTCAGAGATTTTTTTCCCCAGAGTAGGAATATCAATTACCAGGGGATAAAGATTGAAGGTAAAAGGGGAAAGTTTAAAAGAGATGCAAGTGTTTTACACAAGTCCATGGAATATGCTGCCAGATGAGGAGGTAGAAACAGAACAGCAATGTTGAGGAGGTATCTTGACAGATCCACAGATAGGCAGCGACTAGAGGGTTGTGAACCGCAAAGAGACCACAGGTTTGTAGTTTAGAAAGGTGTCATATGACAGTCCAGTTTTGCTGGGCCGAAGGGCCTGCACCTATACTGTACTGTTCTTTGTTCTTTGTTTCTTGTCTTTGTTCTGCGAAATATTCTTCAAAAGCAGGAACATAACCATCCAATCAAATCACTGTCTATCACAGCGCTAACTCCCAGAATAACACTCCTCACAATCTATGAAGATGATTCTTCCCCAGTTTCTGACTATGTGGATGATAGATGTTGGCCAAGACTGAGGTAAGCTTAGGCCAGGGGTTGGCCATATATCTTTTTCCCTAGTGTCTTTGCAGAGTTTGATTATCCATAATTTGATAGAGGCATGATTTGATAGATGTAGACAAGGTAATGAGAGCCATAAATAGAGTAGATAGCCAGAGATTTTTCCCCAGGACAGAAGTGGCTGTCACAACGGGTCATAAAGTTAAGATTATTGGGGGAAGGTAGAGGGGAGATGTCAGAGGTTGCTTCTTTACCAGAGAGTGGTGGGTGCGTGGAATGCACTGCCAGCAGATTGCAGTAACTGCTGGACAAGTACATGGATGGCAGTAAATTGAGGGGTGTGTAGGTTCGGTTGATCTGAGATTAAGATAAATGCTCGGTACAACATTGTGGTCTGAAGGGTCTGTACTGTGCTGTACTGTTCTATATTGCTCAAACAAGAGCTGAAGTGCCTTTTAATTGACAAGAAAACAGGGTCTGAGTTATAATAATAGGCTGGATAGGTTGGGACATTTTTCGCTGGAGTGTAGTAAATTGAGGGGTCTCCTTATAAAAGTTTATAAAATCATGAGGGTCATATATAAGGTAAATAGCAGTGGTCTTTTTGATTGGGTGGGGAGTTCAAAATGAGGGGCATATTTTTAGGGTGATTGGAACAAGATTTAAAAAGGGATGAGGGGTAACGTTTTTACACAGAATGTGGTTTATGTGTGGAATGAGCTGCCAGAGAAATTGGTGAATGCAGGAACATGTATAATATTTAAAAGACATTTGGATAAATTAATAAATAGGAATGGTATGGAGGGCTATTGGCCAAAAGCAGTAGGGATGACTGTTTATTATGGGCACATGGTCAGCATGGACCAATTGGACCAAAGGGAATTTTTCCATGCTGCATTGCTGTGACTCTCTCATTTGTAAACAACAAACTCTACATCAGTTTATGGTGAAACATGATGGTGCTTCTGAAAGATCTTCTGAATATTGTATTTCTTGAGTATGCTGTTGCTACAAGACTCCTGAGATGTCCATGTGTGAATAGTAACTTGACCATACTTGCCAGAGCATCAGAACAACTGGCTCTGAATCATGGCTTGGAAAGGGTGGATGCTAGGAAATTGTTTCCGTTAGGCGGGAAGACTAGGACCCTTGGACACAGCCTTAGAATTAAAGGGGGTCAATTCAGAACAGAAATGTGGAGACATTTCTTCAGCCAGAGAGTGATGGGCCTGTGGAATTCATTGCCGCAGAGTGCAGTGGAGGCCGGGACGCTAAATGTCTTCAAGGCTGAGATTGATAAATTCTTGATGTCACAAGGAATTAAGGGCTACGGGGAGAATGCGAGTAAGTGGAGTTGAAATGCCCATCAGCCATGATTGAATGGCAGAGTGGACTCGATGAGCCGAATGGCCTTACTTCCACTCCTATGTCTTATGGTCTTATTCTATGCTTTTCCCTTTGAATAAACCACTAGTCGAAGTGTTTGTATTTCAGTGACTCAAACCCCTGCAGAGAAATCTGTTTGAGTATCTGTGCATGTGTGTGAATATGTTTGTGACTGTAGTTAGGGGATATTTGGATGGTTATGCATTTATGCTTGATAGAAATAGAATTAGCTTTATTGTCACACATATTCAATAATTACAGTGAAAAGATTATACATCGCCCCTTATACAAAGCACCATCTTAGGTTCAAGGTACCTAAGTACAGCTTCTTTAGTTACAAAATCTTGAAAAATAGAGAAATGAAATGTCTAGCATTGCAAGAATAAAAGTCTAGAACATAGAATATTACAGCGCAGTACAGGCTCTTCGGCCCTTGATGCTGCACCTTTCTGTGAAACCAATCTGAAGCCCATTTAATCTACATTATTGCATTGTCGTCCATATGTCTACCGAATGACCATTTAAATGCCCTTAAAGTTGGCAAGTCTACTACTACTGCAGGCAGTGCATTCCACGCCCTCCTACTCTCTGAGTGAAGAAACTACCTCTGACATCTGTCCGACATCTATTTAAATCTATGTCCCCTTGTGCTAGCCATCACCATCTGAGGAAAACGGCTCTCACTGTCCACCCTACCTAACCCTCTGATTATCTTATATGTCTCAGTTAAGTCACCGCTCAATCTTCTTCTCGCCAACGAAAACAGTGAGTTCTAGAACAGCGGTCTTCCAAGCCCATCACAAGTTGACCTCTAGCCTCCAGTCTGCCCTGTCTCCAGGACACACCGATGTTCACCTCGAGGATCATGGGTCTGGGAGATTGCTCCAGACCCTTACAGAGGGTTGAGGATGCCCTACTGCACGGCGTTTTTTGCCAACCCAGGGAGGCAACTACACCAGGCCGGAAGGCAGTTACACCAGGCTTAGAGGCAGTTACACCAGGCCAAAAGCCCTTTACCCCAGGCCAAGAGACCGTTACCCCAGTTCAGAGGCAGCTACATCTGGGTGGGAGGCATCTACACTAGGCTGGGAGGCAGTTACTCCAGGATGTGAGGCAGTTACACCAGTCTGGTATATCTGCAATACCAGGCAGGAAACTGCTACAACAAGTCAGGAGATCGTTACACCAAGCCAAGAGGTGGTTACACCAGGCCAGGATGTTGCTGTGCCAGGCCAGGTGGTGGTTATACTAGGCCGAGAGGTTTCTGTGCCAGGCTGGGAGGTGATTACACCAGTCTGGGAAGTGGTTACTTCAGGCCGGGAAACTGCTACCTCAGACCATGGGATTGTTACACTAGGCCTGGAGGTGGTTACACCAGGCTAGGCAGTTACTATGCCAAGCTGGGTGGTGGTTATACTAGGCCTGGAGGTTGTTGTGCCAGGCTGGGAGATTGTTATACCCGGCCAGAAGGTGGTTACACTAGGCCGGGAGGTGGTTACACCAGGCCGGAAGGTGGTTATATCAGGCCGGGATGTTGCTGTACCATGCCACGCCGGGATGCCCCTTGTCAGGTCTGTATTGAGGTTCAGTCATTGGAGACTGGGACTCAACTGGAGTCCAGGAGTCAGTGTTGGAGGCTGGCGATCTATACTATTCGATCTTACGAGATTGTGTAAGCGAAATAATATTGCATCTTTGTTGAGTATGTTTCAGTTTGTAATAGACTGACAATTGTGTTTATTAAGAAAGCTGTTTGATTGATCTTCAACTGATATGGATAATTGGTTGTCATGGGAACTGTAAAATAATTTTGACAGTTTTTATTAGATTAGGTTCCCTACAGCATGGAAACAGGCCCTTCGGCCCAACAAGTCCATACTGAACCCTCCGAAGAGTAACCCATCCACACCCATTACCCTACCCTGTATTTTCCCTGACCAATGTATGCAACACTATGGTCAATTTAGCATGGCCAATTCACCTGACCTGCACATCTTTGGACTGTGGGAAGAAACTGGAACGCCCAGAGGAAACCCACGCAGACACTGGGAGACCTGAGGCAGGAATTGAACTCAGGTCCTCGACGCTGTGAGGTAGCAGTGCTAACCACTGAGCTGCCGTGCCGTGAGCTCTACAATGTTCGGACAGACAGTGCCCTCCCAAAACTCAATTATCAAAATATCGAGAAGTAAATTCTATTGTTTAGAAAGCCTTTCAGATTGTATTAAAGTGTGAATAATCAGTACATTGCAGACTAACTTCTAAATACACGGCAAAATGTTTTGGACTTTCTTGCATGATTTAATGAATCTTCTGACCCATCTTCAAGTGGAGCTCTGTTGCATTCTTATTCTGTGGCTGATGTTTCCAGTTGATCTTTTAGTTGTTTGGCTGGAGAATAGAATAAGAAATGATCTTAAAGCATTGGAATTGATGAAGATGAATGAATTGAGCATCATTCAAAGGTTCGGCATTTCAAGAGATACTTGTCAAAATCCACAGCTGATTGGGTGGGTGGAGATGCCTGGTTTAAATGGTAAGGATTTACTTCCCATAATTTCTTCCTCTGAAATTGGTAACCATGTTGGGGAGGTGCCGGTGTTGGACTGAGGTGGACAATATCAGAAATCACACGTCACCTGATGAAGAGTCAGGGCTCCGAACGGTTGTGATTTCAAATAAACATGTTGGACTACAACCTGGTGTCGCATGACTTCTGACTTTGCCCTCTGTATGTGTTTAACTTTCCTGGTGTCTTGGGGGTGAGGGTGGGGGAAGGGGGGGGGGCGGGGGGGCGGGGGGGAGGGGAGGTGGGGGTTCTATTTCCCAGGTGTATGTCCATGTCAATCCATCTCATGTTCCGGACTGTACAATAGAACACACTGTGGCTGAGTGAGGAGACTTTCAGGTGCTGCCTCTCACACCTCAGTTCAATGTCATATTTGTATGAGGCCATGGTTATAAAATAACAATTAAATTAAAAATAATTATTTTGTATCAAAACTTTATTTGATTCAGCCAACCTCAGTTTTCCAATGGCAAACAAAAATCTGCAGACCAACCAACCATTGTTTTGACAAGTATAAACAAAATCCCAAGAGCCGTTGTTCTAACACTGGGTAAATTATTTCTCCATGGGTTATTTGCTGCTTTTCCAGGCAACTTTAAAAGTGCTTGAGGTTTTGAGCTTCCCCATGATAGGTATCAGTTGAGTGAGTTATATCTGAATAGCCCATTCGTATCTTTTATTAAATAGGGAGATGAAAACTGTATCCAATAATCTAGCTGTGGTCTCAGCAATACTCCTTACAACTGATGCAAACCGTCCCTCCTTATATATTCCACTTCTTTTCTAACAAATCACATAATTCAATTCATAATCACCTGTTGGCTCCATATTCCAACTTCTCATGATTCATATCCCAGGACATCCTCAATCCCTCTGTACCTCAGAATCTGGTAAGCTTTCTCCATGGGAATATGGTGCTGCTTTTCTATTGTTCCTTGTAATGGGAATGCAGACACATTATTCCACATGACAGTCTATTTGCCAAAGATTTTCCCGCACACTGAACTCATCCCTGTCTCCCTATACATATTCCTTGTGTCCTCTTTGCAGTTACCTGACTACAATCATTTAAAACACGAGTAAATTTAGCAATTATACATTCAGTCCCTTCCGCCATGTCATCTATATCCAAGGTAAAATATCATCACAATTATACTCATATCATTTTGACCAGCGCCCATTATGTTTAGCCTGTATACTCCAACACGTAGTGTGGTTACACTTAGGGGCTTACAACCTATGCCAACAAAAGCCCTCTTTTCTTTATTTCTTATCTCTATCAAAACTGACTCCGGATTCTGATCTCCATACAAGTTGGTATCATTTATATAAGCCACAAAGAGTAAAGGGAGCAACGCTGAACTCTGTTAAACTTCACAGTACACAGACTTCCAGTCAGAAAAAAAATCTCTCCCACTCAGTAATTGTGGTTCCAATTTGTTGAATTTTCTTGGTTTCCATGTGCCCTTCCCTGTGCTATCAATTTTCCACATGGAACCTTATCAAATGAGCTGCATGCTCAGAGATTGAAACACTTTTTCTGTTGACAAGTAGATATTTTTCTAATAAACTTGGGTCTTGTGGCTGAGAGGTATGGGCTGTACCACCCTTCTGCTCGAACCCTTCCAAATGACAAATATAATTAATTGAAAAGGATCACTTTCTGAGATACTAACAGATAACTTGAAGCTTTCTGATGTCGGCAATTATGAGATTTGCCCTATCTTTAGTGGTCAGATAAGTTCCTCACAACACTTTATCCTGCCAGTGAGAATCTGAACTGTTTCCCCCCGCCCAATCAATTTGACCCCCTCACTATTCCTCCCACCTCCTCCAGGTTAGGAAGTTTCCACTATTTGCCCTGAAAGGACTTCTGCATTGACGCAGTCAGTCTGTCAGGACAATGACGTGTTTGTCTCGAATACTTACAACCACGGACTGTCGGCGCTATAAAGGAGCAATTAGATGAAGTGGTTGAAATCAATTTCCCCATGCAGTTTACTTCCATTAATGGAACCACTTAAAATGTCATAGTTAATTGTTTCTTAACATTAAATTTTCACATTGAATTGTTTGTGTTACAAATGACCAGATCATTCCAGTTTAGTGTTAAAGGAAATGATTGCATTAGCATGGTTAGAGTTTGCATAATAAGATACATTGGAGGGAACTGCAGCAAAATACATGCAAACTGAATGTGGGCTGAAAGATTACAGCACCAAATGCAGCAATTGCTCTGGTTTTAGCCCGTTCTGTGTGGGTGAGTTGAAGATGTGATCACAAAGTGATTGACTGGTAATGGGGCTGTGTTCTGATCCCAGTTCATGTTATTACAGAGCAAGTCAGATTCTAGTCTGAAAGGTGGCTTCATAGATCATAATTTATTTTGTTTTGATTTTAATGATGTGATCACTCACTGAAAGATATGCACATAATGCTGCAGATTTTGTTTACACTGTAAGTAGAAATTTATTAACAAACGAAATGATGATGAAATAGAATAAACCAAACTATCTGCTTATAACACAAATTGAAAGATGTTAAAGTACGCAGTAACCATGAATCCCAAATCTTTCCTTTTTAAATTGAAAAGAAAAGCAACAGCTTTTACACAGTATCAAAGCACATCTTGTACAGTCACCAAAACACCACCTGTACACGAGTCCTGCTTGAGGCCCTGTCTCTCTCACACCTCGATGTGATTATGTCACCAGTGATTTTAACTGACAGACTGGACGTGCTGATAGCTTGTTCCTGGAGCGATTAGACACCTGAGTTCAAAAACACTCAGCTTTCCATCATCTCTTCAGGGGTTTAACCTAAAGCCACTGGTCTGGGACGCACACCCCCAACTCTTTACTCTGAGGTAATCTAGTTCCACTGCATCCTTCAGTTCTCCGGAGCATTGGTCTGTACAACCTGCTTCATGGAAGTACTTCACAGGACTGTCCAAAAGTCAAAGTAAAACCAAAACTCAAACTGAAAACAAATGATATTAATAATATAAATAGATCAGACAGTGACACCACAGGAATTGGCATGGTTAGAATGGGTTTGATTTTATGAGTCTCCTAGATTTGGGCTGGGAGGTGGAGAGAAGTTTGAAAAGTCGTAGGCAAGGTAACAGGGAGGAAGACCAAAACTTTCCCATTGCTGTGGGATATTATCAGCATCACAATCCTGAGTAACCAGTAGATATTTAAACCAACAACATGTCCAGGTTTGTGGACATCACAATCCATATGAAATCATATGACATCAGGAGTGAACTGTTGTGTAGGGAACCCACTGAAATAAACACCAGTCCCTTGCAATGGACACTCCATTACAGTCACTCTGAGACGCATGGAAGCACCCCCCCCCACCACCACCATATCCCTGCAGCAATAGTTGACCTTGCTATTGGAGCTGCTTCTGGCTCAGATTTTATATTCTAACCCTTCTCACAAATGGCCATCACTATCCGTGATCCCATCCTTTTCAATAATTGCATGTAAAAGACCACCCTCTGTCCTGCTGGGTGCAGAGCTGTCGCGAGGGTACTAACTTAGCCAGACTCCATGTTTGAGCCATGGTCACCCGGGAGAATTGGAAAGAAAGGCTGGCGAGCCATTGGGCATTTGGCAGGGTTGTGTGCTGTACACAGTGTGACATTCTTCTGGTGCCTATCCCCATGGAGAGTATTCCCAGATTTCAGGCACTTCAGTAAAAGAGTGACCACCCCTGTGGGGAGCTCAGGATTTGTCACAGGGTCACTGTCAGAGCAGAACTAGGGTCACCTCTGATTTCAAATGTTTAATTTTGGGCAGGGTAGACAGAGTAGAAAAACATGATCATCTTACCTGCAAAAACTTTTAATTTGATAGGAGCCTTTCTATCATGTAAATATACTTCTATGATGCACCAGTCTAATTCTTCATCACTCTTCATCAGGTTATTTGTGGTTACTGAATATGTCTCTTGATTAAATGTTAGAAATATAAGAAATGATCAGGGATAGCATTACAGCTGTACTCAGGGAGGATGTTTTTCGGAGATACATCCAGGGAAATTATTTGGGTAGAATTGAGAAATAAGAAAGCGATAATCTCCTTATTGGGATTGTTTTATAGACCCCTGAATATTCAGCAGAAAATTGAGATACAAATTTATAAGGAGATGTCAGGTATCTGTAAGAATCATAGGATGGTTATGGTAGGGGATTTTAACTTGCCAAACATAGACTGAGACTGCCATAGTGTTAAGAGTTTAGATGGAAAGGAATTTGTTAAGTGTGTACAAGAAGGTTTTCTGATTCAGTATGTGGATGTACCTACTAGAGAAGGTACAAACTTGACCTACTCTTAGGAAATAAGGCAGGGCAGGTGACTGAGGTGTCAGTGGGGGAGCACTTTGGGGCCAGCGACCATAATTTTATTAGTTTTAAAACAGTAATGGAAAAGGATAGACCAGATCTAAAAGTTGAAGTTCAAAATTGGAGAAAGGCTCATTTTAATAGTATTAGGCAAGAACTTTCGAAAGCTGATTGGGTGCAGATGTTCACAGGTAAAGGGACGGCTGAAAAATGGGAAGCCTTCAGAAATGAGATAACGAGAGTCCAGAGAAAATATATTCCTGTCAGGGTGAAAGGAAAGGCTGGTAAGTGTAGGGAATGCTGGGTGACTAGTGAAGTTGAGGGTTTGATTAAGAAAAAGAAGGAAGCATAAGTCAGGTATAGACAGGAGAGATTGAGTGAATCCTTAGAAGAGTATAAGGGCAGCAAGAGTATACTTAAGAAGGAGATCAGGAGGGCTAAAAGGGGACATGTGATTGCTTTGACAAATAGGGTTAAGAAGAATATAAAGGACTTATACAAATACATCAAGGATAAAAGGTAACTAGGGAAAGAATAGGACCCTCACAATCAGCAAGGCGGCCTTTGTGTGGAGTCACAGGAGTTGGGGGAGACATTAAACGAGTAGTTTGCATCACTGTTTACTGTGGAGAAGGATATGGGAAGTATAGAATGTAGGGAAATAGATGGTGACATCTTGAATGATGTCCATCTTACAAAGGAGGAAGTGGTGGATGTCTTGAAACACATAAAGGGGTATAAATCCCCAGGACCTGATCAGGTGTACCCTAGAGCTCTGTGGGAAGCTAGAGAAGTGATTGCTGGACTGCTTGCTGAGATATTTGTATCATCAATAGTCACAGGTGTGGTGCTGGAAGACTGGAGGTTGGCCAACGAGGTACCACGATTTCAGAAAGGTGGTAAGGACAAGCCAGGGAACGGGAAGCCAGTGAGCCTGATGTTGGTGGTGGGCAAGTTGTTGGAGGGGGTCCTGAAGAAAAGGATTTACATGTATTTGGAAAGGCTAAGATTGATTAGAGATAGTCAGCATGGCTTTGTGTGTGGGAAAACATGTCTCACAGACATGCTTGAGTTTTTTGAAGAAGTAACAAAGAGGCTAGATGTGGGCAGAGAGGTGAACATGATTTATATGGACTTCAGTAAAGCGTTTGACAAGGTTCCCCATGGTAGATTGGTTAGCAAGGTTAGATCCCTTGAAATACAGGGAGAACTAAACATTTGAAGTGAATCAAAGGTAGAAGATATAGAGTGGTGGTGGAAGATTTTTTTCAGACTGGAGGCCTGCGATCAGTGGAGTGCCACAAGGATTGGTGCTGGGTTCATGACTTCTCATCATTTATATAAATGATTTGGATGTGAGCATAAGAGGTATGGTTAGTAAGTTTGCAGATGACACCAAAATTGGAGTTGTAGTGGACAGCGAAAAATGTTACCTCAGATTACAATGGGATCTTGATCAGATGGGCCAATGGGCTGAGGAACGGCAGATGGAGTTTCATTTAGATAAATGCGATGTACTGCATATTGGGAAAGCAAATCTTAGCAGGACTTGTACACTTCATGGTAAAGAACTAGGGAGTGTTGCTGAACAAAAGACCTTGGCGTGCAGGTTCATAGTTCCTTGAAAGTAGGGCTGCAGGTAGATAGGATAGTGAAGAAGGTGTTTGGAATGCTTTCCTTTATTGGTTAGAGTATTGTGTACAGGATTTGGGAGGTCATGTTGTGGACATAGAGACGTTGGTTAGGTGACTGTTGGAATATTGCGTGCAATTCTGGTCTGATTCCTATCAGAAAGATGTTGTGAAACTTGAAAAGGCTCAGAAAAGATTTACAAGGATATCACCAGGGTTGGAGGATTTGAGCTATAGGGAGAGGCTGAGTAGTCTGGGACATTTTTCCTTGGAGCATCAGAGGCTGAGGGGTGACCTTATAGAGGTTTACAAAATCATGAGGCACATGGATAAGATAAACAGACGAAGTCTTTTCCCTGGGGTGGGGGAGTGCAGAACTAGAGGGCAAAGGTTTAGGGTGAGAGGGGAAAGATATAAAAGAGACCTAAGTGGCAACATTTTCATGCAGAGGGTGGCACATGTATGGAATGAGCTGTCAGAGGCAGAGGTGGAGGCTGGTACAATTGCAACATTTAAGAGGCATTTGGATGGGTATATGATTAGGAAGGGTTTAAAGGGATATGGACCAAGTGCTGGCAAATGGGACTAGATTAGGTTAGGACATCTGGTCGGCATGGACGAGTTGGACCGAAGGGTCTGTTTCAGTGTTGTTTATCTCTATGACTCTATGGCTCTAGATATCTTGGAGACTTGGGTGGAGAAATGCCTGATGGAATTCAGTCTGGACAAATGTGGAGTGATGCATTTTGGAACGTCTCATGAAATTGGGAAGTATACGGTAAAACGCAGAATCCTAAGAAGCTTTAACATACAGAAGTATCGAGGCATACACCCAGATTTCCCTGAAAGTGGCAACACTAGGGCTAAAATGCTCAAGAAAGCTTAAGTCATGCCTGTCTTTATCAGTTGGAGCTTAGAGTAGAAATATTGTCATGTCATGCTGCAGCTGTAAAGCACCTTAGTTCAGCCACATTTGGAATATTGTGTGCAGTTCATGTCGCCACAGCTACGCGAAGTTTGTGGTGGCTTTGGAGAGGTTGACCAGGAAGTTGCCTGCTTTGGAGAGTATTAGCTACGAGGAGATGTATTGGACCACTGCTGGACAGTTCCTGATTCTCAGGCAATCAGTCCACATGACACTTGGAATTAGGCAGAATGTGGCTGTGATTTGGAACTTCCATAATGGGACTCTCTGCTTGCTCCCAACCTCACCTCCACATATCTATGGGAATTAACCCAATTACATTTCAATAACATAATGAAACACCTTTTTTTTTAGGTAGTTACTGCTGGTTAATGCAAACTGGGATTCTGTTTTTTTTAGATTCCCTACAGTATGGAAACAGACCCTTTTGGCATAACCAGTTCACACTGACCCTCTGAAGAGTAACCCACCCAGACCCATTTCCCTTCTGACTAATGCACCTAACACTATGGGTAATTTAGCATGGCCAATTCACCTGACTCGCACATCTTTGGACTGTGGGAGGAAACTGGAGCACCCAGAGGAAACCCACACAGACACGGAGAGAATGTGCAAACTCCACACAGACAGTCACCCGAGACTGGAATCGAAACTGGGACCCTGGTGCTGTGAGACAGCAGTACTAACTGCTGAACCACTGTGCTGCTTCCTTGAATCTTATAATTTGTGACAATTGCCACAGATGACAACTTGCTCCTGAATCAATAAGTAAACATTAATTACTTTTTTATAACAGAAACAATTCATACACTTTGGGGAAACATTACAAAGTTTTTCAGATTGTAAATAAAGAATAAAATATCACCTTGCTGTTATGAAGATACTTTATATTGAAGATTGCTTTGACGTTCCAAGGTTTCAAGTATTGTGAAAAAGAAACTTATTTTCAGTTTTGTGGTCACAAAAAAATAGGACATTGATGGTATACTTGACATGAGTGGTTTCTTTTAATACGAAATAACAGGACTGATGATAATGGCTTGCTTTGCCGTATATACTACTATGCTGTTTCGATCAGTTACTGACTTGGAGAGGTGTTTATTTTATCTGGTTTAGTTGGCGGGAAGCCTGTTAAAGACAAACTGATGTGATGGAAAGCTTGATTAGAACAAGTTAATTTGGAGGAAAGCTTACAAAGATAAAGCTGTCCAGCTGACCTTTCCACCTTCACTGCTCAACCATCTTCATTGCTCAAACCTTTGGGACGCCATGTCTAGTTTGTACAGGAAGTTGGTTGGGCCTTCTGGATTACGTTGTGTCCAATTTTGATCACGCTGTTAAGACCATAAGACACAGGAGTGGAAGTAAGGCCATTCGGCCCATCGAGTCCACTCCGCCATTCAATCATGACTGATGGGCATTTCAACTCCACTTACCCACATTCTCCCCGTAGCCCTTAATTCCTCATGACATCAAGAATCTATCAATCTCTGCCTTGAAGACATTTAGCGTCCCGGCCTCCACTGCACTCTGCGGCAATGAATTCCACAGGCCCACCACTCTCTGGTTGAAGAAATGTCTCCGCATTTCTGTTCTGAATTGACCCCCTCTAATTTTAAGGCTGTGCCCACGGGTCCTAGTCTCCTCGCCTAACGGAAACAATTTCCTAGCGTCTACCCTTTCCAAGTCATGTATTGTCTTGTAAGTTTCTATTAAGTCTCCCCTTAATCTTCTAAACTCCAATGAATACAATCCCAGGATCCTCAGCCGTTCCTCATATGTTAGGCCAACCATTCCAGGGATCACCGTGTGAATCTCCGCTGGGCACATTCCAGTGCCAGTATGTCCTTCCTGAGGTGTGGGGACCAAAACTGGACACAGTACTCCAAAATGGGGCTAACCAGAGCTTTATAAAGTCTCAGTTATAGGAATAGCATTACTAAACTGGAGAGGGTTCCGAAAATATTGACCAGGGTGTTGGTAGGAATGGAGAGTGTGTGTTATTAAAATTGGTTGGATAGGTTGGGATTACTTTCACTGGAGTGTAGGAAGTTGAGGGGTGACTTTGTAGAAGTTTATAAAATCATGTGGGGGGGGTGCATAGAAAAGGTGAATACTAAGTGTCTTATCTCTATGGTGCAGGAGTTCAAAATTAGGGAGCATATTTTAAGGTGAGGGAGAAAGACTTAATAAGGACTCAAGGGGTAGTTGGCATGTGGCGTGAAGTGTCAGAGAAGGTTGTGAATGCAGGTACAGTTGGAACATTTGGATAAGTGAATAAATAGGAAAGGTTTGGAGGGATATGGGTCAAACCATGGGATCCGTTTACTTTAAGAACGTTTTCATGTGGACCAGATAGATCGAAGGGTATGACTAAATGACTCTATAGTTTCTGAACAGAAAGCCTCTGTATCAGTTCATGGTTGTGCTTTTGAAAGGTCAGCTGAAAATTGTGTTTCTTGATAATGCTGTCGCAAAAGATAGCTGACATGACCATACGTGATTAGTTACTTGAACACTCTTGCCAGAACATCAGTATAACAGACTTGAAGCATCCTATGTTTTTCCCTCTAAGTAATCCATTGGCTAATGTGTTTATCTTTCTGCAGAGAAATCGGTTTTATTTCCTATTTGCCAGAGTGTGAGTATATGTGTATGTGTGTGAGTATGTTTATGTCAGTAGTTAGGGTAAATTTAGAAGGTTAAGTATTTATACTTCTATCTCACAGACTGTGTATGTTAACCAATTATTTCACCTTTGTTGAATACATTTCATTTCATAACAGCTTGACAACTGTATTTATTAAGAAACCTAATTGATCAATTGTGGATTGACATGGATAATTGATTGTAAAGGGGACTGGGAAATTGTCTTTATTTTGTGCAGTCAGCCGTGTAGTGTTAGGACCAGAATGACTGTGCCCTCTCCAGCGTCAGTTATAAAACATATCAGAAAATTGCAAAATAATTTTGAAATACAAGCCAAAATATTTTGGACATTCTTGTATGAGTTAATGAATCTCCTGACGCATCTTCAAGTAGAGATCGGTTTCATTTCTGTTCTGTGAGTCATGTTTCCAATTGATCCTTCTCTTGTTTGGCTGGAGAACAGAATAAGAAATGAACTTAAAACATGGGAAGTGATGAAGATTGAGCATCATTCAAAGGCATTTCAAGAGACACTTGTCAAAAACTCACAGGTGAGTGGGTGGGTGAAGGTAGCTTTGTTGAGATGGTGAGGTTTTGACTGCCAAAACATCTTCCTCTGAATGTGTTTAATTTTCCTGGAGTCAGGGGAGATTCTATTTCCCAGGTGTACGCCCATGTTAATCCATCTCATGTTCCGGATTGTACAATAGAACACACTATGGTTGAATGAGGGGACTTTCAGGTGCTGCCTCTCACACCTCAGTTCAATGTCACATTTGTCTGTAGATAGGGTTATAAGATAACAATTAAACTATAAGAATTATTTTGTATCAATTGTGTATTTGATTCATTCCATGTCTGGTTTCCAATTTAAGTCAAAGATTTCCACACCAATGAAACATTCTGATGGCAAGTATAACATGAACTTCAGAAGCCATTATTATACTACTAGAATAGTGACATTGGCTCATTCTGGTTAATGAATAAATCATTTATTTGTGGGTTATTTGCTGCTTTTCTAGGCAACTTTAAAAGTGCTTGAGCTTTTGAACTGAAGGGAAATATTTGTAAGGGTCAGAAAGAAAGGTTTAAATCAGTGTGCCTGGGATGTGTGAAAACGAGTGTAGCGGGTGATTGAAACAGAGCAAACTGCCAGCGCAGAAAAGAGCAACCAAAGGATTATAGCCCATTCCCTCATGAGACTCTGATTACACAAAGAACTATAATTAATACAGCACAAAATCATTTCTACCTGAAGCTAATAAAGAAATTTCTATTACCGCCATGAACCCCTCCCTCCAAAGGTGTTCCAACAAAACATTGAATGTATTGTAGGTTGTGTGAGCATAGTGTGATTGTTTAATGTGTAATCAGATTGAGAGTTATTGAGCTTTGAACACACAATAGAATATTGGTCGGGAATGTCTCTCAGTTAATACGAGATCCAGAATTGGTGCTTTCTATTGTACTCTCTGAGCTGGAAGATCCTTGAGCTCCATCATTTTGGAAGGAGAGTGACAGTGTACAATACAGCAAGCTGTAAGTTCCTCTTTGCAACCCCAACTATTCTGCATCTCCCCATGAGATAACCATACTTCCTCATGTTAGATATCAGTGAAGTGAGCTTTCTCTGAACAGCTTGTCGTCCATTTGTATCATTTATTAAATAGAGAAATGAAATCTGTGTGCAAAATTCCAAATGTGATCTCAGCAATACCCTTTACAACTGAGGCAAACCATCCTGAATTTTATATTCCACTTCCTTTGCAAAAAAATCACAACAATCAGTTCACTATCACTTGCTGGTTTCATATTCCAGCCCTTCATGATTCATATCCCAGCACATTCCCAATCCCTTTTTTATGTCAGAATCTGGCTGGTGTTCTCCATAGGAATATGATGCTGTTTTTCTATTGTTCCTTGCAATGAGAATACAGACACGTTATTCCACATTTTGCCAAAGATTTTCCCACTCACTGAACTGATCACTATCTATCTATACATATTTCTTGTGTCCTCTTAGCAAATTACTTTACTGCAAATTTCTACGTTAGGTTAGATTCCCTATAGTGTGGAAACAGGCCCTTCGGCCCAACAAGACCACACCGACCCTCTGAAGAGTAACCCACCCAGACCCATTTCCCTCTGACTAATGCACCTCTAAAGACTAATCACATCTTTGGATGCAGTGGCTCAGTGGTTAGCACAGCTGCCTCACAGCACCAGGGACTGTGTCTGCATGGAGTTTGCACATTCTCTCTGTGTCTGTGTGGGCTTCCTTCTGAAGCTCTGGTTTCCTCCCACAGTCCAGTGATGTGCAACTTAGGTGAATTGGCCATAGTGATAGCTGCATTGGTAGGGAGTAGGGGAATGTGTCTGGGTGGATTACTCTTCGGAGGGTCAGTGTGGACTTGTTGGGCCGAAGGGCCGGTTTCTGCACTGTAGGGAATCTAACCATAAGTAAATTTAGCAAGTATGTATTCAGTCCTTTCAGCCAAGTCATTTATATTGAAGTCAAATAATCACTACAATTATTGTCATATCGCTTTCACCAGCACCCATTATGTTTATTCTGTATACTGCAGCGTGATTACAGTTAGGGGTGTATAAACTATTCCCACAAATGGCCTCTTATTTTTATTACTTCTCATCTCTATCAAACCTGACTGTGTGCTTCCCAGGGTCTTACTGTTCATGATGTATTCTCCTGCCCAATCACATTTATCGATTTGCCGTTAATCAGCCAATCTGCTCAGTTTGTCAATATCTTGGTTTAGTCAAAGGCTATCATACTCCTCATTTACCACCTCACCAATTTTTTTGTTACCTGATAAACGTACTGATCAACCCTCTTACATACAAATTGGTATAATTTACATAAACCACAAAGAGTAAATGCAGCAACACTGACCTCTGTTAAACTTCACAGTACACAGACTTCCAGTCAGAAAAATAATCTCTCCCACTCAGTAATTGTGGATTCAATTTGCAGAATTTTCTTGGATTCCATGTGCTCTTCGCTATGCTATCAGTCTCCCACACGAAACCTTATCAAATGAGCTGCATACTAAGAGCCTGGGACACTTTTTCTGTTGACAAATAGATATTTTCCTATTCAACCTGGGTCTTGTGACTCAGAGGTGTGAACACTACCATCACGCCTCTTGAGACCTTTTGAATGGTAAATACAATTAATTGGAAAGGACCACTTACTTTTCATGAGCTGTATTTACACAGAGATACTAATAGATACCATTCTACTTTCTGATGTCTGTAGTTTGGAAATTTGCTTCGTCTTTTGGGGTTAGACAAGTTCCTCACAACACTTTACTGTGCCAGTGAGAATCTGAACTGTTTACCCTCACCCAATCAATTCAAACCCTCTCACCTCCTCCAGGTCTGGAAGTTTTCACTCTTTGCCCTGACTGGAGTTCTGCATTGAGGCAGTCAGTCTGTCAGAACGATGATGAGTTTGTCTCAAATATTAATAACCATGGACAGAACTTGCCTGCAACCCTTCTCTTGTCCAGCTCAATCACTAACCATTGAGTTATCTGTGTTTTTGATTTTCCAGCCCCACTTTTTTCCCTAGTGCCTAATGGCCTGAGCTTTACTGTAGATTGTATTGGCCTCTCCCTCAGCATTTTAATGAGGCAGTGTTCATCGTATGGTAAAGATGTATTGCATAGATTTCAACATTTAAGAGACAAACCTGGGTGAGCTGATGGTGGAGGGAGATGTGAATGCCAGAAAACATAATATTTAATCAAATGAGAACTCCTCTTTCATTATTATAGCAACCTCCCTTGTAATTTGCAATCTCAAACTTGATTTTCAACACTGAGTTCCTCGTATTGAGTCACATTCACTGATTCTGTCACACACATTAAAGTGTACATTGAGTTTTTGCTCCAATAATCCTGAAAGGTCAGCCTGTGACTACCTCTAGGGCCAGATTCCCCAGTACTACATGGAGAGCCTCTTGACCATACGATTGACTAATATTTTCCATTCACACTGAACTTTGATGTTGGGAAGATGAATGAAGTTCAGTGGAGGGGAATTCCTCTCTTCTCACTGGTTTTCTTCGTCTCCCATTTGTAAGTGCAGATAAAGTTGTGGGTGTTGGGATTGGCCTGGGAAATGGAACCACCTGGCCATACACACTTTCTGTTTGACGCCCCCAATGTGCTCAAAGTGGGAATTAAAAACCCAGCCCCTGGTTTGTTCATGGCTTTCGGGCGTCCCAACTCTTGTATTGAAAGGTTAGAGCAATGAAGGTGAGTGTGCTAAATGTCTTCGTAAACACCCTGCCTATCTGTGATGCAAGTTTCAAAGGATTATATACCTGAACCCCTAGGTCTCTCTGTTCCACAACATTACCACAGGCTCTACCATTAATTGTGTAAGCCCTGTCCTTGTTTGCTTTACCAATTAATATATAATTGGATTGATGATAGAAAGCAGAGGGTAATAGTGGAAGTATGCGTGTTGGATAGAGTGCCTCAGGCTTTAGTGCTGGGCCCATTGCTGTTTTTTTATCTGTATCAATGATTTGGATGAGAATGTACAAGGCATGAGTAGTAAGCTTGAAGATGACACTGAAATAGGTGGTATCATGGACAGTGAGGAAGGTTATCAGAAATTGTAGCAGGATCTTGATCAGCTGGGGATGTGCGTTGAGAAATGGCAAATGGAGTTTAATATAGATAAGTGTGAGATCTTGCATTTTGGAATGCCAAACCAAGGTAAGAATTTCATGGTGAATAGTAGGGTCTTAAGAAGTGTAGTGGAACAGAGGGACCTTGGATTTCAGGTATACAGTTCTCTGAAAATGACAGTGAAGAAGGCTTTTTCACACTGTCCTTCATTAGTCAAGATATTGACTATATAAGTTGGAAAGTTGAGAATGTGGTGCTAGAAAAGCACAGCAGATCATGGAGCGTTAGGGAGCAGGAGAATCAATGTTTTGGGTAAAAGTCCTTCAGCAGGAACTCTATAAAAGTTGGGAAATTATGTTGCAGTTGTACAGGATGTTGGTGAGGCCACAGTTGAAGTATTGTGTTCAATTTTGGTCACCTTGCTATAGGAAGGATGTTATTAAACTGGAAAGAGTTCAGAAGATATTTATGAGGATGTTGCCAGCACTCAAAGGGTCTGTGTCGTAGGGAGAGGCTGGGCAAGCTAGGAGTTTTTTCTTTAGACCAAGGAAATTGAGGAGGGATCTTTTAGAAGTGTATAAGATCATGAGAGGCATGGATAGGGTGAATGCACTTAGTCTTTTTCCTAGAATTTGGGAAATCAAGGTTAGAGGGCATTTATGTAAGGTTAGAGAGGAAAGGATAAAAGAGAACCTGAGGGGAAATCTTTTTACACAGAGGGTGGGGCGCATATGGAATGAGCTACCAGCTGAAGTGGTCGAGGCAGGTGCATTAACAACATTTAAAAGGCATTTGGATAAATACATGGATAAGAAAGAATTAGAAGGATATGAGCAGGGAAATGGGGTTAGCATAGAAGGGAATTTTGGCTGGCATGGATCAGTTTGGGCCAAAGGGCCTGTCTCCGTGCTGTATGACTCTATGACTGTTTGACTCTATGACTGTATGACTCGATGACTGTACGACTCTATAACTGCATGACTCTATGACTGTATGGCTCTATGACTGTTTGACTCTATGACTGTATGACTCTATGACTGTAAGACTCTATGACTATTTGACTCTATGACTGTATGGCTCTATGACTGTTTGATTCTATGACTGTATGACTCTATGGCTGTATGGCTCTGTGACTGTATGACTCTATGACTGTACGACTCTGTGACTGTATGACTCTGACTGTACGACTCTATGACTGTGCGACTCTGTGACTGTATGACTCTGTGGCCAAAATGCAATACCTTGCACTTATCCAAATTAAATTCCAGTCAATTGACCCAATTAATCAAAATCTCTTTGTAATCTTAGATAACTTTCTTCACTGTTCACTATATCACCAACCTTGGTGTCATCCACAAACTTACTAACCATGCCTCAAATACTCTCATCCAAATTATTTATATAAATAAGAAACAAAAGTGGACCCATTACCGATCCCCATGGAACACTACTGATCTCAGCTCTCCAGTCTGAAAAACAACCCTCCACAATCACCTTCTGTCTCGTACCATAAAGCCAATCTTGTATCAAATTAGCAAGCTCACCCTGAATCTTATGTGATCTAACTTCACTAATTAGTCTACCATGTGGAACCTTGTCAAGGGCTTTACTAAAGTTCATATGAACAATGTCTATTGCTTGCCCTGAATCTTTTTGAAGTGGATGTGCCAATGTTGGACTGAGGTGGACAAGGCCATAAGTCACGTGACATGAGGTACTAGCCCAACAGATTCATTTGAGATCACAAGCTTTCAGAGCACTGCCCCTTCGTCAGGTGAAGTGAAAAGAGCACCCGGGCACAAACTTCACAATCAGAGAGATCAAAAGATCACAGAAATGGTAAGAGTGGAATTTTGACAAGCTGAATAATGTGTCTCTGCAGGTAATCAAGAGTGTCAGCCGGTGTGAGTAAAGTGTCAACAGCTGAATAATAATTTGTGGGATTCAGTGGAAGCCCATGGAACAAAACAGGATTAAATTGGACTTAATCAGATCAGAAAAAAGCATAATGGGACTTGATTAGTCCATGAATGGGTTCTTAGCAGATACTTACAGGGTTAAGAATAGCAGTTTAGAATTGCTAAAACATAACGATTCTTAGTAGCTGCTCACAGAGTGAAAACAGTGGCTTCATATTGCTAACTGGGAAACTGATTATAGAAGGAGCATAGGAGCTTTAAAATAGATGAAGCAATTAGGCGAACAGCAGAAGGTAACCACAGTATTAGGTTTGCGTGATATGCAACACTTCATTGAACAATTCTGGTTAATGGCTAAAGTGCTTAAGTGAACAAAAGGGGTTAACTGCAGAGGTCAGTTTTGATGGCTAAAGGAATGGACATTGCTATAGAAATTGACATTATTATAGAAATTAACAATGCTATAGACAGAACTAATACATTTACACCCAAAGCACAGAAACCACAGGGGTATAAAAATGTGAGCTGTGATTGGACAGGAGAGAGCTGCCTTTTCACATCTAAACAGCAGCAGCTACCCTATGCCATCTATGAAGATGTTACATCTTTGCAGTAGTGAACCATCTATATAACTGCTGCACCTCTGCAACAAAATCTCAGAGAACTCATCGTGGAGTTCCTGTGCCTGGTTATTCCTTTTACTCGGAAAAATAAGTACCCAACACAAGTGAAGGGATGACCTATAATCTGATTGATTGATGCAGACAGATAATGACAAAAAATTATAAATAATCTTCAACAGTTGTCGTCTCACCAATGTTACGGGCATTTAGAGTCATAGAGATGGACAGAGTAGAAACAGACCCTTTGGTCCATTGGATAGAGAATGGAATAGTATAGGTTAGATAGGCTTCAGATTGGATTCACAGATCGGTGCAACATCGAGGGTCAAAGGGCATGTACTGCGCTGCAATGTTCTATGTTCTAAGGTAGTGCTGGAGACAAACCAAATGGCTGGAACAACGTGCTAGGTATAAGAGTCACACGTTAAGGGTTTCACCAAAGTAACAATTAATCCAAAACTGTACAAGCTAATTAGGGTAGAAAGATCACAACAATTACCAAGGTGATTGTGTCAAAGCAGAACAGTAAGGAGGATTTTATAGAACAATATGCTGGGGTCACATGTAACGCTACATGTTACTTGTAACTTTGGTGAGACCCTTGGAATGCGATTCTTATACCTAGCATGTTATTCCAGTCATTCGGTTTGTCTCCAGCACCAACATATTGTTATTTTGTTATTATCTCTCCATCTCAATTAATCAGATTATAGGCCATCCCTTCACTTGTTCTTCGGCTGTTGGCATTTTACTAACACCTGAATGGTTTTGCTTACTTCCACAAAAAACTCAATTAGATTTGAGAGACACGTTTTCCCACCACAAAACCATGCTGACTATCCCTAACCAACTCTTGTGTCTCTTCTGTACAAAGTGATGGGGCATATTTTTGAATCAGGTGTGATATTGGATACAGTGCACACAATGGATATTGTGCTAAATTTTACATTTTGAAATATTATTTCATAAATTCTTTTGCGGGATGCAGCAGCCACTGGTCTCCATGTTGCTCATCTGTAATTATCCCTGAGTTGAGCACATTCTGAATTTCAAAGGCAGTTGTACATCAACCACATTGCTATGAGTCTGGAGTCACATGTCAGCCAGCAGATTTCCTTCCCTAAAGGGTCCAGATTTGTAAAGTTCAAATCCCTCAATCCACCATTGTGTGACTTGAGCCAAGGTCTCTGGATGATGCAATCATGAGCAACGCCATTGCACCATAGCCCTCCCTTGCCTGAAACACTTTGGGTGGTCTAAGGTGCTGACATTGTAGAACTTTTGTCACTTCAAACAAAAGCTTGGAGTTACTGTGTTAGCACCAATGAGGAACTCTGGTTTCAGACAGGACAGAAACATTCAGATGCACTGGGGTCCCACAGAAAAAAGCCGATTAGCCCGGCCTCTGTCAATGGTAAGGTTTTGGAGTTCATTGTGATGGACGAGATTTCTGAATATTTGGAAGTGCATGGCAGAGTAGGGCAAAACCAGCATGATTTCACCAAGGGGAGTTCATGCTTGGCAAATCTGTTAGAATTCTTTGAGGAGGTAATGAGCAGGTTAAGCTAAGGTTGTTATCTGTCTGGACTTCCAGAAAGCCTTTGATAATGTACCATACAGGAGGCTGCTGAGTATGGTGTTAGAGGCTAGATACTAGTATGGATAGAAGCTTGGCTGTCTGGCAGAAGGCAGAACCAAGCGTCGCTTTGGGGTTGGAAATGTATCCTATTTCCTAATTCTCCGTAATTCTCCATAATGATCAAACAAGAGCTTAAATGCTTTATAATTGATATGAAAGCAGGGTTATATTCAGATGCATACGCATGGTAGAGGGGGTAGGGTGGAGAGGGTAGAAAGACAGCTCTGTGGTATGTTGTCCTGGGCTTTGCTTTTGGGATGTTTTATGACTCTTCCGCCAGCCAGCATATTGCTTCAGTTCTCCTGATACTTCCACTGGTTGATAAGAGACTCAAAACAATCATTTCATTTTTAACATATCTCTATCAGCTAAAAGTGGCAGTGTGTAACAACTGCTGCCAAAAAGATAAATTGGTTTTCCTCAGGTACACAGTAAGTTTTGACTGCAGAGAACAGAGAGACCCTTCCAAGCTGGGGAAAAACTGAGCACATCTGTCTCTCTCTGTAACTTGATCACAGCCTCAAGCTGTTGCGTTACCTTAAAAGAAATCTGATGGGTGTTGGCAGATCAAAAAGATCTGTTATTGGCAACTGGTCACTAGTCCATAGACTAATCAGCTCCTTGTTGCTAACAAAAGGTGCATCTGTACACAGCCTGAGCACTCAATCATCTGCCACCTGCCAATTACTACTTGTTCAAACATTTGTTTACATGATGCTTGATATAGAACCCACCTGAATCCAGTCAAAGAATTTGGAGTCGCCCAGTGCTGTTAGTACTTAATGCTGATGGTTCAACAGATTTATGTTAATTAAAGAAGATGTCAAAGCAATCACAAAGGCAAAGTTCCACCCAATTCCTTATTTATCAGACTATATCGGTAGGGTTAACAATTGACAAAAACAGATTTGTTAAAGCAGTACTGGTAAGTATGTTAAATAGCCAGTGTTAAAATGATATTAGCTTTTATTACATCAGATTGCCTTTTCCAATGCTGATTGATGTTGTTCACTCTAAACAATCCTCCTCTCAAGAATGACAAACCAGGTAATAACCATGTTCTGAACTTGAGAGTGTGGTGCTGGAAAAGCACAGCAGGTCAGGCAGCATCTGAGGAGCGGGTGAGTTGACATTTCAGGCATGAACCTTTCATCAACCCTACCTGATGAAGGGCTCATGCCCGAAACAATGATTCTCCTGCTCCTCGGATGCTGTCCGACCTGCTGTGCTTTTCCAGCACCACACTCTCGACTCTGATCTCCATCATCTGCAGTCCTCACTTTCTCCTAGTGTTCTGAACTGTGTACAGGATTACTGTGATACATGGAATGGCCACTTGTAACAAGTGGAACAATTGTTCAGGAAACTACATTCAGATGATTTGGCAATTGTTTTCACCATGATGTCAATCTGCAAAGGTTTAAGTAACTTACCTCAGGTACGCAGCAGGACAAAGTCAAATGTTGTCAAGAACAGCAAAGATACAAGCATTCATGGATTTCTTCATGCTGAAAACCAAATGGGTTTATTTCTATCCCTGGGAACATATCTGGAGTAATTTCTTTAAAAAGGTTCATCAAAATTCATTATGTAACTTGGAGATGTCTTTTAAGAAGTTTTCCTTTCAATCACATATAATGCTAACTGCATATTGTGCTGTACTCTGGGATGAGTAGTGACTGGCTTAAAGTAAATCAGGTTCAGGTACCAAGTCCTGCTTAGAAGAAACTTGAGTTGGAGGAAGGATGCCTGCGGAGATCAAATAACAAGCCTGTATATCCCCATTACAGAAAAGAAAATCCTCTATTTCAGGGCAGGGGGAAATCTTTTTTCTCTTCAACTGTGGGCTGAAGGCTGGCCTGCTTCTATTGCCCATCTCTTGTTGCTCTTGTGAAGGTGTCAGTGAACTGCTGTTTGTTCTTTTGAAAGAGGGGTTAGAAGAATATTGCAAGATTGGATTTTCTATGCAATGTCTGTTTGCAAGACTTCAGAGAAAATTGTGCATGATTAGTTAGTTCACCACACAAGCCAGAACATTAAAGCAACAGATTTAAGACCATAAGACCATAAGACATAGGAGTGGAAGTAAGGCCATTCGGCCCATCAAGTCCACTCCACCATTCAATCATGGCTGATGGGCATTTCAACTCCACTTACCAGCATTCTCCCCGTAGCCCTTAATTTCTTGTGACATTAAGAATTTATCAATCTTAAGTTAGCAACATCTCTTTCCATTTGCCTTCAAGAAGAATGAATTGGCCAAAGTATTTCTTTTTCAGAAAGTCAATCTCTGCAGAGAAATCTATTTATTATTGACTTTTTCTGAGCTGTGTCAGTGTTTGTGTTTACATTTGTCTTTGAGGAAAATTCATAGAGAGAAACAATCATACTTCTATCTTACTGATTCTGAATGTGAACCAATTCTTGAAAATGCATTTAATGTTTTAAAACAATCAACCTATAATTATGTTGATTATCAAACTTTTTGATATGTTCTTTTGTTAAGATAGACATAGATAATATTTGGTTGGTTATCTTAACAACAGAAAAATGTTTAAGAGATGAACCTGGGTGAGCTGATGGTGGAGGAAGACATGGTGAGAGCCGTTATAACAGGAGGCTGAGTAGTTCCTGCTGTGCTGCTGGTTGGTCCCATTGTCAAGCTCCATGTTGGTGCTATAAAGGCGCAACTTGATGAACGTTGTTGATGGAGCCACTTAAATGTCATGATTCAGCATTAAATTTTTACATTGAATTGCTTGCGTTGGGAGTGACCAGATCATTCTAGATTAGGATTAAAGGAAATGGTTGCATTAACAGGGTTAGACTGTTGCACAATAAGATCAATTTAGAGGCAATTGAAACAAAATACACTGAAACTGAATGGGGGGCTGAGAGATTAGAGCATCAAATGCAGCAATGATTCTGGTTTCAGCTAATCCTGTGTGAATGAGTTGAAGATGTGATTGCAAAGTGATTGTCTAGTATGTTATGATCCGAGTTCAAGTTACTACAGGATAAATCAGACCCCAGACTGAAACCTGGCTTCATAGATCATATTTTATTTAATAGTATTAACACAGTCGTTTGCTGAAATTTATGGATGTAATGCTGCAGATTTTATGTATAAAATTGAAGTTTATTAACAAAATAAATAATGAAAATAATTAAACCAAACTAACAGTTTATAAAAAAAATGCTTCAGCACACAGTAGAGTGATAATCTCATTAATCCCAAAATATTCCTGAGGGTATCACAAAGTGGCTGCAAGGGGAACTAGGGCTGGGAATGAAACATCCAAGGATACATATCTGATTGAAAGGAAAGGCAAATGGGCAGAGGAACCAGGGTTGCCTGTTTAGTAAGAAATTAAATTTAGTTTGATAGCAAGAAGTGTGTAACCTCACATTTTAATACATTATATTCCATCTGGCAAGGTTTTGTACTTAAACTGTCCTCTATATGTCATCCTCAACACTTTCCTTCCCCTTTATGTTTCTTAAAAATCAAACAACACCAGGTTGTAGTCCAATAGGTTTATTTGGAAGCACTAGCTTTCAGAGCACTGCTCCTTCATCAGGTGGTTGTGGAGAATAAGATGATAAGACACAGAAGTTATAGCCATGTGACTTTTAACTTTGTCCAGAGCTGAAAATGTGTTGCTGGAAAAGCGCAGCAGGTCAGGCAGCATCCAAGGAACAGGGAATTCGACGTTTTGGGCATAAGCCCTTTTTCTTACACCAGAAACGTCGAATTTCCTGTTCCTTGGATGCTGCCTGACCTGCTGCGCTTTTCCAGCAACACATTTTCAGCTCTGATCTCCAGCATCTGCAGTCCTCACTTTCTCCTTTAACTTTGTCCAGCCCTGTTCAACACTGGCTCCTCCACATCATGTCTATTTTTGTGTCATTCACAAATGGCTATAGTACATTCACTTTTCTAATCCGAGTCATTAATATATATTATGAATTATTATGATTTCCATGACACTCCAGTACTTACAAATTGCGCAGAAAAATGCCCTCCTTACCCTAAATCTGTCATCTATTATTTAGACAATCCTCAATCCATACTAATATACAACTTCCAACCATAAGCTCCTCTCTTATTAAGTAGTCTAGTGAGTGGCATCTTCTCAAACCTGTTCAGAAACTCTTAATGTATTATATCCACTGCATTCCCTTTATCTATCCTGCTTATTACTTTCTCAAAGAATTCTAATAAATTGTTGGGTATGCATTCCCTTCTGTGAAGTCACGCTGACTCGACTTGATCATTTTATGTTTTTCTAGATGTTCTGCTCCTTTATAACAGACTCTAACAATTTCCCAATAAAATATGTTAATCTGACTGCCTAATCATTATCTTTTCTCCAAATGGGTCCCTTTGTAAATAAAGGCGTTAATTGACAATTTTCCAGTAGTCTGGGACTTATCCGGGATCTAAGGATTTTTGGAAGATTACTACCACAGAATTCAATCCCAGTCTTGCTTCCTCTGTATCATCTTCTTTGCTGCAAAACCTTTTTGTACTGTTTGCCTGTCCTTTTGGAAGTTTTGTACCTAAAAATTGTGGGAATAATAGTTAGGCCATGTCCGAATGCATGCCTTAAAGTAACCATAGCCATTCTGCACTCTGTTGATTTGTATTTCTGAATAGCATATCTTGTGAGAATAAGGCAGGTTGGGGTGGCTCAAATGAATGATTTCTAATTAAAGGAACCTGAGAGTATCAGAGCGATTGTGAGGCTGCAGAAAATATAAGAATTCCAATCAGACCGGGGAAGATTGCCTCCCCACTGCTCACAAGTCTAATGTGGACACTTTGGTCGAAGATCTGAGGAGCTGTAGTGAGGTCAGCTCTCCCAGGGATGTCAGGAAGAGAACCACCATAGCAGCCCAACAGCTGTAGAGAGCAGCGGTGAAGGAGGTCTGCAGTGAAAGTGAGGCTCCTCCAATGTGGAGACAGTGTGCCAAGATCAGGGTGTCAGGAGGATGGGAAAGATGAGTGGCACAACACTTTCAATCGTCAAGTCCCACACTCTGACTTTCCCAGGATTCTCTGAGCAGCCATCCTCAGGAGAGCACAGCTTACAGCTTCATACATTACTCTCTATCTGGGCACCTCATCACCACACCTCACACCATTCTGCAACCTTCTGTAGTCACATTTTACTGTGTTTCTCTGCCAGTGTCCCTCCTATTCACAAACAGCATTCCTCACCCTCATTTGTCTCTACTTTCTCTCCTTTGCAGGAGAAGAGAAGGCATAGGTTCAGGGAGAGTTGGGGACCTGAGTGAGGTGGTGGCTGGGGAGTGTTTCCCTTCAGTGACAGCCATTTTAATAGCCATTGGCGATGTAGCCCATCTGATCCAGTGTGAAGAAGGGAGTGTTGCGGAAGGCTATGAATGATAGTAATGACATGCTGAGATAAGCTGAACCTCCTAAGACACTGGTGCTCAGACACATCAAGAAAATGATCCTCTGCCTATAGACCCTGGTTTGGGTTCCTCCCCTCTTGGAACTTTCCTTTGCTTCGTCAAGTGCCTTACAGCAGAGGAGAAAGTTGCTCCTGTTGTGTCAGTGTCATTTTGTTGTTCCCCGTACTGTTTGTCAGAGATAGTAGGTAGAGCTACGTATCATATTGCCATGCTGTGATGAAAGCAGAGGGGAGTGAAGTGCCAGGCAGGTGAACTGTCGGCGAAGACATTGATATCCCCGCTTATTCAAAGACAGTAGGCTCTGAGAAACAGTGTGATGAACAGTAACCTCACACCTGACCATGACTGGAGCTCTTCACTTTCAATGTGAAAGGCTTCCCTTCCAGTCAATTTCACTGAAGAAGCATCGGACACTCATGTTGTTGAATTTAACAGACTCCAAGCACCTCAGGAAATCGTACTGAAAACAAAAAAATGCTGTAAATCACAATAGGTCGGGCAGCATACCTGGAGAGACAGCAAGCTAACATTTCGAGTCTAGATGATTTTTCATCAGAGCTGGTCAGCTAATGGTCATTATTAGATGCTTAAGTCCAGATTTTGTATTCAAATGCCACTGTGACTAGGACTCAAGCTCTGGTGCCCCAGAACATTATCTAAGTTCTGAATTAATAATCTAGCAATAATAGCACTAGGCCATTTCCTTCCCTTAAGTGAGATAAAATCTGTGATGAGGAAAGGTTCAAGTATAACTTCCTGTTTCCTATTTAATGCTACTATTTGCAAACTCAAGGATCTCATAGTTGCCTTGTTACCTTGCCCTGCCACCTTAAGGAATTCATGAATGTGCAACCCCATCTCCACAGGCCATCTGCTCTTGCATTCCCCTCCCTCTCTCGTAATATTGACCTCAAAACCATTTCCTGCTTTTCCCAAAATGAATAGCAGCCAATGGCAGATTGAATAAGCCTTGACCTGGTCAATGAACTTTACTGCCTCAGATCTTTGGCACTTGATTCACTTAACCATTGGTCTTTTTGTGTTGGTGGCTGAAATCTGTAACTGTTTAAACCTGTCCAAAGTGGCTTTTTATTAAGATATAATGCTCAAATTCATCACATATATCACATTCTAAATCTACTCAAAGAGGAAAAATAGGTTTTGAAGTGACACAGGCACTTCAAACAATCTGTTCTATCCTGGAGACCATTGACCTTCTTTAGTGTTTGTTGCAGTTCTGTTTACCCAGGCTAGCTGTGAGTATCCTGACAGCTGAAATTTGTAACTACTCGATGAACTACCACGGCTGAGGAATAATGAACTTTTCACCCATACTTAGCATTTGGTCTTTTATTGTATGAGCAGGTAACCTACCAGTTTATGTTTAGATTAGATTAGATTACTTATAGTGTGGAAACAGGCCCTTCGGCCCAGCATGGAAACAGGCCCAACAAGTCCACACTGACCCACAACCCCCAAAGCGCAACCCACACATACCCCTACAGTTATCTCTTACCTAACACGATGGGCAATTTAGCATGGCCAATTCACCTGACCCACACATCTTTGGACTGTGGGAGGAAACCAGAGCACCCGGAGGAAACCCACGCAGACATGGGGAGAATGTGCAAACTCCACACAGTTAATCACATGAGGTGGGAATTGAACCCAGGTCTCTGGCGCTGTGAGGCAGCAGTGCTAACCACTGTGCCACCATGCCGCCCACCTATGTTAATAGGTATTTGGCAGTGTTGGTGGTATGGAGGCCATGCTGTGGGTAGCTATCTCATTCGTTGACTGAGGGTTACGAGGTATAGATGTTACCAAATGGTTGTTGCTCAGATCATATTCATTATTAGAGGAAATGTGAATATATTTGGTAAAGGATAATCATTTCTTTTTTCCATGATTGTAATCATCCTCAACTATTTTAGGTTTGTCAGAGCTGATCATTGGGTACCACAGCCATCTCGATGCTAGGCACAGAATAAATAGTTATGTGTTCATGTGTGATAAATATTGTCTGGTCAAAGATCAGTCATTTCTCCTGTCCTCATTTTTCCAAAGTTTGAGCCTGGAAACCTTTGTAGATTATTCATGTTTATGGGCAAATTACTGCAGTGGTTTGCCATTGCCTTCTGCAGGATGGTTAATCAGGAGATTCAGACGACGACATATTGGGAAAATTTCCAGGCAGACAATCAACCTAAATGGGCATGTAACAAATGCATCTTTTATAGTCAACAATTCCTGATGTGGGATTTGAGCTGTAGTTTCTGGTCAGCACCACAGGACTCAAGAGTACATGAGATTAAAAAAAAAATTGAATCAATAAGTTGCTTGTTACAGAAGACTAAAAGTTTTCACCATGCCTTTTTCTATTTCTATAATGGAGGAGCAGTGAAGTAAAAAAGAAACCCCTTTAAAGCACGATTGTGAATATTAAGGTGGGAGCCTCAACAGTCATAGAATACTTAGCATTGTTCAGTAAACTTGTTTTCAAGACCAAATTATATTATACTAAATGTATTGTAAGATGTTGTGATATATCTATATTTTAATAATTCATTTTTAAGTTTGGATTTTGAACTAGTGAGCTATGGGTTTTTTGTGTGCCTGAAGTTTAAGGATTAACTCATATGTATTTCTGAAGCCATGGTGATTTATTTATTTATTTCCAAGTGTGCAATGAGTTTTTGTTTCCATTGGGAGAGTTTCAAAGCAAAGAATGTACATTAAGTTTCAATTTAGAAGGAAAGAGGTTGATGTAAAAAACATATCTTTTCATATTTCTTTATTTTGGATTAAGGACCAAAATGAGAAAAGAAGATTCTGCTATAAAACAATATTGGCTGAAAGAGCTGCCACATTTTTAAAAACAAATTGAAGGAACTCATTGTGAGTTGTGTTTACACAGTTGCTTTGTTCAAGCAGTGAGGGTAGATGCCTAAGATGCCATGGCATCGGGGGATTGGTGCAAGCTTGATCCAGAGTCAGATTTCTGATTTGTTTGTGCAATCGGGGCTGTTGAGGGCCCTGATATCATCAGCAGGACAATAATTCTCTGATTGGCTGCTAAACAGGTGAGCAACTTGCAGTGAAGTAACTAAAACCTGAAAGAAAGCTGGCTATTTTCTCCCATCAGTTACTGAAAGCTGTTGCCTCCCAGCAGCGACTGGAAGATTGTACAATTACTGCTTCAAATGCCCTGTGAAAGGATATGGATGTAAAGTGATTGGAGAACTGAACGTCTTGGAAGAAGCAAAAGGGATATCTCATTGAATCTTGTGCATTGATGTTATTGATCTACTTTTCCCCAATTTTCATTCCTGTATTTTTAACTTCCATGCCTGTTTGTTTGTTGAGTCTGTCTGAATGTGTGTTGAAGGATTAAACACAGGGGTAGAGTTTTAGCTAGTAAGTTATACATTTTGATAATTAATCATTTTGTTTGCCTCTGGTTAGAATCGATTCACAATTATAAATATTGATTCTTGTTATATACAACAGTGTTTTCTGTGAATCTATTTGATTAATCTTTAATTTTTGATACAACTCTGGGGCTCTGGGGCACACTTTCTCAAGTGAATTATGGCATTGGTTTTCTTTTGATTAAAGGAAAGACCCAGAGCTTGGGAAGAGCTTTTGGGCTTCAGTTTTGTCAGTTTTCAGATGTCTTGGTTGGAACTGGTAAGATGAAACAGTTACGCCTGAGAAAGTGAGATATTTCAGAATTGTTAGTTTAGTTTAAAAATTCCAACCCAGAAGTTTTCAATTAAAACCTTGAAGAAGTTACATGAAGCTGAGAAAGTCTAAGCTCAACTGTATGAAGAATCAAGGAAGAGGCTATCAAATTCTCATTATTGAGGCCACAACTAAATCAAACTCTATACAGTTCGGATTAATAAGATTGCATTGTGCTATGTATTTTGAAATCTTAAACATGTTATCTTTAAATACTTTGGTTGAGAAAGTGTGGAAACAAGCCCTTCGGCCCAACAAGTCCACACCAACCCTCCAAAGAGCAACCCACCCAGACCCATTCCCCTATTTTTAACCCTGACTAATGCACCTAACACTACGGATAATTTAGCTTGGCCAATTCACCTAACCTGCATATCTTTGGACTGTGGGAGGAAACCCACACAGACACGGGGAGAATGTGCAAACTCCACACAGACAGAGGTGGGAATTGAACCCAGGTCCCTGGCGCTATGAGGCAGCAGTCCTAACCACTGAGCCACCATCACACCCTATTCTATTGTATTTTCATTTCTTTCTATAACAAATGTTTTATTGTTAAAACTAAATCTGCAGCATTGCATGTTCAGGTTCCAGTGTAAGATCATCTTGTTAAAACCAACAAAAAAAATCTATCAAGTCGGGTTTCAGCCTGATGTTTGATTTATCCACTCATAACATCAGCTGTGATCATAATGCATGCACGTTCTTTGTGACCTTACAAACATGGTCCAGGGACAACCTGACATTGTTATTTGAACAAACAATGTTTTAGAGCTCAGAAGAAGCTTTCATTTTTAGGGAATTAACAGGTAGCTTAATGAAAACCTACCTTCTTGTATCACCATTTTTAATCCAATGATTGTCTACTTTAAGACAGTAACATTCAATAATAACTGGCTATGTAAACTGCATTCGTTTCCATGCCTTCTGAGTCACATATCATCCCTGTACATTCAATGTACATTTATGAGAAGATTGTCACCAAATATTTGAACTTACATTGTTTAAGTGACAGTTTATTAGCAAAATACTTAATTTGTTAACAAGTTGAACTTCTTTCTTTGTTGCCACTGTATAAGTGATTGTGCAACTAATTTGCTGTGTGTACAGTTGATGCAATACACATAATTGATGACATGATACATCTGGTAAAGACGACAATGTTTTTATAAAAAGAATTCATAAAGGCAGAGAGAGATAATTTACCAAGAAATCATTGTCGGGGCATCACTGGATGAGTATACAATTTGTCCATGTGGTGTTTCTCTGGTTGAAATTTGAGTATAGACATTAGTCCCTTTAATTAAGGATTTACCAGTAATAGAGAATGGACTGGAAGAAAACAGTTTGTTAATGACATCAGCAACAATATCCACATTTCTTGCCGATCACCCAGGCAACAGATGGGAATGAAAACATTGATTAAAATGGAACCTTCAGACTGTTCTTCTGATGTTAGTATGAGAGTTTAAAGTACTGATGAGAGAAGCGATATTGAAATCCAAGTGTAGATCATTGAATCCATTCTCCAGAATTAGCAGTGCTTGCTAATTAGATAGGCTCCTTTTGTTCATACTTTTGCTTATCACAAATATAAGTAGGAAAGTCTTTTGTCCAATTGAGGGATTTGCTTGTTTCCATGTCATAAGTGATATCTTCACCATAATCTCTGAAAGGCTTTTAAGAAATGAACAAATTGTCATTGAAATACTTTCATATAGAACAAAATACAAAATTTGTGATTAATAAAGAACTATTAATTTATACACTTTAGTGTTTTACTCTCTTTCATACTTTATTTAAGAGTTAGGAATAATTAAGTGAGGGAGTGACAACTTTTCATTACATCATAAGAACTGTTAAGCCCAAATGAAGGATTATCAAACTGAAACATAGGAAACTGAACTGAGGGTGGAATCTTCTAGGGCCTTGAATGACATAGGCAATGAAGAAAAGAAGTTGAGTGAGCTGTTCTGTGATATTCAGAGCAATAAAGGCTATGGCGTAATGTTGGAAAGTGGGACTAGTGTAATTTAGTGTAGCTTTGTTAGTGCAGACTTGATGGGCCAAAGGGGCTCTTCTTTACTGTATGATTCTAACTCATGTTTTCCAACAGAGTTCAAGATGTTGAGGTGAAATTCTCATTAATGAGCCGTGTGAGCCTATGCATCGACATAATTTTTATCTTTATTACCCTCAGTAACTGCAAGTCCCACTGCTCATTATGAGGATCTTATCCCACCACCTGCAGCTTGGAAAGTAGAGACCGAGAATTCCCAGCAAGGAAGGCAGTGTGGGTGCCTGGGTGATCCAGACCAGTGGACACCCAGCATCAATGCCCAAGGACACACTTCAGTGCATCGACCACATGCACACCCACAGATACTAGCATCTGACAACTGTCAGCCTCAACACATCTTCAAGGCACATCTCTGCCCACTTAAGGTACTCTGCTACAATGCCATGCTGCAATTTGCACTGCACTGGCACCTATTGTTACAATGTCATTGCAAAGATACTTTGAACAGAGCTCACAGATTGGAGCAGGCTGCACCTCAGGGTTTCTCACTTGCTGTCATAGTGCTCACTCACTTTGAGCCTACCTGGGCACGGACAGCATCCATGTCCTGCCTTGTCTTTTAGTGCCAGGCTGTTGGTCATGAGTGTAGGCAGTTGTCAGACAGGTTGCTATATGGCACTGTAATATGCCAATCTCATACCTGCATTATGTGCCTGCAGCCTACACAGCAATTGCACATGATATTGTGCTTCAACTGTATGGCCATGCCTCAACACCTACAGGGAGTAGTCTCCGTCATGTCAAGGGAGACCCCCTTCATTCAGGGGATCTTGGCACAATAAGTCAAGGGCAGCTTCCCATGTCAGTCCAGGTGTGTGCAGTGTCAGTTCATCCCTTGGGATAGTCACAATCCGAATCCTCTTCTCAGAGGGGTTGAGAAGCCAAATGTCAGGTAGCTCACCACCTGTCTTGACTCTTTCTGCCCTCTTGTGGGCTGCTCCCGCCTGGAACGAGAAGGATTGAGTGAGATGAAATTGGGTGGCACTGCTGTTAGTATTGGTGCAATGGGGAAAAAGTGTCCTGAGTGCTTGAGTAGATAGGCATAGCAGGTCAGGCAGCATCCGAGGAGCAGGAAAATCGACCATTCCTGATGAAGGGCTTTTGCCTGAATCATTGATTTTCCTGCTCCTCTGTTGTTGCCTGATCTGCTGTGCTTTTCCAGCTCCACATTCTCGACTCTAATCCCCAGCATCTGCAGTCCTCACTTTAGCCTGCTTGAGTAGATAGTTCAGAGGCATGTACAGCTAGCCATGTGGGGGAATTGGGCTGGATAAAAACGAGTGAGGGAAGATACAATATGCAATAGTGGTACTGTGTGAGCCTTGGTGGGAGGTGGTTGTGGTAGCAGAGACAGATGGAGTATGAGGTAGGAGAGAGAAGATAGTGACACTTACTCTTGTAGAGTGGAGAAGGCCATTGATCTTATTCCGAGAGCGTGGGCATATTTCTGGATGGCTGAGATCATCGTGATCTGGGTGGCAAATTTGGACCAGGCAGGTAGGCTCTGGAGCTGTGCCCACTTCTACCAGCCTTGGGGGAAGCGAGCTTCCTTCTTCTGTAGTATCCCAACCCCCAGGATCACCAGGTCCCTGTCAATGAAGTGGGGCACCAAATTCTCCTTTTCTACTATATCTTGATGAATGTCATGACCAAGCAGGGCAGCTCTGGGCTGTTCTTGACCAGGTGCTCAACATCTTTTCAAAAATGCCACCCGAGACCCGGGATGGCAGTCCATTCTTGCAATGTCTGGGTAATAGCCAGTCATTATTGCTACACTGAGTGGTGAAATTGGGCTAGCATTGGATGGGGGAGAGGAACCATAGACAGGGAGCAGGTAAATAATGAGCTAAGTTTGACGTGATAATGTGAGAAAATTCCATAGGCCTCATGGATAGAAATCCCCCATGAAAGGCGACAAGATTGGCACTTAGCCAAAATATCACAAGATTTAGCCCTTTGCCTTTTATTTCTGTATGAGTGTATGAATGTGATGGTCTAACTGGCTTTCTAACTGCTTTTTGCTAATCATTGATGCTCTCACCCACATGGGGAGTAGGGATCAGTTACATCGAAGAAGCATTTCACACAATAAGGTCAAAAGTCAACCATCTCAACTTGATTGGGAATTTAAGGAAGTGGAAAGATTGGGTCTGGTCAAGTTTGAAGAGTTTGACGCTGGAAAACTACAGCCGGCCAGGCAGCATCCACGGCGCAGGAGAATCGACGTTTCAAGCGTAAATCCTTCATCAGGAATGTCCAGCACCAACTCTTTGATTCTGATCTCCGGCATCTGCAGTCCTCACTATCTTCTGGTCAAGTTTGGAACCCCATGAACTCAATTTCTGAGCAGATGCAATCAGGGATATCGGATGTTGAAGCCAACTCAATGTTTGTCTTTTGAATGCTTCTTGTCCTCACACCTCTTAAGGAGATCTCAAGTTTACAAGCTTGGAGTCATTCAGCACTGAAGAGACCCTTCAGTCCATCAAGTCAACCTATTTAAACGCATCTTTCCAGCACTTGGCCCATAGCCTTGGATATTGGGACATTTCAACTGCTTATTCTGATTCTTTATAAACTTTCTAACAATAGCAGCAGTTCCCTTGTTTCGGAGGTGAAGGTATGTGAACTGCTACATTAGTGTGTAAATCCTAATTCAGCTCAAGCTCCAGCAGGTGATGATGGTGGGGACAGTGGGTGCAGAGTTGACACAGGAAGTTCAGGTCAGTGTGACTGAGATCAAAATATGATTGAGGCAGGGACAAGAGGATGACAGCAGGGATATCAGGGGTCATGGGAGGTCAAGGTTAGGTATTGTCTGCAACAGCTTCCGTCATGTGCTTCCACTGACTTCAACCCCCAACACCAGTAACCCAGCATACCCTCTGCTCAACCCAATCACCTATTCCAGGACTCAGCCTGCAGCTGAAGTAGTAACTGTGGCATCTCCTTTGTTTCCTCTAATGCAATGGTATTTTCTTATTCTAGAAGGAAAACAGCTCACAATCCGGAAGGAAGACTGAAAATGGCTGATGGGCTTCCTGATGTTCAGCCCTCCACCCCTCCCTGTGGAGAACATCCTGGTTGTCACTGCCCAGAGCAGCAGAATGACTGTGTCTAAGCCTCTGGACTAGTATTGGAGGCTGGACCTGACTTACTGTGCCAGGTCCCCCAGACCAGACACTACCTCCCTTGGCTTGACAATCATGACAAACTTCTTGTCTTTGCTTCTGTGCTTCATGGTAAGGCAAGACAGGAGTAAGATGAATCTGGTATCTCTGGCTGAGGAGATAGCATATAAGAAGGCAATACACAACAATGCAATGTAGGGATATTGTGAGCATCCAGGTTGGTTCAGAGTGAGCGAATGCTATGGGAGCAAGTGAAGAGCCTTGAGATGTAGCCTGGTGCAGTCAATGAGCTAGGTGTGTGCCCTTGAGAACAAAGTTTCCTTGCAGCAACATTCAATGATAGTTGTTGGTGCAGCCCAAGGTGCAGTGTTGGATTGCAAGAAGTTTCTGTCAGTGGATCAGAGATTTGTCATGAGGGTTCTTGGAGGCTGGTACCTATGTCTATAGAAAATCGGGTATCTGAGGCTGATACCTTTGGAACATGTTCAAGTGGTCAGTGCCCAGTGTCCAATATAGAGGACCTTTGGAATGAATGGCAAGCTGAAGTGATCGGGTATCTTCATGTGAAGAATTCTCAAAGTCTAGCTTGTTTGAAGTATTAGGCAAGATAGGAAACTGAATGCTTCTGAGGCTATTAATTAGACCTCTAACACAGTGTTCAATAAGCAATAATCCTGCTTAACTCACCACTGTCTGGTGAGAAGCTTGTCTTGCAACTTTCCAGAAGCATGAAAGATGGTGCACGGCGTTCCTGATGATGAGATGGGCCTTATTGTCTATGTCTGCCATGAATCTCACGATCGCTCCTGTCACTTAGTCTACAATAAGCCCTGAGCTCTGATTTTCTGTCACAGTTGCTGCCAGATCTACTGAATATTTCAAGGATTTCTCTCTTTATTTTATACTTCCAACATCTGCAATAATGTGATGCGTATCCAGAAGACTAACTCACTTAGTTTTCTAACCATAAATAAACTAGCATTTGAAATGAGGATAGGTAAATGTGAAATGTCAGATCAGGTGCTGCGTGAAATTCTTACCATATCATTATAAACCGGGTTCGAATCTTCCCTGGTGGGCCTTAACTCTTTCTCACCTAAGAATGACAAAGATTTAAGAGTTCAGTGCTGTAAAACCCACCACGATATAACTTAATTATCTGCCTGATTCTTTTGATTTTGTAACAGACATATTCCCTAAAATGTAACATTCTTTTATAAGGGGTATTGGCAAAATAGATTCAGACGCACAAGTTCAGAAATTGTTCTCTGCAATATTTCATGTCAGCATACACAAATTTAGACCAGTGAATGGCATTCTGTGTGTCATTTTGATAAACCTATTAATCCACTTACTTTAAACACAACATGGAACACTTCTGTCTTTACAACTTAAGCCGATCCACTGTGTTTTATAAAAGTTGACCCTATAGTTAATTCCAATAAAGTTAAAGGCATCACGTTCTCACTTTCCCATTACTGAAAGACAAAGAGTGGTGCTTTAACCTGAAATTCAACAAACCTTAGGTGAGGTGAGGGGAGACGTTGAGAAGGACAGTCCTTCCCAGTAACCTCAGTTGGTGCAGGTGTTGAACACTTGCTGTTAGTATCACTCCAGATCATAAGCTAGCTACCCAGTCAACTGAGCAAACTAATCCCCCATTGCCAATGAAGCCAAATGAAAAGATATAAAAGATTATATAAATAATCTGAGTTAAAAATCACACAACACCAGGTTATAGTCCAACAGGTTTAATTGGAAGTACTAGCTTTTGGAGCGACGCTCCTTCAACAGGTGGTTGAGGAGGACACAATTCTAAGGCACAGAATTTATAGCCTTACAATTGTGTCCTCCATAACCACCTGATGAAGGAGCGTCACTCCAAAAGCTAGTGCTTCCAATTAAACCTGTTGGACTATAACCTGGTGTTGTGTGATTTTTAACTTTGTACACCCCAGTCCAACTCCAAATCATAAATAATCTGAAACCACTTCATTTGGCAGAGCTTATCTGTCAAACTGTTGATTGCAGTGAGATTTGAACACATAGCACTGATTTAGTTAATAAAAAATTGAAACATAGTCTGTAACGACTAAACACTGTATTTAAATTTCTTTCTTATCATCACATTTAGGTTTCACCCACATCTGTTTGGAAGATGATATTTACACCAGCTCTTTGCATACTTGCTTCCTGTATGTGCTGCATTGTACATTGTTCTTTTTCTGAGGCTTTATTTAAATCTGTGGGGTCAAGGCATATTTTCATTCATTGTTCAGCTTTACTGTGACTGCCCTAAAGATTCCTGCAGGTGTCAGCTGTGGCTCATTTGGTAACACTCTGTGGCAGTAGGTTGTAGGTTCAAGTCCCACTTTATAAAGTCAAACACACAGGCTTTGTCTGATACTCCAATACACCACTGAGGCAGGGGCTCATCGTTTCATATTTGCATTGTAGATGAGATGACAAACTGAGGACGCCGTCTGCCTTTTTGGCTCACTGATTCCCAAGGTGAATGTGTGACTATGTCCCAGTGTCCCACCAAATAACTTACCCTCAACCTACTTCGCTGAAGATGGTTTTGCTTTGGAGTTTGTTATATTTTCGACGTTTGTGACAATTGGCTGCAAAGCAGCTTGGAATGTGCAGGAGTAAATGGTGCTATATCAACGGAGTCAAGAGTGTGGTGCTAGAGTTCAGCCAATTCCTGATGAAGGACTTATTTCTGAACCGTTGATTCTTCTGCTCCTTGGATGCTGCCTGACCTGCAGAGCTTTTCCAGCATCACTCTCTTGACTCTGGTCTCCAGCATCTGCACTCCTCACTTTCTCTTACATGAATGTGAGTTTTTCCTTTTTCTTTGCACCTGGTATTGGTGTTAATCTCTGTTCCTTACAGTCATTGACCCTAGCATTTAGGCTGTTCAAGAGCCTGTGACAAATTAGTGGCCATACATTGTTTATTTTACACTTTTACAGCAGACAGAAAAGGCAGGCAGCACTTAATGTTGTACTTTGGCCTGGAAGGCTGTGTAAAGGCGACCTTAGTAAAATTCATAACGGTCAATTAGACTGTGTCGGTGTGGACATCATGGGGTGAAGAGCTTCTTCTGCATAGCATAATACTACGATTCTAATGCTGTTTATCTCCGCAGCCCCATGACCTCAAGATTCCCTCTTTTGACAAAGTTTCAGCCAATTTAGTGGGACCAGCTCTGAGGAAATGTTTGGCCTCTCTCTCTTTGTCCAATTGGAAGCTAAGAAGCTAGCCTTTGGCTAGTGAAATTGGAAGGTTCTGAATTCTCTAACTTACCAGCTGCAGTTTTCTTCCTGTATCTTGTGGCATAGATAGTAACAACAAGGGACAGTATAACCACAATTCCGAGCACAGGTACCACTGTTATGGAAAAATTTGGCGTGCTGTGAAAGAGAACGGTAGAGAGTTTATTTCTCCAAATAGGAGCTCATTTTCTGAGCAGGACCAAAGACTTCTTTTTTCAAGACCCCCTTATTTGCAAGGCATAATGATAGAAGGTTTCACACCAGCTGAAGTTCAGGATGGAGTATAAATCTGAAATGGACTCTTTGAAAACAGAGTTAAAAGATCACGTGTGGAAAATGAACAGAAACTCTCAGGCTTCAGGACAAAAAAAAACATGCTTTTGCTAAGGACATTTAAGAAAGCACATTTTCTGGAGTGACAAAGGAGAGAGACACCGGCCAGTGAAGGAACAGAGTCCTGCCTCAGATCCTTCAGGAGAAAGAGAATTTATATTGCCCTTTATTGAGGAAGCAAAACAGACTTTTGCTAAAAGGGTTCGACAGCAGCTCAGTTAAGATTTGTTTGAAGAGTTTCAGGAATCATAAAATCCCTACAGTGTGGAAACAGCCCTTCGGCCCAACAAGTCCACACCAACCCTATGAAGAGTAACATACCCAGACCATTCCCCTACCCTATATTTACCCTTGACCAATGCACCTAACCTATTCATCCCTGAACACTATGGGCAATTTAGCATGGCCAATTCACCGAACCTGCACATCTTTGGATTGTGGGAGGAAACTGGAGCACCCAAAGGAAACCCATGCAGACATGGTGAGAATGTGCAAACTCCACACAGACAGTCTCCCGAGGCTGACATGGAACCCGGGTCCCTGGCGCTGTGAGGCAGCAGTGCTAACCACTGACCCACTGTGACGCTGATGAAGGTCAGTTCGAGAAAGGAATTACGTCACATCCAGAGGGATGGAAACAGCCAGTTCAACCTCATCAGTCTGTGTTAGTGTAAGTCTTCAAAATGAATCGTATTCCAAACACAATATTTTTATTTTCACTTAAACTTTAAAATGTTAGAATTTTCCATCATAGAGAAAAAAAAGCAGACAAAGAGTTTATAACTCTCTCCTCCTACAATGTATTTATAAATGTTAAAATGATCTCTGTTTTGATTTCTGGTAGTATTTTCCACAGTCTCAAAACCCTTGATGTGAAAATACTTCTCCTGTCAGAAACTCATACTTAATCTTAAACATACCTTTCCTGGTCCATGACTCCCCCAAAACTCTAAAAGCTCTGTGTCATCCTTTTAATCTTTAAATTATCCCCTAAATTCCCTTGCACTAATAAAAACAGCAGTAAATTTTCATACTTTTATTCACATTTGCATTTTGTCACAGCAGACAATGGATTAGATTGGCTTTCCTGGTGAATAAGAAGAGTTGTTCTTATTTAGTTAGAAAATGCCTTTGAAATTAACCAAAGAACCCTTTAAGTATATCAAACAATTTCCCTGTAGTTATAGATATTCTTAATCAATCTATTTGAGCATATGATGAAAACTGAGGATGTGAGAGTGCAGGACCTGAAGGACTTTTGAGGTCTTCTGAGGGTGTAGGCTTGGACAAGATTACAGAATTAACGACAATGTGGTCATGGAAGTATATGAATTATAAAATGGACAGGTTGCCAGAGGAGGTTGAATCTGATGACAGGTAAATGGGACTTGGTGGAAGCTTGGAGAGAGTCAGAAGTGTTTGGATAATCTCACATTTATTGAAGATGAACATCGGTATCCAGCTGTTGAATAATCAGATGAGTAACTGGCTTCAATCAGTAGCCAGGCACCATTCAGTGACAATCCCAGGGTAAGTGGCTGGTATTCATCCTGTTCAGTGCTCAGGGTCAGACATCAACCCTCTTTCTCTGACTACTCCCAGGATCACACACTGACCCTCACTCTCTGACCCTACCCAACATCCCACACTGACTCTCACTCTCTGACCATTCCCAGGGTCAGTGACTGACCCCCATTCTCTGACCATTTCCAGGGTCACACACTGATCCTCAATCTCTGACAATTCCCAGGGTCAGTGACTGACCCTCACTCTTTGATCATTCCCAGGGTCACACATTGACGCTCACTCTCTGACCATTCCCAGGGTCAGACACTGACCCTCACTCTTTGACCATTCCCAGGGTCACACATTGACCCTCACTCTCTGACTGTTCCCAGGGTCAGTGACTGATCCTCACTCTCTGACCATTCCCAGGGTCAGTGACTGACCCTCATTCTCTGACCATTCCCAGGGTCACACACTGACTCTCACTCTCTGATCCTACCCAACATCCCACACTGATTCTCACTTTCTGACCATTCCCAGGGTCAGTGACTGACCCTCACTCTCTGACCCTACCCAACATCACACACTGACCCTCCCTCTCTGACCATTCCCAGGGTTAGTGACTGTCCCCCATTCTCTGACCATTCCCAGGGTCACACACTGACCCCCACTCTCTGACCATGCCCAAGGTCACACACTGACTATCACTGTCTGACTGTTCCCAGGATCACACACTGACCCTCACTCTCTGACCATTCCCAGGGTCACACACTGACCCTCACTCTCTGACTATTTCCAGGGTCACATACTGAACCTCACTCTCTGACCATTCCCATGGTCACACTCTGAACCTCACTCTCTGACCATTCCCATGGTCACACACTGACCCTCACTCTCTGACCATTCCCACTGTCACACACCGACCCTCACTCTCTGACCATTCCCACTGTCACACACTGAACCTCACTGTCTGACCACTCCCAGGGTCCCACACTGACCCTCACTCTGATTACTCCCAGGGTCACACACTGAACCTCACTCTCTGACCATTCCCAGGGTCAGTGACTGACCCTCACTCTCTGACCATTCCCAGGGTCACACACTGACCCTCACTCTTTGACCATTCCCACTGTCACACACCGATCCTCACTCTTTGACCATTCCCAGGGTTACACACTGAACCTCACTCTCTGACCGTTCCCAGGGTCACACACCGACCCTCACTCTCTGACCACTCCCAGGGTCACACACTGAACCTCACTCTCTGACCACTCCCAGGGTCACATACTGACCCTCACTCTCTGACCACTCCCACTGTCACACACTGGCCCTCACTATCTGACCATTCCCTGGGTCACACACTGACCCTCACTCTCTGGCCATTCCCAGGGTCAGTGACTGACCCTCACTCTCTGGCCATTCCCAGCGTCAGTGACTGACCCTCACTCTCTGACCATTCCCAGCTTCAGTGACTGACCCTCACTCTCTGACCATTCCCAGCTTCAGTGACTCACCCTTGGGATAGAGCAAGAGAAAACATGTACTGCAAGCATTAGCCCACAATGAATTAGTCTTCCTAAATCTCTTGACTCCATTCTTTAGCAGACCAGAAAGAAGTCATATGCATGCAACGTTTGAAGTCTTGATCTTGGGAAAAGCAAGTGATATGGAGACCTCAGGCTCAAAGTTTGGGAGAAGATTTGTAGCTCGGGTGCTCGTTGTCGTGGTTCTGTTCGCCAAGCTGGGAGTTTTTGCTGCAAACGTTTCGTCCCCTTTCTAGGTGGCATCTTCAGTGCTTGGGAGTCTCCTGTGAAGCGCTTCTGTCATGTTTCCTGTTAAGACTCAAATGCCTCTACCTTGTCTAGTCAAATCTTTTATGGGATCATCGAGTCATGCAGCATGGAAGCAGTTATGTTCGTCCAACGTGTCCCCGCTGACCAGACAACCCAATCTGATCATTTGCCAGCATTTGGCCCATATCCCTCTAAACTCTTCCTATTCATGTAGCCATTCGGATGCCTTTTAAATATTGTAGTTATACCAGCCTCCAGCACTCTCTCTGGTAGCTTGTTCCATATATGCACCACCCTTTGCATGAAAAAGGTGCCCCTCAGGTCCTTTTTAAATCTTTCCCCTCTCATATTAAACCTATGCCCTCTTGTTTTTTTCCCCTGCCCTGGGAAAAAAAGTCCTTGTTTATTCACCCTGTCCATACCCACATGAGCTGCCAGAGGAAGTGGTGGAAGCTAGTACAATCGCAACATTTACAAGGCATCTGGATGGGTATATGAATAGGAAGGGTTTGGAGGGATATGGGCTGGGTGCTGGTAGGTGGGACTAGATTGGATTGGGATATCTGGTCGGCATGGATGGGTTGGACCGAAGGGTCTGTTTCCGTGCTATACATTTCTATGGCTCTATGACTCTAAGGTTATCTCTGAGTCTTCAATGCTCCAGGAAAATCACCCTAGCCAATTTAGCTGCTTCCCATACTCAAACCCTTCAAACCCGGCAACATCCTTGTAAAACATTTGTGCACCCTCTCAAGTCTAATAGCATCTTTTACTCTCGAAGGGCAACCAGAATTGTATGCAATATTCCAAAAGCAGCTTCACCAATGTCCTGTACAGCTGCAACATGACATCCCAACTCATAAACTCAGTCTTCTGACCATTGAAGGAAAGTGTGTCAAACACCTTCTTCACCACCCTATTTACCTGCAACTCACTTTCAAGGATCTATGCACCTGCACCCCTAAGCCTCCCTGTTCAGCAGGGCCCTACCATTAACTTTATAAGTCCTGCCTTGGTTTGCCTTACTAAAGTGTGACACCTTACATTTATTTAAATTAAACTCTGTCGGCCACTCTCTGGCTCATATGATCAAGGTCCAGTTGTACTTTGAGATAATCTTCTTTGTTGTCAACTATGCCACTTAGTATGGTGTCATTCACAAATTTAGTAACCATGTTCATATATTCACACCCCATTTTCACATCCAAATTGTTTATATAAATGATGAAAAGTCCATCGATTCTTGTGGCACACTGCTGGTTACAGGCCTCCAGTTTGAAAAACAATCCTTTACCACCACCTGCTGTCTCCTACCTTCAAGTAAATTTTGATTTAATTGCCTCGCTCCCCTGGATCCCATGTGATCTAACCTTAGTAACTAGTCTACCATGTGGAACCTTGTCAGTCACTTTGCTGAAGTCCATATAGACTCTAACACTCTGCCTTCATCAAACTTCTTTGTTACCTCTTCTAAAAACTCAATCAATTTAATGTGGCATGATTCCCCACACACAAAGATATGATGACTATCCCTAATTAGCCCTTGCCTTTCCAATTGCATGTAAATCCTATCCTTTAAAATCTCCTTCAACAACTTATCCATCACTATCATAAAGCTCACTGGCCTATATTTCCCTGGCTTTTCCTTCCAGCCTTTCTTATATAATGGCATAACGTTAACCAATCTCCATTCTTCTGGCATGTCACCTGTGGCTATCGGTGATACAAATATCTCAGCAAGGGGCCCAGCAATCACTTCTCATAAAGTTCTGGGAAACATCTGATAAGGACCCAGGGATATTCTTGAATGAACGCCTGTTGTGTATAAGTGAGAGAATGGGTTTTTTTTGCAGATATTTTCAGCTGCTGAAGAATAAACATTTATCTTTTTCAAAACTTACAAGAAAACCTGTGACAGTTTTTGATGGCTACAGCACTCAGGGTAAAACAAACACAAGTTATGTTTTAAAATGCATCTGTCTTCATCAGTTGAGAAGTGGCAATGGGGCAACCAGCCCAACCGCCTCTCCCCTCTTGTTAAAAAAAAGGTCCTTTATAATTGTTCAATAACATTATCTTTGAGGATTGGTAGATGGAGTTTAATTTAGATAAATGCGAGGACCTGCATTTTGGGAAAGCAAATCTTGGCAGGACTTATACACTTAATGATAAGGTCCTAGGGAGTGTTGCTGAACAAAGAGACCTGGGAGTGCAGGCTTATAGCTCCTTGAAAGTAGAGTCACAAGTAGATAGGATAGTGAAGAAGATGTTTGGTATGCTTTCCTGTGTTGATTAGAGTATTGAATACAAGAGTTGGGAGGTCATATTGTGGCTGTACAGGACATTTGTTGGTCCCTTTTGGAATATTGTGTGCAATTATGGTCTCCTTCCTATTGGAAGGATGCTATGAAATTGAAAGGATTCTGAAAAGAATTACAAGGATGTTGCCAGGGTTGGAGTATTTGAGCTACAAGGAGAGGCTGAACATGCTGGGACTGTTTTCCCCGGAGTGTTGGAGGCTGACAGGTGACTTTATAAAGATTTATAAAATCATGAGGGGCATGGATAGGATAAATAAACAAGACTTTTTCCCTGGGATGGGGAGTCCAGAACTAGAGGGCATAGGATTAGGGCGAGAGGGGAAAGATATAAAAGGGACCTAAGGGGCAACTTTTTCACATAGACGGTAGTGCACTTGTGGAATGGGCTGCCAGAGGAAGTGTTGGAGACTGATACAACTGCAACATTTAAAAACCTTCTGGATGGGTATATGAATAGGAAGGATTTGGAGGGATATGGGCCCGGTGCTGGCAGGTGGGACTAGATTGGGTTGGGATATCTGGTTGGCATGGACAGGTTGGACTGAAGGGTTTGTTTCTGTGCTGTACACCTCTATGTCTCTATTTTCCATTGAGTTGGTTGAAAAGGGAACCAATTTCCCCTGCTCGAAGCATAACCAACAGCTAATTTTTAAATGGGGATTCTGGAATCTTTAGCTTTGAAAAAAAATGTTGAAGTCCATCACTCGCAGATGAAGATCAAACTTTTGGCTGCACCTCTATGACATTCCATGCTTTAAGTGCCAATTGGAGAAATATTTGTAAAAAGCGGAACTTGTTATTGTGGTGTATAATGGTACTGACACATACTTAAAACCCTTAGACTTCTTCATCAGTTACCTAGGATAATATTTCAAAAGTTTATCTGATTTGAAAAGGAAGGTAAGGGTCAGATTTACTTTGAGACACAATTGTCTCACTTCCTATGTGTTTCAAGCATTAACCACATTGTAGCTGGGCCTAGAGTTTTTTTTTGTCTTAATTTACTGCAAAGTAAGGTTTGATTCTGTACTTTCAGATTATGTTGACAGCGGGGTGCAAAGGAAAATCTGCGGTTACAAAGTTGTCTCTTTCAAACCACAATCTGAAAATAGACTTCAATGTTACAGTTTCAACCTAGCGGAAGCCACATCATATTAAATCATCAAAAGGAAATTGACATTGGAGAAACCGCTGAATATTTGAGTATGCGAGGCTTGATGCAAAACCTACCAACTTAGTTCCTTTACAAAGTTCTTCTATGGCAGACAGGGTGGATGTAGAAAAAGTTTTTCCCCTGGTTGGTGGGTCTAAAACTAGGGTGCATAATCTCAAGATAACAAATAGGCCATTTGAGACTGACAAGAGGAGGATTTTTTTTCCACTTTGAGGGCACTAAATCTTTGGAATTCTCAACTTTGAAGAGTAGGGAAAATCAATCATTGAGAATGTTCAAGATAAAAGGCAATGAGTTTTTGGGAAATCTTAATGAAGGGATATGGAGATAACGCATGAAAGGAGAGTTGTGATAGATGACCAGCTATGATCTAATTGAAAGGTGGAGGAGGCTTGGCAGATTGCATGGACTACTCCTGATGTTGTGTTATCAATTTAGATTGTGCATTGTAAGACAGTAGGATACTGAACAAACTCAGTGTATTACAATGGCAGATCTTAGTCGAAATTTGTTTTTGTTCCTGTTAGTTTTGCAGTACTTATTGCCCATCTCCCCTGCCAATTCCGGCATTCCTCAATCCCATTTCTGCTCCATTTTGAGGTTCAAGATTAGAGTGGTGCTGGAAAAGCACAGCTGATCAGGCAACATCTGAGGAGCAGGAAAATTGAGGTTTTGTGCAAAAGCCCTTCATCAGGCTTTTGCCAAAAACATCTATTTTCCTGCTCCTCAGATGCTGCCTGATCTGCGATACTTTTCCAGCACCACTCTAATCTTGCCTCTAATCTCCAGCATCTGCAGTACCCACTTCTGCTCTGTTTTGAGGGTGTCAAGAGGCATTTTCCATGAAGACCTAACCAGTGTGAAAAAGGAGTAGCTAGTCATTGCATTTATGTTAGAACAGCATAACATCAGTATAGAATATCAAAGCTCTTCTGTAAATATTGAAACAATATTAACTTTATTCACTTATTTATTGATTCATAAAGATACCTTTCATTTTTGAAGCTCATTCCTATCTGAGATTCATCAGGCTGTGCTGTTGTTGTAAGAGCTGTAAAAACAGTAACAACAGATATTAACAGTGGAATAACAGATCTTCAGCTACAGATTTCCCACGCACAATATCTAGTCCAAATGTGAGGTGATGCACTTAGGCAAGTCTAATTATAGAGTGAATTATACAATGAATGGAAGAGCCTTGGGAGCAGAGAGATCTGGGAGTGCAGGTCCATTGTACCCTGAAGGTTGCTGCACAGGTGGATAGAGTGGTCATCGGACGGGGTATTGAGTATAAGAGCTGGCAGGTCATGTTAAAATTGTACAAGACATTGGTTCGGCCGCATTTAGAATACTGTGTACAGTTCTGGTTGCCACATTACCAAAAGGATGTGGATGCTTTGGAGACGGTGCAGAGAAGGTTTACGAGGACGTTGCTTGGTATGGAAGATGCTAGCTATGAAGAGAGGTTGAGTAGGTTAGGTTTATTTTCAGTGGAAAAAAGGAGATTGAGGGCAGACCTGATTGAGGTTTACAAAGTCATGAAGGGTATAGACAGGGTGGATGGAGATAAGCTTTGCCCAGGTGAAGGATTCAATAACGAGAGGTCATGCTTTCATGGTGATAGGTGGAAAGTTTAAGGGGGATACATGTGGCAAGAACTTCACACAGAGGGTGGTGGGCATTTGGAACACATTGCCAGCAGAGGTGGTAGAGGCAGGCACGGTAGATTCATTTAAGATGCGTCTGGACAGATGCATGAGTAGGTGGGGAGCAGAGGGATACAGATGCTTAGGAATTGACCAACAGATTTAGACTGTAACATTTGATCGGCTCAGGTTTGGAGGGATGAAGGGCCTGTTCGTGGGCTGTAAATTTTCTTTGTTCTTTGTTTCAATCCAGTGGGTACCTGAGCTTTGTATTTGAAAGAACCGTGATCCCCCATTACCCACTGCAGGTTGTTTAATCTAACAAGTAGCAGGCAGAAGGGAATTAACTTGTTGGATGCCTATTGTTCTTTGAAGTCTGGAAGAAGGATTAGACCTGAAACATCGACTTCTCCACTTCCTGATGCTGCCTGGATTGTTGTGTTCTTCCACTCTCCTGCTTGTCTACCTTCGATTCCAGCATCTGCAGATTTTTGTCTCTATTGTTTTTCAGAGCCTGTTGTTTAGTTTTTGTGAATTCTGACTATTCTAGCAACTGCACTTGGTCTCCCCAGTAGTGTCCTCTCTCCAAACTGAGGTATCAGTGCCCTGTTAGTTGACTTCCTGTTTGGTATCAAGTCAAGTTGCCGTAGTCCTGCCTGACTGGAGTGATGCTCTTTCACTCCAGAGAGAGACAGAGACAACTGATGGTGATTTAAACTGAGGCCTCAGGAGAGGGGAGAGGTTCAAAAGGAGAGACCGTCATGGCAATCATCTCAACTGGTGTTTGGATTGAACCCAAACAGTTGGCATTACAGTGCTTTTCCAACCAACTGTGCAGCCAGCTGAGTTAAACCAAGGGGTATATGGTGTCTGTGGTTTTTTCATTCATTTTCTTATCCAAGTGAGACTACCATCTGAACCATTTTTGTGAACTGCATGGATGGACTGAAATTAGGTCGATGATCATTCTGAGTTCTTATTGTATTTCATTGCTTTTATACTTTGATAAGATCAAATTAGATTGCCTCCTTTTTAATTATTACTCGTTATATGTCTGTTTCTATTCCTGAGTCAAAAAGTGTGGCACTGGAAAATCACAGCAGGTCAGGCAGCATCCAAGGAGCAAGAGAGTTGATGTTTCAAGGATAAGCCCTTCGTCAGGAATGTGCCTGACGAAGGACTTATGTCTGAAGTGTTGACTTTCCTGAACCTCGGATGTTGCCTGACTTACGGTGCTTTTCCAGTGCCACACTTTTTGACTCTGATCACCAGCATCTGCAGTCCTCACTTTCTCCTATTTCTATTTCCTGTCACATTGCAAAATCGCTAAAACCAGTGCTTTGTCCTCTTTGGTATGTCAATTATAACCCAGCTGGAATTTTATTGACAGCCTGCTCGCATAGTGATTCACAGTGATGCTCCTCAGATTATGAGACATTCCAAGTTTGTCTTCTCTAGTGGATGATTTCTCCCTGTGTTTGTACATGTTTTATTTATTAACTAAAAGCAAAAAATAAAATTGGGTGGAGCAAATATTCATTTTTATTCATTCTTTCTCAGGATATGGGTGTTATGGTTGTCCATCCTTAATTACTCTTGAGAAGGTGGTGGTTAAGCCCATATTTCTCAAAAAGGACAATACGGCTTTTCAAAATCATTTTTGTTGTGATGGTAGGATCACCAGCAATAAGTTTGAAAAAAATAATGTTGTTCATACATGATTTGGTTTGCAGCAATGTTGTGCCTGCGTTTGTTTTAGATTGAATTTTACTTTTATTCTATAGTCTTCAGGATAACTGAAAAAACCATGTATGATGCACACTTCAGTGGATCCTTCAAATAACAAACAGTTGAAGAGTGTCAGCGACAAATGTGAATGGTGCCAAATTAATTAACAGTTTAGCTGTAAATCATTGCAGATTTGATTGTGATGACTCCCTGTGCAGAATTCATGCTAAATTACATTAAAGACATAAGGATCTTACAATGCCTACATCCTCATGTCAGTTATACATTATCATACACCTGATCGTAATGACAAAATAGATAAGATTGTTAGCTTGAACTTTAAAGGAAATTAATTCAATTTAAGTATTAAACCTTCAGCTAAAAAAATCCCCAGTCTGTTCTATACTTAACATTAAATATTCACTGAATTCAAACTTTTCTTTCAAACTACAGAGGTGTTTTATCAAATAAAAGTGGAGAAAATATTTCCATTTGTGAATAAGTCCACAAATAAGGGCCATTAATCTAAGGTCGTCAGAAAAAAATGCAATAAAGTATTTAGGAGAAACATCATTAGTCAGACATTGTCACCCTGCATCCCACTCTGCTACACTTCTGGCATGGGTGAAGAACCTAGTGATATTAGATACTGAATATGAGACAAGTATATTAGTAAAATTCACACCAAATGACATTGATTACAAACTAACTAGAGTACTGATCACTTTGCCATTTTAAAGTAATTTTGAGAGGATAAGTTAAGGAAATGAGATTGTCCAAAATTGCAATTAAGCCAATCTGCGAAGTAAAGTCATCTGCCAGATTGTTTACATCAGCAGAGACACTTCTAACGACAGCGAGGTATTGTAGAAATGAATACTTCTCCTCTTGTCAAGTATCTTTGTGTCAAATATCCACCACATGAAACAGGGTGAGCAATGTTCCCATTTGTCCTAACAGGTTATCTGAACAGTGGCCTTAAAAGAACATCTCTCAGGCAATTGTGCTTCAATCCTTCCTAAAATCTGAGAACTATACCCATGCCATCTTTGGCAATGGTGTCCTCAACTGCCAAGTGCTTACACTCTACAATCCTACCCTTAAACCCTTCCACTTTTCTCTCTCCCTTTAAGATGCTCCTTCAAATCTGTCTCTGACCAAACCTATAGCCACTTGTTGTAATATGTCATGGTGACAAAGTCTGCTTCTACTTTAGTTGTGTCGACATTACAGACCAGCATCTGTATGCTGCCAACATTTACATGGTTACACTCTTCTGTACAACCTTGGGACATTTTTTTCTATCTTTAAGATAATCAATTTTTGTGGTACTGGAGAGGTGCTCATGTAGTGCCAATGTTGCTGGGTTAACAATCCAGACACCAAGCCTGATGTTCCGGAGACATAGATTCACAATCCCATAATGGCAAGTATTGAAATCTGAAATCTTTACAGTCTTCATTTTCACTCGTGTGATGTGGAGGTTGCTGGATGGCCAGTATTTATTGCCCTAAGCCTCTTGAGAAGGTAATGTGAGCTGCTACTTTTAACCGTGACAATCCATGTGCTGTAAATTGACCCACAATGTCAGGAGGAATGGAACTCCAGGATTTGACCCAGTGACACCGAAGGAATGAGGATGTACTTCCAAGTCAGGATGATAGCATAATGGTAGCCTTGTTGTAAAAACCCATCACTAATATCCCTTTAGGCAGGAAATCTGCTCTCCTTACTTGATCTGGTCTACCTATGAGTCCAGACCTACAACAAAGTGATTGACTCTTAACTGAAAACACACACCATCCTGACTTTAAACTATATCACAATTCCTTTACTGTCATTGGATCAAACCTTTGGAATTCCTTCTCCAGTGGCACTGTGTGTGTACCTATACCATTCGGATTGTCACGTTGCAGGGAAGTGTCTCACTACCAGCTTCACAAGGGCAATGTGAGATGGGTAATAAAGACTCACCTTGCTGTCAATGCTTATCAACTATTAATAAAGAAATAAATGAGTTTGGCATTTTGTTCTCCTTTTGAACTTTGGTGCCACTGGGGCATTTCCTCATCGGTCATTGCATTATAAGACTCAAATTGCACCAACAGCTGGTCTCTGGGGAGATATAGTTCATGTAATTTTTGGGAAGCTATTTTACACATTCCGGACACACCCTGCCTAGATTTTGCTGTTAAGAAAAGCATTAGCAGGTCCAAGGCTTGGGGTAGGGAGAAGAACATTGGCCCCTTTCTCTGCTTCTACGTCATGCCTGACTCACTAGATAGAACATGGTGTTTGCTAGTGACTGAGAATGAGCCCAGTAGATCCATTTTCTGGCACAAAATCCCAACAGATCACATTAATTACAAACAAATAATATCTGTTCCAACCGTTATTCTCAGCAGAATATCTAGTACTTTACATTTGTAGAAACTGCTTTCCTGGAGTGTTGGAGGCTGAGCGGTGACCTTATAGAGGTTTATAAAATCATGAGGGGTACAGATAGGGTAAACAGACAAGGTCTTTTCTCTGGGGTGGGAGTCCAGAACTAGAGCGCATAGCTTCGGGGTGAGAGGAGAAAGATACAAAAGGGACCTCAGCGGCACCCGTTTCAAGCAGAGGGTGGTACGTGTATGGAATGAGCTGCCAGAGGAAGTGGTGGAGGCTGGGACAATTCCAACATTTAATAGGCATCTGGATGGATATGAATAGGAAGGGTTTGGAGGGATATGGGCCAAATACTGGCAAATGGGACTAGATCAGTTTAGGATATATGATCGGCATGGATGAGTTGGACCGAAGGGTCTGTTTCCGTGCTGTACATCTCTTTGACTCTATAAGAAGAATTCAACATGTATCTTACGTTCAACAATGTTCAGTTGTAAAGGATCCATTCTGTCATATCCAAACATTGTGATTCCACACCAGTAAAGTCCCTCATCCTCCATGGTTAATTGGGTAATGGTCACTGCAAACACTCCACTGTTCTGGTCATCCACAGCTGATATCCTTCCACTGCTGGTTGCATTCTGTTTTTGAGTTCTAGCTATCACAATGCACGATTTCCTCTCTGACCCCTTACACAGGTATTTTTCATAGCTCTTGTAATATGACACTTGATACTGGCATTCAACAATGACACCATCTCCTAAAGTCCCGGACACTTGTCTTAGCCCAGTCAATCCAGCTGCAAGAATAAAGAACAATAGATTACCACTTAACATCAAGCAGAATACATGCTAGTAAAACAGTGACAAGTATTACAGAATCTAGGTATTTTATAGCACAGAAGGTGAGTAATATAGCCAATCATTCCTTTCATTCATTCCTTTTGTTCCACCAATGATTAAAATTATTTTTTCCAAGATTGTTCAAGTTCTTATTGACTCTACCAGTTAAACAAAAATCTTATGCACGGTATTAAATAATTTATTTTGCTTCTGGTCAAAACAGTTCACTTCTTTCCTAAAATAGAAAATCCTGGAAATGCTCAGCAGATGACAGTATATGCAAATATCAAGTTAGTTATTATGGCGATTGGAACCAGGTGGATCTCATTGGGGTTGTTAACCTGGGCCAGTCAGGGAGCCCTGAGTGACAATTATAAACAGGAGATTAAGTGGAAGGGGCATGGGGTGGACTGAGGACTGGTAAATATTTATTGTAAACTGTTTTGTAATTTATTTTAAAAAAATAAACAGGAGATTCAGAGTTTAGGGGACTGATTCTGTTAGCTGGGCTACAGTCAGTAGGTTACTGCTCCTTTTTTCTGGGGTGGAAATCTGGTTCCTGAACTGGCTGAATTATTTAGCCAGTTTGTTAACTGGCATTCCTTTTAGTGAGGACTGATTGTTTAAACTCCTGATGCACATGTGTTTCAGGTGTAGCTCAGTTCTCATTAGGGGATTTTTTTCACTGGCTGGTTATAGCCTTAATGTTACTTTTTTTTGAAAAAGGATGATAATTTTGTGGTAGGGCTTAGCCCTTGGATGCTAGCTTTCTTTCTTTGTTTTTTTTTGTATGTCTTCACTTTTCATTAGTGTTTAGACTGAGCCCTTGTGGAAGACATACATTTCCCCAGAGGAGCTGTTCCTTTGGGGAGGCCTATCCCTGGCACTGGGTCTCTGAAGATTGAACACCTGTGTGTGTGTGTGCTGGGAGGTGAGCAGTTGCTGAATCCTAGAGTTTGGGAGAAGACTTTCCCTCAGGAGTGGACCAAACTCCTGTGAGTTAACTGCACCTGTATTATGTTCCTGTGAGTGGGCCTAGTTTTCCAAGGCTGGACTAGGACTCTATGGAGACTGAACACCAGTGGGGTGTGCATTTGCTGCCTTCAGGAGTGGACTCTGCTCTTGGTTGTGGACTCTGTAGTTTGGAGTGGACTCTATCTCTGACAACATATATCGTATACTGGAGTGGACTCCTTGTGGAAATGTCTTCCATATCTTGAAGACTGTATAGATTTGGACTGAGTACCAGAAGGACTTTCTTTTCTTTTGGGTAACTAACTGTATTGTGGTGTTTCCTGGGTCTATCACCCACACTGTCTTGTGTCCCTGGGTCTGGCAGGCCTTGCTGTGAGCTGGGAGGCTCATGTGTTGTCCTGAAAGCTGTCACCCTGAGAGCTGGAGGGTGGGTAGGCTACCCTGATGCCTTTTCCCCTGAGAGCCAGCTGGTGGGTAGGCTGTTCTGAGCGCTGCCTTCCTGATGAGGGGTAATCGGGGCGGGCTGTCTTAGAGGTGGTCAAAAGGTGTCAGAGCAGAAGGCGCGTAGGGGCCGGCTGAGATTCAGAAGGCTTGTGGGCTATCTGACATGCTGTCGTCCCAGGGAAGGGGATGGGCTGTCCTAGAGGTAGCTGAAAGGTGTGCCAGGATAGCCCACTGGTCAGAGGTGCAATGGGGTGGGTGAGAGCCCAATGGTATGTAGGGGCAGACAGAGAGCCAGAAGGTGGGTAGTCTTCCTTAGTGCTGTCACCCCGGACAGGTACCAGGGTGGGCCGCCCCAGAGGCGGTCAAAAGGTGCTGAGGGTGGTTAGTGAAGCCGGAAGGTGGGTAGCCATCCTGACCGCTGTCACCCCGGGCGGGTACTGGGGTGGGCTGTCCCAGAGGCGGTTGAAAGGTGTCACGGCGGACTGAGAACTGGAAGGGGCATGGGGTGGACCAAGAACCAGAAGGTGGGTAGGGGTGGGCTGCTTTAGTGGCTGGAAGGTGGGAGGGGTGGGGGCTTGCTGGGTCTGTATTGTCTGCATTTTTGTATGTAACAGTATTGTCTAGTGTACAAATGTCATTGTTGATGTCTCTCTATATTTTTGTGAAACTGGGATTTGAGGTTTATCCTCAAGTCCCTGTAAACTGTTTGAATGGTAGGGTTTAGGGCCTGGCTTTGCTGCTCCTCTCCCTTGTAAAATTGCTGTCTCTCGTATGCAGCTGTAAATATAACTGTTGTAAACTGTTTTTGTAACTTGTTTAATAAAATAAAAATAAACAGGAGGTTCAGGGGATTGACTGCTGGCTGGGCTACAGTCAGTATGTTACTGTTGTAGTTGGTTTCTGCTCCTTTTATTTTCTAGGGTGGAAATCTGGTTCCTGAATTATTTAGCCAGTTTGTTAACTGGCATTTTTTTTGGGAGGAGTGATTGTTAAACTCCTGATGCACATGTTTCAGGTGTAGCTCAGTTCTCATTAGGGGATTGTTTCACTGGCTGGTTACAGCCTTAATGTTAATCTTTTTTGAAAAAAGGATGATAATTTTGTGGTAGGGCTTAGCCCTTGGACACTAGCTTGCTTTGTTTTTTTTTTAATGTCTTCACTTTTTATTGGTGTTTGGACTGAGCCCTTCTGGAAGACATACTTTACCAGAGGAGCTGTTCCTATGGGGAGGTCTAGCCCTGGGACTGAGCCTCTGAAGATTGAACACCTGTGTGTGCGCTGGGAAGAGAGCGCTTATTGTATCCTGGAGTTTGGGAGGAAACCTTTCCTTTGGGAATGGACCAAGACCCTGTGAGTGAACAGCACCTGTACAATGTACTGTTCCTGGGAGTGGGCCTGGCTTTCCAAGGTTGGGCCAGGACTCCATGAAGGCCGCACACCTATGGGTGTGCATTTTCTGCCTTCAGGAGTGGACTCTGCCCTCAGTTGTGGACTGTTTTTATCAATGGACTCTGCAGTTTGAAGTGGACTCTCATTCTGACAATGCACATTGTATACTGGAGTGGATTCTTCCTGGAAATGGATTTGATATTTTGAAGTTTGTTTGTTTAGATTTGGACTGTGTACCAGAAAGGACAGTTAATTACCAAAAAAAACAGTATTGTGGTGTTTCCTGGGTCTATCACCTGCACTGTCTTGTGTCCCTGGGTCTGGCAGGCCTTACTGTGAGCTGGGAGGCTCATGGGTCATTCTGAGAGTTGGAGGTGGGTAGGCCATCCTGTGAAGCTGAAGGTCGGTAGGCTGTCCTGAGCCAGAGGGTGGGTAGGCCACCCTGATGCCAGTCATCCCAAGAGCCAGATGGTAGGTAGGCTGTTTTGAGCACTCTCTCACCCCGAGAAGGGGTAATGGGACAGGCTGTCCTAGAGGTGGTCGAAAGGTGTCAGATACTCTGCACACCATCCTCCCAGGAAAGGGGATGGGCTGTCCTAGAGTTGCTGGAAGGTGTGCCAGGATAGCCCACTGGCCGGGGGTGCAACAGGGTGGGTGAGAGCCCAATGGTATGTAGGGGCAGACCGAGAGCCAGAAGGCAAGTAGCTGCCCTCAGTGCTGTCACCTGGGCAGGCTGCCCCAGAGGTGGTGAAAGGTGCGGAGAGTGTTTAGTGCAGCCAGAAGGCGGGTAGTCCATCCTGACTGTTGTCTCCCTGGGCAGCTACTAGGGCAAGCTGAACTAGAGGTGGTCAAAATGCATGTCAGTGCAGACCAAAAACTGGAAGGGGCATAGGGTGGATCAAGAGCCAGAAGACATGTAGGGGTGGGCTTGCTGGGTCTGTATTTATGTAACTGGATTGTCTTGTGTATAAAGGTCATTGTTGATGTCCTTTTTTTAATATTTGAAACTGGGATTTGTGATTTGTCCTCCATTCCCTGTAAACTGGTTGAATGGTAGAGTTTTGGGGCCTGGCTTTGTTGCTCCTCTCCCTTGTAAAATTGCTGTGGTAAACAGCTGTAAATGTTCTGTTTTTTTTTGTAAATTGTTTTGTAGTTTGTTTAATAAAATATTATAAACAGGAGATTGAGTCCCCACAGTTTAGGGGACTGACTATGCTGTCTGTAGCCCAGCCAGTATGTTACTGTTAGTTTCTGCTTCCTTTTTTTTAGGGAGGGGGCAAACTGGATTCCTGAACTGGCTGAATTATTTAGCCAGTTTGTTAACTGGCATTCCTTTTTAATGAGGACTGATTGTTAAACTCCTGATGCACATAACTGAATTACACCTGAATCATTCTCATTAGGGGGCTGTTTCACTGGCTGGTTACAGCCTGTGTTATTGTCCTTTGCTCAAAAGGAGAGGTGTTAATTTTGTGGTCAGGCCTAGCCCTTGGCCTCTAGTTTTCTTTTTTTTGTCTCTCCTCCTTCTTTGGTGTTTGGACTGAGCCTTTGTGGAAGACATACACTTCCCCAGAGGAGCTGTTCCTGTGGGGTGGCCTAGCCCTGGCACTGGGCCTCTGAAGATTGAACACCTGTGTGTGTGCTGGGAGGTGAGCAGTTGCTGCATCCTGGAGTTTGGGAGAGCACCTTTCCTTTGGGATTGGACCAAGCCCCTGTGAGTTAACTGCACCTGTACAATGTACTGTTCCTGGGAGTGGGCTTGGTTTTCCAAGGCTAGGCCAGGACTCTATGGAGACTGAACACCTGTGGGGTATGCATTTGCTTCCTTCAGAAGTGGACTCTTTCCAAAATGGAGTCCACTCCCAACTGCAATGCACCTCAAAACTGGAGTGGACTCCCTTTCTGGGAATGGAGTCTATATACTTTGAAGAATTTGGACAGTGTACCAGAAAGGACTCTGGTTTGCCTTTGAATTAACTGTATTGTGGTGTTTCCTGGGTCTATCACCTGCACGGTCTTGTATCCCTGGGTCTGGGAGGCTCATGGGTCATCCTGAAAGCTGTCACCCAGAAAGCTGGAGGGTGGGTAGGCCATCCTGTGAACCTGCAGGCTGTCCTGAACGCAAGTGGGTAGGCCACCCTGATGCCAGTCTCTGAGAGCCAGATGGTGGGTAGGCCATTCTAGGTGCATTTACCACAAAGCGGTAATCAGGACAGGCTGTCCTGGAGGTGGTTGAAAGGTGTTGGAGCAGCTGAGCATCGAAGGTACATGGGGACAGGCTGAGATCCAGAAGGCTTGTGGGCTACCCTGCATGCTGTCGTCCCAGGGAAGGGGACAGGCTGGCCTAGAGGTGGCCGGAAGGTGTGCCAGGATAGCCTATTGGCTGGAGGTGCATTGTGGGTGAGTGAGAGCCCAATGGTACATAGGGGCAGACAGCCAGAAGATGGGTAGCTGTCCTCAGCACTGTCACCCCAGGCAGGTACTGGGGAGGGTTGCCCCAGAGGTGGTCAAAAGGTGCTGAGGGTGGTTAGTGAAGCCAGAAGTTGGGTAGCCTGTCCTGACTGCAGTTGCCCTAGGTGGTACCAGGGCAGGCTGTCCTAGTGGTCAAAAGGTGTCAGGGTGGATTGAACTGGAAGGGACATGGGGTGGACTGAGCCAGAAGGTGTAGGGGTGGGCTGCCTGAGTGGTCAGAAGGTGGGAGGGATGGGGGCTTGCTGCTGCTGTATTGTCAGCACTTCTGTAACAGTATTCTCATGCACAAATGTCATTGCTGTCTTTTACGTGCAACTTGGATTTGAGGTTGTCATCTCCCTGTAAGCTGGTTGAACGGTAGGGTTTGGGGCCTGGCTTTGCTGCTCTCCCTTGTAAAATTGCTGTTGTATACAGCTGTAGATGTTAACTGTTTTTAACTTGTTTTAAAATATTATAAACAGGAGATTCGGAGACCCCTCAGTTTCAGAGACTGTGTGCTGGTTGGTGCCACAGTCAGTATGTTAGCTTTTTTTCTTTGGAGGGGAGAAACCTGATTCCTGAACTGGCTGAATTATTTAGCCAGTTTGTTAACTGGCATTCCTTTTTAGTGAGGTGACAGTTTCGGGTGTAACTCAGTTCTTATTAGGGGATTGTTGTTTCACTGGCTGGTTACAGCCTGTTACTCTTCTTTTTTCCCAAAAAAGGAGAATGTTAATTTTGTGGTAGGGCTTAGCCCTTGGACTCTTTTCTGGTTTGTATGTATCCTCACTGCTTTTGGTGTTTGGACTGAGCCCTTGTGGAAGACATTTTTTTACTAGAGGAGCTGTTCCTGTGGGGAGGCCTAGGACTGGGCCTCTGAAGATTGAACACCTGTGTGCACTGGGAGGTGAGCACTTGCTGCATCCTGGAGTTTGGGAGAAGACTTTTGCTTCAGGAGTGGACCAAACCCCTGAGTTAACTGCACATGTGCTATGTTCCTGTGAGTGGGCCTGGTTTTCCAAGGCTGGGTTAGGACTCCATGGAGACTGAGCACCTGTGGGGTGTGCATTTGCTGCCTTCAGGAGTGGACTCCAGTTTGAGGCACATTGTCCAAAATAGTGGACTCCATTCCTGGGAATGAACTCTATTTTGAAGACTCCATTTGGACAGTGCCAAAGGATTTTTTGGTAATTAACTGTATATTGTTGGGTCTACCACCTGCACTGTCCCTGGGTCTGGCAGGTCTGCTGGGAGGCTCCACCCTCATCCTGAAAGCCAGATGGTGGGTAGGTCACCCTGATGCCAGTCACCCCAAGAGCCAGGTGGTGGGTCAGCCATTCTGAGTGCTGTCCTCCTGAGAAGGGGTGATGGGGACAGGCTGTCCTAGAGGTGGTTGCAAGGTCTCAACAGCAGAGCGCCAGGAGGCTTGTGGGCTACCCTGCACTGTTTTCCCCCTGGGGAAGGGGATGGGCTAGCCTAGAGGTGGCTGGAAGGTGTCAGGGTAGCCCACTGGCCAGATGGTGTATTGGGGTGGGTGAGTACCCAATGGTATATAGGGGCAGATAGAGCCAGAAGGCAGGTAGCTGTCCTCAGCACTGTCGCCCTGGGCAGGTACTAGGGTGGGCTCCCCCAGAGGTGGCCAAAGGGTCAGGGCAGACAGAACTGGAAGGGGCATGGGGTGGACAGATGTGGAAGGTGTAGGGGTGGGCTGCCTTAGTGGTCAGAAGGTGGGAGGGATGGGGGCTTGCTGGGTCTGTATTGCATGCATGGTTTCTATGTAACTGAATTGTCTTATGTACATATGTCATTGCTGTCTTTTCATGCTTTAAATTGGGGGTTTGTTGTCATTTTCCTGTAAACTGGCCGGTAAGATTTGGGGCCTGGTTTTGCTGCTCTCCCTTGTAAAAATGTTTGTCTCTTGCATACAAACAGTTGGCAAACTTTACTAAAACTAAGTCTACTGCAGTTAGGCAGTAGTGTGGGGTAATTTGAAAAAATAAACAGCTTAATGGGACAGCATGATGGTTCAGTGGTTAGTACTGGGGACTTGGGTTCATTTCCAGCCTCAGGTAACCATCTGTGGAGTCTGCATGTTCTCCCCATGTCTGTTTCTTCATGCTCTGCTTCCCTCACAGTCCAAACATATGCAGGCTGGGTGAATTGGCCATGTTGTGCCCAGGGATTGGAAAGTTGGGTTCATTAGTCAGGGTTAAATGTAGAGTAGGGTAGTGGAATATGTTTAGATGGTTACTTTAGAATAAAAAGAAACAGCAGATTCTCCCCCTCACTTGGTCACGCAGCGTTCTTCTTTTCAAGAAGGGCAGTGCTTGTCACTGGCCACTCAGGTGTTTCCTTTCTTCTACAGGGTGGAATATAAATAAAGATTTAGTACCTGTTCTTCACTTTACATCTGCACACAAAATAACTGCTGTTAGGCAATTGTGTGGGGGAAGCAGGGAATAAACAACCAAAAAATTTAAAATAAATAGTTCCTGAATCTCCTCCGTTCAGGGAATTGGCTGGCCATAGGCAATGTACTGTGTACAAGTAAGGAGATGGGGTAGTGGCCTTTTTCGCTTTTTTTTTTCAGGTAGACCACCAGAATTCTAAAGCCATAGATCTGAATAGTTTTTTCTTTTTTTTTAATGCAGATGCTGCTGAAGCTGACTATTTTCAGCCTTTCCAGTTTTTCAGATTTCTAGAATTGACAATTCTTAATTTACCTAGGAAGACAGTATTTATGGGAAGTATAAGAGTAGAGTAGTCTTAATGCAATTGTACAAGGTGCTGGTGCGACTATAGCTGGAGCAGTTTTCCTCCCTTTATTGAAGGAACAGTATTCATTCATTGAATGGAGTTCAGAGAAGATTCACTAGGGTGAGCCCTGGTATGGAGAGACTGTCTTGTGAGCAAAGGCTAAATAGCTTGGGCCACTATTCATCTCAGTCTAAAAGAAATGATCTCACTTGGAAATATACACAATTCTTAAGGCACTTGATAGGGTAAATGCTGAGATGTTCTCCTCATGAGTCTATGCCCAGATGAATCATTGCAGAATAAGGGGATATCAATTCCTTCCTGAGATAAGGAGGAATCTCTTCTCTGGATTGGGAAACTCCTTAGCACAGCTGTGGGAGCAGAGCACTTGTGTACACTTAAAATTTGAGAATTTCTTGGTTTTGAGGGAATTAAGGGTTGTAGGAGAAAGATAGGAAAGTGATTGTGAGGAATATCTAATTAGCCCTAATCCTATTGACTCCAGGGGCTGAAAGGTCTACTCCTGTTCCTGTTTCTCATGGACAGTTACAGAACTACTTTTGCTTTGAACACTAAACCATCTTGGTGATCTCTTGCTTCACTTATAACCAAAATAAAGTCACAACAATCTGCAGCTGATAAGTTGGTGGAAGAGGAAAGAAGAACCATAAGTGGAAATCACAAAATGGCAGGTCTAAGCTAAATGACACACTCGTATTGTAACTTCCCGAACAGGGAAACAGATGTCATTTCCATTTTGGCTTTTCTTGGTCATCACTCTCTATTTATATTTTGTACTTTTTTAAAAAAAACTTTACAACACAACTGCCAGCTGATTATTCCTTTACAAGAAATATCAGCTTCAGCATGGGGACTGAAGGCTGTCTACATTGCTGTCCTGTGTGGACAGGGTAATATTACCCATGCCCTTCATCGATTTCACCAGCTCCTCAATGCTGTCTGACCTGTGGTGTTTTTCCAGCACTGCACAATTGACTCTAACCTCCAGCATCTGCAGTTCTCACTTTCTCCAATGTCCAAGCCAAGTCAGATGAATATATGTTTGAAAGTTTTTTTTGCTTTTTCTTTCTTCTGCTCTTTCCCCCTCTGTATTTGAGAATTTGACCAAATTTCCAAATTTTCCCAAACTCAGTTTCGTAAGATTCTTCCTTCTATTTCTGTCTCTGGACTTTGTGCGGTTCCTTGGAGTATGTTACTTCCCATCAGTTTCTGACAGCTTTCATCAATTACATTGCATTGCTTAATTGACTCCACTTCCCACACCAAACCATAAATATCCTTTTTTTTTCCCCACCGTTACATGAATGCATTACCAGAGTGCAGAAAGAGCCATAAAAATGGCTTCAGGCATGAAAACTTCAGTTATGGACTTAAAGTTGAGAATTTAGCTCTGTTTTCTTGGAGAATGGTGAGTGAGGAGATTTTGAGGTGTTCAAAATTACTCTGGACAGAGTAAATGAAAATCTGTCCCACTTGTGGTGAGACTGAGAATGAGGGGCCACTGATTTAAGGTCATTGGGGGGAAAAATGCATTGGGAATATAGACAGAAATATTGATACATCATGAAAGAACAGGAATGGGATGCCTGAAAGTATATTGGATCCAGGTTCAATTGAGGTTTTTAGGAAGGAGTTGGATTATTATCTGGAAAGGAAGAATGCAAGGGAATGGTACTACATGAACTGCTCATTCAGAGAGCCAGTGTACTTATGATGGGCTGAATGTTTCCTGCTGTAACTTCTCTAACTTTTATGCACATTGTTATTCTTGTGTTCACTTCTCACCCTGTCCCTTCCTCACGCACCAATGTGTTCCCTGTTTATCTTTCAAAGTTCAATTCTGTGGAAGGTTTTTTCTGCATTGGTACTGACTGTAATGTGCTTTTTAATCATGTAGCACTATTTTTAATCTGATTTTTCCACTCATCATTCAAATGCGTGGGGTATTAATTTAGCTTGCATATACAATTGAAGTCCAAAAATCCTTTTTTTTTTCCTGAAGAATCTGTTTCTCTCTTCACAGATGCCACCAGACTTGCTGAGTTTCTCCAGCATTCTCTACCCTTGTTTTAAACCTTTTAATTGAACAAATGTAAGGACCTTTTTCTGTTTAAACCGATAAGCGAAACAGTGAATTGTTCAGTTATTGGAATTCTTACAATGTGCTTGAAGTGAATAAATGCTCAATGAACGGGCTGGAGCCTTAGAGTAAAGGGAAGACCTTAGAATGGAGATAATGAGAAACTTCAGCCAGTGAGTGGTGAATCTATGGAATTCATTGCCACAGAAGGCTGTGGAGACCAGGTCATTCAGCATTATTTTAAGAGCTGAAGCAGATGGGTTACAGGGAGAAAGTGGGAGAATGGGCTTGAGAAACTTATAGTCATGATTGAATGGCAGAGCAGACTCGATGGGCTGAATGGCCTAATTTCTGCTCCTGTGTCTTATGGTCTCTTATTAATTACTCGGCTTACCTTGGAGAACATTGAATTTAACACCGGCCATTTCATCGGTGCCCTCCTTTATTATCCCACACCAATACCATCCTGCATCTTCCAGTGATAATTGCTGCATTGTTACTGAAAATACCCCATTGGTTTGATTGTCCATAATGAACAGTCTACTGGGTCTTTCCTGCTGTATTCTTTGAGTGGACGCCAACACAGTGCATGAAAATCTCCACTTTCCCTTACACCAATACTTCTCGGAATCCCTGTTGCTTGCTATGTTGTACTGGCAGTTGATAGTGATGGAGCCTCCTAACCTTCCGTTCACTTCGTTTGGTGCCATGACTCCATATGATCCTGTCAGGGCAGAAAGAAATGGGCTGTGTTAAGATTTGAAAAAACCTGCTGGTGTAATGTCACAACTACTTGGTATGTGGCTTAGAGCATCTTGTGGGACAGTGGTATTGTTCCTACCATTGTATTGGAAGATCTGTATTCAAGTTAATATGGAGCGAATAGCCTAGTGGTATTATCACTGGACTGTTAATCTAGAAACTCAGTTTATGTTCCAGGGACCCACATTCAAGTCCCTCTATGGCACATTGGTGAAAGTTCATTCGATAATGAATCTGGATATTAAGGGTTTAATGATTTCCATTGTTGGAAAGAAAATAATTTGGTTGACTAATGTCCTTCAGGGAAGAAAATCTGTCATCCTTAGCTGCTCTGGCCCACTATATGTAATTCCAGAGCCATAAGAATATTGCTAACTCCTAACTGCCCTCTGGGCAATTAGGGATGGGTATTAAACACTTGCCATAACAAGTGATGTCCAGAACCTGAGGATAAAGGAAGTCTAACATGTGATTTGAGGTGTACCATAATATGTTCTAGCAGATTGATTTTGCAACTGCGTTTTTATAATCTGACCTGTGATGGGTTTGACAAGACTCTTGTGTGATTAAATGGGCATGGTGGAAATTCTCTGGTCTGGCTGAACTGGTCCTGTTACGTGCTGAATTTGTAAGTGGTCAGTTTGTATTCCTTTCCAGGTATTAAACAATGGTTGTACTGGAGCATTGTTCCTGTGTATCTCAAAACAGCCAGACTCGTGCATAATTTGCAAGTTTCACTGGATGTTACTTCTGTGCAGTGTTCAGTTTGAAAACCTTATAAATGTAGTTATGTTTAGGGAGAGGATCTCCTCTCTTTCCTTTTTAGAAATGTAAAAGTAAAACCATTTTTAAAACTAACACACCTTTGCCCCACCAGTTAACGTGGTGGCTATTTTGTTTTGAAAAGTGAATAGGTGAGCTATTCAATGGGACTAATTGTCATTTCATTTGGGTGGATAAGACGGCTGCTGGATTAAAAGGACACTTGTCTCAACTCCTGTTGACAAATAGGTTTTTTTTCAGGGTCTGAAATGCATGGTCCAGGACACTGCCAGAAACTTGAAATCACTGAGACCCTAATGCAGTTGTAGACTTTTTCAATAGGTGGTGCAATTGTCACACAATTACCTTGGTTTTGAGGAACCATAAAGTCATGGCATCATACAGCATGGAAACAGATCCCAAACTAAGCTAGTCCTATCTGCCTGCTCCTGGCTCATCCCTCCAAACCTTTCCTATTCATGTACTTATCCAAGTGTCTTTTAAACATTATAATTATACTGGCATCCACCACTTCCTGAAGGGATTAATCTGAAGAAAGATTCTGGTAATGGAGGTCATCCAGATAAGGGCATTAAGTTGATCTCTGGCATAGAATAGGTGCCTGAAGGGGGGGAAAACTGAGTAAGGCAACAGTTATACTCAGTGGAGTTTAGAAAACTAAAAGGTGATTTTATTGAAATATGCAAGTTCTTAAGGCACTTGACAGGCTCTGTCCCCTTCCAGGTCCAAAAGGCACAATCTTAGTAAGGGTTGGCCCACTTAGAACAAGGTCCTCCTCATTTCAGAACTGAGGATTGTGAATCTGTGGAATTCTTTACTGTAGAGCCTGGGTCATTAAGTATATTCAAGGCTGAGATGTGCAGCTTTTTGACTCCATCACTGATTTAATGGGGGAAAAGGCAGGAATGGGGAGTTGAGGATCAGCCACAATCTCTCTGAATGCAGAGCTGAATTGATGGGCTGAATGGTCTACTTCTGCTCCTATGCCTTGTGGTCTTACGATGCAATCCACTCAAAGTAATGAAAGAAAGGGGATTTGGAAAAAGTTGTTTTTCAGTTGAAGTAGTGAATGATAGCTCTTGCTGGTCTCTCAAATATTTACCCACTACCACCTTGCCTGATTTTTCTAAAGTGATCCAACCACCCATCCACCCCTCCACCAGGCTGTGCTCTGCAGTAGAGAGGTCAAACCTCCTGACCCACTTCAATGACCTACTCCAAAGACATAAGGTCACAGAAAAGATATTAGGCTTTGGACCAATTCCATCAGGTAGGAGTCAGGATTCCTTTAACTAATACCAACCCATCTCCTTCTACATTCTGCCCAAGGCAATTCGATCCTTTACTTGTGCAACATGATAGCCAATAAACTAAAACTTAAACTGACAGTAAACTTTACTGATCTTATATGTAATTTCTTTTATTTAAAAGTGGTAATTTGCTGAGTGATATAAAAGGTAGAGGTGGGTACTGCAGATGCTGGAGATTAGAGTGGTGCTGGAAAAGCACAGCAGGTCAGGCAGCATCCGAGGAGCAGGAATATTGACGTTTCGGGCAAAAGCCCTGATGAAGGGCTTTTGTCCAAAATATCAAGCTTCCTGCTCCTCTGCTGCCTGACCTGCTGTGCTTTTCCAGCACCACTCTAATCTTGAGTGGTATGAAACTGGCTCAGCAGTGTTGATATTTGACGAAACAAAAGTTCACCCAAAAGTGATAGGATTAATCCTAACGTTTTCATGTGTCTATCAGTTCATGAGCATATGTGGACAAAAAAGGCAGCTGAATATTTTTGGATGTGGCATCTTCATTAAAACTAAAAAGGGTAAGAAGTATACAGGAATTTTTGTGATCAGCAATGAGAAATAACCAAAAACAGGTAAAGCCAAAGTGAAATAATAGAAACAGAATGACACACAGATGAATCTCATTCAAGTAATGTAGCACAGTGGCTCAGTGGTTAACATTGCTGCCTTGCAGTATCAGGAACCCAGGTACGATTCCACCCTTGGGCAACTGTCTGTGTGGTGGTGTACAGGGGTACACTCTTCCTGTGGGAGAAATTGAGGACTGCAATGTTGGAGATCAGAGCTGAAAAATGTTGCTGGAAAAGTGCAGCAGGTCAGACAGCACCCAAGGAGCAGGAGAATCGATGTTTTGGGCATGAGCCCTTCTTCAGGAATGAGGGTGTGCCAAGCAGGCTAAGATAAAAGGTGGGGAGGAGGGATTTGGGGGAGGGGCGATAGGTGGAAGGAGGTTAAGGTGAGTGTGATTGGCTGGAGAGGGGGTGGGGGGGGGAGGGGTCAGGAAGAAGATTGAAGGTCAAGGCGGTGGTGCTGAGTTTGAGGATTGACACCGAGATCACGTGGGGAGAGAGGAAATGAAGCTGGAGAAATCTGCATTTATCCCTTGTGGTTGGAGGGTTCCTAGGTGGAAGATGAGGCACTCTTCCTCCAGGCATTGTGTTGCCATGGTCTGGCGATGGAGGAGGCCAAGGGCCTGCAAGTTCTTGGTGGAGTGGGAGGGGGAGTTAGTGTTCAGCCATGGGGCACTTGGGTTGGTTGGTGCAGGTGTCCCAGAGGTGTTCTCTGAAACGTTCAGCAAGTAGGCGGCCTGTCTCCCCACTGTAGAGGAGGCCTGTGTCTGTGTGGGTTCCTGCCACATGCTTTGGTTTCCTCCCACAGTCAAAAAGTGTCGTGCTGGAAAAGCATAGCAGATCAGGCAGCATCTGCAGAGGAGAGTTGACGATATGACATGAGTTCTTCAGCAGGAGAACTGATGAAGAGCTCATGCTCGAAACATTGACTCTCCTGCTTGTCGGATGTTGCCTGACCTGTTGTGCTTTTCCGGCGCCACCCTTTTCGACTCTGATCTCTAGCATCTGCAATCTTCGCTACTTCTTAGTTGATCATTTCCTCCCACAATCCGAAGTTGTGCAGGTTAGGTGGATTGGTAATGTTAAATGGCCCATACTGTTCAGGGATGTGCAGGTTAAGTAGGTTAGCTATGGGAAATGCATGGCTACAGGAACAGGTAGGGGATATGGGTCTGGGTGGGATTCTTGATAAAGGATCAGTGCAGCCTTGATGGGCTGATTGGCCTGCTCCCACACTTGGATTCTATGATTCTAATGGATAACTGTACACTGACAATAGGAAACCAAGGATTCTACCCATTATTTGACAGCTCTTGGCTACATCATGCCACTTTGAATAGAGAAAAATGTTTGTCACATATGTAGCAGTGATATGCATGACTGCCTTGCTGAACTTGATGGAAAATTAACAGCAAGCTTCATGAACATTTATTATTCATGTGAGCTTACCGATCATTTGTTGCCCAAGCTGTGAGACCCTTCAATAAGAACGGCACAGTGGTGAAGGTTGGCATGGTGGCTCAGTAGTTCGCAATACTGCCTTATGTCACCAAAGACCTGGGTTTGATTTCAGACCTGGGTTTGATTTCAGCCCCGGGTGACTGTCTGTCTGTATGGAGCTTACATATTCTCTTCCTGCATGCATGGGTTTCTTTCAGGTGCTCTGCTTTCTTCCCACAATCCAAAGATTACAGGTTAGGTGAATTGACTATGCTAAATTGCTTGTAGTTTTCAGGGATGTGTAGGTTAGGTGTATTAGTCAGGAGTAAATATAGGGGAATGGTTCTGGGTGGGCTACTCTTAGGAAGGCTCATATAGACTTGTTGGACTGAATGGCCTGTTTCCATCTTGTAGGGATTCTATCATCTCAAAGTAGTATCTTACAAATTATTAGCAAGCACTGTACAAGTAATTGCTTGGTAATTTAAAAGTGAAACAGTGGAGACATGAAAGTGAAGGACTGGGACACAAGTTTCTAAATTTAGAAAGGGAACAACTATTTACTCAGTAAGAGGAGCGGGTGCTGATTGCTTGGATCATGTTGGCAGGGCAGTGTAGGAACCGTTAAATTTTTGATCTTCGCTGACAATAATCAGACCCAGCAGGTAGAATCTGATTTGTCAAGATATTGCCACGGGCAATCCACCAAGGATCTCTATCTCCATAACCCTTTCCTATTAAACGAGGAGCTAGGCTTAGACCTATTGGAAGCATGAGTAAAGGTAATTCTTGCGTTCTGATATCTGGCAAATAACTATATTCAACAAAGGACCATCGACATCTTCAACCAATAGACAGACAAATTGTTTCCAACTAGTTTGAGGGGTACAACTCCACTTTATGAATTACCATTTCAGTACAGGGGTTGATCCTACATTCTGCATCCCCCTCTAAACGTCTGAACGATCTGATCTCCAAATCATTGAGAGGTAACGGTGTCACTGTGTCTATTTGTAACCAATAAAAAAAAATGAAACAAAAACAGAAATTGTTGGAGAAACTCAGCAGATTCTGCAGCATCTATGGAGAGAAACAGAATTCACCTTTCAAGTTAATTAACCCTTCGTCAGAACTGCATTATCACTTCCTCCCCACTAAGCAACTTACAAAATGGATTGTAAGTCTGTCACTCATGACATATCAAAAAGCACAACTAATAAAACACAAACTCAGAATTTTGAAAACAATACAGCAGGTTCTGTGGATAAAGGGTGTTCTAAAATGCTCTTATAAATGACAGCTCATTTTCCAACTATACAAGTTAATAAGCATTTCAAACAATTTGTGTATATACTGTACATAAAAGCTGATTTTATAAATCACTTGTTTGCAGAGTGTTTGTTGTTATCTTGCAAAATGTTTGTATTGAATTCTGGGCAGACCATTTCCTGACCATGAATCAGAACTTTAAACAGGCCCACAAAGGTCATTGACTTTTTAAAAATTCCATTTGATAACAAGTAGCCTGGATCTGCCCCCTCTTCAAAATGTTGGTTCCCCTCACTATTCTTTTCAGTGAGTTATACATTTTTAAAAAAAATCTAATCTTGGTTGTGTCATGGAAAATCACAAAGTAAATAGAGGAAGAACAACTTTTCATTTAAATATTTCCTTTGCGCAATAGTTTAAGCTCAGGGCAAAAAGCATTATCGATAGGCCACTGACTATGACCTTTTTTAGATGTTGAACTATAATGCCCTCAGCTCATTTGTGGTTCTCGCAACATGCATGACCAGCCCACATTCTAGAAAAAATAAAATTACTTACAACTGATTTCTCATTCACAGCTATCTCTTCGAGGTTTGGAGCCGGAGTTTCTGAGAGTAGTTTAAGTGGCAACCTAACTTTCTGCTTTCCTTTCTTTCAGCTGGAGGCTCATGGGGAGTCTCTCTCAGCCTCTAATCTGTTTCTTTAAATCAAAATATCTTAAATATTTCACTTGCCTTTATGTTCATGTTGAGTACCAACTACTGCAACAAATAAAAGATATGCAATAATCCAACAAACAACTTTCATCATGTGTGAGCATGGCTGTGAGTGTGAATGCTGTAGGAAAATTCTAAGGGTTTTCATGTGAAATGCCTTAATTTGCATATTCCATGGTGTTCTGCTGCTAGAAATAATGCTAACTAATACTAACTAATTGAAAAGAGGATATTGTGGATTCTGGTATGCTGAAGTAAAATTAGGGGAACTTCTTTTGAAAGAGAAGTGGAATTTCCACTTCAGGGAAATGTTTTTTTAACTCAGAATCTGAAGCATTCCTGCTTCTCTTCCCATCAACGCTGTCAGACCTAATGAGCATTTCTAGAATCTTCTGTTTCATTATCGGAGACTGCAGATGTTTTAAAAACATATTGACGTTTTAGTCTACATTTTGGTCTTCTCGTCAGGCAGTCCCTCTAGGTTGAGGATTAACCTTAATATTAGTTAAATAGAATAGTTTTGACTGAATAGGTTGTGTTGCAGCTGTAGTATATGGGAAGTGGTGGGCTTTGGTGTTACCTGCAACAAATGTTGGCTGCTCAAGGCCTTTGGTTCAGAGTCAATGAAGTGAGATGTGAATGCTGCAACACAACAGAGAGGATTAGATTAATTACATCAAATATAGTCTGTAATCATGGATAGAAGGGTGTGACTGTGAATGAGGCAATTATGGGGATCCAAGTTTTATATTTGGCAGAGCCTCAGCCAATGTCTTGTCCAGTAACAGGACTTTTAGAAAGATTGAATGCAGTTAATCGGAGCTAACATGATTCTGTGAAAGGGAGCCTACATTTGACAAATTTGCTAGAGTTCTTTGAGGATGTTGATGAAAGTGGATGTAGTGTATTTGGATATCTAGAAGGCATTCTGAAAGATGCCACATAAAAGGTTATTGCACAAGATGGGAGCACATAGTATTGGGATATTGTATTAGCATAGACTGAGGATAGGTGAACACATAGAAGGCAGAGAGTCAGGATTAAGGAGTCTTTTTCAGATTGGAAAGATGTAACTAGGGAGTGTCACAAGCATCTGTCCTCGGATCTCAATAATTTACTATCTGTATTAATAACTGGAAATAGGGTGTAGAATGCCAAATAAATAAATCATTGGGATTACATAAATTTTACAATTTATACTTCCTGCTTTACACTCAAAACCACAATTGATCTGCAAGCCCTGTTACTGATCAAATCTAGTCCAGGGACTACCCTGGACTAATTGGTCTGTACAGAAGCTATTATTTCCTAAAGATCAGAAACTGGTCCAACTCTTCCTTGACAAAAATCCATCAAATCAACATCCAATTTGATGTAAATTCTTCAACTCATTGGCCCTTTCCATGATAAAATTGGAAAGCATTTACAAGTTAGCTGTAACAAGAATGCCTACAATGCCATGCGCTCCTGTCTTTGTGACACCCAGACCGAGACATCAGCACAAGAGCTGAATAGCCAGGGTCCTGGACCTGGCATCAGGGCAGCATTACAGAAAATATAGTACCAAGTGCTTCTTAGAAAACACTGGTCAGTGATGGACAAAAGAAAATTTGTCCGATAACCAGAATCAATTTTGACAAAAGAAAATGGTTATGCTAATTAGAGGTGAATTATTGTACATCTTGTGAGTACAATGCTGCTGCTTTCAGGTTCTCTCTCTCTCTCTCCCCTTATTCTTGGACTCTGTGTCAATCATCTTCCCCACTCCAGAGGAATTGCCAAGAAAGCATATATGGCCCAACCATCCTGACCAATGATCCTATCTTTGTCAGAAATAAGTCTCTCTTCTCTTCATCATACACTGGGAATGTTTATTCACAACACCTTGATGATACCTAAAGCTGCATCTCAGAAACATTCATGTTTGGGTGAATGAGCAGTAGGTTAACATTTGCACCATATATGGAGCATTGCCAATAGGAAGGTGCTGACCACCTCCCTGACATTGACAAACTCAGCATTTTTTGAAAAGATTTGTAGCTCAGGTTGATGATATGTACGTAATTTAGCTCAATAAGCTTGAAGGTTTGTGTTCAGATGTTTCATCACCATACTAGGCAACATCAATAGACAATAGGTGCAGGAGTAGGCCATTCTGCCCTTCGAGCCTGCACCGCCATTCAATATGATCTTAGCTGATCATCCTTAGCTGATCAGTATCCTGTTCCTGCCTTATCTCCATAACCCTTGATTTCACTATCCTTGAGAGCTCTATCCAACTCTTTCTTAAATGAATCCAGAGACTGGGCCTCCATTGCCCTCTGGGGCAGAGCATTCCACACAGCCACCACTCTCTGAGTGAAGAAGTTTCTCCTCATCTCTGTCCTAAATGGTCTACCCCGTATTTTTAAGCTGTGTCCTCTGGTTCGGCACTCACCCATCAGCGAAACATGTTTCCTTCTCCAGAGTGTCCAATCCTTTCATAATCTTATACATCTCAATCAGATCCCCCCTCAGTCTTCTAAACTCAAGGGTATACAAGCCCAGTCACTCCAGTCTTTCAGTGTAAGGTAGTCCCGCCATTCCAGGAATTGACCTCGTGAACCTACGCTGCACTCCCTCAATAGCCAGAATGTCTTTCCTCAAATTTGGAGACCAGAACTGTACCAGGTGTGGTCTCACCAGGGCCCTGTACAGCTGCAGAAGAACCTCTTTGCTTCTTTACTCAATCCCTCTTGTTATGAAGGCCAGCATGCTATTAGCCTTCTTCACTACCTGCTGTACCTGCCTGCTTACCTTCATTGTACTGGTGTACAAGAACATCAGATCTCTTTGTCCTGCCCCTTTTACCTAAATTGATTCCATTGAGGTAGTAATCTGCCTTCCTGTTCTTGCCACCAAAGTGGATAACCATACATTTATCCACATTCAAGTGCATCTGCCATGTACCTGACCACTCACCTAACCTGTCCAGGTCACCCTGTAATCTCCTAGCATCCTTCTCACATGCCACCAAAATGAGAGATGCTAAAAAGTGGCCAAGAGCAGTGGGAAATCAGAAGCTTGGGAAGGCTATAAAAAGAAACAGTGGGCAACAAAGAGAGAAATAAAGTAGGAGAGGATCAAATATGAAGGTAGGCTAGCCAGTAATATTAGAAATGATAGTAAACGTTTCTTTCAATACATAAGAAACAGACGACAGGCAAAAGTAGACATCGGGCCACTTCAAACTGATGCTGGAAGCCTAGTAATGGGAGATAAGGAAATAGCAGGAGAACTTAACAAGTACTTTGTGTCAGTCTTCACAGTGGAAGACATGATTAATATCCCAACAACTAAAGGGAGTCAGGGGGCTGAGTTGATTATGGTTGCCATTACAAAAGAGAAAGTGCTAGAAAAGCTAATAGGTCTTAAAATTGATAAATTTTCTGGCCCCAATGGGCTACATCCTAGAATTCTGAGGGAGGTGGCTGAGGAAATAGCTTAGGCGTTGGTTGAGATCTTTCAAAAGTCACTGGAATCAGGGAAAGTCCCGGATGATTGGAAGATTGCTGTTGTAACCCCCTTGTTCAAGAATGGATCGAGACATAAGATGGAAAATTATAGGCCAATTAGCCGAACCTCGGTTGTTGGTAAAATTCTAGAATCCATCATTAAGGATGAGGTTTCTAAATTCTTGGAAGAGCAGGGTTGGATTAGAACAAGTCAACATGGATTTAGTAAGGGGAGGTTGTGCCTGACAAACCTGTTGGAATTCTTTGAAGAGATGACAAGTAGGTTAGACCAGGGAAACCCAGTGCATGTGGTCTATCTAGACTTCCAAAAGGCCTTTGATAAGGTGCCACACGGGAGGCTGCTGAGCAAGGTGAGGGCCCATGGTGTTCGAGGTGAGCTACTGGTATGGATTGAGGATTGGCTGTCTGACAAAAGGCAGAGAGTTGGGATAAAAGGTTCTTTTTCGGAATGGCAGCCGGTGACAAGCGGTGTCCCACAGGTTCAGTGTTGGGGCCGCAGCTGTTCACGTTATATATTAATGATCTGGATGAAGGGACTGGGGCATTCTAACGAAGTTTGCCGATGATACAAAATTAGGTGGACAGGCAGGTAGTACTGAGGAAGTGGGGAGACTGCAGAAGGATCTAGACAGTTTGGGAGAGTGGTCCAGGAAATGGCTGATGGAATTCCATGTGAGCAAATGCGAGATCTTGCACTTTGGCAAAAAGAATAAAAGCGTAGACTACTTTCTAAATGGTGAGAAAATTCGTAAAGCCAAAGTACAAAGGGATCTGGGAGTGCTAGTCGAGAATTCTCTAAAGGTAAACATGCAAGTTGAGTCCGTGATTAAGAAAGCGAATGCAATGTTGTCATTTATCTCAAGAGGGTTGGAATATAAAAGCACCGTTGTGCTACTGAGACTTTATAAAGCTCTGATTAGGCCCCATTTGGAGTACTGTGTCCAGTTTTGGTCCCCACACCTCAGGAAAGACATATTGGCACTGGAGCGTGTCCAGCGGAGATTCACACAGGTGATTCCTGGAATGGTAGGTCTAACATACGAGGAATGGCTGAGGATCCTGGGATTGTATTCATTGGAGTTTAGAAGATTAAGGGGAGATCTAATAGAAACTTACAAGATAATACATGGCCTGGAAAGGGAGGATGTTAGGAAATTGTTTCCATTAGGCGAGGAGACTAGGACCCATGGACACAGCCTTAGAATTAGAGGGGGTCAATTCCAGAACAGAAATGCGGAGACATTTCTTCAGCCAGAGAGTAGTGGACCTGTGGAATTCATTGCCGCAGAGTGAAGTGGAGGCCAGGACGCTAAATGTCTTCAAGGCAGAGATTGATAAATTCTTGATGTCACAAGGAATTAAGGGCTGCGGGGAGAATGCGGGTAAGTGGAGTTGAAATGCCCATCAGCCATGATTGAATGGTGGAGTGGACTCGATGGGCCGAATGGCCTTACTTTCACTCCTATGTCTTATGGTCTTCACCTTCATCCTTGAGGATTTCCTGCACTCTATGAGCGTCCAGTGAAGCGCTGGTGATATGTCCCGCCTCTCTGTTTATAGGTCTTGGTTTCTTAAGATGGATGCTGACATGCATGTGAATTCTTAGAAGCATGGCATTCTAACCAGAACTCCATCAATAAACACGTAAATTTTAACCCTATCTACATTCCCTTTAAAATGAGAACTGGAAATGACATTAAGAAACCAAGACCTATAAATAGAGAGGCAGGACATACCACCAGTGCTTCACCAGAGACTCTCACTGATGATGTTACCTAGTATGGTGACGCAACATATCATAGTCATAGAGATGTACAGCATGGAAACAGTCCAACCTGTCCATGCCGACCAGATATCCCAACCCAATCTAGTCCCACCTGCCAGCACCCGGCCCATATCCCTCCAAACCCTTCCTATTCATATACCCATCCCCATCTGAAAACAAACATTCAAGCTCAGTGAGCTAACTTACATATTTATTGACAAACTCAGCTATGTGTGATCCAACTGATTAGAATGGAGTTTTACAATCCATTTTGACAGAGTGGCCGCCAATGCAGGACAAAGGCTGAGTATATTGCACAAGTAGTTCACTTGTTAACCTCCTCAAGACCTCTGTACACTCTACAGATTGATAGGAAACTGATGGAATTGTCATTAGTTGCTCAAAGGGTATGTAACACAACAAGTTTGACATTATGGAGACCTTGAGTCATAGAGTCATACAGCACAGAAACAGACCCTTTGGTTCAACCAGTCCATAAACTAATCCCACCTGTCTGCTCATGGCCTATATTCCTCCAAACTTTCCTTTTCAAACATTTATCCAAATGTCTTTAAATGTTGTAATTGTACCCACATCCACCACTTCCTCAGGAAGTTCATTCCACGTGCAATATACCCTCAGTGTAAAAAACAAATTGCCTCTCATGTCTTTTTAAAATCTTTCCCCTCTTTCCTAGTCTTGAAATCTCCATACTACGGAAGGGATAACTTGCTTAGTGCATGGTTCAGTTAGATCAATTGGCTGGATAGTTGGTTTTCAGTGCAGCGTACTTCAGACAGTGTGGGTTCAGTACCTGTCACTGGTTCAGGTTATCATGAAGGACAATCCTTCTTCAACCTCTCCCCTTGTCTGAGGCATGGGGACCTTCAAGTTAACCCACCACGAGTTGTCTCTCTCTGATGTGAAAGCAGCCTCATGGGATTATCATGACTTTGCCGTTCCCTAACATTGGGTTCAATATTTTCCACCACTAACATAGGCATTATTTGAAGCTTGTTCTCTAACAGCTCACTAAGTTAGTTTGATAATCCCTCTTTACACCACAACAGTTACAAGAAGAGTTATGGAAACAACAGGTCAAGTACCACCTTGTCTCAGACAAATGGCCATACATTGACAATGACTTGAATTTCCTATGCCTCATGACTGTAGGAGGATCATCACTATGAGGTTTGCCAGACCGAAGGAAAATTTCTCGAGGCACCTACAGTTGGGTGATGAATCCAAAATTTATGATGTTGCCAAATTTAATAAAATGTACTGTCAAAGATATCATCAGAATGGAGTCCTGCTCTCTTCCCTGCAGGTTGTTGTAGTACATGTGGAAGCTTCAGTTCTAGTTTTCAATGGGTGGGGATGAAGGTTAGCTCAGTAGGCCATGCAAACAGAATGCAGTCCAGTACATTGTCAATCCTTGTAATGACTGTGGCAGTTCAAGACTTTGTAGAGTCATAGAGATTTACAGTACAGAAAAAGACCTTTCAGCCCATCGAATAAGAAACCCACCAAAGAACAGTGGATGCTGAAAGTGAGAGAAAAAAAATCAGAACTTGCTGGAAAACCTCAGCAAGTCTGGCAGCATCTATGGAGAGAAAGCAGAGTCAACCTTTTAAGTCCGGTAACCCTTCTTTAGAACCACTCCAATTCTGAAGAAGTGTCACCAAAACCGAAATATTGACTCTGATTTCTCTCTACAGATGCTGCCAAACCTGCTGAGTTTTTTCAGCAATTCCTGAATTTGCTTCAACTCATTGGGTCTGCACAAGCCATAAACTATTCTTATTCTATTTAGCTCATCGTTTTGTATGCCTTGGCATCACAAGTGCAGATCTAAATACTTCTTAAATGATATGAGGGTTTTGTTTCCACTACCTTTACAGGCTGTGAGTTCTCACTTCCCACTACCCTCTAGGTGAAAAAAAAGTCCTCACATTCCCTTTGAACCTCCTGCTCCATGCCTTAAATGTATGCCCCAGGTCATTGGTCCTTCTGCCAAGAGGAAAATTTCCTTCCTGTCCACCACATCAATGCCACTAATAATTTTATACATCTTAATTATGTATTCCTTCAGTCTCCTCAACCCTAACCATGCAAAACCAATTTTTTTCTCTCCAATGGAAAGAGATGTCTATTGCCCTTTGTGGACAATGGCTCCTTTCTAGTACAATTTTTTTTTGTGTGGAAGTTGGCTGTAATAGTTTCTGTTTGTGCTATTAAAGTATATCTGAGAAAGTGAAGACTGCAGATACTGGAGATCAGAGTCAGTAAGTGTGGTGCTGGAAAATCACAGCTGGTCAAGCAACATCCGAGGAACAGGAGACTTGACATTTCAAGTTTCCTGTTGAAGAGCTCGAAATGTTGACTCTCTTGATCCTCGGATGCTGCCTGACTGGCTGTGCTTTTCCAGCATCACACTTTTGAACTTTATTAAAGCATATAGTCAATTTAAAATCAAATTGCTAATTGGCATTTGCTAAATGCTTGCGTATTTATCAGTGATCATTTGTGTACCAGATCACTGGGGCTGAAAACATACAGTTTCTTTCCTCTACTGTAACAAAAGCCTGTTAGTGATATCTTTGATACCATTGGAATTCCCTGGGCCAGCAACACTACACAGAACAGTTGGGTACTGTGTCTCTATCAACCCAGTTGAGGTATCTTATTGGAGGAAAGGCTGGAAACTGTGACATTGTTGTTGAACTGCAGAGTACATTCCTGGGCCCAGGAGGTAAAATCTGAGGAGTAGCCTCCTTTCCCACTTTTCCTTGCAGCAGCTTTACCCAACAGATGACTCTCTTCCCTACCTTCCAGAAAAACAGCTCTGCTTCAAATAACACGTTGCAGCATCGATAGGCGGTTCTTTATATTATTCTTTGATGGGATGCAGATATAGCTTGCTGGAGCACATTGCTTACCCATCCCTAATTGCTACTGAGACAGTGGTGGTGAGCTGCCATCCTGAACTGCCTCAGTTCACAGGGGTACACATGCAGAGCGGTTAGGAAGGAATGTCCAGGATTTTGACCTAGAAGCATTGAAGCAACAGCAACACTGCTCCAAGTCAGAATAATGTGTGACTAGGAGAAGAACGTACAGGTAGTGGTGTTCCCCTGCTTTTGCTGTCTTGTCCTCCAAAATGGTGGAGGTCATGGGCTTGGAAAATAATGGAAAAGGTGTGTTCATGTTACCAGTCACATCTTCGTCTGAGACAGCCCACTTTGAAGGGTCGGGTATGGGATCTGCTCAATGCTCTGCCCCTCCTGACAAACTTCAATGTTCCTCTCAAACAAAAACAGAGATTGCTGGAAAAGCTCAGCGGGTCTAGCAACATCTGTGAAGACAAATCAGAGTTAATGTTTCGGGTCCGATGACCCTCAGAGCTTTCCACTCATGTGGCAAAAGCTGGAGCAACAAGACCTGACCCAAATTCCAAATTTTCCTGCTCCCGTAGCAGTCAAATACCATGGAACCATATCAAGCGCTGCGTTCAAAACCCCTACAATCCCTCCTGAAACGGGAAGGACCAGCAGAATCTTTGAAAGCAGAGACCATTAAAAAAATTAGATGAGAAGACTTTTTGATTTAACAGTAGGTGATTTAGAAAGTTTATAATGACCACATTAATTAGACTTTTCACAGAAAAACTAAGTGACATGCTGAATAAAGCTGACAGATAAAAGGCACAGACATCCTTGGCGAGAAAGCCAGAAAAAAGCCCCCATCTGCACTGTGACAATTCTGTGAAATGAATTGCAATTGGCAAATGCTGACCACATTCTCAAAGTTATTTTAACAAATTATTAATGCAATAGCCTGAGTGAGAACTCTGGGGTAAAAACAATGACTGCAGATGCTGGAAACCAGATTCTGGATTCTGAACCAAATTCTGGAGTGAGAACTCTCATTACATCTTAATCACTAATGTTCCAATATTATTGTCATTTCTACAACAAATTGTTAATATGCATGATATTCTCCCATCTACTGAATATGTACTGAATATCTTCCTGTATTGTGAAAATCAAACTTTATAGAAATAAACATCAAGTTTTATGCACACAGCACTATTTAGCTACAGGCAATAACACATTACATGCTCTGTCAAATCCAAATAGCATTTAATACAGGAATTTAATAAAGTAACATTTCCAATTTGGATTCAGTCTATTTGTTTGCTTACCTGATAATGAAACTGCAATTAGGATGACAATAGATTCAATTATTTTCATGATTGAAAAGGTCTGGCCAATACTGTGGACAGAATGCCCTATGCGCGGTCTGGTTTTAATCAGAAACTGTAATCTCCTTCCTATCTGATGGACAGAATTCATGGACTTAGCAATAATGAAATGTTTGCAATAGGTTGCGCAAAAGCCTTTGCAAGGTTATCTGTTACACAAGGTACTGCTGCAAATGTCATGCCATGTTTTTAGTGGTTTCAGACTTTGTCGTATCAGGTGATATTCTAATATTTGCTCAGTTACATCTGTTGCCCATGTTTCACAGATCCAATCACATCCAGTGCCTGCCTTTGAGTCTGTGCATAATCTGAATCGCTGTTACATCTCAATTTGCTTGGAAGGTAAAGTTAAAAGGCACACACTCAGAGCAGGTGTTTGTAAAGTTTTAATGTCATAAAGAAACAATACAGTAATTTCAACAAGTAATAAAGTCATCACATAAATATGGTAAAGAAACAGGTATTTGTGAGTTAGCAATCCCTCACCTACTATATATTTAAATAAAAAATGTATTAATGTGCTATTAGTACCTCGGTAAATACATCTGCTAAATTGTTTATGCCTTACTAAGTCTGTTGAGTTTAACCATCTTACTTCAAAAGTCATAAATTGTTATAGAAGACATTTCTAAGCAAATCCTTTGAATTTGTATACAGTTCTGCTTTAAGATTGACAAAACAAACAGAACTCCAAACTTCCATTTGTACAGTTGCAGTCTTTAATTTTGTTTATGTATCTGGGAACAATTTTTCATTACTTCAAAACACTTGACAGTATAGCACACACTTTATTATCTCCCATAGCATATTTCTACCATTTCACATCATTCTCCTGTTTATCCATCCTGTTAAAATGATCAGAGTTAAAGGTGAAGAATATGTTCAGCCTTAGTACTGCTGGATAATAAATTATGAATATTCACTTCATTCTCAGCCTCTAGCTGATTGTGTATTTGAAACTATACTTGTTTATTTTTTGCAATACTACAGTCACATGTAAGATTTGAAATAAGTTCAGCTCAGTAATTATTGATATCAGTAGGATGAAGGATTGTTGACAGCAAGGACCAAGACAATAAAGTAAAAGCAAATTCTATTTAGTAGTGACTTATAGCTGCCAGTAGGCTATGGGTTCTTGAATATTGGCACACACTCCAATTATACCAAATGGCGACATCGTGTTAATGACATTGCCACTGAATTCTAAATCTAGCCCAAAGTAATGCCACCGGACATTGGTTAATCATGAAGAAAAAAATTCCCATGCTTTGTATTGTGGACTTCCCCTTTCCCAAAGACAAGTTGAACATGACTTCAGGTCAAAGGAATCTCCAAGAATACAACAGCAGTGTCAGAAAGCAGAGTAGACATGGCGAACTAGGACTGCAGATGCTGGAGATTTGAGTTGAGAGTGTGGTACTGGAAAAGCACAGCAGGTCAGGCAGCATCCGAAGAGCAGGAGAATTGACGTTTCGGGCAAAAGCCCTTTGTCAGGTCAGCCAATCATATAGATGTATTCTCACACATAGAAACCCAGGAAATTAAAAGCACTAAACCACTTAATTTTTATTTCAAATGTTTAGACAGTGAAATAAATTATTAATATTGGATTTTGATAGATTTTTATAATAGTGACATTTAAATCTTAAAGCTATCATTTGTTGTCTACTGAAAATTTGACTTTCCACAAATTTAAAATTGGCTTTAAAAGGGCCAGTGATGGTATTTAGTAAGAATTACAATGTCAATACCCTTGTTTAAAACCCAGTTACTTCTCACAGAACTAGATGTAACTTAGTTAGGTTTTTACAGAGAGGCCAACATCTCATTTAGCCGATAACTGAGAGATTACACACTGGGGCAGATAAACAGCACATCTCATGGAGAAGCATAGAATCATTAGCAATGATTTCTTGATTTCTGTGTTACTCTGTGCATGTGTGGACTCCAAAATTGTTGCACATTTCTAGGCAGTACCAATGCAGGAAGCTGACAGATTTGCCAGCATTACTGTTGCAAAATTCAAGCCTTTGGCATCTTCATCAGTTGTTGCCAGGACTAATCACTAACCTTACTCAAAGGTAATCCTTCTTGGTTACTGCCTTAAATATATAAATACACAGATGTATATGCACAGTATATGATGTTGAATTGTGGGGAAATTGATTTTCTACCCTAAATAAGTTAAGAAAATTTAACTTTGTTACATTTTTCAGGGTTTACACCTTAAAACTAATCTGGAAAATATTGTTTAATGTTAAAAAATAATCATGTGTGAATTAGAATTTTGATTTTGCCAATGAATCTGTTAGTATTGCTTAGAGTTTAGAAACCAAAACAGGCAGTTTCACTCCATGTGAATCTCATCCCACTCTGATTAGTTGCATTTCACCTTATTGACACAGGCCTCTATCCCCTTTTTTGCATCATTCCTTTGTCTAACATTTCCTTAAAGGCACCCAGATTATTTGTCTGAGTCACTTAATGCGCTAACAAAGTTCATATTCTTATGATTCTTTAAATAATGGTTCAGGAAAACAAATATTTCATGAATGTTCAAGATTTTGTCTCACAGATGTCTGTTATGATCAAAGTATCAATTAATCCATTTTTTTTCCCCATTCAGATGTGGATTTACAGCACAAACTGAGCAAAACTTTACATCAGAAAAATCAATGTCATCGAGTCTAAAATAAAGTTTTACAAATGGGAATGGTGCTGGTGTGGCAAGAATATTGATACTGGAATTTCACTGTTGTCACAGGAATCCATCCAATGATCTTTTTCTGATATTTGGTGGGATTCCCAATTTCAGCAATCAAGAATGATGTTAACATTACTTAGCCCCAGTTAAAATATTTATGAATAACGTTAAACATCAGTCAGTCCTAATTGTGCAAATCCAAAGTGGATTCAACATCAGTCAGTTCCAGTTGCAATAACCGAGGGTAATGTTAACATAATTTAGTCCCAGTTGCAGAAATCCAGAGTGGTTTTTATCATCACTCAGTCCCATTCTGGAGTAAAATTAACATCATCCAGTTCATATTACACCGTTCTAGACTGTGGTTAACTCTGCCCCAATTACAGAGGAACCTCGATTATCGGAACAACTTAGGCAGGGAGTATTTTGTTTGGATAATTGAATGTTTGGATAATACAGTTTACCCAAGCTTCGGGACCTTGAGATCTTGTTTGGATAATCTGAAATTGGGATGATTGACATTCAAATAATCGAGGTTCCTCTGTACACCATTCTAGAGGAATGATAACATCACTCAGTCCTGATTGCACTACTCTAGAGTAATGGTAGCCATGATGTGGAGGTGCCAATGTTGGACTGGGGTGGACAAAGTTAAAAATCACACAATACCAGGTTGTAGTCCAACAGGTTATTCGGAGGTAGAAGATTTTGGAGCGCTACTCCTTCATCAGGTAGCTGTGGACCAGGATCATAAGTCACAAAATTTATAGCAATTTATAGTGGGGCAGTGGGAATGAGGAAGGAGCTGTGGTCTGAAAGCTTGTACTTTAGAATTAACCTTTTGGACTATATCCTGGTGTTGTGTGATTTTTACAGTAATGGTAACATCACTCAGTTCATATTACACCACTCTAGTGTAAAGTTAACATCAGTCAATCGCAATTATACTACTCGAGAATAGTTTCAACATCAGTCAGTCCTAACTGCACCATTCGAGAGTGATTTCAACATCAGTCAGTTCCAATCACACTACTCTAGAGTGAAGTTAACATCAGTCAGTTCCAACTGTAATATTCTGGAATGGCATTAGCACTACTTCTAGTCATGCAATATTATTGAGTGTTAAATAATGGTCAACACTCAGTATCTTCAAAACAAAATGTAACGTTGATAAGAGGAGTCTATTTGTTACATGCCATCAGCATTACATAAAATCAGACGCGCACCAGCAGTAGTTTTAATGATATTACATGATAATAGTGAATTATCGTGAATAACGCTGTTTGACAGCAATAATTTTGTATGAATTGCTACAGAAAGAATTATTCACTTTCACTTCACACTTCACACAGAATTGTTAAAAACTTCAAGGATCACCTTTGTATTATTTTACCCCGACATAGTGAATAGTAAGGAAGAAATTCCAGTTGTGTACAATAACTTGCCTTGTTCCAGTGCTGTATGTGTCGGAATATCACAGTCATGGGATATAAGAGTATAAGTTTAGCCCATCAACATCTGTGGTTCACACATCCATTCGTCACTAATGTAAGAGGACTTGCCCTTTTTTGTGTTTTCTCCTGGCTTTGAAAAAATGGCCAGCATTTTACCGGAGTGAGGATAACTGCCTTGGGATTGGCTCTCTCTCATTTTTCAATGTAGAATGCAGCCCTTTGAGATTTCTCTGCAGCCATATGCTCAGACAGTTTCGAGGGAACATTGCTGGTTAAGTTCAGCAGGCACGCAGATCATGGTTATGTGTTTAGAGGAACATGATAGGCCATTTAATCCCTCTAACCTGCTGTGCCATTCAATTGAATCATGGCTGAACTGTATCTTAGCTCCATTAACTTCCCATACTTCCCCTGATTAAAACATTATAAGGAACTAACCTGATTCTTCATATTTATTATCAGTTCACAACAATGCTTTTTACGCTAAATTGTTAAACATTTCAAAGAATATTCATTTGCCTGCATGTGAGTCAGGACAAAATTACACCTTTATATCTTTTCTGAATAAAAAAACTATCAGTCTCAAATGTGAGTGTTTGGATTGACCCCTACTTCAATACCCTTTTGGGAGATATAGGTCCAGTTTTCTATCCCCACAGCCCCTACTTCATTTAAAGAACTGGTTCCTTGAAAAGAAATGAAAGAAAAGAGCATGAGCTCAGAAATTCCTAATTCTAAATTTAATATTCTGCTTCCTTGCCCTGGGCAATGATTCACCCACTAGCTCACTCCCCTCCCCCCAACCCCCCAACCCCCCCTCCCCCCCCCCCTCCAAACAACCCTCCAACTTGAGGAACTAAGGTAGATAGTGAAGCACAAAGGTCATCTGAGGGGAAGGATTCATGCCATTGGCAAGTATCGGAAAAGTTCAGGAATATTGCCTGGGATTATTCCAGTATGCACTAATTGGACACGATAAGGCAATTTATACTCATACCTGAAGGAACAATTTACAATTCATAGGAATATCGCTTTTCAGAAAATGGGTGGAAAGTAGCTTGCAGATGTCATGTTGGAAGAACATTACTTTTTGAATACAATTGTCGAATACTCTATTGGTTCTGAAGTAGGAGGCTCGGCCACAGATGGCTTGATTGCTTCCTGACTGTTGGAGGTTTTCACCTTCTCGTGAGCAGCAGAGTCCTCTTGAGGGTGATTATTGGGCTGAATCGTCACCGTGGCATACGTAACTCCTTCTTCCAACTCCTTTGATAACTGAAGATAAAGTGTTTGTGATATGATAGAGGAGAGTGAAGGAATGAGTCAATTCATCATAAAAACACATAAATGGAAAGGTCAGGTATAAATTAGCACTTTTTTAGTTTAAAAAAGGTGCTCGCTGTGAAACTCTTATCAGTAAATAGGCAAAGAAACTGCTCCTTGTGTTAATTATTAACTTTGTCTTTAGAAAGAATATTAACCATTCCAGTGCTGCTATTATATCAAGGGTTCCTGAACAAGTGGCCATCATGGTTGCTTTGCATGAAGAGAGTCCCTGGTTCAAAGAATGGGCAGAAACCATGTTAAAGTTTGGGCATCCACATATGAGGAAAATTATCAGTTACTGCCTATTGTTAGGACCTTGTGGTGCAGTGGTAATGCCCTGCCTCTGGACCAGGAGTCAGAGTTCAAGTCATAGATTTATGCAGCATGAAAACAGACCCTACTTTTCCATCCAACTTGTCAGCACCAGTCAGACATCTCAATCTGACCTCCACCCATTTGCCAGCATTTGGCCTATATCCCATTAAAACCTTTCATACATATTCATCCTGATACCTTTTAAATATTATAGTTGTATTTCCTTTGCCAGGTCATTCCATGCATGCACTCACGTGAAAAAGTTATCCCTCACATCCTTTTTAAAATCTTTCCCCCTCTCACCTTAAACTTATGCCTTCTAGTTTTGGACTCCCCTACCCCGGGGAAAAAGACTTTGGTTATTTATCCTATCCATGCCTGACATGATTTTATAAACCTCTATATGGTTACCTTTCAGCATCTGATGCTCAAGGAAAAATAACCCCATCCTCTCCTTGTAACTCAAACTGTCCATTCCTGGCAACATCCTTATAAATCTTTTCTGCACCCTCTCAACTTTAACAACATCTTTCTTATTAAAGGGCAACCAGAGTTGTATGAGGTTTTCAAAAAAACAGCCTCACCAATGTCTTGTACAGCTGCAACATGACATCACAACTCCTCTACTAATATTATGACCAATGAGGGCAAGCATGGCAAACAACTCCTTCACCACCCTGTCTACCTGTGACTCCACTTTCAAGGAAATAAGCATCTGCACCCCTGGGTCTCCTTGGTCGGCAACACTCCCTAGGGCCCTACCGTTAGCCGTATAAGTCCTGCCTGAATTTGCCTTACCATAATGTCACACCTCGCATTTATCTAAATTAAATTCCATCTGCCACACCTCAGCCCATTGGCCTGTCTGATCAATGTCCAATTGTACTCTGAGATAAACTTCTTCACTGTCTATTACACCATCTATTTTCATATCATCTGCAAGCTTATGAACCATACCTTAATATTCTTATCCAAATCAAATATATAAATGACAAAAAGCAGTGAAGCCAGCACCAATCTTTATGGCTCACTGCTGGTCACAAGCCTCCAGTCCAAAAAGCAACCCTCTCTTACCTTCAAGCCATTTTTGTATCCAATTGGATAACACCTCCTGGATCCCATGTGATCTAACCTTGCTTACCAGTCTACCATGTGGAATCTTGTTGAACACTTTGTTGAAGTCTCTATAGACAATGTTTACCATCTTCATCAATCTTCTTTGTCACCCTCTTTGAGAAACTCAACCAAGTTGGTGAGACATAATTTACCACACACAAAGCCACAATGACTATCCCTAATCAGTCTTTGCCTTTCCAAGTCCATGTGAATTCTATCCCTTGGAATCACCTCCAACAACTAACCCACCATTGATGTAAGGCTCACTGGTCTATAGTTCCCTGAATTTTCCTTGCAGCCTTTCTTAAATAATGGCACCACATTAGTCAACCTCCAGTCTTCTGGTACCTCACCCATGGATATTGATGATATAAATATCTCAGCAAGGGGCCCAGCAATCTCTGCCCTAGCTTCCCACAAAGTTCTGGGAAACCTGATCAGTTCCTAGGAATTTATCTACCTTTGCATGTTTTACGACCTCCTGCATCTCCTCTTCTGTAATATGAACACTTTTCAAGACATCACTATTTATTTTCCCAAGTTCCCAGTTTCCGTGTCCTTCTGCACATTAAATACTGATGCAAGATATTTGTTTAACATCTCAACCATATCCTGTGGTTCCACACATAGGAGGCCACTTTGATATTTATGGGGCCTTTTGTCTCCTTAGTTACTCTTTTGCCCTTAATGTACTTCTAGAATCTTTTTGGATTCTCCTCAACTCTATTGCCAAAGCTATCTCATGTCCTGTTTTTGCCTTCCTGACCTACATGTTGCAAAGGTTTGATTAGAATGACCAGAATTGGCATGGCTTCCTTCACGGTTTAAAATTTGAGAATTCAATGGGTTGAAGGGCCTTGCTTTAGTTGTTTGACTCCATAAAGATATCTTAGCAATTGATCTGGTTGCATATTTACAGGCCATATATCTCCCTTTCAAAGTTGTTTCCAACTAAGAAGAGGCCTAAGCTTCAGAACCTAGATCAGGCCTAGCTTGGAAACATGCACAACAGGTAAGCATCAGAAAAAGAGGGAGGAATCTTGGAGTTGAGAGTTCTAAGGTGGAGAAGAGATAGAGTTTTCACTATTCTTACAAATCACCATTCTACCTGCAGGACTCTCTATATCAAGGGAGTAAGTTGACAAGCAGCAGTTGTATTTTCCTGATAATATTTCTACCATGTGTCCAGGAGTTTTCAGCAGTTTGTGACCCAGAGCAGCATTAGAGAAAGTCCTGAAGCAGTATTAGAGTGGATGCCCCCCCCCCCCACCCCATTCGCGAGCTTGTGAGGGTCTGAGGAGGAGCCTTTGTTTCTTTCTCGACAGGTGTTGCCAGACTTACTGAGTTTCTCCAGCATTATCTGTGCCCATTTCAGATTTCTATTGTAATTCACTTTTATTTGAGGGATACTCCCTGCCTGCCAATACCCAGCCAGGGAGAAAATGCCTGCTGGTCCCTGCTGTGCACCCATGGGTAAATCCAGACAGCAATGGGATGAGGCCTTTTAATGGGTATTAATTGCCATCTAGAAGTAAAGACTAATGAAACTGGTAAGTGATGTGCACTAGTCAACGCATGTTGCATGTTTCAAAATGGAAGTCTGGTAGGGCTGGTACATTCATTTCCAAATATTACTGTCATTTTTACTGTTTTTTTACCCACCCCTCCTAGTTTCCTGCTTTGGCTATGCTACATTTTTACCAGTTGTCCATTTAAGGTACTCTATTAAAACCTTAACACCATACGAAATAGGAAGAGGCCATTCAAGCCTGCTGCACCATTCAAAATCATCATTGCTGATCTAACATTCCTCATGTCCACTTTCCAGCCCTTTCTCCATAACTCTTGATTCCCCGACTGATCAAGAATCGATCTATTTTAGTCTTACATATACACAAGTACTCTGCCCCCACTGCTTTCTGCACCAAGTCGTTCTAAAGACTCACAACCCTCTGACAGAAGATCTCAGTCTTAAATTCACCCCCATTTATTCTGTGACTATGCCCCCTGGTTCTCAGCAGGACAGTAGCACCATGGCTATCACAGCTGCCTCACAGTGCCATTGATCTGGGTTCTACTCCAGTCTTGGATAACTGCGTGGTGTTTGCACGTCCCCCCCCCCCCCCCCCCCCCCCCGTCTGCATGGGTTTCCATCGGGAACTCCAGTTTCCTCCCACAGTCCAGAGGTAGAACATAGAACATAGAACAGTACAGCACAGAACAGGCCCTTCAGCCCATGATGTTGTGCCGACCATTGATCCTCATGAATGCACCCTCAAAGTTCTGTGACCATATACATGTCCAGCAGTCTCTTAAATATCCCCAATGACCTCGCTTCCACAACTGCTGCTGGAAACGCATTCCATGCTCTCACAACTCTCTGCATAAAGAACCTGCCTCTGACATCCCCTCTATACTTTCCGCCAAACAGCTTAAAACTATGACCCCTCGTGTTAGCCATTTCTGCCCTGGGAAAAAGTTTCTGGCTATCAACTCTATCTATGCCTCTCATTATCTTGTACACCTCAATTAAGTCTCCTCGCTTCCTTTTTTCCAATGAAAAAAGTCCGAGCTCAGTCCACCTCTCGTCATAAGATAAGCCCTCCAGTCCAGGCAGCATCCTGGTAAACCTCCTCTGAACCCTCTCCAAAGCATCCACATCTTTCCTATAATAGGGCGACCAGAACTGGATGCAGTATTCCAAGTGCGGTCTAACCAAAGTTTTATATAGCTGCAACAGGATCTCATGGCTCTTAAGTCAGTCCCCCTGTCAATGAAAGCCAAAACACCATATGCTTTCTTAACAACCCTGTCCACCTGGGTGGCAATTTTAAGGGATCTATGTACCTGCACACCAACATCCCGCTGTTCTTCCACACCGCCAAGAATCCTGTCTTTAATTCTGTACTGAAAATGTGTTGCTGGAAAAGCGCAGCAGGTCAGGCAGCATCCAAAGAGCAGGAGAATCGATGTTTCGGGCATGAGCCCTTCTTCAGGACTTCTTCTTGAGTAATCCTGTACTCAACTTTCAAGTTCGACCTTCCAAAATGCATCACTTTGCATTTATCCAGATTGAACTCCATCTGCCACCTCTCAGTCCATCGCTGCATCCTGTCAATGTCCCGCTGCAGCCTACAACAGCGCTCTATATTGTCAACGACTCCTCCAAACTTTGTGTCGTCTGCAAACTTACTAACCCAACCTTCAATCCCCTCATCAAGTCATTAATAAAATTTACAAACCGTAGAGGCCCAAGGACAGAGCCCTGTGGACCACCACTGACTTCCAGGCAGAATATCTTCCTTCCACTACCAGTTGCTGTCTTCTGTTGACCAGCCAATTCTGTATCCAGACAGCTAAATTTCTCTGTATCTCATTCCTCTTGACCTTCTGAATGAGCCTACCATGGGGAATCTTATCAAATGCCTTGCTGAAGTCCATATACACCACATCCACTGCTTGACCCTCATCAACTTATCTAGTAACATCCTCAAAGAACTCAATAAGATTTGTGAGGCATGACCTGCCCCTCACAAAGCCGTACTGACTGCCTTTAATCAAGCCATGCTCTTCCAGATGGTCATAAATCCTATCCCTCAGAATCCTTTCTAACACCTTGCAGACTACAGACGTGAGACTGACTGGTCTATAATTGCCAGAGGTTTCCCTATTTCCTTTCTTGAAGAGAGAAATTACATTTGCCTCCCTCCAGTCCTCAGGTACGACTCCGGTGGAGAGCGAGGATGCAAAGATCTTCGCAAGTTGCGAAGCAATCACATTTCTCACTTCCCAAAGCAGCCGAGAACAAATCTGGTCTGGCCCTGGTGACTTGTCAATCTTAATGTTTGTCAATTTTCAACACATCAGCTTCCTCAAACTCTATCTGTTCCAGCATGCTTACCTGCTCCTCAGTGGTTTCGTTCACTACAAGGTCCTTTTCTTTAGTACAGACAGAAGCAAAAAACTCATTTAGGGCTTCCCCTACCTCCTCAGACTCTATACACAAGTTCCCTATGCTATCCCTGATTGGCCCCACTCTTTCTTTGATCATTCTCTTATTCCTCACATATGTGTAAAATGCCTTTGGATTCTCCCTAATCCTTCCTGCCAAGCCTTTTAGTGCCCTCTCCTGACTCTCTTCAGACCAATTTTGAGCTCCTTCCTCGCCTGCCTGTAATCCTCTAGAGCTGAGCAAGACCCTTGCTTCCTCCACCTTACATAAGCTTTCTTTTGACGAGAAGCTCCTCTGCTCTCGTCATCCAAGGTTCCTTTATCTTACCCCTTCTTGCCTGTCTCAGAGGAACACATTTGTGCATCACTTGCAACAACTGTTCCTTAAACAGTTTCCACATATCTATTGTGCCCTTTCCATGGAACAATTGCTCCCAGTCCATGCTTCCCAACTCACATCTGATAGTATCATAGTTTCCTTTTCCCCAATTAAATATCCTCTCATTGTGCCTGCTTCTCTCCTTCTCCATAGCTATGTAGAATGTGAGGCAGTTGTGGTCACTATCACCAAAATGCTCTCCCACCAGAAGATCTGACACCTGCCCCGGCTCATTGCCGAGCACCAAATCCAAAATGGCCTCTCCCCTCGTCGGCCTGTCAAAGTACTGAGTTAGGAAACCCCCCTGAATACACCTTACAAAAACAGCTCCTTCCAAACCATCTGCTCAAAGGAGGTTCCAATCAATATTGGGAAAGTTAAAGTCACCCATTACAACAACCCTACTACATTCACACTTTTCCAAAATCTGCTGACCTATGCTTTCTTCAATCTTCCTGCTGCTATTGGGGGGCCTGTAGTAAAGATGTGTTGGGGGCCTGTAGTAAAGAACTGAAGATGTGTTGGTTAGGTGGATTGGTCATGCTAAATTGCCCTAGGAGCCAGGGATGTGCAGGCTAGGTGGAACAATCATGGTAAATATGGGGTGCAAGGACAGGGTGGGTGGCGTTGATCTGAGTGGGATGCTCTTTGGAGGATAGGTGCAGACTTGATGGGCAGAATGGCCTCCACCTCTGTAGAGATTCTATGCTGAGGAGAATCATTCTCTTAGTATTTACCCTGTCACGTCCCTTAAGAATCCCAGATGTTTCAATGAGATCACCTCTCATTCTTCTCAACTCCAGTGACTGGAGTCACAAGCTGTTTAGCCATAAGACAATCCCTCCATACTGGGGATCATCCTCGTGAGCCTTCCCTGAATTGCCTTCAATATATCAATATGTTTCATTTAATAAGGGAACAACTACTGGACTAGCAACTTGTGCAGTGCCTTCCCTGATTCTGGTAAAAGTTTAGATCAGAGTGGTGCTGGAAAAACACAGCAGGTCAGGCAGCATCCGAGGAGCAGGAAATTCAACGTTTCAGGCAAAAGCCCTTCATTAGGATACTGGTAAAACCATTATGTGGGCAAGGGCCACACTCATCTACCATGTAAAATGAGTATAAAATTCAGGCCTAGATCTGCAAACTTTCCCTGTGTACTCAACTTTGCTGTCACTCCTTTTATTCCTTTGGTCCAAAAAAATCTAGCAAAATTTCATATTTAATAATAAACTATTGAACTAGCATTAACTGCTGTTGGCTGAGATTTCTAAATTTTTCCCAAAGACTGTGTGTAGAAATGTTTCTAAACGTGACTTCTGAAATATCTGGTTTGAAGGACTTTCAGATGAATACATAAAGCATGCATATCTATCGTGTCCTTACATCACTTCATAGGCCAATGGATTCCACAAGTATTAAAACACACAAGTATTAAAGCATTGTCAACAAGTTGTAGCCTTACCACGGAGTTTGACTTTGGGATAGAATTTTCTATTGTTGTTTCCTTCTCTCTGTTATCTAAAAAAAATGCAAACATAAAAATCATGAATAAAACAGAAGGAAGAACTATTTTCAACTTTTATTAAATGCTGCTTCTTAAAACTGAATTGCTCTTTTTGATTTCCTAATTCAACATTAGACAATACATTAGGATAGGCGAGAGTAATGAGGCAATTTTGGAAAAGTATTGAGTACATACTTCATAAGTTGCAGAAAAAAAATTAAACCGCTGTTTCATAATTAATTATATAAGAAAACTGGAATGTAAAACTGGTTTATATTAGTTACTTGTTGCTGGGTAAAATACTGCCGAGCTATGTCAGGCAGTTGTATTGAATTTTATAATAAATCCTGCTTCACTGTTTAATCACTGTTCACTAATGTAAAACTAAATACAATTATTTTTGTCTTTAGCTCTTGATAAAGTGTTTAACTTTTTCTGTTTACATTAACATACTGTATTATATTTCTCATGAGCTTTAGCTTTTCTATAGGCTTGTCTCTGCTATCTTCCAAGGCTAAATTTAGAACATTCCCATTGGAAAAATTTGTTCCTTGTTATTGAAATTAATCAATTTCCAATCAACAGAAATGCAAACTACATGCTTTCTGAAATGGGTGACAAGTTGCTACCTCCTGTTGGTGATTTGAAATGATTTTCTCCAGTCCATGTTTCCTCTAAAATGGTGTGGCTGTGCAGCAGGCCGAGTGTTACTGTGTTAACGCAATTGTGCACAAATCATTTCTAGTTATTGTGCCATGAAAACAAACAGGCATTGCACAGCTGGGACATTTTCTGCAGTCTTCATTCTTTCTATTTCATCACTCTCATTTTGTTTGTTTTGTGTCCTTTTCCTTTCACCATGAGGCTGTCTCACATTTCCCTCGCTGTTGTCATGACGGTCGTATAAATCAAAATAATATCACTGATGAAATGACTCTGACATCAGCAAGAATGATGAATGAGGATGTGGAGAGAGCTCTATTTCAGAACATACTGTGTACAGATGGAAACTAAGGAGTTTTACAGTAAATAAGGAGTTGAAGACTCTCTTTGGAGATAAGGAGAAAGCAGTCTGAGAGGCTACAGTGTGCCTTAGATACTCCAGACTAGTATCTCAATGTGCATGTAACCGTGTTGGCTTGAAATTCCAACATAAAGTAAAGTTACAACGGGGGAAAAATCCTCCAGAACAAAGATTCAAGGTTAAAACTGTTTGCAAGAGATACCAAGCTTGTGCACGAAATGTCGATTCTCTTGCTCCTTGGACTCTGCCTGACCTGCTGTGTTTTCCAGCACCACACTCACGATTCTGATCTCCAGCATCTGCAGTCCTCACTTTCTCCTTCCAAATAAACCTGTTGGACGACAACCTGGTGTTGTGTGATTTTGAACTTTGTCCACCCCAGTTCAACACCAGCTCCTCCACATCATAACTACGAACTGACAGTATTCTGAAGTGCAAAACCACATAATTGGAATTCTTTAACAGTAATAAAGAAAAGAACCAGGTGTTCATCCAGGTGAGTCAACTATAACAGTAGGTAGGGATGACAGCTCTGATAGAGAGCTTTCGATTACCTTGTCTACTTAGTAACATGGAAAACATGCAGGCCTGAAGTGGGTCCTCTTGAAGCAACAGCTTCTGTGCAATAGACTGGGCTTCAGCCTTACACACAATGCAGTAATGCCTAAAGGTTACCATATTTTTATATGACGTAAGAAAAGCACGACCCAATTTGACGCATTCATTAAAGCATTTATGTGTACTTTTCCCACACAAAAAATGATGGGACTGAAGAAAATTAATCAGTGATTTCAATGTTTGGGAGAATCAGTAGCAACCTTATAACAGATGTATACATTTTGGAAAGATGCTATGTATACAGGATTTTGAAAGATAGATTAATTAGAGACAATATAGTAGTTGGTGTCAGGAAAGAGAAATGATCAGAGTTTCTTTATTCCAAGAAGGATTTAAGATTGGAACAAACAATCCAATTTGCAATGCAGGCAAAAACCAAAGTTACCTAAAACTGAGAGGAAACATCAGTGATTCATCCTGTTATGGAAGATAGTGTCAAAATGTCAAAAGAGCGGGAATCAACATCATTGGCCATGTTAGGTTGCACAAGATGTGACTTTAAACAGACTCACAAGTGCAAAGAATGTCTGTGGGGTATTCATGTGGCCAATTCAGTAACAGCTCACAGCACCATCACCACTTCAGAATCAAAGTAAAAGTCCTGCAATAAGGAACATTTTCACATTTCGTAGACGAAGATGAGAATGGTCCTAAGGGAAGAGTACTAAACTAGGCCAAGACCAATTATATCAAAATTAGGCAGGAACTGGGAAATGTGGATTGGACACAGCTATTTGAAGGGAAGTCCACATTTGATATATAGGAGACTTTCAAAGATAGTTAAAGATAGTGCAGGATAGGCATGTCCCGTTGAAGGAAGGATAGGAAAGGCAAGATTCGTGAACTATGGATGACAGAAGAAGTTGTACAACGAGCCAAAAGGAAAAGGCAAGCTTACATAAGGTCTAATTAGCTAAGAACAGAATGGGCCCTGGAGGAATATCAGATGAGTAGGACAAGTCTTAAATGAGGAATCAAGCGGGCTAAAAGGGGTCATGAAATAGCTTTAGGGAGCAGAATTAAGGAGAATCCCAAAGTATTTTGTTCTTATATAAGAAGCAAGCGGGTAACTAGAGAAAGGATTGCTCCACTAAAGGATAACGAAGGAAGGCTGTGTGTCGAACCTGAAAGAATAGGTGAGATTCCGAATGATTACTTTGCATAAGTATTCACTGAGGAGAGGAACATGATGAATGTTGAAATTAGAGATAGAAGTTTGATTAGTCTGGATCACGTTGACATAAGTAGGGAATTTGTGTTGGGTAGGCTAGAGGTTATTAAGGTGGACAAATCCCCAGGACCGGATGGGATCTATCCCAGGTTGCTGAGGTAGGCGAGAGAGGAAATAGCTGGGGCCCTGACAGATATCTTTGTAGCATCCTTAAATACAGGTGAGGTGCCAGAGGACTGGAGGGTTGCTCATGTTGTCCCCCTGTACAAGAAGGATAGTAGGGATATTCCAGGTAACTACAGACCATTGAGGCTGACGTCAGAGGTGGGAAAGTTGCTGGAGAAAGTACTGAGGGATAGGATCGATTTATATTTAGAAAGGAATGGGCTTATCAGTGATAGGCAACATGGTTTCGTGTGGGGGAGATCGTGCCTTACCAACTTAATAGAGTTCTTTGAGGAAGTGACCAAGTTGATAAATGAAGGGAGGGCTGTTGATGTAGATACATGGACTTTAGTAAGGCATTTGATAAGGGTCCCCATGGTAAACTAATAGAGAAAGACAAGTCACATGGTGTGCAGGGAGTTCTAGCTAGATGGATAAAGAACTGGTTGAGCAACAGGAGACAGAGAGTAGTAGTTGAAGGGAGTTTCTTGAAATGGAGAAAGGTGACCAGTGGTGTTCCACAGGGGTCAGTGTTGGGGCCACTGTTGTTTGTAATATCCATAAATGATCAGCAAGTTTGCAGATGACACAAAGATTGGTGGAGTAGCAGAAAGCATAAGGGACTGTCAAAGAATACAGGAGGATATAGATAGACTGGAGAGTTGGGCAGAGAAGTGGCAGATGGAGTTCAATCCAGGCAAATGTGAGGTGATGCCTTTAGGCAAGACTAATTCTAGGGCAAATTATACAGTGAACAGAAGGGCCTTGGGAAAAGTTGATGGGCAGAGAGATCTGGGAGTTCAGGTCCATTGTACCCTGAAGGTTGCTGCACAGGTTGATAGAGTGGTCAAGACAGCATATAGTATGCTTGCCTTCATCGGACGGGGTATTGAGTATAAGAGCTGGCAAGTCATGTTACAATTGTACACGACATTGGTTCAGCTGCATTTAGAATACTGTGTACAGTTGTGGTCACCACATTAGCAAAAGGATGTGGACACTTTGGAGAGGGTGCAGAGAAGGTTTACGAGGATGTTGCCTGGTATGGAAGGTGCTAGTTATGAAGAAAGGGTTAAGTAGGTTAGGTTTGATTCCATTAGAAATAAGTAGATTGAGCAGGAACCTGATTGAAGTCTCCAAAATCATGAAGGGTATAGACAGGGTAGATAGAGATAAGCTTTTTCCCAGGATTAAGGATTCAGTAACGAGAGGTCATACTTTCAAGGTGAGAGGTGGAAAGTTTAAGGTGGATACACGTGGCAAGTATTTCACATAGAGGCTGGTGGGTGTCTGGAATGTGTTGCCAGCAGAGGTAGTAGAGGCAGGCACGGTAGATTCATTTAAGATGCATCTGGACAGATGCATGAGTAGGTGGGGAGCAGAGGGATACAAATGCTGAGGAATTGGGCGACAGGTTTAGACAGTGGATTTGGATCTGCTCAGGCTTGGAGGGCCACAGGGCCTGTTCCTGGGCTGTAAATTTTCTTTGTTCTTTGTTCTTTGTCCCAGAAGAATGGAAGTCATGCAACAAAGAAAAAGTTTAGCAGATCAAAGTTAAAGAACAAAAGTTGAAGACAATATTCCAGGAAAAGTTAAAGAGAGAATCAAAAGTATTCTGGTCCATTAGTGAAAGGTTGGATGTGTTTAAAAAGGAAACCAAACTTTACACAGGAGCAACCATGTCAATACTCATGGACAGTTGCCATGGTTGACACCTGTGCAAATTAAGTAGTCAAAAGTGAGGACTGCAGATGCTGGAAACCAGAGTTTAGATCAGAGAGGTGCTGGAAAAGCACAACAGGTCAGGCAGCATCCGAGGAGCAGGAAAATCGATGTTTCGGGCAAAAACCCTTCATCAGGCAAATTAATCCAAGTATAAAACATCCAAGATCCCGGAATCCTAGATCTTTGGGTGCAAGGGCAAGTTGACATGAAGCTTAATCATAGAGGATAAAATGTCAATAAACTTGATATACGTGTGTATATACAGAGGAATCAGAGTACCCCATTACTAAGTAAAATCGCATGCTGTTGTCTTAGTTGTTTTGGTGTGGTTACATTACTTCAGAATGGAAATGGGAAGGAATTTCAGCAGGAACTTCCAAACCTATTCATTTTATTCTGTACTCTTTCAGCAAAATTCCACATCCTCTGATCAGAAAAGTGGAATGTCAGTTTGACAGTATGATTGAAAGTGGGGTCACATTGGCAGTGACAAAACTGACACAAAGGTGTGCAGGACTAGTAACCATTCCAAGACAAATAGCGAATTAAGATTGTCTGTCATTCACGCTCATTTAAACAAAGGAGTTAGGAGGAAACCTCATCCCATTTATTCTGTCAATTTCAACTGTGCAAAATTGGGAGCAAGCAAAGTTTTCACAAAACTATATGACAGCAAGAGTCAAAATTGCTGGCTTTATTTGTTATATCTTTTGGATAGTATTGCTTCAAACATCAGCTGTTTAGGATCTACTCTATGCCAAAGATTTTCCAAAGAGCAAAATCTATAATTGTGGAAGGGATTTGAATGACATCCTAGAGTATGGTGACATAAAGAATGGACATGGTCAGAGGTGTATTAAACGCAACATCATAAATGAGAAATTCCAATTGCCTGTAACATTATTTACATTTCTAAGCCAGATTATCCAAGAACAAGGCATTATGGTGAATCCAAGGAAGACAAGAAACCTCAAAGGATTCCTTTATGTTACATGGTTTTGTGGATTATCCATGTTAGACAATGGACCTCGATTTGGTGGTTTACTTTGGAGACAGACATCAACCAGCTGACAAGTTCTCCACTCCATTCTTCATCAAAGGGAGAGACCGAAAGATCAGTTAAGGCTGTGAAGTCACTCATATACAAGAATCATGATTAAAAATTAACTCTAGTAAAAAATGAGGTCTGCAGATGCTGGAGATCACAGCTGAAAATGTGTTGCTGGTCAAAGCACAGCAGGCCAGGCAGCATCTCAGGAATAGGGAATTCGAGCATAAGTGGTCGAAACGTCGAATTCCCTATTCCTGAGATGCTGCCTGGCTGGCTGTGCTTTGACCAGCAACACATTTCCAGCTAAAAATTAACTCTACTCAATATGAGAACAACACCATTAAAACCACAAGAAAAAAGAATAGGCCTTAGTGAGTTTTGAGATTTGTAGCTCAGGTTGAGGTTCTGGATGTAGGTTGGCTCGCTGAGCTGGAAAGTTAGTATAGGCCATGAAGCCTGCTCCACCATTCAATAGGATCATGGCTGATCCAACATCCTAACATCCACTTTCCTGCCCTCTCCCCAAACCCTTGATACCCTTACTGATCAATAATCTACCTACTGAACAATTGTTATTCAGTACTGGAATTGTTATTGGGGAGTCATTAAAACTGTACTAACTTTAGAACACAATCCCAGACCAAATATAATCACCTGAAGAACACAAGAGGTTAACCAACTAGAGAAAAATGACAGCAAAGAGCAACAGGGTGAAAACCTGGTCAGTCTTAAAGCCGGGGCAAAAAGTCTGGTTAAAGAAAAGAAAGTCAGAAGGCATTGTCATCAGAGAAATATTAAATAAAAACAGAAATTGCTGTAGAAAATCAGCAAGTCTGGCAGCATCTGTAGAGAGAAAGCAGAGTTAGTATTTTGAGTCCAGAGACCTTTCTTCAGAATCACAATCCTGTATTATGAGGAGGAACAGGAACACATTAATCTTACTTGAGTGAAGAAGTGAGACCAAATATAGTTATTTTAAGCTGTGGGACAGCCACATTTATACTTCATCAGAGAGAGTACAGAGTAATGAAACTATTACAGATGTGGTCCAGCATGATCACCTTAGTGTTGAACTCAAGTAAAAAAGATTGGGTTTGCAACCGAGAGTTCCAGATTGCTGTGCCCTATGAGATTTGGACTTTGAGAGGGTGGGGAGACATGTGATTATAGTGAAAATTAATAATAATGTTGATGATTGCAAATACAATGTAAACAATTAAGAATAAACTACTGGAGCTGGAAGTTTTTGCTGCAAACGTTTCGTTCCCTGGCTAGGGAACAACGGATACCCGAGCTACAAATCTTCAACCAGATTTTAAACTACTGGAATAAAGTAGACCAAGTAGAGATACTTGTCAAGTGGAGAAACAATGAGAATTGTGTAAAACATGAAATAACTGAGCACATGGTTCAAGTATCTGTAGGATTGAAGGCACCAGTGTAGAATGAGTGTGTGAAAAGAGAGGTCTTCATGCTACATTAGAGAGCTGTATTTGAGATCCTACTACATACAGCTATCAATAAAGGAGTGTTATAGTTCATAAGGAATTGAAGAGCCTTCTTTAGTAATAAGGAACAAGCAGGGATGATTGGATAGTCCATGTACAGATAGCCACAGCCTGATACTCTCCTGTCTGCTATGACAATAAAGGCTATTCTATTCCATTTCAATGTGCAGTTAGTACTATGGGCATAAAACATGATTAAATGATTAAACAATTATTATGCTGCCTGCCTGCCTGCTTCTAACTCTTTGTTTTTTTTCTCTTTCTTAATAGAAAAATACATGTTCCTTTCCACATCTGCAAATGATACTTGGTCTCACTCACTACTTGGATATTGCCCCTACTGAATAAGACAAGGGAGTTGGCCACCCATCTGAACTATTAGAGAGCTCATACAAAACACAGTAAACCAGGATAAAAAAAACTGATGGTATCATCTGATAGGTCTGCATGTAGACTACCAACTCCTAGAAAAAGCTGACAGATATAAATACAAACCTTACAATACACAAGTTTCTCATAAGTTAAATTGTAGGCTTCATTTTATAACCTTCTACCAGCTCCTTGCAGACACACTACAAAGCTAATCAAAGCAAGTTGTAGCCATTTCCTGACCACCTCATACAATCTCACCTTCATTTTGAAAGCCAGAACCTGAAGTCAGTGTAAGCTGAACCATCACTTATTTGCAGTTGCATTTAGTTCCTTATTCTCCAATGTTATGTCTGTCATGTTTCAACCTTCTCCCAGCTGTTTCCTTGGCAAATACAGTTGATGGATTAAGATACTTTTTTTTAATTAAAGCCTTCCGATGGTTGGAAGAATATTTGACAGAACATAAATTCTCTTTAATCAACTGCAAACATTTAGATTGCGCATTGCACCAGTCCAAATCTTCACCCAGAGCATTAAATAATTAAACTCAAAGGCTGCCCCATGGCAACATAGTGCTGTCAATACATTAAATATAGAAGGAGACCACTGCAAATGCTAGACATCTGAAATACCATTGGAAAGTGCTAGAGAAACTCAGCAGGTCTGGAAAGTATCCATATAGAAAGAAACAGAGTTAATATTTTGAATCTGGTGTGACTCTTCCCTGGAAGGATTTGAGTTGACATGAAGAATCTTGTTGGACTCAAATTGTTAACTGGTTCTTTCTCCACAAATATGTCCAGATCTGCTGAGTTTCTCCAGCACTTTATGTCATCAACAAATGACCGATATGTGTGATTTACACTTGTGAGCTGACTTCTTTAATAATTATCACCGTTACCTGGTCATTTGTTTAATTTGCAGTTTGCAGGTCCTTGCCTAGGTGAGCTGTGTTCTTGAACCACTAGAACTAACTTGGGTAATATTTTAATTGTAATTAACACTAGAACTAACTTGGGTAATATAACATTGAGCTTAGCTTTAATATTACCTAGGCCTACTTAACTACAGTAACAACATTTTATATGCAATTCAGTGGTTATGAAGTTTCTCAGGATGTTCTGAGAATGCTGTAGAAACAGAATCGCTTTTTGTTTTTTATACATCTTTGAGATTGAGGAATATCTGCCTTATTCAATTATTCTAAATGAATCTAACTCAAGACTATAACAATTGGATAATTTAATTGCAATTCTGCATGTGATTATTATCAGCTGACTCAATAATGATAGTTCTATTTACAAAAGGGTTATTTGATAGCTCATTCATACATCTGGCTTTTCATACTTGTTTGAGAAATTATAATTGTCTCAGTTCTTCATCCAGTACCAAACTGGACATGACTTTGCTTCTCAGCTCACAACAAATAAAGAAAATACAAACAAGTGGTCCTTTTAATTAAGAAATAAAATCACCTCTTGTGTTGCTAAAATGACTCCCAAACACTCTAGAATTATCAGCAAGAAACAAAACATGTTGCTATGCACTACATACAAATTGCCACAATGTTACTGGCAATCCTGTCACCATTATATTGTCGTGAATGGGCGCTGCAACAGAGTTCCTATTCTTCCAAAGAGATAAAGGAAGTACCGTCATTTTTGGCTCTGTGCTTCACTGAACTTGGTGCCAGGTTGAAATGTAAATACAAGGAGATTTCTGTCCTGACAAAAATGCACGTTCTGTTGAAGTGCAGATGTAGGTACGATCTCCATAGTAAATCAAGACACAATTATTAAAATTTGTTCCACATCAGGACGTTTTTTTGCTTAGTTTGTTTGAGAGACAAGTTTATTTTGTATGGAAATTGATTTTATTTTAGCACTTACCATCAGCTTTGTATTTCCTTATTTTTTTGACAATTAGGATCACAAGTCCAAGAAACATTACCATCAGAATTCCGAAGATTATTCCCAACGTTAGGAAAAGTCTTGGTTTGTGTAAAAGCAGAGAGAAATGATATGAGTTTAAGGACAAATGTAATCATCCACACATTTACCATAACAGATAATAATGTAGAACAGTGCAACATTTTTCAATACCTGCTAAGTCTTTCAGAGAAGTTTAATATTAAAGCTAGGGTTATGGAGTGGACTATTATCTAATGTCACTGTATTAATTCAACTATTTCAGTTTAACAACAGATCGTTGTTCATCAACTGATGAAAGCTCAATCACCTGAAAGATTAATTCTGTTTCTCTTTCCATTGATTTTGCCTGACCTGCTGAGTGTTTCCCAGCATTTTCTATTTCAATTTTGTCATTGTCTAATTCTTGGAATTATTTTACTCTGTGTCTGGTGAAATAAATATCTTAATTGTAATTAACACTAGAACTAACTTGGGTAATATAACATTGAGCTTGGCTTTAATATTAAAATTCTTTGTAACTCTACTGCTCTTCACCTTCAAGTTGCCACGTAATCTATATTTCATAATTCCCCTTTGAGGCACTCATTTTACTTGGAAATGTGTTGTTGTTCCCTAATTATTGCTGTGTCAAAATCTGGAATCCCCTCCATATGGACATTGTGGTCCTCATACTGCATATGAACTGCAGTGATTCAAGAACGCAGCTCACCCCATCTTCTTTAAGATAACGAGGGATGGGTAATAAATTCTGGTCCAGACAGCAGCACCCACATAATATACATGAATAATGCTTGTATCTCAAACTATGGCTCTGTTAATACTCCTCTTAAATGCCCGGAAATATTTTACATATCACATGAGGGACCATAAAACTCCTCATTCTCAATCTTTCCCCTTGTCTGAGGCATGGTGCCCCTCAGGTTAAACCACCATTAGTCATCTCTGACGAGAGAACAGACCTCTGGTCCTTTGGGACTATGGCAACTTTACTACATTGAAGGTACTACATCAATATAAAATGTTGTTGTTATGAATGCCAATTTGTATAAACCATTAAACGACTATTTGTCTTGTTGAACATTCCGACCATCAGCTTTTCTGCTACTTCCTCTTGACTCCTATTTTTAAAAATTCTAATTATGTTGCATTATTTCCTGATGACTAATGAATTAAAATTCGTGCCAGTCTACTCTTAGTAAGTGAAAAGAGGAAGTATCAGACAAACAGCATAACTCTTTTCTGAAAAATTTTTTTAATTTACCAAAATTTAAGTGTATTTTTGGTCTCATCATTCAGTGTGTACAAAACTGAACCACATCAATGAAAAATAAATCCCTCTATTTTACAAATAGTTTGATTTCAGTAATGTTTGGAAAATGCAGCATTACTCAGTAGCTCTCAACATTAACTTTTCTAACATTAACTCAAAGAGAATGGTTCAATATCCCAATACTTGGGGATTTGCTACTCGTCATCACCAGTGATAACTGATGGAGAATGAATGCTAGAACTGGTCAGTAACTCCATTACCATTACAGTGTGCGATTGTCAAAATAGTAGAGAGTAGTGAATCTCGCTCTTTCTTTTGTCCAGCAAATCCCATGTCCCTCAACTCAACTCCAGGCTACATAACATAATTTGCAGACTATTTAAACTAACAGTACATTTACTGAACAGTACTTAACTAATTCTGGTAAGTATCAGGCAAGCCCCAGTATGGACTTTCTTCTGTATTTGTAAGACAAGAGCTTTAAGCCACATTACTTTGTCGCTTAACCATTGTACAAACAGAATAGCAGTGAATCACAGTTGGCAGGCACATGTGGTTACTCCCAGACCATGCAGAGGAAAGCATTGATTACATGAGTATTAGATCGATTAGCAACCAGGGGAATATACTAGATTAGATTACTTATAGTGTGGAAACAGGCCCTTCGGCCCAACAAGTCCACACTGACCCACCGAGGTGCAACCCACCCAGACCCATTCCCCTACACCTAACACTACAGGCAATTTATCAAGGCCAATTCACCTAACCTGCACATTTTTGGGTTGTAGGAGGAAACCAGAGCACTTGGAGGGTGCTCATGCAGACACAGGGAGAATGTGCAAACTCCACACAGTCAGTCACCTGAGGCAGGAATTGAACCTGGGTCTCTGGCGCTGTGAGGCAGCAGTGCTAATCACTGTGCCACTGTGCCATCCCAAATCAACTAGATCAACACATATCTGTTAAACCACAAAATTATCTTCCCATTTCAAACTGTGTTGTTGTGTTGTTAAGGAGAGTTATGGTGAATATTATAAATGTTTTTTGGAAAACGGTTTATTTTCAGTTCTAGAGTTTGGTTGACTTCTAAAATGCTGAATTAAAAGTATAGTGGGAAGGCTACATTTCCTTAAAGCTCCTAATTTTAAAATTGTAGTAGATATTGGTTAACAATGTACTTTTAAGATATGTAATTCTGTAAGTTATTTTGCTGGTTTCTTTTTAAATACTCATCCTTGTTTTCAACTCTTTCTATAGTATCATACCTTTATATCTCTGCAATCTCTCTGAGGGCCTTCCAAGGTATTTACATTCTTTATAATCTGGCTACTCAGTGTCTCCAATCTCTCTGACTAACCTCCTGGTCAGCTCTGCTAATATCTTTTTTATGTTCCTCAAAGTCACATTTAGGTTGATAATGTTGACTCAAAGGATGCTGGGACACTTTGTTACTTTAGAGATGCTATTTAAATGCAAACTTAGTTTGATGTAGTGGTGTTATTTGAGGATATTGTAATAGGTTAAATCACATTGCTGTTTAGTCCTAGGGAATGCTGTTTGGTTTAGTTCAGCTGACTGGACAGCTAGTCTTTCAACGTACTGATGTCAATGGCATGGGTTCAATTCCTGTCATTGGCTGAGGTTGCCATGAAGGACTCTCCTTCTCAATATCTCCCCTTGTCTGAGGGAAAGTGATCCTCAGGTTTAACCACCACCAGCTGTCTGTTTCTAATGACTGAGTAGTAGGCAATGGTGACTTTACCTTTCTCCTGATGGGGATAGTTCTAATGAATTCATGCTCCTAGCAAAGAGCTTTGTTTATTTGAAGCACATATTGAAAACTTGGGTTGGCACTGCACATTGAATTCCAATTTATTATTTTCATTTCCAATATATACACAATGTTCTTTATCAGAAATGCAGAATCGTAAAGAGGCAACTGTGTAGATGGTTGGACAAAAACCAGTTGTCAACAACATAAAAACAAGAGGCCAGGTGACCTTCTTCTGTACAGCGTCACATCTGTCTCAATTTAGATCTAAACTTAGAAGTAGAATTTACTGTAAAATTATGACAAGAAAAGAGACATAATTTCACTTTCTTTGCTACACCCTATACATAACAGAAGACTGTCTAGAACAAATGGTTAATCTCACACATACGTAATTATATTGATACTGAAACCAGCATTGCACACAAAACCAACTAAAATCTACCTTATGTATTACTGAGGCATTATTGCTTTAAGTAACACAATGGAATTCTATAGGACAGAGAGATTGTATGATGGAAAAAAAATGTCTTTTCCTTAATGAAGCTGTGCATGAATTTAACTAAACTGCTGAAAATGGGATATCTTCTATTTATGTATTATCAATTTTATCATCATTCCTTGGCATTACCATTGACCAGAACCTAACCTGGACAAGGCACCAGTCAGGAGTATGATGGAACATTATTCATTTGCCTAGATAGATGCAGATCACACAAGTAATACAGCAGTGTCTCGACACATCTAGGAGAAAACAGCTTGCATACTGGCACCTCATCCATAACCTCAATGATTCCCTCCCTCCACCACTAGCGCATATTGGCAGTAGAGTATACCACTTACAACATGCTAAATAACTATGGATGCTGGAGATCTGAAACAAGCTAAAACGGAAATTGCTGGAGAAACTCAGCTAGTCTGGCAGCATCTATGGACAGAAAATAGAGCTAATGTTTCAGGTCTGAGCATTAACTATGCTTTTTCTTCACAGATGCTGCCAGATCTGCTGAGTTTCTCCAGCAGTTTCTGTTTTTTATTTGTACCATCTACAAGATGCACTGCTCAAATAAATTGGTCATTTACCTTAGTCTTTCCTTGTCCTTAGTATAATCCTTTCGACCTGTTCAAAATGATGTATAAAAGTATTATTTGGTCATTAATAGCTTCACGTTATCTGTGCCAAGGTACATGTTTAGTGAATGAAATTTTGATTAGAACGATCAAAACGCAGTACATGGTTTTGTAATGTTGTCCTGTTTGACTCATAATCAAACTATAATTTTAACACTTTACTGATAAATCAGGATCGCAGAGATTTTGCAAAATATGTAACAAATTTATACATCAAATTATATAAACCTACGCTGAACAAAAATATGTCATTGAATATGCAGCAAATAAACACATATTTGTGCCTTACCTTCAAGAACTTTAAGTTGTATGGGAGTTAATGGATCCAGAACGTTAGGTCTATCTATTCCACACCAGTACCATCCTTTATCACTTTTCGTTATCTGGTCCATATGTACTGTAAGTTGTCCTTTTGCATTATCAACTGTAATTTTTATTCTGCCATCATGACTTTTCTTTTCAGGGCTATTAGTTTGTACCAAAACAGTACAGCTTCTCTTGTAGTAGCCTTTGCACCAGTACTTCTGATAATTTCTAAAATATGTGTCAAAACTGCATTGGATTGTGACAGATTCTCCCACGCGTCCACTTTTATCTCCTGGTCCACTAATTGAAGCGTGCGTAACTGTAAATGTGAAAACATAGTAAACTTTAAAACATTATATTTTACGCTTCGCAGAAACAAAAGTACATTAACATTGATATACCCTTCTCTTTTGAGTTCCACATTATTTTTCCTCTCCTTCATTCATACTGGCTGTCTCCTTCATTGTCCTTCCTCATTGTTGCTACCTCACTGTATATGCTTATCCAAAGATTGTTTAAATCTCCCTAATGCTGCTGAGTTAACTATGTTAGCAGGTAGGGCACTCCATGCCCTTACCAAGTTAGAATCCATGAAGGGCCAACTTAGAATCTATGAGGACAGACTTGATATGGCATCCAATATCATGCTCTAAGACTAATTGAAGTTGAAGGGTCTAGAGTTGTGAACATGTCCAATACAGACATATGAGACCTCAACAGGGAACATACATTTGGGAGCAGGGGTGTGAAGCTTGACTGTATTACAGTAAACCCATACATTTTGAGAATGGAACAATGCATGGGTAAAGTGGTGAGAGAGTAAAGTTTGCCCCCAGGGTTGAAGGAAGAGTTACTGTGATAGAGAAACATTCCAAGTGAATTGGGTGTATCATTCAGTGCATGATAGTTCCTCAATGTGAGATTGATCCTGTTGTTACTTCAGTATAATTCTAAAATGTACTAGGAGCAGCAAATCAAATGGCCCCAAAGTTCATCCTCTTAACCTTCCAAATCTTGATCTCCAATCCATTGTCACTTTAGATTTACAATGTGAGATTTCAGAACCTTCACTAAATCATAGAATGCATTGCTCAAAAGGAGACCATTTAGCTCATTGCTTCCCAGCGCTTAACTCTACTGCACTTTCCTTATGGTCCAGCAATTCATTTCTTTTCAGGTAATGATCTTTGGCAAAGCTATGATTGGACATGCCTGTTTTATGTTCTCAGGCAGTGCAATCCAGATTCTGATCACAAGCTGTAAAACAGCTTTACATCATGTCACCTTTGGTTCTTTTGCCATTCGCATTAATTTGATGCTTCATGGTTCTCAGCTCCTGTGCCAAAGTGTCCAGTTTTTCTGTAGCTACGCTGTTAACATCCCTCATGTTTTTGATTGTATCTCTACCTAATCTCTTCTCAAACTCCTTAAAAGACAACAATACCAACATGTCCACATTACTATAGATATTCATCTTTGGAATTATTCTTTTTCATTTTTTCTGCACCACCTCAAATGTCTTTGCAGCCTTCCTAAAGTGAGACTCCCAGATTTGGACATGGCACTCCAATTGATTCTGAACTAATATTTTATAACGGGTTCACCATAGCTCCCTTGCTTTAGTACACTATTCATTTATTTGTAAAGCCCAGGATTCTGTAACATCTAATAATCAGTTCCACAACCTATCTTGCCATAGTCAACAATGGTCGCTGCAGTCCTCATACCAAAACAAATCCCTTCACACTTTTCTGTATTAAATTTCATATGACACCCGCCTGCCCATTCCATTGTGAATGCCTTCTTGTTGTCTATCACTGTCATCTTCACAATTCTGAGTGTGTCTGTATGTTGTGTCATCGGCACATTTTAAAATTGTGCCCTGGGTCATTAATATGGATTAAGAACAGCAGTGGTCTAATTGCCGAGCAATGGGGAACCCTAGCATATCATAGCCTGCAGCCTGAGATGGGACTGTTCACCACTGGCACTGCTGCATGTCATGTTACTCAACTGCTCAGCACTGGTGCTGCCAAACTTTCATTTCGTTGGCCTTATCTTTGCAGACAAGCTGATATGTGGCACTTTATATTGCTGCGATGTAATGGAGCAGCACTAAAGCTTCAGGCATGTAGAAAAGTAGAACTGGAATTATTTTACCGCAAAGAAGGTCATGGCACTGACACAGCAGATGCAGAATTCAGTGGCAGAGATGGAACAGAGGCAGCTCTAGAATGAGTGACTTGGTTCTGGGGAGCAAGAAATTCAGAGCTGGGACAGATGGAGCTGGCTCCAGTCTTCTCACAGATTGCACCTAGAACGCTTTGCCTGTCATGAGTCTGGACACAGTTTAAATGAACCAAAATAAGATTGCGGTGCATTCACAGAACAGTTTGTTTCTTCTTAGCCATTCTCATATTTTGTCACATTGAGCTCAAGAAACAAGAAGTGAAACTGCTTTTGTAACCAACTTTGACATTTGTTCACATTATTAGCCAAACATATTGAGACAATCAGTACAATTTAATATATAAAGCTTTAATGTATAAAGAATAATTTATTCAATATTTTTGCATCAATTTTCATATTGTTATAATCTTCCATAACTAAAGGACAGAACAGTGTCTCTATGTGTTTTGACATAACTCTCAATGTTAATGGCTCTTGAAATGGTCCCAACTTTACATACATTGGCTCTGCAGAGCCCTAGTTCTTTAAAGTACAGTAGAATTGATCCCATTTACATTGAAATGAAATTTCTAGGAATAATGGAGAAAGGAGGCACAATATATCTGTGCATCATTTCTTAATTTTATATTTTCTGGTGATGGGGGCTTCCCAACTTGCTTATAAGTGTGGGCAGAGAAAGATATCAGCTCAATATATCTAATAGGAGTTTTGTTTTGCATAACTAACAACTCTATGTCTGGCAGAAGTCTTCAAATACCATCCTGGAAGGATTGGTTTCGGTGTGGTGGTGTGGAGGGTTAGGTTAGGGATGGTTTTAGGATCGGAGGAATATAGAATCATTCTCTAGTCAGAAAAACAATGTAAGTGGAACTAAATGAGTCCTCTGTTTATTAGTGGTAAAATATATAAACAAATGTGGTCTGTTATCCATTGTAATTTAAACCTGAGCTAAATAAATCAATAATAGCTACAAATAAAAAGTCAGAGACTTGTAACTTATGCAAACAATTAGTTGTAAGATTTTATCTATTTAGCACACGAGTGCTAAATAATTTTAGTCAATATGAGTACAAAGCTGTTTTATTAATTTATAAGTTAAGACATTCATATTGATTCCCAAAGGCAATGATTCATATCCATGTTAAACATTGTCACCAAGCAAGTTTATTCAAAGGTTCCAGAATAAAATCTCAATGTCGTTAACAGACATTCGAAAATACAACAAGATATTTTATTTCTTTGATTTGTTCTGGTGTATGTTACAGGAACTGGAATGTTCAAGTGATGAATACAAAATATCTTACTTAATATTCACCCTACATTGATCATGATTTCAAACAACCCCTTGCATTAAGCTCTAATTCAAATTTGGTTGGTATCTGTCGACTGATCTATGAACTAAAACCTCATGACCAATTGCATAAGTCAGTCAATATAAAGTGCTTTGAACGACAGAATTTAAACCCCTTCTTAAGTTGCATTATTACTAATTCAGCACAAGCAGTAATCTGTCCAGTCAGAAAATTCACCTCATCCTGGTTTAAATCAACTAATAGTAAATAAGTTATAAAGCAGAGATTTGAGTTCGTGAAACTAAGATTTCATTGTATTGTTTGTACATAAAATAGGAGATGTGGTAATCTTTTTTCTCTGAAGACAATCATTGATGATTTTGAAAAAGAAACCACTTTTGGAAAGTAGAATACATTTCTTGGCAGCTCTCTCAATGTTGCAACATTTTCAGCTGATCATACTTTATCAGTCAGACTAATCTAACTACACATATCCAAACCTCCCAAAAATCCAAACACCATGACTTTCTTACCTGATAGGAAAACAATGGACAAGAGGAGGGTGAAACTCATTGTTTTAATGTTTTACAGCTCCACGTTCCACACCCAGATCTTTACTTCAGTGGCCCTGCTTCTGGAATGAACTCTCTAACCAGTCATTTCCTTCCCTTTAACACTCATGAGCTTAGAATTACCACATATGAGGACTGAAAGGAGAGTTTTCAGTTATGACACCCTCAGACTTAACAAAATGTCTAGTTTGAATAAATAAGTACCAGTACATTCGTGGTACAACACTCTGATGCTATATAAAAGACTAATTGTTTTCCTTCTTAGTGTTGTTGGAAGAATTGGATCAACTGTTTAATTGTTAGTGACAGAATGACTATTGCAAGCTGTGGTAAAATCATATAACCTCTACAACTGCCGTTAAATCATTTAAATTGTGGACATTGTTCTTTAAGACACATTTTACAATTGTTGCATATAGGTACAAGAAAAGCCTTTCTGTCCCAACTAAATCGTGATTGATTGTGTAGAAAAATGATAACCAACATGTCTTTGATTCCCTCAGCAGGTTCTGTCAACAAAATCTTGCCTTATGCAACACTATTACTCCAGGATGTCCTTGATTCTCAAGGTGGATCTATCATGAAAAGGCCTAAGCGTATATTTTTTGTAAGACAAATGTATCTATTAGGAGAAAGTGAAGACTGCAGATGCTGGAAATCAGAATTAAAAAGTGTGGTGCTGGAAAAGCACAGCCGGTCAGGCAGCATCCGAGGAGCAGAACAGTCAACGTTTTGAGCATGCGTTCTTCATCTGGAATAGGGATGGCCTAAGGAGGAGAGAAACATGGTAGTGGGTGGGTGTGGGGAGGGGTGGGGGTGGGGTGGGGGGTTGCTGTAGGGAGATACTGGTGGAATTGACAATAAGTCTCTTTGGTTGGAGGTCCCAAGGTGGAAGATGAGGCTTTCTTCCTCTAGGCGTTGGGTGGTTAGAGTTTAGTGGTGGATGAGGCATGTCCTTGGCGGAGTTGGGGGGATGAGTTAAAGTGTTCGGCCACAGGATGATAGGGTTGTTTAGCGCATGTGTCCCAGAGATGTTCTCTGAAATATTCCCCAATTTGGCATCCTGTCTCCCCAATGTAAAGGAGACCACATCGAGAACAATGGCCACTGTGGATGATGTGTATGGAAGTGCAAGTAAATCTCTGTTGATGGGGAAGGATCCTTTAGAGCCTTGGACGGAGGTGAAGGGGGAGATATGGGCACAATTTTTGCACTTCTCGCAGTAGCAAGGGCAGGTGCCCGGAGTGGAGGGTGGGTTGGTGAAGGGGGGTGCGCGTGGAGTCACAGAGGGAATGGTATCTGCGGAATGCAGATGGGTGGGCCAATAGACAGTATAACACATTAGTCCAGACCTACTGATCAGAGTCAGAAACCCTATTTCTGACCTTGATCAGATTAAAGTTTACCCAAGCAAAGGCCAAGATATTCCTCTTGATGTTCATGTTCGTGCTCCAGACCTTCTCAGGTTTGCCCCGTTAAACATTGGCCAGAGCCAGTGTGAAGAGTTGCAATTGGCAACTCCTAAATACATGAAACCACAAGAGTTAAATTTAAAAATCAGAAATTGCTGGAAAAACTCAGCATGTCCATCCGCATCTGTGGAGAGAAAGCAGACTTAACGTTTCAGGTCAATGACCCTTCTTCAGAATTAAACAGACTTGATGAGTTTTTCCAACAACTTCTGATTTTGTTTCTGATTTCCAGATTCTGGAGTAGTTTGGTTTTTACATTTAAAAGATTGTTATCCTGGAAAGATCTGATAGTATTAAAGAAGGTCCTGAAAACATTTGTTCCGATTAGCTTTACAGTGACAAACTTGGTATATCATGACAAGTTGTTTTGAATTGGATTAGCTTTATTGTCACATGTACTCACATGAATACAGTGAAAAGTTTACAAGTCGCCACTTACACTTACAAAATTACCTAGGTACAGATACTTCAGTACAGGTTCTTAGGTAGAAAAATGAGAAAAGAACATAAACAAAGATGTTTTAATCCCAAATGCATTATGTCAGGATATCATGCCTCTTTTACACCAGGATATTAAACACACAAGATGGCTGTGTGGACTGGCAAGGGATGAGTCAGGAAATTCAACAACCCCAAATGTCAGTTCTCAGGAACAGAATATTCCCATCTTCTGGGTTACTGCATTACACTGCACTGACCTTGGATTCCAACTCAAGTATTTCATTTATTTAGTTTTCAGTTAAAGCAATCCAATAACTTTTGTCCAATTTGAATAAAGTTGCATTCCAACATAAACAAATTTAGCTCTCTTTACCTGTTGGCTAATGCCCTGCCTACAGATTTTCTCAGCTGATTGTACTCACAGAGGCTGGCACAAGTGACCAATGTATGTGCCAGAGCTAATATTAACTAAATCCCTGGATCTAGCCCCACTTGCCCCAGAGGCATGTGATAACATTTCTGAACAGTTGACTAGAAAATATCAATATTAAATAATTGGTTAAAGGTGATGTCATGGTGTCCCGACCTCAAAGCCAGGAGACCTGGGTTTAAGATACCTCACCTGCTCCAGAGGTGAGTCATAGTATTTCTGAACAGGTTGAATAGGAAAAATTAATGTTATGCAATTAATGTACCACAGGGATGGAGTGCTTTAACTCTCCCTCCAACTTCATTTTGATCTAATCCTCCCCCTCACTTCCTCAGCTTTAGTGTTATTGCATTGCCCTCAATAGACTTTGCACATAATTTGATAATATAATTTGGAAACATGAGTGATTGTTGGTGGTGGATATTGGATAAAAAGTACCTCAGATGATTTGGTGTTAGGAATAAGACACTTTTGGTCCCCTCCAACTCTATTTTGATTTAGTCCCTGCCCTCCCCTTCACTTTTTTGATCACGCAGCATTGCCCTTTGATGTGAAGGGCACTGCTTATTACTAGCCACTCTGGGGTCTCCTTTCTTCCCGGTGGTGAGAAATGAATTAATATTTGTACACCTGTTGTCTTTCACTGTGTCTCACACCTGCACACATACAACATGGATGTTGGAGAAAATATAAGCACTACCGCTGTTAGGCAGTAGTTTGGGGGAAAATAGCAAAAAAAAAAGTTTTTAAAAAATTAACCAGGAGATTTAGAATCTCCTCAGTTTAGGAAGAAGTAAAAGACTTTTGGTTGTGTGTGATAGAATGGCTTGAATAGGTTCACATCCCAGAGAGGCATTAGAGAGGTAGTGTTTGTTGTTGTGCCTCACTCTTGGGCAAATCGTGCCAATATAAGGTTGACCCTGATAGTCCAGTACATTTGTCTAGGACTCATTCAAATTCATGGCTTCCTCCTCAAGTTCACACAACTCAGTCTGACCTGAGGAGGAGTGGAGCTCTGTCTGCTTGCCCTGTTGTAAGATGCGAAGTCAAAAAGGATAGTACTGGAAAAGCACAGCAGGTCAGGCAGCATTCAAGGAGCAGGAGACTCGATGTTTCGGACATAAGCCCTTCATCAGGACTCTCCACCATCTGCAGTCCTCACTTTCTCCTGCTGTAAGACGTCCCTGTTGCACAGTGGATTGTGCAGTACACAGCAGACCACAGCTATTCGGGGTCCCCTCTGCGGTAGGCTCTGCAGAGTCAACGCTCAAGCCAGTGAAAATTCATTTTCAATGTGTCAACAGCAAAATTAATAATGTATCTATTTAGAAAATGGCCTTGAATTGCTCTGTTGCTGCTCTCCAGGGATGCCTAACTGATGTTCGCTATAAGTAACCCTTTGTAAGCCAGGTTCGAGCTGGGCTGGGGCCTCAGAAGGCTTTGAGAGTTTCATGAGGGTTGGGTTTTGAGGAGCTCCCTGTGAACCAGGCACAGGCCTGTGTGTTACTTCACTGCAATTAAAGACCATTTGCAGGTTCAAATAGTGATAGCTTTATTGATTGGCAAAAGCAACTGGTTGGTCCTACAGAGTCTAATGAGCGCAGTTCATACATCACCAACCCTCTAGAAAATAAGGAATATACAACATCCCACATCCTAACTTCAACCTCTGTCCTCCCTTTGATCCCTTTTCTTCTCTGTTATGGCCTTTAACACTGTCCGTCTCATTCACCCCCACCACCGACCCGTATCCTCGCCATTATCGAACCTCCATGGAAGCTGTGTTCTCCTGAACCCTTCCTGTGTGCCACAGCATTCAATCAGGAAAATTGATGAACCACAGACATAATTGTAGGAAGCAACTTGTACATGGCTCCTTTCAATCTATGTAGACCAAGTGTGCTGAGCATCTTGGGCTCTGCTGACTTGATCTTGAGGGCTAGACGTACTTACAAAAATGCATGTTCATGGCATGCAAGTTGTTATAAGTAAGACCATAAGACAGAGGAGCAGAATTAGGCCATTCAGCCCATCAAGTCTGCTCCACCATTTAATCATGGCGGATAAGTTTCTCAACTCCATTCTCCTGCTTTGTCCCTGTAACCCTTGATCCACTTGATACTCAAGAACCTATCTATTACAGTCTTAACTATAATGACCTCCACAGCCTTCTGGAGCAATGAATTCCACAGAAGATGTTTCTCCTTATCTGACAATGTTTCTCCTTATCTCTGTTCTAAAAGGTCTTCCCTTTACTCTAAGGCTGTGCCCTCGTGTCCTACTCTCTCCTACCAATAGAAACATCTTCCCAGATTCTACTTTGTTCAGGTCATTCCACATTCTGTATGTGTTGATTAGATTTCCCTCTCCACCCCCATTCCTTCTAAACTCCATCAAGTATTAAACCCAGAGTCCTCAAACGTTCCTCTCATGTTAAGCTTTTCATTCCTGGGACCATCTTGTGACCCTCCTCTGAACATGCTGCAGGACCAATCCAACCTTCCTGACATATTGGGCCCAAAACTGAGCACAATACTCCAAATGTGGCATGACCAGTGCCTTATAGAGCTTCAAAGGTATATCTTATACTTGGAATATAAAATATTATTTTATATTCAAAATAAATGCTACCGTTGCATTTGCCTTCCTAACCACTGATTCACCCTGCAAGTTTACCTTGACAGAGTCCTGGACTCAAACTTCCAAGTCTCTTTGTATGTCAGACTTCTGAATTTTCTCCCCATTTAGAAAATAGTCCATGCCTCTATACTTCTTACCAAGGTGCATAACAGGTGGCATGGTGGCACAGTGGTTAGCACTGCTGCCTCACAGCGCCAGAGACCCAGGTTCAATTCCCGCCTCAGGCGACTGACTGTGTGGAGTTTGCACATTCTCCCCGTGTCTGCGTGGGTTTCCTCCGGGTGCTCCGGTTTCCTCACACAATCCAAAAATGTGCAGGTGAGGTGAATTGTTCATGCTAAATTGCCCATAGTGCTAGGTGAAGGAGTAAATGTAGAGGAATGGGTCTGGGTGGGTTGCACTTTGGTGGGTAGGTGTGGACTTGTTGGGCTGAAGGGCCTGTTTCCACACTGTAAGTAATCTAAACCTATCACTTTCATGTGTTGTACTCCATCTGCCACTTCTTTTCCTACTCTCTGAACCCGTCCAAATCATTTTGCAGCCTCTCCGCCTCCTCAATGCTGCCTGTCCCTCGACCTATCTTTGTATCATCTGTAAACGTAGCCAGAATGCCCTCAGTTCCTTCACCTAGATCGTTAACATGTAAAGTACAAGCCTGCCACAGAATGGCATGAGGCCTGGCCCATCGATAACATGGTTCGGACTTAATCTCCAAATTTCGCCCCACCATCATAGAAAGCAAAATTGCAGCTCCTGCCTGTAGTGATTGTTTTGAGGTCAGGCAGCTGGACCTTATGGAATATGAGTTCCCTGAGTGGGGCCTGCTAATCTGATCCTATCAGGGAGCCCCGGCTGACAGATAAAAAAAACGGTGAGTGTCAGCTGTACCATTACCTTGGCACCTGACTCTGAATGAGGTCGTACTAAAGTCCGGGTCTCCTCACATGTAAATAAAGGGTGACTTGGTGATGGGATACTGCCCCGTGTGGAGTATTTCACTGGAAGGTTACTTTGCAGGCTCTGTGAAATTCTCCTTTAGTTTCTGGCCTACAACTTGAAACTACCATATATTTTAAGGTACTGGGGCTGCGTGATTCAGATTCAGATCGCTTGAAGTTTTGCTGATTTGAAGAGTGGTGCGAAGAGGTTGAATTGAAGGATTCAGAGTTTCCATGTGATTGCACTGAATTTTTCAATGTATTTCATTGCATTTTACCTCAAATTGAGCAACAGGTGGCAGACAGATTGGGATTTTATCTTGGCAGGTAATGGGGAGAGTGGTCATGGGGTGGGATTTATAATTCTAGAGAAAAGCCAAGGTCTTTGAGCTGTATATCAATTCAGATCGAGATAGACAGTGCGTAACAGGAAGGGACACATTAGCTTAACAGTTGTATTGCATCAGTGAATTGGGGCAAGTCAGGGAACATGGTAAGCGTTCAAGTTAAGGGCATGTTTAAATGAGCAGAATATTCATAATAAGATGCAGAAATTAATGGCACAAATAGTGATCAATGGGCTTGATCTCGTAGCTGTTGCAGAGACTTGGAACAGGGTTTTCACAGTCTGAGGTGGATACAGGCACGTTTCCTAAGATCAGCTGGCACCTTGGTAAATTGGCACCACCACATTTTGCTGGAAGCTATTCAGGGGTGGAATGTGAACCTGTTGTTATGATCTGGAGATGCTAATGTTGAACTTGGGTGGACAAAGTTAAAAATCACACAATACCAGGTTATAGTCAAACAGGTTTATTTGGAAGCACTAGCTTTTGGAGCACCGCTCCTTCATTAGGTGATTCAGAAGGAGCAGCGTTCCGAAAGCTAGTGCTTCCAGATAAACCTGTTGGACTACAACCTCGCGTTGTGTGATTTTTAACCTGCTGTTAAGCATCGTGAGCTCCTTGCGATGGTATTCATGCCCATGAAAGCAGATTAATGGAAGCTGGTTTGAGAATTTTCCAGTTGGCACGTGGTCGTGTCACTGAAAACACTATTGGTTTTACTCAGCAATTTCAGAACCACAGGAATCTGTGTTGGTACTTTTGATGAGGTTAAGATGACTGGCAGAAGCATATGACTTTGGTTTAACCCTTAATGAGATGCTGAGAGATTGTTTGATAGCAGGATTGATGTTGTAACTGAGCAAAAGCGCCTGCTAGCTGAAACCCAACTAAGTCTTCAAACAGGCACTACAACTGGCTTCATCATTGGAAAATGCAGCAAGTGGTGGATATGAAGTATAGGTTATACCGATGGAAATGGACACACTCGTCAGTCCAAATGAGCTTGGGGGACACCATTGACTAAAGGCAATTGCACAGCCTCACTCAGGGCAGATCCTGAACAGAGGGACTCTAGGTCAGCCCACAGCAAAACCCCAAAACAAAACCTTGGCCAAACGGTTAACATTTCTTTGGGATCCAGCCGGCAAGCCACTGTAGTTGCTGCTGATATATGGAGCTGAGACAGCAAAACAGTCCCACTAGGCCTGAATTGAAAAACAGAACAGGGAGTGGGTGTGTGTGAGTGAGGGAGGGAGTTGGTGTGAGTGAGTGAGGGAGTGGGAGTGAGTGAGTGAGGGAGTGGGTGTGTGTGAGTGAGGGAGTGGGTGTGCGTGAGTGTGGGCGTGGGTGTGAGTGAGTGAGGGAGTGGGCGTGAGTGAATGAGGAAGTGGTGTGAGTGAATGAGGGAGTGGGTGTGAGTGTGTGAGAGCGTTGGTGTGTGAGTGAGGGAGTGGGTGTGAGTGAGTGAGGGAGTGGGCATGAGTGAATGAGGGAGTGGGCGTGAGTGAGTGAGAGCACGGGTTTGTGAGCGAGGGTGCTGGGTATGAGTGAGTGAGAGCATGGGTGTGAGTGAGTGAAGCAGTGGGTGTGAGTGAATGAGAGAGTGGTGTGAGTGAATGAGGGAGTGGGTGTGAGTGAGTGAGAGCATGGGTGTGAGTGAGGGAGCGGGTGTGAGTGAGTGAGTGGGTGTGAGTGAGTGAGGGAGTGGGTGTGAGTGAGTGAGGGAGTGGATGTGAGTGAATGAGGGAGTGGGAGTGAGTGAGTGAGGGAGTGGGTGTTAGTGAGGGCACAGGTGTGAGTGAGTGAGAGCACGGGTGTGAGTGAATGAGGGAGTGGGTGTGAGTGAGTGAGGGAGCGGGTGTGAGTGAGTGAGGGAGCGGGTGTGAGTGAGTGAGAGAGCGGGTGTGAGTAGGTGAATAAATGCAAGAGCATGTGAATATGAAAGTGTGAATGTCAGAGAGTGTGTGTGAGTGCGAATGTGTGAGTGAGAGCGTGAATGTGAGAATATGTGAACGTCACTGTGACTGAGTGTGAATGTGAGGATGTGTGTGTGAGAGAGTGTGCATATGAGAGGGTATGAGTGAGTGTACGTATGTGAAAGAGTGTATGTGTCAGAGAGTGGGATAGTGTGATTCTGTGATGTGGAGAAAGCGATTGTGTTTGTGTGTATGTGCGAGGGAATGTGAGAGAATATCTAGGTGGGTGAGGGAATAAGAGAATGGGTAAGATAGTGAGAGGGAAGGTTATCTGGGAATGCGGTGAGATCTTGAGCAACTGGGCCATAGGCTGAGGAATTGCAGATGGAATTTAATTTAGATAAATGCAATTTTCTTAGGTCAAACCAGATAAGGACTTACACAGTCGACGATAGGGCCTCTGCATGTGTTATAGAACAACAAAATCTAGAGGTACAGGTTCATAACTCCTTGATTAGAGTCACAGGTAGACAGGGGAGTGATAAAGGCTCTCAGCATGCTTGCTTTTATTAGTCAGAGCATTGAGACTAGGATTGGGGTGTCTTGTTGCAGCTGTACAAGATGTTGAGGAGGCCACATTTGGAGCATTGCATGCAGTTCTGCTCGCCCTAATGTAGAAAGGATACTATTAAACTAGAAAGAGCGCAGAAAAGGTTTATTGTGATGGCACCTGGGCTGGAAGGTTTGAGTTTGAAGGAGAGGCTGGAAAGGCTGGAACTTCTTTCCCTGGAGGGAAAGGAGACTGAGGGGTGACCTTATAGAGGCCTGTCAAATCATGAGAGGCAATAATAGGGAAGATTGCTAACAGCTATTCCCAATGAAAGGGGAGTCTAAAACTAGAGGGCATAGGTTGAAGGTGAGTGGGGAGAGACACAGAAGTGTCCAGAGGGGCAGTTTTTTCACACAGACGGTGTCAGAATGGACTGCCAGAAGGAGTAGGCCATTCCTGATGAAGGGCTTTTGCCCGAAACATCGATTTTCCTGCTCCTCAGATGCTGCCTGACCTGCTGTGCTTTTCCAGCACCACTCTAATCTAAACTCTGCCACAAGGAGTTGTGGAGGCGAGTACAATTTCGTCATTTAAGAAACATTTGGACAGGTACATGGATGGGATAGGTATGGAGGGATATGGACCAAACACAGGCAAATGAATGAATTGTGAAGATTGGACAGTATGGAATAACTGGGCTGAAGGGCTTGTTTCCATGCTGTAAATCTCTATGGCTCTGAACGGGTGAATGTGTGTGTGTGCGTGTGCGTGTGCGTGCGTGTGTAATTGGCTGAGACAGAGTGAGAGAAAAGTATGAGTGTGTGTGTGAGGGTGTGAGAGATTGAGTGACAGAGAGTGCGTGAACCTGAGACTGAGTGAGCCAGATACACAGCCAGTACCTCCCTCTCCTTCTCACACTCCGACCATAAACAAAGCTGGGGAAGAGAAGAAAAATTCCAGACTGAACATTATCATGCCCCAGCCCTCATTTTCAAATGTGTCAAGGCCAACTCAGGATGTGTATCACAGGAGGCAAAAGCAAGGCCAGTGTCCGATAGCCTAGTCTGAATCTCTCCCTCTTCCCTGGTGATCAGGACTTACAGCATCACCTGCCTCCCTTTAGTTTTGCTTCTTTACCAAGCTAGCCAGAGAAGATTTCATTAGTTTGCTCTGCTGCTTGTCACTTTATAGTGGTGACCCACATGAAAGAAAATCTTAAATATGTCCCCACATGTAAAAATACTTTCCGACTCTGGTTTAGAGTCTGGCAATTAAAGTCTGTGTGAAACAATGCATTTATTCAGCAATGGGTATAAACGTGGACCCTTTCTGGAGTCGTTGCTTCAGAATTACATATCTCCTCTGCATCTCACCCTTTGAAAAGCAGCAGCGGGAGAACTTCTGTTATTGTCGAGTTTATTTAACGATTTTTACATTCTCGATTTTCAACATGACTGCAAATGCCTGCTCCATAACTATAACTCACAGGCTTTGGGGACTTAGTATTACAATTCTTGCCCTGGTTTCTCCCAGCCACAGTGCAAGAAAAATAGTTTACAATAGATAAACATATTTGTATACAACAATATATATTCTGACAGTATTTACCCTGCATTAGTCTGTAGCAATCCTTAAAGAATATGAGCTACTTTGAAATAAAACATAGCAGGGTTATTGCATGGTATCACTCCATCAGTTGCATGTCATTGGTATGTTGCATTGGAGTGTGATGAGGGAAGTCTTGCTGTTTGATTGACTCAATGCTCTGCGATGCATTGAAGGTGCTGATGAGCCATTAGGAGAAAGTGAGGATTTCAGATTCTGGAGATCAGAGTTAAAATGCATGGTGCTGGAAAAGCACAGCCAATTAGGCAGAATCTCAGGTGCAGGAGAGTCGACAATGAAGAGCTTTTGCTTGAAACCTCGACTCTCCTGCTCCTTGGACGCTGCCCGACCGGCTGTGCTTTTCCAGCACCACATCTTTTGACTCTGATGAGCCAATAGACAGCCATGCAACATTACAGATTTGATAGGTCTGGGAAACCACAAGTCATTCATATATCATAATTTGGAATGCAAAGTTCATGTTCAGAATCAATTAGTGTTTTGTAATCTTTGCTTTATATTAAAAGCAGTCAAAGTCCCAGCGGACTGTTCTCCTATTAGAGTGAGATGACTAGGGGCAAGTTTAACCTGAGGGTCACCAATCCTCAGGAAAGGGGCAAGACTGAGAAGGCAGGGAATTCATGGCAACTTCAGCCAATGCAGGAACTGAATTGTTTAATTCAATTTTGATAAAGTAATGTAGGGAATTGATGAGAGTTATCCTGTTGCTCTTATGTGCATAAACTTCCAGAAGATGTTTGTTACTGTTTAATATAACAGTCCTGTTGGCAAAGTTTAAGATCTAGGATTAAGGGGACAACACAGGAGCTGCATTGATTTGAGAGTGGCTATGGGGCAGAAATCACAGAACAACCAACGTTCTTAAATAAAAATCAAAATCCTGCAGTTGCTGGAAATCTGAAACAAACACAGAGAATATGGAGAGATTCAGCCAGTCTGGCAGCATCTGTGGAGAGAGAAGCAGAGTTAACATTTCGAGTCTGAAATGATTTTTCTTGTATTAATTCCATTTCAGATCAAAGGGAAGGTACAGCAGTGTTTCTGAGAGGAGAGCCCGAGGATATTGCTCATTAGATGCTTGTAAATGATCTGTTCTTGGGGATACATGCCACATTTCAAAGTTTGTGAAGAATATGGTTCAGTGCTTGAAATGTAATAAGATTCAAGGTCACGGGCCTAGAGCTGGGAAATGGGGTTAGTGTAGATAGGTCTGTACAGATAGGTCAGAGGCTAAAGGGCCTCTTCTATGCTGTATGACTGTATATGAAACTCAATAGTGTATTAAACAACGAGGTGGATGGATAGAAATAAGCCTCATAGAAACTGGATTATGGGGTTGACAGATGACTTTTAATTCATTACCATGTTTAATGATTCAGCTTGGGATAGAGAATGAGTAGAGATATGAAAGGTTTTCCTTGGGGCGCCGGAGGTTGAGAGGTGACCTCATAAAGGTTTATAAAATCATGAGGGTCATGGATAGAATAAATAGACAAGGTCTATTCCCTGCCGTTGGGGGGAGATGGGTCCAGAACTAGAGGACATAGGTTTAGGGTGAGAGGGGAAGATACAAAAGAGACCTAAGGGGCAACGTTTTCACGCAGAGGGTGGTACGTGTATGGAATGAGCTGCCAGAGGAAGTGGTGGTGGCTGGTACAATTGCAACATTTAAGAGGCATCTGGGTGGGTATATGAATAGGAAGGATTTGGAGCAAAATGGGCTGGGTGCTGGCAGGTGGGACTAGATTGGGTTGGGATATCTGGTCGGCATGGACGGGTTAGACCAAAAGGTTTGTTTCCATGTTGTACCTCTCGATGACTCCATGTCAGTTATGTGCAGAAGGAAGGCTAATTGCTTTTTAAGCACAGAAGGTTAAGCTGAGGTTTCAGGGAAATGTTTCTAAACCTTGAAGTACATATGCATGAGAGTTTTGCAAGCTGCTGACTGGTTCCATAGAATATTTCTACTAGATCGCACTATCATATATCGACTTCAGATACAGAATCCCGACAGTATGGAAGCAGGACATTCAGTTCATACTGACCTTCCATAGAGCATCCCACCCAAACCCACCTCCCTCACTCTATCCCTGTATTTCCAATGGCTCATTCCCCTGGCCTGTACATCCTTGTACACTTTGGGGCAATTTAGCATGGCCAATTCACCTAATCTTTTGTCTGTGGGAGGAAACCGGAATACTCAGAGGATATGGGGAGAATGTGCAAACTGCACACAGACAGTTGCCTGAGGTTGGAATCGAATGCTATGGGCTTGGAGGGAGCCATGCTAACCACTGATCCACCGTGTCGGTCTCTGCTCATGGTTCTATTATGCATTCAAAATGTTTACAACGAGTAGAATTCCTACTGGATTTTTATACGAAAGGATCAGCTACTTACCAACTTTCCTTCACTTATATCTTCACTTGGATAAAAATGGCCCAAAGGAGGAGAATAACAAAGAATATCCAACGTAAAGTGCTCCATCTAAAAGAGTGCAGAGAATTATTTTGCCCATAAGTAGGTGAAAGACAAAATGGTTTATTGCAAATGTATGAATTAGGAGCAAACATGGATGGTTTGACACCTTACATGTGGCTCAGGCAGTAAGCCAGAGATTATTACTCCTAAAGTTCTGCAATTTAGTTTAGCACCCAACATCTCATGTTCCCTCATCAAAACCTTCTTCCTGATTCTATCTATGTCATTGGTACCGACATGGACCACTAACGTTCCCACTGCATGATATCTGGTTGGCATGGATGTGTTGGACCGAAGGATCTGTTTCCATGCTGTACATCTCCACATCTCTTTGACTCATTATGTTTGATTCCAGCCCAGTCGTTGTATCCTTAACTTTGAGCCTGGGCAGACAAAAAGAACGACTTGGACTGAAGATGTTAGGGTGACAAAATTTCTGGAAATGAACCTTCCAGCTCAGCGAGCAAACATACATCTAAAACCTCAACCTGAGCTACAAATCTTCTCAAAATGCACTACCACATGGACTCATGTCAGGACTGATGTATGAAGAGAGACTGAATTCCCGCCTCAGGTGACTGTCTGTGTGGAGTTTGCATGCTCTCCCCGTGTCTGCGTGGGTTTCCTCTGGGTGCTCTGGTTTCCTCCCACAGTCCAAAGATGTGCGGGTCAGGTGAATTGGCCATGCTAAATTGCCCGTAGTGTTAGATAAGGGGTAAATGTAGGGGTATGGGTGGGTTGCGCTTCGGCGGGTCAGTGTGGACTTGTTGGGCCGAAGGGCCTGTTTCCACACTGTAAGTAATCTAATCTAATCTAATCGAATCAGTTAACACTTCTTCAGAACATTTATTCAGGTAACTCCCTTAATATCTGTTAGTTCCAGGTTGTTGGTGCCAGGTCAGATTCTGACTCTTACTCTCAGACTGAACTTGGAAAAGGTTTACTGTTTGAGCTCTTACTCAGAAAGAAATTTCTAAATATACTCACTCAGTCTCAGTTCCCTTCAGGTGAACTTTCCCTCACACTGAGCTAGCACTTACAATTTAATCTCATTGGCTTTCTAAATCCTCAGTTATCTTGGATCCAGTAATTTTTGTTTACTCTTGTAGTGGAAGGATACTAATATTTCAAAATTTAGACCCGGGATCACCATTTATTGGTTATAATGATCATACAAAGTGCAAACATTGGAAATATACAGAACAAGTGGATTGTGAAATCAATTAGTGTAATTTCCTCCCCAACATTATGCCACAAGGAATCCCATTCACGTGTGAAAACAGTGTTTCATGCTGAAATAGAACCAACCCCCACGAACTTGACCCCAAACTTTCAAGCACAATGTTAAGTTGGTGTTGATGCAAGAAGTGACATTCATTCTACATCATCAACATTCCTTACTCGGAGAAAGCAGTCACTGGGATTCTGGCAGGTAAATAACCAGGAATCTCCTGTGTGACAATAGGATACTATACAGTAGATTCTGGATTAGTGGTGCTGGAAGAGCACAGCAGCTCAGGCAGCATCCGAGGAGCAGTAAAATCGACGTTTCGGGCAAAAGCCCTTCATCAGCAATAAAGGCAGAGAGCCTGAAGGGTGGAGAGATAAGCTAGAGGAGGGTGGGGGTGGGGACAAAGTAGCATGGAGTACAATAGGTGAGTGGGGGAGGGGATGAAGGTGATAGGTCAAGGAGGAAGGTGGAGTGGATAGGTGGAAAAGGAGATAGGCAGGTAGGACAAGTCATGGGGACAGTGCTGAGCTGGAAGTTTGGAACTAGGGTGAGGTGGGGGAAGAGAAAATGAGGAAACTATTGAAGCACACATTGATACCATGGGGTTGAAGTGTTCCGAGGCAGAAGATGAAGCGTTCTTACTCCAGGCGTCTGGCGGTGAGGGAACGGCCCAGGACCTCCATGTCCTCGGCAGAGTGGGAGCGGGAGTTGAAATGTGGGCCACAGGCCGGTGTGGTTGATTGGTGTGGATAATCCAAAATTCAGATAATTTAATGCCAGATAATTGAGGTTCCTTTGTCATGAGGAGAAATATGGGAAGATACAGATGGGCTACTGAATGGCAAATGGAATTCCATCCACAAATGAATGAGGTGACACACTTGGCAGAGCAAACAGGACAAGAGAATACAGGATGTCCAGTAGGACCCAGGGCAAAACTGAGGATCAGAAGGACCTTGGTATGCATATCCATCAGACTCTTAAGGTGTCAGGTCAGGTGGATAAAGTAGTTTAAAAGGCCTATGTGAAACTTAAGTTTATTAGTCAAAGCGTACATTATAAGAGCAGGGAGGTTATATTGGAAATGTATAAAATGTTAGGAGGGATATGATTGCACTGAAGATGGTGCAATGGAGATTTCCCATGATGTTGCATGGGCTGAAGAGTCAGTTATGAAGAGAAATTGGACAGACCAGGGTTGTTTTTGTTTGAGGCTAAGGGAGACATGATTGGGATGTATAATGTTATGTGAAGCATTGATAGAGTACACAGAAAGGGACCTTTCTCCTTGGGACTAGGGGACATGGATTTAAGAGAAGGGACAGTAGGTTTAGAGGAGATGTTAGGAAAGCTTTCTCATCTAGATGGTGGTGGGAATCTGGAATTCGCTACTGTAAGGGTGGAAGAAGGAAACTCTTGTAACATTTAAGAAGTATTTGGGTGTGCACTTATGGTGTCAAGACATGGAGGGCTGTGGAGCAGTTGCTGAAAAATGGGATTGGAATAGTTAGGTATTTGTTTTTGATCACTGCAGAAATGATGGGCTGAAGGGCCTTTTTCTGAGCTTTAGATCTCTATGACTCCATGATACCTTTCATTATTCCAATGGTGCAGAAATAAAACAAATACTTCAAGTATACCTGTTCAAATCCACTTGACATTTACTTTTGTCTTTCCTTGTCATTGGGAATTATCTTTTCACCTGTTCAAAATTATGTGGAAAGTTATTATTTGAAAGTGCATTAGCCTCATGTTATAGCTCTATACTAAACTGTGAAGAGGAATTAGCTGTGTTTACTGAGATAAACATGAAATGCTAATTAAATAGAAAAAAAACCAAAGAGCAGCAGATTGCTTTTAGCTATTACTCTAGTTCACAATATTACAATTTTAATGCATTACTGAAAAGTCAGGATCTTATTTCAACTTATTATTGAACAAAAATATACTATTGAAAAATAAATAGACCAGTTAGCATATATTGTGCCTTACCTTTAAGAACTTTAAGTTGTATGGGAGTTAATGGATTCAGAAAGTTAGGTCTATCTATTCCACACCAGTACCATCCTTTATCACTTTTCGTTGTCTGGTCCATATGTACTGTAAGTTGTCCTTTTGTATTATCAGCTGTAATTCTAATTCTGCCATCATGACTTTTCTTTTCAGGGCCATTAGTTTGTATCAAAACAGTACAGCTTCTCTTGTAGTAGCCTTTGCACCAGTACTTCTGATAATTTCTAAAATATGTGTCAAAACTGCATTGGATTGTGACAGATTCTCCCACGTGTCCACTTTTTTCTTTTGGTCCACTAATTGAAGCGTGCGTAACTGTAAATGTGAAAACATAGTAAACTTTAAAATGTAATACTTTTCACTTAATTGGAACAAAAGGACATTAACATTGATATTCCCTTCTCTTGGTTTCCACACTATTTTCATAGAACATAGAACAATACAGTGCAGAACAGGCCCTTCGGCCCTCAATGTTGCGCCGACCTGTGAACTATTCTCAGCTCGTCCCCCCTACACTATCCTATCATCATTCATGTGCTTATCTAAGGATTGTTTAAATCTCCCTAATGTGGCTGAGTTAACTATATTGGCAGGTAGGGCATTCCACGCCCTTACCACTCTCTGAGAAAAGAACCTGCCTCTAATATCTGTCTTTAATCTATCACCCCTCAATTTGTAGTTATGCCCTCTCGTACAAGCTGACGTCATCATCCCAGGAAAAATACTTTCACTGTCTACCTTATCTAGTCCTCTGATCATCTTGTATGTTTCTATCAAGTATCCCCTCTTAGCCTTCTTCTTTCCAATGAGAACTGGCCCAAGTCACTCAGCCTTTCCTCATAAGACCTTCCCTCAGACCAGACAACATCCTGGTAAATCTCCTCTGCACCTTTTCCAATACTTCCACATCCTTCTCGAAATATGGCGACTAGAACTATACACATTATTCTAAGTGCGGCTACTGTAATGTTTTGTATAGTCGAAGCATGATATTACTGCTCTGGAACACAATCCCTCTATGAATGAAACCGAACGCACTGTATGCCTTCTTAACAGCACTATCCACCTGGGTGGCAACTTTCAAAGATCTATGTACATGGACTCCAAGATCCCTCTGCACTCCCACACTACCAAGAATCTTTCCATTGATCCAGTACTCTGCCTTCCTGTTATTCTTCCCAAAGTGAATCATCTCACATTTAGTTACATTGAACTCCATGTCATCTCTCAGCCCAATTCTGCAATTTATCCAAGTCCCCCTGCAACCTGTAACATTCTGCCAAACTGTCCACTACTCCACCGACTTTAGTTTCATCTGCGAACTTACTAATCCATCCACCTATGCCTGCGTCTAAGTCATTTATAAAAATGACAAACTGCAGTCCCAAAACAGATCCTTGTGGCACACTACTAGTAGCCGGACTCCAGGCTGAATATTTTCCATCAACCACCACATGCTGCCTCCTTTCAGAAAGCCAGTTTCTAATCCAAACTACTAAATCATCCTTAATCCCATGCATCTGCATTTTCTCCAACAGCCTACTATGTGGAACTTTATCAAAGGTTTTATTGAAGTCTATGTTTACTACATCAACTGCCCTACCCTCATGCTTGGTCACCTTCTCAAAAAACTCTATGAGGTTTGTGAAACACACCTGCCCTTGACAAAATCATGTTGACTATTTGAAATCAAATCATTGCTTGGTTAGATGATTATACATCTTATCTCTTATAATCCTTTCCAAAACCTTTCCAACAACAGAAGTAAGACTCACTGGTCTATAATTACCTGGGTCATCACTACTGATCTTCTTGAATAAAGGCACAATATTTGCAATCCTCCAATCCTCTGGTACTAAACCTGTAGACAATGATGACTCAAATATCAAAGCCAAAGGCTTTCCTATCTCCTCCCTAGCCTCCCAGAGAATCCTTGGATAAAATCCATCTGGCCCAGGGACTTGTCTACTTTCCCTCCTTCTAGAATTGATAACACCTCTTCGTGACTAACCTCGATCCTTTCTAGTCTAATAGCTCATATCCCATTCTTCTCCTCCACAATATTCTCTTTTTCCTGAGTGAAAACTGATGAGAAATGTTCTTTTAGCACCTCTCCGATCTCTACAGGGTCCACATTTACCTTCCCACTTCTGTCTTTGACTGACCCTATTCCTACCCTAGTCATCCTTTTATTCCCCACATACCTATAGAAAGTTTTAGGGTTCTCCTTTACTCTATTTGCTAAAGACTGCTCGTGTTCTCTCTTTGCTCTTCTTAACTGTCTCTTTAAATCCTTCCGAGCTGATCTGTAACTCTCCATCATCTCATCTGAACCATCTTGCCTCATCAACATGTAAGCCTCCTTCTTCCACTTAACAAGAGATGCAATTTCTTTGGTAGACCACGATTCCCTTACCTTCCCACTTCCTCCCTGCCAGACAGGACATACTTATCAAGGACACGCAATATCTGTTCCTTAAACCAGCTCCACATTTCCATTGTCTGCATCCCCTGCATTTTGCAACCCATTCTATGCATCCTAATTCTTGCCTAATTGCATTCTAATTGCCCTTGCCCCATTGATAACTCATGACCTGTGGCATGGACCTATCCTTTTCCATCACTAAACTAAACGTAACTGAATTATGGTCACTCTCTCCAAAGTGCTCACCTAACACTAAATCAAACACCTGGCCTGGTTCATTACCAAGCACCAGATCCAGTGTGGCCTCCCCTCTTGTTGGCCCTTCAACATACTCTGTCAGGGAACCCTCCTAATCACACAATGTTGGGGAAGTTGAAGTCCTCCATAATGACCACCCTGTTCTTTTCACCCCTATCCAGAATAATTTTGCCAAACCTCTCCTCCACCTCCCTGGAACTCTTTGGAGGCCTATAAAAAAATTTCAAGCAGTGTGACCTCTCCTCTCCTGTTTCTAACCTCAACCCATACCACCTCAGTAGACAAGACCTCGTCAAAAATTCTTTCAGCCACCACTATACTATCCTTGATTAACAAGGCCACATCTCCCCATCTTGCCGTCTTGCCTGTTCTTAATGTAAAATCTAAACCCTGGAACCTGCAACATCCATTCCTCACCCTGCTCTATCCATGTCTCCAAAATGGCCATATCATCTAAGGCCCAGGTACCCATCCATGCTGCAAGCTTACCTATCTTTCCTGTGACCTTCTCTCTCTCTTTTTTTTTGGCATTCTCTCCTTCATTCTTGCTGGCTGCCTTCCTCATTGTCCTTTAACTTATTTTGTCTCATTATTCTTGTTCACTCAAAAACAAGTCTTCTCCATTCATTTGGTCACAAGCCATGATTCCCATAAGTCATACTTCTGTTTGACATCTTCAGGAATGCTTGGAAGACATCCCTCCTGTCAATATCCTACAATGGCAGTGTTCTGATTGGAACAGTTGCTTTGGGAATCTGGAGTCCTGTATATGGATGATATGCCCCAGCACAGGGATTGAGTGTTTAGCAACTAGATAAGGGGCAAACTGGCTTGGTAGAGGGTGCCTGCTGTTGGACATGAAGCTGAGTGTCCAATTACAGTTTCATGTTATCTTTACAATACACAATGGAGAAATCTGTGGTGAAGTTTTGGACTTTTTTCTGTGGTGACATCACCGTAGTTGTATGGATAGCTAATAGTAACAAGTTAACATACAGAAGGAAGATAAAGGGCGATGAGAACATCCTCTCTCTCAATGTCGGCAAACCAAAGAATTGATCATTGACCTCAGAAAGAAAGGAGGAGAACAAACTCCCAACTATATCAACTGAACTGAAGTTGAGAGGGTGGAAAACATCAGGTTCCTCGGAGTGATGATAATCGACAACCTGTCGTGGACTTTCCCCTGTAGATGCGATAATCAAGGAGATACAACAATGCCTCTTCTTCCTCAGGTGGCTTAGGTAATTGGCCATGTCCATAAGGACCCACACCAACGTCTACAGATGCACCATTGAGAGCATACTGTCCAGGTACATAACGGGCTGGTATGGCAACTGCTCTGCCAGGACCATAAGGAATTATAGAAGGTTGTGAGCACAGCCCAGACCATCATGGAAGCCAACTTCCCATCCATGGACTCCATTTACATGGCTTACTGCCAAAATCATCAAAGAGCCATCACACCCTAGTAATGACCTCCTACCATTGCTTCCATTGGGCAGAAGATACAGAAGCCTGAACACATGCGCCAGCGGGTTTGGGAACAGCTTCTTCCTGGCCATTATTAAACTGATGAATGGACTCTCTAGTCTCAAATCATGCCGATCTTGCTAATGTTGATCTCACCTAGTGCACACAATGTAACCTGAATGCCTGTCTAAGTCACTTTGATCTGTACATCCTTGCTTACTCTGATCCGCCTGTACTGCTTGTTAAAAAATAGATTTTCACTGTACTTTGGTACACGTGACAATAAATCAATTAACCCTGTTTCCACAGATGTTGCTGCATGTACTGTGTTCACTCACAGGTAAAGAGTGTTGTAGAGTGCAGTCCTATTTCTTATTTCTTTTACTGTACCTGACGGCCTGTTTGGTTACTACTAGTGGAAGAATATGCACTAGTGAGTGTGATGCACTAACAAGATGAGGTACCTGCGCTAACAGCAAGATGCAGTTTAGTGCATGATAGCAGTAGCTAGAAGCTACTTTCAACTATTTGGAATAATTCCAATAAGCATGATGGGGAGGAGCCAGTGTTGGACGGGGGTGGACAAAGTTAAAAATCACACAAGACCAGGTTACAGTCCAACAGATTTATTTGGAAGCATTAGCTTTCGGAGCGCTGCTCCTTCATTGGGTAGTTGTGGAGCAGGATCGTAAGACACAGAATTCATAGCAAAAGATTATAGTGTCATGCAACTGAAATGATATACTGAACAAAGCCCTAACAATCTAGATTTGTTCAATATATCATTTCAGTTGATGACACTGCAATCTTTTGCTATGATTTCTGTGTCTTATGATCCTGCTCCAAAACCACCTGATGAAGGAGCAGTGTTCTGAAAGCTAGTGCTTCCAAATAAACCTGTTGGACTATAACCTGGTCTTGTGTGATTTTTAACTTTGTTCAATAAGTGTTGGGAAACTGGAATGATATTCAGATTACATTGTGATCTCAAGCACAATGTTTCCATTCTGTACCCAAGAATGTGCAACATCATGAGATTGCATGGAATTAACAATTTCACCCACTCAGAATCATTACCTTGTACAACTGACCACTCTAGATTTTGTACATCTCTAAATAATGTCTCCTTAATCTTCACTTCTCAAAAGAAAACATCACTTGCTTCCCCAACTATAAACACTCATCATAGGAACCATTCCTATTAATTATTTCCACATCATCCCTGATGTTGTCACACCCTTCCAAAAGTGAGGAATCCAGAATTGGTCATGATGCTCCAGTTGTGACTAATTCAGTGTCTGTAAAAAGTTCACCACAGTTTATGTACTCTAGTACACTATGCATTTATTTATAAAGTTATACACTCCATTAATCACTTCCCCAAGCTTCCCTAATGTAGACAACAATTTGTGGTTTGAGAACACCAGGTTCTCTGCCGCCTATGGATTGTAGCCTTTAACTTACATTGCCTCTCCTCGTTTTTCTTACCAAAGCAAAGCACTTCACATTTTTCAATTTTTATATTTCATAACATACCTGTCTACCCATTCCGCCATATCATGTTTGCTTTCTTGAAATTATTTCCTATCCCCCACATGGCTCTAAGCCTTATCACATCTGTAAACGTTGAAATTGTATCTTGGCAATCCCAGTCTGGATCGTTACCGTGCATCAAGAAAAGCAGTCATCCTGTTGGTGACCAGTGGAGAGTTGCATCATGTGCCTTCCTCCAGTCTGAGAAATAATGGTTCACATTGTTGTGTTGCCCATCACCCAGCCATGTAATATTCATGGCTGTCACACTGCCTCTCTTTTAGGTGAGAAGGTGTGTGGTAGCAGCACTGGAGACTTCAGGCAAAGAGTGGAGCAGAATGGAAGTCAACTGAAAGGAATGAAACTGACAGAACGGATGCAGAAGTTTGTGGAAGAGAGGGAGAAGATATTGCTCTAGAATGAGTGAGTTGGTTCTGGGGAGGGAAGAGACTTAGAGCTAGGACAGATGAAGTTGTAAACTACTGCACCCAGAGAACTTGCCTGTAATGTGGGGTCCAAACCAGAGTTTAACTGATGGGAATTTGCGGTGTGTTTTTAGAGCAGTTTGTTCCTCCTGAGTCATGTTCAGATTTCCTGTTATTGAGTACAAGAAACACACAGTAAATCTGCTTGTGTGGTTCAATACCACATCTGTCTCTACCCTTGAAACAGACTTCCTCTGACAGTTGTTGCTATTTGAAGATTTGTTACTAAAGCAAGATACGACATGAGATGCACTTGGGCATCACAGAACAAGGTGAGTGCAAGGAAGCGCAAACTGTCGGGCTTTTAAAAATATCAGAGATCTGAATATTATCTTTTCTGAAGGCAGTTTGCTGTTCCCAAAGGCTTGCTTCCGCTCTGATTCAATGGGTTCTGAACCTCTCCAGTGTGAATCTGCCGGCTCTGTCATGTGCTGATTGAAGGATTATGGAAGGCTTTGTTTGGAAGTTTGTGCACTTCCTCTAATACTTCACAGCTTCAGTTTCCAAAGTTGCTGAACAAATTAGTTGCTTTTTTGAAACAAGCCTTCTCCATTTTGGTTGGTCACAAACCAGGAACTCCCATGTGACATGGTTACGTTTGATTTCTTCAGGAAGCTTTGAAGACATCTCCAAACCATTTCTCCGTCCTTGTGGAAACATCTTGCCAAGGTACACTTGTGAATGGAACAGTTGCTTTGGGAATCTGGCATCCTGTCCATAAATGACACGTTCTAGAGCTGGGATTGAGAGTTTAGCACCTCGATACAGGACAAGTTGGCTTGGTAAAGGGTGCTGCTGTTCGGGGTGAAAGAATGAGATTACATCAGGATCTCAGTGCCATTTTCCTGTTGTCTTCACAATGCACATTGTAAAGTGGTGCAATTTTGGACTTTTGTTTCTGTGCTCGCTGTATAGACCTCAGACTTTTATTTTAATAATTAAATGATTATCAATAATTTTAGTGTGGAAAAGAATCTGGAGGGTGTAGAATGTAGGAAAGTAGATGGTGACACCTTGCAAGATGTCCAGATTACAGAGGAGGAAGTGCTGGGTGTCTTGAAATGCATAAAGGTGGATAAATCCCCAGGATCTGATCAGGTGTACCCTGGAACTCTGTGGGAAGCTAGAGAAGTGATTGCTGGGCCTCTTGCTGATTTTGTATCATTGATAGTCACAGGTGAGATGCCAGAGGACAAGTGGTTGGCAAACGTGGTGCCACTGTTTAAGAAGGGTGGATAGGACTAGCCAGAGAACTATAGACCAGTGAGCCTGGCGTTGGTGGTGGGCAAGTTGTTGGAGGGAATCCTGAGGGACAGGATGTACATGTATTTGGAAAGGCAAGGACTGATTAGGGATAGTCAACATGGCTTTGTATGTGGGAAATCATGTCTCACAAACTTGATTGAGTCGTTTGAAGAAGTAACAAAGAGGATTGATGAGGGCAGAGCAGTAGATGTGATCTATATGGACTTCAGTAAGGAGTTTGACAAGGTTCCCCATGGGAGACTGGTTAGCAAGGTTAGATCTCACGGAATAAAAGAAGAATTAGCCATTTGGAGACAGAACTGGCTCAAAGGTGGAAGACAGAGGGTGGTGGTGGAGGGTTATTTTTCAGACTGGAGGCCTGTGACCAGTGGAGTGCCACAAGGATCGTTGCTAGGTCCACAACTTTTCATTATTTATATAAATGATTTGAATGTGAGCATAAGAGGTACAGTTAGTAAGTTTGAAGATGATCCCAAAATTTGAGGTGTAGTGTAAGTGAAGAGGGTTACCTCAGATTACAACAGGATCTGGACCAGATGGGCCAATGGTCTAATAAGTGGCAGATGGAGTTTATTTCAGATAAATGTGAGGTGCTGCATTTTGGGAAAGCAAATCTTAGCAGGATTTATACACTTAATGGTAAGGTCCTAGGGAGTGTTGCTGAGCAAAGAGACCTTGGAGTGTTGGTTCATAGCTCCTTGAAAGTGGAGTCACAGGTAGATAGGATAATGAAGAAGGCAGTTGGTGTGCTTTTTTTTATTGGTCAGAGTATTGAGTACATGAGTTGTGACATCATGTTGGGGCTGTACAGGACATTGGTTAGGCCACTGTTGGAATATTGTGTGTAATTCTGGTCTCCTTCCTATCAGAAAGATATTGTGAAACTTGAAAGGGTTCAGAAAAGATTTACAAGGATGTTGCTAGGGTTGGAGGATTTGAGCTGTAGAGATTGGCTGAACAGGCTGGTGCTGTTTTCTCTGGAGCGTTGGAAGTTGAGGGGTGACCTTATAGAGGTTTACAAAATCATGAGGGGCATGGATAGGATAAATAGACAAAGTCTTTTCCCTGGGGTGGGGGAGCCCAGAACTAGAGGGCATAGGTTTAGGGTGAGAAGGGAAAGATATAAAAGAGACCTAAGGGGCAACTTTCTCACACTGAGGGTGGTACATGTGTGGAATGAGCTGCCAGAGGATGGGTGGAGGCTGGTGTAATTACAACATTTAAAAGACATTTGAATGGGTATATGAATTGAAGGGTTTGGATGGATATGGGCCGGCAGGTGGGACTAGATTGGGTTGAGATATCTGGTCGGCCTGGACAGGTTGGACCGAAGGGTCTTTTCTATGCAGTACAACTCTATGACTCTATAAAAGTCTATCAGAAAATAATTTCAGTTTCCCATATTAGAGTAGTTATTTATTTATTTTCTTTCAATTATTTCTCAAGTTATTGCTGTCTTCTATTAGCTTAAATCCTTGAGAATGTCTGTGTGTACTTTCTTCCCACCTCCATGTTAAGGGTCCTTGGGCTGGTCCCAACTTCACTGAACATGGTTCTGCAGTGCCCGGAGTCTTTGAATTCAATAGAATTAATCCCACTGGCATTGAGTTGAAATTGCCAGGAATGATGACCTCAGGAAAATACACAAGGTAACAAATAGCACACACTGAGTATCAGAGAATCCCTACAGGTCCACACCGACCCTCCGAAAGGCATCCCACCTAGACCCACCCCATCCTGCACTTCCCAATGCTAATCCATCTGGCCTGCACATCCCTGGACACTATAGGGCAATTTAGCATGGCCAATACATCTAAACTGCACATCTTTGGATTGTGGGAGGAAACTGGAGCACCCAAAGGAAACCCATGCAGACAATGTGCAAACTCTACACAGACAATCACCTGAGGCTGGAATCAAACCTGGGTCTGTGGTGCTGTGAGACAGCATTGTTAACCACTGAGCCACTGTGCTGATGGAGCTGACAAATGATTGCGCAGAGGCATAAAGGTCAGACAGTAGGTGGAAAGCAGTGATAGGCAGAAGTGAGGACTGCAGATGCTGGAAACCAGAGTTTAGATTAGAGTGGTGCTGGAAAAGCACAGCAGATTGGGCAGCATTTGAGGATCAGGAAAATCGACGTTAAGGGCAAAAGTCCTTCATCAAGAATGGAGGCAGGGAGCCCCCAGGGTAAAGAGTTAAGTGGGGAGGTGGAGGTTGTGGGGGTGCGGTGTGGAGGTGGTGAGGGATAGTGGAGCTGGGGAGAAGGTAGCAAAGTGTACAATAGGTGAATGGGGGTGGGGATGGGGGTGAGGTCAGAGGGGATGGTGGAGCAGATAGGTAGGAAGGGAGATAGGCAGGTGGGTCAGGACCAGTTTCCTCATTTCCCCTCCCCCCACCTTACCCCTGTTCCAACCTTCCAGCTCAGCACTGTCCTCATGACCTGTCCTACCTGCTAATCTCCCTTCCCACCTATCCACTCCGCCCTCCCCTCTGACTTATCACCTCCATTCCCACCCCCATTCACCTATTGTACTCTTTGCTACCTTCTCCCCAGCAACCCCCCCTCCCCCCCTTCCCCTCCAGTTCTCTCTCCACCCTGGAGGCTCCCTACCTCCATTCCTGATGAAGGGCTTTTGCCCGAAACATTGATTCTCCTGCTCCTCGGATGCTGCCTGACCTGCTGCACTTTTCCAGCACCACTCTAATCTAAACTCTGGAAAGCACTGATGCCAATGTTGCAAGTAACCATTATAGTGTGGAACGTATGAATATCCTGTACTTTACTGGGAAACATGATGTGGAGTGGCCAGTGTTGGACTGGTGTGGACAAAGTTAAAAATCACACAACTCCAGGTTATAGTTCAACAGGTCTATTTGGAAGTACGGTACAAACTTTCGGAGTGTCACTCCTTCATATTTCCAAATAAACCTGTCGGACCAGAACCTGCTATTGCATGATTTTTAACTTAATTGGGAAAGGTGGATTGTCCAAGGAACCTTTCCCAGACTGAGTGACAAGGAACTCCAAATAAAGACTGATTTGTGCAGCTGAACATAGGACTCAGATTTCTTTTAAAATCCATCTTCAACAATTGTTGTTGGGAACAGGGTGCTGCACTGCTCTGCTATTGACTATCTGGTCCCTAAATGGGGAAGAATGTTTAGTACTACCGCCCTTCAGGTAGAGGACAAACCATGTAGTTGATTCTGTCTGTAAGTTGTGGCACTATAAGAACTAAGAGAGAGAAAGGAGTTGAGCTGTGTGTGGACAATCGATAGGCCCTAGCTCACCTGGTACAATCAAGTACCCCACTGTTGAATAGGGAGAAAACATTGACAAAACATTAGATAAGAAACAAATCGATCAAATGGTTAAAGCTAATTGGAGCCTCAACAAACCCACCTCTTTTGAAAGAGGGTGCTTAACAAAGAAAGAGAAACAGAGAGGACAATGTCTTCATACTAGTACTTCAAGCTCATGATGAATTTACAAACTGCTTGAATCATTTGAGGGTGAGACAACAGGTACCAAACAGAATACCAGCTGGGCCAATATTAGCAACCCCTCAACCAACGTGAATAATTAAAAGATAAATTCTTTGGTCAGCAGACATTTATCACAGCTGAGCTGCATTGAGGTAAGCTCCCTCATTGTGACTGTGTGCGATAGCTACTCGTTTTGGAATGCGAATTGGATGTAAAACTAATTGTACATTCCACTCTCACTCTGAGAAAAACAGCAAGTTAAAAGCTGAGATTGAAAGGAAGCAAAAGAAGTGTTCATAAGTTGTAGGAAAAAGATAGAGAGAGAGAGATAGAGAAAAAAAAGATAGAGAGACAGACAGAAAAGGAGAGATAGAGAGATAGATAGAGATAGAGAGATAGAGAGATAGAGAGAAGGTTCGAGAGTTAGAGAGAGAGAGACATTGAGTTGAGAGAGATCGAGATAGAAATATAAACAGATATAGAGATAGAGAGATTTAGAGATAAACAGAGAGAAAACAGCTTCTGTACTATGGTCCCTGAACCGAATATTAACTCTTTGATGTCTGGTTTGTGTCCATTTTCATTAATAGTTGTTAAAAATTGTCTTGTGTGTTTTTGCTCCATGGAGCTTGAGATCTGGGGATGTTTTGACTATCAGTTCCCTAAAATAAAGAAATGTTGATTTAGAATTTGTTTCTCTGTAGCTTGGTTAACAAAAGTACTTTTTTGGAATTGCTTGAAGAAAGCTAATTGATGATGAAAGTAATCAAGTCAACTGGAATGGCTTATTTCCTCTTTCCTAAAATACTGTATACTTTGTGTTTTGTGCAGATTGAGAAAGTGTGCTGTGTAAATACTTAATTTCAGAATCTTTGTAATTGAATTATCAAATTTGGAATTTTATTTCCTGGTTGGAATGAACTTCCAGATATCATTCTAACCTCGAGTGAATTTTTATTTCTGGAGTTTAAAATCACACAACACCAGGCTATAGTCCAACAGGTCTACTTTTGGAAGACAAGATTTGCTCATATTAAACGTTAATTGATGTGAATTGTGCTCTTAAAAAACAGGGAAAATTGGAATTTTGAAAATTTAATTTTCTTCAGATGAAATTGTCTGACAATATGCTCTAAAATCTGAGATATTAGGGAATTGAAAAATGTAAGATCTAACAAGGGCATTCTTCTGTTTAAGAAAGAACTATGACAAGTGGCTGTTATTCCTGTCCAGGAGGAAGAGGAGCTGTCAATGTAATTACTTCCAGAAGTTTTTGCCCCACCCTGTTAGATCAGCAGTAAACTATCAGTGCAGCTCAAAGAATTTATATCTTCTGCATGTAGGTTGGCTCGCTGAGCTGGAAGGTTCATTTTCAGATGTTTCATCACTGTACTGGGTAACATCTTCAGTGAGCCTTCGGATGAAGCTTCATCTGGATGCCCATTGATGATGTTACCCAGTATGGTGACAAAACGTCTGAAACTGAACCTTCCAGCTCACCGAGCAAACCTATATCCAGAACCTCAACCTGAGCAACAACTCTTCTCTAAACTTGCTAATTTATATCATCCATAAGTATATAATTTTTATTGACAGAGCTACTTGGACTAATGAACCTATTCTGCTCAAAGTCAGATAATTACAGATACAGAAGGTTTTTCCAACAGTTTTGAACATCTGAACTTGGCTGCAGATTTTCAATGTTGCAACACAACAATAGCTGAGTCACCCTCAACCCATCAAGCCATTTACACTGAACCCACTTACACTGACATGAAATTACCAGGAATAATGGAGAAAGGACTATGATGGCACAATGGATCTGTGCACCATTTTTAAAAACAACAATTGCATCTTATATTTTCTGATGATAGTGATTTCCCAGCTGGTTTAAATGTTGGGCAGGGAAAGATATCAGTGCATGACTTCAGGTCAGCATTTTCTTTTAAGGAAGTAAGAATTCTTGGAATCTAAATGGGTTGGGTTGTTGATGTGAGGGAGCAGAGAATAGAGTATTTGGAAATGGAGTCCTCTGTTCGTTAGTGGTACTAAGTGTATCTCGCAGGTACTGAACAGAAGCAAATGTGGCTTATCGGTAGTTGAAAATGCATTTCACTATTTAAAAGATCAAATAAATCAATAATAATCACATATAAAATGGCAGAACCAGCAACTGCTACAATCAATCAGTTGTAAGATTTTGACTTCTTAGTGTGTACACATGATGTTTGGTCAAGATGAGTACAAAGCAACTTAACTGGATTTATACAGAAGTTTTCCATCACTCCTTAAAGACAGGATTTTTTTCACATACCCCACTCCATCACCATATTTCACACACAAGTTTGTTAAAAGAATGGAGGATAATATTTCCACATTAACCATCATTTAAAAGTACTGCAGAATGATACAACAAAATTTTCTCACTTTTCTGCATTGGTATTTGTGAAGGTCAAAAGGAATGCAGTATTAAAGAAAATGTCATTTGATGATCATACCTATTCTGCATCAGCTCTAACTCAAAATTCATTGATGTTTCTCTGACTAAACTCTAAGCTGAAATTTCATAATTAATTCAGCAAGTCAGCCAATATAAAGAGATTTGAGCAATAGTAATCCAAGTCTGTGTTAAATTGCATAATTATAAATTCAGCACAAGCAGGAAACTAATCTGCTTGATCAGAAAATTCACCTCATTTTCATTTAAGATTCTAGTTTCACATCAACCAAAACAAAATAAGTAATAAAGTAGGAGATGTGAATTTTGGAAATAAGATTCCATGTATTGTTCATATCAAAATAAGGGATGCGTTAGTCTTTTTCTCTGTAGACAATTAAAGATGTTGTAACATTCCCCTTCTTGAAAAGTAAAAAACTGCCCAAACCCCTACCAGCTATCCCAATGTCAGAAGGTTATCAATCGATCACATTTCCTATCAGAATGAGTTTTCCATACTCCTAAAGATCCAAACACCATTACTGTCTTACCTGATAGTAAAACAATAGACAATAGAAAGGTGAAACCCATTATTTAAGTGTTTTGCAGCTCCACGATCCACACTCAGATCTTTGGTTCCTGGCCATTACTGGCCCGGCTTTTGGGAGGTAGTCTCTAACCACTCATTTCCTTCCCTTTAACACTTGAGAGTTTGAATTTACCATATATGGGGACTGTAAGGACAGTTTTCAGTTATGTCATCCTGACACTTTCCAAACTGGTTTGGAAGAAGAATCACCAAACCCATTTATTGCATTACACTCTGATGCTATATAAAAGCCTAATTGTTTTGCTTCTTAGTGTTGTTTGAAGAATTAGATCAACTGTTCAATTGTTTGTGACAGAATGAATATTGAGAGCTATGTTACAATCGCACAATCGCTACAATCTCTGTTAAATAATTTAAACTCTGCATTTCATTAAATGTGCTTTGTAATGTGTTTAATTTACATCTCACATTTTTGTAGAATCTCTACAGTGTGGAAGCATGCCGTTAGCCCCATCAAATCTACACCAACCCTCTGAAGAGTTTCCCAGAAATTCTAAAAATTCAAAAGCAGAACTTCAATGCTCTGAAGATCTCGGTGGAAGGCTTTAGTAAATAAATTCACATGCTGGGTTAGCTGTGGCTCAGTTGTTGCGTATTAACAACAAGTCAGAAGACTCTAGTAGTCACACTCTAGGATTTCAACAAAGCAATCATAGCTAATATCTACATAGCACTGCGGGAGTGCTACACTGTCAGACATCCTGTCTATTAGATAAAACACCAGAGGTTTGCCTGCTGTCTGAGATAGATATAAAAGATCTAATTGCATTATTTTAGAAAAAAATCAGGAGAATTATCCTTGGTATGTTGGATAACAGTTATCTTTCAATCAACACAATAAAGAAACAGATTTTCTTCTGATTGATACATTGTTGCTATGGGATTCCTATTGTGTGCAAGTTGGCTATTGTGTTTCCTCCATTAGGTCAGCAACTTCACTTCAAGAAATAAGGGTTTTATTGGCTGTATGATGCTTTGAGACAGCAGATGGAATGAGGGTGGTCCTGCAAAATTGTTTGACTTTCTTTTCCTTACTTGACATTTTTCTTTCTTCTTTAATTGCAATTCAAGTGATGCAAATGTAACTTTGAGATATAAAAAGAATAACAAGGAACAGATGAAAAGACTAATCTAATGTTGCAGCAATACATGAGCTTAATTTTCTGCCAGGACTAAGTGGTTGATTTACATCTGATTAAAGTTTCCATTCAGCACTGGTTGACAGTAATCTGCCTGAAACAAATTTGACAAAAGATACTTATCATTCTGGTCCACACCTTGAAACTAATTGCATTTCATGATGCATTGGTTGCTTAGATTCATAGTAGCCCTACAGCGTAGAAGCTGGTCATTCAACCCATCAATTCCACACTGACCCTCTGAAGAGCATCCCTCCCAGACCCATCAGGATGAAGGGCTTATGCCTGAAACATTCATTGTCCTGCACCTTGGATGCTGCCTGATCTGCTGTGTTTTTCCAGCACCACACTCTTCGTTTCATACCTCGACAACATTGATTGTACATCAAAGGTTGAAGGTGCAAGGGATTAACATTTCCATGCCATTGTGTTTATTTTATAGCACATTTTATACGAAATTGGAAGAGTGGATTAAGCACTGGCAGGCATGATCAGTTTGTATCGGATTAGTTTGAAAACTATAGACTAGTGTCCTTACTTCAATAAAAGCAAAGTATGGCAGATGCTGGAGATCTGAAATAAAAATTGAAAGTTGCCTGAGAATCTCAGCAGCTTTGGCAGCAAAGGTGGACAGAGAAACAAAGTTAACCTTTCAAATCCAAAATGACTCTGCTTCTGAATAGATGCTGCCAGACCTGCTGAGTTTCTCCTGCCTTCAGTGAAGGTACTCACTTTCTCCTCATCTGGATTCTACTCTCTCAACATTGGTGTAGAGCTCTGTTTGCTCAGGGGCCTATTTGACGTCCACCATCAGGAGCAATTCCATCCCACTGTGCTTAACTGGTGACGAAGCACAATTCCTAGCTATTGAGTGTCCTAACACAGGCTGCATTATGGATTGTTATGGCGCTGTGGTAGTGCCCCTACCTCTGAACCAGAACACCTGCGTTCAAATCCCACTTATTCCAGAGGTGTGTCATAACATTGTAACGGGGAGGGAGTAACGTCAAATTTCTTTGTATGATCTGATAATTGTGTAACCTTGATGGCTGTTGTGATAACCTCTCCACCAATGTGAGTGTATGGAAATGGGAATGCATTACAAACATAACGTGCAGTTATCAGATTCTAATTTATCAAAAAATTGTCCATAGTCAGTAGGAGCTACAAAATAAATGCTTTTTGAGGACAAAACCGCATCAGTAGTTATGGAATACAAATAAGAAATCAGTTCATACTATGAAACAAATTCTCGACTGCTAGCTTCTGACAGAGCGTCTCTTACTTGGAGAGAGTATCATATGCATGGAGTTTGGTCAAACAGACATCTTCCTCACCATGACTTGAATTGATTGGGGAATCATGCCTGAATTCCTCGGGAACCTCTCCCAGCTATTGAGGCTCTCTGACAAAAGTGCAAATGTATAAACGTGGAGGAGAAGCAATGGCCTAGTGTTATCCAGAATAATCCAGAGATCCAAGTACCATTCTGGGGACCCGGGTTCAATTCCTGCCACGTCAGATGGCAAAATTTGAATTCCACAGAAATATGGAGTTAAGAATCTAATGATGACAGTGAATCCATTGTCAATTGTAGAAAAAAAACCCATATGGTTCACACTTGTTGTTTAGGAAGGGAAACTGTCATCCTCACCTGGTCTAGCCTCATTGTGGCTCCATACTCACAGAATTGTGGTTGAGTCTAACTGCACATTGATCGGTAAATTCTGGCTTAGCCAGTGGTGCCATATCTTGTGAATGAATAAAAACAAGTGCTGATAGATGATTATTTCATGGAATTCTATGGTGGTTCTACCAAATTTCCTGCATAACTTTGACAGGATATTGGAACAAAAACTCGAGAGAACCCCAAAGAATTTCTAGTCCATAATATACATTGCAGGTACACATACATTAAATGGAAAAATGGCATTTCAGTTATCAACGCTATGGATGAAGAATTGATGCTTTGACAAACATCCATTATTAATCTATCCGTCTTTATTGTGTATAAACTAATGATGGTCATTAGTGTTGTCGCCTCCATTTAAACTTACAAGCTTAGAAATCGTCATTCGTGTAAGACCTCATACATCCATTCATTAATGGAAATTGAAACATGGGACTGTAGTTCAGGCACTACTGCAGAAATCCATCACTCAAATGAATCTCTGCCATCGAATAGCTGTGGGAAGAGAAGTTTCCCCTTAAATTTGTGGAGATCCAAGTAATTTTTTCAATGTTCCACCTTCTGGCTTTGTTGGAACTACTCAGCTCTCCTCTATCACTGAGGGTTGACCTAACCTTGTTGGTATTTTCAAATTATACAGCAACTGGACCTATATGCAGTGTTTACCCTGCACTTGGTTATCTTGGTCCTTGAAAAGAATGAATGATTTTGAAAGAACACAGCAGGGTTATTACATAATATTACCCAGTGAGTCCATCCATACATGTGGCAAATGGCGAAAATGGTTTTGTTGTTCAATTGCCAGGCCACACTTTAAAGCACTGAGGGTCCTGATAATACAGTCAGCTGAAGTTACAAATCCTATTGTCCTGGAAATAAAAGCAAAATGTGTTTCAAATATTATCATATAGAAAGCAATTGTTCAAAGTCAATTTGTTCTTGCAGACATTAGGTTTCAACATAGTTAAAAGAAGAAGGTATTGAATTGAGAGAATATATTCAGTGAAAAGATCAATTTTGAGTGTAACACAATTCAAACTACATGCGTATTCCCCTCCCCTCCCTTTTCTGCCTTCTGCGGTCCATTCCCTCCGGGACATCCTGGTCCATTCTTCCTTCACTCTCAACGTCCCACACCCCACCCCACAGCCCCAGGGCACCTTCCCCTGCAATGGCTAAAGGTGTAACACCTGCCCATTTACCTCCTCCCTCCTCAATATCTAAGAGACCAAACACACCTCCCAGATGAAGCAGTGCTCAACCTGTACTTCACATAATCTACTCCACTGCATTCACTGCTCACAATGTGCTCTCCTCTACATTGGGGAAATGAAGTGGAGACTAGGGACCGTTTTGCAGAACACTTATGTTCTGTCTGCAAAAATAACACTGAGCTTCCTGTTGCCTGCCACTTCAACACCCCACCCTGTTTCCTGGCCAAAATCACACTCTCAGGCTTGCTGCAGTGCTCCAGTGAAGCTCACTGTAAGCTGGAAGAACAGCACCTCATTTTCCTCAGAGACCCTGCAGCCTTCTGGACCCAAAATCAAGTTCAATAACTTCAGGACTTAAATGTTCCTATGTCCCAGCCCCCACCCCGTCACATCCTGCCTTGTTATCACACAGTCTGCTATTACACAATACCCATTGCTTGTCACTAACAGTCCCCACTAACAGCTATTTATCATCCTCGCCAGATCATTAATCACTCCTTTGACTGTCCAATTTTTCTTCTCTCTCTTTGGCCTCTTTGGTTAATCCTTACCTCTCCTCCCTATACTATCTTCTGCACATAAACATTTTCCTAGCTTCTATCAGTCCTGAGGAAGGATCACTGGATCTGAAACGTTAACTCTGATTTTCTCCACAGATGCTGGCAGACCTGCTGAGATTTTATAGCAATTTCTGTTTTTGTTTCTGATTTATTGCGTCCGCAGTACTTTTGGTTTTTATCACACTTAATGCTGTTTTGTTTCCTGGGATACAGGAATCAACATGCTGGAGAATGAGAATCCCTTTCTTCTCTTTCTCATAATCATATTAATTAATCTTATTGAGGTTCTGCTTTGCTGAGATAAAATGAAGAACCGTGGATACTGGAGTTCTGAAAAAAACAAAAACAGAAATTGTGGGAGAAACTCAACAGGTGTGGACAGCATCCACAGAAAGTGTGTGTGGGGGGTTAACATTTTGAGTCCATTATGCTTCTGTTCTTTTGAGACTGGGTTAAAGGCAGATTTTAGAAATAAAACTTCCTTTTCAGCTTTTCAATACTGACAGTGGGAGGGCAAAGTGGAAAGATTGTTGGCAGTGGGCTGAATGGCCTCTCACTTTAGCCCATCACTTTGATAGATTAAGGTTATTGAGCACTTTGCCAGTGACATTGGAGTAAAGCCTGCAATCGCGAGGTGGTTGCAGGTCACTGAGGAAGTCAGAAGACATGGAACCATTCCTCCTGCAAGTGGTTTAAAGACCTATTGATGGGTCCCTTTAGATGGTAGAAGATCATACAGTCCCCACAACATGGAAGCAGGCCATTCAGCCCAACCAGTCCACACTGACCATTGGAAGTGTATCCCACCAGACTCACCCCATACCTTGCATTTCCCATGTTCAATCTCCCTAGCCTGCACAACCCCTTAACTCTCACACCACATCCATGTTCACCAGTCTCACTTCATGACCCCTTCCTACTAACACAGTAAAAACACATTCTCAGAACAAGACTTCAAATAAAAGGTATTCACACCAGCAAGATTTCAGTATTTTAAGAATTTCTAATCTGACTAGATGTTCAGTCCCTCAAATTTCATTGTCCTCACAGCTTATTTTTCCTGGTAAGTTTCACAAAAACTCAGGACACCTTTGTAAATGCATTTACATTCAGAATCACATAGTGATAGTGAGGTCTTTGCGTAATAAAGTTAAAACCCTCCTCATTCCCGGGGGTGCTCCGTGGAAAGGAAATTGGGCTGAAGTTAAAGCAGACATTTATGGATTGCCCTCATTTTCATAACGCATTGTCAACTTCAGATATTTTAACCAACTGTCCACTCACTTTATATTAAAGCAGGAAATCCCTCCATTGTATTTTGGGACACCTTAATAGGTATGTTTTGGAATTATCATTCTACTTGTGTAAAATATTCATCCATTTAATATTCTGAATGTAAAGTACTTTATATTTAGAAGGTTAATGAAATGAATGCCGACTGTATCTACCATTATCTATCAATATCTTTTCTGGTAATATTCTCTGAGGAAGATGAAATTAGTGAATGCTGATTTCAGAAATGTGATATTTTGATGGTTACACTATTTTTTTTAAACTATTGATAGTGAGCATAGAGAATTCTTCCAATGTTTTTCTTAAGCTAAAGTACACAGAAATTATTCAAGTCAACAACTTACCAGTATTTCATCATCTATATTTTCAGTTTGATTAAAATGGCCCAGATGAGGAGAATGGCAAAGAAAAACCAACGTAAAATGCTCCAGATAAAATAACACATAGAATTTTGCCTAGGTAGATAGAAGACAAAATTATTTCTATCAAAATAGATTTCAGGATCCATAGAGCGAGCTTGGATCTGTGAGTTATTTGGCTACACTTGCAGATAATCAAAAATACTTTTTGGCTTTTGTTCTCCTACAGCATGTAACATTTTTACACACCTTGACTCATGGCTTTCTAACCAGTAAAGTGAGCAGACGACAAGCACCATGTTGGAAAGACACAAATCCCAGAGTTACCAAGTGCCAAGAGTGATACAGTGGTAAATAAAGTCATAGAGATGTACGGCATCGAAACAGACCCTTCGGTCCAACTCATCCATGCTGACCAGATATCCCAACCCAAACTAGTCCCACCTGCCAGTACCCGGCCTATATCCCTCCAAACCCTTCCTATTCATATGCCCATCCACTTGTCTTTTAAATGCTGTAATTGTACCAGCCTCCACCACTTCCTCTGGCAGCTCACTCCAGACAAATACTACCCTCTGTGTGAAAAAGTTGCCCCTTAGTTCTCTTTTATATCTTTCCCCTCTCACCCTAAACCTATGCCCTCTAGTTCTGGACTCCCCCCTGCAAGGGAAAAGACTTTGTCTATTTACCCTATCCATGCCTTTCATGATTTTATAAACCTCTGTAAGTCACCCCTCAGTCTCCGACACTCCAGGGAAATAGCCCCAGCCTATTCAACCTCTCTCTATAGCTCAAATCCTCCAATGACAGCATAACACATGAATTAGCTTCTACCAACACACATTGCTGTGAAAACACTTGCTACAATTGAAAATGAAATATAAGCTGAGGAAAAAGGTCCATTAGCAGTAACAGATGTGCAATCTGGGATGATAATTTAACTGTTTTCAGCACAGATGCAGTTATATAAAGGATCTTCATTTTTGTTCTTATTAAAATGTATTTTCATGTTTTGATTTTAGCCAATACTGTAAATGGGTGATGTTAGTTGGTGGGTTTTAAATGAAGTGCATATTGCTAGTGAAAAGATGGGAATAATTTTAACTTAAGTCTGGGCAAGAAACACTTAGGATGAGATGGAACACTGCCACATATACCTGGCCAATGTTAAGATTGGTGTTGTGAGTGGTGCAGTGGAGATTGTAAAACTAATATTGCACTTGATCGTTTTAGTTTTTTTGAGAAATGTAATGGAGTAACATTTCATCAGGACTAAATATTGTCCAACTGCTGGGCAGATTAGGTTTTCATTGCTCTCCATCATTCTGAGTAATGAATGGCTGATGTGAAATTTTAATCCATGGTAAGCTGATCTCTCACTGTCATGGCTGTTTGCACCATTTCAGTTGGGATTTCTCTCATCTACTAAAGCTATGACAAGACATTGAGAATTCCATGCGCATTTGTGTGCAACTCTTTAACTAAAACTCAGAGATCCATTATACGACCTGGAATGATTTCATGATTTTGCACGGCTAAAAGATAGTGAAGTACAAAGATGTAGTTGATGTATCTGCATCTGTCGGCTGGTCTATTGGGCATCAGAGTGCATGAAGTGACCAATTAATATAAGTGACTTTCCTAAGTTTCAACAGGAAAGATGTAAAGCTAGCTGCCAGTTCAATAATGCAAATATGTCTGTATAAAATCCCATCCCAATCATTGACCTTCACGCTGATCAGTTTAAGTCTCCTAAATTGCATAAGGACTTTCAAGTGAAAGCAAAGTACTGTGGATGGTGGGAATCTGAAATAAAGTTTACAGAGAATTCTGAAGGAGAGTCATATCAAACTCAAAATGTTAACTCTTTTTCTCTCTCCACAGGTGTTGCCAGATCTGCTAGGTTTCTCTCGCATTTTCTGTTTTTATTGCAGAGGGAAGTTGCTCATTAGAAACATGAAGAAATAGGACAAAAGGAGTCCATTCAGCCCAGAATTCTTTTGCCAGCCAAGAGAGAGTAATCCAGCTTAATTCCAACTTCTTTATACTGGTTTGTAGCCCTTTGGATTAAAATACCTTAACTGCATGTCCAAGTATTTTTTAAATGCAATGGTCCAGATTTATCTGGTCAGTAGAGTAGATTGGCACTGCCCATGGAGAGGTCTGTGGCCTGACCGTATTATAGTTTATTGGCCATGTCTTTGAAACCCAGTTGAAGTTCCAAAGGGATATTAAAGCCTCTCAAGTGGAGAATGTCAGGTACAAGAAGAGATGGAATCTTGTGGACATGACCCTTTTGTTTTACAATAGTATATGCCCCATTGAGTTAAGCTTTTAAAAGTCAAGTTTTTCTGTAAGTGAATGAGTTCATGAATGGGTGAGTAATTGAACAGATTTGTGAATATGTGAGGTTTTTGAGGCAGGTGAGTGGGCAATATGGGAGGGTTTCAGGGATAGTCAGGACTGGGGGTTAGGTGAGGAGGGGCTTGTAGTCAGTCATTGGGGGTGATTAGATGAGTTTCATTATGATGTTCACTTGGGCCTCACTGAATGCTAATCAGTTTGGCCAGGCTATTTCCAAAGCAAAAAGGCAGGTTCCTCATATCCAGCCCACGTCTCCACCCTGAGCTCAGCATCAGGGAGGGTCGCAGAAGGTGAATATCAATCCATCTCCAGTGTAAGTTTTCTGAACAATTTCACTGCATCTGTGCATTAGTTACCAATAAGGTCTCCCAACCCATCTTCCATCTCTGACTATTCCAAAACCAGAGGGGGTTTTTGGCTCAACTAGCACTTTAAGCAGTGACTTTCAGACACTTATCCCACATGCCCCATTCTCCCTTTCAATCTTCTATTAAATACTGTATCCTAGACCCCCTGGTTATTGTGTACTCTGCTAAGGAAGGTTTGTCTGTCCAATTGACTCGGCCCAAGCCCCATGTGATTTTATGCATCGCAATTCAATCATTCTTCAGCCTTCTTTGTTCCAATGAAATGATCAATGCCTCCCCAATCATTCCTCAGAGCTAATACATTTCAGCCATGGCATGATCCTCACATATTCCTGTGGTCTCATGTTTTTCGTGTGATCATTAAGCTGCAGACAGAAGTTCAGAATGACTAGGTTTAGGTAAGTACAAAATTTACCTCAGAACTTCCTCTTCTGCTGGCGAGCCTGAAAGAGATACCTTGGGATCTGTTAAAAACGGTGTAAATATATTAGATTATACCCCCATAAAATTGTATTACACAACGGTCTAAGCAATCAGAGATTTGCAGATAAAAAATGAAGAAACTTTGCTAAGATAGAATTAGCAAGAAAAAGAGGCATTGTGGGTTGATTTTAATGCTGACAGATTTAAAAGTAAGGGGCATCAAATCCCACATCTGCCAACAACCTACTCAGTGCTGCCCTCTACATTTTTACAAACTCTGTTGGCCCATAGCTAGCTGAAAATGTGTTGCTGGAAAAGCGCAGCAGGTCAGGCAGCATCCAAGGAGCAGGAGATTCGACGTTTCGGGCATAGGCCCTTCTCATTCCTGAAGAAGGGCTTATGCCCGAAACGTCGATTGTCCTGCTCCTTGGATGCTGCCTGACCTGCTGCGCTTTTCCAGCAACACATTTTCAGCTCTGATCTCCAGCATCTGCAGACCTCACTTTCTCCTGGCCCATAGATAGACCAATTGATGCCCATGTAGGCAATTCATGGCCCACAGGGAGTTGATGGCTGAGTGGTTTTGTTGATTGTCTATTAGACTATTAATCCAGAGAGCCAAATAATGTCTGGAGATCTGGGTTCAAATCCTAAATGACAGCTGGTGGAATTTGAATTCAATAAAAGAAACTGGAAGTAAGAGTTTCATGATGACTGTGAAACCATTGCTAATTATCAAGGAAAACCCATCTCAGTCACTAATGTTCTTCAGGAAAGGACACATGACTCCAGACCCACAGCAATGTGGTTGACTCTTAACTCCCCTCAGGGCAATTAGGGACCATCAATAAATGGAGAAAGTGAGGGCAGCAGATCAGAATTGAGAGTGTGGTGCTGGAAAAGCACAACCGGTCAGGCAGCGTCTGAGGAGCCAGCCCAGTCAGTGACGTTCCCATGCCATGAATGAATATGAAACAAACCTTAGGCACGTCATCCTACAGCTGCTGGGATTTGATAAGTGCATGGGAAGGCTCTTGCCAAACGTTCAGTCTGACATATTTCCTTGTTGTAGCTGCGGCAAGGTGGGGAGGGTGGCCACAATGTTGGGTGTGGTGTTCTCTGCCCCTGAGTTTGACCCCAATCCCTGCCCCAGTTTCACCCTCTCAACTCACCATGATCACCCATATACCCATACCCAACACCCTCTCCTACTGGTGTGGTCCAGGTGAGAAGCCACAAACTGAAGTGGGACTTAGGTGATGAACCTGAAAGACCCTATGCCAACAACCAACAAAGTGAATGCCATTTACAAAATACCCTGCAAGGACTGCAGTAAACACTACACCCGACAGGCAGGCAGGAAACTAGCCACCAGGATATAACAACACCAATTTGCCACCAAAAGGCATGACCGGCTATCACTAGTATCCTTACACACACACGAGGAGGGACATCACTTCGACTGGGACAACACATTCATCTTAAGACAGGCTAAACAGAGACACGCATGGGAATTCCTCGTGGCCTGGCATTTAAATGGGAACTCCATTAACAAACACATTAATTTGGACCCCATTTACCAACCTCTCAGAAAAAGAACTGGAAGTGATATCACCCACCACAACAGATCAAGGCACACAAACCACTAGCGGAACAGAACACCAGCACTTCACCAGAGGCTCTCTGATGATGCTACCTGGCATGGTGACAAACCATCTGAGAACAAACCTATCAGCTGAGCAAGCAAACTTAGAACCTGAAGGTGGGACTTCCATGCCTCAGAGACAGGAAGCTTTCCCCCGGAGAACTCTAGCCAATCAGAGGCCAGGGTGAAAATAACAAATGCTGGAGATCACAGTGGGTCAGGCAGCATCCAGGGAGAGACAGCAAGCTAATGTTTTGAGTCTTGATGACTCCTCATCAGGGGTCAGGGATTCCATGGTTCTTTGGACCAAGAACCTGGATGCACCCAATGAATGGCCAATCAGCTGCTAGATTGCTGCAAGACTGCTGTTCTTGTGCTGGGTGGGTATCCCATACTCCACTGGGTGGAGATAGAGACACCCCATTAGACTTACCTCAGTGTATTCTTTCATTATTTACCAGGTTTCCAACTGCCCACTGAAAAGTGGAAATGTTTGAAAAACATGTTATATACCACACAACAAACTCAAATATCCAGCTGGAAAATTAGCACAATAATAAAATTTTTAACATCCTACCTTCAATAACATTAAGTTCCACAGGACTCAACAAGTCCCACAAAAACCTTGCAATTCCACACCAGTACATGCCTTGGTCATTCTTTGTTAAGCGGTCCATCATGACTAAGAATTCTCCTGCGTCATTGTCAGTTTCTATGGTTATTCTTCCATCAGAATTTGTCTTCCTCGAATGTTGGGTTTTGACTAAAATTACGCAGTCTTCCCTGTTGTCACCTTTGCACCAGTACTTTGGAGAACTGCTGTAATGTTTGTTGTATTTACACCTGATGATAATGGATTGTCCCACTGATCCATTTATGACAGCAGGTCCAGTTAGGATGGCGCCTGAAACTGTTCAGTGAGAAATTATGACACAATATACATTAAAACTCAATAAAGTAAATCACTGCAACAGATGAGTAATTAGATTAGATTACTTACAGTGTGGAAACAGGCCCTTGGGTCCAACAACTCCATACCAACCAGCCGAAGTGCAACCTATCCAGACCCATTCCCCTACGTTTATCCCTTCACCTGACACTATGGGCAATTTGGCATGGCCAATTCACCTAACCTGCACATTTTTGGACTGTGGGAGGAAACCGGAGCACCCAGAGGGTGCTCACACAGACACGGGGAGAATGTGTAAACTCCACACAGACAGTCGCCTGAGGCGGGAATTGAACCCGAGTCTCACATGCTGTGAGGCAGCAGTGCTAACCACTGTGCCACTGTGCTGCCCACAGCTGTAGAATGTATCTCGAATACTTAACAATTAAAAATGGACATTGAGACTCCTCAACTTAAACTCCTACTTTGATCATTCTAATGGCATTTTCAAGATGCCCAGCGCATCTTGAGAAGTTGTGTAGAAAACATTCTGAACTGGAACCTTGCTCCCCTTGGGACTATCAGCTCCAAGGTCTTTGTTACAGGGAGAGATTATACACAGCTGGCAATCCTTCAATTTGTCAATATTGTAAAGGGATTAGGTGAAGGAAAACTATTTCTGTTGGATGGCAATAGTTTCAAAATGTAGATCAGGCTTAACAGGAATGAACTGAGAGGGAAATACCCCCAGCAGACAGAAACATAGAAGATTGGAGCAGCTCCCAGTGTTCAGATAAGATGATTCATAAGGAGCACATTAACATCAACATCTGTTCAATTGTTGACACGTGTGTCTATCTAAAGTCCAAAGAATTGCACTTGCATATCAGGAGTAGAGCTGACCCATATCCTGCCTGAAATATCAATTCAACTGGATTTTCAGAATTTTCCAAAACACAACTACTGTTCAAAGTTTGTGAGAAGATTTGTAGCTCGGGTGCTCATTGCTGTGGTTCTGTTCGCCGAGCTGGGAATTTGTGTTGCAGACGTTTTGTCCCCTGTCTAGGTGACATCCTCAGTGCTTGGGAGCCTCCTGTGAAGCACTTCTGTGATGTTTCCTCCACCATTTGTAGTGGTTTGAATCTGCCGTTCCAGTTGTCAGTTCCAGCTGTCCGCTGCAGTGGCCGGTATATTGGGTCCAGGTCGATGTGTTTGTTGATAGAATCTGTGGATGATTGCCATACCTCTAGGAATTCCCTGGCTGTTCTCTGTTTGACTTTTCCTATTACCATACATCAAGAATATTTCCGAACTGACAGCCAGACTACTACGACCACTAGGACTCATAACAGCACACAAACCAACAGCCACTCTCAGACAACAACTCACCAGGACAAAGGACCCGATACCCAGCATGAGCAAAACCAATGTAGTGTACAAAATCCCATGCAAGGACTGCACAAAACACTACATAGGACAAACAGGAAGACAGCTAACGGTCCGCATCCATGAACACTAACTAGCCATGAAACGACACAACCAGCTATCCTTAGTAGCTACACACGTGGATGACAAGCAGCATGAGTTCGACTGGGACAACACTACTATTATAGGACAAGCCAAACAGAGAACAGCCAGGGAATTCCTAGAGGCATGGCACTCATCCACAGATTCTATCAACAAACACATTGATCTGGACCCAATATACCGACCACTGCAGCGGACAGCTGGAACTGACAACTGGAAGCGGCAGAGACAAACCACTATAAATGCCGGAGGAAACATCACAGAAACACTTCACAGGAGGCTCCCAAGCACTGAGGATGTCACCTAGATAGGGGACGAAACGTCTGCTACACGAATTCCCAGCTCGGCGAACAGAATCACAACAACTACTGCATTATGAGATAGTCCTTATGCCCTTAATGTTTAAAGTAAATCAGAACTTGTGGCAAGGAACAAAATTCTTGCATGATCAATGACATACATAAAAGGGTTGATCAGAGAGGTCTGTACATATATCTGATTAGTGTATTTTGGTTGGGTCTAGTTGGCCCTGTACCGTGTAACACGATGGATTCCTTCTTCCTTTGTTGAGAGCAAATAGTTGGCCAGTCAGATGTTCGAGGAGTGAAATGATTTCGACTTTGAGATGGGTCTTTTAGTGATTATCACCTAATTTTGTCATAGCCCATGTTATTTAGACCTTTACAAACTTCCATCCAGGAAGTTGCCACAGAAAATTGGAAAGCTTAACCCTGCCAATCAGATAGTAATCAGATGGCAGTGAGTTTATAAAAAAAACCCTCTCATTCCAATTTGTAGAAAAGAATTAGAAAGAGCTGCAACATACATCAACACGATGTGACAGAGCACTCATCCTGTTTGAAGGATCAAGCTAACCGATATAGAGAGCTACTGCTCTCGCCTGCTACCACATCAGTTTTACCAGAAAACCACAAAACGTTTGACGGCTTCAATGTCAGGAAGACAGAGCAGACTTAATCAGGTTGTAGCTGGGTTTTTGCAAGAATGTGATTTTCCTTTTTACTGCACCTGCTCAACGCAAACCTGCTTTGCTTCATCCTAAATGGAAGAAGTTTCCTTCATAATTCACAGTGCAGCTCAAGGCAGATCAAACCACCCAAGCATAATACATGGTGTGAAACCTCTCTCATTTCCCCCAGCAGCTCTTTAAAATCAAGTTATTGCAATTGATAGTGTGTGGAAAGGCAAGCGATGGATAAGAGGACTGAATGCTCAATTGGACATGCTGCAGACGAGTGGCACTCACAGGGTAATGGTCAGCCTTGATTTTTTACATCTCAGTCAATCAATCATAGTGTTGAACTGGATGACAGAGGCTGAATCCCTGCTCTGGGGCTGAAATGGGGAGGTGAGCTGCCTGGAATCCGAGGAGACTGCCAAGAGCTGTTAGGCTAATGATAAAAAGATAAGGAAAGGCTGCATTTACATAGCATCTTAAATGACTTCGGAGTGCTTTAGAATCAATAAAATATGCTGTAGTTACCATCACTATCACAATGTGAGAAAGGAATACCTTGACCAATTTGTGGTCAGTAAACTCCCTAAACTAACAATTGAATGATTTGTTTGTGGGTGATTGAAGAAGAAAGATTGGGCAGATCATTCCTCTGATCTCCTTCAACTTAACAACGTGAAACCTCTTTCACATTCTGGAGAAGGGAGGTGGGGGTCTCAGACTTCAGTTCTAATCTGGTGCGTTACCATGGTTTCGGTGCTGAAGTCTCCTAGAGTGGGACTTGAGTCATAATATTCTGGATGCCAAGGCTACTGTTCCACAACTGAGCCAGAACTAATGGATGTTCTGCAGACTGGATTTGCTGCAGGATGATTGGATAGCAAGGATTCCAGACATAATAAGACAGTAGGACTGGAAGAGACCTCCTCTAACAATTCATGTTTCTATAAAACTTTGTCTAATGCACACAATTTAATTTCCCCAACGAAGTTTAATGCAATTTGTGTTACTTACCCGAGAAGGACAGCATGAAGAGATGGAATGTAAAATCCATATTTTAAGTGACGCAAAGAAAGTTATAGAATTGTTCTTACTTTATCCCTTCACTCAGCTTTACTGAGCAATGCAACGGAAAGTGAAGTGGTAATTCAAGTCTCTTTCACTTCTAGTTTACAGGAAGTACTGTATATTTTGAGGGATGAGGAGGAACTCGTGACAAGATGAATTAATTTAACCTTAGATGGGTATGTTTTCTGACTGTGGAAGTGTGACAAAGTGAAGGCTATTAGCAAAAGGATGATTTTTGGATGCTTAATCAAATCAAGCAGTAAGTTAATATCAATGGAATGCCAAGTTATCCTGTTTTTAAAAGTTGGCTGAACGTGTTAATCATCATTAATCTGAAACACTTGCCTAGATGAATGAACCATGATATTAAACAATGTACTTCTAATGTAGAAGCAGGATTCCTGAGGGGGCGGATGGGACTAAACCCTCTCGATCACTGCCCCATCTCCTCTACTCTCTTCAAAGCAACACTTCTGCAGCTAACCAGAGGGTGGCCATCTCTATCACAGCAGCCTGATATTTACTGAACATTATTGGAGAGAGCAGGAGAATCTCAGCAGGCCTAGCAACCTCTGGTGGAGAGAAGTCGAGTTAATGTCTTGAATCTGGTATGATTATTTCTCACAGCCTTCGTCAGTGAGAGAGCAAAGCATGTGCACTAGGCAGCTACAGCTTGCCATTCTTATTAAAATGAGTGTCAATACTCAAATCTGCTCAGGGACTGGCCTCATGTACTCCAGTGCAGGATTGTATAAATCCTACCCACAGATCACATGAACCAGTTTCTACTTCAGTGCATTTTGTGTGGTTTCGAAACTGTTCTGTGAGGAAGTTTTTGCTTTTTTTTGCCCTTCTGTCCCAACAACACAAGAGCATAGTCTTCAACTGAACTTTAATAGACTATTGTTTGCAATAGTCTTCTTGACCTTATGGCCAATTATTTCAATTGGAGAGTGATCATTATCGGTAGACTCGATGTTAATATTGCCTGATGTGGCTTGATAATACTTCTGTGAAACACCTTGGGACCGTCCAAAGTCTTTTTCTGACAAAGTAAAATAAAGGTCCGTTCACTGATCAGACTCTCTCATTTCCTCAAATGTACGTAAATAGTGTCCGAGGAGAAAGTGAGCACTGCAGATGGTGGAGATCAGAGTCGAGAGAGTGAGGTGCTGGAAAAGCACAGCCAGTCAGGCAGCAACCGAGGGGTAGGAGAATCGATGCTTCAGGCATATGCCCTTCATCAGGAGCAGTGTCCTGCATAACTAAGAAATACCTTTGGCTTTTGCAAAGGTAGGAAATGTCAGATCCCAATCAACTTGTTTCAAAAGATGGAAGTCTTTTTCTACGATCTGTTATGTGGCTTGTATTATTTCATGTGGGGTTTCTGTACTCTGTTCAATCACTAATAATTATTATCATTACAATAACAGCTCCTGCCAAAACTGCTGACAAAATCATGTGTATTACAGTGATCTACACTGGAAAACATTTTGCAATGTAAAATAGTTAACTCAAGGTCCAGCAGTATGTCAGATTTTAAAATGTCATCTTGTCACCAAGTACCATTGTGTACCAATCTCACCCCAGCCTTCTTTTTTTGATAATCACATCCTACAGCTCTCCATGAATTCTATGTTCCTCTTACTCAACTCCCTTCTTTGTATCATTAGTAGTGGTATCCTCAGCATTCTAGGTCCTCAGCTCCAGATTTCCCTCCTAAATCTGCTCTGTCCTCCATCAAGAATCTCCGCAATACTTCATTTTAATCATGGTTTCAGATTGCCTGTACTAATATCTAAGTGTGTTGTCTGGTATCAGACTTTGGCTGACTGCACTTCTATTAAGCATTTGGGAAAGCTCAGCAATATTAATTAAGTTAAATAAGTCCATTCTTTTGCTGCCAGAACTATGATAAATAAGGATATTTAAAACTTCCCTAATTCTTTTGTTTCTGGTAATGTGTTACAGTTTTTGCTGATATTGATTCCTCCTTGAAATCATAACAACCTTCAGCTGCTATTATGCTGCAATTGGCTATTTTGACAAAACAGCCTAGTAATTTGTCCAGTAATTTGGATATGGATAAAAATCTTAATTATATCCAAAGGAAAATATGCTCAATTCTCACCTTGGAGTTTTCTTTGTTAATCATTCATAGGATATGGTCAGAGCTGATGAGGTCAGTATTTATAGCCCATCCATTATTGGCCTGGAGCAGGTGGTGTTTGATATGATTTTATCTCTAACATGTTATGTTACCTGATGCTCATATTATCCCACACAACGTAAGAAACTGGATGTGGATGTTGTAGTATTGAAGAATCAAACAGATGTTTATTAGAGTAACTGTTATATACTGACCTTCAAGCCTATGACGTTGAAGCATTAGTTTGGATTGCTACATAACCTAGTTTAGAATGTGTGTGGTTGTACCTTATAGACTGAAGTGTAAAACATCTAAACTTAAGTAAATTTCTTTGTTGAAAATATAGTTAATATCTGCATGGCCATACTTATTGTCCATCCCTAGTTGTTCTGAACAGATGCCAGACTGCCTTCAAAAAATTGATGTGTGTATGTGTGTCACTCACAGTCCTGGTGTTCCCAAATCATAAGCTTCCAGTTACAAGGTTACTAGTCTGGTGCAGTAGTGGAGGAGTGCTGCACTGCCAGAGGTGCCAGATTTCAGATGAGGTGTTAAAGTCAGCTGCCTACTTGGGTGGATTCAAAAAGATTCCATTACCCTATTCTGAGGAAGAACTGGGTCTATGTCTGTACCCCACCATCTCTGTCAGAGCACCCATGCCACTCTGTAGCTCTCCATAGCCTGTCATTTTGTACATACTAGGTACAGTCCTCAGATTCCTGCAAAATTAATGGAAAATGTTTTGCATTCACTGGAAAATATATTGAGAAACCAACATCTCCAGCCAGAGTCATAGAGTCATAGCCATACAACATAGAAACAGACCCTTTTATCCAACCAGTCCATGCCAAAACAAGAAAACAATTTTTAATGAAACCTTACAATTTTATTAGATTATATTAAAACAGAAACTGCATCAAGTCATAAGCTGTTAGTAAAAACAATCATTCATTTTCATGTGAAAGGGGCACCCACTGTACTGAAATTCATTTATGTTTCAAACTTAGCTCTATTACTAATGGTTCCAAATGCTCAAATAATCAACTGGTCTCTGGGAAAGAAGAGGAAAGTGCTCAGTTCAGTTGCAAAACAGTATTTCTGTCAATCAATGTAAGATACTCAATGGTCAGGTTTTTCTCAAGTGACAATACCAGCTTTTCTTCAAAATTACAGAGCAATTTAGATGACAGCATGACAAGAAGCATTAAAACACTCTTCATTGTATTACGGTACTTTCCCCATTGGAAAAGCTTTGCATTATGGTGCTTTCTCTATTGGAAAAGCAATGCATTATGGTCCTTTCTCCATTGGAAAAGCATTGCATTATGGGGCATTCTTGGTTGGAAAAGCAATGCATTATGGTCCTTTCTCCATTGGAAAAGCAATGCATTATGGTCCTTCCTCTATTGGAAAAGCATTGCATCATGGTCCTTTCTCAATTAGAAAAGCATTGCATTATGGTCCTTTCTCCATTGGAAAGGCAATGCATTGTGGTCCTTTCTCTGTTGGAAAAGTAGTGCAAAGTATGTGAACAAATGCATAAGTTGGAAAAGTCAATTCACCTTTCAGGGACAGATCTTTATGCTGAATCAGTGCATTAAAAACACACTCACATTATAATATAATGCTCAATGACACACTTTGCACTTATATTTTGGAATAGTCCTAACTTCTCACCAGGCTTTCCAGTTTCTACACAAATGTCTGCATCTGATGTGCTTTTAATATACTTTCAAACCCCTGGGCCACGGGACAAATCAGTGTTGGGGAGGAAATTGGATTTTCATCCTTGATTTATAATGGGGATGCCCATCTTACCATAATTTGCACACTGAACATTCCTGATCTGTGGAAATGTGAGAGAAAAATGGCGTGGGTCAGGATTGCTGAGGAAAACCATTGGATTTCTCAAAATTGAGACTGCCAACTCCTAGAAAGGTAGAATTTATAGGAATGTCCTGTCTTCATGCTCCACTCCAGGTCACACAACAGCCCTACTAGGAACATGAATTGTTGTCTCTTCATCTTCCCTCCATCAAAGTCCCTATATTCACAACATGGGCCACAAAACTTCAGGATTAAGGTCAACCATGGACTTGCCAAGTACAACTAAGATGACTAATCAGTGCTGGCCTGGTTAGTAATAAAGAGACAAAAAAACTGCAGATGTTAGAATCAAGGTTGACAAGCAGGAGACTAGAAGAACACAGCAAGCCAGACAGCTTCAGGAGGTCGAGAAGATAACTTTCCGGGTCTAACCCTTCTTCAGTAACAACAAAGAATTAGTTAAGACAAAGACTAATATAAGGAATATTAAGCTCATTAAAACAATTGTGTTTCTTCTTAAATGCTATGAAAGTAGGATTGGTTAGCTCAGTTGGCTGGAAAGCTAATTTAAGATGCAGTATGATACCGATCAGTATATGTTCAATTCCTGCATAGCCTGAGGTAACCATACAAGACTCTCCTTCTCAACCTCTCTCCTTGCCTGAGGTGTGGTGGTCTCTGGTTAAACCACCACCAATCATCTCTTCTTCAGTGAGCAAACAGTCCTATGGTCTGGTAAGTCTATGCCAACTTTACATTTTCAAGATGAAAGCAAACATGTCACAAATATATCAACAGATACTTTGAAATGTACTATCTGTTATTGTGGTAATTATTTAATTTGAATTAGAATCAGAATCCCTACAGTGTGGAAACAGGCCCTTCGGTCCAACAAGTCCACACTGACCCTCCGAAGAGTAACCCACCCAAACCTATTCTCGCATCCTGTATTTACCCCTGACTAATATCCTACACTAGGGGCAATTTAGCATGGCCAATTGAGCCTAACCTGCACATCTTTGGGCTGTGGGAAGAAACCAGAGCACCTGGAGGAAACCTACACAGACATGGAGGGCGGAATGTGCAAACTCCACACGGACAGTCGCCGAAAGCTAGAATCGAACCTGGGTCCCTGGCGCTGAGAGGCAGCAGTGCTAACCATTAAGCTACTGTGCTGCCCCTAGGGTAATAAAGAATGAGAAAAAAAAAATCAGTATTTAACATTGGGTAAAAATATATGTTGCCAGATCCATCTTGATAGGAAGGAGAGAAAATAGTTTTAACTTGTACAAGAAGTTAGTGAAAAGTAAAGATTGTGAACTTAGTTAAAAAAAGACTCTGTATTCGAGGACTAAGCAATAAATTGTTTGCAGAAGCTTAAGTATTAACCAATGTTTTGTGCAACTCATGTTTCACAATACAATGGGCAATAACTACACAACAAATTTGAAGAAAGATCAGCCAAAATACGGAAGAAATATGATAAAAAAAAATGTGCATCAGTGACCTTCTGTGATTATTTACATGACTTGCCTTATTCTGGAAGAGGTGTGGTAAGGAGGGCTGGGTACTCGAGGTTCCTTCAGTAAAGCAAACTCAGAGACCTCTGACATAAAACAAATTCTATAGGGTAGAAGGAGGTGATTCAGCCAATCTAGTCTCTGCTAGTTTCAGTGGATTCCACGCCTCTGATTTTCCATTCCTGCAATTATTTTTCTTCTTCAAGCAGTTACTGAATTCCCTTTTGAAAACTATTTTAATAACTGTACCCATTAGCTCAGTAGTCAGTCCATTTCAAAATTGGAACATTTTTACCAACTGACACCATTACAATACACTACAAACCATATTTATTGCCCCATCACTGATATCCAATGTTCTTGCCTTTCTTATTGATTTTGGAAATGTCTACTCACTTTTAAAAAAAATCAGTCTTGTGTATATCTTGCTTCTCATCCCAAATTGATCAGAAGGAAAAAATAAGATTTTGCTTAAGGTAAATCATTAAATGTATGGAGAATGATATTGTTAAATAATAAAATAAATGGGGAGAGAGTTGCAGAGAAAATTTTAAGAAATCTTCCAAATGAAAAATTTCTATTGATTGATTCCTTTTTAACTTTTAAATTTCAATGTTTCTTTAAAATTAAAATATATGGCTTATTTCATAACTATTGCATGTATCAAAGCCCTTTTATTGATGATGGAGTACAATCACTGTTGGAATGAAAGGGATATATAATTAAATGTATTTTGCAAACTGCTATTAAAAAAAAGCTATGAAGTAATCAGCAGTTAATTTTTTTTTGTGTGATGTTGAGGGACAAACATTGACTGGGATTCTGGAATTAACTCCCCTAAGTTTCTTTCAACAAGGCCATGGGATCTTTTCCATTCACTTGACCAGGAAGATGGGACTTTGGTTTAATGTCTCACTGGAATGATGGGACCTCTAACAGTGCAACACACCCTCAGCGCTGCACTAAGGTATCAGTCCTGAATTCTGTACTCGAACCCTGAAATAAAACTTAGAGCCCTGAAGGGTTTGTGATTCAAAATAGTGGGAGGTCTTTGTGCTTTCCAAAGTGGGAAGTCAGTTTTGGGCTTGGGGACACCTTGTTGATATTAGCTGGCACTTTCTCCACGTTAGTGATAGCTCGCAATGAAATCTGAACAGGACATGGGTGAATGATGATCTGGACTGTGCCCTTGGGTTCTATGCAACAGACTGATCATGCAAACCTGGCAGCATCTGAGGAGCAGGAGAATCAACGTGTCGGGCAAAAGCCCTTCATCAGGAAAGATTCCCGATGAAAGGCTTTTGCTTGGAATATGGATTTTCCTGCTCCTCGGATGCTGCCTGACCTGCTGTGCTTTTCCAGCACCACTCTGATCTAAACTCTGGTTTCTAGCGACTGCAGTCCTCACTTTTGCCTGCCTGATTATGCAAACCTTCCTGTTAAGATTAAGAGGTGCCTAATTTCCACCCTCATTCTTTTAGGAAGCAATTCAAAGGATATGCAAATTTGGCATCCTGTCATAACCTCCTCCTGTTTTTAAAATCATTTTAAAAAATGTTAGCAGCAAACGTTTCACTAACCCAATGATAAATAATGTAAGAAGTAACTAGACTCCCAATCCAGACAGCCAGGTAGTATCCTGGGGTTCTCAGATTCGAATACCACTATAGCACATGGTGGAATTTGAATTCACTATTTTAAAAACCTGGAATTAGGAGTCTAACAATGATGATGAATCTATTGCCGATTGTTGGAAAAGGCCATTTCATTCACTAGTGTCCTTTAGGGAAAGAAATTGCCATCCTCACCTGATCTGGCCCACATGTGACTCCAGACCCACAGAAAGGTAGCAGACTCTTAAACTGCCCTCGAGGCAATTAGGGATGGACAATCCAGCACAGAAACAGATCCTTTGGTCCATCCAGTCCATGCTGAACATAATCCCAAACTAAGTAGTCCCACCCGCCTTCTCTATTCATGTACTTATCTAAGTGTCTTTTAAACATTTCAATTGCAACCATATCTATCACTTCCTCAGGAAGTTCTTTCCACATGCGAACCACCCTTTGTGCAAAAGATTTGCCTTCCTTGTCTTTTTAAAAATCTCTCCTCTCACCTCAGAAATATGCCTCATGATGTTGGAATCCTCCATTCTAAGGAAAATACATGTACCATTAAGTCTTTCTATACCCCTCATGAGTTTATAATACTTCTCCACTCTCTCACAACTGGCAGTTCATCAAATATATCTTGGCCATGTAAATTGAATGGCATGTTTTTGGACTGGGACAGTGTAATGGATACTGATGGAGGCGAGTGCCCTCTATCTGCTGAAAATGGGGAGATCAATTTTGAAACTGTGACAATACACATTTGCTTTTGATGTATAAATGCATACCTAACTCCTGTTGTTGCTTCATGTGATACGCAGAAAAAAAAACAAAGGAAATATGAAATCATTTCAAAACTTCCTTTTCACTAAACAATATTTAATCCTCGTGAAACCAACCGTGGCAATCTTGTATGAACTGACAGAATGGGAAAGATTACAATAATTTATACCCAAAATCTCACTATCTTTGTTTTAACAACAGAACTGTTTCTTGGAAAATGCCAGAAATCTCTTTGGGCCTTTCTATGAGACAGAAAGTACAATTTGTTATCCAAGTCCTTTTGAGATCCTGAGCCTAATCCAATCTAAATAATCTTCCACTGGTGCCTTTAAAAACCTTCTGCTTATTATGAAATAATAAGCAATAGGAAACATCCACAAATAGATGTAACAGAAGATAGAAATTCCACTGAAACCTAAGATCATAAGAACGATGAGCAGGAATCAGCATTTCAATCCATCGAACCTGCTGCAACATTTGACAATGATTTATGGTTGTTGTCATCTCAGCCTCAATTCCACTTTCCTACCTGCTCTTCATAATCTTGTTAGCCATTACTAAATAAAAATCTGTTTCTCTTCCTTAAATTTATTCAGTGTCCCAGTATCCATCACCCTTTGCGATTGTGAATTCCACAAACTCGTGTGCAATTGACCCAGGTGGATAGAAAGCATGGACTAGGTTACTGTGTTTCTTTAGTTTTCATGCTGTCTTCACACCCAAGTTTGGGATGTCATCTACTGAGGGTTCCTTGCTCAGATTGCTGTCTTTGGTGGTTGGCATCCATCCTGCACACAAGCTACAAGAATGACCCAGCTAAACTGAACACTGATGAGTACAGATATTATTGAACTGACCTTGTTCAGAGTTATCATTATATACCTCTGGAGCAGATGAGCTGATAATCTGAATTCATGCCTAGCCTCTGAGCTGAAAGTTCCTTGACTCGAAGGATGGCAAGGCACTTTTCCTGAGCATCCTTCCCGATATTTATCCTTCAATGGAAATCACAAAAAGAAGATGATTTGATTTATTCAGTGCTGTTTTGTGGGAACGTTGCTGCGTGCAAGTTTGCTGTTTTGCTTTCTGCATGGTAACAGCAATGACATTTCAAAAGTAATCACAGGATGTAAAATGGTTTGGAATGCCTGTGGTTGTGAAAGAATGCAACTCTTCAAATTTTGAGTTCTGGCATGAGGGAGGAAGCAGGAAATAGGAATCTAGTCAGATTTGCTTTTACATGATCATTCCGTTCTCATGCAATCCCATGTTATAAGCATCATTTAAACTAATGGTGCTGGAATTGAGTTTTGACTTTAAAACTTTGCACCATAGGAACAGTGTCCCCATTTCATCAATCGCATTATAGTGAACTCATGTTAATGAAATGAACGTTATTGCAGAACAACCTGTATCATAAACCATCACTTAGACCCTGAAGCTCCCTCTGTTAATTACAAATTGCAGATTCTTCATTCAGCCTCTAGAGGGCACATTTGTTTCCCTTGAGCCTGGGACAGACCTTGCCATCATTGTGCTGCTTTCTTTATTAATTCTACAGTATTTTCCCTCAAAATTTCTCTACAGTGAGCATTTGTGTGAAACAGAAGCCGCTCTACAAATGCATCTTAAAATAGAAAACTCCTCACTACAGCATGGAGGGTATCAGGAAGATCTCCTCCTATGCATGTGTGACGTGGAAGGTTAATGTATAAAATTCAAGTGCATACGATTGTGAACAGTGTACTGAGATTCATGGAAAATTTGGTTAGCAGACAGGAAACAAAGGGTAAGAATAAATAAGGCAGGTAGTGTCTGGTGGGGTGTCTTAGGGTTCGGTACTAGAACCCGAGCCTCTCACAACAGACGTTAATGATTTAGAGAAAGTGTCTAAATGTAATATCTCAAAAGTTGCAGATGACACAAACTTGGTGGAAGTGTGAAGTGTGGGGAGGATGCAGTGCGATTTGGACCAATCTTAGTGAGTGGGCAAATTTATTTGCTTCACTTGTGGGACATGGGCATCGCTAGCTGGGCCAGTATTTCTGACCTGTTCCTAGCTGCCCTCGAGAAGGTGGTGGTGAGCTGCCTTCTTGAACCACTGCAGCCCATGGGCTGTAAGCTGACCCACAATGCCCTTTGGGAGGGAATTCCAGAATGTTTACCCAGCAACAGTAATTGAATGACAATATATTTCCAAGACAGGATGGTGAGTGGCTAGGAGGGCAACTTGCAGTTGGTGGTGTTCCCATGTGTCTGCTGCTTGTGTCCGAGTAGATGGAAGTGATTGTGGGTTTGGAAGGTGCTGTCAAAACACCTTTGGTGAATTTCTGCAGTGCATCTTGGGTATAGTTCACCTCTGTTATTGAGTGCTATTGGTGGGGGGAGTGGATATGATGCTTGTTAAGTGGGCTGCTTGTTCTGGACGGTACGAAGCTTATGTGCTGTTGCAATGCATGCATTAGGCAAGTGAGGGGTATTCCATCATACTCCTGTCCTTTGCTTTGTCGATGGTGGATAGGCTTTTGGGGACCCAGGAGGTGAGTTACTCACTGCAGTATTACTAGGCTCTGACCTGCTCCTGTAGCCACTGTGGCAAGTCCAGTTGAGTTTCCTGTCAATGGTATTGCATGGCAGATGTTGTATCATGTGAGGTTTTGGTAGCAAAAACAGGAAGACAAATAATTATTGAATGGGTGTAAATTGAGAAAGGGGAATGTTCAATGAGACCTGGGTGTCCTAGTGCACCAGTTGCTTGAAGTAAGCACACAGCTGCAGCAGGTAGTGAAGAAGATGGCTTTCAGTATGTTGGCTTTCAGAGTGAGAGGATTCAAGTACAGGGACGAGGATTTCTTGCTGCAATTATACAGGGCATTGGTGAGGTCACATCTGGAATATAGTGTGGGTTATTGGTTTCCTTACCTGAGGAAGGGTGTTCTGGCTGTGGAGGGGATGCAGCAAAAGGTCTACTAATTCCTGAGATGGCAGGACTGACGCAAGAGGAGAATTGAACCAGTTAGCATTGTGTTTACTGGAGGTGAGAACAATGAGGAGCATCCTATAGAAACCTATATAGTTTAACAAAACTAGACAGTTTAGATGCAGAAAGGATGTTCCTAATAGTGGGGAGATTCCAGAATCAAGAATCACAGTTTAAGGATAAATGGTGAACCTTTTTCGAGCTGAGATAGGGAGAAATTTCTTTACCCTGAGAATGATGAGCCTGTGCAGTTCACTGCCACGGCAAGTGGCTGAGGCCAAAACATCGAATGTTTTCAAAAAGGAGTTAGATATAGTTCTTGTGGTTGAAGGGAATCAAGGGGTATTTTGGAGGGAAGGTGGGATTAGTTCAATGATCAGTTGTGATCATATTGAAAGTAGAAGCAGGCTTGAAGGGTCAAATGGCCTGCTCCTGCTGCTATGTTTCTCTGTTCCTCAGCTTTACCTTCATTCGTGAACACAGACTGTGTGAGCCTGAGATTCATGCCTTTGCTAAAAGACTATATTTCCAATATTACGATGGGTCCTCAGTGTTTCCTGATGACCTTGTTTGATGACTTTATTCCATGATCCTTCTTCAGTCACTGATGTAGTTTAATATAATCCAAACCTTTACCTGGATGTGGCACTATGTGTAAAAAGCTTATAGTTTCATCATGCACAGGGTCTTATAGTGGAGAAGTCCCAAAATATTTTAGAGCCATATACTAGCAAAACGCTGTCTCCGATATCATATTGTAAATTGATCAGCCAACTTGCGCACAACAGAAAATAACAATGTGTTACTGACCAGACCATTTGTTTTAATGATGTTGCTGAGGGATAAGTATTGGTTAGAATAGTAGGAAGAAACCCCATGCTCTTCCTTAAAATGGTGTGATGGGATCTTGCTATGCCTCCTGAAATGGTAGATGAGTTTAATGTTTTATCTGAAACATTACATCTCTATTCTATAGGGCAGCAATTCCTCAATCCTGCACTGGAAATACCGACCGAGATTAGAGCAGCACACCCTGCCTCTAGAAGATGCATTAGCTTAGAGAGTCTGAGCCAACAGTGCAGTGCTGTATGGGGCCAGTTCATCGATACAAAAATCGTGTGAACATAAGAACAAGGAGCAGGAGTAGGCCATTTAGCCCCTTGAGTTTGCTCTGCCATTTAATATAATTATGACTGATATAATCCCCTCCCTCGGCTGGGGGAGCTGGCCCCATGGGCCTGTGATCCTGCCCAAATGCATACATTTGCCTTTGAGTCCCTGTTTGTATTTCCCTTACACGGCACTCCCAAGGTGTCTGCTGTATACCGAGGGATTCTACTGATCACACCAGTGGGTAGCAGACAGTTTGGTTCCCATGGAAACTTAAGTGGGTTTTATAGAAGAGGGTATGTTCTATAAGACATGCTCCCAACAGTCATGACACTTAAACACGGTGCAATACATACAGGTATATACATTCTTGCAGTTAAAATAAAGTTAACAGTCAAAGTCTTTGTTTTCATCAGTTGGTGCAGTTGTGCTTCTGTGTGTCTTGTTCTGTTGTGTTTTCGGCAATCCCCCCGCCCCGGGATGACCGTCTTGTTCGCTGTTCCTCTCTGCACCCGGGGAATGGTCAATGACATTAGTTTGGTCACAGGAATCTTTAAATGGTTTGAGTTGGGTCCAGTGCTTCCATGTGCCTTTTCCTTTAATGTCTGTGCAGGCCCAGGTGTCCCCACATCGTATGACCCATTCCATTTTGGGGCAAAGCCTGGTTTGTCAGGCAGTGCTCGCACCAGGACACGGCTTCCTGCTGCTGGGACCTCCGGGAAGATTCCGAGTTCCCCTGTCCTGTTCTTTTTGTCCTGTTTGTCAATTACAGATTTCTGCATCCCCTTTCAATTAGGCGGTTAATTCTATCACATATTGCTGAATTTTGTCTTTTAGTGGATTCACATCAGTGCCACCTGTGACTCTTGTTTCTGGCAATTGCATTGCTCACCCGGGGGTCATTAATTCATATGGTGTTGGCCCTGTTGCCTGATTTGTGGTGGCTGTTAATCTCATTAGACTGGTTGGCAGCACTTCAGCCCACGTTCTGCCTGAGGTTTGTGTAGCCTTAGCTAAAGTATTTTTGAGCATTCTATTCATTCTCTCCACCATCCCTGAGCTCTGGGGGTGATAAGGAATGTGAAATTGTTGTCTAATGCCGAGTATTTGGCAGACAGTCTTCATGACCCTGCCAGAAAATGTGTCCCTTGGTCAGAGTCGATGTGGAGGGGTATCCCCCACCTCGGGATTACCTTCTTTGCTAATAGTCTGGCCACAATGATTGCAGTGCAGCTTTTGGTTGGGAATGTCTCTACCCACCGGGTGAATTGGTCCATGATGACCAGGCAGTACATTTTCCCACAGGAAGGTGATAGTGGCCCTGTAAAATCCACCTGAAGTTGTTCCCAGGGTCCCCTAGTTCTGGGCTGGTGTCCCATCCTAACTTTTATGGGTCTCTCTGGGTTATGTTGTGCACAAACCATGCATCTGTGCCAGTACTTGGCCACATGTCTTCCCATTCCCTTTCACCACCACTCTCTCCCAGGGCTTGCTATCATGGCCTCTCTACCTGTATGGGAGAGTCCGTGGTGCAGTTCAAGCAATGTGTTCTGTATACAGGCTAGTGCTACCACCTTATCTGCTCCCCTCCAGCCACTATCCTCCCCTTAGAGTACCCCCTGCAGTTTCCTGCGGGGTGTCCTCCTGTAGCCGCTGAATTTGGATAGCGTCTTTTGCTAATTCAATAGTGGCTATTGCAGCCTCGTTGATGGCTTCTTGCTCGAGGGCTCTCTGAGCTGCCCGGCCTGCTGCCTGGTGTCCTTTGAACTGTAGCAAACTGGGCTCTCTTTTGCTAGCTCATTTTGATGGGGTTTTATTTGATTACTGCAGCCTCTTTTGGCTGTTCCCTGGCTCGCAATAGTGCCTGATGTCTTAATTGGTGCCTGATAGGGACTCCCCCCATGGTGGTGAACCCTCTTCTACCCCATGTCACCATATAGTCATGGAGTACACCAAAGACATACAGACTGTCCGTGTGTGTATATATATATATATATTCACAATTTTTCCTTTTGTTAGTTCACGTGCTTTGGTGAGTGCTACCAGTTCTGCTACCTGTGCAGACTGACTTCCATCAATCCTTTTGGACATTACTGTTTCTAACTTATCACTTACCACAGCCCATCCTGTTCGTGGTGACCCAGCTACATATTTTTGTGACCTGTCAATGAAGAGGGTCTCCTCAGTTGTGTCTATGGGGCCATCATTTGCTCTCCCCCCATCCTCATCTCCATCTATATCACCGCAGTTGTGTGGTTCCCCTGTGTCTAGAATTCCCCCAGCTGGGTTTTCTCCTGTATCCTTAACTATTACCATGGACTGACTTGGGGGTAAAAGAACTGCCTCCCACTTTGCCCTTCTCATTTTGGATACAGCTCTCAGTTTCCCTGTGTTCAGCATCTCTATGGTGGTGTGTTTAGTGTAGAGGATGATATTCCCTGTCATTACTATGGGCTCACTAACCCTAATGGCCCAAGCAGCACAGTCTAAGGCCTCTATGCACCTGGGCAATGCGGTGACTACTGGCCGTTCTGTAGTTGAGTGGTACCCTACGGGCCTTCTCTTGCTACCGCGGCCTTGGGTGACCACTGCGGAGTCAAACCCTCCCTCATTATTACAGGGGATGTAAAAATCCTTGCTGGGATCTACATGAGTCAAGTTTTAAGCTGACTGTATGCCTCCTTCTGTTCTGGTCCCCATGTTACAAAGCGGGTTTGCCTCCTTTAATTAACCTCTGGATCGGTTCAGCCAATTGTGAATTCGGGTATAAAGCGCTGACTGTAGTTGAATAGCCCCGTGACCTTTCTGACCCCACTCCCCGACAGTGGCAGGTCGTGGCATCGGTTGGATTGCTGCCTTACGGTCATTGGGCACTTCTTCTTTCCTGAAGAAGGGCTTATGCCCGAAACGTCGAATTTCCTGTTCCTTGGATGCTGCCTGACCTGCTGCGCTTTTCCAGCAACACATTTTCAGCTCATTTCTTTGAGTCCCCTGGATATGAGGTATCCAGGTATAAGACTTGTGTTTTGCCAATTTGTGCCCTTGTGCCTTGTAACTTTTAACCCTGTGGTTGCCAATTCCTACAATACTAAACATAAAGCTTCCTGGTGTCCTGACTTGGACTCTGAGGCAATTAGGATATCATCTACATATTGGAGGGCAGTGCTATCCTCTGGCAAATCTGCTGTCTTCAGAATATCACCCTGTGAAAAATAGTGGGGCTGTTGTGGAACGCTAGTGTACGCGAGTCCATGTATATGCCTGTCCCTTACTGAAAAAAGCGAATTTGTTCTGGGACTCAGGGTATTACGGGATAGACCAGAATCTGTTGGCTATGTCTAAAACAGTAAAAATATTCTACTCGGGAGCCAAGCTATTTAAAATAGTGGAGGGGTCTGCTACAATGGGGTGCAATTTAGGGGTGACCTTATTTAGCCCTGTATAATCAATGGTGAGCCTGCAGCTCCCGTCAAGCTTTAGTACTGGCCACATCGGGGAATTAGATGCTCTTGTGGTTTGTTTCGGGACTCCCTGTCTCTCTCGTCCTTTCACTGTCTCCACGACTGCTTTATCTGCTTCGGGTTTTATTGGGTATTGCCGGTGGGGTTTATGCTCCAGTCCGGGAACTCTTATCGGGTCTAAGTTAACTAGACCTGTATCTAACTTTGTTTCTGCCCATGCTCGGAGGATGGAGGTGTAGATGGCTCCGAATGCCCCCCTTTTCGAGGTTCCAGTCCCTACTGGTGACTGTAGCTACTTTAATAGTTTCAAGGTGATTTGTAAAGTTGAGGGTAGTTTTGCTTCGGTAAGCTGGTGTTTTATCCCCACCTACCCCAGTTAAGTGAATCATTTTAGTTGTGTGGGGTAAGAGTAAGCTTGTCAAAGATACAACCGCCCCTGTGTTACTAGCATTTCACATTTCCTCCCTCCCACTACTGTGGGGATGTAAGTTCTCCTCTCTCCCTTATCTCCCTTGCCCTCACAAATGGGGCAGCTTGTTTACAGTTCTGCTGACCTTGGACTCCCGCGACTACGCCGTGTTCCGGCTGGTGTTTGGGGGTGCCCCATGCTTTTCCCAGCACACTGCCTCAATGTGTCCTATTCTGTTGCAGTGGCTGCAGTATTTTACATTGTTCCCTGCTCTATTTCCTGCTCGTGGGACCCTACACTCTCCAGCAAAGTGTCCCCTGTCGGCCACAGTTGTGGCAGGATCATTTTATTCTCCTCTTGCCTCCATTCCAGTCGGCTGCTCTGTCAGGTCTTGCCTTTGCTGTGGGAGCTTTTGCATCCTGCACTCCGCTAGCCCACTTGACTCGGTCATCAGAATCCTGGGACATTATTACACCCATTTTCAGGATGGCTTGGTGGGTGCTAGAGTCCATCTTTAAAAGCTTGGATGAATGCCCGGTTCCCCCCCACCCCGGTCTGGGTTTGCTTGTCCTGAGCATTCCTGATTGATCCGAAATAATCGTTCCCCATAATCAAAGGCTCCCTCCCCTTTAAGTTGCTTAGAGGTTGTGATCTTGCTCCAGATTGTGGGATCATTTCTTAGCAACCTCAGGATTTCTTCTTTAAAGTCGGTGAGGGGGGCCTGCTGGGTATCTGTCTCAGCTGTGGGGGCAACAGCATGTGTCCATCATCCTCCCCTAAAGTCTTGGGCTGCTGTGGCATCGTGTCCGCCAGCTACCTGCCTCCACTTGTCTGCTGGGCAAGCTGCCCAGACCAGCTGGTGTAGGTCCTTCAGGTGTAGTTGGTGCCCTACCCATACACTATCCAGCCCTTCCCTGGTGTTTGCGCTCCAGAACTATAATTTGCCCAGGGAAGCCATAACTTGCTACCCTTGGGGTGAAGGGTTCATAAGTCCTTTGGGCTATGATTCTGTCCCTCCTCTGGTAATGGGCGCTAAGTTATATTCTTGCATGGTTTTTCCAACAGAGGGAGCAATTGGTCACTGCTGGATGGTTTTGTAGAAGGGGAGAGGGTCTATCTCTTTCTCCTCTTGTATTTTTTTCTAATGTGAATTCTAGATCCTTTATAATGCCCTCCAGCTCTTTAATTTGTTCCTAGTCCTTTTCCACCTACTCATGGAGGCATTCACTTGTTCAATTCGGCCTGCTAATTGGTGCACTAGCATTACCCCAATCTTTTTAATTTTATTCTGTTTCTGCTTATCCATCCACACTCTCTGTTGTGCTAATGTCTGGGATGGGTCCCAACCACTTTTCTACAATCGCTCTGTCAGCCCTTGTCTATCTGCCTTGTATTTCTCAATAAGGGAACCTGCAATATCCCCCTTAAAATTTTGATCTGCCATTTAGCAGATTGCGTGCCCCTGGATACCACCAACAGTAAAGTGTTCCTGACCAGTGGGGACTTCTCTACACCCCCATCCAATACTGTCCCAGCATCATCTGTATGGCCGTAGCAGCCTCCTAGCAAGGTGTGCTCTCTACTGGTGGGACTTCTCTACCCTGCCTCCCCCCCCCCCCCCCCCCCCACCCCCCACCCCGGCCACCATTACTAGTCGGTACGTAATGGTCGGCTGGGAATGCTGGCTCAGTAGGGTGTGCTCTCTATCAGTGGGACTCTTTACCCTACCCTTCTTAACAACCTGTTTAGCGCAGGGTCTCTGAGACAGGCACTACTTGTCCTCTGGCTGTTTCAGCACAAGCAGCAGATTCTCACAACAGTTAATGCAATTAACATTTATTCTCCATGGACATGCACTTTAAAAATGTTTAACTCAGTACTGCAGCAATTTAGACATTACAATCGGTATACCTTTTAGCTGTGCCTTTGGCCCAGTTTGTCTCTTCCCGTTTGCAGGTACAATTTGGTTCTTACCCCAGCTCCCTGATTGTGGCCTTCGACCAAGGCACTAGTAATAAGAACCCTGTTTGCAGCACCAATTGTTGTGGGGAAATCACCAGCCTCAGAGTCAGGGTTCAGTGGCAGTGTACAAGGAAATACCGGAGCTCCAGGGGGAGAAAGACACCAACAGCACAGTGGTCAGCTGCGAGTCTTCTCTCAACCCGGAGCACCATCTTGTGATACAATAGGTCAGTGATGAGATTGTTGTCACTGTAACAAGGTTGTTTATAGTAACATTACAGAATCTTTGATAGTTTCGATGTAGTCATTGTCAGCTCCAGCGCAGCCTTTGTTAATTTCAACATGGTCGTTGTCAGTTTCAGTGCGGACATAGTCAGTTTCAATTTTGGCATGGAAGTCCATTGCTGAAGTAATGGGTGCTAATCGGTCTTCCTGAGAAGGATGATTACTGCAGCCCTGTCTACTAGCACTCTGTATTGAGTCCATATCAAGCTGTTGGCATTTCTATCAAAGATGTTGGCTGGACCCAGACACTTCAATGGCAGCGTACGTGACTCATGTGTATTGTCTCCCCCAACCGCCTTAAACTAATCAACCAGGTTGTGAATGCATTGTGCTGGCATTCTGGTGGCGCCAGGCAGTGTCTGTGTTTGCTTTGCCAGCTCTCTCTACATTGTGGCCTGACGGCCATCTTATATGTTACATGACTAACTGAAGGCTCAGTGTGTCTGTGTGCCTAGTGTCGCCCTGTCCCGTGCCGTCTCCCACTTCATCTCTATGTCTCTCTATATCTCTCTCAATATCACTCTCTTTATCTCTGCCTACCCACTCACTATCCCCTGTTTTCAGCAATTTAAACAATTGTTCTGAGCTGCTATCAGCCCCAAAGAAGGGTCGCTGGACTCGAAACATTATTTCTGCTTTCTCTCCACAAATGTTGCCAGACATGCAGAGTTTCACCAGCAATTTTGCTTTCTGTTTCCGATTTCTTGGGCTGTCATGCTCATGTCTGTTTTTTTTCTTCCCTTGAGATGTGTTACAGAGGTTGCAGACAGCTAAGTATACCTTGTGGGTGTCCTCATATGCTTGTTCCTCATTCAGGAGAGAGCAGGTTATAATTGTTACAGCTGCATTTCTGAGAATTAAAGTTCATCCCCTTAACTCAACCGTTTATTTTGAAGTTTGACATGTCTGGATGGGAAGTTAATGGTTGAAGCATGTGATCCAAGTTGTTGCTTCACTGTGATGTTGAACCACTCTGGATGGTTGTGTTCAAATTCATTTACAGGCTTTTTAATCTTCACAGTAACTTAGAAATAGAAGTTTTAAAAGTCAGTTATTCAAAAATGTTGAATTATCTCAGCAACAGAATTCAGAGCTAATTAGAACTTCCTCTCGCTCCTGAATTCTTCTCAGCCAATGAGTTAACGTAGGAAATACTGCAGCCATTCATTGGAAGTAAGCTCTCACCAATGTTTAAATTACCAGATCATCTGATGATTTTTAATTGCTGGTTCAGGGAGAGTTCCTGTCTCTTTTTTGCAAAGTGTAGTGGGATGTTTTCATTCCCACCTAAGAGGGCAGTCAGGGTTCAACTTATTTTAATTTATTCTTTGGAAATGTGCTGTGTCACCTGAACCAGGGTTTATTGCTCATCCTTAGATGTCCTTCAGAAGATATTAGTGAGCTACCTTCTACAATACTGCAGTCCATTTGGTGGAGGGAGACCCACAGTTCTGTTTGGGAGAGAGTTCCAGGATTTTCACCAAACTGACACAGGGAACAGTGATTTAGGATTCTGACTGGCTTGGAAGGGAACTTGTAGGTGGAAATATTCCCACATCTATAATTCCCCTGGCCTTCTAGATGGAAGTCATTGTTGATTTGGAAGGTGCTGACTAAGGAGCCTTGATAAATTTCTGCAGTGCATCTTGAGATGGTACACACTGCTGCCGCTGAGTGTCGGTGTTGGAGGGAGTAGATGTTTGTGGAGATAATGCCAATCAAGAGGTTTGCTTCATCCTGGATGGTGTCATGCCTCTTGAGTATTGTTGGAGCTGCACCCATTCAGACAAGTGGGGAGCCTTCCATCACACTCCTGACTTGTGCCCTGTAGATGGTGGACAGGCTTTGACCAATCAGGAGGGAAGTTACTTTTTCTTTCCTCTTTTTTAAAATTTTTTTCTTTTTTAAAAATTTTTTTTTAAACCCCACACTACCGCCTAACTGCGGTAGTGCTTATTTTTTTCCCCAGCACCCATGGTGTGTGTGAGCAGGTGTGAGACGCAGTGAGAGACACAAAGTGCACAAATCTTTATTTAACTTCCACCACCAGGAAGAAAGGAAAACACCCGAGTGGCCTGTGACAAGCAGTGCCCTTCACATCAAAGGGCAATGCTGAGTGATCAAACAGCGAAGGGGAGGGCAGGGACTAAATCAAAATAGAGTTGGAAGGGGAAGGAGGTAAGTTACTTTTTATCTTTTTTTTTCTTTTTTTTTACACCTGCTTTTTTTTTCTTTTTTTTAAATTAACCACCACACTACCGCCGAGTGTGGTAGTGCTTATTTTTTCCCCAGCACCCATGGTGTGTGTGTGTGCAGGTGTGAGACACAAAGTGCACAAACCTTTATTTAATTTTCACCACCAGGAAAATAGGAAAGCACCCAAGTGGCCTGTGACAAGCAGTGCCCTTCACATCAAAGGGCAATGCTAATCTGATTATATATTTTTTTGTTTCTTAGCACCCATGGTGTGTGTGAGCAAGTGTGAGACACAGTGAGAGACACAAAGTGCACAAATCTTTATTTAACTTCCACCACCAGGAAGAAAGGAAAACACCCGAGTGGCCTGTGACAAGCAGTGCCCTTCAGATCAAAGGTCAATGCTGAGTGATCAAACAGCGAAGGGGAGGGCAGGGACTAAATCAAAATAGAGTTGGAAGGGGAAGGAGGTAAGTTACTCACTGAAGATTCCTTGCCCCTGATTGGTTCTTGTAACTGCAGTTATTTAGAATGGCTAGTTCAGTTCAGTTTCTGGTAAATGGTAACCTCCAGGGTGTTGATAGGGGGGGATTTAGCAATGTTGATGCCACTGAAAGTCAAACATTTGGGTGTCCAAGGATCAGATTTCTGGATGGTAACTTGAATTCACAAACTTCTTGCTTCAGTGGTGAAAGTGCTACGTACTAATTCAAAATGATATTCTGTAGTTATCACTCACAATATCTCCCTTTTTATACAATGTTACTCCAACAGGTTATGCCTTCATGACCCAGAGTGAAATTATTAACTGTTGAACTAGCAAGAATTGTTTTCTTACAGATGGACTGCTGTAAGCTTTGCTTTATCCATATGTTCAAAGTGTGAAGGATAATACCCTGTAACTTACTAAAGAGTACTTTCATTAGATTGCGAGTCATGGCTGTTTGCTTGCAGCACTTGTAGCATTTTTGTATATGTGCGGCTGGTACATGCTGCAGGGGTAACAATGACATAGCACAGTGCCAAACAGTAACATTCTCTCCACCTGCCCCTGACCCATGACTGCTGACAACCAGCACAAGCTGCCTGGCTTGGTGTTTGTACTAAGCTGCAAGGCAAATCAGAAATAAGCCTTAAAAGTCTGGCTGATAGGCCAAAGTGTAAAAAATCCATGATATGGAGATGCCGGTGTTGGACTGGGGAGTACAAAGTTAAAAACCACACAACATCAGGTTATAGTCCAACAGGTTTATTTGGAAACACTAGCTTTCGGAGCGCTGCTCCTTCATCAGGTGGTTGTAGAGTGTAAGATCATAAGACACAGAATTTATAGCAAAAGTTTACTGTGTGATGTAACTAAAATTATATATTGAAAAAGACCTGGATTGTTTGTTAAGTCTTTCATCTTTTAGAACGACCATGTTGGTTTCAGTTCTTTCAAATGTGAATCACAGAACTTTTAAAAGTTACATTCTCAAGTGAACTTTAACAATTGGTATCATGTCAGCCCAGATATAATTTCAGTTACACCACTCTGTAAGCTTTTGCTATAAATTCTGTGTCTTATGATCTTATTCTCCACAACCACCTGATGAAGGAGCAGCGCTCTGAAAGCTGGTGTTTCCAATTAAACCTATTGGACTATAACCTGGCGTTGTGTGATTTTTAACTTTGCAAAATGGCAGGGATGCTGTGAGCCATTGAGGAAGGAGCAAAGTGAGTGCTGAGGGAGTGAGCACGCAACCTTGAGATGCTGCAACATCCAGTCCAATCCAGTCACAGGGTGCCTCTCCCTGTGTGCAAAGTGTCCTCACAGCAGTTTTGCAATGAGAGACACCGGTGCACTCCAAAGGCCAACACTAAAGTGTAGAAGTGTCCTTCAGTGGACTGGTGATGTACCAGGAAGATGCAAAGAGGCTGCTATGTGTGATACGTCAACATCCATCAATGCCCACTGCCCAAGGAGAATCCCCTGAGATACTGTGTATTCAAGATGGAGGTCAAAAGAGTAAGTGGCAACCAGGTAAGCTCTCTAACAGTCATGTGAGGAATTCTCAGCATCTAGTTTCTATCCAGCAAGTGGGAGAATTGGAGCCTGTATTTCATGAAGCAAGATTAAGTAATAATGAGGAGATAATGCACCTCCCACCACTCACGAATGGTAATCTCTTCTCACCTTTCTATACTTATGTGGGAAATGCAAATATTTGGTCTTGATGTCGAGCAGGTCCTCACTGGACATCCCACTCAAATTTCCTAAACTTTTCACCACAGCGCAGAACATTCAGTGTCTGGGATGATTCTGCCCTATTGTTTCCATTTCGACTATCATCTAATGCTCTCTTGACTGCCTCAGTTAAACCTTCCTCCAATACTCTTCTGGGCAGATGTTCCATACTCCATCTACTCACTGAGTGAAAAACTGTCTTCTCACACGACATACGCTTCTTTTGGAAATTCTTCAGAAATGGGCCCTCTGGTTCTCAATCCAGTTATGAGCAGTTTCTCCCTGGCTATTCTATCCAGACCCCATCATGATGATTTTGAAAACATCTACCAAATTTACCTTTAAGTCAATAGTAGTCACCCAGGGCCCCAGTTATGCCTGAATCTTTGAGGTGAATGTTCCTTGTTCCAATCCTACTCTGAACCCCACCCACAACCTTTCCTCCGATGCATTGACATCACTAGTGTTGCTTCTCTCTCTTTTTTTTAGATTAGATTACTTACAGTGTGGAAACAGGCCCTTCGGCCCAACAAGTCCACACCGACCCGCCGAAGCGCAACCCACCCATACCCCTACATATACCCCTTACCTAACACTATGGGCAATTTAGTATGGCCAATTCACCTGACCCGCACATCTTTGTGACTGTGGGAGGAAACCGGAGCACCCGGAGGAAACCCACGCAGACACGGGGAGAATGTGCAAACTCCACACAGTCAGTCGCCTGAGGTGGGAATTGAACCCAGGTCCCTGGCGCTGTGAGGCAGCAGTGCTAACCACTGTGCCGCCGTGCCATGGTTTTGGAAAAATTGAGCACCTTCTTCCATGTCCTTAACCTACCTTCACACCTCATCACGTGTGACACTTTCAATAGAGCCAACCCATGCTCATCCACTAATAGTCCCCATTGACAGCTTTGCTTTCTGCCCAACTCATCTTTATCCACCCCTTTTGTCAGCCCAACTGCTGCTCCCCCTCTCCCTCTCTCTCTCTGGGCTCCATCTCCACTGATCATTTACTCTTTCCTTTCATTCCCCTATCTTCAGCATACATGGCAATCTTTTCCCAGCAATCAGTTCTGAAGACAGGATACTAGACCCGAAACGTTAACTCTGTTTTCTCTGCAGAGATGCTGCCTGTCCCGCTGAGTTTCTTCAACCATTTCTGTTTCTCTTTCCTTCAGCCTTCTCCTGTCCAATCCCCCCACCTCCAATCTATCCCCATATCTGAAGCTTCCCATCCCTGGAAACATTCTCATTAACTCTTCGGCATTCTGTGCAATGCATTTACATTCGGCTTGTATGCAATGCTCCAGCTGAGGTTCAGTCAGTATCCAATATCAATTCAGTACAACAACCCTACACTTGCATTTTGCAAGTCAGTATGCTTGCCATTTGAATGTCACAAAAACCGTTTGAGATATTTCAGTATTCAAAAATAGTCTCAAAGACGCAAGCATTGAGGTTAATCATTAGCTTCCTAGTTCTGCAAAATTATGTTGCAATTTCTGCTTTCACTGTACAAATACAAATTCCTTTGTATTTTAACTAAAAAATAAGAAGCAGTTATCTTTCTGTCCATAAATTCTTCTATGTGGTGCAAAGATAGTTGGACTTCGGTAAGTGTTTGAAGGAGCTGATTCCTCAGCAATTTGAAGGTTGATCCATACAAGTGTCTGGGACCTTATTAATGGGATTATTATTTCAATTTTATTTCTTGATCTAACAAGCTCAGAACTCCAGAGTAACTGCAAAATTCAGCATCAGCCAGTGCAGAATAAAATTCAAAATGTCTGCTCATGGACAAGAAAATAAAATGAAGGATATCATTTCCAAAATACATAATTGGAAGAAAGTTTCACATTGAAAGTGCCGGGCAATGTACTGGGCAGCTTGGTGGCTCAATGGTTAGCATTGCTGCCTTACAGCGCCAGGGACCCTGGGTTCGGTTCCAGCCACAGATGACTGTCTGTGTGGTGTTTGCGCATTCTCCCCGTGTCTGTGTGGATTTCCTCCCACAGTCCAAAGATGTGCTGGTTAGGTTATTTGACCATGTTAACTTGCCCATAGTGTACAGGGAGGTGTAGGTTGAGTGCATGGAGAAATGAAGAGTAATGGAGAATGGGTTTGGGTGGGGTACTCTTTGGAGGTCATTGTGGACTTGTTGGGCTGAAGGGCCTGCTTCCACACTGTTGGGATTCCATGATTATATATATATACACCTTAGAAGGAGCTTGTGGCCTTTAAAAGTAATTGGAAGGAAGGACAATTTCTGGCTCTTGCGTGGGACATATCCCTGGAAACAACTGCTGTGTCTATTCAGGACAACCATCAATCTTCCTTTCTATCATTTAAATAAATAAAACAATTGACTCAAATTAAACCAAACTAACCCAAACTCAAATCGAAAACCCCAAATAGTCTTTTTTTTCTAAAAAGGAAGGTATTTCTAATCAACTTGTTCAGTCATGTCTCAGAAACAGGCTGAACATGAACCTTCTGACCCAGCGATAGGCACACTATGAAAAGAATCTTTAAAAATGGTGCCCACCAATGTTAGCAGTGATAAAGGATGAACCTTCGGCTCCATTGGCGATTTACCAAAAGAGAGATTACTGTTGCGCCGAACAGACAAGTGGAACAAAGGAGTGGATGTTGAGATCTGAAGCAAAAACAGAAACTGCTGGCAGCATCTGTGGGAAGAAAGCAGAGTTACTGGTTTGAATCCAGTGGCTCTTCATCAGAACTGATAGCAGCTTGGAAAAAAAGTGATGGCTATGCTGAAGGCAAAATGGGGAGGGGGGGGGGGTAGAGGCTTGTAACAGAAACGTTGGCCAGAGAACATGGTGTGTTGAGGTGCTAGGTAACAGGGAGCTTGGAGTCATTGTTGTGGATAGAAGATTGGTGTTCTGTAAAGTGGTTGCCCAGTCTACGTTTCATCTCCCCAGTGCAGAGGAGACCACATTGTAAGCAGTACATAGAATAGACTAGATTGAGGGAAAGCACTGCTTCACTTGGAAGGTGTGTCTGGGGCTTTGGATCATAAGGAGGGAGGAAGCAAACTGTTAGGTGTTACATCTGCTGTAGGGGAAGGTGATGCTGGGGAGAGGGACAATGTTGGGAGTGGAGGAGAGGTGGACCAGGGTGTCTTGGAGGGAATGGTCCCTGCAAAATGCTGATAAGGGAAGCGAGGAGAACACGTGTCTGGTGGTGGCATCCTGTTAGAGGTGATACAAATGGTGGCTTAGGAGTCTTTGGATGTGGATGCTGGTGGGATGATAGGTGAGGATGAGGGGGACCCTATTGTTGTGGGAAGAGAAGATGTGAGGCTAAAAGTGTAGAAGTTGGGTTGGATAGGGCTGAGGACCTTATCAAGTGTAGAGTTGGGGAATCCTCAGATTGAGGAGGAAGGTAGACGTTTCAGAGGCTTTCTTTGTCAAAGCATTGCAACATCTGAGCAAATGGAATAGAGTTTTTATAGGAAGCATGGTTTGAGGATATATAGTTAAGGTAACCATGGGTTTATACTTGTGACCAGTCTATCGCAGAAATGGAAACAGAGGTGTCATTGACACCTCAAGGGAGGAGTCCAAGATGGACCAGGCAAAGGTGACAGCTGGATGGAAATTGATCAACGTTTCCAATTCTTGACGAGAGAGTGAAACAGCAGTCATGATGTCAAAGATGCTTCGGAGAAGGAGTTGTGCGTGGAGGCCAGAGTACGACTGGGACAAGGAATGTTCCACATACCCCACAAAGGGACAGGCAGAACTAGGGTCCATGTGGGTGTGACCACACATTTAACCTGAAGAAAGGGAGAGGAGCTAAAGGAGAGGTTATTCAAAGTGAGGATGAGCTCAGAGGAGCTGGTGGTGAATGGGAACGTTCTGCCTACCCTCTTACATATCTCTCCTCTCTGGGCTCCTATTCTGTCACCTCTTCCATCATCCCACCACCCCATTTCACTTTCAGCGTAAATATCATTTTTCCAGCTGCTATCAGTTTTCTTTTTCTCTTCTTATTTTTTCTTCTTTTTTTTAACCCCCGCACTACCGCCTAACTGCGGTAGTGCTTATTTTTTCCCCAGCACCCATGGTGTGTGTGTGCAGGTGTGAGACACAGTGAGAGACACAAAGTGCACAAATCTTTATTCAACTCCCACCACCAGGAAGATAGGAAAACACCCGGGTGGCCAGTGACAAGCAGTGCCCTTCATGTCAAAGGGCAATGCTGTATGATCAAACAGTGAAGGGGAGGGCAGGGACTAAATCAAAATAGAGTTGGAGGGGGAAATAATGCACTCCACTCCCTGCGGCGCCCACCTCTCCCTGAACAACTCCAGGGTGTTGGTGGACACTGCGTGCTCCTTCTCCAAGGACACCCGGGCCCTAACGTAACCGCGGAAGAGGGGCAGGCAGTCGGCCCTAACGACCCCCTCCACGGCCCGCTGCCTGGACCTGTTTATGGCCAGTTTGGCCAGGCCCAGGAGCAGACCCATGAGGAGGTCTTCAGACCTGCCCTCCCTCCTCCGAACCGGGTGCCCGAAGATCAGGAGCGTGGGACTGAAGTGCAACCAAAAGCAGAGGAGAAGGTTGTTGAGAAAATCAAAAAGGGAGGGCAAACACCCACACCCAATATACACATGGTCCACGGACTCCACAGCGCCACAGAACAAGCAGTTGGGTTGGGAGTCCATGAACCACCGCAACCTATGGTTGCAGGGGACTGCTGCGTGCAGCATCCTCCACCCCAGATCCCCAAGAGAAAGGGGGAGGACTCCCGCGTAGAGATCCCCACCGCCCGGCGGCAAATGGGCACGCCAAGGCGTGTCCGGACAGTGGATGAGGGAGAAGAGGTGGACGGTCTGCAGCAGCAGTCGATACAGGGCCCGCCTTTTTACGTCCTTGAAAGGGACAAAAGTAAAATTCTGGAGGCGGCTCAGGTTGTGGGGCACAGGCTCCCGCGAGAAGTACGGGACCTTGGGGCCAATGTGAAATTCCGTCCGGGCTGGGGTGAGCACGGACGGGATCCCACCGCACACCTGAGCATCCTCCAACTGGTGCACTATGTCGGGTCCGAGCACAGCCGTTTTAAGGCATCGGATGGCGGTGGCCACATACCGGACGTCTACCGCTGCCCTGCTCGCTGCGTCCAGCCCAGGCGCCCGGCATCCAGCACGTCCCCGACCCTGGTCACTCTCGCCACCACGGCCCTCCCCTTTGACAGCCACTCGAACCCGCGAGCACGGAGGTGCGGATTCCTGAGCAATGGCTCCCTGACGACAGCCGCTACTCCTGCTGGAGGGTAGGAGCAGCGCGATTCGACCATGTTCCAGACAGTGATCAGGTCCTGGTAAAAGACAGGCAGCGCCTTAAGGGTGGCCTCCAAACCGTCATGGTCGACGAACAGGAGCTGTGTGTCGTAGTTGAGGTTACGCACCTGGCGGAAAAAATAAGTCGCCAGGGCGGACCACCCAGGAGGAGGCTCGATGTAAAGGTATCTGCTATCAGTTTTCACTGGACTCAAATCGTTAGCTCTGCTTTCTTCCCAAAAGTGCTACCAGACCTGCTGAGATTTGCCAGCTATTTCTGTTTTCATCCCAACAACTACCTGGTAGCCTTGCCACTAGAGGCTCCTGGACCACTGCCAAGATCATGCTATCATCTCGTTTGCTGCTTTCCCAACTGTTAGACCTTTCTATCCCTAACATTACATTATTTTTAAGCTCGCCCTGAAGTGAAACGCTTGTTTAAAAATACAGACTATAGGAGTGGGAATAGGCCATTCAGCCCTTCTAGCATGCTTCATCATTCAATATGATCATGGCAGATCATCCAATTCAGTAACCTGTTCCCACTTTCTCCCCATATCCTTGGATCCCTTTAGTCGTAAGAACTATGCCTTACTCCTTAGAGTTATAGAGTTCTCCAGCATGGAAACAGGCCCTTGCTGACCAAAATGTCTATCCATGCTAACCCCATTTCCTTGCACTTGGCCTATATCCTTCTAAACCTTTTCAATCCATGCATTTTCCCAAATGCCTTTTAAATGTTGTTAATGTACCCACCTCACCCACTTGCACTGGCAGCTAATTCCATATGCGTACTACCCTGTGTGTTTGAATGTAAGTTGCCCCTCAGGTTCAACTTTCAATGTTTTGATCTCAGCCGTTTTCCAGTGGCAGAGAATTCAAGTGCTCTCCACCCTCTGGATGAAGACGTGTCTCCTCATCTGAGTCTGAAATGGCCTCGTCCTATTGTTCGACTGCACCCTGATTCTGGATACTCTGATCATTGGGAACACCTTTTCTGCATTTACCACATCTAGTCCTGACACAGAATGAATTTTCTTTTATTAAAAACTAGGTCAAGTGGACATGAAAAGCCTTTCGCATTTATTACTAAATGTGTTAATTTCATGAATTAACTCTGCTGCCATGTGATTCTGAGTCCAGATTCCTCTTCCAGAAGTTGCTTCATTGGCTTCTCACAAATGCAAGTTTCATTTCCGATCAGAGAAAATATTAGAACTTACTGTAACAAGTACATTTGCGAAATATCTGAGAGTCAGGAATGTCCCAGTTTTGAAATAAGTTCATGTTTTATAAGAGCATTTTCAGGAAAGAGTACCACATTCTTGTGATATCAGGAGCAGCGCTCCGAAAGCTGGTGTTTCCAAATAAGCCTGTTGGACTACAACATGGTGTTGTTTAATTTTAACTTTGTCCACCCCAGTCCAACACCAGCACTTCCAAATCATGGCAGTCTGCGAAGGTGGGCTCTCTGCTGGAGTTAGGACCTGAGTGGAGGCACATCCTGGTTAATCAGAGACCAGCAGCATCTGAGTTTGGCAGTGCCACGGGGAAGGTCATGTCTGTTACAGGGCAATGACAAATCTCCAGGCCCCCCCCCCCCCCAGTACAAAAGATTATCCAGAGGAGAGGTGGAGTCTTGCAGGATGGGGTTAATCTAGAGAAGGTGTATGGAGAATTAGGGACGTGGTGCTGGGGGTAATTCTCAGTAGATCCAGGGATTGCTGGTACGGGTTAGAACTGACTGAGTGCAATACATGCTATCACACTTTGATGCTTTGAGGTGGGAGGGTTGAGCAGGATCTTGTGTGTGTCAGACCTCAGGCTAATTCCACTAGTTTTTGTCGTAACGTTGAGTCTATTTATAGTTGAAGGAATGCAATAAACTACATCTTTCTTACCCTCTTTCTTTAGACCAGAAGTAGGCCATACTCTCTCTCTCTCTTGCACGCACACACATGCAGAAAGCTCTGAAGAACCCACACATTTACAAGATATGGTGATCAGCATGTGATGTTATTTAATTTAACAGAATCAATGCAACTAACATGATGATAACCCAGAGGACTTCAAAAGAAACAGATACTTATTATTATGAGTATTGAATGTAGTCATAAATTTAAATATTTGTGCCTACACTCAATCCTGGTCAGATGGGATGATCAACGGCAAATGGAATTTATTCAGGATAAATGTGAGGTGATGCACTTAGGCAGGACAAACAAGACAAGGGAATCAATGATGAACAGTAGGATCCTGGGAAAAACCAAGGATCAGAGGGACCTTGGTACATAAGGACACCAGTCTCTTAAGATAGCAGGACAGCTGGATAAAGTGGTTAAGAAGGCCTTATGGGATACTTGTCTTTATTAGCTGAGGTATTAAGCTTAAGAGCAGGGTTTTTTTTTCTGGAGCTGTATAACACTTTGCCTAGGTCAGAGTCGAAGAGCAGATCTGGAATCCACATCATAGGAGGGATGTGATAGTATTAAAGAGGGTGCAGAGGGGATTTACCAAGATATTGCCTGGACTGGAGAGTTTCCTTTTATGAAGAGAGTTTGGACAGACTGGAGTTGTTTTCCTTAGAGCAGAGTAGATTGAAAGGAGACATGATTGAGATGCATAAAATTGAGGGGTATAGATAAAGTAGATCAGAAGAATTCTTTCTCCTTGATGGAGGGATCGATGACCTGGGCGTAAATTTAAGGGAAGGAATAAAGATTAGATCAGATTCGTTACAGTGTGGAAACAGACCCTTTGGCCCAACAAGTCCACACCAACCCTCTGAAGAGCAACTCAACCAGACCCATTCCCCTGCACCTAATATTACGGGCAATTTAGCATGGCCAATTTATCTAATCTGTGGGAGGAAACCATGCAGACACGGGGAGAATGTGCAAACTCCACAGTTTGCCAGAGGTAGGAATTGAACCTGGGCTCCTGGTGCTGTTAGGCAGCAGTGCTAACCACTGAGCCACCGTGCTGAGCGATGAGAAAAACCATTTTCACCTGGAGGATGCTGGGAAACTGGAAAGGTGATAGAAGCAGGAATATTTATAGTATTTTAAAGAAGTATTTAGATGTGCATTTATAATGACAAAGCTGTGAGCCAAGTGGTGGAAAATCAGATTAGAATAGTTAGAACTTGTTTCTGACCAGCATGGAGTTGATGGACCGAATGTGCTACAGGGGAAAAAAATGGGACTATAACCAATGATAATATCGTTCACTAAACGGGAGAAAGAAACACAACACTCACATTTGCAGAAATATTATGAGCCTTTGATAATGTTTCCACCTTGGAACTAATAAAATTTTGGAAGATTAAGATTTAGTGGAAGAATGCAAACTGCAGGGGACTCTTTGATGATTTGTTTATGACCTCTACAAATCAGTGAAGAAGTATGACAATGCTGATTTAAAGTTAGAATTCATAAGGTACCAAAATGTTGTAGTCATTACTGACGAATTTTTATTGCAGGTGAACACCAATCAATCCTCAGGGGAGAAGATCAAACTCCATCCGTCAGACCTTCAGAGTACATTCTACTCTTCATATACAGAATCAGAAAAAAGACACATGATAAGCCAATGTGGTGGTTGGGGCAGATATGTGAATTCCTTGCCAACATTGTGGTGCAGCAAACCTCATTAACACAAACCGTACCCAGCTTTAAAACTAAATGCTATTAGGATCAATGTCGTCTCTTTCAAAAAAATGGATAACGAAGTACAATGCAGCCACAACAAAGCAAAGAGCTACACAAACAAAGAGGTAAACGAGATAGAAAATTCTGCTGTAGAAGATAAACCCAAAGTTTTCCTACAGAGATATTGGTGACCTGACCAAATAATCTGGCATGCTCACATTTTTTGTCAGTCTCATGAATTTCAAGTTACATATAATGGGAAGTGTCAGAATCTGATGACATGGCAAGCTTTTGCGGAATAAACACTGATGATATCTGGCTTAAATATAACCACATGCTATATGTGTCTCTCCACCATAAGCAACATCAGATATTAGAAAAATAAATACAAAAAACTGTAAGTGCTGGAAATCTGGAATAAAAACAACGAATGCTGGAGAAGTAAAGCAGGACTGGCGTCATTTGTAGAGATGAACATTTCGAATCCAGTGATGCTTCACAGATTATAGTATTACAACTATTAGAAAACACAGTTTGGTAACAGGGATTCTTAATCTGAGCAGAAAGGAGTGTCTTAACCAGAATCTCATTTTTATGGTGAAAATGGTTAAACACCAACATGTCAAAGAATAGCTGGAGAAGGCAAGTCCAGTCAAAAACACACAGAAAAAGCAGCCAGTGGAGGATTTGGGAGGGCTCCTTAAGATCATGGGGGAGAAGAAGGAAAAAAAAATCAGAATCCCCCAAAGTTAATTATACAAGAATAAAAGGTTGTTTTATACTATCAATTAGATGAAAAATTGTGACAAACTGGCTTGGCAAAAGAAAAGAATCCACTGCAATCAACACTGAAAGGAGTTGAAATTCTAATTGACAGCAAAGTTCAAGAAATAAGGAAAATGAAGAAGCAACAACTGAATAGTACATACCACTTCAGACAATTGACACAACGGAGACTGAATTGAGTCATATTGCAACTTAGCGGCGTGAACAATTACAAACAGCAAATTCAAGTTAGATTCTGAGGTGATGACGAAGGGAGAGGGTCATGTAGAATATCCGACCTCCTTAACTTCCAAAGAAGAGTCTCAACAAACATAATGGATATCATCTCAAAAAATAGGAGTCTTCAGGTAAGACAACCAAGGAAGACAATTAATTGATTTATGGAGTCATAGAGCTGTACAGCATGGAAACAAACAATTTCTGCAATAATTTAATCATTGATGATGAACAGAACCTCTAAACGAAACAAAGTTGAGGTAAAATATCTGTCTGCTTTGGTGCAGATATACAAATGAATTGAGAACAAAAATCCACTGATACAAATTGGAGATGTGGTGCATAAAACGCCCTGGATGACACCATTAAGAAAAGATAAGCAATGTCTACAAAGTCAAGATGCTACAAAGAAAGGGTGGACACCTTGTACAAAAAAAACGTAGGTGAAATGAGAGGTTACCCAGTTTTGTAAAGGACCTCAGACCATAACAATGACAGTCTAAGACAGCCACTTTCTATTCTCATAATTCTGGAAGGAACTCTCTAGCCTCACTGAGGTCAAACACTGAAACTCAAAATCCCAACTCCCAGATTCACCACAAAAGCGAAAGATTTTATCAAAGTATTCAAAAATTCTCCAAATTACCTGCCTGTTTCAACAAGATTTAATAGGAGTTGCTATTTATTGCAAATAAATAGATTCTAACCACAAATAAACAACTACAAATTGTTGACATTCAACTCAACCAAGTAAAACCCTAACCTCCTTATGATGCAGTCCCTACACGCACACATGCAGACTGACATAGACAAAAACATTGGTGCTGTGGGTGGAGGGAAAAGAAACAGGAAAGACCGCTGTCCACGAGGTTAACTGAGATGACCCTTCTGCTTTGCAGGATCTGCTGTTCATCAACCTCTCTTCTCCAGGTACTGCAGTAAGTAACCCACCTCCTGTCTCCCCATAGGCTACAAGGCACAAACTTGGTTAGAGACTCAGGCACAAGGCAGGAGTCTGATGGAATGCTCCCCACTTGCCTGGATGTGTTCAGCTCCAACAACACTCAAGAAACTTGACACCATCCAGGACATAGGGCCCACTTACATTCAATCCCTCCACCACTAACACTCGGTCACAGCAGTGTTTGCTATCCACAAGATGCACTGGAAATTTGCCAAAGATCTTCAGACAGCACCTTTCTAACTCATGACCACTTCCATCTGCAAGGACAAGGGCAGCAGATATTTGTGAACACCAGCACCTGCAAGTTCCCCTCCAAGCCACTCATCATTGCCATTCAATCAGTGTTGCTGGGTCAAAATCCTGGTATGCCCTTCCTGTTGGCATCATGGGTCTCTCTTATAGCACAGGGACTGCAGTAATTCAAGTAGATAGCTCACCACCATCATCCCAAGGGCAGCTAGGGACACGTAATAAATGCTGAGTAGCCAGCAACCCCCACATCCCACAAATGAATAACAAAACAAACTCTCCTCAGCTTCTGAACTTGTCAAGTCAAAGTTTCTGGAGGGAGCTGGGATAGTGCTAAATGTAATTGCAAATAAATACATAATAATAATAATAATAATAATAGTGATGCAAAAACAAAACCTGTGGGAAATGTTGTATATAGGTATGAAAGGGTCTGAAAAAGTTAACATTTAATTGAATGCAAGAATCATTACTGACTGATATATCATAATGACTTGGGGAGGGAGTGAAGTAGGAACGGAGGCTAGGTGGCCTCACAGCCTTCTTTAAAGAAATGTGGAGTCTATTCTAAATTCTAAAGAGTTGCAATAAATGCAATAAATGACATTTTGCTTATTCAACAAGATACATCTAATTGGACACACATCCCACACCCCACATGCCGCACCCCACACACCGTTCACTCTTTGTGTCCTACTGGGGGGCTGAATGAGCACTTAAGGGTCTCAATTGGTGGTGGGTTGGTGTTGTTGGAGCTTGGACTTTCCTGCTGTGATACAAATTCAACCCAGGGTGGAGAACCACTCCACCAAGGACATGCAGGCCCTTGGACTCCTCCATCACCAGACCATAGCAACACGGCGGCTGGAGAAACAGCACCTCATCTTCCGCCTGGGAACCCTCCAACCACAAGGGATGAACTAAGATTTCTCCAGTTTCCTCATTTCCCCTCCTCCACTTGTCTCAGTCAAATCCCTCGAACTCAGCACCGCCTTCCTAACCTGCAATCTTCTTCCTGATCTCTCCGCCCCCACCCCCACTCTGGCCTATCACCCTAACCTTGACCTCTTTCCACCTATCGTATTTCCAACGTCCCTCCCCCAAGTCCCTCCCTACCTTTTATCTTAGCCTGCTCGGCACACTTTCCTCATTCCTGGAGAAGGGCTCATGCCCGAAACGTCGATTCTCCTGCTCCTTGGATGCTGCCTGACCTGCTGTGCTTTTCCAACAACACATTTTCACCTCTACATCATTGCCCACAGCTCTTCAGAGGGTTTGTGGGTGAGATAAATTCAGACAACAGGACAAGGCTAAGGATTTCTCTTCAAATTTGTTCAGACGTTTAGACAAATACAATCTCTTTTAAAAGTTTCAGGTTGCCGACTTCCCAAAATAATTTGTTGTTCGAGAACACAGCATAAAAAAAAACAGTTTGCTTTGACCTTTGACATTTTTCCAGCAATCACATGTTAAATCCCTCTTCAACACAATAATGTCCAACCAATTCCACTTCCCAATTGTTATAATCCAGAAACACTGTGGAATACCAGCTTTAATGTTGCTGTGATGCCAAGTGTGTAGGCTGACTATATCAGACAACACTGCAAGTCAGCAGTGAGCCAATCATGTTAACAAGCCCATACTGTAATCCCAGGGTGACATATCCAACATTAGACATGATGCTGCTGTTGAACAATATTGAACAGTCCGACCTGTGCACAGAAACACACTGGAAACCAGTTTCAGATTATCCACTGGGCTTGCAGTGTGATTCATTTGTGCAGGCTAGAAATTACATATATTACTACTGAGGGCCCTGTTCTTTCCAGGAAAATGAGTATGTCCGTCCATCTCACCTCTTTAATTGAGGAGAGAATCATGCACTTTGCTAATCATTGCAGCCTTAACCAATCAGAGCCTACTTGGCTGGTCTGAGTTTAATCAGTTAAATTTGATGGTTAACAGCTTCTGCTACATCTCCATGTCAACCATTATCCAAACAATTTGCACTCTCTCCTCATGCTGTTTATATTGATATTCCCTTTTAAAGTTTAGTTTCTTGTGGCTTAGTCCTGATGAGAGTGGAACAAAAACTTTAACTTTTCCATCTCTTTTTAACAATGTGCCAGTTCTGTATCACACAATCATTAGGGTCCCATAGTCCCATGCTAGCATGTCAAGTTTGATTTTTGAATTTAGCTCTGGGAATGGGGCTCTGACCCGGAATCTGTGACTCAGAGGTTAGAGTGAGGGGAGACAAGGAGATGGGGAATGATTGGGTTGCCAAACACCTTGGTATTTAGACTTCTGCTCTTGCTATTTTCAGCAAGTGCTGAAAATGTGTTGCTGGAAAAGTGCAGCAGGTCAGGCAGGATCCAAGGAGCAGGAGAATCGACGTTTCGGGCATGAGCCTTTTTCAGGAATCTTTCCTGAAGAAGGGCTCATGCCCGAAACGTCGATTTTCTTGCTCCTTGGATGCTGCCTGACCTGCTGCGCTTTTCCAGCAACACATTTTCAGCTCTGATCTCCAGCATCTGCAGTCCTCACTTTCTTCTCGAAGATTTTATGCAAGTGATCCAGACTTGGGAAGAAAAGATAGATTGATTCCATCTGCTGAGGAAACCAAACTGGATAGAGCATGGAATTGTTGGGATCAAATCCTAAGGAGTTGGACAAAGTAAATGTGCGGGCAGCTTACAACAGACAAAATTCAATACAACTGCATTGCAAAGAAGGAAAAATGAAGAGTACAAATATCTCATCATGGTTTTCCTAAAAAGTAATATCAGCATAAACTTCCCTTCCAGATTCCTGAGGGGTGTTGCGTTTTGGGGCATTTTTATTCCCCTTTGGCGGCTGGGTTGGAAAGTTGAGCTCACTGTAGGTGACACTGTCTGAGTTGTCACCTGTGTGCATTGCCAGCCCACCTCTCAGTGATAATGATTTCTTTTGAAATTCCAATGCCGCGTATGTGATTTCATCATTCTTCAAGTTGCTTCTTCTCTTGCTTTGTCTTTCTGCTGTGTTCCTTTGAGTGTGGTTTATGTTTGCATATACCAAGTTCTCTTCCACTGGCACCAATTCCTAAAATGGAAGAAAAACATATTTTTCATTCACTTGAATGATGATTTGTGTCCTTACAAAGAGAAAGCAAATTCTTGATTATTATTAATCAATGTACAGTAATAGAAGATATTATAAATCACTTCCAGTGTAGAACAGGCATTTGAACCCAGTACTAAAGTAATTCTCCTCTTGACTAGGCAAAAGTGAGGACTGCAGATGCTGAGATTAGAGTTGCAAGTGTGGTGCTGGAAAAGCAGAGCAGGTCAGGCAGCATCCGAGGAGCAGGAGAGTTGATGTTTTGGGTAAAAGCCCTTCTCCTCTTGAGCCTCCTCTATCCATTTTCATCCAATCTCATCGATATATCTTGCTATTCATTTCATCCTCCTGTTCTTATCCAGCTGCCCCTCTGAATGGATTTACAATATTTGCCTCAAGGACCCCTAATGGCAATAAGTTCCACTTTCTGACAATCTTTGGATAACAAGGTTTCTCCTGAATTTTCTATTTTTTTTCTAAGGGAGGAGTTGAGTCAAGTTGCATTGTGATATTTGAGAGAGAACTTGATAAGCATGTGGAGAAAGCAGGAGTTGGAAATTGATAGGGTTAGATGAAAAGGAATTCAGGAAATCTTGTGAGGAGGATAAGAGCCGACGTGCACTACATGGACCAAACAGGATTTCCAGTACAGACATTTGCTATGTTCTGCAAATTTCCATACAGTTTAATATTTATCATCCTTACCTGGCCATTATTAAGAGACTTATCACTTTGTTGACACATGATGCAGAGTGTACCTGAAACATTACAATTGAATTGTTCAAGCTAATTTGACAGGAATGCTAGATGTTTAAAATCTTCAAACTGAACATGTTTTGCAGTGTACATAATCCTGTATGCACTGAACTTCATTCATCACCATCGCAACACAATTCCCAACATGAGTCTGAGGGGTGTAAGGAGGCTTGAGAAGATATTGTTCAGGACATGTGAAGTAAGTACGGGGTTAGTTGAACAGTTACTCAGACATTTGGCCACCCATTTATTAACCTAACTTTTACCGAGTAATGATTTTACTGAATTTTATTGAAAATCACTGAATTAAATGAATGGTCCCAGGTTTGAGGAATTGCCAAGTGGAACATTCAATTTTCGGGGCAATCTCTTCAGCGTCTGCTAGGATGGAGATTCTGCAGTGTTCCCACATGCAGCTCCTGACTATACTGGAATATCAGATATCTAGCCATTAGAAGATCCAAGTCTGATATACTTACTATTCTCAACTACAAGCTATTGAGGTAAATGAAACAATTGAAGAGAAATAAAAACTCACCCTTGTTGATTTGTCTTAGGTACAAAAGTAGAGCAACAGCAAAAACAACCAGAATGGCCCCCAGTACACCGACCACAATGTAAACCAGACTGGGATATTGAGAATAGAAAAGGGACAGTGTTAATACACAATCAATTAGATTACTTACAGTGTGGAAACAGGCCCTTCGGCCCAAAATGTCCACACCAACCCGCCGAAGCACAACCCACCCATACATTTACACCTTACCTAACACTACGGGCAATTTAGCATGGCCAATTCACCTGACCCACACATCTTTGTGACTGGGAGGAAACCGGAGCACCCGGAGGAAACCCACACAGACACAGGGAGAACGTGCAAACTCCACACAGTCAGTCGCCTGAGGCAGGAATTGAACTCAGGTCTCTGGTGCTGTGAGGCAGCAGTGCTAACCACCGTGCCACTGTGCCACCCATGATTCTAGGCCCTTTGATGCAAGAAATATATTAAGAAACACTTTCATGACCTCAGGACATCCAAAAACAATGCATGAAGTGAAATACTTAAATGTTTTTTAGGCAAACATGGCATTCAATTTGCACACAGTATATTTCAACAAACAATAATCAGATGACTGATCATGCAATTTGGAATTGGTAAGGGAGAAGTATTGCCCAGATCTCCAGGGAGAACAGCCCTGCTCTTCCACAAATATCACCAAGAGATCTGTCACGTTCCCCTGAGAGGGGGAGATGGGGCCTGGATTGATCACACAGGGAAGATAGTACCACAATAGCATGGCACTGCCTCAGTACTGCACTAGGGACTCAGCATTGATAATGTGCCCATGGTTCTGAAGAGGAAGTAAACTCACAATCTCTGACATAGAAGGTGAGTGTACCACCACTGAGCCTTTTTAAGATGTGGTAAATTTCACTCGGTAAAAATGGAATAAAGGAACACTGGATGACCACTAAAAATTAGCAACAACAGGTTTGAGAATGGATGTTAGATTCCGATGATCTTCATTTACACAAACTTAACACAACAGATATATAGATATGACTGCAAATAAAATTTATAAACTTTCAATGCTTTTTGAATCACAGAGTATTATCTGTTTAAAAACAAATGAATAACATGTGCTGGAGACCTGAATGAAAAACAGAAGTTGCTGGAAAGGTATGATCAGACAGTATCTGGGGGTTGCTTCGGGTGTCGACTACAATTGTGAAGAATTCTGCACTGAGCTATTTCTATCCAAATATAGATTAAATCACTTTGCGTTTCCAATATTCTCCGTTTCTAACTGACACTTAATTGGCACTTTTCCCTCATCCCCATTGTAACTTCCAAGAATGATTTGCTCAGTGTTTCTATCACACTTACAGTTCCTGCAGCTTATTACCGACAGCTCAGGCTGATGAACTCAGGCTAAAGCCTAACGCTGCGAGCTATCTGTCCCTGTGCAGAAATATCACTTCAAACCTTCCTTTTCACCAGCAGGAATGACACTATCCTGAAACCTCACTCAAGATCACAGCAGCAAGGTACGTTTGGCAAGCAGGGACATGACAGATGGTGTAGATTAATGGTGAAGTAATGAAGATGAGCAATGCCATCTGAGGGCCAACAAAATAGAAACAATTATTTTCCATTTGTGCTTTTCAAAAACAATTGAACCTTTAATATGGAACTAACACAGGAGCTCAATATAAACCCAGCACCATTTTCATTTCCAAAACAACAAAAGGCTTTGACACGTTTCGCCAATAATTGTTCAAAAATATTGTAAACCTCACACATGGAATGAAAAAGATAATATCATACGTTTCATGGGAATTATTTCCGGAGAGTTGGGTTAGACTGGCAGAGGAACCTCCACTTGTATTTGGGGAATGTGTAGTTCCTGGTGATGTTGTTGAAGAAACAGTACAATTATATCGTCCACCTGTTGAAACAAGGGAATGATGTTCAGATTCATCTCCTTTTCATTTGTAGTTACCAGAGAGAACCTCATGAATAAATGGAACTTCATTACTTGGGGAACAGCCCATTTGATATCATGGAGTTTTGCATTAATTCCCCTTCCCTGGTAACAATGACACCTATAAGTGGTCTAACTCTGCTGAAAATGTTAGAGTCATGGTCAGCACGGAAAGAGACCCTTCTGTTTAACGCATCAGTGCCCAAAAAGTTTCTCAAAATAAATTAGTACCACTCTTCTGCATTTGGCTCATGTCACTCTAAACCTTTTCTATTCATGTATCTAATCAAATGTCGTTTACATGTAACTCTAGCTTCATCCACCATGTCCTCTGGCATTTCATTCCACAAATGAGCCACCCTCTGTGTCAACGTGTGGCACCACACCTCCCTTTTACATTGTTCTCCTTACATCTTAAAAGTATACCTCCTCACTTTGAACTCACTCTGCCTCATGATTAAAAATCTTTGCTATTCACCTCATGATTTTATTATCCTCTTATAAAGTCACCTCTCAACCTTCTCCGATCCAGTGGAAAAAGTCCCAGCCTATCCTTATCACTCAAACCCTCCAATCACGACAACATCTTAGTAGATCTTTTCTGAAACCTCTTCAAATTAATAATAACCTTCCTGAAGCAGGGTGACATGAACTGTACGCACAAAACAAAAAGTGGCCTCACCATCATTCTATGCAAGCGCAACGTGCTGTACCAACTCCAACACTCATTGGTCTGAGCAATGATGGTAAGCATACTAAATAGCTTCTTAACCACCCTGTCTACCTGGGATGAAAATTTCAAAGATCTCCTGGGACTCTCTGTTTGACAGCATTACCCAGGGCCCTACCTTTAATTGTATAAGTCCTGTCTTTGTTCGTTTTACCAAAAGGCTATAGCTCGCATTGATGCAAATGAAACTAACTGCCAATCCTCAGCTAACTGGCCCAATTGAGCAAGATCCCTTTGTAATCATAGATAACATTCATCACTATCAACAATACCACCAATTTTGGTGTCATCCACAAACTTGCTAACCATTCCTTCTAAATTCTCATTCAAATAATTTATATAACTTAATCCGATCACTGCAGAATACCACAGGTCACACATCTCCAATCGAAAAAAATGACCCTCCACCATTACCCTCTGTCTCCTGCCATCAAGTTAATTTTGTATTCAATTGGCAAGCTCGCCCTGAATCCATGTGATCTAACTTTATTTCGTCCACCATGTGAAACATTGCCTACTGCTCTACCCTAATCAATCTTTTTAGTTACGTCCTCAAAAAACTCAATCAAGTTTGTAACACACGATTTCCAAAGCATGATACCTAATCAGTTTGTGCCTCTCCAAATGCATATACATGCAATCTCTCAAAATCCCCTCCAACAACCTACCCACCACTGCTGTCAGACTCGCAGATCTATAATTCCCAGGCTTCTCCATACAGCCTTTCCGAACTAAATGAATAATATTAGCCACCCTCCAGTCCTCCAGCACCTCACCTGTGACTGTGGATGATACAAATAGCTTTGCTAGGGGCCCCACAATTTCTTCCCTAATTTCCCACATTGGTTTGGATGACATTTGATCGGATTTTGGAGATTTATCTCTTGTTATGCATTTTGAGACTTTCAGCACTTCCTCTTCTGTAACGTGGACTGTTTAGTATCTCTCCCATCTCCTGTGGTTGCACACAATGACGATCCCGGTTACTTTTTTCCCTGAATCTGAGAGTTGGTGTGTTCCATTGGGGTTTGTTAAAGGGTTTGAGCTGGTAACTATGACCCAGGTATCCCACTTGTTTAAAACCACGGGTTTCACATGGAGCTGTCACTTGCCGACAGAGGTCTCTTCCACCCTCTTGAGATGGTTTTCCGATCTTGCAGGAATAATGGGAAGCCTCATTTATAGACACAAAACCCACCAAAGATTTTCCATCAACTGAACCAAAAGGATCCATGAGGTAGACTGATAAGGTTCCCCATCTCCAAGGGGTACACAGGCAATACGGCTTGGGTGTGTTTTATGTGAATTATTTCTGCAACAAGTAAACTGTTGATTCTCTATTTTTTGGTCTTTAATGGCCAGATTTTGTAGCCCATTTCTAATTAACCCTGACTGAGTGACTTTCTAAACCTTTTGAAGAGAGCAGTTTAAGAACAAACCACATTGCTGGAGTCCCATGTGGAGCAGACCTGGAAAAGGCTAGAGATTTCCTTCCCTAAAGAACATTAATGAATCAGATGGGTTTTGGTACATTACAGGATCTGAGGAGATGGAAACAAACAGTTGGAATGCAACAATAACTCAAACCTAAAGTGAAATAATTTCTCAAAAATCTGATTGTTTTTAGTAACATTGATTGAGGAATGAATGCTTGCTCAGACACTAGGAGACCTCCATTCTGTAAATAGTTTACAAATGGTGCCATTCCTAAAGGGGGAACAGGTTCTCAGTTTATCGCCTCATTGACACTGTCTCACCTGCCACAGCACAGCATTACTTCTCTCTGCTGGGCAGTGGGATCCAGCTGAATTTTAACCCTGAAGGGGAACTGGAACCCCCAACATGCTGGCATCAAAAGTGAGAGTGCAGCCACATGAGCTGCTGCTGATAGTTCCAAATACAGTTCCCGTGTGTCACTTCGACTTGATGCTGACTTGCTTCTTCTCTGACAGCTCAAACAGATCAGATCAGGAAATGGCTGCAGGCAATATTTACATATACAGAGGACCCTTGATAATCCAAATGACTCGGGAAGGGAATGTTTTGTCTGGATAATCGAATGTTTGGATAATACAGTTCACCAAAGCATCGGGACCTTGAGATCCTGTTTGGATAACCCGAAATTAGGATCATCGACGTTCAGATAATCGAGGTTCCTCTGTATTTCATTTGTGCAACTGATCTCCAATCTGTCCCCAATATTTGTCCTAAATCTGCACACAACAGTCACTGACTAAATTTAATAATTCCTTCTGTTACAAAAATGCAAATTGTCTGTCAATCAAATGCTATTTTAATTTGCTGGGATCATTGGAGATGTTGCAATGTCTCCCTATGCTGTGGGTAGGCTTTTATGTACTTTCTAAGTATAGGGCAAGCCATTGGCTTTGTTCAGAACTGACAATGAAAACAAATGGAGTGCATTTATCAATTACAGTTTCCCAGAGTGAGATAGTAAACAAATATTGTTTACATCACACTTACCGATGCTGTTGATCTGTATCCTATAATTGCAGTTCTTCTCTCTTACATTGTTGACTGACACATGAACAATTTCACTGGATTTTGTTCCCTGAGTATTTGAGGCTGAGCAGTAATATTGATGTTGTTGCTGTGTGAAGGATTGACAATGTAGATCCAGTTTATTGGTGTCAGAGATCTTTGAATCTTGTGATGGCATTTTCTCAGACCATGTGTAGTGAATGGGGAGGGATCCTCGGGCAGACTCACAGGAGACTGTCACTGACCCCCCAGAACATGAGACATTTGGTTGGGATAAAAATCGAAGCCCAGGAACAGAGATGGCTTCTGTGGGAAAGAAACAATTATTCTGTGAGAAAATTCAAATATTCCCCAACACTTTGTCACTTTTCTTCCTGGATAAAACACTGATCAGACATATCAGCAGAGAGTAATTTAAAACAAAGTGAGTCACGTACCGTCAGAAATGTGCAGCTTTACATTAAACATCGGGTCATAGCCAGACATCTCAATCCCACAGCTGTACCATCCTGCATCCCTCCATTGAAGATTCTTCATTGTGACAAGAAATATTCCTTGTGTTTTGTTGTCAGTGATTGATATTCTCCCATTTGGCCAATTTGTCGTTGCTATAACATTACACTGACGTGTCCATCCGAGACACCAATATTTCTTGTGTGACTGGTACCTCCGTGCTTCGTATTGACAAGATATTGTGATCGCTCTTCCCAAAATTCCCGTTACACCTTTCTCTGCCCATACAGCACCTGTAACTGAGGAGACAATATTTCAGAAATTTAACTGGAAAGAACTGCTTATTACAAACAGATACATTTTAATCAGCTACATTCCATCCAGTACATGATGAAGGTAATCATTAATATAAACCCTTATCAGAGCCTCAGGCTGTTCCATATTCCCAGGGAATGATTGAAACAGTCGGAATATTTTCTTACCTCCCTGGTCGAGCTTTGGGACAATCTTGAAATTGGGTTTGTGCTGCCCGCTGTGGGCTCTAACTCCACCGTGTGTGACATCATCAAAATGTTGTTCCCCCTGGAGAGCAGCCTGAGTGACAGGCCTGGATTGGAGTCGACTGAAGATCAGTGTGAAGGAGGGCACAGGTGCTGAAGGGTCCTTACTCCGACTGGAGAAGGAGGGTTTCATCCAGGGAGGAGAGGGATCTATGTGGACTCATGATGGGCTCAGGGGCTGCATTTTCAGGGCTCAAGGGGCCGAGAAAACAGGTGATCCAGGAAGATGATAAGAGACCTTAAGTGGGAAAGGAAGAGAATTAAAGTTCAGCAAGGGATGGTTCACGATGGGAGAGAGATCAATGTGGAGGATCTTGAGGGCAGTAAAGGCAGAATTATTTATAATCACATATTGATATCATTGTATGAATAATAAAATAACAGAAGTAATTTACTGATTGTGCCAGAGAGATGGTTCATGAGAAAATGTTGAAATTGCTGCCACATTGTGTCCTGGTGTTGAAGAGGAGAAGCCTGTTGATGACAGCGTAGACTTTACTTCAATCAATGCCAGACCAACAGTTTTTTTGGGAGAACTGCCCTTTGTGTGACGAACAATTCTTGAGTAAAATAACAAAGGATTTTAAATGTAAGTGAAGAGGTGGAGATCTGAGATGAAAGGGAGGGAGATACGTGAATGATTAAAAATGATGCTGGTTTGGAGACAGAGACCTTATTGGAAAAAGAAAGCCTTGAAAGAGAGAGAACTGTGAAAGCAGAGAGATGCATGTTTCAGATTTCTGTCCATGAAGTATTCTGCATGAAGTTGGTGGGCTGGAGCCACAAAACATTTCAGGGAATTTTCATGTAACAGAATTCACAGAGCTGTAGCCGAGGGGAAAGCGACACTGAGAATTTTATTCTTGAGTCTTTCAAACATTTCTTTATCATTAATGGAGCGATTGCAATGATGAGCATTAACTTTATTGTACTGTGTAAATCAATGGAATTGAAAGAGAGCAAACAACTTGATTCAATTAGACTGAAAGGAAAAAGGCTTTTCTAAGTGAAGAGAAAAATAAACCAACCATCTCCTTTTGTGACTGAGCCTCACAGAGCAATATTTAATGAATTGATCTTCAAAAATAAAATAAATAAAAGCAAACTCAAGATGTTTTGTTTGAGGGCTTATTCCTCATACACTTTTCAGTGTGTATTGAAAATTGAAAACTTCAGTCAAATTAAAATAATTGTGCCCTTTTTTTCACTGAAAAAAATGTTATGGTACCCTTTTAATTTAATTCATAATTCATTATGCTGCTCTAAATTATTTGGGAACTCTGCAGCATGGGATTATAAAGTGTTTAGTAGAATTACTACATTTTGTGATGTTGTTCATGTACTTTTATGTTTGTTTTTTTAAGATTCAATGGCGTCCATATTTAGAGACACATGGAGCAGACAAAGTCCATGCTGTGTCTGTTTTCTGCAGCTTGTCACCAGCCTGAAGCCAGTTGCTGTGATGTGAGGGGTGTCACTCTGCATTGGATAACCATGAGGTGCCGGTGTTGGACTGGGGTAGACAAATCACACAACAGCAGTTTATAGTTCAACAGGTTTGTTTGGAAGCATTAACTTTCGAAGAACTGTTTCTTCATCAAGTGGTTGTGTTCACCTGATGAAGGAGCAGTGCTCTGAAAGCGAATGCTTCCAAATAAACCTGCTGGACTAAATCTTTGTTTTGCGTGATTTTTAAGTGAGCATTGGAAAAGACTGATGTGGAATCTCACCCAGTCCTACTCTCTGTATGTTGGAAGGATTTGTAGGTTGAAAATGAACCAGTTTGGCTTTGTGAGAAGACACATTCCTTTGAAAAATGTACTTTTGTAAGAATTGAACTCTCAGCATTTGCCATGGCAATAACGATGTTACCCATTGTGTCACAAGCTCTCCCTTTTCCAATTATGTATCTTCAAATATTTAAACATTTCTACTTTATAACACAGTGGATTTCAACAAATGTGGATTATCTGAATATACAACTCGGATAGTCACTCACCGGGAATGGAACAAATGAGGAGAATCAAAGTCCACATCGTTTTGTTCACAAAGATCAGTTCAGTTCTTGATGTCAGTCTCTCAGCTCTTATTTCTCACATTGAGATACTGTGCAATGCAATGTCTACAAGAAGTTAAATGAGGAAGAGGAACAGGAAGCCAGCTTCAGAAACCACAGTGAGCCAGTGAAATTTAATCGTGAAGAGATTTTTCTCCTTGGTTATGTTTAACAGAGCTAAAGAATTTTTATCGAATGAACAAAAAATTCTGAAACCAAGGCAGTTAACGCATCAGGTGCTCAGGATAATGTTGACCCAAGCTCAGTATTTATACTGAAATCTCATTTGAATGACAACTGTCTCATTCTCCCATGTTAGGAAATTTCAACCTACAGTTTGAGACAGACATCGATTTAGTTTGCGAAAATTAAGCCTTCACCTAAAAATAGAGCTCTTTCAAATATTTTGTTTGCAGAATATGCCTCCTACCGTCAGTGCTGAATAATTATTGTGTCAGGATCTGAATTCCCCGATGGGCAGGAGAAGGACATCCTCTGCTCCATTCCCACAAGATTCAAGTAAAAGGTCCTGGGGCCGATTTCAGGCAGAGAATGAAACTCAACTGACACAGAGAAAATTCAGGGGGAAGTGAACTGTGATTGAGTAACTGGGAGTGAGCTTCAGTTCCAAGGTGAGGATCCCTCTGGTGTACCGACTGACATGGGGCTTTGTATTCACCAGAACATGGTTGATGATGAGTGAGTCTGGTGAACCATGCTGGGTTTCACCTTTGAGAAGATCATCTTTGACCATTCACCAACCGTGCTCACCCCCAGCCACAATGCTGAAGGCAGTGCCCCCACCTTAACCCTTAATATGGGAGGAGAGTCACTGGAGTCATTACCCAGAGACTGAACCAACGAGGACCATCGCAATGCTCTGTCTGGGAAACAGAAACAACACGTTGGGTAAACTCCTAAAGAACACTTGGAAACATTTGGGGGTTAATATCCCAATGGGGATGAAACCCCTCTGCTGTCAGGTCACCAGTGTCTGAGTGTCAGAAACAGAGAGCAGAGATCCCCCAGCCCCTGAATGACATGGACATTGTAGAATCAGTTGGAAAAATAGACCAGATTGAAAAATTACATTCTGTGATGAAACAGTGAGTGTAACAGTTATTAACAGAGTGTAGAATATCTGATCAAACTGTCAGGGATCCTGTAAAGTGACTTGCTCAGTGTCAAAGCCATATCCTGATAGACGGTCACTCAGCAGTTTTTAAAAGACCGTTCTTCTGAGACAGAAAATTGCAGGACTTGGAGCCGCCACAAAGCCCCTCCCTCATTCAGATGGATGTCCCATTTACTCTGGAATGGTGCAGTGATCCACCCACAACATGGACATGAGCCTGTCCCAGGAGGTTTCCTTCCCAGAGATGGTGATCAATGGGCTGGATCTGAAAACTCTCAGTACAGCCTTGAATGACCGAAAGTGTGCCACCTCCAATATCCTGTTGATTAACACTGATCTGGGCTCTAAGAAAACTGTCCCCACCCTGCCTTTCCAGAATGCCTCTCCACTGAACATTTCTGACAGTGGCTGTGCAAACGTGGCTGCAGACATATTGCTCCAGGTGACACAGTTCTCCCTCTTTACTGAGCTGTAGACAATGGGTGCCAGGAGGGTGTTACAGTGCCTGCAGGTATGGGTTGTGGTTTCACAATGGGCTTCCCCACAGGCTCTGGGGTTTTACCAGTGACTGAGGAGGCCAATCCCAAGTGTCTAACAAACGTTTTGAAAGCCTGTGGAAGAGTTGTTTAATGTCCCTGCTGTAACAGTTAGTGACATATTCCTGAACTCCTGAGCTATTTGTCACACAGTTTCTGGACAATATAAAATGCTCAGTGTTAGAACATAGAACAGTACAGCACAGAACAGGCCCTTCAGCCCACGATGTTGTGCTGACCATTGATCCTCATGTATGCACCCTCACATTTCTGTGACCAGATGCATGTCCAACAGTCTCCTAAATGTCCCCAATGACCTTGCTCCCACAACTGCTGCTGGCAACGCATTCCATGCTCTCACAACTCTCTGTGTAAAGAACCCACCTCTGACATCCCCTCTATACTTTCCTCCAACCAGCTTAAAACTATGACCCCTCATGTTAGTCATTTCTGCCCTGGGAAATAGTCCCTGGCTAACGACTCTATCTATGCCTCTCATTATCTTGTACACCTCAATTAGGCCCCCTCTCCTCCTCCTTTTCTCCAATGAAAAAAGTCCGAGCTCAGTCAACCTCTCTTCATAAGATAAGCCCTCCAGTTCAGGCAACATCCTGGTAAACCTCCTCTGAACCCTTTCCAAAGAATCCACATCTTTCCGATAATAGGGCGACCAGAACTGGATGCAGTATTCCATGTGCGGTCTAACCAAAGTTTGAATGATCTGCAACAAGATCTCACAACTCTTAAACTCCCCCTGTTAATGAAAGCCAAAACACCATATGCTTTCTTAACAACCCTGTCCACTTGGGTGCCATTTTAAGGGATCTATGTACCTGCACACCAAGATCCCTCTGTTCCTCCACACTGCCAAGAATCCGATCCTTAATCCTGTACTCAGCTTTCCAATTTGACTTTCCAAAATGCATCACCTCGCATTCATCCAGGTCGAACTCCATCTGCCACCTCTCAGCCCATCTCTGAATCCTGTCAATGTCCCGCTGCAGCCTCCAACATCCCTCTATGCTGTCAACGACACCTCCAACCTTTGTGTCATCTGCAAACTTGCTGACTCATCCTTCAATCCCCTCATCCAAGTCATTAATAAAAATTACAACCAGTAGAGGCCCAAGGACAGAGCCCTGTGGAACACGACTCACAACTGACTTCCAGGCTGAATATTTTCCTTCTTATACCACTTGCTGTCTTGTGTTGGCCAGCCAATTCTGTATCCAGACAGCTAAGTTCCCCTGTATCCCATTCCTCCTGACCGTCTGACTGAGCCTACCATGGGGAACCTTATCAAACGCCTTGCTGAAATCCATATACACCACATCCACAGCTCGACCCTCATCAACGTTTCTAGTCACATCCTCAAAGAACTTGATAAGGTTTGTGAGGCATGACCTCCCCCTCACAAAGCCGTGTTGACAGCATTTAATCAAGCCATACTCTTCCAGATGGTCATAAATCCTATCCCTCAGAATCCTTTCTAACACCTTGCAGATGACCGACGTGAGACTTACTGGTCTGTAATTGCCGGGATTTACCTAATTCCTTTCTTGAAGAGAGGAATTACATTTGCCTCCCTCCAGTCCTCAGGTACGACTCCAATGGAGAGCGAGGACGCAAAAATCTTCACAAGTGGTGAAGCAATTGCATTTCTCTTTTTCCAAAGCAGCCGAGGACAAATCAGTGGGCGGCACGGTGGCACAGTGGTTAGCACTGCTGCCTCACAGCGCCTGAGACCCGGGTTCAATTCCCGACTCAGGCGACTGACTGTGTGGAGTTTGCACGTTCTCCCCTTGTCTGCGTGGGTTTCCTCCGGGTGCTCCGATTTCCTCCCACAGTCCTAAGATGTGCGGGTCAGGTGAATTGGCCATGCTAAATTGCCCGTAGTGTTAGGTAAGGGGTAAATGTAGGGGTATGGGTGGGTTGCGCTTCGGCGGGTCGGTGTGGACTTGTTGGGCCGAAGGGCCTGTTTCCGCACTGTAAGTAATCTAATCTAATCTAAATCTGGTATGGGCCTGGCGACTTGTCAATCTTAATGTTTGACAAAATTTTCAGCACATCATCTTCCTCTATCTCTATCCATTCCAACATGCACACCTGCTCTTCAAAGGTTTCATGCACTACAAAGTTCGTTTCTTTTGTAAAGACAGAAGCAAAAATCTCATTTAGGGCTTCCCCTAACTCCTCAGACTCCACACACAAGTTCCCTATGCTATCCCTGATTGGCGCTACTCTTTCTTTGAACATTCTCTTATTCCTTACATCAGGTTAAATTGCCTTTGTGTTCTCCCTAATCCGTTCTGCCAAGCCTTTCTCGTACCCCCCTCCTGTAGGAACTTTAACTCCAGTTTATAGCACATTTTAATCGATAATGTTTCTTCTGATCCTTTGGAATCTCCCCTGTAGATTAATCGATAAAGCTTCTCTCCCCTTTCAGCTGTCCTCTTTGTGATTCATAACCTACATCCCACACAGGCCGGACCCCGATACATCTGTCCACTGTTTGTTCCATCCACATCCAACAATGTCCTTCAAATGGACCAGGCCCCACAACATTAGCCTCCAGCAAGTGCTGTACCAGGGCAGCTCTCTCTCCAATTTGCAGACCAAAGTAACTGACACTTACTCTGATTGTACATCCAGGGCTATCTATCACACATCTCCCTTGATATTATTCACACTTTTTCTTATAGCGTGAAAACACAATGAACATCAAAACATGAACAAGTGTGGAAACTTGTGTTTTACATCTCAACTTCTCAAAAATGGACAGCACAGTGTCTCGGTGGTTAGCACTGCTGCCTCACAGTCCCAGTAATCCCTGGGTTCAGTTCAAGTCTTGGGTGACTGTGCATTTTGAGCACTCTCCCTGTCTGTGTGGGTTTCCTCCAGGTACTGCAGTTTCTTCTTACTTTCTAAAGATCTTTTGCTGTACATTTTGTGTCCTATGATCCTACTCCTCTGTCTACCTGACGAAGGAGCAGCGCTTCAAAAGCATGTACTTCCAGATGAAATTGTCGGACTGTAACCTGGTGTTGTGTGATTTTTAACTTTAATGATGTTCAGGTTGGGTTGAATGGTCAGGCTAAATTGTCCATTGTGTTCAGGGATGTACAGGCTCGGTGGGTTAGCCGTGTGAAATGTGTGGCTATGGGAACAGAGTGGGGTTCTGCATCTGGTGGGATGTTCTTCAGATGGGCCAAATGGCCTCTTTCTGCACTGTAGGGATTCTATAATTCTCAGTTACATTCCTCATTGACCAGGAACCTGTTTGAGGGTTTAATGGAATGGGCCCAAACTGAATGTATGTTCATTTACAATGAACCATTCACACACAGCATGCTGCAGACAGAAACATTTTTAGAAATAAAGTAATTTTGGGAGGAAAACTATTTTAGAAGATTGAAATTTTAATTTGGCAAAAGTTTAAAATTATTCAATGCCATTGAAATTAATTTGGATTGTAACATCTGGGATAAAAGTTCAAACTCTTCAGAATGATATCGGTGGATTTGCAGCTTTCAAAATACAGTGAGCTGAGAAGCACATTCATTTCTTTCAAAGCCTGGCCTTGTTTGTGTGTTTGTGAATATGGCAAGTTGCATTTATATAGCACCTTCAAAGATGTAAAGCTGGAGCAGAGATATAGATGAAAGCAAGTTGATGTATGGTGGAAGATTTAAGGCCAGCTGGAATGATGTTGGACTCGTTCAGTGTGGAGCTAACAACATTGTGGATAGAGCTCTGTTGGACAGGGAGATGGATGGAGTCAGTGGCTAAGGAAAGGTGATTGCAGTGGGATAAAGATAATGGCTTCAATCTTCAGAATTGTCAGGTGTAATTTTATTGAAGTTGTGAAAATGCTCAGACAAGCACAATCACAGCAGGTCGGTATGTCAGGGACAGCCCTTAAACTGGATCAATGGGGATGGAGGCATCAACCATCACTATCAATCCCGAGCCGTATGTCTAGCTGTCTCCTTGGAGAGGTGAACAACTGTCATTCAGACTCAGGCTCAGCACTCACTGTCTGCTGGGTATGAGCCACTGGCAAGAAGATTCAGGATGTGGAGGGGCTGCTGTTGGACTGGAATGGACAGAGCTGAAAATCACACAACACCAGGTTATAGTCCAACAGGTTTATTTGAAAATACAAGCTTTCAAAGCACTACCCCTTTGTCAGGGAGCCATTGGGCAAGATACATAGGGCACAGGATTTATAATTAAAATATCAAAGTGTCACACATTTGGTGCAATGTGTTAGAGAAACCGAGATTGCTGCTCAGTCTGTAATCATGTAGAATGGGGATACAGGTATTGATTGATGAATATGTACATCCCAGAATTTCTCTCATCACTGCCCTGATATACCTTAAGTTTTTATCAGTAAATAAAAGGAAGTGACATTTTGCCCAGACAATGTATTAAAGGTATGAGGATAGAGTCTGTGTTCCAACCTGCAGTCAGATTAGTTTTATTTCCAAAGCAGGAATTTATAAAATGTAACATTGACTGACTGCCTCCAGACTGAGTGCTTTTTGAACAAAATGTAATATGTCTGCAAATACAAATCTGCAAACGTAACTTCACCCCCTAGATTTGTGTGTGTGCGCGCACGTGCGTGTGGGAAAGAGTGAAGGGACGGTTGATAGCGAAAGATGAGGGACTCTCCAACCACGCGGCATCAATGATCACTTCACCAGTTTCCTCATCTGCCCTTCCTCCACCTCATCTCAGATCAAATCCTCCAACCCGGCACTGCCCTTTTGAACTATCCTACTTGTCCATCTTCCTTCCCACCAAACCGCTCCACCATCCCCTCTGACCTATCACCATCACCTCCCACGTGCATCTACCTATCACTTTCTGAGCTACCCTCCCTCAGCCCCAGCTCCAGCCCCACCCTCCTATTTATCTCTCAACATACTTCTGCCCGTGCCTTCCATTCCTGATGAAGAGCTTCTGCCTAAAACGTTGACTCTCCTTCCTCGGATGCTGCCTGACCTGCTGTGCTTTTCCAGTGCCACACGTTTTGACTCTGACCTCCAGCATCTGCAGTCTTCACTTTCTCCTGGAGCTGAAAGAGCACTTGAAGCTTGAATGAGCACTTAAGGGTCTCAGTTGGTGGTGAGTTGGTGTTATTGGAGCTTGGACCTTCCTGCTGAGATCCAAATTCAATCAAGGGTGGAGAAGTGCCTGGGTTAGGTGCCCCACCATCCGAGCTAATAAAGCTCACTTGCCAACTCCAGGCCTACCGCCTCTGGGCAGAGAAGATTGTGCCCAGAGGTTTCAGAGCACTGTCCCATCATCAGGTGACTTCACCTGAAGGACCAACGCTCAGAAAGCTTGTGATCTCAATAAACCTGATGCACTATAACCCGGTGTCGTGTGACTTCTGACTTTGCCCACTCCAGTCCAACACTGGCACCTCAACATCCTGGCCCATAGGTTTGGGAGTGGAGTCTCTTACCTCAGCTACGGTTCTGATGGGGAGTGTGTACAGTTAATAAAATCCCACTGCTCTACAAGCAATACCAAATGCATTAGTATTTCACATTTTCACTAAAACGGTTTAGTTATTTCTATTTATTACAGTTATTATAAACAAAAGACTCTTTCGTTTTTTTGATGTACTCCAAAAATAACTTGTTTATTAAAACAAACCTTTTTAAAAATCAATTGGCAGAACAGTGAGGAACCAAACTACATCCTCTTAATCTCAAACACAGATTCACACACAGAGAGGGGAAGATTACACAGCCCTGCTGAGGGTTTGTGGGTGGGATAAATTCGGACAACAGGATAAGGCTGAGGATTTCTCTTCAAGTTTGTTCAGACATTTAGGCCAGAAATACAATCTCTTTTAAATGTTGCCTACTTCCCAAAATTATTTGTTGTTCCAGTACACAGCAAAAAAAAGCAGTTTGAATTGACATTTTTCCAGCAATCACATGTTAAATCCCTCTTCAACCCAATAATGTCCAACCAATTCCACTTCCCAATTATTATAATTCAGAAACACTGTGGAATACCAGCTTTAATGTTGCTGTGATGCCAAGTGTGTAGGCTGACTATATCAGACAACACTGCAGGCCAGCAGTGAGCCAATCATGTTAACAAGACCATACTGTAATCCCAGGGTGACATATCCAACATTAGACATGATGCTGCTGTTGAACAATATTGAACAGTCCCACCTGTGCACAGAAACACACTGGAAACCAGTTTCAGATTATCCACTGGGCTTGCAGTGTGATTCATTTGTGCAGGCTAGAAATTACATATATTACTACTGAGGGCCCTGTTTTTTTTCAGGAAAATGAGTATGTCCGTACATCTCACCTGTTTAATTGAGGAGAGAATCATGCACTTTGCTAATCATTGCAGCCTAAACCAATCAGAGCCTACTTGGCTGGTCTGAGCTTTATCAGTGAAGCTTGATGGTTAACAGTTCCTGCTGCCTCTCCATGTCAACCATTATCCAAACATGATTTAGAGATGCCAGTGTTGGACTGGGGTGTACAAAGTTAACAATGACACAACACCAGGTTATAGTCCAACAGGTTTAATTGGAAGCCCACCTGATGAAAGAGTAGCGCTCCGAAAGCTAGTGTGCTTCCAATTAAACCTGTTGGATTATAACCTGGTGTTTTGCCATTTTTAACATTATCCAAACAATTTGCACTCTCTTCTCATGCTGTTTATATTGATATTCCCTTTTGAAGTTTTTTTTTGTGGCTTAGTCCTGATGAGAGTGGAACAAAAACTTAAACTTTTGCATCTCTTTTTAACAATGTGCAAGTTCTGTATCACACAATCATTAGGAGCCCATAGTGCCATGCTAGCAAGTCAAGTTTGATTTTTGAACTTAACTCCGGAAGTGGGACTCCAACCTGGAATCTGTGACTCCGAGGTTAGAGTGAGGGGAGACAGGGAGATGGGGACTGATTGGGTTGCCAAACACCTTGGTATTTAGACTTCTGCTCTTGTTATTTAATGCAAATGACCCAGACTTGGGAATAAAAGTTAAATTGATTCCATCTGCTGAGGAAAGCAAACTGACAATAACAGCTAACAACAGACAAAATTCAATACAACTGCATTGCAAAGTAAGAAGGAAAAATGAACAGGAAAAATATCTCATCATGGTTTTCCTAAAAATCAATATCAGCGTAAACGTCCCTTCCAGATTCCTGAGGGGTGTTGCGTTTTGGGGCTTTTTTATTCCCCTTTGGCGGCTGGTTTGGAAAGTTGAGCTCACTGTAGGTGACACTGTCTGAGTTGTCACCTGTGTGCATTGCCAGCCCACCGCTCAGTGATGAAGATTTCTTTTGAAATGCCAACACTGCGTATGTGATTTCATCATTCTTCAAGTTGCTTCTTCTCTCTCTCTGTCTTTCTGCTGTGTTCCTTTGAATGTGGTTTATGTTTGCATATACCAAGTTCTCTTCCACTGACACCATTTCCTAAATTTGAAAAAAATGTATTTTTCATTCACTTGAATGGTGACGTGCGTTATTATGAAGAGAAAGCAAATTCTTGATTATTCTTAATCAATGTACAGTATTAGAAGTTATTATAAATTATTATTGTGTGCAGTTCTGGTCTCCTTCCTATTGGAAGGATGTTGTGAGACTTGAAAGGGTTCAGAAAAGATTGACAAAGATGTTGCCAGGGTTGGAAAATTTGAGCTACGGGGAGAGGCTGAATAGGCTGGGGATGTTTTCCATGGAGCGTTGAAAGCTGATGGGTGACCTTATAGAAGTTTATTAAATCATGAAGGGCATGGATAGGGTAAAATAGTCAAAGTACTTTTCCTGGGGAGGGAGAGTTCTGAACTAGAGGGCATAGGTTCAGGGTGAGAGGGGAAAGATATAAAAGAGACCTAAGGGGCAACCTTTTCACATAAAGGGTGGTGCGTGTATGGAATGAGCTGCCAGAGGAAGTGGTGGGTGCTGGTATAATTGCAACATTTATAAGGCATCTGGATGGGCGTACGAATGGGAAGGGTTGAGAGGAATATGGGCCAAGTGCTGGCAAATGGAACCAGATTGTGTTGAGATATCTGGCTGGCAGGGATGAGTTGGACTGAAGGGTCTGTTTCTGTGCTGTACATTTCTCTGACTCTATGATTCTATTTCCAGGGTATAATGCAACCCCGTACTAAAGTAATTCTCCTCTTGAGCCTCCTCTATCCATTTTCATCCAATCTTATTAACTTATCTCGCTATTCATTTCACCCTCATGTGCTTATCCAGCTGCCCCTCTGAATGGTTTCACAGTATTTGCCTCAATGACCCCTAATGGCAATAAGTCCCACTTTCTGACACTCTTCATAGGACAAGGTTTCTTTTGAACTCTCTCCTTCTTCTTTCCTCGAGGGGGAGTTGAGTGAAGATGCATTGTGAAATTTAAGAGATAGTTTGATCAGCACGTAAACAAAGCAGGAGTTGGAAGCGGGAATTGGAAAGGTCAGATGAAGAGTCATGGGAGATGTCTTGTGTGGAGCAAAAGAGCCAGTATGTCACAGATGGGCCAAATAGCTGATTCCTGTGCTGTCAATCCTATGTTCTTCAAATTTCTAAACAATTTTCAGCAAGTTAATATTTATTATTCTTACCTGTTCATCATTAAGACTCTTCGTTCTCTGATGACACATGATGCAGGATGTCCCTGAAACGTTACAATACAGTTGTTCAAACAACTTTAACAGGAATGCTGAATGTTTAAAATATTCAAACTGAGCATGGATTGCAGTGTGCATAGCTGAAAAATGTGTTGCTGGAAAAGCGCAGCAGGTCAGGCAGCATCAAAGGAACAGCTTATGCTCGAAACATTGATTCTCCTGCTCCTTTGATGCTGCCTGACCTGCTGCACTTTTCCAGCAACACATTTTTCAGCTCTGATCTCCAGCATCTGCAGTCCTCACTTTCTCCTTGCAGTGTGCGTAATCATGTACTGAACTACATCCATCGCTATTGCTCCCATGATTCCCAGCATGAGTCTGAGGGGTAGAAGGAGTCTTGGGAATGTATAGTTCGGGGTATGTAACGGAAGTATGGGGTTAGTGCAATCATTACTCCAAAGTGAGACCATGCATTTATTCGTCAAACTTTTACTGAATAACAATTTTACAGGAATTTATGAGAAATCTCTGAATGTAATGAGTGGCCCCAGGTGTTGAGGAATTGCCAAGTGGAACATTCAATTTTCCAGGCAATCCCTTCATCCTCTGCTAGGATGGAGATTCTGGAGAGTTCCCACATGTGGAGCCGCAGGAGATGGGGAAGATACTAAACAAGTATTTTGCATCAGTGTTTACTATGGAAAAGGATGTGGAAGATATAGAATGTAGGGACAGCTTGAAAAATGTCCACGTTACAGAGGAGGAGCTGCTGGATGGCTTGAAATGCATAAAAGTGGATAAATCCTCAGGACCTGATTAGGTGTACCCTAGAACTCTGTGGGAAGCTAGGGAAGTGATTGCTGGGCCTCTTACTGAAGTATTGGTGTCATCGATACTCACAGGTAAGGTGTCAGAAGACTGGAGGTTGCCTAACATGGTGCCACTGTTCAAGAAAGGTGGTAAGGACAGATCAGGGAACTATAGACCATTGAGCCTGACGTCAGTGTTGGGCAAGTTGTTGGAGGGAATCCTGAGGGACAGGATTTGGAAAGGCAACATGGCTTTGTGCATGGGAAATCATATCTCACGAACTTGATTGAATTTTTTGAAGAAGTAACAAAGAAGATTGTTGAAGGCAGAGCAGTAAATGTGATCTATGTGGACTTCAGTAAGGCTTTTGACAAGGTTCCTCATGGAAGATTGGTTAGCAAGGTTAGATCTCACTGAACGCAGGGAGAACAAGCCATTTGGATACAGAAATGGATCAAAGGTAGAAGACAGAGGGTGCAGGTGGAGGGTTGTTTTTCAGAGTGGAGGTCTGTGATCAGTGGAGTGCCACAAGGATTGGTGCTAGGTCCGCCACTATATGACATTTACATAAATGATTTGGATGTGAGCATAAGAGTACAGTTAGTAAGTTTGCAGATGACACCAAAATTGGAGGTGTAGCGGACAGCGAAGTCGGTTACATCAGATTACAACAGGATCTTGACCAGATGGGCCAATGGGCTGAGAAGTGGCAGATGGAGTTTAATTTAGATAAATGTGAGGTGCTGAATTTTGGGTAAACAAATCTTAGCAGGACTTATACACTTAATGGTAAAGTCCTAGGCAGTGTTGCTAAACAAAGAGGATGCAGGTTCATAGCTCCTTGAAAGTGGAGTTGCAGGTAGATAGGATAGTGAAGAAGACATTTGGTATGCTTTCCTTTATTGGTCAGAGTATTGAGTTCAGGAGTTGAGAGGTCATGTTGCGGCTGTACAGGACTTTGGTGAAGCCACTGTTGGAATATTGCGTGCAATTCTGGTCTCCTTCCTATCGGAAAGATGTTGCGAAACTTGAAACAGTTCAGATAAGATTTACAAAGATGCTGCCAGGGTTGGAGGATTTGAACTACAGGGAGAGGCTGAACAAGCTGGGGCTGTTTTCTCTAGAGCGTCCAGGGGCTGAGGGGTGACCTGATAGAAGTTTACAAAATCTTGAGGGGCGTGGATAGGGTAAATAGACAAAATCATTTCCCTGGGGTGGGGGAGTCCATTTAGGGTGAGGGTGGAAAGATATAAAAGAGACCCAAGGGGCAACTTTTTCATGCAGAGGGTGGTACATGAGCTGTCAGAGGAAGTGGTAGAGGCTAGTACGACTGCAACATTTAAGAGGCATTTAGACGGATCTATGAATGGGAAAGGTTTGGAGGGATATGGGCCAGATGCTGGTCGGAGGGACTAGATTGGGTTGGGATATCTGATTGGCATGGACGGGTTGGAGCAAAGGGTCGCTTTCCGTGCTGTACATCTCTATGACTCTATGATTCTGAGCAGCTCCTGACTGTACTGGAATATCAGCCGTCTAGCCATGAGAAAATCCAAACCTGATAATCTCTTTATTTGTAACTCTAAGCTGCTGAGACATAACGAAATAATTGAAGAGAAATAAAAACTCACCCTTGTTGATTTGCCTCAGGTACAAAAGCAGAGCAAAAACAACCAGAATGGCCCCCAGTACACCGACCAAAATATAAACCAGACTGTGATAGTGAAAACAGAAAAGTGACAGTGTTTGTTCACAATCGAGTCTTGGCCCTTTGATGCAAGAAATATATTAAAAATGACTTTTATGACCTCAGGACATCCAAAAACAATGCAGGAAGTGAAATCCTTGTGTTAAATGTTGTGTTTGCAAACATAATATTCAATTCGCACACAGTATGTTCCCACAAACAATAATCAGATGACTGATCATGTAATTTGGAATTGGTAAGGGAGAGGCATTGCCCAGGTCTCCAGGGAGAACAGCCCTGCTCTTCCACAGATATCACCAAGAGATCTGTCACGTTCCCCTCAGAGGGGGAGATGGGACCTGGATTGATCACACAGGGAAGATAGTACCACAATAGCAGGGCACTGCCTCAGTACTGCACTATGGACTCAGCATTGACAATGTGCCCATGTTTCTGAAGAGGAAGAGAACTGACAATCTCTGGAGTAGAAGGTGAGTGTACCACCCACTGAGCCTTTTTAAGATGTGGTCCATTTCACTCGGTAAAAATGGAATAAAAAAACACTAGATGGTCACCGAAAATTACCAACAACAGGTTTGAGAATGGATATTAGAGTTCAATGGTCTTCATTTACACAAAATTAAACAACAGACATACAGATATGACTGCAAATAAAATTTATAAACTTTCAATGCTTTTTGAATCACAGAGTATTATCTGTGTAAAAACAAATGAATAACATGTGCTGGAGACCTGAATGAAAACTAGAAGTTGCTGGAAAGGTATGATCAGACAGTATCTGGGGGTTGTTTCGGGTGTCAACTAGAATTGTGAAGAATTCTGCACTGATCTATTTCTACCCAAATGTGGACTAAATCACACTGCGTTTCCAATATTCTCCATTTCTGACTGACACTTAATTGGCACTTTTTCCTCATCCCCATTGTAACTTCCAAGAATGATTTGCTCAGTGTTTCTCTCACACTTACAGTTCCTGCAGCTTATTTCTGACAGCTCAGGCTGATGAACTCAGGCTAAAGCCTAACGCTGCGAGCTATCTGTCCCTGTGCAGAGATATCACTTCAAACCTTCCTTTTCACCAGCAGGAATGACACTATCCTGAAACCTCACTCAAGATCACAGCAGCAAGGTACGTTTGGCAAGCAGGGACATCACAGATGGTGTAGATTAATGGTGAAGTAATGAAGATGAGCAATGCCATCTGAGGGCCAACAAAATAGAAACAATTATTTTCCATTTGAGCTTTTCAAAATCAATTGAACCTTTAATATGGAACCCACACAGGAGCTCAATATAAACCCAGCACCATTTCCATTTCCAAAATAACAAAAGCCATTCAGTTGTTTGGCTAAAAAATATTGTGACTGAAAATGTGTTGCTGGAAAAGCGCAGCAGGTCAGGCAGCATCCAAGGAGCAGGAGAATCGACATTTCTGCTATGAGCCCTTCATCAGGAATGAGGAAAGTGTGCCAAGCGGCCGCCTACTTGCAGAATGTTTCAGAGAACACCTCTAGGACACCCGGACCAACCAACCCAACCACCCCGTGGCTCAACACTTCAACTCCCCTCCCACTCCACCAAGGACATGCAGGTCCTTGGACTCCTCCATTGCCAGACCATAGCAACATGACGGCTGGAGGAAGAGCACCTCATTAGATTAGATTAGATTAGATTATTTACAGTGTGGAAACAGGCCCTTCGGCCCAACAAGTCCACACCGACCCGCTGAAGTGAAACCCACCCATACCCCTACATTTGACCCTTACCTAACACTATGGGCAATTTAGCATGGCCAATTTACCTGACCTGCACATCTTTGGATTGTGGGAGGAAACCGGAGCACCCGGAGGAAACCCACGCAGACACGGGGAGAATGTGCAAACTCCTCACAGTCAGTCACCTGAGGTGGGAATTGAACCCGGGTTTCTGGCGCTGTGAGGCAGCAGTGCTAACCACTGTGCCACCATGCCGCCTTTCGCCATCTTCAGCCTAGGAACCCTCCAACCACAAGGGATGAACTCAGGCTTCTCCAGTTTCATTTCCACTCCCCCCATCTTGTCTCAGTCCCAACCCTCGAACTCAGCAACACCTTCCTAACCTGCAATCTTCTTCCTGAGCTCTCCCCCCCCACCCCTACTCCGGCCTATCACCCTCACCTTAACCTCCTTCCACCTATCACATTTCCAATGCCCCTCCCCTCAGTCCCTCCTCCCTACCTTTTGTCTTATCCTGCTTGGCACACTTTCCTCATTCCTGAAGAAGGGCTCATAGCAGAAACGTCGATTTTCCTGCTCCTTGGATGCTGCCTGACCTGCTGCGCTTTTCCAGCAACACATTTTCAGCTCTGATCTCCAGCATCTGCAGTCCTCACTTTCTCCTTAAAAATATTGTTAAACTCACACACTGAATCAAAACAGAGAATATAATACTTTTCATGGGAATTCTTTCCTGGGGACTGGTTTTGACTGGTCGAGAAACCTCCACTTGTATCTGGGGAATGTGTGGTCCCTGGTGATGTTGTTGAAGAAACAGCACAAGTATATTGTTCACCTGTTGAAACAAGGGAATGATGTTCAGATTCATCTCCTTCTCACTTGTAGTTACCCAAGAGAACCTCATGCACAAATGGAACTTCATTACTTGGGGAAAAGCCCATTTGATATCATGGAGTTTTGCATTATTTCCCCTTCCCTGGTAACAATGACACCTGTAAGTGGGCTAATTCTACTGAAAATGTTAGAGTCATAGTCAGCGCGGAAATAGACCCTTTGGTTCAACACGTCAGTGCCAAACATGCTTCTCAAAATATACTAGTCCCACTTATCTGTGTTTGGCCCATGTCTCTCTAAACATTTCTTATTCATGCAGCTTTTCAAATGTCTTTTAAATACTGTGACTGTACCTTCATCTACCATGTCCTCTGGCCTTTCACTCCACATCATCATTTACATAAATTATTTGTGTGTGAACATAGGAGCTACAGTTAGTAATTATATGTTGCAGGTGACAACAAAATTGCAGCTTTACTGTACAACAAAGAAGGTTAGCTCCAGGTACAATGGGATCGTGATCAAATGGGCCAATGGGCGAGGGATTGGCAGATGGATTTTAATGTGAGGTGCTGCATTTTGGAAAGGCAAATCAGAGCAGGACTCATCTATTTAATGGGAAGGTTCAGGAGGGTATTGCTGAACAAAGAAACCTTGGAGTATAGGTTCATAGCTCCTTGAAAGTAGAGACATAGGTGGATAGGGCCGTGAAGAAGGTGTTTGGTATGCGTTCCTTTGTGAGAAGATTTGTAGCTCGGGTGTTTGTTGTTGTGGTTCTGTTTGCCGAGCTGGGAGTTTTTGTTGTAAATGTTTTGTCCCCTTTCTAGGTGACATCTTCAGTGCTTGGGAGCTTCCTGTGAAGCGCTTCTGTGCTGATTCCTCCGGCATTTATACTGGTTTGAATCTGCTGCTTCCGGTTGTCAGTTGCTGTCCGCTGCAGTGGTTGGTATATAGGGTCTAGTTCGATGTATCTGTTGATAGACAGTCACTCATCCACAAATTCTATCAACAGACACATCGAACTAGACCCTATATACCGGCCACTGCAGCGGACAGCAACTGACAACCGGAAGCGGCAGATACAAACCAGTACAAATGCTGGAGGAATCAGCACAGAAGCGCTTCACAGGAAGCTCCCAAGCACTGAAGATGTCACCTAGAAAGGGGACGAAACATTTGCAACAAAATCTCCCAGCTCGGCAAACAGAATCACAACAATGCTTTCCTTTATTGGTCAGAGCATTGAGTATCGGAATTGGGAGGTCATGTTGTGGCTGAACAGGACATTAGTTGGGCCACTTTTGGAATATTGTATGCAATTCTGATCTCCTTTCCTATCAGAAGGATATTGTGAAATTTGGAAGGCTTCAGAAAATGTTTACAAAGATCTTGCTGGGTTGAAGGATTTGAGCTATCGGGAGAAGCTGAATAGGCTGGGGGTATTTTTCCCTGGAGCATCGGAATCTGAGGGGTAATCTTATAGAGATTTAGAAAATCATGAGGGGCATGGATATGGTAAATAGACAACGTCTTTTCCCTGGGGTCGGGGAGTCCAGAACGCGAGGTCATAGGTTTAGGGTGAGAGGGGAAAGATATATGGGGAACCTGAAGGGCAACGTTTTCACACCGAGGGTGGTGCGTGTATGGAATGAGCTGCCAGAGAAAGTGGTAGAGGCTTGTACATTTATAACATTTAGAGTCATAGAGATGTACAGCATGGAAACAGACCCTATGGTCAAATCCGTCCATGCCCACCAGATATCCCAACCCAATCTATTCCCAACTGCCAGCACCCGGTCCATATCCCTCCAAACCCTTCCTATTCATATACCCATCCAAATGCCTCTTAAATGTTGCAATTGTCCCAGCCTCCACCACTTCCTCTGGCAGCTCATTCCATGCATGTACCACCCTCTGCGTGAAAAAGTTGCCCCATAGGTCTCATTTATATCTTTCCCCTCTCACCCTAAACCTATGCCCTCTAGTTCTGGACTCCTCGACCTCAGGGAAAAGACTTTGCCAATTTACCCTATCCATGCCCCTCATAATTTTGTAAACCTCTATAAGGTCACCCCTCTGTCTCCGATGCTCCAGAGAAATCAGCCCGAGCCTGTTCAGCCTCTCCCTGTAGCTCAAATCCTCCAGTCCCGGCAACATACTTGTAAATCTTTTCTGAACCCTTTCAAGTTTCACAGCATCTTTCTGGTAGGAAGGAGACCAGAATTGCAGACAATAGTCCAACAGTGGCCTAACCAATGTTGTGCACAGCTGTAACATGACTTCCCAACTCCTGTACTCAATACTCTGACCAATAAAGGAAAACATACCAAATGCCTTCTCCACTACCCTATCTACCTGCGACTCCACTTTCAAGGAGCTATGAACCTGCACTCCAAGATCTCTTTCTTCTGCAACACTCCCTAGGACCTTATCATTAAGTGCAAACTCCTGCTAAGATTTGCTTTCCCAAAATGCAGCACCTCGCATTTATCTGAATTAAACTCCATCTGCCACTTTTCAGCCCATTGGCCCATCTGGTTAAGAATGATCTGGATGAATAGATGAATAGGAATGATTCAGAGGGATATGGGTCAAGTGCTGGCAGGTGGGACTAGATTAGGTTGGGATATCTGGTTGGCATGGACGAGTTGGACTGAAGCCAATGTTTCTGTGGTGTACATCTCAATGTCTCGATGACTCGATACGAACCACTCTCTGTGTGAAAATGTTGCCCTTCTGGCCCCTTTTACATTTTTCTCCTCTCACCTTAAAAATATGCCCCCTCACTTTGACCTCTCCCAACCTAGTGAAAAAATATTTTGCTATTCATCTTACTTATGCCCCTCGTGATTTTATAAACCTCGATAAAGTCACCCCTCAACCTCCAGTGGAAAAAAATCCCAGACTATCCTTATCACTCAAACCCACTAGTCACGGCAAAATCTTGGTAAATCTTTGCTGAAACCACTTCAATTTAATAATAACTTGCCGAAAGCAGCAGGACTAGAAGTGTACACAGTTTCCAAAAGTGGCCTCCCCATCATTCTGTACAAGCTCAAGATGATGTTCCAACTCCTACACACAATGGTCTGAGCAATGATTGTAAGCATGATAAATACCTTCTTAACCACCCTGTCCATCTGTGATACAAATTTCAAAGATCCCCTGGGTCTCTCTGTTCGACAGCACTACCCAGGGCCCAACTTGTAATTGTATTAGTTATGTCCTTGTTTGTTTTACCAAAAGGCTATACCTCACATTGATCCAAATAGAACTTCATCTGCCAATCCTCAGCCCATTGGCCCAATTGATCAAGATCCCTTTGTAATTGTAGATAACTTTTGTCACTGTCAACAATGCCATCAATTTTGGTTTCATCCATGAATTTACGAACCATGCCTTCTAATTTCTCTTTCAACTTGTTGATATAAATTACACTGATCCCTATGGAACACCACTAGTCGAAGGCTTCCAATCCAAAAAATGACCCTCCACAACCACGCTCTGTCTCCTGACATTAAGCTGATTTTGTATTCTATAGACAAGCTCAGCCTGAATTCCATGAGATCTAACTTTATGAATTAGTCTACCATGTAGAACCTTTGTTACTAAAGTCCATATAGACAACATCTACTGCTCTACACTCGCAATATTTTTGGCCACATTCTCAAAAAACTCAATCAGGTTTAGAACGCACTATTTCCCACATACTATCCCGAATTAGTTCTTGCCTCTCTAAATGCCTGTAAATCGGATCGCCCAAAATCCCCTTCAACAACTTACCCACCACTGATGTCAGATTCAGGCCTATAATTCTCAGACTTCTCCATACAGCCTTTCCTAGATTAAGGTATAATATTAGCCACCCTCCAGTCCTCCGGTACCTCACCGTGACTGTGGATGATACAAATATCTCTGCTATGAGGCCCTACGATTTCTTCCCAAATTACCCACACTGTTCTAGGAGACACTTGGTCGATTCCTGGAGATTTATCCATCGTTATGTATTTTAAGATGATCAGCACTTCCCCTTCTGTAATGTGGACTATTTTCAAGACATCAATGTTTATTTTGCTGAGTTCCCTAATCTCCATGTCTTTCTACACAGTAAAATATTCAAAATATTTGTTTAGTATCTCCACCATTTGTGATGTACTTGGTTGAAGGAAGCAAATGGCTGTAATGCAGCAATGGAATTGTTGCAACGTTTCTCCATGCTGTGGGCAGGATTTTATGTACCTGTTCATTTTCCAAGTACAAGACTGTTTGCATCACACTTACCGATGCTGTTGATCTGTATCCTATAACTGCAGTTCTTCTCTCTTACATTGTTGACTGACACATGAACAATTTCACTGGGTTTTGTTCCCTGAATATTTGAGGCTGTGCAGTAATATTGATGATGTTTCTGTGTGAAGGATTGACAATGTAGATCCAGTTTATTGGTGTCAGCGATCATTGAATCTTGAGATGGCATCTTCTCAGACCATGTGTAGTGAATGGGGAGGGATCCCTGGGCAGACTCAGAGGAGACTGTCACTGAACCCCCAGAACATGAGACATTTGGTTGGGATAAAAATCGAAGCCCAGGAACAGAGACGGCTTCTGTGGGAAAGAAACAATTATTGAGAGATCAAAAAATCAAATATACTCCAAAACCTGACCAATTTTCTTCCTGGTTAAATTATTGATCAGACATATCAGCAAAGAGTAATGTAAAAATCACTGAGACATTTACCTTCAGAGATGTGCAGATTTACATTAAACATGAGGTCAGAGTAAATACCAGGAATCTGAATCCCACAGCTGTACCATCCGGCATCTTCCCATTGAAGATTCTTCATTGTGACAAGAAATATTCCTTGTGTTTTGTTCTCAGTGATTGATATTCTCCCATTTGGCCAATCTGTTTTTGCTATAATATTACATGAACGATTCCTTCCATGACACCAATATTTCATGTTTGATTGGTACCACCAATTTTCATAGTAACAAGATATTGTGATCGCTCTTCCCAAAATTCCAGTGACGTGTTTCGCTGCCATTAAAACATCTGAAACTGAAGAGATAATATTTCAGAAATTTAACTGGAAAGAATGACTTAATAAACACAGATACATTTTAATCAGCTGCACTCCACCCAGTACATGATGAAGGTAATCATTCATATAAACCATTATCACAGTCTCAGGCTGTTCCAAATTCCCAGGGAATAATTGAAATAGTCGGGATATTTTCTTACCTTCCTGGTCAAGCTTAGGGACAATCTTGAAATTGGGTTTGTGCTGCCCGCTGTGGGCTCTAACTCCACCGTGTGTGACATCATCGAAATGTTGTCCCCCGCGGAGAGCAGCCTGAGTGAAAGGCCTGGATTGGAGTCGGCTGGGGATCAGTGTGAAGGAGGGTACAGGTGCTGAAGGGTCCTTACTCCGACCAGTGAAGGAGGGTTTCATCCAGGGAGGAGGTGTGTGTGTGTGTGTGGACTCATGGTGGGCTCAGGGTTTGCATTTTCAAGGCTCAAGGAGCAGACACAACAGGTGACCCAGGACGATGATGTGAGCCCTTGTGTAGGAAAGAAAAAGAAAGAGAATTCAGCTTCTGCCCGGGATGTTTCACATTGTTGGAGAGAGATCAATGTGCAGGACCTTGATGGCAATAAGGGCAGGATTATTTGCAATCACATATTGCTGAGAATGTAAGGAGGGTAAAATCACCAGCTGCTCTCCGGGCGCTGACTGACCTGCTGTGTTTTTCCAGCACCACACTCTCGACTCTGATCTCCAGCATCCACAGTCCTCACTTTCTCCTCAAAGTAAGTTACTGACTTTGCCAGAGAGATGCTTCATGGGAAAATGTATAAATTGCTGTGCCATTAGGTTCTGGTGTGAAAGAGGAGCAGCCTGTCGATGTCTGGCTAGACTTTAGTTCAATAAATACCAGACCAACAATTTTGTTGAGAGAATTGCTTTTTGTGTGGGGTACAATTCTTTAATAAAGTGACAGAAAGGATATTAAGTGTAAGTGAAGAGGTGGTGGGGAGAGAAGAAAGGGAGATAGATACATGAATGATTAAAGGTGATGAAGGTCAGAAAGCAGTGATCTTATTGGAAAAAGGAAGCTTTGGAAGAAAGAGAATTGTGAAAACAGAGAGATGCACACTTCAGGTTTCTGCCCGTGAATTATTCTGCATGAAATTCCTGGGCTCCAGCCACAAAATGTTTCCGGAAGGTTTCTTGTAACAGAATTGACTAAGTCATAGTCTAGAGTAATGTTACATTGGACATTTTAATTTTGAATGTTTGAAAATTTCTTGACTATAAATGGAGGGATGGAAATGATGAACAAAAATGTTATTGTAGTATTACACTGTAATGTGTAATTCAATGAGATTGAAAGAGAGTAAACAACTTCATTCAAGTTAAAGACTGAATGGAAAAAGGCTTTTAGTGAGAAGAGAAATATAACCCAACCACCTACTTTTGTGACTGAATCTCACAAAACAATATTTAATGAACAGCACTCCAAAACAGAAAAGAAATAAAAGCAAACGCAAGATATTTTGTTTGAGGAGTTACTACCACTCCTGTTTCCAGAGTGTGTTCAACATTAAAAACTTTGGAAAAATTAAAATTATTATACTGGTATGTTCACTTAAAAGAAACATTATTTGCTCTTTTTCATTTCATTCATAATTAATAAGGTTGCTCTTCAGTATTTGGGAACTCTGTCACATGGGCTTATGATATGTTCAGGAGAAGATCGAAACCTCTCCAGTTGAATGATCACCTTCCTGTTGCAGTGATCAGAATTGTACACAGTGCTCCAAGAGTGGCCTCAGCAACATCCTATACAACCACAATAAGATGTTCCAACTCCGATACTCAATGGTCTGAGCAATGCAGACAAACGTGCTAAATACCTGCTTCACCTGAGCCCCAAGGTCCCTCTGTTCGCCAGCACAATCCAGGGCCTGACCATTAATTGTATAAATCCTCCCCTTGTTTGTTTTACCAAAATGCAATACCTCACATTTATCCAAATTAAACTCCATCTGCCACCGAGCAGCCCAATGACCCAGCTGATCAAAATGCCTTGGTAATCTTAGATAATCTTCTTCACTGTTGACTGTACCACCCAATTTGGTGTCATTCACAAACTCATTAACCATGCATCCTAAATTCCTCTCCAAATTGCTTATACAAATTACACTGATCCCTGTGAAACACCACTCGTCACATGCCATCAGTCCAAAAAACGTCCTTCATGACCACCCTCTGTCTCCTGTCCCAAACCAAATTTGTATCTGATTGGCAAGCTTACCCTGAACCCCATGTGATCGAACTTTCCTGATTAGTCTACCCTGCGGAACCCTGTCATTAATGTCTGTGTAGACAATGTGTACTGCTGTGTTGTCATCAATTGTTTTGGTAACTTCATTAAATATCTCAGTCAGGTTTGGACAGCACGATTTCACTCACTCTATCCCAAATCAGCTCTTGACTCTCCAAATGTATGTAAATCCTAACTCTCAGAATCCACTGCAACAACCAACCCAGCACAGATATCGGAATCACAGCTCGAGAGTTCCCAAGCTTCTCCTTACAGTCTTTCTTATATAAAGGCACAACATTAACCACCCTCCAGTCCTTCAGCACCTCACCCATGGCTGTGGATGTTGCAAATATCTCTGCTAGAGATGCCCCAAATTCCTTCCCCAACTTCCCACACCATCCTCGGATACACTTGATCAGGTCCCAGTGAGTTATTAACTTTTATGTTTTTTAAAACCTCCAAAACTTCCTCTTGTATAATATGGACTGTGTCTTATGACATCAATGTTTATTTCCTGGAGCTCCCTCACCTCTATGTTATTTTCCATTGTAGAAACTCCTGCGAAATATTTGTTCAGTATCTCTCCCATCTCCTGTAGTTCCCCACAATGACAATCCCGATTACTTTTTTCCCTGAATCTGAGAGTTGGTGTGTCACATTGGTGTTTGTTAAAGGGTTTGGGCTGGTAACTACATCCCAGATATCCCACTTGTTTAAAACCATGGGTTTCACATGGAGCTGTCACTTGCCGACATAGACAGTGGTCACCTCCATCCTCTTGAGGTCTGTTTTCTGAGCCTGCAGGAATAATGTGAAACCTCATCCTCACACCGACACAACCCGCCAGTGGTTTTCCATCTCCTGAAGTGTGAGAATCCATGAGACAGACAGATGAGGTTCCCCATCTCCAGGGAATGCACAGTCAACATGGGTTGGGGTTTTTTTTTAGGTGAATCATTTCTGCAACAAATAAACTATGAACTCTTTATTTTTTAGACTTTAATGGACAGCTTTTGTTGTCCATTCCAATTCCCCTGACTGAGTGGTTTTCTAAGCCATTTGAAGTGGGCAGTTAAGGACAAAGTACATTACTGGAGTCTGATGTGGAGCAGACTTGGAAATGGTGGCAGATATCATTGCCTAAAGGACGTTGATAAATCAGAAGGGTCTTGGTGCTTTCGAGAATCTGAGGAGATCCCAAAATACTTCCCATTCTGTGAAGTACTCATTTGAAGAAAGAAAACAGTTGGAAGGCAGCAAAAAGAGGATTCTGGGTAATCCAAGATGGAGGATGGGAAAAATTTCTGGCCGTAACAGGCTGCTCCTTTTTTGAGGTATTTCAGGTGTTGAAGGTGATCTCCTCGAATTCCAGGAGCAGCAAATACTGTTTAAGTGCTGCTGCATTGTTTTGGAACTTTGGGCAAAAAATGTCAAATTAGCAGCACTTTTAAAAGGGGGAGGAACAGACAAAGGCAACACATGGTTAGGTCAGTGCAGGACAGGGAGACAGAAAAGGAAACCCACACTGCTAACTGACACAGCAGTGAACCTGCTCAGTTACTGCCTTTGTTGTTTGAATTGATGTATCACTGGACATCGTAGTGCGCCTGAGAAAATTAACAGACAATGAAATTGACAACTAATCTTGGAGGAACCTGTTTGGGAGAGGTCACAGCACAGAAACAGATAAGTGAATATTTTTAAGTGTGGCCTGACAGAAAGTCTGCAGTAGTGAGTAGAGTGGTTTCTTTCTTGATTACATGTTTTATTGAAATATGTCTCTTGATTAAACTTAAAAATATAAGCATTAAGTTAGCCTGGAGCAGGAGAGGAATAAGACAGTCCTATTTTCTGGGTCTGCAAATTGGAAGAAGCAAAAATGGCCTGGTGAAGAGTGATATGCCCTTCCTGTTGAATGTGATCGTTCTGAGAGAGTTTACATGTTACTGAGAATTATATCTGCAATAAATGCTTTTGGTTGCAAATCCTTTCATATCGAATGTATCGGTTGGAGAGACAGTTAAGGGCTATGAAGAATTTACAAGAGCAAGGTGGCGTGATGGATGGCAGTTATAGGAAGGGGGAAAAGTTGCAGATACAGTCACATAGATGGGTTATGTCCAGGAAAGGTAAGAGAGGTAGGCAGGTAATGCAGGGTTTTCTGTGACTATCCCCATTTCAAACAGGTATGCTGTTTTGGGAAATGCAGGGGATGATGGATTCTCAGGTGAATGTAGCAAGAACAGCCAAGTTTCTGGTATTGAGATAGGCTCTGATGCAATGAGGGGTATGTCGAGTTCCAAGAGATCGGTTGTGTTAGGGGACTCTCTAGTCTGAGGTACAGACAGACGTTTCTGTGGCCATCAGCGAGAAAGCAGAATGATGTGTTGCTTCCCTGGCGCCAGGATCAAGGATGTCTCAGAGGGGGTGCAGAATGTTCTCACAGGGGAGAGGGATCAGCATGAGGTCATTGTCCATGTTGGAAAAAAACAACATAGGAAGGGAAATGGTTAAGATTCAGAAGGGAGATTACAGAGAGTTTTGCAGGAATTTAAAATGGAGGTCCTCGAGAGTAGTAATATCTGGATTATTCCCAGTGCTACGAGCTAGTGAGGGCAAGAATAGGAGGGTAGAGCAGATGAATGCATGGCTGAGGAGCTGGTGTATGGGTGAAGGATTCACACATTTGGATCATTGGAATCTCTTCTGTGGTAGAAATGACCTGGACAAGAGGGACGGATTGTTCCTGAATTGGAAGCAGACTAATATACTGGCAGGGAAATTTGCCTGAGCTGGGCAGGAGGGCTTAAACTAGTAACGTTGGGCGGGGGGGGGGGCGGGGGTGGTGTGGGGGGGTTGGGGAGGAACCCAGGGAGATAGTGAGGAAGGAGATTAATCTGAGACTGGTACAGTTGAGAACAGAAGTGATTCAAACAGTCAGGACAGACAGGGACAAAGCAGAGAACAAGGTAGGACTGTTAAATTAAACTGCATTTATTTCAATGCAAGGAGCCTAACAGGGAAGGCAGATGAACTCAGGGCATGGTTGGGAACATGGGACTGGCATATCACAGCAAATACAGGGACATGGCTCAGGGATGGGCAGAACTAGCAGCTTAATGTTCCAGGATACAAATGCTACAGGAAGGATAGAAAGGGAGGCAAGAGAGGAGGGAGAGTGGCGTTTTTGATAAGGGATAGCCTTACAGCTGTGCTGAGGGAGGATATTCCTGGAAATACATCCAGGGAAGTTATCTGGGGGAAACTGAGAAATAAGTAAGGGATGATAACCTTATTTGGATTGTATTACTGACCCCCGAACAGTCAGAGGGAAATTGAGAAACAAACTTGTCAGGAGATCTCAGCTTTCTGTAAGAATAAGAGGGTGGTTATGGTAGGGGACTTTAACTTTCCAAACATAGACTGGGACTGCCATAGTGTTAAGGGTTTAGATGGAGAGGAATTTGTTAAGTGCGTACAAGACAATTTTATGATTCAGTATGTGGATGTACCTACCAGGGAATGTGCAAAACCTGACTACTCTTGGGAAATAAGGCAGGGCAGGTGACTGAGGTGTCAGTGGGGGAGCACTTTGTGGCCAGCGACCATAATTCCACGAGATTTAAGAGTGATGGAAAAGGATAGACTAGATCTAAAAGTTGAAGTACTAAATTGGAGAGAGTCTAATTTTACAGTATGAGGCAAGTACATTTGAAAGCTGATTAGGGGCAGATGTTCGCAAGTAAAGGGACGGCTGGAAAATGGGGAGTCTTCAGAAATGAGATAACGAGAATCCAGAGAAAGTACATTCCTGTTAGGGTGAAAGGAAAGGCTGGTAGGTATAGGGAATGCTGGATGACTAAAGAAATTGAGGGTTCGCTTAAGAAAAAGAAGGAAGCATATGTAAGGTATAGACAGGATAGATTGAGTGAATCCTGAGAAGAGTATAAAGGCAGTAGGAGTATACTTAAGAGGGAAATCAGGCGGGTAAAAAGGGAAATGACATACCTTTGGCAAATAGAGTTAAGGAGAATCCAAAGATTTTTACAATACATTAAGGACAAAAGGATAACTCGGGAGAGAATAGGGGCCCTCAAAGATCAGCAAGGCGGCCTTTGTGTGGAGCCACAGAAAATGTGGGAGATACTCAGTGAGTATTTTGCATCAGTATTTACTGTGGAAAAGGTTATGGAAGATATAGAAAGTAGCGAAGTAAATGGTGACACCTTGGAATATGTCCATATTACAGAGGAAGAAGTGCAGGATGTCCTGAAATGCATAAACGTGAATAAATCTCCAGGACCTGATTAGGTGTACCCTAGAACTCTTTGAGAAGCTAGAGAAGTGATTGCTGGGCCTCTTGCTGAGATTTTTGGATCATCAATAGTCACAGGTGAGGTGCCAGGAGACTGGAGGTTGGCTCACATGGTGCCACTATTTAAGGAGGTTAGTAAAGACAAGCCAGGGATCTATAACCAGTCAGCCTGATGTCAGTGGTGGGCAAGTTGTTGGAGGGAATCCTGAGGGAGAGGATATGCAAGTATTTGGAAAGGTAAGGACTGATTAGGGATAATCAACATGGCTTTGTGCGTGGGAAATCATGTCTCACAAACTTGATTGAGGTTTTTGAAAAAAGTAACAAAGAGGATTGATGAAGGCAGAATGGTAGATGTGATCTACATGGACTTCAGTAAAGTGTTTGACAAGTTTCCCCATGGGAGATCGATTAGCAAGGTTAGATCTCATGGAATACAGGGAGAACTAGCCATTTGGATACAGAACTGGCACAAAGTTAGAAGACAGAGGGTGGTAGTGGAGGGTGGTTTTTCAGACTGGAGTCCTGTGATCAGTGAAGTGCCACACGGATCGGTGCTGGGTCCTCGACTTTTTGTAATTTACATAAATGATTTGGATACAATCATAAGAGGTACAGTTAGTGAGTCTGCAGATGACACCAAAATTGGAGGTGTAGTGGACAGTGAAGAAGGTTATCTCAGATTACAACAGGATCTTGATCAGTTGGGCCAATGGGCTGAGAAGTGGCATATGGAGTTTAATTCATATAAATGCGAGATGCTGCATTTTTGGAAAGCAAATCTTCGTAGGACTGGTGAGGTCCTCGAGAGTGTTGCTGAACAAAGAGACCTTGGAGTGCAGATTCATAGTTCCTTGAAAGTGGAGTTGCAGGTAGATTGGATAGTGAAGAAGGCATTTGATATGTTTCCTTTTCTTGGTCAGAGTATTGAGTACAGGAGTTGGGAGGTGATGATGCAGCTGTACATGGTATTGGTTAGGCTTCTGCTGGAATATTGTCTGCAATTTTGGTTGTCTTTCTATCGGAAAGATGTTGTGAACCTTGAAAGGGTTCAGAAAAGATTTACAAGGATTTTGTCAGGGTTGGAGGATTTGAACTATAGAGAGAGGCTGAACAGGCTGGGATTATTTTCCCTGGAGCGTCATATACTGAGGGGTGACCTTATAGAGGTTTACAACATTATGAGGGGTGTTGAGACGGAAACCGAATGGTCTCGTCTCTACGTGTTCGTTGGAAGGAGAGATCAAACCGGCTAGAGTTTGGAGCAAAAACACCGTTTATTACAGGATCAAAACTGGCAAACTATACAACGAATTCAAAGGCATGCAATTCGTTGGAGAAGGCGTTCTGTCTCTCCCTTCGGATCTGGTGCAGTTGTACTTCGCGCTTCCTCGAGTTCCCGGTCAGGTTCCCCTTGTTCGGCTCTTTCATTGGTCGGTTCACCTATCTGTGAAGGGATTAGTGTCTCTATTGGCTGCCCCGAGATACCTGTCCCACTCCTGCTGTGCCGAACAATGGGTAGACATCCTGGGTTCGGCAGTTTCCGATCTTGTAAATTAAAAGTTTATTGTTGGAAGGGTTTCCTCATTGCTATGCGTCTGGCTGTCTGGGCGTTCACAATAGTTCTCCATAGTTGAATATACAGATATTATCATTTAACACAGGACCCGAATGAGTTTGACGTCAGCGGAGGCATTAGCAAGTACTTTATCAATCAAGTGTGGTATCGGTGCGATTTACACTATCCGATAGTTACCGGTTTCCTTTATTAACAATGAGAGTGTAATAGGATGATCTGAAACTGACGGACATGTTCTAATCCCCCAGGAATGTGGCCCCAGGCAGGCAGTCCTGCAGTGGCTGGGTTTACTTTACATGGCTGTGTTTTAGCTGGTATCTGACAGTGTCTGCTTTAATAATGGTGCTCCCCTCCCTAGCCCCAATGTAGGTACCCCGATAGCAGATTCTCCCCAACAGGGGTATGGATAGGATAAACAGACAAAGACTTTTCCCTGGGGTGGGGGAGTCCAGAACTAGCGAGCATAGGTTTAGGGTGAGAGGGAAAGATATAAAAGAGACCTAAGGGGTAACTTTTGCACACAGAGGGTGGTACATGGAATAAATGTGCTGCCAGAAGAAGTGGTGGAGGCTGGTACAATTGCAACATTTAAAAGGAATCTGGATGGGTATATGAATAGGAAGGGTTTAGAGGGATATGGGCCTGGTGCTGGCAGGTGGGACTAGATTGGGTTGGGATATTTGGTCGGCATGGACGCGTTGAATCAAAGGGTCTGTTTCCACGCTGTACATCTCTATGACTCTATGACTCTATGAATGCTTGCTCAGACACTAGGAGGACCTCTATTCTGTAAATAGTTTACAAATGGTGCCATTCCTAAAGGGGGAACAGGTTCTCAGTTTCTCACCTCATCGACACTGTCTCACCTGCCACAGCACAGCATTACTTCTCTCTGCTGGGCACTGGGATCCAGCTGGATTTTAACCCCGAAGGGGAACTGGAACCCCCAACATGCTGGCATCAAAAGTGGGAGTGCAGCCACATGAGCTGCTGCTGATAGTTCCAAATACAGTTCCCGTGGGTCACTTCGACTTGATGCTGACTTGCTTCTTCTCTGACAGCTCAAACAGATCAGATCAGGAAATGGCTGCAGGCAATATTTATAGGTATTTCATTGTACAACTGATTTCCTCTCTATCCCCAATATCGGCCCTAAATCTGGACACAACATTCAAGGAGTGAATTTAAAATTCCATTTGTTAGAAAAATGCAAATTCTCCATCAATAAAATGCTGTTTTAATTTTGCGGGGATTATTGAAGTTGTTCCAATGTTTCTGCATGACATGGTTAGTATTTTTTGGACCTCCACATTTTCTAACTACAGTGTAAACCCTTGGATTTTTCCAGAAATGATGAAGAAACAAATGGAGTGCATTTTATCAATTACAGTTTCCCAGAGAGAGATAATAAACAAGCATTGTTTACATCACACTTACCGATGCTGTTGATCTGTATCCTATAACTGCAGTTCTTCTCTCTTACATTGTTGACTGACACATGAACAATTTCACTGGGTTTTGTTCCCTGAGTATTTGAGGCTGTGCAGTAATATTGATGATGTTGCTGTGTGAAGGATTGACAATGTAGATCCAGTTTATTGGTGTCAGAGATCATTGAATCTTGTGATGGCATCTTCTCAGACCATGTGTAGTGGATGGGGAGGGATCCCCGGGCAGACTCACAGGTCACTGAAAACCCAGACCATGAGGTTTTTGGTTGGGATAAAAATCGAAGCCCAGGAACAGAGACAGCTTCTGTGGGAAAGAAACAATTTTTGAGAGATCAAAAAATCAAATATCCCCCAACTCTTTGTCACTTTTCTTCCTGGATAAACATTGATAAGATATATCAGCAGAGAGTATCTTTTGAAAAGATCAATGAGACATTTACCTTCAGAGATGTGCAGATTTACGGTAAACAGGAGGTCAAGCTCAATACCAGGAAACTCAATCCCACAGCTGTATCGTCCGGCATCACTCCATTGAAGATTCTTGATTGTGACAAGAAATATTCCTTGTGTTTTGTTGTCAGTGATTGATATTCTCCCATTTGGCCAATTTGTCATTGCTATTACCTTACACTGACGAGTCCATCCGAGACACCAATATTTTATGTGTGACTGGTACCACCGTGCTTCGTAGTGACAAGATATTGTGATCGCTCTTCCCAAAATTCCCGTTACATCTTTCTCTGCCCATAAATCACCTGAAACGGAGGAGAATCAAATTGATAAATTTGACTGGATTGAATTGCTTAATATAAACATTAACATTTTAATCAGCTCCATTCCATCGAGTTCATGATGAAGGCAATCCTTTGTCACAGCCTCAGGATGTTCCAAATTCCCAGGATGGGAAACATTTCTGGCTGTAAGAGCTGCTCCTTTTTTTGAGGTATTTTAGGTGTTGGAGGTGATTTCCACGAATTCCAGAAGCAGCAATTATTGTTTATCTGCTGTTGCATTGTTTTGGAACTTTGGAAAAAAAAGTCAAAACAACAGCAGTTTAAAAGGGAGAAGAGCAGACAAAGGAAGCACATGGTGAGGACAGTGCAGGAGAGAGAGAGAGAGAGAGAAAACCTGCACAGTTACTGCCTTTGCTGTTTGAATTCGTGTATCGCTGGACATCGCAGCGCATCTGGGAAAATTAACAATCAGTGAAGTTCACACCGAATCTTGGAGGAACTGTTGGACGAAGTTCACAGTACACAATCAGAGAAGGTAATTGTTGTTTTAAGCCTGTCCAAGCGAAAGGCTGCAGTAGTGGGTACAGTGGATTCTTTCATGATTATATGGTTTTGTAAATAAGCCTCTTGATTAAACTTAAAATATAAGCCATAGCTATTAATTTAACCTGGGGCAGTGTTTGTCGAGGAATAAGACGGTGTTATTTTCTGGGTCTGTAGATTGTGAAGGAGCAAAAATAGTCACAGGTGAGATGCCGGAAGAGTGAATGTTGGCAAACGTGATGTCACTGTTTAAGAAGGGTGGTAAGGACAAGCCAAGGAACTACAGACCAGTGAGCCTGACCTCGGTGGTGGGCAAGGTGTTGGAGGGAATCCTGACGGACAGGATGTATATGTGTTTGGAAAGGCCAGGCCTGATTCGGGATAGTCAACATGGCTTTGTGCTTGAGAAATCATGTCTCACAAAACTTGATTGAGTTTTTTGAAGAAATAACAAAGAAGATTGATGAGGGCAGAGCAGTAGATGTGATCTATATCGACTTCATGAAGGCGTTCAACAACGTTCCCCATGGGGCACTGATTAGCAAGATTAGATCTCATGGAATACAGGGAGAACCAGCCATTTGGATACAGAACTGGCTCAAAGGTAGAAGACAGAGGGTGGTGGTGGAGGGTTGTTTTTCAGACTGGAGGCCAGTGATCAGGATCAGTGCTGGGCCCTTTACTTTTTGACATTTACATAAATGATTTGGTTACGAGCATAAGAGGTACAGTTAGTAAGTTTGCAGATGACACCTAAATTGAAGGTGTAATAGACACCGAAGAGGGTTACCTCAGATTACAACAGGATCTTGATCAGATGGGCCAATGAGCTGAGAAGTGGCAGGAGTTTAATTCAGATAGATGCGAGGTGCTGCATTTTGGGAAAGCAAATCTAAGCAGGACTTATACACTTAATGATAATGTCCTAGGGAGTGTTGCTGAACAAAGAGATCTTGGAGTGCAGGTTCATAGCTCCTTGAAAGTGGAGTCGCAGGTAGATAGGATAGTGAAGAAGGCGTTTGGTATGCTTTCCTTCATTGGTCAGAGTATTGAGTATAGGAGTTGGGAGGTCATGTTGCGGCTGTACAGGACATTGGTTAGGCTACTGTTGGAATATTGCATGCAGCTCTGGTCTGCTTCCTATCGGAAAGATGTTGTGAAACTTGAAAGGGTTCAGAAAAGATTTACACGGATGTTGCCAGGGTTGGAAGATCTGAGCTACAGGGAGAGGCTGAAAAGACTGGGGCTGTTTTCCCTGGAGCGTCGGAGACTGAGGGGTGACCTTATAGAGGTTTAGAAATTTTTGAGGAGCATGGATAGGATAAATAGACAAAGTCTTTTCCCTGGGGTCGGGGAGTCCAGAACTAGAGGGCATAGTTTTAGGGTGAGAGGGGAAAGATATAAAAGGGACCTAAGGGGCAAGTTTTTCATGCAGAGGGTGGACCTGTATGGAATGAGTTACCAGAGGATGCGGTGGAGGCTGGTACAGTTGAACATTTAAGAGGCATTTGGATGGGTATATGAATAGGAAGGGTTTGGATGGATATGGGCTGGGCGCTGGCAGGTGGGACGAGATTGGGTTGGAATATCCGGTCAGCAAGGAGGAGTTGGACCGAAGGGTCTGTTTCCATGCTGTACATCTCTATGACTCTATGAATGATTGAAGTAGTCGGGATATTTTCATACACCACCGGCCGAGCTTTGCGACAATCTTGGAAATTGGGTTTGTGCTGTCCGCTGTGGGCTCTAACTCCACTGTGTGTGACATCATCGCAGTGTTGACCACACCCGCACACCCCAACCCCCATCCTCCCACCGCGAGGGCAGCCCAAGAGACAGGCTTGGATTGGAGTTGGCTGGGCACAGGTGCTGAAGGACCCTTACTCTGACTAGAGAACGAGGGTTTAATCCAGGGAGGAGAGGGGTGTGTGTAAAGTCATGGTGGGCTCTGGGCCTGCATTTTCAGGGCTCAACGTGTAGATACAATAGGTGACTCAGGCAAGATGATGACAGTCCTCAAGTGGGAGAGGAAGAGAATTGGAGTTCAGCAAGGGATGGTTCACAACGGGAGAGAGAGATCAATGTGTAGGACCTTGAGGGCAGGATGGTTTGTAATCACACATTGTTGTCTGTGTAAGGAGTGTAAAATAACATAAATAATTTACTGACTGTACCAGAGAGATGTTTCATGAGACAGTTCTTAAATTGCTGCAATGTTGTTTCCTGGTGTGGGAGAGGAACAGCCTATTGATGACTGGGGAGACTTTACTTCAATAAATACCAGACCAACAATCTTGTTGGGAGAACCACCCTTTTTGTGGAGAACAATTCTTGAGTAAAATGACAGAATGGAATTGAAATCTAAGGTGGAGAGGAGAAGAGAAAGGCATTCAGTTCATGAATATGTAAAGCTGATGCAAGTCAGGAGAAAGAGACCTCATTGGAAAAAGGAAAGCCTTGAATGAAAGAGAGTTGTGAAAACAGAGAGATTCATGCTTCAGGTTTCTGCCCGTGAAGTATTCTACATGAATTTGGTGGGCGAGAGCCACAAAATATTTCAGGAAGTTTTCATGGAACAGAATTCACGGAGTTCCAGTTTAGAGTAATGCCACACTGGGAATTTTAATCTTGAGTGTTTGATAATTCCTTGCTCATAAATGGAGAGTTTGCAATGATGAGAGCTGAAAATGTGTTGCTGGTTAAAGCACAGCAGGTTAGGCAGCATCTCAGGAATAGGAAATTCGACGTTTCGAGCATAAGCCCTTCATCAGGAATGAGAGAGAGTTTGCTAAGCAGGCTAAGATAAAAGGTAAGGAGGAGGGACTTGGGGGAGGGGCGTTCTGTGCAGAGGAGATGACCTGGGGGGTGCAGTGAGAGATAGACTCCAGCATCTGCAGACCTCATTTTTTACTCGAAGGTTGCAATGATGAGCAATAGTTTTAGTGTTACATTGTAATGTGTAAAACAGTGGGATTTAAAGAGAGTCAGCGACTTGATTCACGTTAATGACTGAAAGATAAAAGGCTTTTTCTGTGAAGAGAAATTAAACTAATCATCTACTTTTGCAACTGAGCCGCACAAAACAATATTTAATCAACTCAAAATGTTTCCCTTGAGGGCTGATTACAACTCCAGATTTCAGTGTATCTTCAACATTAAAAACATTAGAAAAATTAAAGTAATTATGCTGCTTTTTTCACTCAAATGAAACATTATTTGGTCCATTTTTATTTAATTCAGAATTAATAAAGCTGCTCTCAAGTATTTGGGAACTGTGTCACATGGGATTGCAATATGTTCAGTAGAAGATATGTTTGTGATGTTGTTCAGGTATTTTTATATTTGTTCCTTTCAACATCCAAGACTTCCATATTTAGAGATACATGGGGTAGAAAAAGTCCATGCTGTGTCTGTTTTCTACAGCTTGTCACTTGCCTGAAGCCAGTCGCTGTAATGTGAGGGGTGTCACTCTGCATTGTGTAAGGCTGACCTGGAACCTCACCCAGTCCTGCTCCCTGGACTGGGCATGTTCGATGGATTTACAGGTTGGTAATGAACCTGTTCGACTTTGTGAGAACACACATGCTTTTGTGAAATGTGCTGGAGTGAGAATCAAACTCTCAGCATTTATCACAGCAAGAACAATGTAACCATTGTGTCACAAGCTCTCACTTTATCTGAATATGTACCTTCAAATATTTAAACATTTCTTCTGTATAAACCACACAGTGGACTTCAACAAACATTGATTATCTGAATATACAACTCAGATGGTCACTCACCGGGAATGGAACACATGAGGAGAATCAATATCCACATCGTTTTATTCTCAAAGGTCAGTTCAGTTCTTGATGTCAGTCCCACAGCTCTTGTTTCTCACATTGAAATAAGTGTGTGATGCAATGTCTGCAAGAAGCTAAATGAGGAACAGGATATACGAAGCCAGTTTGTGAAACTACAGTAGGCCAGATGGGGAAAGTTCACTGTGAAGACATTTATTTTGATTAGTCGTGTTTAACAGAAAAACTGATTTAATTTCCAATGAAAGAATAGAATGTTCTGAAATCAAGAAAGTTAAAAAATCAAGTGTTGAGGATAATGTTGATCCAAACTCAGTATTTATACTGAAATCTCAGTTGAATGACAACTGACATATTCTCCCATGTTATAAAATTTCAACAAACACTTTTTTGCAAATAAATTTTTTTTGCAAAAAAAATCTTGCAGCTAAGAGTAGAATTGTTTTGAATATTTTGTCTGCTGGCAGAATATTCCTCCTATCATTAGTGCTGAATAATTATTGTGTCAGGATCTGAACTCCCAGATGTACAGGAGAAGGACACCCTCTGTTCCATTTCCACAAGATCCAAGTAAACAAGCCCTGGGGCCGATTTCAAGCAGAAACAGAAACTCAACAACGGAGAGAAAATTCAGGGAGAAGTGAATTGTGATTGAGTAACTGGGAGTGTGCTCCAGTTCCTCACAAAACAATATTTAATGAACTGCACTTCAAAAATAAAAGAAATAAAAACTCAAGATGTTTTGTTTGAGGGCTTATGACCACTCCAGTTTTCAGTCTGTATTCAACATTAAAGACATTGGAAAAATTACAATAATTTATTCCACACACGAACTTCTCTCTGTGTAAAATATTTGCCTCATTTCTCCGAAAAAATTTCCCCTCATGTTCTTTTTAAATATTTCTCCTCTCACCTTAAAAACATGCACCCAGGTTTTGAACAGACACCCGAGAGAAAAGACCTCATCCGTGCCGTTCAAGATCTTGTAAACCTCAAAAAGGTCACCTCTCAGCCTCCTCCACTCCAGTGAAAAAGGCCCCAGTCTTTTCAGTCCATTTTTGTTTATAAAACTCTCATTTCGCAGCAACTAACTACATTGCATTATTTCAAAGGACAGTCGTGGAGTTGCCTCATCTCCTCATCCATAATTCTCACCAACTAAGGTCACAAATAAAGAAAATTTGATCATTATCAGATTGTTCCTTGCAGAAGCTTGCTGTCACAAATTAACTGCTGTGGTTCCTAAAATGGAACAGACATGACAGTTCAAACAGTCTTTCACAGACTGTAAATGGTTGGACCTGCTCCAAGGTGAGGGTCCCTCTGGTGTACCGACTGACATGGGGCTTTGTATTCACCAGGACATGGTTGATGATGAGTGAGTCTGGTGAACCATGCTGGGTTTCATCTTTGAGAAGATCAAAGGGACTGACACCCTTCATCAACCGTGCTCATCCCCAGCCACAATGCTGAAGGCAGTGCCCCCACCTTAACCCTTAATATGGAAGGAGAGTCACTGGAGTCATTACCCAGAGACTGAACCAACGAGGACCATCGCAATGCTCTGTCTGGGAAACAGAAACAATACGTTGGGTAAATTCCTGGAGAACACTTGGAAACATTTGGGTGTTAATACCCCAATGGGGATGAAACCCCTCTGCTGTCAGGTTACCAGTGTCTGAGTGTCAGAAACAGAGAGCAGAGATCCCCCAGCCCCTGAATGACATGGACACTGTAGAATCAATTGGAAAAATAGACCAGATTGAAACATTAGATTCTGTGATGAAGCAGTGATAGCAGCAGTTATTAACAAAGTGAAGAATATCTGATCAAATTGTCAGGGATCCTGTAAAGTGACTTGCTCAGTGTCAAAGCCATATCCTGGTAGACGGTCACTCAGCAGTTTTTAAAAGACTGTTCTTCTGAGACAAATAATTGCAGGACTTGGAGCTGCCACAAAGCCCCTCCCTCATTCGGATGGATGTCCCATTTGCTCTGGGATGGTGCAGTGATCCACCCACAACATGGACATGAGCCTGTCCCAGGAGGTTTCCTTCCCAGAGATTGTGATCAAAGGGCTGGGTCTGAAAACTCTCAGTTCAGCCTTGAATGACCCAGAGTGTGCCTACCACAATATCCTGTTGATTAACACTGATCTGGGCTCTAAGAAAACTGTCCCCACCCTGCCTTTCCAGAAAGCCTCTCCACTGCACATTTCTGACAGTGGCTGTGCAAACATGGCTGCAGACATATTGCTCCAGGTGACACAGTTCTCCCTCTTTACTGAGCTGTAGACAATGGGTGCCAGGAGGGTGTTACAGTGCCTGCAGGTATGGGTTGTGGATTCACAATGGGCTTTCCCACAGGCTCTGGGCTTTTACCAGTGACTGAGGAGGCCAATCCCAAGTGTCTACTCAGCTTTTTGAAAGCCTTTAGAAGAGTTGTGTAATGTCCCTGCTGTAGCAGTTAGTGACATATTCCTGAACTCCTGAGCTACTTGTCACATAGTTCCTATACAAAGTAAAATGCTCAGTGCTGAAGGAACTTTAGGAACAGTTTACAGCACAGTTTAATTAATAACGTTTCTTCTGGTCCTTTGGAATCTCCCCTGTAGATTAATCGATAAAGCTTCTCTCCCCTTTCAGCTGTCCTCTTTGTGATTCATAACCTACATCCCACTCAGGCTGGACCCCGATACATCTGTCCACTGTTTGTTCCATCCACCTCCAACAATGTCCTTCAAATGGACCAGGACCCACAACATTAGCCTCCAGATGGGCCAAATGGCCTCTTTCTGCACTGTCAGGATGCTATAATTCTCAGTTCCATTCCTCAATGACCAGGAACCTGTTTGAGGTTTTAACGGAATGGGCCCAAACTGAATGTGTGATCATTTACAATGAACCATTCACACACAGCATGCTGCGGACAGAAACATTTTAAGAAAGCTCTAGTTCCTCACAAAAAATATTTAAGGAACTGCACTTCAAAAATAAAAGCCATAAAAGCAAACTCAAGATGTTTTGTTTGAGGGCTTATGACCACTCCAGTTTTCAGTCTGTGTTCAACATTAAAGACATTGGAAAAGTTATAATGATTTATTCCACACACGGACCACTGTCTGTGTAAAACATTTGCCTCACTTTCTCATAAAGTAATTGCCTCTCTTCTCACCTTAAAGACATGCTCCCAGGTTTTGAACAGCCCACCCGAGAAATAAGATCTTTTCCGTGCCACGAATGATCTTATAAACCTCAAAAAGGACACCACCCAGCCTCCTCCACTCCAGTGAAAAAGGCCCCAGTCTTTGCAGTCTATTTTTATTTATAAACCTTCATTTCCTGGAAACTAACTACACTGCATTATTTCAAAGGACAGCTGTGGAGTTGCCTCATCTCCTGGTCCATAATTCTCACCAACTAAAGTCACGATCTGGTCATTATCAGATTGTTCCTTGCAGAAGCTTGCTGTCACAAATTAATGCTGTGGTTCCTAAAATGGAACAGACATGACAGTTCAAACAGTCTTTCACAGTTTGTAAATGGTTGGACCTGTGGTGAACTGATGGACATGGGGCTTTGTATTCACCAGGACGTGGTTGATGATGAGTGAGTCTGGTGAACCATGCTGGGTTTCACCTTTGAGAGGATCAAAGGGACTGACACCCTTCATCAACCGTGCTCATCCCCAGCCACAATGCTGAAGGCAGTGCCCCCACCTTAATCCTTAATATGGAAGGAGAGTCACTGGAGTCATTCCCCAGAGACTGAACCAACGGGGACCATCGCAATGCTCTGTCTGGGAAACAGAAACAATACGTTGGGTAAATCCCTGGAGAATACTTGGAAACATTTGTGGGTTAATACCCCAATGGGGATGAAACCCCTCTGCTGTTAGGTCACCAGTGTCTGAGTGTCAGAAACAGAGAGCAGAGATCCCCCAGTCCCAAAATGACATGGACACTGTAGAATCAGTTGGAAAAATAGACCAGATTGAAACATCAGATTCTGTGATGAAACAGTGATGGCAGCAGTTATTAACAAAGTGAAGAATATCTGATCTAATTGTCAGGGATCCTGTAAAGTGACTTGCTCAGTGTCAAAGCCATATCCTGGTAGACGGTCACTCAGCAGTTTTTAAAAGACCGTTCTTCTGAGACAAACAATTGCAGGACCTGGAGCTGCCACAAAGCCCCTCCCCCATTCGGATGGATGTCCCATTTGCTCTGGAATGGTGCAGTGATCCACCCACAACATGGACATGAGCCTGTCCCAGGAGGTTTCCTTCTCAGAGATTGTGATCAAAGGGCTGGATCTGAAAACTCTCAGTACAGCCTTGAATGACCCAGAGTGTGCCACCCACAATATCCTGTTGATTAACACTGATCTGGACTCTAAGAAAACTGTCCCCACCCTGCCTTTCCAGAAAGCCTCTCCACTGAACATTTCTGTCAGTGGCTGTACAAACGTGGCTGTAGACATATTGCTCCAGGTGACACAGTTCTCCCTCTTTATTGAGCTGTAGACAATGGGTGCCAGGAGGGTGTTACAGTGCCTGCAGGTATGGGTTGTGGATTCACAATGGGCTTTCCCACAGGCTCTGGGCTTTTACCAGTGACTGAGGAGGCCAATCCCAAGTGTCTACTCAGCTTTTTGAAAGCCTTTAGAAGAGTTGTGTAATGTCCCTGCTGTAGCAGTTAGTGACATATTCCTGAACTCCTGAGCTATTTGTCACACAGTTCCTGGACAATATAAAATGCTCAGTGCTGAAGGAACTTTAGGAACAGTTTACAGCACAGTTTAATTGATCATGTTTCTTCTGATCCTTTGGAATCTCCCCTGTGGATTAATCGATAAAGCTTCTCTCCCCTTTCAGCTGTCCTCTTTGTGATTCATAACCTACATCTCACTCAGGTCGAACCGCGATACATCTGTCCACTGTTTGTTCCATCCACATCCAACAATGTCCTTCAAATGGACCAGGCCCTACAACATTAGCCTCCAGCAAGTGCTGTACCAGGGCAGCTCTCTCTCCAATTTCAGACCAAAGTAACTAACACTTACTGTCATTGTACATCCATGGCTATCTATCACACATCTCCCTTGATATTATTCACACTTTTTTCTGATAGTGTGAAAACACAATGAACATCAAAACATGCAACAAATGTGGAAACTTGCGTTTTACATCTCAACTTCTCAAAAATGGACAGCACAGTGTCTCAGTGGTTAGCACTGCTGCCTCACAGTCCCCGTGACCTGTGTTCAGTTCAAACCTTGGGTGACTGTCTGTGTACAGTTTGTATGTTCTCCCTGAGTCTGTGTGGGTTTTCTCCAAGTGCTACAGTTTTTTCCCACTGTCTACCAATGTGCAGATTAGGTGGAATGGTCATGCTGAATTGCCCAGAGTGTCCAGGGAGGTATAGTCTCAGTGGGTGAGCCGTGGGAAATGTGTGGCTGTAGGAAAGAGTGGGGTTCTGGGTCTGGTGGGAAGTTCTTTGGATGGATGATACAGACCAGATGGGCCAAATGGCCTCTTTCTGCACTGTAGGGATTCTATAATTAGATTAGATTAGATTACTTACAGTGTGGAAACAGGCCCTTCGGCCCAACAAGTCCACACCGACCCGCTGAAGCGCAACCCACCCATCCCCCTACATTTACCCCTTACCTAACACTACGGGCAATTTAGCATGGCCAATTCACCTGACCCATACATCTTTGGACTGTGGGAGGAAACCGGAGCACCCGAAGGAAACCCACGGAGACACGGGGAGAATGTGCAAACTCCACACAGTCAGTCGCCTGAGTCGGGAATTGAACCCGGGTCTCAGGCGCTGTGAGGCAACAGTGCTAATTCTCAGTTACATTCCTCATCGACCATGAACCTGTTTGAGAGTTTAATGGAATGGGCCCAAACTGAATGTGTGATCATTTACAATGAGCCATTCACACACAGCATGCTGCAGATAGAAACATATTTAAAAATAAAGTAATTTTGGGAAGAAATCTATTTTACCAGATTTAAATTTTAATTTCATAAAGTTTTAAAATTATTCAATTCCATTGAACTTAACTTGGATTGTAATGTTTGGGATAAAACTTCACATTATTTCAGAATGATCGGTGGATTTGCAGCTTTCTAAATACAGTGAGCTGTGAAGCACATTCATTTGAAAGCCTTGCCTTGTCATTGTGTTTGCGAATATGGCAAGTTGCATTCACATAGCACCTTCAAAGATGCAAAGCTGGAGCAGAGAGATGGAAGAGTGTAAATTGGAAGATTCAAGGCCAGATTGAATGATGTTGGAATGGTTGGACGTGAAACTAATAACATCATGGATGAGGGCTCTGTTGAGCAGGGAGATGGATGGAGTCAGCGGTGAAGGAAAGGTGAATGTGCTGTGATAGAGACAATGGCTTCAACATTCAGGACTGTCAGGTGTAATTTTATTGAAGTTGTGAAAATGCAGAGACAAGCACAATCACAGCAGGTCGGTATGTCAGAGACAGCCCTTAAACTGGATCAATGGGGATGGAGGCACCAACCATCACTCTCAATCCCGAGCCGTACGTCTAGCTGTCTCCTTGGAGAGATGAACAACTGTCATTCAGGCTCAGGCTCAGCACTCACTGTCTGCTGGATATGAGCCACTGGTAAGAAGATTCAGGATGTGGAGGGGCTGCTGTTGGACTGGGGTGGACAAAGCTGCAAGTCACACAACACCAGGTTATAGTCCAACAGGTTTATTTGAAAATATAAGCTTTCAGAGCACTACTCCTTTGTCAGGGAGTCAGTGGGGCAGGATACATCGGGCACAGAATTTATAAATAAAAGAACAAAGTATCACACAATGGATACAATGTATTAGAGTAACCTAGATTGCTGTTAAGTCTTCAGTCACTTAGAATGAGGCTGCAGGTTTCCATTGATTAATAGGTAAATCCCAGAATTTCTGTCAAGTCACCGTCCCGATATATCTTCAAGTTTTATCTACAAATAAAAAAGTGCCTCGTCAGCTCAGACAATGCATTGCAGGAATGATGTTCGAGTCTGTTTCCAGCATGGAGTCAGACAGGATTCATTTTGAAAGAAGGGATTTATAAAATATCACATTTACTCACTGTCAATAGATTGTGTGTTTTTTGAACATAATCTAAAATATCTGTAAATACAAATTTGCAAATGCAATTCATCCCATAGACCTGTATGCGTGTGCGTTTGTGTGTAGTGGGGTGGGAGGTGGCATGGTGGGGGAGAGAGGCAGAGGGAAGATGTGTGCATGTGTGTGAGGGAGAGAGAGTGAGAGAGAGAATAATAGGGTAGTTATGGTCGGGGATTTTAACTTTCCAAACATCGACTGGCACTGCCATTGTGTTCAAGATTTAGATGGAGAGGAATTTCTTAAGTGTGTACAAGACAATTTTCTGATTCAGTATGTGGATGTACCTACTAGAGAATGTGCAAAACTTGACCTACTCTGAGGAAATAAGGCAGTGCAGGGCAGGTGACTGAGGTGTCAGTGGGGAGGCACTTTGGGCCAGTGACCATAATTCTGTTAGTTTTAAAATAGTGATGGAAAAGGATAGACCACATCTCAAATTTCGGATTAGTAGTGCTGGAAGAGCACAGCAGTTCAGGCAGCATTCAAAGTGCATCTCAAATTTGACATTCTAAATTGGAGAAAGGCCAATTTTGACTGTGTTAGGCAAAAACTTTCAAAAGCTGATAGGGGGCAGATGGTTGCAGGTAAAAGGATGGATGGAAAATGGGAAGCCTTCAGAAATGAGATAACGAGAGTCCAGAGAAAGTATATTCCTGTCAGGGTGAAAGGAAAGGCTGGTAGGAATGGGAATGCTGGATAACTAAAGAAATTGAGAATTTCATTAAAGAAAAGAAGGAAGCACATGTCAGGTATAGACAGGATAGATCGAGTGAATCCTGAGAAGAGTATCAAGGCAGTAGAAGTATACTTAAAAGAGAAATCATGAGGGAAAAAAGGGGAAATGAGATGGCTTTGGCAAATAGGGTTAAGAAGAATCCTAAGTGCTTTTACAAATACAGTAAGGACAAAAGGGTAAAGAGGGAGAGAATAGGGTCCCTCAAAGATCAGCAAGGCGGCCTTTGTGTGGAGGTGCAGGAGATGGGGGAGAAACTAATTGGTATTTTGCATCTGTATTTACTGTGGAAAAGGACGTGTAAGTTATAGAATGTAGGGAAACAGATGGTGACATCTTGAAAAATGTCCATATTACAGAGGAGGAAGTGCTGGATGGCTTGAAATGCATAAAAGTGGATACATCCCCAGGACCTGATTAGCTGTACCCTAGAACTCTGTGGGAAGCTAGGATAGCTGGGCCTCTTACTGAAGTATTTGTGTCATTGATACTCACAGGTGAGGTGCCAGAAGACTGGAGGTTGCCTAACATGGTGCCACTGTTCAAGAAAGGTAGTAAGGACAGGTCAGGGAACTATAGACCAGTGAGCCTGACGTCAGTGTTGGGCAAGTTGGTGGAGGGAATCCTGAGGGACAGGATGTACATGTATTTTGAAAGGCAAGGACTGACAAGGGAAAGTCAACATGGCTTTGTGTGTGGGAAATCATGTCTCACAAACTTGATTGAATTTTTGGAAGAAGTAACAAGGAAAATTGATGAGGGCAGAGCAATAAATGTGATTTATATGGACTTCAGTAAGGCTATTGACAAGGTTCCCCATGGAAGATTGTTTAGAAAGGTTAGATCTCACTGAACGCAGGGAGAACAAGCTATTTGGATACAGAACTGGGTCAAAGGTAGAAGACAGAAGGTGGTGGGGGAGGGTTATTTTTCAGAGTGGAGGTCTGTGACCAGTGGAGTGCCACAAGGATCAGTGCTGGGTCCACTACTTTTCATCATTTATCTCAATGATTAGGATGTGAGCCTAAGAGGTATAGTTCATAATTTTCAGATGACACCAAAATTGGAGGTGGAGTTGACAGCGAAGAAGCTTACTTCAGATTACAATGGGATCTTGACCAGATGTGTCAATGGCTGATAAGTGGCAGATGGAGTTCCAGTTAGATAAATGTGAGGTGCTACATTTTGGGAAAGCAAACCTTAGCAGGACTTATACACTCAATGGTCAGGTCCTAAGGAGTGTTACTGAACAAAGAGACAATGGAGTGCAGGTTCATTGCTCCTTGAAAGTGGAATCACAGGTAGATAGGATAGTGAAGAAGGCATTTGGTATGCTTTCCTTTCTTGGTCAGAGTATAGCGTCCAGGAGTTGGGAGGCCATGTTGCGGCTGTACAGGACATTGGTTAGGCCACTGTCAGAATATTGCGTGCAATTCTGGTCTCCTTCCTATTGGAAAGACGTTGTGAAACTTGAAAGGGTTCAGAAAAGATTTACAAGCATGTTGCCAGGGTTGGAGGATCTGAGCTACAGGGAGAGGCTGAACAGGCTGGGATTGTTTCCCCTGGAGTGTCGGAGACTGAGGCGTGACCTTATAGAGGTTTACAAAATCATGAGGGGCATGGATAGGATATATAGACAAGGCCTTTTCCCTGGTGTGGGGGAGTCCAGATAGTGTGGTGGTGTCTAGAGGGCATAGGTTTAGGGTGAGAGAGGAAAGATATAAAGTAGACCTAAGGGGCAACTTTATATGCAGCGGCTGGTGCGTGTTTGGAATGAACTGCCAGAGGAGATGGTGGAGGCTAGTACAATTGCAACATTTAAAAGGTATCTGGTTGCTTATAGGAATAGGAAGAGTTTGGAAGGATATGGGCCAAGTTCTAGCAGGTAGGACGAGATTGGACTCAATATCTGGTTGGCATGGATGAGTTGGACCGAAGGGTCTGTTTCCGTGCTGTACACCTCTATGACTCTATAACTCTACGTGAAGAAGAGTATGACAATGATCTGGGAATATGTCATTTCCTTTTGCTCTCTGGCACCTCCTATGTTCTATGAGAATCCCAGAAAGGCAGATTTGATACTATATTTCCTCTTTAGATCAGACTCAGGTTTCTTTGTTTACATATTTATTAATGTATGCACGGGAGCTGTACATCCCATCAAATGTTGAATAAATCAATTTGTTTGAATAACAACAAATGTATTTTATTATTTTAACAGATAACAAGGTTCCATCCAATCAAACTATTACACACTAAATCACTTATATCTCTGTACAACAGCATTTACATTGTCTTCATTCCAGATTAGGACACATGACGATGTTATCCAATGAGATTTAAACAAGGGAATGGGCAGGGTGAACAGCCGAGGTGTTTTTCCTCAATGGGGGTGTCCAGAACTAGAGGGCACAGGTTGAAGGTGAGAGGGAAATTATTTCAAAATGACCTGAGGAGTAACTTTTTCACGCAAAGGGTGGACATGTGTGTGAAACGAGCTGTCAGATGAAATGGTGGAGGCTGGTTCAATGACAGCATTAAACAGCATGAGGCCACCATGGAGAGAGATGAGGCAGGACCAGAGTAGGCCATTCTGCCCCTCGAGGATCCCTCAGCATTCACCTGGATCAGGGCAGATCTTCCACCTGAATACCATTTTACTTGCACTACTGCCATATCCCTCCATATCTTTATTACCCAGAACATTATTGATCTCTGTTTTGAATATATTCAAGGCTGGAGCCTCCAGAGCTCTCTGGGGCAGAGAATTCCAACAAACCATCACCCTCTGAGTGAAGAAATTCCTGCTCATCTCAGTCCCAAATGGTCAACCCATTCTTCTCAAACTGTGTCTCCTGCTTCGAAACCCCTCCACCCAGGGCCACCTCATTGATGGGGAACTTAGAGTGCTCAAAATCATTCTTGTAAAGGCCATGATGCTCACCTAATGTTTTTGTGTAAACATTGTGACTGAAACAGAAGAAATCACCAGGAGAGTGAAGAGTACCCAGCGTATCACATCCCAGACAACGTAACTGTGTAAAACAGAAGAAATACAAAATAACGTGAAGGAAATAAGACTGCTTGATGTTTGAAACATTTATCCCCTGTTCACACTGCAGTATATTGTAGCAAAATAAAGCAGCACAGCTGAAATTAATTTACAGTTTAATTTTTGATTGACTTCAACAATATATAGAGGCCAAATGTAACAAGTTTCAGTTCCACGTCCTGTCATGCTCAGCATCTTGTTGTCAATGAGGATTATTAGATGTGGATGGATATTTACAGGAGCACTGCAGTCTGGTGTAATATTCCAGTGGGTGAGAAGTCTCTTCAGTCAGTGAGGAACTCAGAATAGCATCATCCCACACTGCTCCTGCACCTTCTAATAGGCAAGGCTTTACCAGCTGGAACCAGATAGCCTCCCACCCTCTCAGTTTGGGAATAATGTTTAACATGAGAGAATGGAGGAGAAGATGTGAGAGAATGTAATATCCCTGGCAGTGATACTCCTGACTCAACAAAATATGTCACTTCTTTGACATATACAATACCAACAGCAACAAGAATATCTTAGATGAATAATGAAGCATTTAAACTGGGATGGGGCAAACAGAAAATTGGCATTTCCTGTTATGAATGTCCAATAACGTAAATAACAACATTGTAAATGTTATGACCTGGAAAGTTAAACCCTTTGCTAATTAAAACTAAAGTTCAAACAGTCAGAAAATGTCGCCTTCAGCTCACCAATAAGGAAACAAACATAATGACATTGCATGAAATCAGTGACCATTGACATTCTGATAAGTTATCACCGAAAATTGAAACCTATTGCAAGCCTATGCTCAGTCACTTATTCTCACTGGAATCAATGCTGATGGAAACATTGACAATGAAATTGTTCTACCTTTTACTGACAGACTTGGGTCCTGAAGATATTCCTGTTGTTGTTGATGATATTGTTGGTGATGTTGTTGATGAAGTTGTGGATAATAATGTAGTTGATGTTGTTGATGATATTGTCGTTGATGTTGATGATGATATTGTTGTGGATTTGTCACAAGTATATTCACTTCCTATTGAGACATAAGGTAATATTCAGCTTCATCTGAGTCTCAGTGACAGACAACCAAGAGAGCTCTCCTCACCAATGGAACCTCAGGACTTGTTGTGAATCATGGATTTTTGTTGAATTCATTTGTCTCTAACCCCCCCTGTCTGGAGAGATGTGGTAGTGACCGAGTTTGCCTAAAACTTGTATTTTGTTCCTCACCCGGACATTAATGCTCCTGTATTTTTATTAAAGCATTTGAAAGCCTGAAGTTGGTGAGACTATATTCCCCTTTCTCATCCTTGTCAAACATAAAAGAAAGTTCCAGCCACTGAGCTGGTCACTGCTCCCACTGGACAATGTATTCCTGGGGGATCCAGCAGCCCCTGCTCTGCCCAGTAATATCCTGTGATTGCTGGGTGAGCTTCCACTGGGACCTTTGCCTCCACTATTGTATTTAGACCCAATGATGTCATCTTTACGTTAGCTCCTGTTACATGAGAACAAGGCGTGGATTTTGTAGGACTGACAAATCAACAGATATTTACACCAGCATCTGACGAAACATATCTCACAGCCAGAGACACTTCAGGATCTGGGTTGAAACTGAGGTATTCAATTACAAACAGTGACACCCGTCCATCAGCATGTCATGCCTCATGTGACCCTAACTAAGATGGAGTCTGACACCATTATCCCCTCAGGTCACATGCTGTGATATAATGATGACTTTATCTCTTCAAGGTATAACATACACAAGCTGTGAGATGTAACACAAAGCTGGAGTGAAGCACGCATGCATTCTCTGAAGCTTTATTACAATCTTGTCCATTCTCATGAATAAGTTAACACCTTGTTCAAAATTGTTCAAATATCATAGAGACATAATGTGATGAGGTGCACTTATTTGTAAGTATGAAAGAAACTTAACCAATGAGCAGTTTGAATAGACATTGAATGAATGTGTCAGCCTCAGTGTTTGTAGGAAACTTACCGATGCTGCTGATTTATATCATGGAACTGCAGCCCCTCCCTGCTACACTGGGAACTGAGACATGAACCATTTCACTGGGTTTTGTTCCCTGAGTATTTGAGGCTGTGCAGTAATATTGATGATGTTGCTGTGTGAAGGATTGACAATGTAGATCCAGTTTATTGGTGTCAGAGATCTTTGAATCTTGAGATGAGGTCTTCTCAGACCATGTGTAATGAATGGGGAGGGATCCCTGGGCAGACTCACAGGAGACTGTCACTGAACCCCCAGAAATGAGACATTTGGTTGGGATTAAAATCGAAGTCCAGAAACAGAGATGGCTTCGTTGGGAAATAAACATTTGTGACAAAACTGACTATAATTGAAAAACCAACAACCCCCAACACCTTGCCCTTCACTATCCCATTCAGTGTCAAAGACACATATGGCACAGAAATAGACCCATCAGTTTAATACGTCCGTGCTGAAAACGTTTCTCAAATAAACCAGTCCCACTTGCTTGCATCTGGCACATTTCCCTCCAAATCTTTCTTATTTATGTATTGATCCAAATGTCTTTTTGATGTTGCAACTGCCCCTTCATCTCCCATGTTCTCTGGCATTTCATTCCACACATAAAGCACCCTCTGCATGAAAATATTATCCCTTAGATTCCTTTCAGATCTGTCTCCTCTCACTGTGAAAACATGACCACTCACTTTGAACTTTCCCAGTCTCGTGAAAGAAACCTTTGCTAAACACCTTATCACCTACCCCTCATGATTTTAAAAACCTCGATAAAGTCACCTCCCAACCTCCTCCGCTCCAGGGAAAAAGTCTCAGCTTATCCCTATCACTCAAACCTTCCAGTCACAGCAACATCTTAGTAGATCTTTTCTGAAACCTCTTCAATTTAATAATAACCTTCCTGAAGCACGGTGACTCGAACTGTACACATGAAACCAAAAGTGGTCTCAGCATCATTCTGTACAAGCTCAACGCAATATTCCAACTCCTACGCTCAACGGTCTGAGCAATGAGAGTAAGCATGTTAAATACCTTCTTAACCATCCTCTCTACCTGTGATGCAAATATCAAAGATCCCCAGGGTCACTCTGTTTGACAACACGACCCCAGGCCGTACTTTTAATTGTGTAACTCCCGTCCTGTTTTGTTTTACCAAAAGGCTACCCCACATTCCTCAAAATAAACTCCATCTGCCAATCCTCAGCACATTGACCCAATTGATCAACATCCCTTTGTAATCATAGATAACTTTTGTCACTGTCAACAATATCGCCAATTTTGGTGTCATTCATAAACTTACGAAACATGCCATCTAAATTGTCATTCATATTGTTTATATAATTAACACCGATCCCTGTGGAACACCACTAGTCAAAGGCTTCCAATCCAAACAAATGACCCTCCACAACCACGCTCTGTCTCCTGACGTTAAGCTGATTTTGTATTCTATGGACAAGCTCAGCCTGAATTCCATGAGATCGAACTTTATGAATTAGTCTACCATGTAGATCCTTTGTTACTAAAATCCATATAGATAACATCTACTGCTCTACACTCGCAATATTTTTGGCCACATTCTCAAAAAACTCAATCAAGTTTAGAACGCACGATTTCCCACATACTATCCTGAATCAGTTCTTGCCTCTCTAAATGCCTGAAAATCGGATCTCTCAAAATCCCCTTCAACAACTTACCCACCACTGATGTCAGATTCAGGCCTATAATTCTCAGGCTTCTCCATACAGCCTTTCCTAAATTAAGGCATAATATTAGCCACCTTCCATTCCTCCAGTACCTCACCATGACTGCGAGTGACACAAATATCTCTGCTATGAGGCCCTACAGTTTCTTCCCAAATTACACGCACTGTTCTAGGAGACACTTGGTCGGTTCCTGGAGATTTATCCATCGTTAAGTTTTTTATGACGATCAGCACTTCCCCTTCTGTAATGTGGACTATTTTCAAGACGTCAATGTTTATTTCCCTGAGTTCCCTAATCTCCATGTCTTTCTCCACAGTAAAATATTCAAAATATTTGTTTAGTATCTCCACCATGTGATGTACTTGGTTGAAGGAAGCAAATGGCTGTAATGCAGCAATGGAGTTGTTGCAATGTTTCTCCACGCTGTGGGCAGGATTTTATATACCTGCTTATTTTCCAAGTACAGTGCTAACCATTGTCTTTGTTCAGAACTGACAATGAAACAAATGGAGTGCATTTTATCAATTACGTTTCCCAGAGAGAGATAATAAATAAATATTGTGTGCATCACACTTACCGATGCTGTTGATCTGTATCCTATAACTGCAGTTCTTCTCTCTTACATCGTTGACTGACACATGAACAATTTCACTGGGTTTTGTTCCCTGAGTATTTGAGGCTGTGCAGTAATATTGATGATGTTGCTGTGCGAAGGATTGACAATGTAGATCCAGTTTATTGGTGTAAGAGATCTTTGAATCTTGAGATGGCATCTTCTCAGACCATGTGTAGTGAATGGGGAGGGATCCCTGGGCAGACTCACAGGAGATTGTCACTGAACCCCCAGAACATGAGACATTTGGTTGGGATAAAAATCGAAGCCCAGGAACAGAGACGGCTTCTGTGGGAAAGAAACAATTATTGTGATATCAAAAATCAAATATCCTCCAAAACCTGAACAATTTTCTTCCTGGTTAAAATATTGATCAGACATATCAGCAAAGAGTAATGTAAAAATCACTGAGACATTTACCTTCAGAGATGTGCAGATTTACATTAAACATGAGGTCAGAGTAAATACCAGGAATCTGAATCCCACAGCTGTACCATCCGGCATCTTCCCATTGAAGATTCTTCATTGCAACAAGAAATATTCCTTGTGTTTTGTTATCAGTGATTGATATTCTCCCATTTGGCCAATCTGTTTTTGCTATAATATTACATGAACGATTCCTTCCGTGACACCAATATTTCATGTTTGATTGGTACCACCAATTTTCATAGTAACAAGATATTGTGATCGCTCTTCCCAAAATTCCAGTGACGTGTTTCGCTGCCATTAAAACATCTGAAACTGAAGAGATAATATTTCAGAAATTTAACTGGAAAAAATGACTTAATAAACACAGATACATGTTAATCAGCTGCACTCCATCCAGTACATGATGAAGGTAATCATTCATATAAACCATTATCACAGTCTCAGGCTGTTCCAAATTCCCAGGGAATGATTGAAACAGTCGGGATATTTTCTTACCTCCCTAGTCGAGCTTTGGGACAAACTTGAAATTGGGCTCGCGGAGCCAAATTCCCCCCCACCGCGGAGAGCAGCCTGAGTGACAGGCCTGGATTGGAGTCGGCTGGGGATCAGTGTGAAGGAGGGCACAGGTGCTGAAGGGTCCTTACTCCGACCTGAGAAGGAGGGTTTCATCCACTGAGGAGAGGTGTGTGTGTCAACTCATGGTGGGCTCAGGGGTTGCATTTTCAGGGCTCAAGGAGCAGACACAGCAGGTGACCCAGGAAGATGATGTGAGCCCTTGTGTAGGAAAGAAAGAGACTTCAGCTTCTGCCAGGGATGTTTCACAATGTGGGAGAGAGATCAATGTGCAGGACCTTGATGGCAATAAGGGCAGGATTATTTGTAATCACATATTGCTGAGAATGTAAGGAGGGTAAAATCACCACCTGCTCTCCGGATGCTGACTGACCTGCTGTGTTTTTCCAGCACCACACTCTCGACTCTGATCTCCAGCATCCCCAGTCCTCACTTTCTCCTCAAAGTAAGTTACTGACCTTTCCAGAGAGATGCTTCATGAGAAAATGTATAAATTGCTGTGCCATTAGGTTCTGGTGTGAAAGAGGAGGAGCCTGTCGAAGTCTGGCTAGACTTTAGTTCAATAAATACCAGACCAACAATTTTGTTGAGAGAATTGCCTTTTGTGTGGGGTACAATTCTTTAATAAAGTGACAGAAAGGATATTAAGTGTAAGTGAAGAGGTGGTGGGGAGAGAAGAGAGGGAGATAGATACATGAATGATTAAAGGTGATGAAGGTCAGAAAGCAGTGATCTTATTGGAAATAGGAAGCTTTGGAAAAAGGAGAATTGTGAAAACAGAGAGATGCACACTTCAGGTTTCTGCCCGTGAATTATTCTGCATGAAATTCATGGGCTCCAGCCACAAAATGTTCTCGGAAGGTTTCTTGCAACAGAATTGACTAAGTCATAGTCTAGAGTAATGTTACATTGGGCATTTTAATTTTGAGTGTTTGAAAATTTCTTGACTATAAGTGGAGAGATGGCAATGATGAACAAAAATGTTATCGTAGTATTACACTGTAATGTGTAATTCAATGAGATTGAAAGAGAGTAAACAACTTCATTCAAGTTAAAGACTGAATGGAAAAGGCTTTTAGTGAGAAGAGAAATATAACCCAACCACCTACTTTTGTGACTGAATCTCACAAAACAATATTTAATGAACAGCACTCCAAAACAGAAAAGAAATAAAAGCAAACGCAAAATGTTTTGTTTGAGGAGTTATTACCACCCCTGTTTCCAGAGTGTGTTCAACATTAAAAACTTTGGAAAAATTAAAATTATTATACTGGTATGTTCACTTAAAAGAAACATTATTTGGTCTTTTGCATTTCATTCATAATTAATAATATTTTGCTCTTCAGTATTTGGGAACTCTGTCACATGGGCCTATAATATGTTCAGGAGAAGATCGAAACCTCTCCAGTTGAATAATAACCTTCCTGTTGCAGTGATCAGAATTGTACACAGTGCTCCAAGAGTGGCCTCAGCAACATCCTATACAACCACAATAAGATGTTCCAACTCCGATACTCAATGGTCTGAGCAATGCAGACAAACGTGCTAAATACCTGCTTCACCTGAGCCCCAAGGTCCCTCTGTTCGCCAGCACAATCCAGGGCCTGACCATTAATTGTATAAATCCTCCCCTTGTTTGTTTTACCAAAATGCAATACCTCACATTTATCCAAATTAAACTCCATCTGCCACCGAGCAGCCCAATGACCCAGCTGATCAAAATGCCTTGGTAATCTTAGATAATCTTCTTCACTGTTGACTATACCACCCAATTTGGTGTCATTCACAAACTCATTAACCATGCATCCTAAATTCCTCTCCAAATTGCTTATACAAATTACACTGATCCCTGTGAAACACCACTCGTCACATGCCATCAGTCCAAAAAACGTCCTTCATGACCACCCTCTGTCTCCTGTCCCAAACCAAATTTGTATCTGATTGGCAAGCTTACCCTGAACCCCATGTGATCGAACTTTCCTGATTAGTCTACCCTGCGGAACCCTGTCATTAATGTCTGTGTAGACAATGTGTACTGCTGTGTTGTCATCAATTGTTTTGGTAACTTCATTAAATATCTCAGTCAGGTTTGGACAGCACGATTTCACTCACTCTATCCCAAATCAGCTCTTGACTCTCCAAATGTATGTAAATCCTAACTCTCAGAATCCACTGCAACAACCAACCCAGCACAGATATCGGAATCACAGCTCGAGAGTTCCCAAGCTTCTCCTTACAGTCTTTCTTATATAAAGGCACAACATTAACCACCCTCCAGTCCTTCAGCACCTCACCCATGGCTGTGGATGTTGCAAATATCTCTGCTAGAGATGCCCCAAATTCCTTCCCCAACTTCCCACACCATCCTCGGATACACTTGATCAGGTCCCAGTGAGTTATTAACTTTTATGTTTTTTAAAACCTCCAAAACTTCCTCTTGTATAATATGGACTGTGTCTTATGACATCAATGTTTATTTCCTGGAGCTCCCTCACCTCTATGTTATTTTCCATTGTAGAAACTCCTGCGAAATATTTGTTCAGTATCTCTCCCATCTCCTGTAGTTCCCCACAATGACAATCCCGATTACTTTTTTCCCTGAATCTGAGAGTTGGTGTGTCACATTGGTGTTTGTTAAAGGGTTTGGGCTGGTAACTACATCCCAGATATCCCACTTGTTTAAAACCATGGGTTTCACATGGAGCTGTCACTTGCCGACATAGACAGTGGTCACCTCCATCCTCTTGAGGTCTGTTTTCTGAGCCTGCAGGAATAATGTGAAACCTCATCCTCACACCGACACAACCCGCCAGTGGTTTTCCATCTCCTGAAGTGTGAGAATCCATGAGACAGACAGATGAGGTTCCCCATCTCCAGGGAATGCACAGTCAACATGGGTTGGGGTTTTTTTTTAGGTGAATCATTTCTGCAACAAATAAACTATGAACTCTTTATTTTTTAGACTTTAATGGACAGCTTTTGTTGTCCATTCCAATTCCCCTGACTGAGTGGTTTTCTAAGCCATTTGAAGTGGGCAGTTAAGGACAAAGTACATTACTGGAGTCTGATGTGGAGCAGACTTGGAAATGGTGGCAGATATCATTGCCTAAAGGACGTTGATAAATCAGAAGGGTCTTGGTGCTTTCGAGAATCTGAGGAGATCCCAAAATACTTCCCATTCTGTGAAGTACTCATTTGAAGAAAGAAAACAGTTGGAAGGCAGCAAAAAGAGGATTCTGGGTAATCCAAGATGGAGGATGGGAAAAATTTCTGGCCGTAACAGGCTGCTCCTTTTTTGAGGTATTTCAGGTGTTGAAGGTGATCTCCTCGAATTCCAGGAGCAGCAAATACTGTTTAAGTGCTGCTGCATTGTTTTGGAACTTTGGGCAAAAAATGTCAAATTAGCAGCACTTTTAAAAGGGGGAGGAACAGACAAAGGCAACACATGGTTAGGTCAGTGCAGGACAGGGAGACAGAAAAGGAAACCCACACTGCTAACTGACACAGCAGTGAACCTGCTCAGTTACTGCCTTTGTTGTTTGAATTGATGTATCACTGGACATCGTAGTGCGCCTGAGAAAATTAACAGACAATGAAATTGACAACTAATCTTGGAGGAACCTGTTTGGGAGAGGTCACAGCACAGAAACAGATAAGTGAATATTTTTAAGTGTGGCCTGACAGAAAGTCTGCAGTAGTGAGTAGAGTGGTTTCTTTCTTGATTACATGTTTTATTGAAATATGTCTCTTGATTAAACTTAAAAATATAAGCATTAAGTTAGCCTGGAGCAGGAGAGGAATAAGACAGTCCTATTTTCTGGGTCTGCAAATTGGAAGAAGCAAAAATGGCCTGGTGAAGAGTGATATGCCCTTCCTGTTGAATGTGATCGTTCTGAGAGAGTTTACATGTTACTGAGAATTATATCTGCAATAAATGCTTTTGGTTGCAAATCCTTTCATATCGAATGTATCGGTTGGAGAGACAGTTAAGGGCTATGAAGAATTTACAAGAGCAAGGTGGCGTGATGGATGGCAGTTATAGGAAGGGGGAAAAGTTGCAGATACAGTCACATAGATGGGTTATGTCCAGGAAAGGTAAGAGAGGTAGGCAGGTAATGCAGGGTTTTCTGTGACTATCCCCATTTCAAACAGGTATGCTGTTTTGGGAAATGCAGGGGATGATGGATTCTCAGGTGAATGTAGCAAGAACAGCCAAGTTTCTGGTATTGAGATAGGCTCTGATGCAATGAGGGGTATGTCGAGTTCCAAGAGATCGGTTGTGTTAGGGGACTCTCTAGTCTGAGGTACAGACAGACGTTTCTGTGGCCATCAGCGAGAAAGCAGAATGATGTGTTGCTTCCCTGGCGCCAGGATCAAGGATGTCTCAGAGGGGGTGCAGAATGTTCTCACAGGGGAGAGGGATCAGCATGAGGTCATTGTCCATGTTGGAAAAAAACAACATAGGAAGGGAAATGGTTAAGATTCAGAAGGGAGATTACAGAGAGTTTTGCAGGAATTTAAAATGGAGGTCCTCGAGAGTAGTAATATCTGGATTATTCCCAGTGCTACGAGCTAGTGAGGGCAAGAATAGGAGGGTAGAGCAGATGAATGCATGGCTGAGGAGCTGGTGTATGGGTGAAGGATTCACACATTTGGATCATTGGAATCTCTTCTGTGGTAGAAATGACCTGGACAAGAGGGACGGATTGTTCCTGAATTGGAAGCAGACTAATATACTGGCAGGGAAATTTGCCTGAGCTGGGCAGGAGGGCTTAAACTAGTAACGTTGGGGGGGGGGGGGGGGGGGTGGTGTGGGGGGGTTGGGGAGGAACCCAGGGAGATAGTGAGGAAGGAGATTAATCTGAGACTGGTACAGTTGAGAACAGAAGTGATTCAAACAGTCAGGACAGACAGGGACAAAGCAGAGAACAAGGTAGGACTGTTAAATTAAACTGCATTTATTTCAATGCAAGGAGCCTAACAGGGAAGGCAGATGAACTCAGGGCATGGTTGGGAACATGGGACTGGCATATCACAGCAAATACAGGGACATGGCTCAGGGATGGGCAGAACTAGCAGCTTAATGTTCCAGGATACAAATGCTACAGGAAGGATAGAAAGGGAGGCAAGAGAGGAGGGAGAGTGGCGTTTTTGATAAGGGATAGCCTTACAGCTGTGCTGAGGGAGGATATTCCTGGAAATACATCCAGGGAAGTTATCTGGGGGAAACTGAGAAATAAGTAAGGGATGATAACCTTATTTGGATTGTATTACTGACCCCCGAACAGTCAGAGGGAAATTGAGAAACAAACTTGTCAGGAGATCTCAGCTTTCTGTAAGAATAAGAGGGTGGTTATGGTAGGGGACTTTAACTTTCCAAACATAGACTGGGACTGCCATAGTGTTAAGGGTTTAGATGGAGAGGAATTTGTTAAGTGCGTACAAGACAATTTTATGATTCAGTATGTGGATGTACCTACCAGGGAATGTGCAAAACCTGACTACTCTTGGGAAATAAGGCAGGGCAGGTGACTGAGGTGTCAGTGGGGGAGCACTTTGTGGCCAGCGACCATAATTCCACGAGATTTAAGAGTGATGGAAAAGGATAGACTAGATCTAAAAGTTGAAGTACTAAATTGGAGAGAGTCTAATTTTACAGTATGAGGCAAGTACATTTGAAAGCTGATTAGGGGCAGATGTTCGCAAGTAAAGGGACGGCTGGAAAATGGGGAGTCTTCAGAAATGAGATAACGAGAATCCAGAGAAAGTACATTCCTGTTAGGGTGAAAGGAAAGGCTGGTAGGTATAGGGAATGCTGGATGACTAAAGAAATTGAGGGTTCGCTTAAGAAAAAGAAGGAAGCATATGTAAGGTATAGACAGGATAGATTGAGTGAATCCTGAGAAGAGTATAAAGGCAGTAGGAGTATACTTAAGAGGGAAATCAGGCGGGTAAAAAGGGAAATGACATACCTTTGGCAAATAGAGTTAAGGAGAATCCAAAGATTTTTACAATACATTAAGGACAAAAGGATAACTCGGGAGAGAATAGGGGCCCTCAAAGATCAGCAAGGCGGCCTTTGTGTGGAGCCACAGAAAATGTGGGAGATACTCAGTGAGTATTTTGCATCAGTATTTACTGTGGAAAAGGTTATGGAAGATATAGAAAGTAGCGAAGTAAATGGTGACACCTTGGAATATGTCCATATTACAGAGGAAGAAGTGCAGGATGTCTTGAAATGCATAAACGTGAATAAATCTCCAGGACCTGATTAGGTGTACCCTAGAACTCTTTGAGAAGCTAGAGAAGTGATTGCTGGGCCTCTTGCTGAGATTTTTGGATCATCAATAGTCACAGGTGAGGTGCCAGGAGACTGGAGGTTGGCTCACATGGTGCCACTATTTAAGGAGGTTAGTAAAGACAAGCCAGGGATCTATAACCAGTCAGCCTGATGTCAGTGGTGGGCAAGTTGTTGGAGGGAATCCTGAGGGAGAGGATATGCAAGTATTTGGAAAGGTAAGGACTGATTAGGGATAATCAACATGGCTTTGTGCGTGGGAAATCATGTCTCACAAACTTGATTGAGGTTTTTGAAAAAAGTAACAAAGAGGATTGATGAAGGCAGAATGGTAGATGTGATCTACATGGACTTCAGTAAAGTGTTTGACAAGTTTCCCCATGGGAGATCGATTAGCAAGGTTAGATCTCATGGAATACAGGGAGAACTAGCCATTTGGATACAGAACTGGCACAAAGTTAGAAGACAGAGGGTGGTAGTGGAGGGTGGTTTTTCAGACTGGAGTCCTGTGATCAGTGAAGTGCCACACGGATCGGTGCTGGGTCCTCGACTTTTTGTAATTTACATAAATGATTTGGATACAATCATAAGAGGTACAGTTAGTGAGTCTGCAGATGACACCAAAATTGGAGGTGTAGTGGACAGTGAAGAAGGTTATCTCAGATTACAACAGGATCTTGATCAGTTGGGCCAATGGGCTGAGAAGTGGCATATGGAGTTTAATTCATATAAATGCGAGATGCTGCATTTTTGGAAAGCAAATCTTCGTAGGACTGGTGAGGTCCTCGAGAGTGTTGCTGAACAAAGAGACCTTGGAGTGCAGATTCATAGTTCCTTGAAAGTGGAGTTGCAGGTAGATTGGATAGTGAAGAAGGCATTTGATATGTTTCCTTTTCTTGGTCAGAGTATTGAGTACAGGAGTTGGGAGGTGATGATGCAGCTGTACATGGTATTGGTTAGGCTTCTGCTGGAATATTGTCTGCAATTTTGGTTGTCTTTCTATCGGAAAGATGTTGTGAACCTTGAAAGGGTTCAGAAAAGATTTACAAGGATTTTGTCAGGGTTGGAGGATTTGAACTATAGAGAGAGGCTGAACAGGCTGGGATTATTTTCCCTGGAGTGTCATATACTGAGGGGTGACCTTATAGAGGTTTACAACATTATGAGGGGTGTTGAGACGGAAACCGAATGGTCTCGTCTCTACGTGTTCGTTGGAAGGAGAGATCAAACCGGCTAGAGTTTGGAGCAAAAACACCGTTTATTACAGGATCAAAACTGGCAAACTATACAACGAATTCAAAGGCATGCAATTCGTTGGAGAAGGCGTTCTGTCTCTCCCTTCGGATCTGGTGCAGTTGTACTTCGCGCTTCCTCGAGTTCCCGGTCAGGTTCCCCTTGTTCGGCTCTTTCATTGGTCGGTTCACCTATCTGTGAAGGGATTAGTGTCTCTATTGGCTGCCCCGAGATACCTGTCCCACTCCTGCTGTGCCGAACAATGGGTAGACATCCTGGGTTCGGCAGTTTCCGATCTTGTAAATTAAAAGTTTATTGTTGGAAGGGTTTCCTCATTGCTATGCGTCTGGCTGTCTGGGCGTTCACAATAGTTCTCCATAGTTGAATATACAGATATTATCATTTAACACAGGACCCGAATGAGTTTGACGTCAGCGGAGGCATTAGCAAGTACTTTATCAATCAAGTGTGGTATCGGTGCGATTTACACTATCCGATAGTTACCGGTTTCCTTTATTAACAATGAGAGTGTAATAGGATGATCTGAAACTGACGGACATGTTCTAATCCCCCAGGAATGTGGCCCCAGGCAGGCAGTCCTGCAGTGGCTGGGTTTACTTTACATGGCTGTGTTTTAGCTGGTATCTGACAGTGTCTGCTTTAATAATGGTGCTCCCCTCCCTAGCCCCAATGTAGGTACCCCGATAGCAGATTCTCCCCAACAGGGGTATGGATAGGATAAACAGACAAAGACTTTTCCCTGGGGTGGGGGAGTCCAGAACTAGCGAGCATAGGTTTAGGGTGAGAGGGAAAGATATAAAAGAGACCTAAGGGGTAACTTTTGCACACAGAGGGTGGTACATGGAATAAATGTGCTGCCAGAAGAAGTGGTGGAGGCTGGTACAATTGCAACATTTAAAAGGAATCTGGATGGGTATATGAATAGGAAGGGTTTAGAGGGATATGGGCCTGGTGCTGGCAGGTGGGACTAGATTGGGTTGGGATATTTGGTCGGCATGGACGCGTTGAATCAAAGGGTCTGTTTCCACGCTGTACATCTCTATGACTCTATGACTCTATGAATGCTTGCTCAGACACTAGGAGGACCTCTATTCTGTAAATAGTTTACAAATGGTGCCATTCCTAAAGGGGGAACAGGTTCTCAGTTTCTCACCTCATTGACACTGTCTCACCTGCCACAGCACAGCATTACTTCTCTCTGCTGGGCACTGGGATCCAGCTGGATTTTAACCCCGAAGGGGAACTGGAACCCCCAACATGCTGGCATCAAAAGTGGGAGTGCAGCCACATGAGCTGCTGCTGATAGTTCCAAATACAGTTCCCGTGGGTCACTTCGACTTGATGCTGACTTGCTTCTTCTCTGACAGCTCAAACAGATCAGATCAGGAAATGGCTGCAGGCAATATTTATAGGTATTTCATTGTACAACTGATTTCCTCTCTATCCCCAATATCGGCCCTAAATCTGGACACAACATTCAAGGAGTGAATTTAAAATTCCATTTGTTAGAAAAATGCAAATTCTCCATCAATAAAATGCTGTTTTAATTTTGCGGGGATTATTGAAGTTGTTCCAATGTTTCTGCATGACATGGTTAGTATTTTTTGGACCTCCACATTTTCTAACTACAGTGTAAACCCTTGGATTTTTCCAGAAATGATGAAGAAACAAATGGAGTGCATTTTATCAATTACAGTTTCCCAGAGAGAGATAATAAACAAACATTGTTTACATCACACTTACCGATGCTGTTGATCTGTACCCTATAACTGCAGTTCTTCTCTCTTACATTGTTGACTGACACATGAACAATTTCACTGGGTTTTGTTCCCTGAGTATTTGAGGCTGTGCAGTAATATTGATGATGTTGCTGTGTGAAGGATTGACAATGTAGATCCAGTTTATTGGTGTCAGAGATCATTGAATCTTGTGATGGCATCTTCTCAGACCATGTGTAGTGGATGGGGAGGGATCCCCGGGCAGACTCACAGGTCACTGAAAACCCAGACCATGAGGTTTTTGGTTGGGATAAAAATCGAAGCCCAGGAACAGAGACAGCTTCTGTGGGAAAGAAACAATTTTTGAGAGATCAAAAAATCAAATATCCCCCAACTCTTTGTCACTTTTCTTCCTGGATAAACATTGATAAGATATATCAGCAGAGAGTATCTTTTGAAAAGATCAATGAGACATTTACCTTCAGAGATGTGCAGATTTACGGTAAACAGGAGGTCAAGCTCAATACCAGGAAACTCAATCCCACAGCTGTATCGTCCGGCATCACTCCATTGAAGATTCTTGATTGTGACAAGAAATATTCCTTGTGTTTTGTTGTCAGTGATTGATATTCTCCCATTTGGCCAATTTGTCATTGCTATTACCTTACACTGACGAGTCCATCCGAGACACCAATATTTTATGTGTGACTGGTACCACCGTGCTTCGTAGTGACAAGATATTGTGATCGCTCTTCCCAAAATTCCCGTTACATCTTTCTCTGCCCATAAATCACCTGAAACGGAGGAGAATCAAATTGATAAATTTGACTGGATTGAATTGCTTAATATAAACATTAACATTTTAATCAGCTCCATTCCATCGAGTTCATGATGAAGGCAATCCTTTGTCACAGCCTCAGGATGTTCCAAATTCCCAGGATGGGAAACATTTCTGGCTGTAAGAGCTGCTCCTTTTTTTGAGGTATTTTAGGTGTTGGAGGTGATTTCCACGAATTCCAGAAGCAGCAATTATTGTTTATCTGCTGTTGCATTGTTTTGGAACTTTGGAAAAAAAAGTCAAAACAACAGCAGTTTAAAAGGGAGAAGAGCAGACAAAGGAAGCACATGGTGAGGACAGTGCAGGAGAGAGAGAGAGAGAGAGAAAACCTGCACAGTTACTGCCTTTGCTGTTTGAATTCGTGTATCGCTGGACATCGCAGCGCATCTGGGAAAATTAACAATCAGTGAAGTTCACACCGAATCTTGGAGGAACTGTTGGACGAAGTTCACAGTACACAATCAGAGAAGGTAATTGTTGTTTTAAGCCTGTCCAAGCGAAAGGCTGCAGTAGTGGGTACAGTGGATTCTTTCATGATTATATGGTTTTGTAAATAAGCCTCTTGATTAAACTTAAAATATAAGCCATAGCTATTAATTTAACCTGGGGCAGTGTTTGTCGAGGAATAAGACGGTGTTATTTTCTGGGTCTGTAGATTGTGAAGGAGCAAAAATAGTCACAGGTGAGATGCCGGAAGAGTGGATGTTGGCAAACGTGATGTCACTGTTTAAGAAGGGTGGTAAGGACAAGCCAAGGAACTACAGACCAGTGAGCCTGACCTCGGTGGTGGGCAAGGTGTTGGAGGGAATCCTGACGGACAGGATGTATATGTGTTTGGAAAGGCCAGGCCTGATTCGGGATAGTCAACATGGCTTTGTGCTTGAGAAATCATGTCTCACAAAACTTGATTGAGTTTTTTGAAGAAATAACAAAGAAGATTGATGAGGGCAGAGCAGTAGATGTGATCTATATCGACTTCATGAAGGCGTTCAACAACGTTCCCCATGGGGCACTGATTAGCAAGATTAGATCTCATGGAATACAGGGAGAACCAGCCATTTGGATACAGAACTGGCTCAAAGGTAGAAGACAGAGGGTGGTGGTGGAGGGTTGTTTTTCAGACTGGAGGCCAGTGATCAGGATCAGTGCTGGGCCCTTTACTTTTTGACATGAACATAAATGATTTGGTTACGAGCATAAGAGGTACAGTTAGTAAGTTTGCAGATGACACCTAAATTGAAGGTGTAATAGACACCGAAGAGGGTTACCTCAGATTACAACAGGATCTTGATCAGATGGGCCAATGAGCTGAGAAGTGGCAGGAGTTTAATTCAGATAGATGCGAGGTGCTGCATTTTGGGAAAGCAAATCTAAGCAGGACTTATACACTTAATGATAATGTCCTAGGGAGTGTTGCTGAACAAAGAGATCTTGGAGTGCAGGTTCATAGCTCCTTGAAAGTGGAGTCGCAGGTAGATAGGATAGTGAAGAAGGCGTTTGGTATGCTTTCCTTCATTGGTCAGAGTATTGAGTATAGGAGTTGGGAGGTCATGTTGCGGCTGTACAGGACATTGGTTAGGCTACTGTTGGAATATTGCATGCAGCTCTGGTCTGCTTCCTATCGGAAAGATGTTGTGAAACTTGAAAGGGTTCAGAAAAGATTTACACGGATGTTGCCAGGGTTGGAAGATCTGAGCTACAGGGAGAGGCTGAAAAGACTGGGGCTGTTTTCCCTGGAGCGTCGGAGACTGAGGGGTGACCTTATAGAGGTTTAGAAATTTTTGAGGAGCATGGATAGGATAAATAGACAAAGTCTTTTCCCTGGGGTCGGGGAGTCCAGAACTAGAGGGCATAGTTTTAGGGTGAGAGGGGAAAGATATAAAAGGGACCTAAGGGGCAAGTTTTTCATGCAGAGGGTGGACCTGTATGGAATGAGTTACCAGAGGATGCGGTGGAGGCTGGTACAGTTGAACATTTAAGAGGCATTTGGATGGGTATATGAATAGGAAGGGTTTGGATGGATATGGGCTGGGCGCTGGCAGGTGGGACGAGATTGGGTTGGAATATCCGGTCAGCAAGGAGGAGTTGGACCGAAGGGTCTGTTTCCATGCTGTACATCTCTATGACTCTATGAATGATTGAAGTAGTCGGGATATTTTCATACACCACCGGCCGAGCTTTGCGACAATCTTGGAAATTGGGTTTGTGCTGTCCGCTGTGGGCTCTAACTCCACTGTGTGTGACATCATCGCAGTGTTGACCACACCCGCACACCCCAACCCCCATCCTCCCACCGCGAGGGCAGCCCAAGAGACAGGCTTGGATTGGAGTTGGCTGGGCACAGGTGCTGAAGGACCCTTACTCTGACTAGAGAACGAGGGTTTAATCCAGGGAGGAGAGGGGTGTGTGTAAAGTCATGGTGGGCTCTGGGCCTGCATTTTCAGGGCTCAACGTGTAGATACAATAGGTGACTCAGGCAAGATGATGACAGTCCTCAAGTGGGAGAGGAAGAGAATTGGAGTTCAGCAAGGGATGGTTCACAATGGGAGAGAGAGATCAATGTGTAGGACCTTGAGGGCAGGATGGTTTGTAATCACACATTGTTGTCTGTGTAAGGAGTGTAAAATAACATAAATAATTTACTGACTGTACCAGAGAGATGTTTCATGAGACAGTTCTTAAATTGCTGCAATGTTGTTTCCTGGTGTGGGAGAGGAACAGCCTGTTGATGACTGGGGAGACTTTACTTCAATAAATACCAGACCAACAATCTTGTTGGGAGAACCACCCTTTTTGTGGAGAACAATTCTTGAGTAAAATGACAGAATGGAATTGAAATCTAAGGTGGAGAGGAGAAGAGAAAGGCATTCAGTTCATGAATATGTAAAGCTGATGCAAGTCAGGAGAAAGAGACCTCATTGGAAAAAGGAAAGCCTTGAATGAAAGAGAGTTGTGAAAACAGAGAGATTCATGCTTCAGGTTTCTGCCCGTGAAGTATTCTACATGAATTTGGTGGGCGAGAGCCACAAAATATTTCAGGAAGTTTTCATGGAACAGAATTCACGGAGTTCCAGTTTAGAGTAATGCCACACTGGGAATTTTAATCTTGAGTGTTTGATAATTCCTTGCTCATAAATGGAGAGTTTGCAATGATGAGAGCTGAAAATGTGTTGCTGGTTAAAGCACAGCAGGTTAGGCAGCATCTCAGGAATAGGAAATTCGACGTTTCGAGCATAAGCCCTTCATCAGGAATGAGAGAGAGTTTGCTAAGCAGGCTAAGATAAAAGGTAAGGAGGAGGGACTTGGGGGAGGGGCGTTCTGTGCAGAGGAGATGACCTGGGGGGTGCAGTGAGAGATAGACTCCAGCATCTGCAGACCTCATTTTTTACTCGAAGGTTGCAATGATGAGCAATAGTTTTAGTGTTACATTGTAATGTGTAAAACAGTGGGATTTAAAGAGAGTCAGCGACTTGATTCACGTTAATGACTGAAAGATAAAAGGCTTTTTCTGTGAAGAGAAATTAAACTAATCATCTACTTTTGCAACTGAGCCGCACAAAACAATATTTAATCAACTCAAAATGTTTCCCTTGAGGGCTGATTACAACTCCAGATTTCAGTGTATCTTCAACATTAAAAACATTAGAAAAATTAAAGTAATTATGCTGCTTTTTTCACTCAAATGAAACATTATTTGGTCCATTTTTATTTAATTCAGAATTAATAAAGCTGCTCTCAAGTATTTGGGAACTGTGTCACATGGGATTGCAATATGTTCAGTAGAAGATATGTTTGTGATGTTGTTCAGGTATTTTTATATTTGTTCCTTTAAACATCCAAGACTTCCATATTTAGAGATACATGGGGTAGAAAAAGTCCATGCTGTGTCTGTTTTCTACAGCTTGTCACTTGCCTGAAGCCAGTCGCTGTAATGTGAGGGGTGTCACTCTGCATTGTGTAAGGCTGACCTGGAACCTCACCCAGTCCTGCTCCCTGGACTGGGCATGTTCGATGGATTTACAGGTTGGTAATGAACCTGTTCGACTTTGTGAGAACACACATGCTTTTGTGAAATGTGCTGGAGTGAGAATCAAACTCTCAGCATTTATCACAGCAAGAACAATGTAACCATTGTGTCACAAGCTCTCACTTTATCTGAATATGTACCTTCAAATATTTAAACATTTCTTCTGTATAAACCACACAGTGGACTTCAACAAACATTGATTATCTGAATATACAACTCAGATGGTCACTCACCGGGAATGGAACACATGAGGAGAATCAATATCCACATCGTTTTATTCTCAAAGGTCAGTTCAGTTCTTGATGTCAGTCCCACAGCTCTTGTTTCTCACATTGAAATAAGTGTGTGATGCAATGTCTGCAAGAAGCTAAATGAGGAACAGGATATACGAAGCCAGTTTGTGAAACTACAGTAGGCCAGATGGGGAAAGTTCACTGTGAAGACATTTATTTTGATTAGTCGTGTTTAACAGAAAAACTGATTTAATTTCCAATGAAAGAATAGAATGTTCTGAAATCAAGTAAGTTAAAAAATCAAGTGTTGAGGATAATGTTGATCCAAACTCAGTATTTATACTGAAATCTCAGTTGAATGACAACTGACATATTCTCCCATGTTATAAAATTTCAACAAACACTTTTTTGCAAATAAATTTTTTTTGCAAAAAAAATCTTGCAGCTAAGAGTAGAATTGTTTTGAATATTTTGTCTGCTGGCAGAATATTCCTCCTATCATTAGTGCTGAATAATTATTGTGTCAGGATCTGAACTCCCAGATGTACAGGAGAAGGACACCCTCTGTTCCATTTCCACAAGATCCAAGTAAACAAGCCCTGGGGCCGATTTCAAGCAGAAACAGAAACTCAACAACGGAGAGAAAATTCAGGGAGAAGTGAATTGTGATTGAGTAACTGGGAGTGTGCTCCAGTTCCTCACAAAACAATATTTAATGAACTGCACTTCAAAAATAAAAGAAATAAAAACTCAAGATGTTTTGTTTGAGGGCTTATGACCACTCCAGTTTTCAGTCTGTATTCAACATTAAAGACATTGGAAAAATTACAATAATTTATTCCACACACGAACTTCTCTCTGTGTAAAATATTTGCCTCATTTCTCCGAAAAAATTTCCCCTCATGTTCTTTTTAAATATTTCTCCTCTCACCTTAAAAACATGCACCCAGGTTTTGAACAGACACCCGAGAGAAAAGACCTCATCCGTGCCGTTCAAGATCTTGTAAACCTCAAAAAGGTCACCTCTCAGCCTCCTCCACTCCAGTGAAAAAGGCCCCAGTCTTTTCAGTCCATTTTTGTTTATAAAACTCTCATTTCGCAGCAACTAACTACATTGCATTATTTCAAAGGACAGTCGTGGAGTTGCCTCATCTCCTCATCCATAATTCTCACCAACTAAGGTCACAAATAAAGAAAATTTGATCATTATCAGATTGTTCCTTGCAGAAGCTTGCTGTCACAAATTAACTGCTGTGGTTCCTAAAATGGAACAGACATGACAGTTCAAACAGTCTTTCACAGACTGTAAATGGTTGGACCTGCTCCAAGGTGAGGGTCCCTCTGGTGTACCGACTGACATGGGGCTTTGTATTCACCAGGACATGGTTGATGATGAGTGAGTCTGGTGAACCATGCTGGGTTTCATCTTTGAGAAGATCAAAGGGACTGACACCCTTCATCAACCGTGCTCATCCCCAGCCACAATGCTGAAGGCAGTGCCCCCACCTTAACCCTTAATATGGAAGGAGAGTCACTGGAGTCATTACCCAGAGACTGAACCAACGAGGACCATCGCAATGCTCTGTCTGGGAAACAGAAACAATACGTTGGGTAAATTCCTGGAGAACACTTGGAAACATTTGGGTGTTAATACCCCAATGGGGATGAAACCCCTCTGCTGTCAGGTTACCAGTGTCTGAGTGTCAGAAACAGAGAGCAGAGATCCCCCAGCCCCTGAATGACATGGACACTGTAGAATCAATTGGAAAAATAGACCAGATTGAAACATTAGATTCTGTGATGAAGCAGTGATAGCAGCAGTTATTAACAAAGTGAAGAATATCTGATCAAATTGTCAGGGATCCTGTAAAGTGACTTGCTCAGTGTCAAAGCCATATCCTGGTAGACGGTCACTCAGCAGTTTTTAAAAGACTGTTCTTCTGAGACAAATAATTGCAGGACTTGGAGCTGCCACAAAGCCCCTCCCTCATTCGGATGGATGTCCCATTTGCTCTGGGATGGTGCAGTGATCCACCCACAACATGGACATGAGCCTGTCCCAGGAGGTTTCCTTCCCAGAGATTGTGATCAAAGGGCTGGGTCTGAAAACTCTCAGTTCAGCCTTGAATGACCCAGAGTGTGCCTACCACAATATCCTGTTGATTAACACTGATCTGGGCTCTAAGAAAACTGTCCCCACCCTGCCTTTCCAGAAAGCCTCTCCACTGCACATTTCTGACAGTGGCTGTGCAAACATGGCTGCAGACATATTGCTCCAGGTGACACAGTTCTCCCTCTTTACTGAGCTGTAGACAATGGGTGCCAGGAGGGTGTTACAGTGCCTGCAGGTATGGGTTGTGGATTCACAATGGGCTTTCCCACAGGCTCTGGGCTTTTACCAGTGACTGAGGAGGCCAATCCCAAGTGTCTACTCAGCTTTTTGAAAGCCTTTAGAAGAGTTGTGTCATATCCTTGCTGTAGCAGTTAGTGACATATTCCTGAACTCCTGAGCTACTTGTCACATAGTTCCTATACAAAGTAAAATGCTCAGTGCTGAAGGAACTTTAGGAACAGTTTACAGCACAGTTTAATTAATAACGTTTCTTCTGGTCCTTTGGAATCTCCCCTGTGGATTAATCGATAAAGCTTCTCTCCCCTTTCAGCTGTCCTCTTTGTGATTCATAACCTACATCCCACTCAGGCTGGACCCCGATACATCTGTCCACTGTTTGTTCCATCCACCTCCAACAATGTCCTTCAAATGGACCAGGACCCACAACATTAGCCTCCAGATGGGCCAAATGGCCTCTTTCTGCACTGTCAGGATGCTATAATTCTCAGTTCCATTCCTCAATGACCAGGAACCTGTTTGAGGTTTTAACGGAATGGGCCCAAACTGAATGTGTGATCATTTACAATGAACCATTCACACACAGCATGCTGCGGACAGAAACATTTTAAGAAAGCTCTAGTTCCTCACAAAAAATATTTAAGGAACTGCACTTCAAAAATAAAAGCCATAAAAGCAAACTCAAGATGTTTTGTTTGAGGGCTTATGACCACTCCAGTTTTCAGTCTGTGTTCAACATTAAAGACATTGGAAAAGTTATAATGATTTATTCCACACACGGACCACTGTCTGTGTAAAACATTTGCCTCACTTTCTCATAAAGTAATTGCCTCTCTTCTCACCTTAAAGACATGCTCCCAGGTTTTGAACAGCCCACCCGAGGAATAAGATCTTTTCCGTGCCACGAATGATCTTATAAACCTCAAAAAGGACACCACCCAGCCTCCTCCACTCCAGTGAAAAAGGCCCCAGTCTTTGCAGTCTATTTTTATTTATAAACCTTCATTTCCTGGAAACTAACTACACTGCATTATTTCAAAGGACAGCTGTGGAGTTGCCTCATCTCCTGGTCCATAATTCTCACCAACTAAAGTCACGATCTAGTCATTATCAGATTGTTCCTTGCAGAAGCTTGCTGTCACAAATTAATGCTGTGGTTCCTAAAATGGAACAGACATGACAGTTCAAACAGTCTTTCACAGTTTGTAAATGGTTGGACCTGTGGTGAACTGATGGACATGGGGCTTTGTATTCACCAGGACGTGGTTGATGATGAGTGAGTCTGGTGAACCATGCTGGGTTTCACCTTTGAGAGGATCAAAGGGACTGACACCCTTCATCAACCCTGCTCATCCCCAGCCACAATGCTGAAGGCAGTGCCCCCACCTTAACCCTTAATATGGAAGGAGAGTCACTGGAGTCATTCCCCAGAGACTGAACCAACGGGGACCATCGCAATGCTCTGTCTGGGAAACAGAAACAATACGTTGGGTAAATCCCTGGAGAATACTTGGAAACATTTGTGGGTTAATACCCCAATGGGGATGAAACCCCTCTGCTGTTAGGTCACCAGTGTCTGAGTGTCAGAAACAGAGAGCAGAGATCCCCCAGTCCCAAAATGACATGGACACTGTAGAATCAGTTGGAAAAATAGACCAGATTGAAACATCAGATTCTGTGATGAAACAGTGATGGCAGCAGTTATTAACAAAGTGAAGAATATCTGATCTAATTGTCAGGGATCCTGTAAAGTGACTTGCTCAGTGTCAAAGCCATATCCTGGTAGACGGTCACTCAGCAGTTTTTAAAAGACCGTTCTTCTGAGACAAACAATTGCAGGACCTGGAGCTGCCACAAAGCCCCTCCCCCATTCGGATGGATGTCCCATTTGCTCTGGAATGGTGCAGTGATCCACCCACAACATGGACATGAGCCTGTCCCAGGAGGTTTCCTTCCCAGAGATTGTGATCAAAGGGCTGGATCTGAAAACTCTCAGTACAGCCTTGAATGACCCAGAGTGGGCCACCCACAATACCTGTTGATTAACACTGATCTGGACTCTAAGAAAACTGTCCCCACCCTGCCTTTCCAGAAAGCCTCTCCACTGAACATTTCTGTCAGTGGCTGTACAAACGTGGCTGTAGACATATTGCTCCAGGTGACACAGTTCTCCCTCTTTATTGAGCTGTAGACAATGGGTGCCAGGAGGGTGTTACAGTGCCTGCAGGTATGGGTTGTGGATTCACAATGGGCTTTCCCACAGGCTCTGGGCTTTTACCAGTGACTGAGGAGGCCAATCCCAAGTGTCTACTCAGCTTTTTGAAAGCCTTTAGAAGAGTTGTGTAATGTCCCTGCTGTAGCAGTTAGTGACATATTCCTGAACTCCTGAGCTATTTGTCACACAGTTCCTGGACAATATAAAATGCTCAGTGCTGAAGGAACTTTAGGAACAGTTTACAGCACAGTTTAATTGATCATGTTTCTTCTGATCCTTTGGAATCTCCCCTGTGGATTAATCGATAAAGCTTCTCTCCCCTTTCAGCTGTCCTCTTTGTGATTCATAACCTACATCTCACTCAGGTCGAACCGCGATACATCTGTCCACTGTTTGTTCCATCCACATCCAACAATGTCCTTCAAATGGACCAGGCCCTACAACATTAGCCTCCAGCAAGTGCTGTACCAGGGCAGCTCTCTCTCCAATTTCAGACCAAAGTAACTAACACTTACTGTCATTGTACATCCATGGCTATCTATCACATATCCCCCTTGATATTATTCACACTTTTTTCTGATAGTGTGAAAACACAATGAACATCAAAACATGCAACAAATGTGGAAACTTGCGTTTTACATCTCAACTTCTCAAAAATGGACAGCACAGTGTCTCAGTGGTTAGCACTGCTGCCTCACAGTCCCCGTGACCTGTGTTCAGTTCAAACCTTGGGTGACTGTCTGTGTACAGTTTGTATGTTCTCCCTGAGTCTGTGTGGGTTTTCTCCAAGTGCTACAGTTTTTTCCCACTGTCTACCAATGTGCAGATTAGGTGGAATGGTCATGCTGAATTGCCCAGAGTGTCCAGGGAGGTATAGTCTCAGTGGGTGAGCCGTGGGAAATGTGTGGCTGTAGGAAAGAGTGGGGTTCTGGGTCTGGTGGGAAGTTCTTTGGATGGATGATACAGACCAGATGGGCCAAATGGCCTCTTTCTGCACTGTAGGGATTCTATAATTAGATTAGATTAGATTACTTACAGTGTGGAAACAGGCCCTTCGGCCCAACAAGTCCACACCGACCCGCTGAAGCGCAACCCACCCATCCCCCTACATTTACCCCTTACCTAACACTACGGGCAATTTAGCATGGCCAATTCACCTGACCCATACATCTTTGGACTGTGGGAGGAAACCGGAGCACCCGAAGGAAACCCACGGAGACACGGGGAGAATGTGCAAACTCCACACAGTCAGTCGCCTGAGTCGGGAATTGAACCCGGGTCTCAGGCGCTGTGAGGCAACAGTGCTAATTCTCAGTTACATTCCTCATCGACCATGAACCTGTTTGAGAGTTTAATGGAATGGGCCCAAACTGAATGTGTGATCATTTACAATGAGCCATTCACACACAGCATGCTGCAGATAGAAACATATTTAAAAATAAAGTAATTTTGGGAAGAAATCTATTTTACCAGATTTAAATTTTAATTTCATAAAGTTTTAAAATTATTCAATTCCATTGAACTTAACTTGGATTGTAATGTTTGGGATAAAACTTCACATTATTTCAGAATGATCGGTGGATTTGCAGCTTTCTAAATACAGTGAGCTGTGAAGCACATTCATTTGAAAGCCTTGCCTTGTCATTGTGTTTGCGAATATGGCAAGTTGCATTCACATAGCACCTTCAAAGATGCAAAGCTGGAGCAGAGAGATGGAAGAGTGTAAATTGGAAGATTCAAGGCCAGATTGAATGATGTTGGAATGGTTGGACGTGAAACTAATAACATCATGGATGAGGGCTCTGTTGAGCAGGGAGATGGATGGAGTCAGCGGCGAAGGAAAGGTGAATGTGCTGTGATAGAGACAATGGCTTCAACATTCAGGACTGTCAGGTGTAATTTTATTGAAGTTGTGAAAATGCAGAGACAAGCACAATCACAGCAGGTCGGTATGTCAGAGACAGCCCTTAAACTGGATCAATGGGGATGGAGGCACCAACCATCACTCTCAATCCCGAGCCGTACGTCTAGCTGTCTCCTTGGAGAGATGAACAACTGTCATTCAGGCTCAGGCTCAGCACTCACTGTCTGCTGGATATGAGCCACTGGCAAGAAGATTCAGGATGTGGAGGGGCTGCTGTTGGACTGGGGTGGACAAAGCTGCAAGTCACACAACACCAGGTTATAGTCCAACAGGTTTATTTGAAAATATAAGCTTTCAGAGCACTACTCCTTTGTCAGGGAGTCAGTGGGGCAGGATACATCGGGCACAGAATTTATAAATAAAAGAACAAAGTATCACACAATGGATACAATGTATTAGAGTAACCTAGATTGCTGTTAAGTCTTCAGTCACTTAGAATGAGGCTGCAGGTTTCCATTGATTAATAGGTAAATCCCAGAATTTCTGTCAAGTCACCGTCCCGATATATCTTCAAGTTTTATCTACAAATAAAAAAGTGCCTCGTCAGCTCAGACAATGCATTGCAGGAATGATGTTCGAGTCTGTTTCCAGCATGGAGTCAGACAGGATTCATTTTGAAAGAAGGGATTTATAAAATATCACATTTACTCACTGTCAATAGATTGTGTGTTTTTTGAACATAATCTAAAATATCTGTAAATACAAATTTGCAAATGCAATTCATCCCATAGACCTGTATGCGTGTGCGTTTGTGTGTAGTGGGGTGGGAGGTGGCATGGTGGGGGAGAGAGGCAGAGGGAAGATGTGTGCATGTGTGTGAGGGAGAGAGAGTGAGAGAGAGAATAATAGGGTAGTTATGGTAGGGGATTTTAACTTTCCAAACATCGACTGGCACTGCCATTGTGTTCAAGATTTAGATGGAGAGGAATTTCTTAAGTGTGTACAAGACAATTTTCTGATTCAGTATGTGGATGTACCTACTAGAGAATGTGCAAAACTTGACCTACTCTGAGGAAATAAGGCAGTGCAGGGCAGGTGACTGAGGTGTCAGTGGGGAGGCACTTTGGGCCAGTGACCATAATTCTGTTAGTTTTAAAATAGTGATGGAAAAGGATAGACCACATCTCAAATTTCGGATTAGCAATGCTGGAAGAGCACAGCAGTTCAGGCAGCATTCAAAGTGCATCTCAAATTTGACATTCTAAATTGGAGAAAGGCCAATTTTGACTGTGTTAGGCAAAAACTTTCAAAAGCTGATAGGGGGCAGATGGTTGCAGGTAAAAGGATGGATGGAAAATGGGAAGCCTTCAGAAATGAGATAACGAGAGTCCAGAGAAAGTATATTCCTGTCAGGGTGAAAGGAAAGGCTGGTAGGAATGGGAATGCTGGATAACTAAAGAAATTGAGAATTTCATTAAAGAAAAGAAGGAAGCACATGTCAGGTATAGACAGGATAGATCGAGTGAATCCTGAGAAGAGTATCAAGGCAGTAGAAGTATACTTAAAAGAGAAATCATGAGGGAAAAAAGGGGAAATGAGATGGCTTTGGCAAATAGGGTTAAGAAGAATCCTAAGTGCTTTTACAAATACAGTAAGGACAAAAGGGTAAAGAGGGAGAGAATAGGGTCCCTCAAAGATCAGCAAGGCGGCCTTTGTGTGGAGGTGCAGGAGATGGGGGAGAAACTAATTGGTATTTTGCATCTGTATTTACTGTGGAAAAGGACGTGTAAGTTATAGAATGTAGGGAAACAGATGGTGACATCTTGAAAAATGTCCATATTACAGAGGAGGAAGTGCTGGATGGCTTGAAATGCATAAAAGTGGATACATCCCCAGGACCTGATTAGCTGTACCCTAGAACTCTGTGGGAAGCTAGGATAGCTGGGCCTCTTACTGAAGTATTTGTGTCATTGATACTCACAGGTGAGGTGCCAGAAGACTGGAGGTTGCCTAACATGGTGCCACTGTTCAAGAAAGGTAGTAAGGACAGGTCAGGGAACTATAGACCAGTGAGCCTGACGTCAGTGTTGGGCAAGTTGGTGGAGGGAATCCTGAGGGACAGGATGTACATGTATTTTGAAAGGCAAGGACTGACAAGGGAAAGTCAACATGGCTTTGTGTGTGGGAAATCATGTCTCACAAACTTGATTGAATTTTTGGAAGAAGTAACAAGGAAAATTGATGAGGGCAGAGCAATAAATGTGATTTATATGGACTTCAGTAAGGCTATTGACAAGGTTCCCCATGGAAGATTGTTTAGAAAGGTTAGATCTCACTGAACGCAGGGAGAACAAGCTATTTGGATACAGAACTGGGTCAAAGGTAGAAGACAGAAGGTGGTGGGGGAGGGTTATTTTTCAGAGTGGAGGTCTGTGACCAGTGGAGTGCCACAAGGATCAGTGCTGGGTCCACTACTTTTCATCATTTATCTCAATGATTAGGATGTGAGCCTAAGAGGTATAGTTCATAATTTTCAGATGACACCAAAATTGGAGGTGGAGTTGACAGCGAAGAAGCTTACTTCAGATTACAATGGGATCTTGACCAGATGTGTCAATGGCTGATAAGTGGCAGATGGAGTTCCAGTTAGATAAATATGAGGTGCTACATTTTGGGAAAGCAAACCTTAGCAGGACTTATACACTCAATGGTCAGGTCCTAAGGAGTGTTACTGAACAAAGAGACAATGGAGTGCAGGTTCATTGCTCCTTGAAAGTGGAATCACAGGTAGATAGGATAGTGAAGAAGGCATTTGGTATGCTTTCCTTTCTTGGTCAGAGTATAGCGTCCAGGAGTTGGGAGGCCATGTTGCGGCTGTACAGGACATTGGTTAGGCCACTGTCAGAATATTGCGTGCAATTCTGGTCTCCTTCCTATTGGAAAGACGTTGTGAAACTTGAAAGGGTTCAGAAAAGATTTACAAGCATGTTGCCAGGGTTGGAGGATCTGAGCTACAGGGAGAGGCTGAACAGGCTGGGATTGTTTCCCCTGGAGTGTCGGAGACTGAGGCGTGACCTTATAGAGGTTTACAAAATCATGAGGGGCATGGATAGGATATATAGACAAGGCCTTTTCCCTGGTGTGGGGGAGTCCAGATAGTGTGGTGGTGTCTAGAGGGCATAGGTTTAGGGTGAGAGAGGAAAGATATAAAGTAGACCTAAGGGGCAACTTTATATGCAGCGGCTGGTGCGTGTTTGGAATGAACTGCCAGAGGAGATGGTGGAGGCTAGTACAATTGCAACATTTAAAAGGTATCTGGTTGCTTATAGGAATAGGAAGAGTTTGGAAGGATATGGGCCAAGTTCTAGCAGGTAGGACGAGATTGGACTCAATATCTGGTTGGCATGGATGAGTTGGACCGAAGGGTCTGTTTCCGTGCTGTACACCTCTATGACTCTATAACTCTACGTGAAGAAGAGTATGACAATGATCTGGGAATATGTCATTTCCTTTTGCTCTCTGGCACCTCCTATGTTCTATGAGAATCCCAGAAAGGCAGATTTGATACTATATTTCCTCTTTAGATCAGACTCAGGTTTCTTTGTTTACATATTTATTAATGTATGCACGGGAGCTGTACATCCCATCAAATGTTGAATAAATCAATTTGTTTGAATAACAACAAATGTATTTTATTATTTTAACAGATAACAAGGTTCCATCCAATCAAACTATTACACACTAAATCACTTATATCTCTGTACAACAGCATTTACATTGTCTTCATTCCAGATTAGGACACATGACGATGTTATCCAATGAGATTTAAACAAGGGAATGGGCAGGGTGAACAGCCGAGGTGTTTTTCCTCAATGGGGGTGTCCAGAACTAGAGGGCACAGGTTGAAGGTGAGAGGGAAATTATTTCAAAATGACCTGAGGAGTAACTTTTTCACGCAAAGGGTGGACATGTGTGTGAAACGAGCTGTCAGATGAAATGGTGGAGGCTGGTTCAATGACAGCATTAAACAGCATGAGGCCACCATGGAGAGAGATGAGGCAGGACCAGAGTAGGCCATTCTGCCCCTCGAGGATCCCTCAGCATTCACCTGGATCAGGGCAGATCTTCCACCTGAATACCATTTTACTTGCACTACTGCCATATCCCTCCATATCTTTATTACCCAGAACATTATTGATCTCTGTTTTGAATATATTCAAGGCTGGAGCCTCCAGAGCTCTCTGGGGCAGAGAATTCCAACAAACCATCACCCTCTGAGTGAAGAAATTCCTGCTCATCTCAGTCCCAAATGGTCAACCCATTCTTCTCAAACTGTGTCTCCTGCTTCGAAACCCCTCCACCCAGGGCCACCTCATTGATGGGGAACTTAGAGTGCTCAAAATCATTCTTGTAAAGGCCATGATGCTCACCTAATGTTTTTGTGTAAACATTGTGACTGAAACAGAAGAAATCACCAGGAGAGTGAAGAGTACCCAGCGTATCACATCCCAGACAACGTAACTGTGTAAAACAGAAGAAATACAAAATAACGTGAAGGAAATAAGACTGCTTGATGTTTGAAACATTTATCCCCTGTTCACACTGCAGTATATTGTAGCAAAATAAAGCAGCACAGCTGAAATTAATTTACAGTTTAATTTTTGATTGACTTCAACAATATATAGAGGCCAAATGTAACAAGTTTCAGTTCCACGTCCTGTCATGCTCAGCATCTTGTTGTCAATGAGGATTATTAGATGTGGATGGATATTTACAGGAGCACTGCAGTCTGGTGTAATATTCCAGTGGGTGAGAAGTCTCTTCAGTCAGTGAGGAACTCAGAATAGCATCATCCCACACTGCTCCTGCACCTTCTAATAGGCAAGGCTTTACCAGCTGGAACCAGATAGCCTCCCACCCTCTCAGTTTGGGAATAATGTTTAACATGAGAGAATGGAGGAGAAGATGTGAGAGAATGTAATATCCCTGGCAGTGATACTCCTGACTCAACAAAATATGTCACTTCTTTGACATATACAATACCAACAGCAACAAGAATATCTTAGATGAATAATGAAGCATTTAAACTGGGATGGGGCAAACAGAAAATTGGCATTTCCTGTTATGAATGTCCAATAACGTAAATAACAACATTGTAAATGTTATGACCTGGAAAGTTAAACCCTTTGCTAATTAAAACTAAAGTTCAAACAGTCAGAAAATGTCGCCTTCAGCTCACCAATAAGGAAACAAACATAATGACATTGCATGAAATCAGTGACCATTGACATTCTGATAAGTTATCACCGAAAATTGAAACCTATTGCAAGCCTATGCTCAGTCACTTATTCTCACTGGAATCAATGCTGATGGAAACATTGACAATGAAATTGTTCTACCTTTTACTGACAGACTTGGGTCCTGAAGATATTCCTGTTGTTGTTGATGATATTGTTGGTGATGTTGTTGATGAAGTTGTGGATAATAATGTAGTTGATGTTGTTGATGATATTGTCGTTGATGTTGATGATGATATTGTTGTGGATTTGTCACAAGTATATTCACTTCCTATTGAGACATAAGGTAATATTCAGCTTCATCTGAGTCTCAGTGACAGACAACCAAGAGAGCTCTCCTCACCAATGGAACCTCAGGACTTGTTGTGAATCATGGATTTTTGTTGAATTCATTTGTCTCTAACCCCCCCTGTCTGGAGAGATGTGGTAGTGACCGAGTTTGCCTAAAACTTGTATTTTGTTCCTCACCCGGACATTAATGCTCCTGTATTTTTATTAAAGCATTTGAAAGCCTGAAGTTGGTGAGACTATATTCCCCTTTCTCATCCTTGTCAAACATAAAAGAAAGTTCCAGCCACTGAGCTGGTCACTGCTCCCACTGGACAATGTATTCCTGGGGGATCCAGCAGCCCCTGCTCTGCCCAGTAATATCCTGTGATTGCTGGGTGAGCTTCCACTGGGACCTTTGCCTCCACTATTGTATTTAGACCCAATGATGTCATCTTTACGTTAGCTCCTGTTACATGAGAACAAGGCGTGGATTTTGTAGGACTGACAAATCAACAGATATTTACACCAGCATCTGACGAAACATATCTCACAGCCAGAGACACTTCAGGATCTGGGTTGAAACTGAGGTATTCAATTACAAACAGTGACACCCGTCCATCAGCATGTCATGCCTCATGTGACCCTAACTAAGATGGAGTCTGACACCATTATCCCCTCAGGTCACATGCTGTGATATAATGATGACTTTATCTCTTCAAGGTATAACATACACAAGCTGTGAGATGTAACACAAAGCTGGAGTGAAGCACGCATGCATTCTCTGAAGCTTTATTACAATCTTGTCCATTCTCATGAATAAGTTAACACCTTGTTCAAAATTGTTCAAATATCATAGAGACATAATGTGATGAGGTGCACTTATTTGTAAGTATGAAAGAAACTTAACCAATGAGCAGTTTGAATAGACATTGAATGAATGTGTCAGCCTCAGTGTTTGTAGGAAACTTACCGATGCTGCTGATTTATATCATGGAACTGCAGCCCCTCCCTGCTACACTGGGAACTGAGACATGAACCATTTCACTGGGTTTTGTTCCCTGAGTATTTGAGGCTGTGCAGTAATATTGATGATGTTGCTGTGTGAAGGATTGACAATGTAGATCCAGTTTATTGGTGTCAGAGATCTTTGAATCTTGAGATGAGGTCTTCTCAGACCATGTGTAATGAATGGGGAGGGATCCCTGGGCAGACTCACAGGAGACTGTCACTGAACCCCCAGAAATGAGACATTTGGTTGGGATTAAAATCGAAGTCCAGAAACAGAGATGGCTTCGTTGGGAAATAAACATTTGTGACAAAACTGACTATAATTGAAAAACCAACAACCCCCAACACCTTGCCCTTCACTATCCCATTCAGTGTCAAAGACACATATGGCACAGAAATAGACCCATCAGTTTAATACGTCCGTGCTGAAAACGTTTCTCAAATAAACCAGTCCCACTTGCTTGCATCTGGCACATTTCCCTCCAAATCTTTCTTATTTATGTATTGATCCAAATGTCTTTTTGATGTTGCAACTGCCCCTTCATCTCCCATGTTCTCTGGCATTTCATTCCACACATAAAGCACCCTCTGCATGAAAATATTATCCCTTAGATTCCTTTCAGATCTGTCTCCTCTCACTGTGAAAACATGACCACTCACTTTGAACTTTCCCAGTCTCGTGAAAGAAACCTTTGCTAAACACCTTATCACCTACCCCTCATGATTTTAAAAACCTCGATAAAGTCACCTCCCAACCTCCTCCGCTCCAGGGAAAAAGTCTCAGCTTATCCCTATCACTCAAACCTTCCAGTCACAGCAACATCTTAGTAGATCTTTTCTGAAACCTCTTCAATTTAATAATAACCTTCCTGAAGCACGGTGACTCGAACTGTACACATGAAACCAAAAGTGGTCTCAGCATCATTCTGTACAAGCTCAACGCAATATTCCAACTCCTACGCTCAACGGTCTGAGCAATGAGAGTAAGCATGTTAAATACCTTCTTAACCATCCTCTCTACCTGTGATGCAAATATCAAAGATCCCCAGGGTCACTCTGTTTGACAACACGACCCCAGGCCGTACTTTTAATTGTGTAACTCCCGTCCTGTTTTGTTTTACCAAAAGGCTACCCCACATTCCTCAAAATAAACTCCATCTGCCAATCCTCAGCACATTGACCCAATTGATCAACATCCCTTTGTAATCATAGATAACTTTTGTCACTGTCAACAATATCGCCAATTTTGGTGTCATTCATAAACTTACGAAACATGCCATCTAAATTGTCATTCATATTGTTTATATAATTAACACCGATCCCTGTGGAACACCACTAGTCAAAGGCTTCCAATCCAAACAAATGACCCTCCACAACCACGCTCTGTCTCCTGACGTTAAGCTGATTTTGTATTCTATGGACAAGCTCAGCCTGAATTCCATGAGATCGAACTTTATGAATTAGTCTACCATGTAGATCCTTTGTTACTAAAATCCATATAGATAACATCTACTGCTCTACACTCGCAATATTTTTGGCCACATTCTCAAAAAACTCAATCAAGTTTAGAACGCACGATTTCCCACATACTATCCTGAATCAGTTCTTGCCTCTCTAAATGCCTGAAAATCGGATCTCTCAAAATCCCCTTCAACAACTTACCCACCACTGATGTCAGATTCAGGCCTATAATTCTCAGGCTTCTCCATACAGCCTTTCCTAAATTAAGGCATAATATTAGCCACCTTCCATTCCTCCAGTACCTCACCATGACTGCGAGTGACACAAATATCTCTGCTATGAGGCCCTACAGTTTCTTCCCAAATTACACGCACTGTTCTAGGAGACACTTGGTCGGTTCCTGGAGATTTATCCATCGTTAAGTTTTTTATGACGATCAGCACTTCCCCTTCTGTAATGTGGACTATTTTCAAGACGTCAATGTTTATTTCCCTGAGTTCCCTAATCTCCATGTCTTTCTCCACAGTAAAATATTCAAAATATTTGTTTAGTATCTCCACCATGTGATGTACTTGGTTGAAGGAAGCAAATGGCTGTAATGCAGCAATGGAGTTGTTGCAATGTTTCTCCACGCTGTGGGCAGGATTTTATATACCTGCTTATTTTCCAAGTACAGTGCTAACCATTGTCTTTGTTCAGAACTGACAATGAAACAAATGGAGTGCATTTTATCAATTACGTTTCCCAGAGAGAGATAATAAATAAATATTGTGTGCATCACACTTACCGATGCTGTTGATCTGTATCCTATAACTGCAGTTCTTCTCTCTTACATCGTTGACTGACACATGAACAATTTCACTGGGTTTTGTTCCCTGAGTATTTGAGGCTGTGCAGTAATATTGATGATGTTGCTGTGCGAAGGATTGACAATGTAGATCCAGTTTATTGGTGTAAGAGATCTTTGAATCTTGAGATGGCATCTTCTCAGACCATGTGTAGTGAATGGGGAGGGATCCCTGGGCAGACTCACAGGAGATTGTCACTGAACCCCCAGAACATGAGACATTTGGTTGGGATAAAAATCGAAGCCCAGGAACAGAGACGGCTTCTGTGGGAAAGAAACAATTATTGTGATATCAAAAATCAAATATCCTCCAAAACCTGAACAATTTTCTTCCTGGTTAAAATATTGATCAGACATATCAGCAAAGAGTAATGTAAAAATCACTGAGACATTTACCTTCAGAGATGTGCAGATTTACATTAAACATGAGGTCAGAGTAAATACCAGGAATCTGAATCCCACAGCTGTACCATCCGGCATCTTCCCATTGAAGATTCTTCATTGCAACAAGAAATATTCCTTGTGTTTTGTTATCAGTGATTGATATTCTCCCATTTGGCCAATCTGTTTTTGCTATAATATTACATGAACGATTCCTTCCGTGACACCAATATTTCATGTTTGATTGGTACCACCAATTTTCATAGTAACAAGATATTGTGATCGCTCTTCCCAAAATTCCAGTGACGTGTTTCGCTGCCATTAAAACATCTGAAACTGAAGAGATAATATTTCAGAAATTTAACTGGAAAAAATGACTTAATAAACACAGATACATGTTAATCAGCTGCACTCCATCCAGTACATGATGAAGGTAATCATTCATATAAACCATTATCACAGTCTCAGGCTGTTCCAAATTCCCAGGGAATGATTGAAACAGTCGGGATATTTTCTTACCTCCCTAGTCGAGCTTTGGGACAAACTTGAAATTGGGCTCGCGGAGCCAAATTCCCCCCCACCGCGGAGAGCAGCCTGAGTGACAGGCCTGGATTGGAGTCGGCTGGGGATCAGTGTGAAGGAGGGCACAGGTGCTGAAGGGTCCTTACTCCGACCTGAGAAGGAGGGTTTCATCCACTGAGGAGAGGTGTGTGTGTCAACTCATGGTGGGCTCAGGGGTTGCATTTTCAGGGCTCAAGGAGCAGACACAGCAGGTGACCCAGGAAGATGATGTGAGCCCTTGTGTAGGAAAGAAAGAGACTTCAGCTTCTGCCAGGGATGTTTCACAATGTGGGAGAGAGATCAATGTGCAGGACCTTGATGGCAATAAGGGCAGGATTATTTGTAATCACATATTGCTGAGAATGTAAGGAGGGTAAAATCACCACCTGCTCTCCGGATGCTGACTGACCTGCTGTGTTTTTCCAGCACCACACTCTCGACTCTGATCTCCAGCATCCCCAGTCCTCACTTTCTCCTCAAAGTAAGTTACTGACCTTTCCAGAGAGATGCTTCATGAGAAAATGTATAAATTGCTGTGCCATTAGGTTCTGGTGTGAAAGAGGAGGAGCCTGTCGAAGTCTGGCTAGACTTTAGTTCAATAAATACCAGACCAACAATTTTGTTGAGAGAATTGCCTTTTGTGTGGGGTACAATTCTTTAATAAAGTGACAGAAAGGATATTAAGTGTAAGTGAAGAGGTGGTGGGGAGAGAAGAGAGGGAGATAGATACATGAATGATTAAAGGTGATGAAGGTCAGAAAGCAGTGATCTTATTGGAAAAAGGAAGCTTTGGAAAAAGGAGAATTGTGAAAACAGAGAGATGCACACTTCAGGTTTCTGTCCGTGAATTATTCTGCATGAAATTCATGGGCTCCAGCCACAAAATGTTTCCGGAAGGTTTCTTGCAACAGAATTGACTAAGTCATAGTCTAGAGTAATGTTACATTGGGCATTTTAATTTTGAATGTTTGAAAATTTCTTGACTATAAATGGAGAGATGGCAATGATGAACAAAAATGTTATCGTAGTATTACACTGTAATGTGTAATTCAATGAGATTGAAAGAGAGTAAACAACTTCATTCAAGTTAAAGACTGAATGGAAAAGGCTTTTAGTGAGAAGAGAAATATAAACCAACCACCTACTTTTGTGACTGAATCTCACAAAACAATATTTAATGAACAGCACTCCAAAACAGAAAAGAAATAAAAGCAAACGCAAGATGTTTTGTTTGAGGAGGTACTACCACTCCTGTTTCCAGAGTGTGTTCAACATTAAAAACTTTGGAAAAATTAAAATTATTATACTGGTATGTTCACTTAAAAGAAACATTATTTGCTCTTTTTCATTTCATTCATAATTAATAATGTTGCTCTTCAGTGTTTGGGAACTCTGTCACATGGGCTTATGATATGTTCAGGAGAAGATCGAAACCTCTCCAGTTGAATGATAACCTTCCTGTTTCAGTGTTCAGAATTGTACACAGTGCTCCAAGAGTGGCCTCAGCAACATCCTATACAACCACAATAAGATGTTCGAACTCCGATACTCAATGGTCTGAGCAATGCAGAGAAACGTGCTAAACACCTGCTTCACCTGAGCCCCAAGGTCCCTCTGTTTGCCAGCACATCCCAAGGCCTGACTATTAATTGTATAAATCCTCCCCTTGTTTGTTTTACCGAAATGCAATACCTCACATTTATCCAAATTAAACTCCATCTGCCACCGAGCAGCCCAATGACCCAGTTAATAAAAATGCCTTTGTAATCTTAGATAATCTTCACTGTTGACTATATCACCAAATTTGGTGTCATTCACAAACTCATTAACCATGCATCCTAAATTCTTCTCCAAATTGCTTATACAAATTGCACTGATCCCTGTGAAACACCACTCGTCACATGCCGTCAGTCCAAAGAAACGTCCTTCATGACCACCCTCTGTCTCCTGTCCCAAACCAAATTTGTATCTGATTGGCAAGCTCACCCTGAACCCCATGTGATCTAACTTTCCTGATTAGTCTACCCTGCGGAACCCTGTCATTAATGCCTGTGTAGACAATGTGTACTGCTGTGTTGTCATCAATTGTTTTGGTTACTTCATTAAATATCTCAGTCAGGTTTGGACAGCACGATTTCCCTCACTCTATCCCAAATCAGCTCTTGACTCTCCAAATGTATGTAAATCCTCTCTCTCAGAATCCACTGCAACAACCAACCCAGCACAGATATCGGAATCACAGCTCGAGAGTTCCCAAGCTTCTCCTTACAGTCTTTCTTATATAAAGGTACAACATTAACCACCCTCCAGTCCTTCAGCACCTCACCCATGGCTGTGGATGTTGCAAATATCTCTGCTAGAGATGCCCCAAATCCCTTCCCCAACTTTCCACACCATCCTCGGATACACTTGATCAGGTCCCAGTGATTTATCCACTTTTATGATTTTTAAAACCTCCAAAACGTCTTCTTGAATAAAAAGGACTGTGTTTTATGACATCAATATTTATTTCCTGGAGCTCCCTCGCCTCTATGTCATTTTCCATTGTAGAAACTCCTGTGAAATATTTGTTCAGTATCTCTCCCATCTCCTGTAGTTCCCCACAATGACGATCCCGGTTATTTTTCCCTGAATCTGAGAGTTGGTGTGTTCCATTGGGGTTTGTTAAAGGGTTTGGGCTGGTAACTCCATCCCAGGTATCCCAGTAGTTTAGAACCACGGGTTTCACATGGAGCTGTCACTTGCCGACATAGACAGTGGTCACTTCCATCTTCTTGAGGTCTGTTTTCTGAGCCTGCAGGAATACTGTGAAACCTCATCCTCACACCGACACAACCCGCCAGTGGTTTTCCATCTCCTGAAGTGTGAGAATCCATGAGACAGACAGATGAGGTCCCCCATCTCCAGGGAATACACAGTCAACACGGATTGGGTTTTTTTTAATGTGAATCATTTCTGCAACAAATAAACTATGAACTCTTTTTTTTAGTCTTTAATGGACACCTTTTGTTGTCCATTCCAATTGCCCCTGACTGAGTGGTTTTCTAAGCCATTTGAAGTGGGCAGTTAAGGGCAAAGTACATTACTGGAGTCTGATGTGGAGCAGACTTGGAAATGGTGGCAGATATCATTGCCTGAAGGACGTTGATAAAACAGAAGGGTCTTGGTGCTTTCGAGAATTTGAGGAGATCCCAAAATACTTCCCATTCTGTGAAGTACTCATTTGAAGAAAGAAAACAGTTGGAAGGCAGCAAAAAGAGGATTCTGGGTAATCCAAGATGGAGGATGGGAAAAATTTCTGGCCGTAACAGGCTGCTCCTTTTTTGGGGTATTTCAGGTGTTGAAGGTGATCTCCTCGAATTCCAGGAGCAGCAAATACTGTTTAAGTGCTGCTGCATTGTTTTGGAACTTTGGGCAAAAAATGTCAAATTAGCAGCACTTTTAAAAGGGGGAGGAACAGACAAAGGCAACACCTGGTTAGGTCAGTGCAGGACAGGGAGACAGAAAAGGAAACCCACACTGCTAACTGACACAGCAGTGAACCTGCGCAGTTACTGCCTTTGTTGTTTGAATTGATGTATTACTGGACATCATAGTGCGTCTGAGAAAATTACCAGACAGGGAAATTGACAACTAATCTTGGAGGAACCTGTTTGGGAGAGGTCACAGCTCAGAAACAGATAAGTGAATATTTTTAAGTGTGTCCTGACAGAAAGTCTGCAGGAGTGAGTAGTTTGGATTCTTTCCTGATTATATGTTTTATTGAAATATGTCTCTTGATTAATCTTAAAAATATAAGCATTAAGTTAGCCTGGAGCAGGAGAGGAATAAGACAGTCCTATTTTCTGGGTCTGCAAATTGGAAGAAGCAAAAATGGCCTTGTGAAGAGTGATATGCCCTTCCTGTTGGATGTGATCGTTCTGAGAGAGTTACATGCTGCTGAGAATTATATCTGCAATAAATGCTTTCGGTTGCAAATCCTTTCAGATCAAATGGATCGGTTGGAGAGACAGTTAAGGGCAATGAAGAATTTACAAGAGCAAGGAGGTGTAATGGATGGCAGTTATAGGAAGGGGGAAAAGTTGCAGATACAGTCCCATAGATGGGTTATGTCCAGGAAAGGTAAGAGAGGTAGGCAGGTAATGCAGGGTTTTCTGTGACTATCCCCATTTCAAACAAGTATGATGTTTTGGAAAATGCAGGGGGTGATGGATTCTCAGGTGAATGTAGCAAGAACAGCCAAGTTTCTGGTATTGAGATTGGCTCTGATGCAATGAGGGGTATGTCGAGTTCCAAGAGATCGCTTGTGTTAGGGGACTCTCTAGTCTGAGGTACAGACAGATGTTTCTGTGGCCATCAGCGAGAAAGCAGAATGGTGTGTTGCTTCCCTGGTGCCAGGATCAAGGATGTCTCAGAGGGGGTGCAGAATGTTCTCACAGGGGAGAGGTATCAGCATGAGGTCATTGTCCATGTTGGAAAAAACAACATAGGAAGGGAAACGGTTAAGATTCAGAAGGGAGATTGCAGAGAGTTTTGCAGGAATTTAAAATGGAGGTCCTCGAGAGTAGTAATATCTGGATTACTCCCAGTGCTGCCAGCTAGTGAGGGCAAGATTAGGAGGATAGAGCAGATGAATGAATGGCTGAGGAGCTGGTGTATGGGTGAAGGATTCACACATTTGGATCATTGGAATCTCTTCTGGGGTAGAAATGACCTGGACAAGAGGGACGGATTTCTCCTGAATTGGAAGGGGACTAATACACTGGCAGGGAAATTTGCTAGAGCTGGTCGGGAGGATTTAAACTAGTAAGGTGTTGGTGGGGGGGTGGGGGCTGGTGGGGGGTGTGGGGGGTGGTGGGGTGGGACTGAGGGAGATAGTGAGGAAAGAGATCAATCTGAGACTGGTACAGTTGAGAACAGAAGTGAGTCAAACAGTCAGGGCAGACAGGGACAAAGCAGAGAAGAAGGTTGGACTGTTAAATTAAACTGCATTTATTTCAATGCAAGGAGCCTAACAGGGAAGGCAGATGAACTCAGGGCAACGTTGGGAACATGGGACTGGAATATCACAGCAAATACAGGGACATGGCTCAGGGATGGGCAGAACTGGCAGCTTAATGTTCCAGGATACAAATGCTACAGAAAGGATAGAAAGGGAGGCAAGAGAGGAGGGGGTGTGGCATTTTTGATAAGGGATAGCCTTACAGCTGTGCTGAGGGAGGATATTCCTGGAAATACATCCAGGGAAGTTATCTGGGGGAAACTGAGAAATAAGTAAGGGATGATAACCTTATTTGGATTGTATTATTGACCCCTGAACAGTCAGAGGGAAATTGAGTAACAAACTTGTCAGGAGATCTCAGCTTTCTGTAAGAATAGTGGGTGGTTATGGTAGGGGACTTTAACTTTCCAAACATAGACTGGGACTGCCATAGTGTTAAGGGTTTAGATGGAGAGGAATTTGTTAAGTGCGGACAAGACAATTTTATGATTCAGTATGTGGATGTACCTATCAGAGAATGTGCAAAACCTGACTACTCTTGTGAAATAAGGCAGGGCAGGTGACTGAAGTGTCAGTAGGGGAGCACTTTGTGGCCAGCGACCATAATTCCAGATTTAAGAGTGATGGAAAAGGATAGACCAGATCTAAAAGTTGAAGTACTAAATTGGAGAAAGTCCAATTTTGACAGTATTAGGCAAGAACTTTCGGAAGCTGATTAGGGGCAGATGTTCGCAAGTAAAGGGACGGCTGGAAAATAGGAAGCCTTCAGAAATGAGATAACGAGAATCCAGAGAAAGTACATTCCTGTATGGGTGAAAGGAAAGGCTGGTAGGTATAGGGAATGCTCGATGACTAAAGAAATTGTGGGGTTGCTTAAGAAAAAGAAGGAAGCATATGTAAGGAATAGACAAGACAGATTGAGTGAATCCTGAGAAGAGTATAAAGGTAGTAGGAGTATACTTAAGAGGGAAATCAGAAGGGTAAAAACGGGAAATGAAATAGCTTTGGCAAATAGAGTTAAGTGGAATCCAAAGAGCTTTTACAATACATTAAGGACAAAAGGATAACTCGGGAGTGAATAGGGCCCCTCAAAGCTCAGCTCGGCGGGCTTTGTGTGGAGCTGCAGAAAATGGGGGAGATACTCAATGAGTATTTTGTATCAGTATTTACTGTGGAAAAGGTTATGGAAGATATAGAAGGTAGCGAAGTAAATGGTGACACCTTGCAAAATGTCCATATTACAGAGGAGGAAGTGCAGGATGTCTTGAAATGCATAAAGGCAAATAAATCTCCAGGACCTGATCAGGTGTACCCTAGAACTCTGTGGGAAGCTAGAGAAGTGATTGCTGGGCCTCTTGCTGAGATTTTTGGATCATCAATAGTCACAGGTGAGGTGCCAGGAGACTGGAGGTTGGCTCACATGGTGCCACTGTTTAAGAAGGTTAGTAAGGACAAGCCAGGGATCTATAACCAGTGAGCCTGATGTCAGTGGTGGGCAAGTTGTTGGAGGGAATCCTGAGGGAGAGGATATGCAAGTATTTGGAAAGGCAAGGTCTGATTAGGGATAATCAACATGGCTTTGTGAGTGGGAAATCATGTCTCACAAACTTGATTGAGGTTTTTGAAAAAAGTAACAAAGAGGATTGATGAAGGCAGAGTGGTAGATGTGATCTACATGGACTTCAGTAAAGTTTTTGACACGTTTCCCCATGGGAGATTGATTAGCAAGGTTAGATCTCATGGAATACAGAGAGAACTAGCCATTTGGATACAGAACTAGCTCAAAGGTAGAAGACAGAGGGTAGTGGTGGAGGGTTGTTTTTCAGACTGGAGGCCTGTGACCAGTGGAGTGCCACAAGGATCGGTGCTGGGGTGTCTACTTTTTGTCATTTACATAAATGATTTGGATACAAGCATAAGAGGTATAGTTAGTAAGTTTTCAGATGACACCAAAATTGGAGGTGTAGTGGACAGTGAAGAAGGTTATCTCAGATTACAACAGGATCTTGATCAGATGGGCCAATGGGCTGAGAAGTGGCAGATCGAGTTTAATTCAGATAAATGCGAGATGCTGCATTTTTGGAAAGCAAATCTTAGTAGGACTGGTGAGGTCGTCGAGAGTGTTGCTGAACAAAGAGACCTTAGCGTGCAGATTCATAGCTCCTTGCAAGTGGAGTTGCAGGTAGATTGGATAGAGAAGAAGGCATTTGATATGTTTCCTTTTCTTGGTCAGAGTATTGAGTACAGTAGTTGGGAGGTCATGATGCAGCTGTGCAGGGTATTGGTTCGGCTTCTGCTGGAATATTGTCTGCAATTTTGGTTGTCTTTCTATCGGAAAGATGTTGTGAAACTTGAAAAGGTTCAGAAAAGATTTACAAGAATGTTGTCAGGGTTGGAGGATTTGAACTATAGAGAGAGGCTGAACAGGCTGGGATTATTTTCCCTGGAGCGTCATAGACTGAGGGGTGACCTTATAGAGGTTTCCAACATTATGAGGGGTATGGATAGGATAAACAGACAAAGACTTTTCCCTGGGGTGGGGGAGTCCTGAACTAGAGAGCATAGGTTTAGGGTGAGAGGGGAAAGATATAAAAGAGACCTAAGGGGTAACCTTTGCACACAGAGGATGGTACATGGAATAAATGTGCAGCCAGAGTAAGTAGTGGAGGCTGGGACATTTGCAACATTTAAGAGGCATTTGGATGGGTATATGAATAGGAAGGGTTTGGAGGGATATGGGCCTGGTGCTGGCAGGTGGGACTAGATTGGATTGGGATATCTAGTCGGTCTGGACGCGTTGAATCAAAGGGTCTGTTTCCATGCTGTACATCTCTATGACTCTATGACTCTATTCTGTAAATAGTTTACAAATGGTGCCATTCCTAAAGGGGGAACAGGTTCTCAGTTTCTCACCTCATCGACACTGTCTCACCTGCCACAGCACAGCATTACTTCTCTCTGCTGGGCAGTGGGATCCAGCTGGATTTTAACCCCGAAGGGGAACTGGAACCCCCAACATGCTGGCATCAAAAGTGAGAGTGCAGCCACATGAGCTGCTGCTGATAGTTCCAAATACAGTTCCCGTGGGTCACTTCGACTTGATGCTGACTTGCTTCTTCTCTGACAGCTCAAACAGATCAGATCAGGAAATGACTGCAGGCAATATTTACAGGTATTTCATTGTACAACTGATCGCCACTCTATCCCCAATATCAGCCCTAAATCTGGGCACAACAGTCATGGACTGAATTTAAAATTCCATTTGTTAGAAAAATGCAAATTGTCCATCAATCAAATGCTGTTTTAATTTTGCGGGGATTATTGGAGTTGTTCCAATGTTTCTACATGATGTGGTTAGTATTTTTTGGACCTCCACATTTTCTAACTACAGTGCAAACCATTGGATTTGTTCAGAAATGATGAAGAAACAAATGGAGTGCATTTTATCAATTACAGTTTCCCAGACGGAGATAATAAACAAACATTGTTTGCATCACACTTACCGATGCTGTTGATCTGTATCCTATAACTGCAGTTCTTCTCTCTTACATTGTTGACTGACACATGAACAATTTCACTGGGTTTTGTTCCCTGAGTATTTGAGGCTGTGCAGTAATATTGATGATGTTGCTGTGTGAAGGATTGACAATGTAGATCCAGTTTATTGGTGTCAGAGATCATTGAATCTTGTGATGGCATCTTCTCAGACCATGTGTAGTGAATGGGGAGGGATCCTCGGGCAGACTCACAGGAGACTGTCACTGAAACCCCAAACCATGAGATTTTTGGTTGGGATAAAAATTGAAGTCCAGGAACAGAGACGGTTTCTGTGGGAAAGAAACAATTATTGAGAAATCAAATATCCTCCAACTCTTTGTCACTTTTCTTCCTGGATAAAACATTGAGAAGATATATCAGCAGAGAGTATCTTTTTAAAAGATCAATGAGACATTTACCTTCAGAGATGTGCAGATTTACATTAAACATGAGGTCAAGCTCAATACCAGAAATCTCAATCCCACAGCTGTATCGTCCGGCATCCCTCCATTGAAGATTCTTCAGTGTGACAAGAAATATTCCTTGTGTTTTGTTATCAGTGATTGATATTCTCCCATTTCGCCAATTTGTCGTTGCTATAACCTTACACTGACGAGTCCATCCGTGACACCAATATTTCACGTATGACTGGTACCACCATGCTTCGTAGTGACAAGATATTGTGATCGCTCTTCCCAAAATTCCCGTTACATCTTTCTCTGCCCATAAAGCACCTGAAACTGAGCAGAAACGAATTGATAAATTTGACTGGATTGAATTGCTTAATATAAACATTAACATTTTAATTAGCTACATTCCATCGAGTTCATGATGAAGGCAATCCTTTGTCACAGCCTCAGGATGTTCCAAATTCCCAGGACGGGAAACATTTCTGGCTGTAAGAGCTGCTCCTTTTTTTGAGGTATTTTAGGTGTTGGAGATGATTTCCTCGAATTCCAGAAGCAGCAATTATTGTTTATCTGCTGTTGCATTCTGTTGGAACTTTGGAAAAAAAAGTCAAAACAACAGCAGTTTAAAAGGGAGAAGAGCAGACAAAGGAAGCACATGGTGAGGACAGTGCAGGAGAGAGAGAGAGAGAGAGAGAGAGAAAACCTGCACAGTTACTGCCTTTGCTGTTTGAATTCGTGTATCGCTGGACATCGCAGTGCATCTGGGAAAATTAACAAACAGTGAAATTCACAACGAATCTTGGAGGAACTGTTGGGCGAAGTTCACAGCACACAATCAGAGAAGGTAATTGTTGTTTTAAGCCTGTCCAAGTGAAAGGCTGCAGTAGTGGGTACAGTGGATTCTTTCTTGATTATATGGTTTTGTAGATAAGCCTCTTGATTAAACTTAAAATATAAGCCATAGCTATTAATTTAACATGGGGCAGTCTTATTCAAGGAATAAGACAGTGTTATTTTCTGGGTCTGTAGATTGTGAAGGAACAAAAATGGCCTTTCTGTGATATGTACTTCTTGTCAGATGTGGGAGTTTAAGGGTTACTGCGGATTATATCTGCCATAAATGCTGTTGGATGCGAATCTTATCAGGTCGAGTGGATCGGTTGGAGAGACAAATAGAAGCGATGAAGAATTTGCAATAGCAACAATATGTGATGGATGGCAGTTATAGAAAGGGGGGAAAGTCTCAGATACAGTCACATAGATGGAAGAGTAAGAGAGGTAGGCAGCTAGAGCAGGATTCTTTTGTGGATATACCCATTTCAAACAGGTATGCTGTTTTGGAAAATGTAGGGGGTGATGGATTCTCAGGGGAATGTAACACAAACAACCAAGTATCTGGTATTGAGACTGGCTCTAATGCAACGAGGGGTTCGTTGGCTTCCAAGAGGTCAGTTGTGTTAGGGGATTCTGTAGTGAGAAGTACAGACAGACATTTCTGTGGCCAGCAGAGAAAAAGCAGAATGGTGTGTTGTTTCCCTGGTGCCAGGATCGAGGATGTCTCAGAGAGGGTGCAGAATGTTCTCATGGGGGAGAGGGGCCAGCAGGAGGTCATTGTCCACTTTGGAACCAATGACATTGGAAGGGAAAAGGTTGAGATTCTGAAGGGAGATTACAGAGAGTTAGGCAAAAATTTAAAAAGGAGGTCATCAACGGTAGTTATAAGTGCATTACTCCCAGTGCTATAAGCTAGTGAGGGTAGGAATAGGAGGATAGAGCAGATGAATGCATGACTGAGGAGCTGGTGTATGGGAGAAGCATTCACATTTTTTGATCATTGGAATCTCTTTTGGGGTAGAAGTGACCTGTACAAGAAGAAGGATTGCACCTGAATTGGAAGGGGTCGAATATACTGGCAGGGAAATTTGCTAGAACTGATTGAAAGGATTTAAACTAGCAAGGTGGGGGCGGGGGGGGGAGGGTTGGAAGAGATCAATCTGAGACTGGTACAGCTGAGAACAGAAGTGAGTCAAACAGTCAGGGCAGGCAGGGAAAAGTTAGGACTAATAAATGAAACTGCATTTGTTTCAATGCAAGGGGCCTAACAGGGAAGGCAGATGAACTCAGAGCATGGTTAGAAACATGGGGCTGGGATATCATAGCAATTACGGAAACATGGCTGAGGGATGGGCAGGACTGGCAGCTAAATGTTCCAGGATACAAATGCTACAGGAAGGATAAAAAGGTAGGCAAGAGAGGAAGGCTATTGCCATTTTTGATTAGGGATAGCATTACAGCTGTGCTAAGGAAGGATATTCCCGGAAATACATCCAGGGAAATTATTTGGGTGGAACTGGGAAATAAGAAAGGGATGATCATTCTATTGGGATTGTATTATAGACCTCGCAGTAGTCAGAGGGAAATTGAGAAACAAACTTGTCAGGAGATCTTATCTGTAAGAATAATAGGGTGGTTATGGTAGGGAATTTTAACTTTTTAAACATCGACTTGGCACTGCCATAGTGTTAAAGATTTAAATGGAGAGGAATTTCTTAAGTGTGTACAAGACAATTTTCTGATTCAGTATGTGGGTGTACCTACGAGAGAAGGTGCAAAACCTGGCCTACTCTTGGGAAATAAGGCAGGGAAGGTGACTGAGGTGTCAGTGGGGGAGCACTTTGGGGCCAGCGACCATAATTCTATTCGTTTAAAAATAGTGATGAAAAAGGATGGGCCACATCCAAAAGTTGAAGTTCTAAATTGGAGAAAGGCCAATTTTGACAGTATTAGGCAAGAACTTTCAAACGCTGATTGGAGGCAGATGTTCGCAGGTAAAGGGACAACTGGAAAATGGTAAGCTTTCAGAAAAGAGATACCAAGAATCCCGAGAAAGTATATTCCTGTCAGGGTGACACTCCCTCCACTCCAACCCCAACCTCACCATCAAACCGGCCGACAAGGGAGGCACGGTAGTAGTTTGGCGCACCGACCTTTATACCGCTGAGGCCAAACGCCAGCTCGCGGACGCCTCCTCTTACTGCCCCCTTGACCATAAACCCACCTCCCACCACCAAACCATCATCTCCCAGACCATCCATAACCTCATCACCTCAGGGGATCTTCCATCCACCGCCTCCAACCTCATAGACCCACAACCCCACACCGCCCGTTTCTACCTCCTGCCCAAAATCCACAAATCTGACTGCCCCGGCCGACCCATTGTCACAGCCTGCTCCTGCCCCACCGAACTCATCTCCGCGTACCTCGACACGGTTCTGTCCCTCTTAGTCCAAGAACTCCCCACCTATGTTCGGGACACCATCCATGCCCTCCACCTCCTCCATGATTTTCGCTTCCTGGGTCCCCATCGCCTTATCTTCACAATGGACATCCAGTCCCTGTACACCTCCATCCCCCATCACGAAGGACTCAAAGCCCTCCGCTTCTTCCTTTCCCGCCACACCAACTAGTACCCTTCCACTGACACCCTCCTTCGACTGACTGAACTGGTCCTCACTCTGAACAGTTTCTCTTTCCAATCCTCCCACTTCCTCCAAACTAAAGGAATTGCCATGGGCACCCACATGGGCCCCAGCTATGCCTGTCTCTTCGTAGGATATGTGGAACAGTCCATCTTCCGCAACTACACTGGCACCACCCCCCACCTTTTCCTCCGCTACATCGATGACTGTATCGGCGCTGCCTCGTGCTCCCACGAGGAGGTTGAACAGTTCATCCACTTTACCAACACCTTCCACCCTGACCTCAAATTCACCTGGACTGTCTCAGACTCCTCCCTCCCCTTCCTAGACCTTTCCATTTCTATCTCGGGCGACTGAATCAACACAGACATCTACTATAAACCGACTGACTCCCACAGCTATCTGGACTACACCTCCTCCCACCCTGCCCCCTGTAGAAACGCCATCCCATATTCCCAATTCCTTCGTCTCCGTCGCATCTGCTCCCAGGAGGACCAGTTCCAATACCGTACAGCCCAGATGGCCTCCTTCTTCAAAGACCGCAGATTCCCCCCAGACGTGATCGACGATGCCCTCCACCGCATCTCCTCCACTTCCCGCTCCTCCACCCTTGAGCCCCGCCCCTCCAACCGCCACCAGGACAGAACCCCACTGGTTCTCACCTACCACCACACCAACCGCCGTATACAGCGTATCATCCGCCGTCATTTCCACCACCTCCAAACGGACCCCACCACCAGGGATATATTTCCCTCCCCTCCCCTATCAGCGTTCCGGAAAGACCATTCCCTCCGTAACTCCCTTTTCAGTTCCACACCCCCCACCAACACAACCTCCACTCCTGGCACCTTCCCATACAACCGCAGGAAATGCAAAACTTGCGCCCACACCTCCTCCCTTACCTCTCTCCAAGGCCTCAAGGGATCCTTCCATATCCACCACCAATTCACCTGCACCTCCACACACATCATCTATTGCATCCGCTGCACCCGAAGTGGCCTCCTCTACATTGGGGAGACGAGTCGCCTACTTGCGGAACGCTTCAGGGAACACCTCTGGGACGCCCGGACCAACCAACCCAACCACCCGGTGGCTCAACATTTTAACTGCCCCTCCCACTCCACCGAGGACATGCAGGTCCTTGGACTCCTCCATCGCCAGAACATAACAACACGACGGTTGGAGGAAGAGCGCCTCATCTTCCGCCTGGGAACCCTCCAACCACAAGGAATGAACTCAAATTTCTCCAGTTTCCTCATTTCCTCTCCCCCCACCTTGTCTCAGTCGATTCCCTTGAACTCAGCACCGCCCTCCTAACCTGCAATCCTCTTCGTAACCTCTCTGTCCCCACCCCACTCCGCCCTATCACCCTCACCTTGACCTCCTTCCACCTATCACATCTCCATCGCCCCTCCCCCAAGTCCCTCCTCCCTACCTTTTATCTTAGCCTGCTGGACACACTTTCCTCATTCCTGATGAAGGGCTTGTGCCCGAAACGTCGAATTTCCTGTTCCTTGGATGCTGCCTGACCTGCTGTGCTTTAACCAGCAACACATTTTCAGGGTGAAAGGGAATTCTGGATGACTAAAGAAAATTGGTTAAGAAAAAGAAGGAAGCATATGTCAGGTATGGACAGGATAGATCGAGTGAATCCTTAGATGAGTAAAAAGAAAGTAGGAGTATACTAAAAAGGGAAATCAGGAGGGCAAAACGGGGACATGAGATAACTTTGGCATATAGAATTAAGGAGAATCCAAAGGGGTTTTACAAATATATTAAGGACAAAAGGATAACTAGGGAGAGAATAGGGCCCCACAACGATCAGCAAGGTGGCCTTTGTGTGGAGCTGCAGAAAATGGGGGAGATACTAAATGAATATTTTGCATCAGTATTTACTGTGGAAAAAGATATGGAAGATATAGAAAGTAGGGAAAGAGATGGTGACATCTTGCAAAATGTCCAGATTGCAGAGGAGGAAGTGCCGGATGTCTTGAAAAGGTTAAAGGTGGATAAATCCCCAGGACCTGATCAGGTGTCCCCGAGAATTCTGTAGGAAGCTAGAAAAGAGATTGCTGGGCCTCTTGCTGAGATATTTGTATCATCAATAGTCACAGGTGAGGTGCCGGAAGACTAGAGGTTGGCAAAGGTGGTGCCACTGTTTAAGAAGGGTGCTAAAGACAAGCCAGGGAACTATAGACCAGTGTGCTTGATTTCGGTGGTGGGCAAGTTGTTGGAGGGAATCCTGACGGACAGGATGTATATGTATTTGAAAAGGCCAGGATTGATTCGGGATAGTCAACATGGCTTTTGTGCATGAGAAATCATGTCTCACATACTTGATTGAGTTTTTTGAAGAAATAACAAAGAAGATTGATGAGCGCAGAGCAGTAGATATGATCTATATTGACTTCAGGAGGACATTCGACAAGGTTCTCCATGGGAGACTGATTAGCAAGGTTAGATCTCATGGAATACAGGGAGAACTAGCCATTTGGACACAGAACTGGCTCAAAGGTAGAAGACAGAGGGTGTTGGTGGAGGGTTGCTTTTCAGACTGGAGGCCTATGACCAGTGAAGTGCCACAAGGATCAGTGCTGGGCCCTCTACTTTTTGTCATTTAAATAAATGATTTGGATACAAGCACAAGAGGTACAGTTGGTAAGTTTGTAGATGACACCAAAATTGGAGGTGTAGTGGACAGCGAAGAGGGTTACCTCAGATTACAACAGGATCTGGACCAGATGGGCCAATGAGCTGAGAAGTGGCAGATGGAGTTTAATTCAGATAAATGTGAGGTGCTGCATTTTGGGAAAGCAAATCTTAGCAGGACTTGTACACTTAATGGTAAGGTCCTAGGGAGTGTTGCAGAACAAAGAGACCTTGGAGTGCAGGTTCATAGCTCCTTGAAAGTGGAGTCGCAGGTAGAAAGGATAGCGAAGAAGGCATTTGGTATGCTTTCCTTTATTGGTCAGAGTATTGAGTACAGGAGTTGGGAGGTCATGTTGCAGCTGTACAGGACATTGGTTAGGTCACTGTTGGAATATTGCATACAATTCTGGTCTCCTTCCTATTGGAAAGATGTTGTGAAACTTGAAAGGGTTCAGAAAAATTTACAAGGATGTTGCCAGGGTTGAGGATCTGAGCTAGAGGGAGAGGCTGAACAGGCTGGGGCCATTTTCCCTTGAGCGTCGGAGACAGAGGGGGGACCTTATAGAGGTTTACAAAATTATGAGGAGCATGGATAGGTTAAATAGACAAAGTCTTTTCCCTGGGGTCAGGGTGTCCAAAACTAGAGGGCATAGTTTTAGGGTGAGAGGGGAAAGATATAAAAGAAACCTAAGGGGCAACGTTTTCACGCAGAGGGTGGTATGTGTATGGAATGAGCCACCAGGATGCAGTGGAGGCTGGTACAATTACAACATTGAAGAGATATTTGGATGGGTATATGATTGGGAAGGCTTTGGAGGGATATGGGCTAGGCGTTGGCAGGTTGGACTAGATTTGGTTGGGATATCTGGTCGGCGTGGACGGGTTGGACCGAAGGGTCTGTTTCCATGCTGTACATCTCTATGATTCTATGAATTATTGAAACAGTCGGGATATTTTCTTTCCCCACCGGTCGAGCTTTGCAACAATCTTGAAATTGGGCTTGTGCTGCCCGCTGTGGGCTCTAACTCCACCATGTGTGACATCATTGAAATGTTGCCTCATCCCCCGGAGAGCAGCCTGAGTGATGGGCTTGGGTTGGAGTCGGCTGGGGATCAGTGTGATGAAGGGCACAGGTGCTGATGGATCCTTCCTCTGACCGGAGAGCAAGGGATTAATCCAGGGATGAGAGGGGTGTGTGTAGACTCATGGTGGGCTCAGGGGCTGCATTTTCAGGGCTCAACGTGTAGATACAACAGGTGACCCAGGCAAGATGATGACAGTCCTCAAGTGGGAGAGGAAGAGAATTGGAGTTCGGCAAGGGATAGTTCATGATGGGAGAGAGAGATCAATGTGTAGGACCCTGAGGGCAGTAAAGGCAGGATGGTTTGTAATCACACATTGTTGTCAGTGTAAGGAGTGTAAAATAACCTAAATAATTTACTGACTGTACCAGAGAGATGTTTCATGAGATAGTGCTTAAATTGCAGCAATGTTGTTTCCTGGTGTGGAAGAGGAACAGCGTGTTGATGACTGGGGAGACTTTACTTCAATAAATACCAGACCAACAATCTTGTTGGGAGAACCACCCTTTTTGTGGAGAACAATTCTTGAGTAAAATGACAGAATGGAATTGAAATCTAAGGTGGAGGGGAGAAGAGAAAGGCATTCAGTTCATGAATATGTAAAGCTGATGAAAGTCAGGAGAAAGAGACCTCATTGGAAAAAGGAAGCCTTGAATGAAAGAGAGTTGTGAAAACAGAGAGATTCATGCTTCAGGTTTCTGCTCGTGAAGTATTCTACATGAATTTGGTGGGCTAGAGCCACAAAATGTTTCAGGAAGTTTTCATGTAACAGAATTCCCGAAGTTGTAGCCTAGAGTAATGCCACACTGGGAATTTTAATCTTGAGTGTTTGACAATTCCTTGCTCATAAATGGAGAGATTGCAATGATGAACAATAGTTTTAGTGTTACATTGTAATGTGTAAAGCAGTGGGATTGAAAGAGAGTCAGCGACTTGATTCACGTTCATGACTGAAAGATAAAAGGCTTTTTCTGTGAAGAGAAATATAAACCAACCATCTACTTTTGCAACTGAGCCTCACAAAACAATATTTAATCAACTCAAAATGTTTCCCTAGAGGGCTTATTACAACTCCAGTTGTCAGTGTATATTCAACATTAAAAACATTGGAAAAATTAAAATAATTGTGCTGCTTTATTCACTCAAAAGAAACATTATTTGGTCCATTTTGATTTAATTCAGAATTAATAAAGCAGCTGTCAAGTATTTGGGAACTGTGTCACATGGGATTGCAATATGTTCAGTAGAAGATATATTTGTGATGTTGTTCAGGTATTTTTATATTTGTTCCTTTAAACTTCCAAGACTTCCATATTTAGAGACACATGGGGTAGACAAAGTCCATGCTGTGTCTGTTTTCTACAGCTTGTCACTTGCCTGAAGCCAGTCGCTGTAATGTGAGGGGTGTCACTCTGCATTGTGTAAGGCTGACCTGGAACCTCACCCAGTCCTGCTCCCTGCACTGGGCATGTTAGATGGATTTACAGGTTGGTAATGAATCTGTTCGACTTTGTGAGAATACACATGCTTTTGCAAAATGTGCTGGAGTGAGAATCAAACTCTCAGCATTTATCACAGCAAGAACAATGTAACCATTGTGTCACAAGCTCTCACTTTATCTGAATATGTACCTTCAAATATTTAAACATTTCTTCAGTATAAACCACACAGTGGACTTCAACAAACATTGATTATCTGAATATACAACTCAGATGGTCACTCACCGGGAATGGAACAAATGAGGAGAATCAATATCCACATCGTTTTATTCTCAAAGGTCAGTTCAGTTCTTGATGTCAGTCCCACAGCTCTTGTTTCTCACATTGAAATAAGTGTGTGATGCAATGTCTACAAGAAGTTAAATGAGGAACAGGATATACGAAGCCAGTTTGTGAAACTACAGTCAGCCAGATGGTGAAAGTTCACTGTGAAGACATTTATTTTGATCAGTCGTGTTTAACAGAAAAAATGGATTAATTTCCAATGAAAGAATAGAATGATCTGAAATCAAGAAAGTTAAAACATCAAGTGTTGAGGATAATGTTGATTCAAGTTCAGTATTTCAAGCAGAAACAAAAACTCAACTGACAGAAAAAAAATCAGGGAGAAGTGAATTGTGATTGAGTAACTGGGAGTGTGCTCCGGTTCCTCACAAAACAATATTTAATGAAATGCACTTCAAAAATAAAAGCCATAAAAGCAAACTCAAGATGTTTTGTTTGAGGGCTTATGACCACTCCAGTTTTCAGTCTGTATTCAATATTAAAGACATTAGAAAAATTACAATAATTTATTCCACACACAAACTACTCTCTGTGTAAAATATTTGCCTCATTTCTATTAAAAACTTAGCCCTCATGTTCTTTTAAAATATTTCTCCTCTCACCTTAAAAACATGCACCCAGGTTTTGAACAGACACCCGAGAGAAATGACCTCACCCGTACCGCTCATGATCTTATAAACCTCAAAAAGGTCACCACCCAGCCTCCTCCACTCCAGTGAAAAAGGCCCCAGTCCTTCCAGTCCATTTTTATTTATAAAACTATCATTTCGCAGCAACTAACTACATTGCATTATTTCAAAGAACAGTAATGGAGTTGCCTCATCTCCTCATCCATAATTCTCACCAACTAAGGTCACAAATAAAGACAATTTGATCATTATCAGATTGTTCCTTGCAGAAGCTTGCTGTCACAAATTAACTGCTGTGGTTCCTAAAATGGAACAGACATGACAGTTCAAGCAGTCTTTCACAGACTGTAAATGGTTGGACCTGCTCCAAGGTGAGGGTCCCTCTGGTGTACCGACGGACATGGGGCTTTGTATTCACCAGGACATGGTTGATGATGAGTGAGTCTGGTGAACCATGCTGGGTTTCACCTTTGAGAAGATCAAAGGGGCTGACACCCTTCAGCAACCGTGCTCATCCCCAGCCACAATGCTGAAGGCAGTGCCCCCACCTTAACCCTTAATATGGAAGGAGAGTCACTGGAATCATTACCCAGAGACTGAACCAACGAGGACCATCACAATGCTCTGTCTGGGAAACAGAAACAATACGTTGGGTAAACTCCTAAAGAACATTTGGAAACATTTGGGGGTTAATACCCCAATGGGGATGAAACCCCTCTGCTGTCAGGTCACCAGTATCTGAGTGTCAGAAACAGAGAGCAGAGATCCCCCAGCCCCTGAATGACATTGACACTGTAGAATCAGTTGGAAAAATAGACCAGATTGTAAAATTAGATTCTGTGATGGAACAGTGAAGACAGCAGTTATTAACAAAGTGAAGAATATCTGATCAAATTGTCAGGGATCCTGTAAAGTGACTTGTTCAGTGTCAAAGCCGTATCCTGGTAGATGGGCACTCGGCAGTTTTTAAAAGACCATTCTTCTGAGACAAACAATTGCAGGACTTGGAGCTGCCACAAATCCCCTCCCCCATTCAGATGGATGTCCCATTTGCTTTGGAATGGTGCAGTGATCCACCCACAGCATGGACATGAGCCTGTCCCAGGATGTTTCCTTCCCAGTGATTGTGATAAATGGGCTGGATCTGAAAACTCTCAGTACAGCCTTGAATGACCCAGAGTGTGCTACCCACAATATTCTGTTGATTAACACTGATCTGGGCTCGAAGGAAACTGTCCCCACCCTGCCTTTCCAGAAAGCCTCTCCACTGCACATTTCTGACAGTGGCTGTGCAAACATGGCTGCAGACATATTGCTCCAGGTGACACAGTTCTCCCTCTTTACTGAGCTGTAGACAATGGGTGCCAGGAGGGTGTTACAGTGTCTGCAGGTATGGGTTGTGGTTTCACAATGGGCTTTCCCCACAGGCTCTGAGTGGGACTGAGGAGGCCAATCTCAAGTGTCTACTCAGCTTTTTGAAAGCCTTTAGAAGAGTTGTGTAATGTCCCTGCTAAAACAGTTAGTGACATATTCCTGAACTCCTGAGCTATTTGTCATATAGTTCCTAGACAATATAAAATGCTCAGTGCTGAAGGAACTATAGGAACAGTTTACAGCACAGTTTAATTGATAACTCTTCTTCTGGTCCTTTGGAATCTCCCCTGTAGATTAATCGATAAAGCTTCTCTCCCCTTTCAGCTGTCCTCTTTGTGATTCATAACCTACATCCCACACAGGCCAGACCCCGATACATCTGTCCACTGTTTGTTCCATCCACATCCAGCAATGTCCTTCAAATGGACCAGTACCAATAACATTAGCCTCCAGCACGTGCTGTACCAGGGCAGCTCTCTCTCCAATTTGCAGACGGAAGTAACTGACACTGAGTGACATTGTACAAGCAGGGCTATCTTTCACACAACCCCCTTGATAATATTCACACATTTTTCTTATAGTGTGAAAACACAATGAACATCAAAACATGCAACAAGTGTGGAAACTTGTTTTTGACACCTCAACTTCTCAGAAATGGACAGCACAGTGTCTCAGTGGTTAGCACTGCTGCCTCACAGTCCCCGTGACCTGGGTTCAGTTCAAACCTTGGATGATTGTCTGTGTGTATTTTGCACGATGTCCTCTGTCTGTTTGGGTTTACTCCAGGTGCTACAGTTTTTTCCTATTTTCTACCAATGCGCAGGTTCGGCAGGATGGTCATGCTGAATTGCCCAAAATGTCCAGGGATGTACAGGTTCGGAGGGTTAGCTATGGGAAATGTGTGGCTATGGAAACAGAGTGGGGTTCTGGGTCTGGTGGGAAGTTCTTCAGATGGCTGGAGCAGACCAGATGGGCCAAATGGCCTCTTTCTGCACTGTCAGGATTCTATAATTCTCAGTTACATTCCTCATTGACCATGAACCTGTTTGAGAGTTTAATGGAATGGGCCCAAACTGAATGTGTGTTCATTTACAATGAGCCATTCACACACAGCATGCTGCAGACATCAACATTTTAAGAAATAAAGCAATTTTGGGAGGAAATCTATTTTGCCAGATTTAAATTTTAATTTTCATAAAATTTTAAAATTATTCAATTCCATTGATGTTAATTTAGATTGTAATGTTTGTGATAAACGTTCATGTTGTTTCAGAATGATACATGAATTTGCAGCTTTCTAAATACAGTGAGCTGAGAAGCACATTCATTTCTTTCAAAGCCTTGCCTTGTCAGTGTGTTTGCGAATATTGCAAGTTGCATTCACATAGCACCTTTGAAGATGTAAAGCTGGAGCAGAGAGATGGATGAGTGTAAGTTGGAAGTTTCAAAGCCAGATAGTATGGTGTTGGAATCATTGAGTGTGAAACTAACAACATCATGGATGAGAGCTCTGTTGGACAGAGAGATGGATGGAGTCAATGGCAAAGGAAAGGTGATTGTGCTGGGATAAAGGCAATGGCTTCATTCTTCAGAACTGTCAGGTGTAATTTTATTGAAGTTGTGAAAATGCAGAGACAGACACAATCACAGCAGGTCGGTATGTCAGGGACAGCCCTTAAACTGGATCAATGGGGATGGAGGCATCAACCATCACTATCAATCCCGAGCCGTATGTCTAGCTGTCTCCTTGGAGAGGTGAACAACTGTCATTCAGACTCAGGCTCAGCACTCACTGTCTGCTGGATATGAGCCACTGGCAAGAAGATTCAGGATGTGGAGGGGCTGCTGTTGGACTGGCGTGGATAAAGCTGAAAATCACACCACACCAGGTTATAGACCAACAGGTTTATTTGAAAATGCAAGCTTTCGAAGCTCTACGCCTTTGTCAGGTAGCCAATGGGGCAGGATACAAAGGATACAGCATCGATAAGTAAAAGATCAAAGTGACACACAACGAATGCAATGTTTTAGAGAAACCGAGATTACTGTGAAGTCTGTAATCATGTAGAATGGGGATGCAGTTTTTGATTAATTAATGTGTAAATCCCAAAATTTCTCTTTAGTCACTGCCCCGGTATAACTTAAGGGTTTATCAGCGAATAAAAAAGTTACATCTCAGCTCAGACACTGGATAACAGGGATGAGGTGAGAGTGTGTGTCCAACGTCGTTTTGTTTTGAATGTAGAAATTGATAAAATGTCACATTAACTCACTGCCAATAGATTGTGTGCTTGCTGAACAAATAGAAATTATCTACAAATACAAATTTGCAAATGCAGTTCACCCATAGACTCATATTTGTGTGTGTGTTTGTGTGTAGCAGGGGAAGAGTGGGGAACAGAGACATAGGGATGACGTGCGTGAGTGAGAGAGGGAGAATGTGAAAATTCAGGAGAAATGCTGTCCATGTCATATCTCCATTATGATGCCCCAAGTGTGTATCCTCATTCAAATGTCATCGATACCACCAAGGAGCCTTGCACATTGCAGACTATCTCCTCACAGACTGACAATTCAGTGTATGACCAGTGTAACTGAGAATTGCTGTCTTCCACTCATAGCCATGCTGTGCATTACAGAAATACCAAACCCAAGTGGCACTTTAAAACAAACTTGTCTGATTACATTCGTCTCGTTAACAAGACCCGGAGGATGAAAAGCATTGCGGTCAATGATTGCTTGAGGCCATGACTTGTAATGTTTCTTTCTGGACAATGAGTGACCTGTTGTTGAAGTGTGATTTGATGCCAGTGATAGGACTGAATCAGTGGATGCACGGTGGATGCAATTGCTCCGAATATGTTTCAAAATCATGGAATTTTTACTCCAACATACGCCATCCCCCTCCCCATCCAAAATATGTATAACTGACTCCAACCCCACCTACAATTGAGTGTCTGTCATTTTACACAGTTATTGTACAGTGACTGGGTCAGGATGGGTGAAGTGTCCACTGAGTGTTTTTGTGAGAAAAGCAGAAATAGCTGGAGAAACACAGCAGGTCTGACAATGTCTGTGGAGCAAAAGCAGACTTACTGTTTTGGGTCTGTAGACCTTACTTCAGAACGATTAGTAGCTTTGGTAAGGTGCTCCATGTGTTGCAGACACAGGCAGTGGGGTGTTTCTGTGAATTAACTGCAGACTCTACCTGTGGTGCAGAATGATCCTTCTTCCTCTCTTTATTGTTGCTGTCCCTGTGGATCCAGTGATCTTTTGTCATCTCACCGTTTCTGTTCATTCGCTCTCTGTAGCCATTTTGTCCCTAATTTCCCATCAGAGCCATGTCTTTCAGAATTGCAAAGCCCTTATTGGCCCTAACCCTCCGCAATTTATTTCAGTGCAAGAGGCCTAACAGGGAAGGCAGAGGAACTCAGGGCATGGTTAGGAACAGTGGACTAGAATATCAGAGCAAGTACAGAAATGTGTCTCAGAGATGGACAGGACTGGCAGCTTAATATTCCAGGATACAAGTGTTACAGAAAGGACAGAAAAGGAGGCAAGAGAGGAGGGGGAGTTATGTTTTGATAAAAGATACAGCTGTACTGAAGGAGGTTGTTCCCAGAAACTCATCCTGAGAAGTTATTTGGGTGGAACTGATAAATAAGAAAGGGATGATCACCTATTGGGATTGTATTATTGACCCCCTCATAGTTGGTGGGAAATTGAGAAACAAACTTGTAGGAGATCTCAGTTATCTGTAAGAATAATAGAGTGGTTATGGTAGAGGATTTTAATTCTCCAAACATAGACTGGGACTGCCATAGTGTTAAGGGTTTAGATGGAGAGGAATTTGTTGATGTGTACAAGAAAAATTGTTGATTTAGTATGCGGATGTATCTACTGGAGAAGGTGCAAACCTTGGCCTACTCTTGGGAAATCAGGCAGGACAGGTGACTGAGGTGTCAGTGGGGGAACACTTTGGGGCCAGCAACCATAATTCTATTAGTTTTAAAATAGTGATGGAAAAGGATAGACCAGATCTAAACGTTGAAGTTCTATATTGGAGAAAGGCCAATTTTGACGGTATTAGGCAAGAACTTTCGAAAGCTGATTGGGGGCAGATGTTCGCAGGTAAAGGGAAGGCTGGAAAATGGGAAGTCTTCAGAAAAGAGACAATGAGAGCCCAGAGAAAGTATATTCCTGTTAGGTTGAAAGGAAAGGCTGGTAAGTATCGGGAATGCTGGATGACTAAAGAAATTGAGGGTTTGTTTAAGAAAAAGAAGGAAGCATATGTCAGGTAAAGACAGGATAGTTCAAGTGAATCCAGAGAAGAGTATAAAACAGTAGGAGTATACTGAACAGAGAAATCAGGAGGGCAAAAAAGTGGGCATGAGATAGCTCTGGCAAATAGAATTAAGGAGAATCCAAAGGGTTTTTACAAATAGTTTAAGGACAAAAGTGTGTGAGAAACTAAGCTCACACACTTCAATAATTTCAGTCCAAGACAAAATCTGAATCAGTTGTGTCCTTTATTTTACTCTTGCAAGAGGGTGTGATGTCCTTTGACTGTCTACAAGGCAAGGGACTCATACACCGAATTCAATGAATACTCGATATTTATGTAATTTTATGTTTTTTTTATTTCATTGCTCTTCCCCTGTTTACATCCTCCACTTCCCATTACTCTTGTTTATCTCTTGCCTTATCCGGCCTTGTCTGTGACAAAATGCTTATTTCTGGCCTCACAAGGCCGTTTGACCTCATCCAGCTGTGGATCCTTGTTAGGCATATCCGTTCCTTACCATTATCTACTCCCTCCATCTGTGCCTCCCCTCTCAGCATCTTATCTAGTTGCCTGTAATATCTACCATTGTTTCGCATTCCCGTTTCTTTCTTGCATACAATTTTAGCTAATACAAAAAAACAATTATGCATTTCCTCCACATAGTTTCCATTCTTGTTGACTCAGCTCTTGGCTGAAACAAGTACACACTGGTGTGAGTTCATTTACTTTGTATAAGTAATTCTAAAGCAGAAGTAACACTACTTTACCTATATCCCACAATTTCCCCTTTTTCTTTAATTACCATTTGTTATCTTCTGCATTTTTCTTTAAAGGATCGCTCCCGAAATTCGCAAACATCATACCGGAGATTTCATCCATCTTGGTCTCACTCATCCCCTCATTATTCCGTCGATAAAGTTCCTCTGCCTTATTCCCTTTTAGGGGCATCTGTTTCATCTAGGCTGTCTCAATCAGTCTTTGGGTGAGCCCTCGTATACAGGGTATGATACAACAGCCAATGGGCACCAATACCCCGACTACTACTATCAGGGAAGTAAGGATGGAAACCACTACCCCCTTCCATCTTCCAAACCATGATTCAAGCCATCCCATGAGAAATGTGTCTACACCTGAATTCTCAGCCAGTTCCTCTGCTAAGGTAGTCAATCCCCTTAAGGCCCGAGCAATTGAACCATCAGGTGCAGTGTTATTAGGAATAAAAGTACTACAATTTCCTCATAACATCACACATACACACACTTTTTCTGCTAAAATCATATCAAGGGCCATTCTGTTCTCCCATGCCATCCTCCTTGTCGCATCAAGCTGTTCTGATATTCCTTTAACCGCATCTCTTGTAAAATTTATGAATCGCTGTTGATTATAGAAAATGTAATTTATCCAATCTACATTTTTATTAATTGTTACCCACCAAAAGAGAACTGACTCAAAGCCTGCTGCAATCTGGTTACGAGCCTTGAATTCATCAGGTACCCCACTAGGGACTCCTACCGACTCGAGGTAAATCCTGTCATCGAAAGAAGTGTCTAACAGTGATCTCTTATCCCCTCCTTTTTTCCCTACTATCTTTTCCTTCTCAAATGCCAGGGTAAATGGAATTGCCAATTGTACAATTGCACATGTCCCTGTCCAATCCAGAGGTAGGGTGGGTCTCAATATTTTGCCTCCACAGTACTACCACAGATCCGCTTGGGGAACCTTTAGTGCTGAGTAGTCCTTCCCTTCCCCTTGTCTGTAACTTTTTTAATCTTTGTACATAATTTCAGCTCCCCCAAATCTCTAGACCGAATTGTACCTCGCCTACGCACACACGACATGTGATTTCCAACTGTGGCGGAAAATGTCGGGGGGTACTTTTACATCTTTCTTCTCCAAGGGAGGGAATATCGGAGATAGGGAGGTACAATTCCCATCATTCCATGCAGTCTCATCCTGGTACAGGGCTATCATACATTTCATGCCCTTCCTGTCTCGCTTCCACCCGAGTGGAAAGGGAACCACCTGGGCCACTGGCCTACCGGAGGCACATGCATAGCAATTGCTTTTGTTCAGACTTTTTACAGTATACTTTACCCATTCAACCCAGGCATTTGCATCCCCATACCCAGTTTCTATTTCGATAGTCTGTTTCTAATCCTTTCCCTCTATAATTTTTACTACTTTAGGATCAGGTGGAGGGGTGAAAGGTTGTATCTCATTATACAATAGTTCCGCCCGTTTTCCCTGTCCTACGCTAATTCAAAAACAACAGCCCGAGAAATCCTTCCCGTTTGCTTTCATTTCTATCACAAATGTTTCATTTAATTGTATCTCATAGGTGCCCCCCCCCCCAGAATTGCTTTGTGCCATGTGGTTTTCTTTATTGTTAGGTATATTGGGTTACACTTTTTATCGGGACAATCGCGAGCTGTTCAGAAGGGGGTCCAGTGTGCTGTGATGAGACCATTATACCAAGTACCATCCCCAAGGCCATCCCCATAGGACTTAAGATGTATCTCAGAGCCGCGGTACTGTCTCTGATTATCTACATCCCCACAATTTACTAAGCTGCATGCATCAGTGTCTATTACTTGTAGATTATCAGACTCAGGAACCGTTAATAATACATATGAAAATGATATTTGACAAAATCCCAATACTAAGAGGGCTAGCATCATAACTCTAAGCATTCCCAGTATTCTAAACATCATGCTGAAGCACAAAAAGACTGAATATGCAATCTTAAAGAAATAATCCGGCGCTCGCATCACCACTGTATAATCAGTTACTCAAAGTCTCTTTAGTCTGAGTTTCATCGGGTCTTGCATTGATTCAACTGTCCAGACGTCTTCCTCAACTGGAGACTCCACTGGCCCTTTGATCCGAGTGTAGTGAGTCCAGCCTTTCTCCGCCGTCCTTATTGCCGTTTTGGTCGTCAAAAGAGCCTGGTACGGCCCTTCCCAGTCCGGCTGCAATTTAGTCTCTGTCCATGATTTTACTAAGACCCAATCTCCCGGCTGGATGGGATGAACGGTGAATTCAAGGGGTGGAGTCGGTGCCAATAAACCCTGTTTCCTGAGGAAAGACAGAGAGGACTAGCCCAGTATATACTTCTTTAAGAACAAATCTTTAGTTTCGGGAATTGGCAACTCCCCCATTCGTTCCCAGATAAGGTAATCCAAATAAGATTTCATAGGGGGATCATCCCAAATCTTTCCTTGGGGCTGTTTGTACTCGCAAGAGAGGTATAGGTAAACATTTGGTCTAAGGGAGTCTTGTTTCTATTATCAATTTAGAGAGCTGTCGTTTGAGCATTTGGTTCATTCTCTCAACCCTTCCTGATGATGGCGGGTTCCATGGAGTATGGAACTCCCAGGAAATTCCCAAGCCTTTCATTAGCCCCTGGAACACCTTAGAGGTAAAATGAGTTCCTTGTTCGGAATCTATACGGTTTATTAGCCCATATCGGGGAATTATATGCTCCAATATTGTTTTAGACACCCCACTCACAGTGGCAGTCACAGCCTGCACACACTCAGGCCATCCCTGGGATACTGGATCCAATAACTTCGAAAGATATGCTACTGGCTGTTTCATTCCTCCCCACCTCTGGGTTAATACTCCCAAAGCCGCTCCCTTATCTACAGTAGCAAAAAGATGGAAAGATTTATCTAGGGAAGGTAAGGCTAACACGGGGGCATGGATCAGATCTCTTTTGAGTTCCTCAACTAGTTCTTTTTCCTCATCATCCCAACTTAGACATTTTGGTTCCTCCTACAATAGTTTGAGATATAATTTCTTAGTCTTTTGATCATAGGAATCAATCCACAATCTGCAATATCCCTTTATACCCAAAAATTTACCTAACTCCCATCTAGTCCTGGGCAGCGGCATCCCCACTATTCCCTGTATCCGTTCCGGGCTTATCTTTCGCTTTCCCTCACTAACTAAATGTCCCAACTATTTCACTTCTCGCTCCACATATTGTCATTTATTTTTAGATACTCGCAGGCCCTGCTGACCCAGGAAATTCAATCATTTGTTCGTGGCTTCTACTACTCTTTCTCTTCTTTTTCCTGTTACTACACACTGCAACAGGGTAGTCCCCTTGGGGCTGCTCAATTTCTCCAATATTTGTTCTTTCGTTGGTCCAAATAAATTCGGGGATTCCGTAATCCCCTGGGGGAGCACAGTCCACTGTATTGCTGTTTCCGTCCTGTCTTGGGGTCTTCCCATTCAAAGGCGAACAAATTCCAAGTTTCCTCTGCCAAGGGACAAGCCCAAAAGGCATCCTTTAAATCTATCACACTCAACCATTTGTGGTCATGAGGGATCTTACTCAATAACGTATAGGGGTTTGGCACCACTGGCTGTCTGATCTGTACTATTCGATTTAATGTTCTCAAATCCTGCACCAATCGATAAGTTCCATCAGATTTCCGCACAGGTAGAATTGGGGTATTATAAGGAGACATACATGGCTCCAACAATCCATCTCTAATCAGTCCATCAATTACTGGCTGCAGTCCTCGTTTACCTTCTATAGAAATGGGATATTATTGCTCACAGACAATGTCCCCTTTCCTTTTTAAACTTAATTAAAGGGGAGGGGCCTGTAGTCCTCCACAATTCCCTTCTCTAACCCATACAATAGGGTCTATCTCTCTCCCCACATCCTCTGCCCTACATGCTGCCACCCGCCGCTCAGTTTGCTCAATATTGGTTCCATTCTTTTCTAAACTACCTCATCAACTGTAGCTACCATCATTTTCACCTTCTGTTTTTGTCTCTCATCCTCTCTCTTTCCAAACACTTTCTGTGCCTCTCTTAACAATTCATCTCATGGTTTTTCACTCCACCCTTCTATCTTCTGTATCTTTCTCTGTATGTCTGGCCATGCCTTTGTCACAAAATGTACTTTCAAAAGACCCTGTGCCACTGGGTCCTCAGGGTTCATTCCAGAATATTTCCGCATTGAGTCTCTTAATCTTTGCAAGAAAGCTGAGGGAGTCTCATCTTTCTCCTGTCTAACTTCAAAGGCTTTAGTCAGATTCTGCGACTTCGGAACTGCCTCTCTTATTCCTTTTAGAATCAGGTCTTTCAATTCCCTCATTTCTTCTCTATGCTCCGGCATTTTATTTTCCCACTGGCCTCTCTGAGGGGAAACTTCATCTCACCCTGTCCAGCATCCCCATCTCCAATCTGGTGTTCCCTGTCCCATATTTTAATGGCTGCTCCTCGTATAAGTCTCCTTTCTTCCCCAGTGAATAATATATTCAAAATAGACATTAACTCAGCCCATGTATACAGACTGGGCCCCAAAAATTGATCAATTTGTTCAGACAACCCTACCGGATCCTCAACCAGGACCTTCATTTCCTTTTTAAATGTTCTGACCTCCCCACTGGTGAGGGGGGCACTTACAAACCCAATCTCTTTGTCCCCTATTGGTAGCTCCCGAAGGGGATAAGTCATTACGTTCTTCCCTTTTTTTTTAACAAATATTGCAATATTTCTAGCTCCCCATAACTTCAAATACCAATTCATCAATTCATGCTTGACTAACTTTAAAGCCTGTTCCTAACTTGTAAATATATTGACATATTTACATTCATTTATTCTGTATTTAATATTTAAAATGTAAAATGCATACAGCTCCTAACTTTGAAATCCACTATAATTATCCAATTTTAGTCCCTTAATTTAAATCCATAATTAGTTTTCTTAAGTATTCCTGACCAATCATTGCTCAATTACAATACTATTGGTCGTGAAATTATCAGAGCTGCCTTAAAAGAATTTGTCTATTCAAGTTAAAAAAAACCTTCTCATGCATGAACAATGGCCGAATCCAAGGTCACAGATATTAACCATAGGATTTTGTTTTGACTACAATCTAATGTTGAACTGAAACTTCAACTGTCCTCCATAAATCGCTTTTATGTAAGGATAAAAGAGATGAGTTAGAAACTGATAGTAAGGCAGTCATGACCTGGAAAAAGAACAGGAGCTATCATCATATTTTTTTCTTAATCTCTATAGAATCTTCAAACAGATTTTAAACTCTATAGAATCCTTAACCTTAAGAGAAATCATGTTAAGTTTCCATAATAAAAATCAGATTCAAAACAGTCCTGGAACTCAAGCTCCAGGGAATAAAGCGCAAGCATTCAAACCAAATCACAAAGGGTTAAACTTTCTACCAGCTGGACAGCTCTTTTCATTCTCTCTCTCTCACTCATTGACATATAAATTCAGATATTTACAGACCCAGTCTTCGTCCGGTCTGTACTTTGGCCAGAAGACTGTGGGATGAGGAATGGATTCCTTAGTCCATACAAAGCAACAATAGTTAATCATCTTTTTCCCTTGTACAAGTATTATTTTTCCAATTCCACAACATCCTGCCCAACGGACTTTCCGGAGGTATGTTGTAAGGGACCCCGCCTCCATTTCCATTACCTTTTTCTTCTTTTGTTTTCCCGGAGGCTTTTTCCTTACCCACAGCACAACCCATATTGGGTTCCTTCGTTAGTCCCTTATTAACTACTAAAACCCAATCCCAGCCACCAAGGCAGTAATTAAAAGTCAATTTTCTTACCTTGGCCTGTGCACAGAGTTGCCTGACCCCTTTTCGCCGTATTTTCCATCGACCTCCTTTCACTGTCTGATTCAGATGTCTCTCTTGTGGGGTTTGTACCAGTCACCCAAGGGAGCGGACCAAACCGGGACAGGAGACCGCTCCTCAATTGGGAACGGGACGTGTCTTCCCAGTGTCCAAGGCCAGCCACTCCCCCCCGATTGATGGAAGAACATCCCGAACGAGCCCCCAATTGTGAGAAACTAAGCTCACACACTTCAATAATTTCAGTCCGAGACAAAACCTGAATCAGGAGTGTCCTTTATTTTACTCTTGCAAGAGGGTGTGATGTCCACTGTCTGTCTACAAGACAAGGGACTCACACTCCGAATTCAACGAATACTCGATATTTATATAATTTGGTTTCTTTTTTTTTATTTCATTGCTCCTCCCCTGTTTACATCCTCCACTTCCCTAAGACCGGTACCCATTACTCCTGTTTATCTCTTGCCTTATCCGGCCTTGTCTGTGACAAAATGCTTATTTCTGGCCTCACAAGGCCATTTGACCTCATCCTGCTGTGGGTCATTGTTAGGCATATCCTTTCCTTACCATTATCTACTCCCTCCATCTGTGCCTCCCCTCTCAGCATCTTATCTAATCGCCTGTAATATCTACCATTGTTTTGCAGTCCCGTTTCTTTCCTGCATACAATTTTAGCTTATACAAAAAAAACAATTATGCATTTCCTCCACATAGTTTCCATTCTTGTTGACTCAGCTCTTGGCTGAAACAAGTGCATACTGGTGTGAGTTCATTTACTTTGTATAAGTAATTCTAATTGCAGAAGTAACACTACTTTACCTATATCCCACAAGTGTAAATCAGGATAGAATAGGGACCCCACAGAAAACGAACAGGAAATGACATCACCACAAACCCCAGGAACCCCATCTCGGAGAAAGATATAAATAGAAAGCAGGAGACAACAGCTTCGCTTCACTTGGATGATGTTACCTCGCCAGGTAATGAAATGTCTGGATATCAAACTTACAGCTCAGTGAGCAAATCTACACCCTAGAATGGGGACCCTCAAAGATCAGCAAGGCTCCCTTTGTTTAGATTAGATTACTGACAATGTGGAAACAGGCCTTTCGGTCCAACATGTCCACACCGACGCGCAACCCACCCAGACCCATTCCCCTACACCTAACACTACGGATAATTTAGCATGGCCAATTCACCTGACCTGCGCATTTTGGACTGTGGGAATAAATCGGAACACCCAGAAGAAACCCACGTAGACACGGGGAGAATGTGCAAACTCCACACAGTCAGTTGCCTGAGGTGGGAATTGAACCTGGGTCTCTAGCACTGTGAGGCAGCAGTGCTAACTACTGTGCCACCGGTCCACTGTGTGGAGCTGCAAGAGATGGGGGAGATTCTAAATGATGTTGTGGTTCTGGTCTCCGAGCTGGGAATTTGTGTTGCAGACGTTTTGTCCCCTGTCTAGGTGACATCCTCAGTGCTTGGGAGCCTCCTGTGAAGTGTTTCTGTGATCTTTCCTCTGCCATTTGTCGTGGTTTGAATCTGCCGCTTCTGGTTGTCAGTTCCAGCTGTCCGTTACAGTGGTCGGAATATGGGGTCCAGGTTGATGTGCCTATATACCGACCACTGCAACGGACAGCTGGAACTGACAACCAGAAGCGACAGATTCAAACCACGACAAATGGCGGAGGAAAGATCACAGAAGCACTTCACAGGAGGTTCCCAAGCACTGAGGATGTCACCTAGACAGGGGATGAAACGTCTGCAACACAAATTCCCAGCTTGGCGAACAGAAACACAACAACAAGCACACGAGCTACAAATCTTTTCACAAACTTTGAATTCTAAATAATATTTTGCATTTGTAATTACTGTCCAAAAGGATATGGAAGCTGTACAATGTAGGGAAACAAATGGTGACATCTTGAAAAATGTTCATATTACAGAAAAGGAAGTGCTGGAAGTCAATGCCTAAAAGTGAATAAATCCCCAGGACCTGATCATTTATTCCTTAGAACTCTGTGGGAAGCCAGGTAAGTGATTGCTGGGCCTTTTACTGAGATATTTTTATCTGGAGGTTGGCTAACGTGGTGCCACAATTTAAGAAAGATGGTAAGGACAAGCCAGGGAACTATTGACCAGGAAGCCTGATGTCGGTGGTGGGTAAGTTGTTGGAGGGAACCCTGAGGGACAGGATGTACATGTATTTGGAAAGGCAAGGACTGATCAGGGATCATCAACATGGCTTTGTGCGTATGAAATCATATCTCACAAACTTGATTGAGATTTTTGTGGAAGTAACAAAGAAGTTTGCTGAGGGCAGAGAGGTAAATGTGATCTATATGGACTTCAGTAAGGCATTCGACAAGGTCCCCCATGGGATACTGATTAGCAAGGTTAGATCTCATGGAATACAGGGAGAACTAGCCATTTGAATGCAGAAATAGGTTAAAGGTCAAAGACAGAGGATGGTGGTCGAGTGTTGTTTTTCAGACTGGAGATCTATGACCAGTAGAGTGCCACAAGGATTGGAGCTGGATCAAATCCTTTTCATCTCAATGATTTGGATGTGAGCCTAATAGGTATAGTTAGTAAGTTTGCTGATGACACCAAAATTGGAGGTGTAGTGGACAGCGAAGAGGCTTACCTCAGATGAGACCAGGATCTTGATCAGATGGGCCAATGGGCTGAGAAGTGGCAGATGGAGTTTAATCTAAATAAACGTGAGGTGCCCCTTTTTGGGAAAGCAAATCTTAGCAGGACTTATACGCTTTATGGTAAGGGCCTAGGAAGGGTTGCTGAACAAAGAGACCTTGGAGTGCAGGTTCATAGCTCCTTGAAAGTGGAGTCGCAGGTAGATAAGATAGTGAAGAAGGTGTTTGGCATGCTTCCTTTATTGGTCAGGGCATTGAGTACAGGAGTTGGGAGGTGATGTTATACCTGTCCTGGACATTGGTTATCCCACTATTGGAATATTGTATGTAATTCTGGTCTCCTTCCTATCGGAAAGATGTTGTGAAACTGGATAGGATTCAGAAAAGATTTACAAGGATGTTGTCTGGGTTGGAGGATTTGAGCTATGGGGAGAGATTGAATAGGCTAGGGCTGTTTTCCCTGGAGCGTCGGAGACTGAGGGGTGAACTCATAGAGGTTTATAAAATGATGAGGGGCATGGATAGGATAAATAGACACTGTCCTGGGTGGGGGAGTCCAGAACTAGAGGGTATAGGTTTAGGGTGAGAGGGGAATGATATAAAAGAGGACTAAGAGGCAACTTTTTCATGCAGAGGGTGATGCACGTTTGGCATGTGCTGCCAGAGGAAGTGGTGGAGGCGAGTACAATTACAACATTTAAAAGGGATCTGGATGGTTATATGAATAGGAAGGGTTTGAAGGGATATGGGCCAGGTTCTGGCAGGTGGGACTAGATTGGGTTTGGATATCTGGTTGGCTTGTCTAAGTTAGACCGAAGCGTCTGTTTCCATGCTGTAGATCTCTGTGACTCTATGACTCTATGTGAGGAACAATATGACAGTGACCTGGGAATATACCATTTCCTTTTGCTCTCTGGCATCTCCTTTGTTCTCTGACCGCCCCAGAAAAGGGGATTTGATGCTGTATTTCCTCTTTAGATCAGACTCTGGTTTCTTTGTTTACATATTTATTAATGTATGCGTGGGATCTGTACATACCAATAAATGCTGAATAAATCAATTTGTTTGAATAGCAACAAATGTATTTTATTATTTTAACAGATATTGAAGTTCCATCCAATGGAACTATTACACACTAACTCACTTGTCTCTCTACCCAACAGCATTTACATTGTCTTCATTCCAAATTAGGACACATGGTTATATTATTCAATGAGATTTAAACAAGGGCATGGACAGGGAGGTCTTTTTCCTCAATGGGGGTATCCAGAACTAGAGGGCATAGGTTGAAGGTGAGAGGGAAAAGATTTCAAAAGGACCTGAGGAGTAAATTTTTCGTGCAGAGGATGGGCATGTGTATGAAACGATTTGCCAGACGAAATGGTGGAGGCTGGCACAATGACAGCATGAGGCCACCATGGAGAGAGATGAGGCAGGACCAGAGTAGGCCATTCAGCCTCTCGAGGGTCCCTCAGCATTCACCTGGATCAGGGCAGATCTTCCAACTGAATACCATTTTACTTGCACTTCTGTCATGTCCCTCCATATCTTTATTACCCAGAACATTATTAATCTCTGTTTTGAATATACTCAAGGCTGGAGCCTCCAGAGCTCTCTGGGGCAGAGAATTCCAACAAACCATCACCCTCTGAGTGAAGAAATTCCTGCTCATCTCAGTCCCAAATGATCAACCCATTCTTCTCAAACTGTGTCTCCTGCTTTGAAACCCCTCCACCCAGAGCCACCTCATTGATGGGGAACTTAGAGTGCTCAAAATCATTCTTGTAAAGGCCATGATGCTCACCTAATGTTTTTGTGTAAACATTGTGACAGAAACAGAACAAATCACCAGGAGAGTGAAGAGTACCCAGCGTATCACATCCCAGGCAACGTAACTGTGTAAAACAGAAGAAATACAAAATCATTTGAAGGAAACAAGACTGCTTGATGTTTTAAACATTTATCCCCTGTTCACACTGCAGTATATTGTAGCAAAATAAAGCAGCACAGCTGAAATTAATTTACAGTTTAATTTTTGATTGACTTGAACAATATATAAAGGCCAAATGTAACAAGTTTCAGTTCCACGTCCTGTCATGCTCAGCATCTTGTTGTCAATGAGGATTATTAGATGTGGATGGATATTTACAGGAGCACTGCAGTCTGGTGTAATATTCCAGTGGGTGAGAAGTCTCTTCAGTCAGTGAGGAACTCAGAATATCTTCATCCCACACTGCTCCTACACCTTCTAACAGGCAAGGCTTAACCAGCTGGAACCAGACAGCCTCCCACCCTCTCAGTTTGGGAATAATGTTTAACATGAGAGAATGGAGGAGAAGATGTGAGAGAATGTAATGTCCCTGGCAGTGATACTCCAGACACCCTGGCTCAACAAAATCTGTCACTTCTTTGAAATATACAACACCGTGAGCTTAGATGAATAACGAAGCATTTAACCTGGGACTTGGCAGACAGAGAATTGGCATTTCCTGTTATGAATGTCCAAAAATGTAAATAGCAACATTGGAAATGTTATGACTTGGAAATTGAACTCTTTTGTTAATTAAAACTAAAATTAAAACACCCAGAAAAGCTTGCCTTCAGCTCACCAGTAAGGAAGCAAACATAATAACATTGTATAAAGTTTACATTCTGATAAAATTGAAATGTATTGTAAGCCTTTATGCTCAGTCCCTTATTCTCACTTGGAATTAATGCTGATGGAAATATTGACAATGAAATTGTTCTACCTTTTACTGACAGACTTGGGTCCTGACGATGTTCTTGTTGCCCCTCGTGATATTTTTGGTGATGTTGTTGGTGATATTGTTGAGGAATTGTCACAAATATATTCCCTTCCTATTGAGACATGAGAAAATATTCAGCTTCATCTGAGTCTCACTTACAGACAACCAAGAGAGCTCTCCTCACCAATGGGACCTCAGGACTTCTGCGAAAAATGGGTTTTGCTGAATTCATTTCTCTCTTGGGGACACTTGATTAGGTCCTGGAGATTTATCCATTGTTATGTATTTTAAGATGATCAGCACGTCTCCTTCTGTAATTTGGACTATTTTCAAGACATCAATTTTCCCTGAGTTTCCTAATCTCCATGTGTCTCTCCACAGTAAAATATTCAAAATATTTGTTTAGCATCTCCCCAATTTGTGAAATACTTAGTTGAAGGAAGCAAATGGCTGTAATGCAGCAATGGAGTTATTGCAATGTTTCTCCACGCTGTGGGCAGGATTTTATATACCTGCTCATTTTCCAAGTACAGTGCTAACCATTGGCTTTATTCAGAACTGACAATGAAACAAATGGAGTACATTTTATTAATTACAGTTTCCCAGAGTGAGATAATAAACAAACAGTGTTTGCATCACACTTACCGATGCTGTTGATCTGTATCCTATAACTGCAGTTCTTCTCTCTTACATTGTTGACTGACACATGAACAATTTCACTGGGTTTTGTTCCCTGAGTATTTGAGGCTGTGCAGTAATATTGATGATGTTGCTGTGTGAAGGATTGACAATGTAGATCCAGTTTATTGGTGTCAGAAATCATTGAATCTTGAGATGGCATCTTCTCAGACCATGTGTAGTGAATGGGGAGAGATCCCTGGGCAGATTCACAGGAGACTGTCACTGAACCACCAGAACATGAGATTTTTGGTAGGGATAAAAATCGAAGCCCAGGAACAGAGACGGCTTCTGTGGGAAAGAAACAATTATTGAGAGATCAAAAAATCAAATATACTCCAAAACCTGGCCAATCTTCTTCCTGGTTAAAATATTGATCAGACATATCAGCAAAGAGTTATGTAAAAATCACTGAGATATTTACCTTGAGAGATGTGCAGATTTACATTAAACATGAGGTCAGAGTAAATACCAGGAATCTGAATCCCACAGCTGTACCATCCGGCATCTTCCCATTGAAGATTCTTCATTGCAACAAGAAATATTCCTTGTGTTTTGTTCTCAGTGATTGATATTCTCCCATTTGGCCAATCTGTTTTTGCTATAATGTTACATGAACGATTCCTTCCATGACACCAATATTTCACATTTGATTGGTACCGCCAATTTTCATAGTAACAAGATATTGTGATCGCTCTTCCCAAAATTCCAGTAACGTGTTTCGCTGCCATTAAAACATCTGAAACTGAAGAGATAATATTTCAGAAATTGAACTGGAAAGAATGACTAAATAAACACAGATACATTTTAATCAGCTGCACTCCACCCATTACATGATGAAGGTAATTATTCATATAAACCATTATCACAGTCTCAGGCTGTTCTAAATTCCCAGGGAATGATTGAAACAGTCGGGATATTTTCTTACCCCACTGGTCGAGCTTTGGGACAACCTTGAAATTGAGTTTGTGCTGCCCGCTGTGGGCTCTAACTCCACCGTGTGTGACTTCATCGAAATATTGCACCCCCCCGCCATTCCCCTTCCTCCTCCCCCCCCCCCCCCCCCCCCCCCCCCCCCCACCGTGGAGAGCAGCCTGAGTGACAGGCCTGGATTGGAGTCAGCTGGGGATCAGTGTGAAGGAGGGTACAGGAGCTGAAGGGTCCTTACTCCGACCTGAGAATGAGGGTTTCATCCAGGGAGGAGAGGTGTGTGTGTGTGTGTGTGTGTGTGTGTGTGTGGACTCATGGTGGGCTCAGGGGTTGCATTTTCAGGGCTCAACGAGCAGACACAGCGGGTGACCCAGTACGATGATGTGAGTCCTTGTGTAGGAAAGAAAGAGAATTCAGCTTCTGCCAGGGATGTTTCACAATGTGGGAGAGAGATCAATGTGCAGGACCTTAATGGCAACAAGGGCAGGATTATTTGTAATCACATATTGCTGAGAATGTAAGGAGGGTAAAATCACCACCTGCTCTCCAGATGTTGACTGACCTGCTGTGTTTTCCCAGCACCACACTCTCGACTCTGATCTCCAGCATCCACAGTCCTCACTTTCTCCTCAAAGTAAGTTACTGACCTTTCCAGAGAGATGCTTCATGGGAAAATGTATAAATTGCTGTGCCATTAGGTTCTGGTGTGAAAGAGGAGCAGCCTGTCGATGTCTGGCTAGACTTTAGTTCAATAAATACCAGACCAACAATTTTGTGAAGAGAATTGCCTTTTGTGTGGGGTACGATTCTTTAATAAAGTGACAGAAAGGATATTAAGTGTAAGTGAAGAGGTGGTGGGGAGAGAAGAAAGGGAGATAGATACATGAATGATTAAAGGTGATGAAGGTCAGAAAGCAGTGATCTTATTGGAAAAAGGAAGCTTTGGAAAAAGGAGAATTGTGAAAACAGAGAGATGCACACTTCAGGTTTCTGTCCGTGAATTATTCTGCATGAAATTCATGGGCTCCAGCCACAAAATGTTCCCGGAAGGTTTCTTGTAACAGAATTGACTAAGTCATAGTCTAGAGTAATGCTACATTGGGCATTTTAATTTTGAGTGTTTGAAAATTTCTTGACTATAAGTGGAGGGATGGCAATGATGAACAAAAATGTTATTGTAGTATTACACTGTAATGTGTAATTCAATGAGATTGAAAGAGAGTAAACAACTTCATTCAAGTTAAAGACTGAATGGAAAAGGCTTTTAGTGGGAAGAGAAATATAACCCAACCACCTACTTTTGTGACTGAATCTCACAAAACAATATTTAATGAACAGCACTCCAAAGCAGAAAAGAAATAAAAGCAAACGCAAAATGTTTTGTTTGAGGAGTTATTACCACCCCTGTTTCCAGAGTGTGTTCAACATTAAAAACTTTGGAAAAATTAAAATTATTATACTGGTATGTTCACTTAAAAGAAACATTATTTGGTCTTTTGCATTTCATTCATAATTAATAATATTTTGCTCTTCAGTATTTGGGAACTCTGTCACATGGGCCTATAATATGTTCAGGAGAAGATCGAAACCTCTCCAGTTGAATAATAACCTTCCTGTTGCAGTGATCAGAATTGTACACAGTGCTCCAAGAGTGGCCTCAGCAACATCCTATACACCACAATAAGATGTTCCAACTCCGATACTCAATGATCTGAGCAACGCAGACAAACGTGTTAAATACCTGCTTCACCTGAGCCCCAAGGTCCCTCTGTTCACCAGAACAACCCAGGGCCTGACCATTAATTGTATAAGTCCTCTCCTTGTTTGTTTTACCGAAATGTAATACCTCACATTTATCCAAATTAAACTCCATCTGCCACCGAGCAGCCCAAAGACCCAGTTGATCAAAATGCCTTTGTAATCTTAGATAATCTTCTTCACTGTTGACTATACCACCAAATTTGGTGTCATTCACAAACTCATTAACTATGCATCCTAAATTCCTCTCCAAATTGCTTATACAAATTACAATGATCCCTGTGAAACACCACTCGTCACATGCCATCAGTCCAAAAAATGCCCTTCATGACCACCCTCTGTCTCCTGTCCCAAACCAAATTTGTATCTGATTGGCAAGCTCACCCTGAACCCCATGTGATCTAACTTTCCTGATTAGTCTACCCTGCGGAACCCTGTCATTAATGCCTGTGTAGACAATGTGTACTGCTGTGTTGTCATCAGTTGTTTTGGTTACTTCATTAAATATCTCAGTCAGGTTTGGACAGCACGATTTCCCTCACTCTATCCCAAATCAGCTCTTGACTCTCCAAATGTATGTAAATCCTCTCTCTCAGAATCCACTGCAACAACCAACCCAGCACAGATATCGGAATGACAGCTCGAGAGTTCCCAAGCTTCTCCTTACAGTCTTTCTTATATAAAGGCACAACATTAACCACCCTCCAGTCCTTCAGCACCTCACCCATGGCTGTGGATGTTGCAAATATCTCTGCTAGAGATGCCCCAAATTCCTTCCCCAACTTCCCACACCATCCTCGGATACATTTGATCAGGTCCCAGTGAGTTATTAACTTTTATGTTTTTTAAAACCTCCAAAACTTCCTCTTGTATAATATGGACTGTGTCTTATGACATCAATGTTTATTTCCTGAAGCTCCCTCACCTCTATGTTATTTTCTATTGTAGAAACTCCTGCGAAATATTTGTTCAGTATCTCTCCCATCTCCTGTAGTTCCCCACAATGACAATCCCGATTACTTTTTTCCCTGAATCTGAGAGTTGGTGTGTCACATTGGGGTTTGTTAAAGGGTTTGGGCTGGTAACTACAACCCAGATATCCCACTTGTTTAAAACCATGGGTTTCACATGGAGCTGTCACTTGCCGACATAGACAGTGGTGACTTCCATCCTCGTGAGGTCTGTTTTCTGAGCCTGCAGGAATAATGTGAAACCTCATCCTCACACCGACACAATCCGCCAGTGGTTTTCCATCTCCTGAAGTGTGAGAATCCATGAGACAGACAGATGAGGTTCCCCATCTCCAGGGAATACACAGTCAACATGGGTTGGGGTTTTTTTTTAGGTGAATCATTTCTGCAACAAATAAACTATGAACTCTTTATTTTTTAGTCTTTAATGGACAGCTTTTGTTGTCCATTCCAATTGCCCCTGACTGAGTGGTTTTCTAAGCCATTTGAAGTGGGCAGTTAAGGACAAAGTACATTACTGGAGTCTGATGTGGAGCAGACTTGGAAATGGTGGCAGATATCATTGCCTAAAGGACGTTGATAAATCAGAAGGGTCTTGGTGCTTTCGAGAATCTGAGGAGATCCCAAAATACTTCCCATTCTGTGAAGTACTCATTTGAAGAAAGAAAACAGTTGGAAGGCAGCAAAAAGAGGATTCTGGGTAATCCAAGATGGAGGATGGGAAAAATTTCTGGCCGTAACAGGCTGCTCCTTTTTTGAGGTATTTCAGGTGTTGAAGGTGATCTCCTCGAATTCCAGGAGCAGCAAATACTGTTTAAGTGCTGCTGCATTGTTTTGGAACTTTGGGCAAAAAATGTCAAATTAGCAGCACTTTTAAAAGGGGGAGGAACAGACAAAGGCAACGCATGGTTAGGTCAGTGCAGGACAGGGAGACAGAAAAGGAAACCCACACTGCTAACTGACACAGGAGTGAACCTGTGCAGTTACTGCCTTTGTTGTTTGAATTGATGTATCACTGGACATCGTAGTGCGTCTGAGAAAATTAACAGACAGGGAAATTGACAACTAATCTTGGAGGAACCTGTTTGGGAAAGGTCACAGCACAGAAACAGATAAGTGAATATTTGTAAGTGTGGCCTGACAGAAAGTCTGCAGTAGTGAGTAGAGTGGATTCTTTTTTGATTACATGTTTTATTGAAATATGTCTCTTGATTAAACTTAAAAATATAAGCATTAAGTTAGCCTGGAGCAGGAGAGGAATAAGACAGTCCTATTTTCTGGGTCTGCAAATTGGAAAAAGCAAAAATGGCCTGGTGAAGAGTGATATGCCCTTCCTGTTAGATGTGATCGTTCTGAGAGAGTTGACATGTTACTGAGAATTATATCTGCAATAAATGCTGTTGTTTGCAAATCCTTTCAGATCAAATGTATCGGTTGGAGAGACAGTTAAGGGCAATGAAGAATTTACAAGAGCAAGGTGGTGTGATGGATGGCAGTTATAGGAAGGGGGAAAAGTTGCAGATACAGTCACATAGATGGGTTATGTCCAGGAAAGGTAAGAGAGGTAGGCAGGTAATGCAGGGTTTTCTGTGACTATCCCTATTTCAAACAAGTATGCTGTTTTGGGAAATGCAGGGGATGATGGATTCTCAGGTGAATGTAGCAAGAACAGCCAAGTTTCTGGTATTGAGATTGGCTCTGATGCAATGAGGGGTATGTCGAATTCCAAGAGATCGCTTGTGTTAGGGGACTCTCTAGTCTGAGGTACAGACAGACGTTTCTGTGGCCATCAGCGAGAAAGCAGAATGATGTGTTGCTTCCCTGGCGCCAGGATCAAGGATGTCTCAGAGGGTGTGCAGAATGTTCTCACAGAGGAGAGGGATCAGCATGAGGTCATTGTCCATGTTGGAAAAAAACAACATAGGAAGGGAAATGGTTAAGATTCAGAAGGGAGATTACAGAGAGTTTTGCAGGAATTTAAAATGGAGGTCCTCGAGAGTAGTAATATCTGGATTATTCCCAGTGCTACGAGCTAGTGAGGGCAAGAATAGGATAGAGCAGATGAATGCATGGCTGAGGAGCTGGTGTATGGGTGAAGGATTCACACATTTGGATCATTGGAATCTCTTCTGTGGTAGAAATGACCTGGACAAGAGGGACGGATTGTTCCTGAATTGGAAGCAGACTAATATACTGGCAGGGAAATTTGCTAGAGCTGGGCAGGAGGGCTTAAACTAGTAACGTTGGGGGGGGTGTGTGGGGGGTTTGGGGAGGAACCCAGGGAGATAGTGAGGAAGGAGATTAATCTGAGACTGGTACAGTTGAGAACAGAAGTGATTCAAACAGTCAGGGCGGACAGGGACAAAGCAGAGAACAAGGTAGGACTGTTAAATTAAACTGCATTTATTTCAATGCAAGGAGCCTAACAGGGAAGGCAGATGAACTCAGGGCATGGTTGGGAACATGGGACTGGCATATCACAGCAAATACAGGGACATGGCTCAGGGATGGGCAGAACTGGCAGCTTAATGTTCCAGGATACAAATGCTACAGGAAGGATAGAAAGGGAGGCAAGAGAGGAGGGAGAGTGGCATTTTTGATAAGGGATAGCCTTACAGCTGTGCTGAGGGAGGATATTCCTGGAAATACATCCAGGGAAGTTATCTTGGGGAAACTGAGAAATAAGTAAGGGATGATAACCTTATTTGGATTGTATTATTGACCCCTGAACAGTCAGAGGGAAATTGAGAAACAAACTTGTCAGGAGATCTCAGCTTTCTGTAAGAATAAGAGGGTGGTTATGGTAGGGGACTTTAACTTTCCAAACATAGACAGGGACTGCCATAGTGTTAAGGGTTTAGATGGAGAGGAATTTGTTAAGTGCGGACAAGACAATTTTATGATTCAGTATGTGGATGTACCTATCAGAGAATGTGCAAAACCTGACTACTCTTGTGAAATAAGGCAGGGCAGGTGACTGAAGTGTCAGTGGGGGAGCACTTTGGGGCCAGCGACCATAATTCCAGATTTAAGAGTGATGGAAAAGGATAGACCAGATCTAAAAGTTGAAGTACTAAATTGGAGAATGTCCAATTTTGACAGTATTAGGCAAGAACTTTCGGAAGCTGATTAGGGACAGATGTTCGCAAGTAAAGGGACGGCTGGAAAATGGGAAGCCTTCAGAAATGAGATAACGAGAATCCAGAGAAAGTACATTCCTGTTAGGGTGAAAGGAACGGCTGGTAGGTATAGGGAATGCTCGATGACTAAAGAAATTGTGGGGTTGCTTAAGAAAAAGAAGGAAGCATATGTAAGGAATAGACAAGACAGATTGAGTGAATCCTAGAAGAGTATAAAGGCAGTAGGAGAATACTTAAGAGGGAAATCAGAAGGGTAAAAACGGGAAATGAAATAGCTTTGGCAAATAGAGTTAAGTGGAATCCAAAGAGCTTTTACAATACATTAAGGACAAAAGGATAACTCGGGAGTGAATAGGGCCCCTCAAAGCTCAGCTCGGCGGGCTTTGTGTGGAGCTGCAGAAAATGGGGGAGATACTAAACGAGTATTTTGTATCAGTATTTACAGTGGAAAAGGTTATGGAAGATATAGAAAGTAGCGAAGTAAATGGTGACACCTTGCAAAATGTCCACATTACAGAGGAGGAAGTGCAGGATGTCTTGAAATGCATAAAGGCAAATAAATCTCCAGGACCTGATCAGGTGTACCCTAGAACTCTGTGGGAAGCTAGAGAAGTGATTGCTGGGTCTCTTGCTGAGATCTTTGGATCATCAATAGTCACAGGTGAGGTGCCAGGAGACTGGAGGTTGGCTCACATGGTGCCACTGTTTAAGAAGGTTAGTAAGGACAAGCCAGGGATCTATAACCAGTGAGCCTGATGTCAGTGGTGGGCAAGTTGTTGGAGAGAATCCTGAGGGAGAGGATATGCAAGTATTTGGAAAGGCAAGGACTGATTAGGGATAATCAACATGGCTTTGTGCGTGGGAAATCATGTCTCACAAACTTGATTGAGATTTTTGAAAAAAGTAACAAAGAGGATTGATGAGGGCAGAATGGTAGATGTGATCTACATGGACTTCAGTAAAGTGTTTGACAAGTTTCCCCATGGGAGATTGATTAGCAAGGTTAGATCTCATGGAATACAGAGAGAACTAGCCATTTGGATACAGAACTGGCTCAAAGGTAGAAGACAGAGGGTGGTTGTGGAGGATTGTTTTTCAGACTGGAGGCCTGTGACCAGTGGAGTGCCACAAGGATCGGTGCTGGGGTGTCTACTTTTTGTCATTTACATAAATGATTTGGATACAAGCATAAAATGTATAGTTAGTAAGTTTTCAGATGACACCAAAATTGGAGGTGAAGTGGATAGTGAAGAAGGTTATCTCAGATTACAACAGGATCTTGATCAGATGGGCCAATGGGCTGAGAAGTGGCATATGGAATTTAATTCAGATGAATGCGAGATGCTGCATTTTTGGAAAGCAAATCTTAGTAGGACTGGTGAGGTCGTCGAGAGTGTTGCTGAACAAAGAGACCTTGGAGTGCAGATTCATAGCTCCTTGCAAGTGGAGTTGCAGGTAGATTGGATAGAGAAGAAGGCATTTGATGTTTCCTTTTCTTGGTCAGAGTATTGAGTACAGGTGTTGGGAGGTCATGGTGCAGCTGTACAGAGTGTTGGTTAAGCTTCTGCAGGAATATTGTCTGCAATTTTGGTTGTCGTTCTATTGGAATGATGTTGTGAAACTTGAAAAGGTTCAGAAAAGATTTACAAGGATGTTGTCAGGGTTGGAGGATTTGAGCTATAGAGAGAGGCTGAACAGGCTGGGATTATTTTCCCTGGAGCGTCATAGACTGAGGGGTGACCTTATAGAGGTTTACAACATTATGAGGGTTTGGATAGGATAAACAGACAAAGAGTTTTCCCTGGGGTGGGGGAGTCCAGAACTGGAGAGCATAGGTTTAGGGTGAGAGGGGAAAGATATAAAAGAGACCTAAGGGGTAACTTTTGCACACAGAGGGTGGTGCATGGAATAAATGTGCAGCCAGAGGAAGTAGTGGAGGCTGGTACAATTGCAACATTTAAAAGGCATCTGGATGGGTATATGAATAGGAAGGGTTTGGAGGGATATGGGCCTGGTGCTGACAGGTGGAACTAGATTGGATTGGGATATCTGGTCGGTATGGACGCGTTGAATCAAAGGGTCTGTTTCCATGCTGTACATCTCTATGACTCTATGACTCTATGAATGCTTGCTCAGACACTAGGAGAACCTCTATTCTGTAAATAGTTTACAAATGGTGCCATTCCTAAAGGGGGAACAGGTTCTCAGTTTCTCACCTCATCGACACTGTCTCACCTGCCACAGCACAGCATTACTTCTCTCTGCTGGGCACTGGGATCCAGCTGAATTTTAACCCCGAAGGGGAACTGGAACCCCCAACGTGCTGGCATCAAAAGTGAGAGTGCAGCCACATGAGCTGCTGCTGATAGTTCCAAATACAGTTCCCGTGTGTCACTTCGACTTGATGCTGACTTGCTACTTCTCTGACAGCTCAAACAGATCAGATCAGGAAATAGCTGCAGGCAATATTTACAGGTATTTCATTGTACAACTGATCTCCACTCTATCCCCAATATAGGCCCTAAATCTGGACACAACAGTCATGGACTGAATTTAAAATTCCATTTGTTAGAAAAATGCAAATTCTCCATCAATCAAATGCTGTTTTAATTTTGCGGGGATTATTGGAGTTGTTCCAATGTTTCTACATGATGTGGTTAGTATTTTTTGGACCTCCACATTTTCTAACTACAGTACAAACCATTGGATTTGTTCAGAAATGACGAAGAAACAAATGGAGTGCATTTTATCAATTACAGTTTCCCAGAGTGAGATAATAAACAAACATTGTTTACATCACACTTACCGATGCTGTTGATCTGTATCCTATAACTGCAGTTCTTCTCTCTTACATTGTTGACTGACACATGGACAATTTCACTGGGTTTTGTTCCCTGAGTATTTGAGGCTGTGCAGTAGTATTGATGATGTTGCTGTGTGAAGGATTGACAATGTAGATCCAGTTTATTGGTGTCAGAGATCATTGAATCTTGTGATGGCATCTTCTCAGACCATGCGTAGTGAATGGGGAGGGATCCCTGGGCAGACTCACAGGTCACTGAAACCCCAGACCATGAGACATTTGGTTGGGATAAAAATCGAAGTCCAGGAACCGAGATGGCTTCTGTTGGAAAGAAACAATTATTGAGAGATCAAAAAATCAAATATCCCCCAACTCTTTGTCACTTTTCTTCCTGGATAAAACATTGATAAGATATATCAGCAGAGAGTATCTTTTTAAAAGATCAATGAGACATTTACCTTCAGAGATGTGCAGATTTACATTAAACATGAGGTCAGAGTAAATACCAGGAATCTCAATCCCACAGCTGTATCGTCCGGCATCCCACCATTCAAGATTCTTGATTGTGACAAGAAATATTCCTTGTATTTTGTTGTCAGTGATTGATATTCGCCCATTTCGCCAACTTGTTTTTGCTATAACGTTACACAGAGTAGTCCATCTGTGACACCAATATTTTATGTGTGACTGGTACCACCGTGCTTCGTAGTGACAAGATATTGTGATCGCTCTTCCCAAAATTCCCGTTACATCTTTCTCTGCCCATAAAGCACCTGAAACTGAGGAGATACGAATTGATAAGTTTGACTGGATTGAATTGCTTAATATAAACATTAACATTTTAATTAGCTACATTCCATCGAGTTCATGATGAAGGCAATCCTTTGTTACAGCCTCAGGATGTTCCAAATTCCCAGGATGGGAAACATTTCTGGCTGTAAGAGCTGCTCCTTTTTTTGAGGTATTTTAGGTGTTGGAGGTGATTTCCTCGAATTCCAGAAGCAGCAATTATTGTTTATCTGCTGTTGCATTGTTTTGGAACTTTGGAAAAAAGAGTCAAAACAACAGCAGTTGAAAAGGGAGAAGAGCAGACAAAGGAAGCACATGGTGAGGACAGTGCAGGAGAGAGAGAGAGAGAAAACCTGCACAGTTACTGCCTTTGCTGTTTGAATTCGTGTATCGCTGGACGTCGCAGTGCATCTGGGAAAATTAACAAACAGTGAAATTCACACCGAATCTTGGAGGAACTGTTGGATGAAGTTCACAGCACACAATCAGAGAAGGTAATTGTTGTTTTAAGCCTGTCCAAGCGAAAGGCTGCAGTAGTGGGTACAGTGGATTCTTTCTTGATTAGATGTTTTTGGAGATAAGTTTCTTGATTAAACTTAAAATATAAACCATAGCTATTAATTTAACCTGCGACAGTGTTTGTCGAGGAATAAGACGGTGTTATTTTCTGGGTCTGTAGATTGTGAAGGAGCAAAAATGGCCTTTCTGTGAAAAGTACTTCTTGTCAGATGTGGGAGTTTAAAGAGAGTTTAAGGGTTACTGCGGATTATATCTGCCATAAATGATGTTGGATGCGAATCTTATCAGATCGAGTGGATCGGTTGGAGAGACAAATAGAAGCGATGAGGAATTTGCAACAGCAACAATATGTGATGGATGGCAGTTATAGAAAGGGGGGAAAGTCTCAGATACAGTCACATAGATGGAAGAGTAAGAGAGGTGGGCAGCTCGAGCAGGATTCTTTTGTGGATATACCCATTTCAAACAGGTATGCTGTTTTGGAAAATGTAGGGGGTGATGGATTCTCAGGGGAATGTAGCACAAACAACCAAGTTTCTGGTACTGAGACTGGCTCTAATGCAACGAGGGGTTCGTTGGCTTCCAAGAGGTCAATTGTGTTAGGGGATTCTGTAGTGAGAGGTACAGACAGACATTTCTGTGGCCAGCAGAGAAAAATCAGAATGGTGTGTTGTTTCCCTGATGTCAGGATCGAGGATGTCTCAGAGAGGGTACAGAATGTTCTCATGGGGGAGAGGGGCCAGCAGGAGGTCATTGTCCACTTTGGAACCAACGGCATTGGAAGGGAAAAGGTTGAGATTCTGAAGGGAGATTACAGAGAGTTAGGCCGAAATTTACAAAGGAGGTCCTCAACAGTAGTAATAAGTGGATTACTCCCAGTGCTACAAACTAGTGAGGGCTGGAACAGGAGGATAGAGCAGATGAATGCATGGCTTAGGAGCTGGTGTATGGGAGAAGCATTCACAGTTTTTGATCATTGGAATCTCTTTTGGGGTAGAAGTGACCTGTACAAGAAGGAAGGATTGCACCTGAATTGGAAGGGGACGAATATACTGGCAGGGAAATTTGCTAGAACTGCTTGAAAGAATTTAAACTAGCAAGGTGGGGTGGGGGTGGGGGTGGAAGAGATCGATCTGAGACGGGTACAGCTGAGAACAGAAGTGAGTCAAACAATCAGGGCAGGCAGGGACAAGGTATGACTAATAAATGAAACTGCATTTGTTTCAATGCAAGGGCCCTAACAGGGAAGGCAGATGAACTCAGGGCATGGTTAGAAACATGGGACTGGGATATCATAGCAATTACGGAAACATGGCTGAGGGATGGGCAGGACTGGCAGCTAAATGTTCCAGGATACAAATGCTACAGGAAGGATAGAAAGGTAGGCAAGAGAGGAGGGCTAGTGGCATTTTTGATTAGGGATAGCATTACAGCTGTGCTAAGGAAGGATATTCCCGGAAATACATCCAGGGAAGTTATTTGGGTGGAACTGGGAAATAAGAAAGGGATGATCATTTTATTGGGATTATATTATAGACCTCGCAGTAGTCAGAGGGAAATTGAGAAACAAACTTGTCTGGAGATCTCAGCTATCTGTAAGAATAATAGGGTAGTTATGGTAGGTGATTTAAACTTTTCAAATATCGACTGGCACTGCCATAGTGTTAAAGATTTAGATGGAGAGGAATTTCTTAAGTGTGTACAAGACAATTTTCTGATTCAGTATGTGGGTGTACCTACGAGAGAAGTTGCAAAACCTGGCCTACTCTTGGGAAATAAGGCAGGGAAGGTGACTGAGGTGTCAGTGGGGGAGCACTTTGGGACCAGCGACCATAATTCTATTCGTTTGAAAATAGTGATGGAAAATGATGGACCACATCCAAAAGTTGAAGTTCTAAATTGGAGAAAGGCCAATTTTGACAGTATTAGGCAAGAACTTTCAAACGCTGATTGGAGGCAGATGTTCGCAGGTAATGAGACAACTGGAAAATTGTAAGCTTTCAGAAAAGAGATAACAAGAATCCAGAGAAAGTATATTCCTGTCAGGGTGACACTCCCTCCACTCTAACCCCAACCTCACCATCAAACCGGCAGACAAGGGAGGCACGGTAGTAGTTTGGCGTACCGACCTTTATACCGCTGAGGCCAAACGCCAGCTCGCGGACGCCTCCTCTTACTGCCCCCTTGACCAGGACCCCACCTCCCACCACCAAACCATCATCGCCCAGACCATCCATAACCTCATCACCTCAGGGGATCTCCCATCCACCGCCTCCAACCTCATAGTCCCACAACCCCGCACCGCCCGTTTCTACCTCCTGCCCAAAATCCACAAACCTGAATGCCCTGGCCGACCCATTGTCACAGCCTGCTCCTGCCCCACCGAACTCATCTCCCAATACCTCGACACGGTTCTGTCCCTCTTAGTCTAAGAACTCCCCACCTACGTTCGGGACACCACCCACGCCCTCCACCTCCTCCATGATTTTCGCTTCCCCGGTCCCCATCGCCTTATCTTCACGATGGACATCCAATCCCTGTACACCTCCATCCTCCATCACGAAGGACTCAAAGCCCTCCGCTTCTTCCTTTCCTGCCGTACCAACCAGTACCCTTCCACCGACACCCTCCTTCGACTGACTGAACTGGTCTTCACCCTGAACAATTTCTCTTTCCAATCCTCCCACTTCCTTCAAACTAAAGAAATTGCCATGGGCACCCGCATGGGCGCCAGCTATGCCTGTCTCTTCATAGGATATGTGGAACAGTCCATCTTCCGCAACTACACTGGCACCACCCCCCACCTTTTCCTCCGCTACATCGATGACTGTATCGGCGCTGCCTCGTGCTCCCACGAGGAGGTTGAACAGTTCATCCACTTTACCAACACCTTCCACCCTGACCTCAAATTCACCTGGACCATCTCAGACTCCTCCCTCCCCTTCCTAGACCTTTCCATTTCTATCTCGGGCGACTGAATCAACACAGACATCTACTATAAACCGACTGACTCCCACAGCTACCTGGACTACACCTCCTCCCACCCTGCCCCCTGTAGAAACGCCATCCCATATTCCCAATTCCTTCGTCTCCGTCGCATCTGCTCCCAGGAGGACCAGTTCCAATACCATACAGCCCAGATGGCCTCCTTCTTCTAAGACCGCAGATTCCCCCCAGACGTGATCGACGATGCCCTCCACCGCATCTCCTCCACTTCCCGCTCCTCCGCCCTTGAGCCCCGCCCCTCCAACCGCCACCAGGACAGAACCCCACTGGTTCTCACCTACCACCCCACCAACCTCCATATACAGCGTATCATCCGCCGTCATTTCCGCCACCTCCAAACGGACCGCACCACCAGGGATATATTTCCTTCCCCTCCCCTATCAGCGTTCCGAAAAGACCACTCCCTCCGTGACTCCCTCGTCAGGTCCACACCCCCCACCAACACAACCTCCACTCCCGGCACCTTCCCCTACAACCGCAGGAAATACAAAACTTGCGCCCACACCTCCTCCCTTACCTCTCTCCAAGGCCCCAAGGGATCCTTCCATATCCGCCACAAATTCACCTGCACCTCCACACACATCATCTATTGCATCCGCTGCACCTGATGTGGCCTCCTCTATATTGGGGAGACGAGCCGCCTACTTGCGGAACGCTTCAAGGAACACCTCTGGGACGCCCGGACCAACCAACCCAACCACCCGGTGGCTCAACATTTTAACTGCCCCTCCCACTCCACCAAGGACATGCAGGTCCTTGGACTCCTCCATCGCCAGAACATAACAACACGACGGTTGGAGTAAGAGTGCCTCATCTTCCGCCTGGGAACCTTCCAACCACAAGGGATGAACTCAAATTTCTCCAGTTTCCTTATTTCCCCTCCCCCCACCTTGTCTCAGTCAATTCCCTTGAACTCAGCACCGCCCTCCTAACCTGCAATCTTCTTCCTGACCTCTCTGTCCCCACCCCACTCCGGCCTATCACCCTCACCTTGACCTCCTTCCACCTATCACATCTCCATCGCCCCTCCCCCAAGTCCCTCCTCCCTACCTTTTATCTTAGCCTGCTGGACACACTTTCCTCATTCCTGAAGAAGGGCTTGTGCCCGAAACATCGAATTCCCTGTTCCTTGGATGTTGCCTGACCTGCTGCGCTTTAACCAGCAACACATTTTCAGGATGAAAGGGAATTCTAGATGACTAAAGAAATTGAGGGTTTGGTTAAGAAAAAGAAGGAAGCATATGTCAGGTATGGACAGGATAGATCGAGTGAATCCTTAGAAGAGTAAAAAGAAAGTAGGAGTATACTAAAGAGGGAAATCAGGAGGGCAAAACGGGGACATGAGATAGCTTTGGCAAATAGAATTAAGGAGAATCCAAAGGGGTTTTACAAGTATATTAAGGACAAAATGATAACTAGGGAGAGAATAGGACCCCACAAAGATCAGCAAGGCGGCCTTTGTGTGGAGCTGCAGAAAATGGGGGAGATACTAAATGAATATTTTGCATCAGTATTTACTGTGGAAAAAGATATGGAAGATATAGACTGCTGGGAAACAGATGGTGACATCTTGTAAAATGTCCGGATTACAGAGGAGGAATTGCCGGATGTCTTGAAAAGGTTAAAGGTGGATAAATCCCCAGGATCTAATCAGATGTCCCCGAGAATTCTGTAGGAAGCTAGAAAAGAGATTGCTGGGCCTCTTGCTGAGATATTTGTATCATCGATAGTCACAGGTGAGGTGCCGGAAGGCTAGAGGTTGGCAAAGGTGGTGCCACTGTTTAAGAAGGGTGGTAAAGACAAGCCAGGGAACTATAGACCAGTGTGCTTGATTTCGGTGGTGGGCAAGTTGTTAGAGGGAATCCTGACGGACAGGATGTATATGTATGTGAAAAGGCCAGGATTGATTCGGGATAGTCAACATGGCTTTTGTGCATGGGAAATCATGTCTCACATACTTGATTGAGTTTTTTGAAGAAATAACAAAGAAGATTGATGAGCGCAGAGCAGTAGATGTGATCTATATTGACTTCAGTAGAACGTTCGACAAGATTCCCCATGGGAGACTGATTAGCAAGGTTAGATCTCATGGAATACAGGGAGAACTAGCCATTTGGATACAGAACTGGCTCAAAGGTAGAAGACAGAGGGTGTTGGTGGAGGGTTGCTTTTCAGACTGGAAGCCTATGACCAGTGGAGTGCCACAAGGATCAGTGCTGGGCCCTCTACTTTTTGTCATTTACATAAATAATTTGGATACAAGCACAAGAGGTACAGTTGGTAAGTTTGCAGATGACACCAAAATTGGAGGTGAAGTGGACAGCGAAGAGGGTTACCTCAGATTACAACAGGATCTGGACCAGATGGGCCAATGAGCTGAGAAGTGGCAGATGGAGTTTAATTCAGATAAATGTGAGGTGCTGCATTTTGGGAAAGCAAATCTGAGCAGGACTTGTAAACTTAACGGTAAGGTCCTAGGGAGTGTTGCAGAACAAAGAGACCTTGGAGTGCAGGTTCATAGCTCCTTGAAAGTGGAGTTGCAGCTAGATAGGATAGCGAAGAAGGCGTTTGGTATGCTTTCCTTTATTGGTCAGAGTATTGAGTACAGGAGTTGGGAGGTCATGTTGCGGCTGTACAGGACATTGGTTAGGTCACTGTTGGAATATTGCATACAATTCTGGTCTCCTTCCTATTGGAAAGATGTTGTGAAACTTGAAAGGGTTCAGAAAAGATTTACAAGGATGTTGCCAGGGTTGAGGATCTGAGCTACAGGGAGAGGCTGAACAGGCTGGGGCTGTTTTCCCTTGAGCGTCGGAGACTGAGGGGTGACCTTATAGAGGTTTACAAAATTCTGAGGAGCATGGATAGGATAAATAGACAAAGTCTTTTCCCTGGGGTCAGGGTGTCCAAAACTAGAGGGCATAGTTTTAGGCTTAGAGGGGAAAGATATAAAAGAAACCTAAGGGGCAACATTTTCACGCAGAGGGTGGTATGTGTATGGAATTAGCTACCAGGATGCGGTGGAGGCTGGTACAATTGTAACATTGAAGAGATATTTGGATGGGTATATGATTGGGAAGGCTTTGGAGGGATATGGGCTAGGCGTTGGCAGGTTGGACTAGATTTGGTTGGGATATCTGGTCAGTGTGGACGGGTTGGACCGAAGGGTCTGTTTCCATGCTGTACATCTCTATGACTCTATGTATTATTGAAACAGTCGTGATATTTTCTTTCCCCACCGGTCGAGCTTTGCGACAATCTTGAAATTGGGCTTGTGCTGCCCGCTGTGGGCTCTAACTCCACCATGTGTGACATCATTGAAATGTTGCCTCATGCCCCGGAGAGCAGCCTGAGTGAGGGGATTGGGTTGGAGTCGGCTGGGAATCAGTGTGATGAAGGGCACAGGTGCTGATGGATCCTTCCTCTGACCGGAGAGCAAGGGATTAATCGAGGGAGGAGAGGGGTGTGTGTAGACTCATGGTGGGCTCAGGGGCTGCATTTTCAGGGCTCAACGTGTAGATACAACAGGTGACCCAGGCAAGATAATGACAGTCCTCAAGTGGGAGAGGAAGAGAATTGGAGTTCGGCAAGGGATAGTTCATGATGGGAGAGAGAGAGATCAATGTGTAGGACCTTGAGGGCAGTAAAGGCAGGATGGTTTGTAATCACACATTGTTGTCAGTGTAAGGAGTGTAAAATAACCTAAATAATTTACTGACTGTACCAGAGAGATGTTTCATGAGACAGTGCTTAAATTGCTGCAATGTTGTTTCCTGGTGTGGAAGAGGAACAGCCTGTTGATGACTGGGGAGACTTTACTTCAATAAATACCAGACCAACAATCTTGTTGGGAGAACCACCCTTTTTGTGGAGAACAATTCTTGAGTAAAATGACAGAATGGAATTGAAATCTAAGGTGGAGAGGAGAAGAGAAAGGCATTCAGTTCATGAATATGTAAAGCTGATGAAAGTCAGGAGAAAGAGACCTCATTGGGAACAGGAAGTCTTGAATGAAAGAGAGTTGTGAAAACAGAGAGATTCATGCTTCAGGTTTCTGCCCGTGAAGTATTCTACATGAATTTGGTGGGCGAGAGCCACAAAATGTTTCAGGAAGTTTTCATGTAACAGAATTCACCGAGTTGTAGCCTAGAGTAATGCCACATTGGGAATTTTAATCTTGAGTGTTTGACAATTCCTTGCTCATAAATGGAGAGATTGCAATGATGAGCAATAGTTTTAGTGTTACATTGTAATGTGTAAAGCAGTGGGATTGAAAGAGAGTCAGCGACTTGATTCACGTTCATGACTGAAAGATAAAAGGCTTTTTCTGTGAAGAGAAATATAAACCAACCATCTACTTTTACAACTAAGCCTCACAAAACAATATTTAATCAACTCAAAATGTTTCCCTAGAGGGCTTATTACAACTCCAGTTGTCAGTGTATATTCAACATTAAAAACATTGGAAAAATTAAAATAATTGTGCTGCTTTATTCACTCAAAAGAAACATTATTTGGTCCATTTTGATTTAATTCAGAATTAATAAAGCTGTTCTCAAGTATTTGGGAACTCTGTCACATGGGATTGCAATATGTTCAGTAGAAGATATGTTTGTGATGTTGTTCAGGTATTTTTATATTTGTTCCTTTAAACTTCCAATACTTCCACATTTAGAGACACATGGTGTAGACAAAGTCCATGCTGTGTCTGTTTTCTATAGCTTGTCACTTGCCTGAAGCCAGTCGCTGTAATGTGAGGGGTGTCACTCTGCATTGTGTAAGGCTGACCTGGAACCTCACCCAGTCCTGCTCCCTGCACTGGGCATGTTAGATGGATTTACAGGTTGGTAATGAACCTGTTCGACTTTGTGAGAACACACATGCTTTTGCAAAATGTGCTGGAGTGAGAATCAAACTCTCAGCATTTATCACAGCAAGAACAATGTAACCATTGTGTCACAAGCTCTCACTTTATCTGAATATGTACCTTCAAATATTTAAACATTTCTTCTGTATAAACCACACAGTGGACTTCAACAAACATTGATTATCTGAATATACAACTCAGATGGTCACTCACCGGGAATGGAACAAATGAGGAGAATCAATATCCACATGGTTTTATTCTCAAAGGTCAGTTCAGTTCTTGATGTCAGTCCCACAGCTCTTGTTTCTCACATTGAAATAAGTGTGTGATGCAATGTCTACAAGAAGTTAAATGAGGAACAGGATATACGAAGCCAGTTTGTGAAACTACAGTCAGCCAGATGGTGAAAGTTCACTGTGAAGACATTTATTTTGATTAGTTGTGTTTAACAGAAAAACTGATTTAATTTCCAATGAAAGAATAGAATGATCTGAAATCAAGAAAGTTAAAACATCAAGTGTTGAGGATAATGTTGATTCAAGCTCAGTATTTCAAGCAGAAACAAAAACTCAACTGACAGAAAAAAAATCAGGGAGAAGTGAATTGTGATTGAGTAACTGGGAGTGTGCTCCAGTTCCTCACAAAACAATATTTAATGAACTGCACTTCAAAAATAAAAGCCATAAAAGCAATCTCAAGATGTTTTGTTTGAGGGCTTATGACCACTCCAGTTTTCAGTCTGTATTCAATATTAAAGACATTAGAAAAATTACAATAATTTATTCCACACACAAACTACTCTCTGTGTAAAATATTTGCCTCATTTCTATTAAAAACTTAGCCCTCATGTTCTTTTAAAATATTTCTCCTCTCACCTTAAAAACATGCACCCAGGTTTTGAACAGACACCCGAGAGAAATGACCTCACCCGTGCCGCTCATGATCTTATAAACCTCAAAAAGGTCACCACCCAGCCTCCTCCACTCAAGTAAAAAGGCCCCAGTCCTTTCAGTCCATTTTTATTTATAAAACTCTCATTTCGCAGCAACTAACTACATTGCATTATTTCAAAGAACAGTAATGGAGTTGCCTCATCTCCTGGTCCATAATTCTCACCAACTAAGGTCACAAATAAAGACAATTTGATCATTATCAGATTGTTCCATGCAGAAGCTTGCTGTCACAAATTAACTGCTGTGGTTCCTAAAATGGAACAGACATGACAGTTCAAACAGTCTTTCACAGACTGTAAATGGTTGGGCCTGTTCCAAGGTGAGGGTCCCTCTGGTGTACCGACGGACATGGGACTTTGTATTCACCAGGACATGGTTGATGATGAGTGAGTCTGGTGAACCATGCTCGGTTTCACCTTTGAGAAGATCAAAGGGACTGACACCCTTCATCAACCCTGCTCACCCCCAGCCACAATGCTGAAGGCAGTGCCCCCACCTTAACCCTTAATATGGAAGGAGAGTCACTGGAGTCATTACCCAGAGACTGAACCAACGAGGACCATCGCAATGCTCTGTCTGGGAAACAGAAACAATATGTTGGGTAAACTCCTAAAGAACCTTTGAAAACATTTGGGGGTGAATATCCCAATGGGGATGATACCCCTCTGCTGTCAGGTCACCAGTGTCTGAGTGTCAGAAACAGAGAGCAGAGATCCCCCAGCCCCTGAATTACATGGACATTGTAGAATCAGTTGGAAAAATAGACCAGATTGAAACATTAGATTCTGTGATGAAGCAGTGATGGCAGCAGTTATTAACAAAGTGAAGAATATCTGATCAAATTGTCAGGGATCCTGTAAAGTGACTTGCTCAGTGTCAAAGCCATATCCTGGTTGACGGTCACTCAGCAGTTTTTAAAAGACCGTTCTTCTGAGACAAATAATTGCAGGACTTGGAGCTGCCACAAAGCCCCTCCCCCATTCAGATGGATGTCCCATTTGCTCTGGGATGGTGCAGTGATCCACCCACAACATGGACATGAGCCTGTCCCAGGAGGTTTCCTTCCCAGAGATTGTGATCAAAGGGCTGGGTCTGAAAACTCTCAGTTCAGCCTTGAATGACCCAGAGTGTGCCACCCACAATATCCTGTTGATTAACACTGATCTGGGCTCTAAGAAAACTGTCACCATCCTGCCTTTCCAGAAAGCCTCTCCACTGCACATTTCTGACAGTGGCTGTGCAAACATGGCTGCAGACATATTGCTCCAGGTGACACAGTTCTCCCTTTTTACTGAGCTGTAGACAATGGGTGCCAGGAGGGTGTTACAGTGCCTGCAGGTATGGGTTGTGGATTCACAATGGGCTTTCCCCACAGGCTCTGGGGTTTTACTAGTGACAGAGGAGGCCAATCCCAAGTGTCTGCTCAGCTTTTTGAAAGCCTGTGGAAGAGTTGTGTCATATCCTTGCTGTAGCAGTTAGTGACATATTCCTGAACTCCTGAGCTACTTGTCACATAGTTCCTATACAATATAAAATGCTCAGTGCTGAAGGAACTAAGGAACAGTTTACAGCACAGTTTAATTAATAATGTTTCTTCTGGTCCTTTGGAATCTCCCCTGTAGATTAATCGATAAAGCTTCCCTCCCCTTTCAGCTGTCCTCTTTGTGATTCATAACCTACATCCCACTGAGGCCGGACCCCGATACATCTGTCCACTGTTTGTTCCATCCACATCCAACAATGTCCTTCAAATGGACCAGGCCCCACAACATTAGCCTCCAGCAAGTGCTGTACCAGGGCAGCTCTCTCTCCAATTTACAGACGGAAGTAACTGACACTGAGTGACATTGTATACCCAGGGCTATCTTTCACACAACCCCCTTGATAAGATAATATTCACACATTTTTCTTATAGTGTGAAAACACAATGAACATCAAAACATGCAGCAAGTGTGGAGACTTGTTTTTTACACCTCAACTTCTCAAAAATGGACAGCACAGTGTCTCAGTGGTTAGCACTGCTGCCTCACAGTCCCCGTGACCTGGGTTCAGTTCAAACCTTGGGTGATTGTCTGTGTGTATTTTGCACGATTTCCTCTGTCTGTTTGGGTTTACTCCAGGTGCTGCAGTTTTTTCCCATTTTCTACCAATGCGCAGGTTCAGCAGAAAGGTCATGCTGAATTGCCCATAATGTCCAGGGATGTACAAGTTCGGTGGGTTAGCCATGGGAAATGTGTGGCTATGTGGGTTTCTGGGTCTGGTGGGATGCTCTTCAGATGGCTGAAGCAGACCAGATGGGCCAAATGGCCTCTTTCTGCACTGTAGGGATTCTATAATTCTCAGTTACATTCCTCATTGACCAGGAACCTGTTTGAGGTTTTAACGGAATGGGCCCAAACTGAATGTGTGTTCATTTACAATGAGCCATTCACACACAGCATGCTGCAGACAGAAACATTTTAAGAAAGCTCTAGTTCCTCACAAAAAATATTTAAGGAACTGCACTTCAAAAATAAAAGAAAAAAAAGCAAACTCAAGATGTTTTGTTTGAGGGCTTATGACCACTCCAGTTTTCAGTCTGTATTCAACATTAAAGACATTGGAAAAGTTATAATAATTTATTCCACACACGGACCACTCTCTGTGTAAAACATTTGCCTCACTTTCTCATAAAGTAATTGCCTCTCTTCTCACCTTAAAGACATGCTCCCAGGTTTTGAACAGCCCACCCGAGGAATAAGAACTTTTCCGTGCCGCTAATGATCTTATAAACCTCATAAAGGACACCACCCAGCCTCCTCCACTCCAGTGAAAATGGCCCCAGTCTTTGCAGTCTATTTTTATTTATAAACCTTCATTTCCTGGAAACTAACTACACTGCATTATTTCAAAGGGCAGCTGTGGAGTTGCCTCATCTCCTGGTCCATAATTCTCACCAACTAAAGTCACGATCTGGTCACTATCAGATTGTTCCTTGCAGAAGCTTGCTGTCACAAATTAATGCTGTGGTTCCTAAAATGGAACAGACATGACAGTTCAAACAGTCTTTCACAGTTTGTAAATGGTTGGACCTGTGGTGAACTGATGGACATGGGGCTTTGTATTCACCAGGACATGGTTGATGATGAGTGAGTCTGGTGAACCATGCTGGGTTTCACCTTTGAGAAGATCAAAGGGACTGACACCCTTCATCAACCGTGCTCATCCCCAGCCACAATGCTGAAGGCAGTGCCCCCACCTTAACCCTTAATATGGAAGGAGAGTCTCTGGAGTCATTCCCCAGAGACGGAAACAACGAGGACCATCGCAATGCTCTGTCTGGGAAACAGAAACAATACGTTGGGTAAATTCCTGGAGAATACTTGGAAACATTTGTGGGTTAATACCCCAATGGGGATGAAACCCCTCTGCTGTCAGGTCACCAGTGTCTGAGTGTCAGAAACAGAGAGCAGAGATCCCCCAGTCCCAAAATGACATGGACACTGTAGAATCAGTTGGAAAAATAGACCAGATTGAAACATTAGATTCTGTGATGAAGCAGTGATGGCAGCAGTTATTAACAAAGTGAAGAATATCTGATTAAATTGTCAGGGATCCTGTAAAGTGACTTGCTCAGTGTCAAAGCCATATCCTGGTAGAAGCTCATTCAGCAGTTTTTAAAAGACCGTTCTTCTGAGACAAACAATTGCAGGACCTGGAGCTGCCACAAAGCCCCTCCCCCATTCGGATGGATGTCCCATTTGCTCTGGAATGGTGCAGTGATCCACCCACAACATGGACATGAGCCTGTCCCAGGAGGTTTCCTTCCCAGAGATTGTGATCAAAGGGCTGGATCTGAAAACTCTCAGTACAGCCTTGAATGACCCAGAGTGGGCCACCCACAATATCCTGTTGATTAACACTGATCTGGGCTCTAAGAAAACTGTCCACACCCTGCCTTTCCAGAATGCCTCTCCACTGAACATTTCTGTCAGTGGCTGTGCAAACGTGGCTGCAGACATATTGCTCCAGGTGACACAGTTCTCCCTCTTTACTGAGCAGTAGACAATGGGTGCCAGGAGGGTGTTACAGTGTCTGCAGGTATGGGTTGTGGTTTCACAATGGGCTTTTCCCACAGACTCTGGGGTTTTATCAGTGACTGAGGAGGCCAATCTCAAGTGTCTACTCAGCTTTTTGAAAGTGTTTAGAAGAGTTTTGTAATGTCCCTGCTGTAGCAGTTAGTGACATATTCCTGAACTCCTGAGCTATTTGTCACACAGTTCCTGGACAATATAAAATGCTCAGTGCTGAAGGAACTTTAGGAACAGTTTACAGCACAGTTTAATTGATCATGTTTCTTCTGGTCCTTTGGAATCTCCCCTGTAGATTAATCGATAAAGCTTCTCTCCCCTTTCAGCTGTCCTCTTTGTGATTCATAACCTACATCCCACTCAGGTCGAACCGCGATACATCTGTCCACTGTTTGTTCCATCCACATCCAACAATGTCCTTCAAATGGACCAGGCCCTACAACATTAGCCTCCAGCAAGTGCTGTACCAGGGCAGCTCTCTCTCCAATTTCAGACCAAAGTAACTAACACTTACTCTCATTGTACACACATGGCTATCTATCACAGAACTCTCTTGACAATATTCACACTTTTTTCTGATAGTGTGAAAACACAATGAACATCAAAACATGCAACAAGTGTGGAAACTTGCGTTTTACATCTCAACTTCTCAAAAATGGACAGCACAGTGTCTCAGCGGTTAGCACTGCTGCCTCACAGTCCCCGTGACCTGTGTTCAGTTCAAACCTTGGGTGACTGTCTGTGTACAGTTTGTATGTTCTCCCTGAGTCTGTGTGGGTTTTCTACAAGTGCTACAGTTTTTTTCCCACTGTCTACCAATGTGCAGATTAGGTGGAATGGTCATGCTGAATTGCCCATAGTGTCCAGGGAGGTATAGTCTCAGTGGGTTAGCCATGGGAAATGTGTGGCTATGGGAAAGAGTGGGGTTCTGGGTCTGGTGGGAAGTTCTTTAGATGGATGATGCAGACCAGATGGGCCAAATGGCCTCTTTCTGCACTGTAGGGATTCTATAATTAGATTAGATTAGATTACTTACAGTGTGGAAACAGGCCCTTCGGCCCAACAAGTCCACACCGACCCGCTGAAGCGCAACCCACCCATCCCCCTACATTTACCCCTTACCTAACACTACGGGCAATTTAGCATGGCCAATTCACCTGACCCGCACATCTTTGGACTGTGGGAGGAAACCGGAGCACCCGGAGGAAACCCACGGAGACACGGGGAGAATGTGCAAACTCCACACAGTCAGTCGCCTGAGTCGGGAATTGAACCCGGGTCTCAGGCACTGTGAGGCAACAGTGCTAATTCTCAGTTACATTCCTCATCGACCATGAACCTGTTTGAGAGTTTAATGGAATGGGCCCAAACTGAATGTGTGATCATTTACAATGAGCCATTCACACACAGCATGCTGCAGATAGAAACATATTTAAAAATAAAGTAATTTTGGGAAGAAATCTATTTTACCAGATTTAAATTTTAATTTCATAAAGTTTTAAAATTATTCAATTCCATTGAACTTAACTTGGATTGTAATGTTTGGGATAAAACTTCACATTATTTCAGAATGATTTGCAGCTTTCTAACTACAGTGAGCTGAGAAGCGCATTCATTTGAAAGCCTTGCCTTGTCAGTGTGTTTGCGAATATGGCAAGTTGCATTCACATAGCACCTTCAAAGATGCAAAGCTGGAGCAGAGAGATGGAAGAGTGTAAATTGGAAGATTCAAGGCCAGATTGAATGATTTGGAATGGTTGGACGTGAAACTAATAACATCATGGATGAGGGCTCTGTTGAGCAGGGAGATGGCTGGAGTCAGTGGCGAAGGAAAGGTGAATGTGCTGTGATAGAGACAATGGCTTCAACATTCAGGACTGTCAGGTGTAATTTTATTGAAGTTGTGAAAATGCAGAGACAGGCACAAGCACAGCAGGTCGGTATGTCAGAGACAGCCCTTAAACTGGATCAATGGGGATGGAGGCATCAACCATCACTCTCAATCCTGAGCCGTATGTCTAGCTGTCTCCTTGGAGAGGTGAACAACTGTCATTCAGACTCAGGCTCAGCACTCACTGTCTGCTGGATATGAGCCACTGGCAAGAAGATTCAGGATGTGGAGGGGCTGCTGTTGGCCTGGCGTGGACAAAGCTGAAAATCACACAACACCAGGTTAGAGTCCAACAGGTTCATTTGAAAATACAAGCTTTCAGAGCACCACTCCTTTGTCAGGGAGTCATTGAGGCAGGATACATCGGGCACAGAATTTATCAATAAAAGATCAAAGTATCACACAATGGATGCAATGTATTAGAGAAACCTAGATTGCTGTTAAGTCTTCAGTCACTTAGAATGAGGCTGCAGGTTTCCATTGATTAATATGTAAATCCCCGAATTTCTGTCAAGTCATCATCCCAATATATCTTCAAGTTTTATCTGTAAATAAAAAAGTGCCACGTCAGCTCAGACAATGCATTGCAGGAATGATGTTCGAGTCTGTTTCCAGCATGGAGTCAGACAGGATTCATTTTGAAAGAAGGGATTTATAAAATATCACATTTACTCACTGTCTATAGATTGTGTGTTTTTTGAACATAATCTAAAATATCTGTAAATACAAATTTGCAAATGCAATTCATCCCATAGACTTGTATGTGTGTGCGTTTGTGTGTAGTGGGGTGGGAGGTGGCATGGTGGGGGAGAGAGGCAGAGGGAAGATGTGTGCATGTGTGTGAGGGAGAGAGAGTGAGAGTGAGAATAATAGGGTAGTTATGGTCGGGGATTTTAACTTTCCAAACATCGACTGGCACTGCCATCGTGCTAAAGATTTAGATGGAGAGGAATTTCTTAAGTGTGTACAAGACAATTTTCTGATTCAGTATGTGGATGTACCTACTAGAGAATGTGCAAAACTTGACCTACTCTTGGGAAATGAGGCAGGGCAGGTGACTGAGGTGTCAGTGGGGAGGCACTTTGGGCCAGGGACCATAATTCTGTTCGTTTTAAAATAGTGATGGAAAAGGACAGACCACATCTCAAATTTCGGATTAATGGTGCTGGAAGAGCACAGCAGTTCAGGCAGCATTCAAAGCGCATCTCAAATTTGACATTCTAAATTGGAGAAAAGCCAATTTTGACTGTGTAAGGCAAAAACTTTCAAAAGCTGATAGGGGGCAGATGTTTGCAGGTAAAGGGATGGATGGAAAATGGGAAGCCTTCAAAAATGAGATAACGAGAGTCCAGAGAAAGTATATTCCTGTCAGGGTGAAAGGAAAGGCTGGTAGGTATAGGGAATGCTGGATGACTAAAGAAATTGAGAATTTCATTAAAGAAAAGAAGGAAGCACATGTTAGGTATAGACAGGATAGATCGAGTGAATCCTGAGAAGAGTATCAAGGCAGTAGAAGTATACTTAAAAGAGAAATCATGAGGGGAAAAAGGGGAAATGAGATGGCTTTGGCAAATAGGGTTAAGAAGAATCCTAAGTGCTTTTACAAATACAGTAAGGACAAAAGGGTAACTAGGGAGAGAATAGGGCCCCTCAAAGATCAGCAAGGCAGCCTTTGTGTGGAGGTACAGGAGATGGGGGAGAAACTAATTGGTATTTTGCATCTGTATTTATTGTGGAAAAGGACGTGTAAGTTATAGAATGTAGGGAAACAGATGGTGACATCTTGAAAAATGTTCATATTACAGAGGAGGAAGTGCTGGATGGCTTGAAATGCATAAAAGTGGATGAATCCCCAGGACCTGATTAGGTGTACCCTAGAACTCTGTGGGAAGCTAGGGAAGTGATTCCTGGGCCTCTTACGGAAATATTTGTGTCATCGATACTCACAGGTAAGGTGCCAGAAGACTGGAGGTTGCCTAACATGGTGCCACTGTTCAAGAAAGGTGGTAAGGACAAGTCAGGAAACCATAGACCAGTGAGCCTGACGTCAGTGTTGGGCAAGTTGTTGGAGGGAATCCTGAGGGACAAGATGTACATGTATTTGGAAAAGCAAGGACTAATAAGGGAAAGTCAGCATGGCTTTTTAGATTAGATTACTTACAGTATGGAAACAGGCCCTTCGACCCAACAAGTCCACACCGACCCGCCGAAGCGCAACCCACCCATACCCCTACATTTACTCCTTACCTAACACTATAGGCAATTTAGCATGGCCAATTCACCTGACCCGCACATCTTTGGACTGTGGGAGGAAACCGGAGCACCCGGAGGAAACCCACGTACACACGGGAAAATGTGCAAACTCCACACACTCAGTTGCCTGAGTCGGGAATTGAACCCGGGTCTCAGGTGCTGTGAGGCAGCAGTGCTAACCACTGTGCCACCGTGCCGCTTTGTGTGTCGGAAATCATGTCTCACAAACTTGATTGAATTTTTGGAACAAGTAACAAAGAAAATTGATGAGGGCAGAGCAATAAATGTGATCTATATGGACTTCAGTAAGGCTATTGACAAGGTTCCCCATGGAAGATTGGTTAGCAAGGTTAGATCTCACTGAACGCAGGGAGAACAAGCTATTTGGATACAGAAGTGAATCAAAGTTAGAAGACAGAGGATGGTGGGGGAGGGTTGTTTTTCAGACTGGAGGCCTGTGGCCAGTGGAGTGTCACAAGGATCAGTGCTGGGTCCACTACTTTTCATCATTTATCTCAATGATTAGGATGTGAGCCTAAGAGGTATAATTCATAATTTTCAGATGACACCAAGATTGGAGGTGCAGTGGAAAGCGAAGAAGCTTACTTCAGATTACAATGGGATCTTGACCAGATGGATCAATGGCTGATAAATGGCAGATGGAGTTCAAGTTAGATAAATGTGAGGTGCTGCATTTTGGGAAGGCAAACCTTAGCAGGACTTATGCACTCAATGGTAAGGTCCTAGGGAGTGTTACTGAACAAAGAGACAATGGAGTGCAGGTTCATAGCTCCTTGAAAGTGGAGTCACAGGTAGATAGGATAGTGAAGAAGGCATTTGGTATGCTTTCCTTCATTGGTCAGAGTATTGAGTATCGGAGTTTTGAGGTCATGTTTGGGCTGTACAGGACATTGGTTAGGCCACTGTCAGAATATTGTGTGCAATTCTGGTCTCCTTCCTATTGGAAAGATGTTTTGAAACTTGAAAGGGTTCAGAAAAGATTTACAAGGATGTTGCCAGGGTTGGAGGATCTGAGCTACAGGGAGAGGCTGAACAGGCTGGGGCTGTTTTCCCTGGAGTCTCGGAGGCTGACGGGTGACCTTATAGAGGTTTACAAAATCATTAGGGGCCTGTATAGGATATATAGACATGGCCTTTTCCCTGGTGTGGGGGAGTCCAGAACTAGAGGGCATAGGTTTAGGGTGAGAGAGGAAGGATATAAAGTAGACCTAAGGGGCAACTTTATATGAAGCGGCTGGTGTGTGTTTGGAATGAACTGCCAGAGGATGTGGTGGAGGCTAGTACAATTGCAAGATTTAAAAGGTACCTGGTTGGGTATAGGAATAGGAAGAGTTTGGAAGGATATGGGCCAAGTTCTGGCAGGTAGGACTAGATTGGACTCAATATCTGGTTGGCTTGAACGAGTTGGACCAAAGGGTCTGTTTCCGTGCTGTACGTCTCTATGACTCTATAACTCTACGTGAGGAACAGTATGACAGTTTCTGGGAATATGTCATTTCCTTTTGCTCTCTGGCACCTCCTCTGTTCTATGAGAATCCCAGAAAGGGGGATTTGATACAGTATTTCCTCTTTAGAGCAGACTCAGGTTTCTTTGTTTACATATTTATTAATGTATGCACGGGAGCTGTACATCCCATCAAATGTTGAATAAATCAATTTGTTTGAATAACAACAAATGTATTTTATTATTTTAACACATAACAAGGTTCCATCCAATCAAACTATTACACACTAACTCACTTATATCTCTGCCCAACAGCATTTACATTGTCTTCATTCCAGATTAGGACACATGACTATATTATCCAAAGAGATTTAAACAAGGGAATGGGCAGGGTGAACAGCCGAGGTGTTTTTCCTCAATGGGGGTGTCCAGACCTAGAGGGCACAGGTTGAAGGTGAGAGGGAAATTATTTCAAAATGACTTGAGGAGTAACTTTTTCACACAAAGGGTGGGTATGTGTGTGAAACGATCTGTCAGACGAAATGGTGGCAGCTGATGCAATGACAGCATTTAACAGCCTGAGGCCAACATGGAGAGAGATGAGGCAGGAACAGAGTAGGCCATTCAGCCCCTCGAGGGTCCCTCAGCATTCACCTGGATCAGAGCAGATCTTCTGCCTGAATACCATTTTACTTGCACTACTGCCATGTGTCTCCATATCTTTATTACCCAGAACATTATTGATCTCTATTTTGAATATATTCAAGTCTGGAGCCTCCAGAGGTCTCTGGGGCAGAGAATTCCAACAAACCATCACCCTCTGAGTGAAGAAATTCCTGCTCATCTCAGTCCCAAATGGTCAACCCATTCTTCTCAAACTGTGTCTCCTGCTTCGAAACCCCTCCACCCAGGACCACCTCATTGATGGGGAACTTAGAGTGCTCAAAATCATTCTTGTAAAGGCCATGATGCTCACCTAATGTTTTTGTGTAAACATTGTGACTGAAACAGAACAAATCACCAGGAGAGTGAAGAGTACCCAGCGTATCACATCCCAGACAACGTAACTGTGTAAAACAGAAGAAATACAAAATCATTTGAAGGAAACAAGACTGCTTGATGTTTTAAACATTTATCTCCTGTTCACACTGCAGTGTATTGTAGCAAAATAAAGCAGCACAGCTAAAATTAATTTACAGTTCAATTTTTGATTGACTTTAACAATATATAAAGGCCAAATGTAACAAGTTTCAGTTCCACGTCCTGTCATGCTCAGCATCTTGTTGTCAATGAGGATTATTAGATGTGGATGGATATTTGCAGGAGCATTGCAGTCTGGTGTAATATTCCAGTGGGTGAGAAGTCTCTTCAGTCAGTGAGGAACTCAGAATAGCATCATCCCACACTGCTCCTGCACCTTCTAACAGGCAAGGCTTCACCAGGTGGAATCAGACAGCCTCCCACCCTCTCAGTTTGGGAATAATGTTTAACATGAGAGAATAGAGGAGGAGAAGGTGATAGAGAATGCAATGTCCCTGGCAGTGATACTCCAGACGCCCTGGCTCAACAAAATCTGTCACTTCTTTGAAATATACAACACCATGAGCTCAGGTGAATAATGAAGCATTTAAACTGGGATGGGGCAAACAGAAATTGGCATCTCCTGTTATGAATGTCCAATAACGTAAATAACAACATTGTAAATGTGACGATCTGGAAATTGAATCCCTTTGCTAATTAAAACTAAAGTTAAAACAGTCAGAAAATCTCACCTTCAGCTCACCAATAAGGAAACAAACATAATGGCATTGCATGAAATCAGTGACCATTGACATTCTGATAAGTTATCACCTAAAATTGAAACCTATTGCAAGCCTATGCTCAGTCACTTATTCTCACTGGAATCAATGCTAATGGAAACATTGACAATGAAATTGTTCTACCTTTTACTGACAGATTTGGGTCCTGACGATGTTCCTGTTGTTGTTGATGATATTGTTGTGGATTTGTCACAAGTATATTCACTTCCTATTGAGACATAAGATAATATTCAGCTTCATCTGAGTCTCAGTGACAGACAACCAAGAGAGCTCTCCTCACCAATGGAACCTCAGGACTTGTTGTGAATCATGGATTTTGTTGAATTCATTTGTCTCTAACCCCCCCTGTCTGGAGAGATGTGGTAGTGACCGAGTTTGCCTAAAACTTGTATTTTGTTCCTTGCCTGGACATTGATGCTCCTGTATTTTTATTAAAGCATTTGAAAGCCTGAAGTTGGTGAGACTATATTCCCCTTTCTCATCCTTGTCAAACATAAAAGAAAGTTCCAGCCACTGAGCTGGTCACTGCTCCCGCTGGACAATGTATTCCTGGGGGATCCAGCAGCCCCTGCTCTGCCCAGTAATATCCTGTGATTGCTGGGTGAGCTTCCACTGGGACTTTTGCCTCCACTATTGTATTTAGACCCAATGATGTCATCTTTACGTTAGCTCCTGTTACATGAGAACAAGGCATGGATTTTGTCGGACTGACAAATCACCAGCATCTGGCGAAACATATCTCACAGCCAGAGACACTTCAGGATCTGGGCTGGAACTGAGGTATTCAATTACAAACAGTGACACCCGTCCATCAGCATGTCATGCCTGATGTGACCCTGACTATGATGGAGTCTGACACCATTATCCCCTCAGGTCACATGCTGTGATATTGTGGTGACTTTATCTATTAAAGGTATAACATACACAAGCTGTGAGATGTAACACAAAGCTGGAGTGAAGCACGCATACATTTTCTGAAGCTTTAGTACAATCTTGTCCATTCTCATAAATAAGTTAACACCTTGTTCAAAATTGTTCAAATATCACAGAGACATTATGTGATAAGGTGCAGTTATTTGTAAGTATGAAAGAAACTTAACCAATGAGCAGTTTGAATAAACATTGAATGAATGTGTCAGCCTCAGTGTTTGTAGGAAACTTACTGATGCTGCTGATTTATATCATGGAACTACAGCCCTCCCTGCTACACTGGGAACTGAGACATGAACCATTTCACTGGGTTTTGTTCCCTGAGTATTTGAGGCTGTGCAGTAATATTGATTATGTTGCTGTGTGAAGGATTGACAATGTAGATCCAGTTTATTGGTGTCAGAGATCTTTGAATCTTGAGATGGGGGTCTTCTCAGAGCATGTGTAATGAATGGGGAGGGATCCCTGGACAGACTCACAGGAGACTGTCACTGAACCCCCAGAACATGTGACATTTGGTTGGGATTAAAATTGAAGTCCAGAAACAGAGATGGCTTTGTTGGGAAATAAACATTTGTGACAAAACTGACTATAATTGAAAAACCAACAACCCCCAACATCTTGTCCTTCACTGTCCCATTCAGTGTCATAGACACATAGGACACAGAAATAGACCCTTCAGTTTAATACGTCCGTGCTGAAAACGTTTCTCAAATAAACCAGTCCCACTTGCTTGCATTTGGCACGTTTCCCTACAAATCTTTCTTATTTATGTACTGATCCAAATGTCTTTTTGTTGTTGCAACTGCCCCTTCGTCTCCCATGTCCTCTGACTATTCATTCTACATATAAAACACCCTCTGCATGAAAATATTGTCCCTTAGATTCCTTTCAGATCTGTCTCCTCTCACTGTGAAAACATGACCCCTCACTTTGAACTCTCCCAGCCTCGTGAAAGAAACCTTTGCTTATCACCTACCCCTCATGATTTTATAAACCTCGATAAAGTTACGTCCCAACCTCTTCCCCTCCCGGGGAAAAAGTCTCAGCCTATCCCTATCACTCAAACCCTCCAGTCACAGCAACATCTTAGTAGATCTGTTCTGAAACCTCTTCAATTTAACAATAACCTTCCTGAAGCACGGTGACTCGAACTGTACACACGAAACCAAAAGTGGTCTCAGCATCATTCTGTACAAGCTCAACGCAATATTCCAACTCTTACACACAATGGTCTGAGCAATGAGAGTAAGCATGTTAAATACCTTCTTAACCACCCTCTCTACCTATGATGCAAATATCAAAGATCCCCAGGGTCACTCTGTTTGACAACACGACCCCAGGCCGTACTTTTAATTGTGTAACTCCCGTCCTGTTTTGTTTTACCAAAAGGCTATACCCCACATTCAACAAGATAAACTCCATCTGCCAATCCTCAGCGCATTGGCCCAATTGATCAAGATCCCTTTGTAATCATAGATGACTTTTGTCACTGTCAACAATACCACCAATTTTGGTGTCATTCATAAACTTACGAACCATGCCATCTAAATTGTCGTTCATATTGTTTATATAATTAACACCGATCCCTGCTGAACACCACTGGTCACAGGCCACCAATCCAAAAAATTGACCCTCCACCACCCTCTGTCTCCTGCCATCAAGCTAATTTTGAATTCAATTGGCAAGCTCACCCTGAATCCCACGTGATCTAACTTTATAAATCACTCCTGAATGTGGAACCTTGTTACTAAAGTCCATGGAGACAACAATTACTGTTCCCCCTCATCAATCTTTTTGCTTACATCCTGAAAAAAATGGAACCAAGTTTGTAATGCACGACTTCCCACACACTATCCCGAATTAGTTCTTGCCTCTCCAAATATATGTCAATCCAATCTTTAAAAACCCCTTCCAACAACAGTCCAAAGATGTGCAGGCTAGGTGAATTGGACGTGATAAATTGCCCCATTGTTTTCAGGGATGTACAGGTTAGGTGCGTTAGACAGGGGAAATGTTTCTGTGAAGGATGCTCATCAGAGGATTGGTGTGGAAGTGTTGGGCCGAATGGCCTGTTTCACACTGTACGGAATCTGTCATTCTATGATTCTCACTTACCTGCCACTGATATCAGACTCACAGATATGTAATTCCCAGGCTTCTCCCCACAGCCTTTCCTACATAAAGGGATAACGTTATCCACCCTTACATCCTCCAGCACCTCACCCGTGACTGTGGATGAAACAAATAGCGATGCTAGGGGGACCCATAATTTCTTCCCTAATTTCCACACTGTCCTGGGATGCACTTGATCAGGTCCTGGAGATTTCTCTTTTAAGATTTTCAGGACTTCCTCTTTCTGTAATGTGGACTGTTTTCATGACATCAATGTTCATTTCCCTGAATTCCCTAACCTCCATGTCTTTCTCCACAGTAAAATATTGGAAATATTTGTTGAATATCTCTCCCATCTTCTGTGGTTGCACACAATGACGATCCCGGTTACTTTTATCCCTGAATCTGAGAGTAGGTGCGTTCCATTGGGGTTTGTTAAAGGGTTTGGGTTGGTAACTACACCCAGATATCCCACTTGTTTAAAACCAACGGGTTTCACATGGAGCTGTCACTTGCCGACATAGACAGTGGTCACTTCCACCCTCTTGAGATGGTTTTCTGATCTTGCAGGAATAATGGGAAACCTCATCTATAGACACATAACCCACCAAAGATTTTTCATCAACTGAACCATAAGGATCCATGAGGTAGACAGATGAGGTTCCCCATCTCCAAAGGGTACACAGGCAATACGGCTAGAGTGTGTTTTATGTGAATTATTTCTGCAACAAATAAACTGTTAATTCTCTATATTTTGGTTTTTCATGGCCAGATTTTGTTGCCCATTCCTAACTACCCCTGACTGAGTGACTTTCTAAACCGTTTGAAGAGGGCAGTTTAAGAACAAACCACATTGCTGGAGTTCCATGTGGAGCAGACCTGGAAAGGCTAGAGATTTCCTTCCCTAAAGAACATCAATGAATCAGATGGGTTTTGGTACATTACAGGATCTGAGGAGGTGGAAACAAACAGTTGGAATGCAACAATATCTCAAACTTAAGTTGAAATAATTCTCTCAAAAATCTGATTGTTTTTAGTAACATTGATTGCGGAATGAATGCTTGCTCAGACACTAGGATACCTCTACTCTGTAAATAATTTACAAACGACGCCATTCCTAAAGGGGGAACAGGTTCTCAGTTTCTCACCTCATCGACACTGTCTCACCTGCCACAGCACAGCATTACTTCTCTCTGCTGGGCAGTGGGATCCAGCTGGATTTTAACCCCGAAGGGGAACTGGAACCCCCAACACGCTGGCATCAAAAGTGGGAGTGCAGCCACATGAGCTGCTGCTGATAGTTCCAAACACAGTTCCCGTGGGTCACTTTGACTTGATGCTGACTTGCTTCTTCTCTGACAGCTCAAACAGATCAGATCAGGAAATGGCTGCAGGCAATATTTACATATACAGAGGACCCTTGATAATCCGAATGACTCGGGAAGGGAATATTTTGTCTGGATAATTGAATGTTTGGATAATACAGTTCACCAAAGCATCGGGACCTTGAGAACCTGTTTGGATAACCCGAAATTAGTATCATCAATGTTCAGATAATCGAGGTTCCTCTGTATTTCATTTGTGCAACTGATCTCCAATTTGTCCCCAATATTTGTCCTAAATCTGCACACAACAGTCACTGACTGAATTTAATCATTCCTTCTGTTAGAAAAATGCAAATTGTCTGACAATCAAATGCTTTTTTAATTTGCTGGGATCATTGGAGATGTTGACTCTATGCTGTGGGCAGGATTTTATGTACTTGCTCATTTTCCAAGTATAGGGCAAGCCATTGGCTTTGTTCAGAACTGACAATGAAAACAAATGGAGTGCATTTTATCAATTACAGTTTCCCAGAGTGAGATAATAAACAAACATTGTTTACATCACACTTACCGATGCTGTTGATCTGTATCCTATAACTGCAGTTCTTCTCTCTTACATTGTTGACTGACACATGAACAATTTCACTGGGTTTTGTTCCCTGAGTATTTGAGGCTGTGCAGTAATATTGATGATGTTGCTGTGTGAAGGATTGACAATGTAGATCCAGTTTATTGGTGTCAGAGATCTTTGAATCTTGAGATGGCATCTTCTCAGACCATGTGTAGTGAATTGGGAGGGATCCCTGGGCAGACTCACAGGAGACTGTCACTGAACCCCCAGAACATGAGACATTTGGTTGGGATAAAAATCGAAGCCCAGGAACAGAGACGGCTTCTGTGGGAAAGAAACAATTATTCTATGAGAAAATTCAAATATTCCCCAACACTTTGTCACTTTTCTTCCTAGATAAAATACTGATCAGACATATCAGCAGAGTGTAATTTAAAACAAAGTGAGTCACGTACCGTCAGAAATGTGCAGCTTTACATAAAACATCGGTTTATAGCCAGGAGTCTCGATCCCACAGCTGTACCATCCTGCATCTCCCCATTGAAGATTCGTGATTGTGACAAGAAATATTCCTTGTGTTTTGTTGTCAGTGATTGATATTCTCCCATTTGGCCAATTTGTCGTTGCTATAACCTTACACAGACGAGTCCATCCGTGACAGCAATATTTCTTGTGTGACTGGTACAACCGTGCTTCGTATTGACAAGATATTGTGATCGCTCTTCCCAAAATTCCCGTCACATCTTTCTCTGCCCATACAGCACCTGAAACGGAGGAGACAATATTTCAGAAGTATAACTGGAAAGCACTGCTTATTACAAACAGATACATTTTAATCAGCTACATTCCATCCAGTACATGATGAAGGTAACCATTATTCAAGGGCGGCACGGTGGCACAGTGGTTAGCACTGCTGCCTCACAGCGCCTGTAGACCCGGGTTCAATTCCCGACTCAGGCGACTGACTGTGTGGAGTTTGCACGTTCTCCCCGTGTCTGCGTGGGTTTCCTCCGGGTGCTCCGGTTTCCTCCCACAGTCACAAAGATGTGCGGGTCAGGTGAATTGGCCATGCTAAATTGCCCGTAGTGTTAGGTAAGGGATAAATGTAGGGGTATGGGTGGGTTGCGCTTCGGCGGGTCGGTGTGGACTTGTTGGGCCGAAGGGCCTGTTTCCACACTGTAAGTCTAATCTAATCTATTATAAACCCTTATCCAAGTCTCAGGCTGTTCCATATTCCCAGGGAATGATTGAAGCAGTTGTGATATTTTCTTATCCCACTGGTCGAGCTTTGGGACAATCTTGAAATTGGGTTTGTGCTGCCCGCTGTGGGCTCTAACTCCACCGTGTGTGACATCATCGAAATGTTGTCCCCCTGGAGAGCAGCCTGAGTGACAGGCCTGGATTGGTGTCGGCTGGGGATCAGTGTGAAGGAGGGCACAGTTGCTGAAGGGTCCTTACTCCGACTGGAGAAGGAGGGTTTCATCCAGGGAGGAGAGTGATGTGTGTGGACTCATGATGGGCTCAGGGGTTGCATTTTCAGGGCTCAAGGGGCCGAGACAACAGGTGACCCAGGAAGATGATGAGAGGCCTCAAGTGGGAAAGGAAGAGAATTAAAGTTCAGCAAGGGATGGTTCACGATGGGAGAGAGATCAATGTGGAGGATTTTGAGGGCAGTAAAGGCAGGATTATTTATCATCACACATTGTTGTCATTGTATGGATAATAAAATAACAGAAGTAATTTACTGATTGTGCCAGAGAGATGGTTCATGAGAAAATGTTGACATTGCTGCCACATTGTGTCCTGGTGTTGACGAGGAGAAGCCTGTTGATGACAGTGTAGACTTTACTTCAATAAATGCCAGACCAACAGTTTTGTTGGGAGAACTGCCCTTTGTGTGACGAACAATTCTTGAGTAAAACAACAAAGGATTTTAAATGTAAGTGAAGAGGTGGAGATCTGAGATGAAAGGGAGGGAGATACGTGAATGGTTAAAAATGCTGCTGGTTTGGAGACAAACCTTATTGGAAAAAGGAAGCCTTGAAAGAGAGAGAATTGTGAAAGCAGAGAGATGCATGTTTCAGATTTCTGTCCATGAAGTATTCTGCATGAAGTTGGTGGGCTGGAGCCACAAAACATTTCAGGGAATTTTCATGTAACAGAATTCACAGAGCTGTAGCCTAGGGGAAAGTGACACTGAGAATTTTATTCTTGAGTCTTTCAAAAATGTCTCTATCATTAATGGAGCGATTGCAATGATGAGCATGAACTTGATTGTACTGTGTAAATCAATGGAATTGAAAGAGAGCAAACAACTTGATTCAATTAGACTGAAAGGAAAAAGGCTTTTCTAAGTGAAGAGAAATATAACCAACCATCTCCTTTTGTGACTGAGCCTCACAGAGCAATATTTCATGAATTGATCTTCAAAAATAAAAGAAATAAAAGCAAACTCAAGATGTTTTGTTTGAGGGCTTATTACTCATACACTTTTCAGTGTGTATTGAAAATTGAAAATTGTGGTCAAATTAAAATAATTGTGCCCTTTTTTTCACTGAAAAAAATGTTATGGTACCCTTTTAATTTAATTCATAATTTATTGTGCTGCTCTAAATTATTTGGGAACTCTGCAGCATGGGAGTATGAAGTGTTTAGTAGAATTACTACATTTTGTGATGTTGTTCATGTACTTTAATTACCTTAAATGTTGTTCATTTAAAATTCAATGGCGTCCATATTTAGAGACACATGGAGCAGACAAAGTTCTTGCTGTGTCTGTTTTCTGCAGCTTGTCACCAGCCTGAAGCCAGTTGCTGTGATGTGAGGGGTGTCACTCTGCATTGGATAACCATGACTTGGAGGTGCCGGTGTTTGACTGGGGTAGACAAATCACACAACACCAGTTTATAGTTCAACAGGTTTGTTTGGAAGCATTAACTTTCGAAGAACTGCTTCTTCATTAAGTGGTTGTGTTCCCCTGATGAAGGAGCAGTGCTCTGAATGCTAGTGCTTCCAAATAAACCTGCTGGACTAAATCTTTGTTTTGCGTGATTTTTAAGTGTGCATTGGAAAAGACTGATGTGAAATCTCACCCAGTCCTGCTCTCTGTATGTTGGAAAGATTTGTCGGTTGAAAATGAACCTGTTTGGCTTTGTGAGAAGACACATTCCTTTGAAAAGTGTACTTTTGTGAGAATTGAACTCTAAGCATTTGTCATGGCAATAACGATGTTCCCCACTGTGTCACAAGCTCTCCCTTTTCCAATTATGTATCTTCAAATATTTAAACATTTCTACTTTATAACACAGTGGATTTCAACAAATGTGGATTATCTGAATATGCAACTCGGATGGTCACTCACCGGGAATGGAACAAATGAGGAGAATCAAAGTCCACATCGTTTTGTTCACAAGGATCAGTTCAGTTCTTGATGTCAGTCTCTCAGCTCTTGTTTCTCACATTGAGATACTGTGTAATGCAATGTCTACAAGAAGTTAAATGAGGAAGAGGAAACAGGAAGCCAGCTTCTGAAACCAGAGTGAGCCAGTGAAATTTAATCCTGAAGAATTTTTTCTCCTTGGTTATGTTTAACAGAACTAAAGAATTTTCTTTGAATGAACTGAAAATTCTGAAATCAAGGCAGTTAATGCATCAGATGCTCAGGATAATGTTGACCCAAGCTCAGTATTTATACTGAAATCTCATTTGAATGACAACTGTCTCATTCTCCCATGTTAGGAAATTTCAACCTACAGTTTTAGACAGACATAGATTTAGTTTGCGAAAGTTAAGCTTTCAGCTAAAAATAGAACTCTTTTGAATATTTTGTCTGCAGAATATGCCTCCTATCGTCAGTGCTGAACAATTATTGTGTCAGGATCTGAATTCCCCGATGGGCAGGAGAAGGACATCCACTGTTCCATTTCCACAAGATTCAAGTAAAAGGTCCTGGGACTGATTTCAGGCAGAGAATGAAACTCAATCGACACAGAGAAAATTCAGGGGGAAGTGAACTTCGATTGAGTAACTGGGAGTGAGCTTCAGTTCCAAGGTGAGGATCCCTCTGGTGTACCGACTGACATGGGGCTTTGTATTCACCAGGACATGGTTGATGATGAGTGAGTCTGGTGAACCATGCTGGGTTTCACCTTTGAGAAGATCAAAGGGACTGACACCCTTCATCAACCGTGCTCACCCCCAGCCACAATGCTGAAGGCAGTGCCCCCACCTTAACCCTTAATATGAAAGGAGAGTCACTGGAGTCATTACCCAGAGACTGAACCAACGAGGACTATCGCAATGCTCTGTCTGGGAAACAGAAACAATACGTTGGGTAAACTCTTGGAGAACACTTGGAAACATTTGGGGGTTCATACCCAAATGGGGATGTAACCCCTCTGCTGTCAGGTCACCAGTGTCTGAGTGTCAGAAACAGAGAGCAGAGATCCCCCAGCCCCTGAATGACATGGACACTGTAGAATCAGTTGGAAAAATAGACTAGATTGAAAAATCTGGCAGCAGTTATTAACAAAGTGAAGAATATCTGATCAAATTGTCAGGAATCCTGTAAAGTGACTTGCTCAGTGTCAAAGCCATATCCTGGTAGACGGTCACTCAGCAGTTTTTAAAAGACCGTTCTTCTGAGACAAATAATTGCAGGACCTGGGGCTGCCACAAAGCCCCTCCTCCATTCGGATGGATGTTCCATTTGCTCTGGAATGGTGCAGTGATCCACCCACAACATGGACATGAGTCTGTCCCAGGAGGTTTCCTTCCCAGAGATTGTGATCAATGGGCTGGATCTGAAAACTCTCAGTACAGCCTTGAATGACCCAGAGTGTGCCACCCACAATATCCTGTTGATTAACACTGATCTGGGCTCTGAGAAAACTGTCCCCACCCTTCCTTTCCAGAATGCCTCTCCACTGAACATTTCTGTCAGTGGCTGTGCAAACGTGGCTGCAGACATATTGCTCCAGGTGACACAGTTCTCCCTCTTTACTGAGCTGTAGACAATGGGTGCCAGGAGGGTGTTACAGTGCCTGCAGGTATGGGTTGTGGATTCACAATGGGCTTCCCCACAGGCTCTGGGGTTTTACCAGGAGATCAACCCCAAGTGTCTAATCAGCATTTTAAGGATTTTAAAAGAGTCGGTTAATGTCCCTGCTTTATCACTTGGTGATATACAGTATTTCTTGACTCCTGAGTTATCCTGAGTTTCCCTCAGGCTCACCCCCTTTATCTCTCAGCCCTTGCCCACAAGCCTCATTCCTGAAGCAGGGCTGATGCTCGAAACGTCGATTCTCCTGCTCCTTCAATGCTGCCTGACCTGTCCTATTTCTCAGTTACGCTCCTCATTGACCATGAACCTGTTTGAGGGTTAAATGGAATGGGTGTTCGTTTACAATGAGTCATTCATACACAGCATGTTGCAGCCAGGAACATTTTTAGAAATAAATCACCATTGCACATTATAGTCAATGTCGTCACAGACTTACAGTCCAGTGTGTGTAGGTGGCAGGTGAGAACTGCTGTCTTACACTGATAGCGTGGAAGACCCCAAACCCAAGTGGAACTTTAAAATGTACTTGTCTGATTACATTCGCCTCATTAATGAGACACCGAAGGTGAACAATGCTGTAGTCAATGATTACTAAAGGCCATCACTTGTAATGTTTATTTCGGGACATTGAGTGACCTGTTGTTGAAGTTGATGCCAGTGGTAGGACTGAATCAGTGGATGCACGGTGGATGAAATTTCCCTGACTAGGTTTCAAATTCTTGGAATTTTACATTTGCCCCCTCCCCCTTCACCTCCCCATCCCAAAATCTGAATAACTGACTCCACATACACTCTGTAAGCTGGTGTCAATCATTTTACACAGTTATTGTGCAGCAACTGGGTCAGGATTGGTGAAGTGTCAACTGAGTATATTTGTGACAAAAACAGAAGTTGCTGGAGAAACACAGCAGGTCTGACTGTGTCTGTGGAGAGAAAGCAGAGTTACTGTTTTGGGTCCATTGATCATTCTTCTGAACTATTAGTAGCTTCGATAAGGTGCTCCATATCCTGCAGACACTGGAAGTGGGGTGTTTCTGTGAATTAACAGCAGACTCTACCTGTGACGTAGGATGATCCTTCTTCCTCTCTTTATTGTTGCTGTCCCTGTGGATCCAATGATCTTTTGTCACCTCATCATTTCTGTTCATTCCCTCTCTCTATCGCCATTATGTCCCTAATTTCCCATCAAACCCATGTCTTTGAGAATTACAAAGCCCTTATTGGCCCCAATCCTCCCCTGAATTTCCTCTTTAGATCAGACAAGACTCAGGTTTCGTTGTTTAAAATTATTTATTAATGTCTGTGTGGGAGCTGTTCACACCAATAAATGCTGAATAGATCAAATCGTTTGGACAGCAACAAACATATTTTATTATTTTAACAGATAACAAGGTTCCATCCAATCAAACTATTAGACACTAACTCACTTGTCTCTCTACCCAACAGCATTTACATTGTCTTCATTCTAGATTAGGACATATGACTATGTTATCCAAAGAGATTTAAACAAGGGAATGGGCAGGGTGAACAGCCAAGGTGTTTTTCCTCAATGGGGGTGTCCAGACCTAGAGGGCAGAGGTTGAAGGTGAGAGGGAAATTATTTCAAAATGACCTGAGGAGTAACTTTTTCACACAAAGGGAGGGCATGTGTGTGAAACGATCTGTCAGACGAAATGGGGGAGGCTGGTACAATGACAGCATTTAACAGCATGAGGTCACCATGGAGAGAGATGAGGCAGGAACAGAGTAGGCCATTCAGCCCCTCGAGGGTCCCTCAGCATTCACCTGGATCAGGGCACATCTTCCACATGATTACCATTTTACTTGCACTAATGCCATGTCCCTTCATATCTTTATTACCCAGAACATTATTGATCTCTGTTTTGAATATACTCAAGGCTGGAGCCTCCAGAGGTCTCTGGGGCAGAGAATTCCAACAAACCATCACCCTCTGAGTGAAGAAATTCCTGCTCATCTCAGTCCCAAATGTTTAACCCATTCTTCTCAAACTGTGTCTCCTGCTTTGAAACCCCTCCACCCAGGGCCACCTCATTGATGGGGAACTTAGAGTGCTCAAAATCATTTGTGTAAAGGCCATGATGCTCACCTAATGTTTTTGTGTAAACATTGTGACTGAAACAGAACAAATCACCAGGAGAGTGAAGAGTACCCAGCGTATCACATCCCAGACAATGTAACTGTGTAAAACAGAAGAAATACAAAATCATTTGAAGGAAACAAGATTGTTTGATGTTTTAAACATTTATCCCATGTTCACACTGCAGTATATTGGAGCAAAATAAAGCAGCACAGCTGAAATTAATTTACAGTTTAATTTTTGATTGACTTGAACAATATATAAAAGCCAAATGTAACATGTTTCAGTTCCACGTCCTTTCATGCTCAGCATCTTGTTGTCAATGAGGATTATTAGATGTGGATGGATATTTGCAGGAGCACTGCAGTCTGGTGTAATATTCCAGTGGGTGAGAAGTCTCTTCAGTCAGTGAGGAACTCAGAATAGCATCATCCCACACTGCTCCTGCACCTTCTAACAGGCAAGGCTTTACCAGGTGGAACCAGACAGCCTCACACCCTCTCAGATTGGGAATAATGTTTAACATGAGAGAATGGAGGAGGAGAAGGTGATAGAGAATGTAATGTCCCTGGCAGTGATACTCCAGATGCTCTGGCTCAACAAAATCTGTCACTTTTTTGACATATACAACACCATGAGCTCAGGTGAATAATGAAGCATTTAAACTGGGATGGGGCAAACAGAAATTGGCATTTCCTGTTATGAATGTCCAATAACGTAAATAACAACATTGTAAATGCTACGATCTGGAAATTGAACCCCTTTGCTAATTAAAACTGACGTTAAAACAGTCAGAAAATGTCGCCTTCAGCTCACCAATAAGGAAACAAACATAATGACATTGCATGAAATCAGTGACCATTGACATTCTGATAAGTTATCACCGAAAATTGAAACTTATTGCAAGTCTGCATTGAACCTCTGAAGAGTAACCGACCTGGATCCTCTCCCCTACATTTACCCCGACTCTGGGCAATTTATCATTGACTTGTGGAAGGAAACCTGAGCACCCAGAGGTAACCCAAGCAGATATGGTGGGAATGTGCAAACGCCACACAAACAGTCACCTGAGGTGAGAATCAAACCCAGATCCCTGGTGCTATGAGGCAGCAGTGCTAACCACTGAGCCACTGCACCGCCCCTGTTAACCTGTTACACTGCAGTATACTGTAGCAAAGTAAAAGCAGCAAAGCTAACACAGTTTCGTGGGAAAATTAAATTACCGTGTATTTTATTACTAACCTGAACAACAGAAAAGGTTCAAATGAAAGAATCCTCTGTAGTACGTCTTGTAAATATATTTATACCCGATGAGGCAGTCTTTATGTTAGCTCCTGTCAGGTGTAGACAAATCGTGGCTAGTACTGACAAATCAGCAGATGGACAGAACAGTTTCTGGTCTGAATGTGCCTTACAGCCACAGAAAGGAGCAATAGATAAAGCTTAAATGAAACAAGTTGCAGTAACATATCCTGGAATGGTCAGCCCAATGTTATACGTGATGAGGTAATGTGATGAGGTGCAGTTGTTCGTAGTTAGACAAGAAACTTAACCAATGAGCAGTTTGAATAGACATTAAATGAATGCTTCAGCCTCAGTGTTTGTATAAAATTTACCGATGCTGCTGATTTATATCATGGAACTACAGCCCCTCTCTGCTACCCTGGTAACTGATACATGAACAATTTCACTGGAGTTTGATCCCTGAGTCTTTGAGGCTGTGCAGTAATATTGATGATGTTGCTGTATGAAGGATTAGTCAAAAACGACACACCAGGTTGTGGTCCAACAGGTTTATTTGTAAACATGAGCTTTCAGAACACTGCCCCTCCATCAGGCTGGAGTGAGACTGGTTTTATTTCCAAAGTAGGAGTTTATAAAATGTCACATTGTCTGACTATCTACAGATTGTGTGGTATTTAAACAATAAATCTGTGGGGTGAATTTGCACTTGCAGATTTGTGTTTGCAGATACATTCTATTTTATTTAGGAAGCACAAATTTAGAAATTTGTAGACAGTCAGTCAATGTATCATTGTATAAACTCTTACTTTGGGGAAAAAAAATCTGTCTGACTCCAACTGAGCACACCAAACAAAACCTCACACCCAAAATACACTGTCTGACCAGAGGTGTCACCTCCTTTATATTGATAATACCTTAAGTTACCTCAGGACAGCCACTCGAAAGAAATTCTAGGATTTATATATTAATCAATCGAAACCTGCACTTCCATTCTAAATGATTGAAGATTTAACAGCCAACGTACGTGTGTTCAATTCGCTTGCATGTGTTGTATGATCCTTTGATTATTTCCTTATAAATGCTGTGTCTGAAATCTTTCTGTCTAATATCCCCTGATGAAGGAGCAGCACTCCAAAAGCTAGTGTTTCCAAGTAAACCTGTTGGACTCTAACCTGGTGTTGTGTGATTATTGACCTTATCCAACCCAGTCCAACACCGGCACCTCCACATGGTGTTTGAAGGATTGATGATGTAGATCCAGTTTATTGGAGTCAGAGATCTTGAGATGGGGTCTTCTTGAGAAGGTAGTGAATGGGGAGGGATCCATGGGCAGACTCACAGGAGATTGGCACTGTGCCCACTGAACGTAAGACATTTAGTTGTGATCAAAATTGAAGTCCAGGAACGGAGATGGCTTCTTTGGGAAAGAAATAATTATGACAAAACAGACTGTAATTGAAAAGCCAAAAAAGCCACACCACTTTGCCCTTCATTATCCCAACCAGTGTCATAGATTCATATGGCACAGAAATAGACCCTTCTGTTCAATATGTCCAGGCCGAACAGGTTTCTCACATAAACTGGTTCTACTTGCCTGCATTTGTCCTACGTCCCTCCAAACTTTTCCTGTTCACTTATCGATCCAAATCTCCTTTAAATGTTGGAACTATACCTTCATCTACCATGTCCTCTGGCATTTCATTCTACAAATGGACCACCCACTACATGGAAACATTGCCCCTTAGGTCTCTTTTACATCTTTCTCATCTCACATTAAAATATGCCCCTTACTTTGTACTCTCCTACGCTCCGGAAATTAAAAACCTTTTCTATTCATCTGACTGATACCCCTCACAATTTTATAAACTTCGGCAAGGTCTCCCCATAACCTATCCTAATAACTCAAACCCTCCAGATTTAGCAATATCTTGGTAAATCTTTTCTGAACCCTCTCCAGTTGAATAATAACCTTCCTCTTGCAGGGTGACCAGAACTGGACACAGTGCTCCAAAAGTGGCCTCAGAAACATCCTGTTCCAACTCTGATACTCAGAGATCTGAGTAATGTAGACAAGCGTGCTAAACACCTTCTTAACCTGAAAGCTGAGGTCTCTCTGTTGAAAAGCACAACCCAGGGCCCGACCATTAATTGTAAAGTCCTCCCCTTGTTTGTTTTACCAAAATGCTTAACCTCACATTCATCCAAATTAACCTCCATCTGCCATTCATCAGCCCATCGACCCTATTGATCAAAATACCTTGATAATCTTAGATAATCTTCTTCACTGTTGACTATTGACCAAATTTGGTGTCATCCAAAAACCCATTACCCATGTCTCTTGAATTCCTATCCAAATTGCTGATATAAATTGCACCAATCCCTGCGAAACACCACTAATCACAGATCTCCCATCCAAAAATACCCTTCAACACCACCCTCTGTCTCTTGCCACCAAACCAATTTTGTCTCGAGTTGGCAAGCTGACCCAGAATCCCATGTGATCTAACTTTACTGATTGGTCTACCCTTTGGAACCCTGTCCATAATGCCTGTGTAGACAATGTGTACTGCTGTGCTGTCACCATTCATTTTGGTTACTTTATTAAATATCTCAATCAGGATTGGTCAGCACAATTTCACAAATCTCAGAGTTACTTTATTTCCTGAATCTGAGAGTTGATGTGTTCCATTTGGGTTTGTTAAAGGGTTTGGACTGGTAACTACAATCCAGATATCCCACTTGTTGAAAACCAGGGGTTTCACATGGGGTTGTCACTTGTTGATATTGGCAGTGGTCACTTCCATCATCTTGGGGTTGGTTTTGGAACTTTCAAGAATAATATGAAACCTCATCTCCAGACACAGATCCTGCCAGCGATTTTCCATCTCCTGAACCGTAAAGATCCATGAGGTAGATCCAATGGGGTTTCCAATTTCCAAAGAGTACAAACAGCATGGCTTGGGTGTGTTTTAAAGGAATCACTTCTGCAACAATTAAACTGTTAATTTTTGATCTGTTGCTCTTTAATGGCCAGCTTTTGTTGCCCATTCCTAATTACCCCTGACTAAGTGGCTTTCTAGACCATTTGAAGAGGGCAGTTAGGAACAAACCACATTGCTGGAGTCCCATGTAGAGCAGATTTTGGAGAAATTTGTCCAATAGGGTAGAGATCACAAAACACAGCTCGAAGTGAAGTTGACAAACAGTTTATTACAAGCCATATCACTAGAAGAGAAATTGACGAGACTGACACAGAACTGACAGTCTGCACAGATAGATCAGATTTCTCTTCCCAGAGCTGAGGATGAGACCAGCTTTATAATAATGTTACACAATGACACTGAGTAAGAAATGGGAAACTACAATGTATCTGGAAATGGAGTAATCTAGTTACAAGGATGCTAATTGGAAAACAGTTATCACATGAATGTCCAATTCCTTCACACAATGCAACATCCTGACAGTAACAATGGTTCCATTCCTCTTCACAGGTAGATGTTAATGTCTCTTGTGAAATGGTGAGGTGCTTCCATTCTCCTGTGCCTGGACATGTCCTTGCTGGTGCCTTTCTGTCTGACCTGCTCTTTGTGTGGCTTTGGTATTGCTGGGTTGTGAAACTGCTTTGAGATATCTGTGGGGTTCTGTCTTGTCTGTGGGAGCTTAAAGCGTATTCCCTTGTCTGTGCTATCTAATTCAACTTGTGAGCTGCTTGGGAATTCTGGGTGTTGTGGTACAGTTTGGCAAATTTTGCTTTTGTGGGCCTATCGTGGGTTAGCAAATCTTTTCCCACAGCAGACCTGGAAGTGGCGACAGATTTCCTTCCCTAAAGGACATTGATGAATCAGATGGGTTTTGGTACTTTACAGAATCTGAGGAGAGCCCAAAATCCCTCCCATCCTGTGAGTCACTGAGTTGATGGAAACAAACAGTTGGAATGCAGCGATATCTAGAAGTTAATTTGCAGCAGCCAACAGCATTGAAATAATTCTCTCAAAAATCTGGTTGTTTTTAGTCACATTTATTGAGGAATGAATGGTTGCTCAGACACTAGGAGAACCTCTATTCTGTAAATAGTTTACAAATGTGCCATTCCTAAAGGGAGAACAGGTTCTCAGTTTCTCACCTCATCGACACTGTCTCACCTGCCACAGCACAGCATTACTTCTCTCTGCTGGGCAGTGGGATCCAGCTGGATTTTAACCCCGAAGGGGAACTGGAACCCCCAACATGCTGGCATCACAAGTGAGAGAGCAGCCACATGAGCTGCTGCTGATAGTTCCAATTACAGTTCCCGTGTGTCACTTCGACTTGATGCTGACTTGCTTCTTCTCTGACAGCTCAAACAGATCAGATCAGGAAATGGCTGCAGGCAATATTTACACATATTTAATTGTACAACTGACCTCCACTCTATCCACAATATCTGTCCAAAATCTGGACACAACAGTCATGTACTGAATTTAAAATTGCATCTGTTAGAAAAATGCAAATTCTCCATTAATCAAATGCTGTTTTAATTTTGCAGGGATTGTTGGAGTTGTTGCTATGTTTCTGCAGGCTGTGGGCAGGATTTTATATACCTGCTCATTTTCCAAGTACAGTGCTAACCATTGGTTTTGTTCAGAAATGACAATGAAACAAATGGAGAGCACTTTATTAATTACAGTTTCCCAGAGTGAGATAATAAATAAACATTGTTTACATCACACTTACCGATGCTGTTGATCTGTATCCTATAACTGCAGTTCTTCTCTCTTACATTGTTGACTGACACATGAACAATTTCACTGGATTTCATCCCTGAGTATTTGAGGCTGTGCAGTAATATTGATGATGTTGCTGTGTGAAGGATTGACAATGTAGATCCAGTTTACTGGTGTGAGAGATCATTGAATCTTGAGATGGCATCTTCTCAGACCATGTGTAGTGAATGGGGAGGGATCCCTGGGCAGACTCACAGGAGACTGTCACTGACCCCCCAGAACATGAGATATTTGTTTGGGATGAATATTGAAGCCCAGGAACAGAGACGGCTTCTGTGGGAAAGAAACAATTATTGAGAGATGAAAGATCAAATATCCCCTACACTTTGTCATGTTTCTTCCTGAATAAAACACTGATCAGATATATCAGGAGAGAGTAATTTTAAAAATCACTGAGACATTTACCATCAGAGATGTGCAGCTTTACATTAAACATTGGGTCATGACCAGCAATCTCAATCCCACAGCTGTACCGTCCTGCATCTCCCCGTTGAAGATTCTTCATTGTGACAAGAAATATTCCTTGTGTTTTGTTATCAGTGATTGATATCCTCCCATTTGGCCAATTTGTCGTTCCTGTAACCTTACACTGACGAGTCCATCCGTGACACCAATATTTCATGCTTGGCTGGTACCACTGTGCTTCATGGTGACAAGATATTGTGATTGCTCTTCCCAAAATTCCCGTTGCATTTTTTTCTGCCCATAAAGCACCTGAAACTGAGGATAAATCATGTCAAACATTTGACGAGTAGAAAATGCCGAATATACAGAGACAAATTTTAATTAGCTACATTCCATCACCTCACAATGAAGGCAATTGGTGTGGCATGGTGGCTCAGTGGTTAGCACTGCTGCCTCACAGTGCCAGGGACCTGTATTCGATTCCCACCTCGGACGACTGTCTGTGTGGAGTTTGCACATTATCCCTGTGTCTGTGTGGGTTTCCTCTGTGTGCTCAGGTTTCCTCCCACAGTCCGAAGATGTGCAGGCCAGGTGATTTGGCCATGCTACATTGTCCATAGTGTTAGGTGCATTAGTCTGGGGTAGATATAGGGTAGCAGTCTGGGTCGGTTACTCTTCAGAGGGTCGGTGTGTACTTGTTGGACCGAAGGGCCTTTTCCACATTGTAGGGAATCTTGTCCCTTAATAGAGTCTCAGGGTGTTCCAAATTCCCAGGGAATGATTGAAATAGTCGGGATACTTTCTTACCCCACTGGTCGAGCTTTGGGACAATCTTGAAATTGGGTTTGTGCTGCCCACTGTGGACTCTAACTCCACTGTGTGTGACATCATTGAAATGTTGCCCGGCCCTCCTGGAGAGCAGCCTGAGTGACAGGTCTGGATTAGAGTCAGCGGGGGATCAGTCTGAAGGAGGGTACAGGTGCTGAAGGGTCCTTACCCTGACTGGAGAAGGAGGGTTTCATTCAGGGAGGGGAGAGGAGGGGGTGTGTGTGTAGACTCATTGTGTGCCCAGGGGCTGCATTGTCAGTGCTAAAGGGGCAGATACAACAGATGACCCAGGAAGATGATGAGAGACCTCAAGTGGGAAAGGAAGAGAATTGAAGTTCAGCAAAGGATGGTTCATGAGGAGAGAGAGAGATCAATGTGCAGGACCTTGAGGGCAGTAAAGGTAGGATTATTTGTAATCACATATTGTTGTCATTGTATGGATAATAAAATAACAGAAATAATTTACTGATTGTTCCAGATGAGATGCTTCATGGGAAAATGTTTAAATTGCTGCCACGTTTTGTCCCGGTGTGGAAGAGGAGCAGCCTGTTGATGACTGGGTAGACTTACTTCAATAAATTCTGAAAGAAAGGCTAATCCAGAAACGTCGACTCTTCTGCTCCTCGGGTTCTGCCTGACGGGCTGTGCTTTTCCAGTGCCACACTATTTATCTCTGATCCCCAGCGTCTGCAGTCCTCAATTTCTCCTTTCCTTCAATAGCTACCAGACCTCCGGTCTCATTGAGAGAATAACTGTTTGTGTGGGGAATAATTCTTGACTAAAACGGCAGAATGGAATTGAAATGTAGAGTGGAGGGAAGAGAGAGGGAAACAGATGCATGAATGAGGAAAGCTGATGGAAGTTAGCAGAAAGAGACCTTCTTGGAAAGAGGAAGCCTTGAAATAAAGAGGATTGTGAAACAGATACACGCTTCAGTTCTCTGTCTGTAAAGTACTCTGCATGAAATGAGTGGGCATAAACCACAACATGTTCCAGGCAGATTTGATCTCACAGAATTCACTGAGCTGCAGTCAAGAGTAATGCAACATTGGGAATTTTAATAATGTGTGTTTGAAATTATCTTGACAAAATCTATCACAAAGAAGGAAAGGTGAAAATGTTGAACAATAGCTTTATTTCAATGTTACATTGCAATGTTAAAATCAATGAGATTGAAAAAGCATAAATAACTTCTTGTGGGAGGAGAAATATAAACTAACCACCTATTTTTATGCAAAAGCCTCATTAGAAAATATTGAATTAATAGTTTTTGAAAGGAAAATAAATAATAAAAAAATCAAAATTGTTTTGCTTGGGGACTTCTGACCACCACTTTTTAGTAGATTTTGAACATCAAGCAACATTAGAAGCTTGCGATGAATTAAAATAGGCTTTCATTTTAATTTTACTGCTTATTCACTTTAACAAAATTGTGTTGTTCTTTTTATTTCATTCCAAATCGTTAATGCACCTCTACATTATTTATTTACTGTATCCCACGGTAGAATAATACTTTTAAAAGAAGATACACCATTCCCTTTAAATAACCAAATCTTACATATTTAGAGTTGCATGAGGCAGACAAAGCACACACTGTGTCTGTTTTCTGCAGCTTGTTCTCCCAGGAACAGGTCAATCGTCTGAGCCAGTTGCTGTAATGTGAGGGGTGTCATTCTGCATTGGATAAGGCATTGGAACCTCACCCAGTCTTACTCCCTGCCCTGCGCATTTTGGAAAGATTTGCAGGTTGATAATGAACCTGTTTGGCTTTGTGAGAATACACATTCCTTTGCAAAATGTGCTGGAGTGAGAATCGAACTCTGAGCATTTGTTGCAGCAGTAACAATGTTATCCACTGTGTCACAAGAGCTTCCTTTGTGCCTTTACATGTCTCCAAATATTGAAGCATTTCCACTGTATAAAGCATGGTGTGGAGGAGCTGGTGTTGGACTGGGGTGGACAAAGTTAAAAATCACACAACACCAGCTTATAGTGTGATGTTTTTTAATGTATAAAGCAGAGAGTGGACTTCAACAAACATTGATTATCTGAACATGCAACTAACTCAGATGGTGACTCACCAGGAATGGAACAAATGAAGAGAATCAAAATTTCCATTGTGTTATTCACAAAGATCAGTTCAGTTCTTGATGTCAGTCTCTCAACTCTTGTTTCTCACATTGAAATAAGTGTATAATGCAATGTCTACAAGAATTGAAATGAGGAAGAGCATATAGGAAGGCAGTTTCTGAAACTACAGTGAGCCAGATGATGCAAACTGACCCTGTAGGAATTAGTCTCTTGTCAGTGATGTTTAACAGAAGAACTAAATTACTTTTCATTGAATGAATAGAAAATTCTGAAATCAAAACAGTTCAAGAATCAGATGCTGTGGATAATGGTGACCCAAGCTCATTATTCAGACTGAAATCTCAGCTGCACGAGAAATGGTTCATTCTTCCACGTTAGCAACTTTTCACAAAGATTTTGACAAAAATAGTTCTCTTCTTGGAAAATTACTCCTGCAACTAACAATAGAGTTTTTATTAATACGTTGTCATGGAGTCATGGCATTACACAATATGGAAAAAGACCCTTCGGTCCAACTCGTCCATACCCATAACGCCAAATTAAATGGGTCCCATCTGCTTGCACTGAGCCCAAAGCCTTCAATCATTTATTTATACTTATCTAAATGCCTTTTAAATGTTGTAACTCTACCCACAGCCACCACTTCCTCTGGAGGTTCATTCCCCACGTGCACCACTCTCTGTGAAGAATTTTTCAAACATTCTCCTTTCAGCTTAGAAATATGGCCCTTCATCTTGAAATCCCTCTTCCAGGGAAAGGACCCCCACCATTCACTTTTTCTGTAAACCTGATTATTTTATAAAGCTCAATACAGTCTGCTCTCAACTTCCTACGCTCCATGGAAAACAGTCCCAGCCTATCCAGCCTCTCCTTGTAATTCAACCCCTCCATTCCCAGCAACTCCTGGGAAATCTCTTCTGAATCCTCACCAGCTTAAAAATATTTGTCCTTTTATTTGGAGACCAGAACTGGATAAATCCTCCCGAAGAGGTCTCACCAATGTTCGGTTCAAATGCAAAAAAAGTCCCAAATCCTATCCTCCAATAAGGTCTGAGCAATAAAGCAAGCAAGCTAAATGCTTTCTTAACCACCCTAACAACATGTGATGCCAGCTCCAATTAATTATTAACCAGAATCCCTAGGTCTCTCTGTTCTACAACACTGCCCAAAGCCTACTTTAACTTTTGTCTTTTTTTGTTTTACCAAAATCCTATACCTCACATTTATCCAAACTAAACTCCATCTGCCACTCTTCACACCATTGACCCAATTGTCCAAGCTGCCTTTGTAACCTTAAATAACTTCTTCAGAGTCCACTATATCACCAATCTTGGTGTCATCCACAAATGTACTAACCCTGCCTCCCATATTCATATCTAAAGCTTTTATATAAATGACCAACAAATGTGGACTCCGCATTGATCCCTGTGGAACACCACTTGTCATAGGTCTCCAGTCTGAAAAACAACTCTCCACCAATCACTCTCTGTCTTCTGCCGTTAAGCTAATTTTGGGTCCACTTAGCAAGCTCACCCTAAATCCATGTGATATACCTTTACTAATTAGGCTGCCATGCAGAATCTTGCAAAAGGCTTTACTCATGTCCAAGTAAACAATATCTACTGCTCTGTCCTGATCAGTCTTTTTGATTACTTCCTCAACAAACTCAGTCAAGTTTGTGAGACAGGATTTCTCTCGCACTAAACTGTGTTGATTATTCCTGATCATTCCTTGCCTCACCAAATGCTTTCTGATTCCTACCTTTCATAATCATCTCCAACAACTTACCTCCCACCAAAGTTAAATTCTCAGGTGTATACTAGCCAGGCTTCTCCTTACGTCCCTTCTAAAACAAAGGCACAACATTTGTGAGCGGCACGGTGGCACGGTGGCACAGTGGTTAGCACTGCTGCCTCACAGCGCCAGAGATCCGGGTTCAATTCCCGCCTCAGGTGACTGACTGTGTGGAGTTTGCACGTTCTCCCCGTGTCTGCGTGGGTTTCCTCTGGGTGCTCCGGTTTCCTCCCACAGTCACAAAGATGTGCAGGTCAGGTGAATTGGACATGCTAAATTGCCCATAGTGTTAGGTAGGGGGCAAATGTAGGGGTATGGGTGGGTTGTGCTTCGGCGGGTCGGTGTAGACTTGTTGGGCCGAAGGACCTGTTTCCACACTGTAAGTAATCTAATCTAATTTGACACTTCCCAATCATTCAGTACCTCAACAGTATTTCTAATACTGAGGGGGACCCTCAATGTCCCCCTAATTTCCCACGATGTCCAGATCTAGCACACTCAGTGTCTGCTGAGTATGAGCACGCAGCTGCACTCCATCACTGTAGCCATTGGTGCTCATCAGTCGATGGGTTTCATAGAGATGTCATTGGCCAAGTTTTGAGAGAATACTCCTTGTCTCCCAGCAGCTATCCCTGTATGTCCTGAGACCCGCGGGACGGAGCAGGACCCGGTGACCTCTTTAATATCTCAGTATTGTGGGACCTCCCAGTATATCGAAGACAAACCTCCAAAATCTGGCATCGATGGTCACATACAGTTTGATCATTAATGGAGTGGAAGCTCTTTCTGTTCCCGAGCTGTGTAAGTTGGTGATGGGGACATTTTGAAAGCAATGTGGGTGCAGCCTCTGCAATCCTACACCTGGGGTGAACCAGTGATGGTGGGACATTCTCCTTCCTGGACTGAGTGTCTGTCCCTGTCACAGCTCAGGGACAGATATGAATAGCTGTGATCTGGAGAAAATGACAGCAGAGACAGCTTGACTGCATTTGTGTGTCGGAGAGTGGGAGATACCACACAGCTGCTCAGTCACTCATTGAAATGTAGGCACTGGCAAGAAAACTCAACGCAAGTGTTGTCCATGTCATAACTCCATTGGGATGTCTGAGATATGTATCTTCATCCAACGATTTCGGGCTCCATTGAGGGTGTAGAATTCTGGCAGTAAGTCACTATTATAGTCTCCCCCCTCCTAAAGAAAAGGCACCTTTACACAATGCAGACTACAGGTTGTTCTGCTACAATGCGTGGTTCATCCACTTGAATTGGCTGTAACATGATTGACGAATTGAGGATGCTGTTTCTAAAGAGCAAACTTTTAAAACAGTTTAAAAGTTCTGAAACTTTTGAACAGCCAACACTTTAAACACTATTTCTTAAGCATGATTTTCCTATGACATGGGCTTGCACAAGAACACTAACATCACGTGATGGAAGAATTGACCCCAGGTGTAGGATTGCAGAGGCTGCACCCACATTGCTTTCAGAATGTGCCCATCACCAACTTGCAGAGCTCGGGAACAGAAAGAGCTTCCACTCCATTAATGATCAAACTGTATGTGACCATCGATGCCAGATTTTGGAGGTATGTCTTCGATATACTGGGAGGTCCCACAATACTGAGATATTAAAGAGGTCACCGGGTCCTGCTCCTTCCCTGCTATTTCCTCACAGATGTAGAATTCAGTGTGTGAGAATTGCTGTCTTCCACTGTTCGCTGTGCAGTGCATCACAGAAATACCAAACCCAAGTGGCACTTTAAAATTATCTTGACTGATTACATTTACCTTGCTAATAAAACCCTGAGGGTGAACAATGTTGTTGTCAATGATTGCTTGAGGCCATTGCCTCTAATGTCTATTTCTGGACCTTAGCGAGTTTTGAGAAGATTTGTAGCCCAGGTTGAGGTTTTGGATGTAGGTTTGCTCGCTGAGCTGGAAGGTTCATTTCTAGATGTTTCGTCACCCTACTAGGTAACATCTTCAGTTGGCCTCAGGCAAAGCACTGCTGATAATTCCTGCTTTTTATTTATATGTTTGGGTTTGTTGATGTCATTTCCTGGGGTGAAGTCACTTCCTGTTCCTTTTCTTAGGGGATAGAGATGGGGTCTAACTCGATGTGTTTGTTGATAGAGTTCCAGTTGGAATGCCATGTTACTAGGAATTCTCATGCATGTCTTTGTTTAGCTTGTCCTAGGATGGATGTATTGTCCCAGTCAAAGTGGTGTCCTTCCTCATCCGAATGTGAGGAGACTAGTGAGAGAGGGTCATTTTTTTTGTGGCTAGTTGGTGTTCATGTATCATGGTGGCTAGTTTTCTGCCCAATTGTCCAACGTAGCATTTGCTGCGGTCCTTGCATGGAATTTTGTAAATGACATTGGCTTTGCTTGTTGTCTGTATAGGATCTTTCAAGTTCATTAGCTGCTGTTTCAGTGTGTTGGTGGGTTTGTGGGCTACCATGATGCCAAGGGGTCTGAGTAGTCTGGCAGTTATTTCTGAGATGTCTTTGATGTAGGGGAGAATAGCTAGGGTTTTTGGACGTATTTTGTCTGCTTGTCGGCAGACTGTGTTCATTGGGTACCCATTTTTTCAGAATACACAGTATAGGTGATTTTCCTCTGCTCTGTGTATTTCCGCTGTGTTGCAGTGTGTGTTGGCTCATTGAAATAATATTCTGATACAGCTTGATACAGTGTGATACAGGAAATGACTTCACCACATGAAATGACATCACCAAACTAAAGAAACGCAAACATATAAATAGAAAGCAGGAATAATCTGCAGTGAGGCCCACTAGGCCAAACCTGGTAGGGTGGCAAATGTCTGGAAATGAACCTTCCAGCTCAGCGAACAAACCTACATACAAAATGAGTGACCTGTTGTTGAAGTGTAATTTGATGCCAGTGATAGGATTGAATCAGTGGATGCATGGTGGATGCAATTGCCCCGTCAAATTCATAGAATTTTACTCCTGCCCCCCACCCCCCCTTATCCTCCCTGTCCAAAATATGAATAACTGACTCCACCCCCACTCTGCAATTGGGTGTCAGCCATTTTACACAGTTATTGTACAGTGACTGGGTCAGGATGGGTGAAGTGTCAACTGAGTGTTTTTGTGACACAAACAGAAATTGCTGGAGAAATTCAGCAGATCTGGGGGCATCTGTGGGGAGAAAGCAAGGTTAATGTTTTGGATCCAGTGAGCATTTTTCAAATTATTAGTAGGATCGATAAGGTGCTCCATGTGCTGCAGACACGGGGAGTGGGGTGTTTCTGTGAATTAACAGCAGACTCTACCTGTGATGCAGAATGATCCTTCTTCGTTTCTTTATTGTTGCTGTCCCTGTGGATCCAATGATCTTTTGTCACCTCACCGTTTCTGTTCATCCTCTCTCTACAGCCATTGTGTCCCTAATTTCCCATCAGAGCCATGTCTTTGAGAATTGCAAAGCCCTTAAGGGCCCCAACCCTCCGCATGTGAAGGACAAAGTGTCAGTGACCTGGGATAACCCACATCCTGCTGCTCTCTGACACCTCCTGTTCTGTGAGAACACCCGAAAGAGTGATTGTATGTTTTATTTCCTCTTTAGACCAGATCAGATTCAGGTTTCTTTATTAGGTATTTATTAATGCATGCCTGGGAGCTATACAGATCAAAAAATGGTGAATGTGTGATATCTTTAGGACAGCAACAAAGATTTTATTCTATGCTGTTCTATCTCTAACAGCATTGTCAGAATGACATTGACGTGGAATGGTGCCATAGAGCTATATGCCAACCCCCCTTTCTACTCAGTGTCTCCCGTTGTGACAGGCTGTCACCTTTGAACTCTGAGGTAAAACACAATGCAGCTCCCAGAGACTGGAAGCCTGCAGCTTACAGTGACAGGGCTCTGTGTTTAACTGTGATGGAAAGCACAGAGACTGGCAGCCTGCAGCTTGCAGTGACATGGCTCTGCGTTTAACTGGGATGGAACGCACAGAGACTAGCAGCCTGCAGCTTACAGTGACATGGCTCTGTGTTTAACTGCGATGGAAAGCACAGAGACTGGCAGCCTGAAGCTTACAGTGACAGGGCTCTGCGTTTAACTGTGATGGAAAGCACAGAGACTGGTAACCTGCAGCTTACAGTGACAGGGCTCTGTGTTTAACTGTGATGGAAAGCACAGAGACTGACAGCCTGCAGCTTACAGTGACAGGGCTCTGCGTTTAACTGTGATGAAAAGCACAGAGACTGGCAGCCTGCAGCTTACAGTGACAGGGCTCTGTGTTTAACTGTGATGGAAAGCACAGAGATTGGAAGCCCGCAAGCAACTGTCCCAGAGCTCCACATCCAACTGATGGGAGAGCTGGACCGAGAGCAGGTCTGGTGATGAGGAGAAGGCTGGCGGTTTGCCCATGATGACTTGAGTGGATATTGAGTGGAGGAGGATTGTCTCCAGGGAGTGTGCAGGGATATGCTGGTGAAGTCAGATAAAGTCTGGGTGATGTTTGAGACAAGCAATCAGTGAGTAGCATTCACCAAGTCGCTGCTGTGATTAACACACTGGGAATTTGCACTGCCTCATTTTTGGGGCAAGGGAAGAATTTGGAAATTGTGAATAAATACTGAGTATTCGGTTAATAATGAGATTCAAATGCATGGACATAAGTTGGTCAGAACTCAGTCATGAGATTCTGAAGTTGCCGTTTATACATTTGAAGAGAAAATTGGAAAATCATTTCTCGATAAGAAATTCTTTGTGTATTTTCCCAACTTCTTGGAATTTTCCACATCGTTCTAGGAAGGGAAAAAAACGACCCATCTCCCTCTTTCTCTGTGAGAGTCTCCCATTCTCGTGAAAAATGGATATTGCTCTATCCCATAGAAAAGTGGGAGGTATCATTGGAGACACTGTTTCTAGTGAATGAGTAATGCAAATTGCTTATTTCTTAAAGAAAGAGACTCCTACTGACATACATCACGACAAAATAAAACGTGAAGTATAAATCTGCAATGTTACATTGCACAAACACATTTTAATCAAACGTAGATATTCAAAGTAGCGGTTCCAGTGATCATTTCAGTCGCTGGTTCTTCTTCCACTCCATTAATGGAAAATTATTTTCTGACAAAATTTCATTTCTCACACAGAATTAAGAAAAGAAATGCCCAATGTGAGACAAATAGTGAATATTCAAACAACATGCAAAATTCCAACTAGTGTCAAAGGAGCAGAAAGTCTTCATTTTCTTACATTGGTCAAGGTGAGAGCATCAGATTCAATGAGTAACTGGAAAGAAACATCAGATACATTGAGACAGAGCGTGAAGCCTTATTGTTCATGTTAGTTTTGATTTAAAGTCTGGACATTGCAATGAACTGAGCAAAGCTCGAGATGAACTGGAGCTATGTCCAGATCACACTCCTCCTTCCCCATCACCTGCTGCACATATGCTGGGAAAATAATCCAGAATAATTCCACTCTAAAACGTAAACCATCATTTTATCAGAGAGAGTTAATGTTTCCCTGTAGTGAAGCTGGTGAGCAGTTACCACAGAAGTAGGTTAAGACATACTACATAGCAGCAATTACAGTCCAATCAACATTAAGTTTGATCAGGTATACAGTGAGATCATGGGTGATCTGATAACCTTCAATCTCACTTTCCTGCCTGTTCCCCATCATTGTGATTTACTGACTGATTAAACACCAGACTATCTCAGCCTTGAGTGTACTTAATGGCACAGCCTCATCAATCCACTTTGGTAACTAATTCTATAAATTCACAATCACCTTAGAGATATAAATTCTCCTCATCTCAGTCTGAAATATATGATCCCTTGATCTGAGATGATGCCGTCTGGTCCTAGACACACTCTGTCAAGTCCTCTCCTCAGAAAATAGTCCCTGCATACCTTAGATCAGCCTATTGTCCAGCCTTGATCCCTCCTGAGGGCATAAAAGATTGAGGATGCTCTGTACAATACCATTATACAATGTTTTTAAAATACGGTCACGGAGAGAGATGAGGCAGGATCAGAGTTGGCCGTTCTGACCCTCAAGCTCCTTCAGTATTCACCTGGATCATTGCAGATCATCTCCCTGAATATAATTTTTCTTGCACTAGCTCAAGTCCCTCTTGTTGTCACGAGGGATTAAGGGCTACGGGGAGAATGCGGGTAAGTGGAGTTAAAATGCCCATCAGCCATGATTGAATGGCGGAGTGGACTCGATGGGCCAAATGGCCTTCCTTCCACTCCTATGTCTTATGGTCTTATGTTTTTACAATATATCTTCATTACCCAGAACATTATTGATCTCTGTTTTGAATATACTCAAGGCTGGATCTTCCAAAGGTCTCTGGGGCAGAGAATTCCAACAAACCATCACCCTCTGAGTGAAGAAATTCCTGCTCATCTCAGTCCCAAATGGTCAACCCATTCTTCTCAAACTGTGTCTCCTGCTTCGAATCCCCTCCACCCAGGGCCACCTCATTGATGGGGAACTTAGAGTGCTCAAAATCATTCTTGTAAAGGCCATGATGCTCACCTAATGTTTTCGTGTAAGTATTGTGACTGAAACAGAACAAATCACCAGGAGAGTGAAGAGTACCCAACGTATCACATCCCAGACAATGTAACTGTGTAAATCAGAAGAAATACAAAATCATTCGAAGGAAACAAGACTGCATCATGTTTCAAACATTTATCCCCTGTTTACACTGCAGCATATTGGAACAAAGTAAAGCAGCACTACCAAAGGAATGAAATGGAAAAACTAAATTACAGTTCAATTTATGAAAGCCCTGAACAACGTATAAAGACCAACAAGTTTCAGTTCCATGTCCTGTCATGCTCAGCATCTTGTTGTCAATGAGGAATTTTAGATGTGGATGGATATTTACAGGAGCACTGCAGTCTGGTGTAATATTCCAGTGGGTGAGAAGTCTCTTCAGTGAGTGAGGAACTCAGAATAGCATCATCCCACACTGCTCCTGCACCTTCTAACAGGCAAGGCTTAACCAGCTGGAACCAGACAGCCTCCCACCCTCTCAGTTTGGGAATAATGTTTAACATGAGAGAATGGAGGAGGAGATGGTGATAGAGAATGTAATGTCCCTGGCAGTGATACTCCAGACGCTCTAGCTCAACAAAATCTGTCACTTCTTTGAAAAATACATTTAACTTGGGACATTAGATTACTTACAGTGTGGAAACAGGCCCTTCCGCCCAACAAGTCCACACCGACCCGCCGAAGCGCAACCCACCCATACCCCTATACCTAACATTACGGGCAATTTAGCATGGCCAATTCACCTGACCCGCACATCTTTGGAACGTGGGAGGAAACCGGCGCACCCGGAGGAAACCCACGCAGACACGGGGAAAACGTGCAAACTCCACACAGTCTGTCGCCTGAGTCGGGAATTGAACCCGGGTCTCGGGCACTGTGAGGCAGCAGTGCTAACCACTGTGCCACCGTGCCGCCCACAAATGGCAGGCAGAGAATTGGCGCTTCATTTGATGAATTTATAATAACATAAATAACAACATTGTAAATGTTATGATGTGGAAATTGAACCCCTCTGCTAATTAAAACTAAAATTAAAACACCCAGAAAAGCTCACCTGAAGTTCACCAGTAAGGAAGTGAACATAATAATATTGTATAAAATGAGTGATTGTTTCCATTCTGATAAATCATTGCCTGAAACTGAAAGCTTTTATGCTGAATCACTTATTCTCACTTGAAATCAATGCTAATGGAAATATCGACAATGAAATTGTTCTACCTTTGATTGACAGACTTGGGCCCTGAAGATGTTCTTGTTGCTGTTGGTGATGTTGTTGTTGATATTGTTGAGGAATTGTCACAAGTATATTCCCTTCCTGTTGAGACATAAGATAATATTCAGCTTCAACTGAGTCTCCCTTATAGAACATTTCTGTGATCCAGGTTATTCGGGTGACCATCCTCCAAGGCAGACTTCGGGACAGGCAGCAGCGAAAAGTGGCTGAGCAGAGGCTGATAGCTAAGTTCGGTACCCATAGGGAGGACCTCAACAGGGACCCTTGGGTTCGTATCACACTGCAGGTGACCACCATTGCACTATACACACACACAGACACTCCTATACACACACAAATGCACAGACACACCTATACATAGACACACACACAGACACTCACACACACTCCGACAGACACACACACTCCCACACTCACATGTACCCTGTCGCTGACCTAGTCCCCTTTGCACTCACACACATATTCACTCTCTCACTGACACTCACAACCCCCCACTCCAGACACACAAACAAACACACACACACTCCTACAGTCACACACCCTCACACTCACACATGCACACTCTCACAGACTTAGACCCATTTACACTCACACACACATATACACTCTCTCTCACAGACACTCACAACCCCCCACCCCAGACACACACAGAAACCCACATGCACACATACATATATACGTTTGTGGGGTGAATTTATACTTGCAGAGTTACATTGAACATTGCTCAAAAACTGCATGAATCCATGTAAGACTCTGTTAACTCACTTTTTAGATTAGAATCAGTCTAAACATTATGGCACAGCCAACAGAACACAGGGGGCTAACACCTTCAATATCTTAACATCTTATCTGGGCTGACACCAATTGTTACAGTTTACCTGAGAATGTAAAGTTTTTTATAAATTGTGATTTACTTATGAAAGAAGTGAAACTATCATGGTCATTCTAACAGATGAGAGACTTAAACAATCAAGGTATTTTTCAACGTATAATTTCAGTTACATCACAATGTAAACTTTTGCTATAAATTCTGAGTCTTACAATTGTGTCCTCCACAACCACCTGATGAAGGAGCAGTGCTCTGAAAGCTAGTGCTTCCAATTAAATCTGTTGGATTATAACCTGGTGTTATGTGATTTTTAGGTGTTTTGTGATTTTTAGCTTTGTACACCCCAGTCCAACACCAGCATCTCCAAATCATGACCAAGAGAGCAGTCTTCAAAAAAAGGACCTCAGGACTTGTTGTGAATAATGGATTTTGTTGAATTAATTTTGTTATAAATCCCCAAGTCTGCCAAGATGTGGTAGTGACCTATTTTGTACATAATTTGTATTTTGTTCCTCATCTGGACATTGATGCATTAAAGCATTCTTATTAAAGCATTTCAAAAGCCGAAGTTGGGTAGGACTATATTACTAAGATCTCCTTTCTCCTCATTGTCAAACATAGAAGAAAGTTCCAGCCACTGAGCTGGTCACTGCTCCGGCTGGACAATGTATTCCTGGGGGATCCAGCAGCCCCTGCTCTGCCCAGTAATATCCTGTGATTGCTGGGTGAGCTTCCACTGGGACTTTTGCCTCCACTATTGTATTTAGACACAATGATGTAGTCATTATGTTAGCTCCTGTTACATGAGAACAAGGCGTGGATGTTGTCGTTCTGACAAATCAAAAGGTATGGATAACAGTGTCTGGCCTAAACATACCTCACAGTCACTGGCACTTCAGGGTCCGGGTTACAACTGAAGTATTCAGTTACATACAGTGACACCTGTCCATCAGCATGTGACATACAGTTACATACAGTGACACCTGTCCATCAGCATGTCATGCCTGATGTGACCCTGACTAAGATGGAGTCTGACACCATTATCCCCTCAGGTCACATGCTACGATACAGTGATGAACTTTATCTATTAAAGGTACAACACACACAAGCTGTGAGATGTAACACAAAGCTGGATTGAAGCATTTATGCATTTTCTGGAGCTTTATTACAATTTTGTCCATTTTCAAAAATAAATTAACACCTTGTCCAAAATTGTTTAAACATCAAAGAGACGTGATGTGATGAGGTACAGTTATTTGTAAGTATGAAAGAAACTTAACCAATGAGCAGTTTGAATAGACATTGAATGAATATGTCAGCCTCAGTGTTTGTAGGAAACTTACCGATGCTGCTGATTTATATCATGGAACTCCAGCCCCTCCCTGCTACACTGGGAACTGAGACATGAACCATTTCACTGGGTTTTGTTCCCTGAGTATTTGAGGCTATGCAGTAATATTGATGATGTTGCTGTGTGAAGGATTGACAATGTAGATCCAGTTTATTGGTGTCAGAGATCATTGAATCGGGAAATGGGTCTTCTCAGACCATGTGTGATGAATGGGGAGGGACCCCTGGGCAGACTCACAGGAGACTGTCTTTGAACCCCAAGACCGTGAGATAATTGGTTGGGATTAAAATTGAAGTCCAGGAACAGAGTCGGCTTCTTTGGGAAATAAACATTTGTCACAAAACTGACGGTAATTGAAGAACCAAAAACCTCCACCACTTTGCCCTTCACTATCCCATTTAGTGTCGTAGACTCATATGGCACAGAAATAGACCCTTCAGGTTAATACGTCCGTGCCAAACAAGTTTCTCAAAATACACCAGTCCCACTTGCCTGCATTTGGCCTATATCCCTCCAAATCTTTCTTATTCATGTGCTGATTAAAATTTTTTTTAACATTGCAACTGCCCCTTTATCTCCCATGTCCTCTGGCAGCTCATTCCACATATGAGCCACCCTCTGTGTGAGAATGTTGCCCCTCAGGTTCATTTCACATCTTTCTCCTCTCACTGTGAAAACATGACCCCTCACTTTGAACTCTCCCAGCCTCGTGAAAGAAACCTTTGCTAAACACCTTATCTAGATCCCTCATGATTTTATAAACCTCGATAAAGTCACCTCCCAACCTCCTCCCCTCCAGGGGAAAAAGACTCAGCCTATCCTTATCACTCAAACCCTCCAGTCACAGCAACATCTTAGTAGATCTGTTCTGAAACCTCTTCAATTTAATAATAACCTTCCTGAAGCAGGATGCCTCGAACTGTGCACATTAAACCAAAAGTGGCCTTGCCATCATTCTATACAAGTGTAATGTGATGTTCCAACTCCTACACCTAATGTTCTGAGCAATGATGGTAAGCATGCTAAATGCCTTCTTAACCACCCTGTCTACTTCTGATGCAAATTTCAAAAATTCCCTGGGTCTCTCTGTTCAACAGCACTACCCAGGGCCCTACTTTTAATTGGATTAGTCCTGTCCTTGTTTGTTCTACCAAAAACCTTTAGCTCACGTTGATCCAAATTAAATTCCATCTGCCACTCCTCAGCCCATTGACCGAATTGGTCAAGATCCCTTTGCAATTGTAGATAACCTTTGTCACTGTCAACAATACCACCAATTTTGGTGTCATACATAAACTTATGAACCATGCCTTCTAAATTCTCATTCAAATCATTTATATAAATTACACCGATCCCTGCAGAACACCACTGATCACAGGCCTCCAAACCCAACAAATGACCCTCCACCATCACCCTCTGTCTCCTGCCATCAAGCTAATTTTGTACTCAGTTTGCAAGCTTACCCTGAATCCCACGTGATCTAACTTTGCAAATTAGTTGAGAATGTGGAAACCTCATGGAGATAACAAATACTGTTCTGCCTCATCAATCTTATCGCTGACATCCTGAAGAAATGTAACCAAGTTTGTGATGCACAATTTTTCACAAACTATCCCTAATGTGTTTGTGCCTCTGCAAATGCATATAAATCTGATCTCTCAATATTGCCTTCAACAACTCGGTCGGTGTTTGTACAATGTGTGCAGGAGGGTTTCCTGACACAATATGTCGACAGGCCAACAAGAGGGGAGGCTATATTGGATTTGGTTCTAGGTAATGAACCAGGCCAGGTGTTAGACTTGGAGGTAGGTGAGCACTTCGGGGACAGTGACCACAACTCGGTGACTTTTACTTTAATGATGGAGAGGGATAATCGTGCGCCGCAGGGCAAGAGTTATAGCTGGGGGCAGGGAAATTATGATGCAGTGAGGCATGACTTAGGATGTGTGGATTGGAAAAACAGGCTTCAAGAGAAGAACACTAATGAGATGTGGGGATTGTTCAAGGAGCAGCTACTGCGTGTCCTCGATAGGTATGTACCAGTCAGGCATGGTGTAAAGGGCCTTGTGAGGCAGTCGTGGTTTAGTAAGGAATTGGAGTCCTTTGTGAAAGGGAAGAAGGCGGCATATGTAAAGATGAGGCGTGAAGGTTCAGTAGGGGCGATTGAGAGTTATAAGGTAGCCAGGAAGGAGCTAAAGAGGGAGCTAAGAGAAGCGAGAAGGGGACATGAAAAGTCTTTAGCTGGTAGGATTAGGGAAAACCCAAAGGCTTTCTATAGGTATGTCAAGAATAAAAGGATGACTAGGGTAGGTATCGGTCCAGTCAAGGATAGTAGTGGGAAGTTGTGTGTGGAGGCGGAGGAGATTGGAGAGACATTAAATCAGTACTTTTCATCAGTATTCACTCAGGAACAGGACACTGTTGCTGATGTGAATATGGAATCACAAATAATTAGAATGGATGCCCTGGAAATATGCAGGGAAGAGGTTTTGGGAATATTGGAAAGGATGAATATAGATAAGTCTCCTGGGCCTGATGGCATTTACCCCAGGATCCTATGGGAAGGTAGGGAGGAGATAGCAGAGCCATTGGCCTGGATTTTTATGTCGTCATTGTCAACGGGAATAGTACCAGAGGACTGGAGGATAGCGAATGTGGTCCCATTGTTCAAGAAAGGGAGTAGGGATAGCCCTAGTAACTATAGGCCAGTGAGTCTGACTTCAGTGGTGGGCAAAGTCTTAGAGAGAATGGTAAGGGATAAGATTTATGAACATCTGGGTAGGAATAACGTGATCAGGGATAGCCAGCATGGTTTTGTGAAGGGCAGGTCGTGCCTCACAAACCTTATTGAGTTCTTTGAGAAGGTGACTAAGGAAGTGGACGAGGGTAAAGCAGTAGATGTTGTGTATATGGAGTTTAGTAAGGCGTTCGATAAGGTTCCCCATGGTAGGCTAATGCTAAAACTACGGAGGTATGGCATTGAGGATACATTAGAGGTTTGGATTAGGAATTGGCTGGCTGGAAGGAGACAGAGGGTAGTAGTTGATGGATTATGTTCATCTTGGAGCGCAGTTACTAGCGGTGTACCACAAGGATCTGTTTTGGGACCATTGCTTTTTGTTATCTTTATAAATGATCTAGAGGAAGGACTTGAAAGCTGGGTAAGCAAGTTTGCGGATGACACAAAAATCGGTGGAGTTGTGGATAGTGAGGAAGGAAGTGGTAGGTTACAGCGGGATATAGATAAGTTGCAGAGCTGGGCGGAAATGTGGCAAATGGAATTCAATGTAGCTAAGTGCGAAGTCGTTCACTTTGGTAGGAATAACAAGATGATGGATTACTGGGCTAATGGTAGGCTACTTGGTAGTGTGGATGAGCAGAGGGATCTTGGTGTCCATGTACACAGATCTCTGAAAGTTGCCACCCAGGTAAATAGTGCTGTGAGGAAGGCATATGGTGTACTGGGCTTTATTGGCAGAGGAATTGAGTTCCGGAGTCCTGAGGTCATGTTGCAGTTGTATAAGACTCTGGTGAGGCCTCATCTGGAGTATTGTGTGCAGTTTTGGTCACCATACTATAGGAAGGATGTGGAAGCTTTAGAACGAGTGCAGAGGAGGTTTACCAGGATGTTGCCTGGAATGGTAGGAAAATCTTATGAGGAAAGGCTGAGGCACTTGGGGCTGTTCTCATTGGAGAAGAGAAGGTTTAGGGGAGATCTGATAGAAGTGTATAAGATGATTAGGGGTTTAGATAGGGTAGATACTAAGAACCTTTTACCGCTAATGGAGTCAGGTGTTACTAGGGGACATAGCTTTAAATTAAGGGCTGGTAGGTATAGGACAGATGTTAGGGGTAGATTCTTCACACAGCGGGTTGTGAGTTCATGGAATGCCCTGCCCGTATCAGTGGTGAACTCTCCTTCTTTATGGTCATTTAAGCGGGCATTGGATAGGCATTTGGAAGTTATTGGGCTAGTATAGGTTAGGTAGGATTCGGTCGGCGCAACATCGAGGGCCGAAGGGCCTGTACTGCGCTGTATCCTTCTATGTTCTATGTTCTAACTAACCGCTGATGTCAGACCCACAGATCCATAATAGGAGAAACTGAGGACTGCAGAAGCTGGCGATCAGAGTTGAAAATGTGTTGCTGGAAAAACGCAGCAGTCAGACAGCATCCAAGGAGCAGGAGAGTCGATGTTTCGGGCATGAGCCCTTTTTCAGGAAGTAAGTTCACCACAGATCCATAATGCCCATGCTTCTCCATTCCGCCTTTCTGAAATGAAGGTATAACATTCGCCAAATTCCAGCCCTCCACAATCGCACCTGTGACTGTGGATGATGCAAATAGCTCAACTATGGGCCCCTCAACTTCTTCCCAAATTTCCCACACTGTCCTGGGAGACACTTGATTGGGTTCTGGAGATTTATGCATTGTTATGTATTTTAAAACTTTCAGCACTTCCTCTTCTGTAATATGGACTGTTTTCATGACATCAATATTTAATTCCCTGTGTTCCCTAATCTCCATGTAAAATATTCAAAATATTTGTTTAGTATCTCCCCCATTTGTGACGGACTTGGTTGAAGGAAGCAAATGGCTGTAATGCAGCAATGGAGTTGTTGCAATGTTTCTCCATGCTGTGGGCAGGATTTTATCTACCTACTCATTTTTAAAGTACAGTATTGTTTGCATCACACTTACCGATGCTGTTGATCTGTATCCTATAACTGCAGTTCTTCTCTCTTACATTGTGGACTGACACATGAGCAATTTCACTGGGTTTTGTTCCCTGAGTATTTGAGGCTGTGCAGTAATATTGATGATGTTGCTGTGTGAAGGATTGACAATGTAGATCCAGTTTATTGGTGTAAGAGATCTTTGAATCTTGTGATGGCTTCTTCTCAGACCATGTGTAGTGAATGGGGAGGGATCCCTGGGCAGATTCACAGGAGACTGTCACTGACCCCCCAGAACATGAGACATTTGGTTGGGATAAAAATCGAAGCCCAGGAACAGAAACGGCTTCTGTGGGAAAGACACAATTATTCTGTGAGAAAAATCAAATATCCTCCAACACTGCCACTTTTCTTCCTGCATAAAACACTGTTCGGGCATATCAGCAGAGAGTATTTTTAAAAAATTACTGAGACATTTACCATCAGAGATGTGCAGCTTTACATTAAACATTGGATCAAAGGCAAAAGTCTCGATCCCACAGCTGTACCATCCTGCATCTTCCCATTGAAGATTCGTGATTGTGACAAGAAACATTCCTTGTGTTTTGTCGTCAGTGATCGTTATTCTCCCATTTGGCCAATTTGTTTTTGCTCTAATAGAACACAAACGATTCCATCCTTGACACCAATATTTCACGTATGACTGGTACTGCTGCGCATCGTAATGACAAGATATTGTGACCGCTCTTCCCAAAATTCCTATTACTTGTTTCTCTGCCCATAAAGCACCTGAAACTGAAGAGACAATATTTCAGAAATTTAACAGGAAAGAACTGCACAAAACAATCAGATACATTTTAATCAGCTACATTCCATCCAGTACATAATGAAGGTAATCATTAATATAAACCTTATCAGAGCCTCGACGTGTTCCAAATTCCCAGGGAATGATTGAAACAATCGGGATATTTTCTTATCCGACTGGTCGAGCTTTGGGACAATCTTGAAATTGGGCTTGTGCTGCCCGCTGTGGGCTCTAACTCCACTGTGTGTGACATCATCGAAACGTTGTCCCCCTGGAGAGCAGCCTGAGTGACAGGCCTGGATTGGAGTTGGCTGAGGATCAGTGTGAAGGAGGGTACAGGTGCTGAAGGGTCCTTGCTCCGACCAGAGAAGGAGGGTTTCATCCAGGGAGGAGAGGAGAGTGTGTGTGGACTCATGGTGGGCTCAGGGGCTGCATTTTCAGGGCACATACAAAAGTGACCCAGGAAAGTGATGAGCGACCTCGAGTGGGGGAGGAAGAGAATCGAAGTTCAGCAAGAGATGGTTCATGATGTGAGAGAGAGATCAATGTGCAAGATCTTGAGTGCAGTAAAGGCTGAATTATTTGTAATCACACATTGTTGTCAGTGTGAGGAGAGTAAGTTAACAGAAGGAGTTTATTCATTGTTCCAGAGAGATTGCTCCTGAGAAAAATCATAAATTGCTGCCAGATTGTGTCACAGTGTGGAAGAGGTGCAGCCTGTTGATGACTGGGTAGACATTACTTCAATAAATACTGAGAGAAATGTCATTAAGCGTAAGTGAAGAGCTGGAATGGAGAGAAGAAAGGACAAAGACAATTGCATGATTCAAGGTGGTGAAGGGCAGGAAACAGACCTTATTTAATAAAGGAAGCCTTGAAAGAAAGAGAATTGCGAAAACAGAGAGATGAACGCTTCAGATTTCTATCTGTGACGTTTTCTGTATGAAATTGGTGAGCAACAGCTGCAAAATGTTTCAAAAAGTTTTCATGGAACAGAATTCACAGAGTTGTGGCCGAGGGTACTGCAACATTGGGAATTTTAAACATAAGTGTTTGAAAATGTCTTGATCATAAATGAAGCAATGGCAATGATGGGCTGCAATTGTATTGCTGTGTTATATTGTAATCAATGGGATTGAACGAGAGTAAGCAACTTGATTCAAGTTAATGACTGAAAGAAATAAAGCTTTTTATGGGAAGGGAAATATAAACCAACCATCTGCTTTTGTGACAGAGCCTCACTAAATAATATTTAATGAACTGCAATTCAAAAATAAAACAAAAGCAAACTCAAGATGTTTTGTTTGAGGGCATATTACCCTCCAGTTTTCAGTGTATATTGAGCATTCAAAATTTTGGATAATTTAAAACGATTCTGCTGGTGTGTTCACTTAAAAGAAACATTATGTTGTCCTTTTTATTTCATTCATAATTACTAATGCTGCTCCAAAGTCTTTGGGAACTATGTCACATGGGATTATCATGTGTTTAAGAGAAGATATAACATTTTGTGATGTATTTTATGTATTTTTATGTTTGTTCATTTAAATTCAAACTTCTATATATAGAGACAGAGTCCATGCTGTGTCTGTTTTCTACAGCTTGTTAATCACCTGAAGCCAGTCGCTGCATTGTGTAAGGCTGACCTGGAACCTCACCCAGTCCTGCTCCCTGCACTGGGTATGTTGGAAGGATTTGCAAGTTGATAATGAATCTCTTTCGCTTTGTGAGAATATACATTCCTTTGCAAAATGTGCTGGAGTGAGAATCGTACTCTCGGTATTTTTCCCAGCAATAACAATGTTACCCATTGTGTCACAAGCTCTTCCTTTGTCCTTTATACATCTTCAACTATTTAAACATTCCCACTGCCTAAACCACACAGTGGACTTCAACAAACATTGGTTATCTAATATACAACTGGAATGGTCACTCACCAGGAATGGAACAAATGAGGAGAATCAAAGTCCACATCGTTTTATTCTCAAAGATTTTTGATTTTAGTCTCTCAACTCTTGTTTCTCACTTTGAAGTAAGTGTATTATGCAATGCCCGCAGGATGTGAAATGAGGAAGAGAATATAGGAAGTCAGCTTCTGTAACCAGTGTGAGTTAGATGATTAATTATAACTCTGAGGAAATTTTTCTCTGATCGATTATGTTTAACAGAGGAACTAAATTAATTTTCATTGAAAGAATAGAAAATTCTGCAATCAAGACAGATAACGAGTCTGATGCTGAGGATAATGTTGACTCAAACACAGCATTTATACTGAAATCTCAGGTTAATAACAACCAGAATAATCCCCCATGTCAGAAAATTTCAATGAACTGCTTTTGACAAAGATTTCTTCAGTGAAAATAAATCCTAGAGTTAAAAATAGATTTTTGAAGGGCTATTTTGTGTTTTATGCAAAACATGTCTCCTGTTCACACTGAATAATTATTCTGTCAAAATCTGGAATCCTAGATGCAGAGGACAAGGGCACCCACTGTTCCAGTTCCACAAGATCCAAGTAAACATGACAGGGAGCTGATTTCAGGCAGAAAAAGGAACTCAACAACAGAGGGAGAATTCAGGGGGAAGTGAACTGTGATTGAGTAACTGGGAGTGAGCTTCAGTTCCAAGGTGAGGATCCCTCTGGTGTACCGAATGACATGGGGCTTTGTATTCACCAGGACGTGGTTGATGATGAGTGAGTCTGGTGAACCATGCTGGGTTTCACCTTTGAGAATTATAAAGAATCTGACACCCTTCACCAACCGTGCTCACCCCCAGCCACAATGCTGAAGGCAGTGCCCCCACCTTAACCCTTAATATGGGAGGAGAGTCACTGGAGTCATTACCCAGAGACTGAACCAACGAGGACCATCACAATGCTCTGTCTGGGAAACAGAAACAATACGTTGGGTAAACTCCTAAAGAACACTTGGAAACATTTAGGGGTTAATACCCCAATGGGGATGAAACCCCTCTGCTGTCAGGTCACCAGTGTCTGAGTGTCAGAAACAGAGAGCAGAGATCCCCCAGCCCCTGAATGACATGGACACTGTAGAATCAGTTGGAAAAATAGGATCAGATTGAAAAATTAGATTCTGTGATGAAACAGTGAAGACAGCAGTTATTAACAAAGTGAAGAATATCTGATCAAATTGTCAGAGATCCTGTAAAGTGACTTGCTCAGTGTCAAAGCCATATCCTGGTAGACGCTCATTCAGAAGTTTTTAAAAGACCGTTCTTCTGAGACAAACAATTGCAGGATCTGGAGCTGCCACAAAGCCCCTCCCTCATTCGGATGGATGTCCCATTTGCTCTGGAATGGTGCAGTGATCCACCCACAACATGGACATGAGCCTGTCCCAGGAGGTTTCCTTCCCAGAGATTGTGATCACAGGGCTGGGTCTGAAAACTCTCAGTACAGCCTATCCAAATTGTTAATATATTACACTGGTACCTGCAAAACGCAGCTAGTCACACACCTCCCACTCAAAAATATCCTTCACCACCACCCCCTGTCTCCTGCCAGCAAACCAATTTCTGATTGGCAAGCTCACCCTGAACTCCATGTAATCTAACTATACTGATTAGTCTGCCCAGCATAACTCTGTCACTAATGTCTGTGTAGACAATGTGTACTGCTGTGCTGTCATCAATTGTCTTGGTTACTTCACTAAATATCTCAATCAGGTTTAGTCAGCACCATTTCCCACACTCTATCCCAAATAAGGTCTTGCCTCTCCAAACATATGAAAAGCCTGTCTCTCAGAATCCCCTGCAACAACCTCCCCAGCACAGATATCGGAATCACAGCTCGATAGTTCCCAGGCTTCTCCTACCAGCCTTTGTTATATAAAGGCACAACATTAATCACCCTCCAGTCCTCCGGCACCTCACCTGTGGCTGTGGATGATACAAATATCTCTGCTGGGGGCTCCCCAAATTCCCTCCCTAACTTCCCACAATGTCCTGGGATACAACTTGATCAGGTCCCAGTGATTTATTTCCCCATTGTGTTTTTTAAGACCACTATCAGCTTCTTGTCTGGAAGGTGGATAGTTTATCATGACATGAATATTTATTTCTTCACTTTCCCCGGTCCCTCTGTCTTTCTCCACAATAAAAATTCTCACAAACTATTTGTTTGGTATCTCTCTCATCTCTTGTAATTCCACACAAAGACAATCTTGTTTACTTCCTTTCCTGAATCTCAGAGTTGGTGTGTTACATTGGGGTTTGTAACTCCACCCAGATATCCCACTTGTTTAAAACCACGGGTTTCACATGGAGCTGTCACTTGCTGATATTGGCAGTGATCACATCCACCCTCTTGGGGTTGGTTTTTTGAACTTTCAGAAATAATGTGAAACCTCATCTACAATGAGAGATCCTGCCAGTAATTTTCCATCTCCTGAACTGGAAAGATTCATGAGGCAGATAGATGAGGCTTCCAATCTCCAAAGAGTACACTGACAACATGGCTGGGATGTGTCTTAAGGGAATCATTTCTGTAACAATTAAACTGTTAATTCTTTATCTGTTGTTCTTTAATGGCCAGCTATTGTTGCCCATTCCTAATTATCCCTGACTGAGTTGCTTTTGAGACCATTTGAAGGGGGCAGTTAAGAACAAACCACATTGCTGGGAACCCTATGTAGAGCAGACCTGGAAAGGGCAGCAGATTTCCTTCCCTCAGGGACATTGATGAGTCAGATAGTGTGGGTAAAATGTCTACAGTTGGATAACCAGCAAAAGGATGATCCATACGTGAGGTAGAGACATAATTACAAAAATATTAAAAGTGAGGTGGTACTGGAGACAAACTAAATGACTGGAGTAATGGCAGACCACTGTTCACAACAAACTACCCAGCATTCAGGACAGTATCGACCACAACACTACACAACCCTGCCATGGCAACCAATGCAAGATGTGCCAGATCATCGACATGGATACTACCGTCAGACGTGGGAACACCACCCACCAGGTACACTTAGATACTCATGTGATTTGACTGTTATACCCATCAGGATATTCCAGTCATTTAGTTTGTCTTCAGCACCACCTTATTTTTAAGTTTCTTGTAATTCTCTCTCTGTCTCACTTAATCAGATGATTGGTCATCCCTTCGCTGGTTATTCAGCTGTTGACACTTTACTCACACTATCTGGCACTCCTGATCACTCGCAGAGTTCTATTATCTGAGACGCCACTCACACATTTGTGTGATTTTTTGATCTCTCTGCCCTTGATCTCTCTGCCTATTAACTCTGTGTCTGTGTGCTTCTCTCTCACTTCATCTAACAAAGCAGCTGCTCTCTGAAAGCTTGTGATTTCAATTAAATCTGATGCACTATAATCTGATGTCATGTGACTTCTGACTTTGTCCAGCTCAGTCTCACACTGGCACCTCCACATCAGGCCAAAGTGACCGTGACATTGGAAAACACCATCTCCTGTAGCTTTCTGGCACTTCCTATGTTCTGTAGAGCATCCCAGAGGGAGATTTGATATTATATTTCCTCTTTAGACCAGACCAGACTCAGGTATGTTTGTTTAAAATTTACTAATGCACGCATGCGTGCAGTACATATCAAAAACTGGGGAAAAGATCAAATTATTAGGCCAGCGACAAAGGCTTTATTCTATTCTACACGTAACAGCCTTGTCAGAATGACATTGACATGGGATGGTGCCACACAGAGGTATGATCACCCCTTGACTGCTCAGTGCCTCCCAATGCAACAGACTGTCAGATTTGAACTCTAGTAAAACACAATGCAGCTCCCAGAGACTGGCAGCCTGCAGCTTATAGTGACAGGGCTCTGTGTTTAACTGGGATGGAAAGCTCAGAGACTGGCAGCCCACAAACAAGTGTCCCAGAGCTCCACATCCAACTGGTGTGAGAGCTGGACCGAGAACAGGTCTGGTGATGAGGGGAAGGCTGATGGTTTGCCCATGATGACTCGAGTGGATATTGAGTGGAGGAGGATTGTCTCCAGGGAGTGTGCAGGGATGTGGTGGTGAAGTCAGATGAAGTCTGGGTGATGTTTGAGACAAGCAGTCAGTGAGTAGCATTCACCAGCTAGCTGCTGTGAATAAAACATGAGGATTTTGTACTGCCTAGTTTCTGAGGGGTAGATAGAGTCAGAGAGATGTACAGCACAGAAACAGATGCTTCGGTCCATCTCGTTCATGCTGACCAAATATCCCAACCTAATCTTGTCCCATTTACTAGGACTTGGCCCATTTCTGTCTCATCCCTTCCTATCCACATAGCCTTCCAAGTGCCTTTTAAATGCTGTAATTGTACTAGTCTCTAAGACGACCTCTAACAGCTCATTCCATACATGAATCACTCTTTGTGTGAAAAAGTTGCCCCTTAGGTCCCTTTTACATCTTTCCCCTAGCACATAAATCTATGCCCTCTCATTCTGGACTCCCCACCTCAGGGAAAAGACGTTATCTATTTACCCTATCTGTGTCCATCTAAAAGGTCAACCTTCGACACTCCAGAGAAAACAGCCTGAGCCTATTCAGCCTCTCCCTATACCTCAAATCCTCCAACCCTGGTAACATCCTTGTAAATCTTTTCTATCACTTTCAAGTTTAACCTTGTCTTTCCTATAGGAAGGAGACCAGAATTGCACACAATATTCCAGAAGTGTCTGAAATAATGTCCTGTACAACCGCAACATGACCTCCCAACTCCTGTACTCAATACTCTGACCAATAAAGGATAGCATACCAAACACCTTCTTCACTATCCTACCTGCGACTCCACTTTCAAGGAGCTATGAACCTGCGCTCCAAGGTCTCTTTGTTCAGCAACACTCCCTGGGACCTTATCCTTAAGTGTATAAGTCCCACTAAGATTTGCTTTCCCAAAATGAAACCTCTCGTATTAATCTAAATTAAACTCCATCTACCACTCCTCAGCCCATTGGCTCATCTGATCAAGATCCCATTGTAAACTGAGGTAACCTTCTTTATTTTGGTGTCATCTGTAAACTTACTAACTATACCTCTTATGCTCATATCCAAATCATTTATATGTTTTTCAGTCCTCCAGTTTGAAAAATAACCTTCCACCAGCATTCTCTGTCTTCTACACTCGAGCCAGTTCTGTATCCAAATGGCTAGTTCTCCCTGTATTCCATGAGATCTAACCTTGCTATCCAGTCTGCCAAGGGGAACCTTGTTGAATGCCTTAGTGAAGTCCATATAGATCATGTCCACTGCTCAATCAAGTTTGTGAGACATGATTTTGCACACAAAGCAATGTTGACTATCCCTAATCAGTCCTTGCTTTGCAAATAAGTGTAAATCCTGTCCCCCAGGATTCCCTTCAAAACCTTGCCCACTACTGACATCAGACTCACCAGTCTATAATTCCCTGGCTTGTCCTTACCACCTTTCTTAAATAGATAGTGAAAGACAATTGGAAATGGAGAATAAATGGGAGAGAGTTGGACTCGTAATGAGATGGAAATGAGATGCCTTATTGTTCATGTTAGTTTTGATTTAAAGTCTGTACATGGCAATGAACTAAGCAAAGCTTGTGATGAACTGGAGTTATAAAATGAGGTCTGCAGATGCTGGAGATCACAGCTGAAAATGTGTTGCTGGTTAAAGCACAGCAGGTTAGGCAGCATCTCAGGAATAGGAAATTCGACGTTTTGAGCATAGGTCCTTCATCAGGAATGATTCCTGATGAAGGGCTTATGCTCGAAACATCGAATTTCCTATTCCTGAGATGCTGCCTAACCTGCTGTGCTTTAACAAGAACTGGAGTTATGTCCAGATCTCATTCCTCCTTCCCCATCACCTATTGCACATGTGCTGGGAAAATAATCCGGAACAATTCCACTTGAACACGTGTGACATCGATATATCACAGAGAATTAATGCTTCCCTGCAGTTGTGCTGGTGAGCAGTTGACCACAGAAATAGGTTAAGACAGACAAAGTCAGAGCAAAAAATTCAGCCCATTGAGTCTGTTCTACCATTCAGTGAGATCATGGCTGATCTGATAATCCTCAATCCCACTTTCCTGTGTTTTCTCATAATTCTTCATTCACTGACTAATTAAACACCAGACTATCTCAGCCTTGAGTGTACTTAATGGCACAGCCTCATCAATCATCTTTGGCAAATACTTCTACAGATTCACAACCACCTCAGAGATAAAAACATCTCCTCATCTTGGTCCAGTGTTCTGAGATGATACCCTCTGGTCCAATCCTTACCCACAAGGAGAAACGTCCATTCTTCACCCACCCCACCAAGTCCTCGATGTAGCTTGCACATTTCAGTTCGCTCACCTCTCCTTTTTCTGGATTCCCATGAGTATAGGACCAATTCTACTCAACCTCTCCTCATAAAATAGTCCCTCTATACCTTGGATCAGCCTAGAGTTCAACCTTAATACCTCCTGTGGACAGGAAAGGATTTATAATGATCTTTTGATATGTAAATGTGCATGTACTGTATGTTTAAGAGAGTTAAATTCAACAGAACTACCTGTCAGATCCAAGTGTTTTGAAAAAAAATAGTGTAACATTTGGTCGAACAACTTGATCAGCTGGTTGCCTAGATATGACTAGACAGATTTGAAATAGGCCAATCAGTTTAAATTATACCCCAAAAAATGCCCAAATCCAATCCAGTTTGAATTTAGTATATTGACAATCTTAAAAGCCAATGACACAATCTGATGCATTGGGGGTGTAAGACAGGGGAAAACTGAACAGTTGAGAGGAGAACAGCCAAACCACCAACATGTAAAAAGACTGTCCATAAAATAGATCTCTTAAAGGTACCTTTATCGATCAGTAACCTGAGAAGCAGCATTCCCAGGAAGAAGCAAAGAAGACTGAAATACAGAGAAGAATGAAAGCTGCCTGGTTTTGAGACAAGAAATTTTGTTTTGGAAATTACAATGGGGAGTTTTATCAGACTAGTATTGGAGAAGGGGAAGGGAAAGACAGGTTTGAGGAAAGAGTTGGAAATAGTTCATCTCTATTATACTTTAAGAACTAATGTTGCTAATTTTTACTTTACCTAGATCTTGGCCTATCAAATTTTCACTGATTACTGCACGGGATAACTCTTTTCTATGTTGTTGTTTTAAATTAAGCAGGAGAGTTTACCTTGTCTCGTGACATTTTGCAACAGTATTGTACAATGCTTTTGAAATATAATTATGCAGAAATGTGAAAAGGCCCAGAGTAGGCCATTCAGCCCCTCCAGGCTCCTTCAGCATTCACCTGGATCATGGCAGATCTTCTACCTGAATACTATTTTTGTTGCATGAGCTCAAGTCCCTCCACATCTGTATCACCCAGAACATTATTGATCTCTGTTTTGAATATACTCAAGGCTGGAGCCTCCAGAGCTCTCTGAGGCAGAGAATTCCAACAAACCATCACCCTCTGAGTGAAGAAATTCCTGCTCATCTCAGTCCCAAATGGTTAACCCATTCTTCTCAAACTGTGTATCCTGCTTCGAAACCCCTCCACCCAGGGCCACCTCATTGATGGGGAACTTAGAGTGCTCAAAATCATTCTTGTAAAGGCCATGATGCTCACTTAATGTTTTCGTGTAAACATTGTGACTGAAACAGAACAAACCACCAGGAGAGTGAAGAGTACCCAGCGGATCACATCCCAGACAACGTAACTGTGTAAAACAGAAGAAATACAAAATCATTTGAAAGAAACAAGACTGCCTCATATTTCAAACATTTATCCCCTGTTTACACTGCAATCTCAGTATATTTCAGCAAAGTAACACAGCGGACATCAGGGAGATAACTAAGAAAAGTAAATTTCAGTTTAATTTATTACTGAGACGCACAACAGATAAAGTACAACTGAAACAAGTTTCAGTTCTTTAGTACATCCTGTAATGTTATTTAAACTGATGAGGCAGTCTTTATGTTAACGCTTGTCGCATGTAGACAAGGTGTGGCTATTGTAGTCCTAACAAATCACAGATGTTCAGAACAGCCTCTGGTCTAAGTGTATCTCACAGCCACAGAAATGAACAACAGATATAGATCAAATGAAACAAGTTGCAGTAACATGTCCTGGAATGGTCAGCCCAATGTTATACGTGTGGATTATAAGGTTAAATTGTTGGACATTTACAGGTGGCACTGTAGTCTGGTGCCTTGTAACCAGTGGGTGAGATGCGTCTTCAATCAGAATAGCATAATTCCATCACATAAAAATTTTGACAGAAACAGAACAAATCACCAGGAGAGTGAAGGGTACCCAGCGTATCACATCCCAGACAACGTAACTGTGCAAAATGGAAGAAATATAAAACAATTTGAAGGAAACGAGACTATATCATGTTTCAAACATTTATCCCTGGTGACACTGCAATCTTCTGATATGGTAACAAAGTAAAGCTGCACAGCTCAGGCAGTTCAGTGGGACAACTAAATTACAGTTTAATTTATGAATGACATGGACAATATATAAAGGTCAAATGAAACAAGTTTCAGTCGCACATTCTGAGTGGGGATTATAAGATATGGATGGACATTTGTGGGAGGGACTGCAGTCTGGCGTAATATTCCAGTGGGTGAGATGTCTCTTCAGTGAGTGAGGAACTCAGAATATCAACATCCCACACTGCTCCTGCACCTGCTAACAGGCAAGGCTTAACCAGCTGGAATCAGACAGCCTCCCACCCTCTCAGTTTGGGAACAATGTATAACCCAAGAGAATGGAGGAGGAGAAGATGACAGAGAATGTAATGTCTCTGTCAGTGACACTCCAGAATACCTTGAGTTATCAAAACCTGTTATTGCTGGGCTCTGAAAACATTGTGAGCTCAGGAGAATAATAAAGCATTAAATTTTAATGCTGAAAATTGCACATGTATCTGAGCGAAGGCAAACAGAGAAGTGGTACATCCTGTTATGGATTGCCAATTACATAAACAGCGACATTGTAAGGAAGGGAACGGAACAGCATTATACAAAAGTCATCCACCATTTCAATTCCGATAAATGACAGTCTGAAATTTCCTATTATTGTAAACCTTTATGTAAAATCAATTGTTGTCTCTTGAAATGAATGCTAATGGAAATATTGCCAATGAAAATGTTCTAACTTTTACTGACAGACTTGGATCCTGAAGATGTTCTTGTTGTTGATGTTGTTGTTGCTGTTAGTGATATTGTTGAAGGGTGTTCACAAATATATTTCCTTCCTATTGAGACATAAGAAAATTTTCAGCTTGGAACCTCACAGCTTGTTGTGAATAATAACTTTTGTTGAATTCATTTCTCTCTAACCCCTCCTGTCTGGAGAGATGTGGTAGCGACCTGGTTTGAACATAATTTGTGTTTGGATCCTCGCCTGGACTTTGATGCGACTGTATTCTTATTAAAGCATTTGAAAGGCTGAGGTTGGTGGGACTGTATTCCTGAGATCCCCTTTCTCATCATTGTCAAATGTAAAGGAATGTTCCAGCCACTGAGCTGGTCACTGTCCCCTGCTAGACAATGTAGGGGATACAACAGCCCCTGCTCTGTCCTGTAATATCCTTGATGCGGTGGTACTGGTATTGGAATGGGGTGGACAAAGTTAAAAATCACACAACACCAGGTTGTAGTGCAACAGGTTTATTTGGAAATGCAAGCTTTCAGAGCACTGCTCCTTCATCAGGTCGCTACTGGAGCAAGATCATAGGACACACAATTTATTGCAAAAGATCATAGTAGCATACAACTGATGTGATATATTGAACAAACCTGGATTGATATTAAGTCTTTCATCTTTTAAATTGAGTTGCAAGTTTCGATTCATTAATATGTCTATCCCAGAACTTCTATATCGCATCAAATGTGTCCTATGATCCTGCTTGAAAAGCTGTGGTTGGGTAGGACTGTATCACTAAGATCTCCTTTTTCATCCTTGTCAAACATAAAAGAAAGTTCCAGCCACTGAGCTGGTCACTGCTCCCACTGGACAATGTATTCCTGGGGGATCCAGCAGCCCCTGCTCTGCCCAGTAATATCCTGTGATTGCTGGGTGAGCTTCCACTGGGACTTTTGCCTCCAATATGGTATTTAGACTCAATGACGTAATCTTTACGTTACATCCTGTCACATGAGAACAAGCCATGAATGTTGTCGTACTGACAAATCAACAAATATTATCACCAGCGTCTGGCCTGAACATATCTCTTAGCCACAGGCATGTCAGGGTCTGGGTTAAATCTGAGGTACTCAGTTACACGCAGGGACATATTTCCATCAGCATGTCATGCCTGATGTGACCCTGACTACCATGGAGTCTGACACCATTATCCCCTCAGGTCACATGCTGCGATACAGTGATTAACTTCATCTGTTTAAGGTGACACACACAAACAAGCTGTGAGATGTAACACAAAGCTGGAATGCAGCATTTATGCGTTTTCTGCAGCTTTATTACAGTTTTGTCCATTTTCAAAAAAATTAATCAACGTCTTGTTCAAAATTGTTCAAATATCAAAGAGATGTAATGTGATGAGGTGCAGTTGTTTCTAAGTATAAAAGAAACTTAGCGAATGAGCAGTTTGAATAAACATTGAATGAATGTGTCAGCCTCAGTGTTTGTATAAAACTTACCGATGCTGTTGATCTGTATCTTATAACTTCAGGTATCGAGTCATAGAGTCATAGAGTCATAGAGATGTACAGCATGGAAACAGACCCTTCGGTCTAACCCGTCCATACCGACCAGATATCCCAACTCAATCTAGTCCCACCTTTCAGCACCCGGCACATATCCCTCCAAACCCTTCCTATTCATATACCCTTGGAGATCTTGGGTAGTGAGACATTATGGTGGAGCTGAGAAATAAGAAGGGTGCAGTCACACTATTGGGGCTGTATTACGGGCCTCCCAGCAGTGAGCGTGAGAAAGAAGAACAAATAGGTAAACAGATTATGAATAGATGTAGAGGCAATAGGGTAGTGGTGATTTGAGATTTTAATTTTCCCAACATTGATTGGGATACACTTAACATCAGAAGTCTGGATGGAGTAGAATTTGTAAGAAGTGTCCAGGGGAGTTTTCTAAAGCAGTATGTCAATAGTCCAATGAGGAAAGGGGCCATATTGGATCTGGTATTGGGGAATGAGCCAGGATAGGTGGTAGAAGTTGCGGTGGGGGATTTATTTGGGAACAGTGACCACAATTCTGTAAGTTTTAGAATACTCATAGATAAAGAAGAGAGTGGTCCTAAGGGAAGAGTACTAAACTGGGTCAAGGCCAATTATATCAAAATTAGGCAGGAGCTCAGAAATGTGGATTGGACACAACTATTTGAAGGGAAGTCCACATTTGAGATGTGGGAGGCTTTCAAAGATTGGCTAAAGATAGTGCAGGATAGGCATGTCCCGTTGAAGGCAAAGGATAGGAAGAGCAAGATTTGTGAACTGTGGATGACAGGAGAAATTGTATAACTAGCCAAGAGGAAAAGGGAAGCATACATGAGGTCTAGGTAGCTGAGGGCAGAACGGGCCCTGGAGGAATATCGGAAGAGTAGGACAAGTCTTAAATGAGGAATCAAACGGGCTAAAAGGGGTCATGAAATAACTTTAGTGAGCAGAATTAAGGAGAATCCCAAAGCATTTTATTCTTATATAAGAAGCAAGCGGGTAACTAGAGAAAGGTTTGGTCCACTGAAGAATAACGAAGGAAGGCTGTGTGTTGAACCTGAGAGAATGGGTGAGATTCTAATGATTACTTTGCATCAGTGTTCACTGAGGGGAGGAACATGATGAATGTTGAAATTAGAGATAGAAGTTTGATTAGTCTGGATCATGTTGACGTAAGTAGGGAAGATGTGTTGTACTTACCCCCACACTCGTGGCCCCTCAACTGTTCCAGAATCTTCTATAAGCCTGTCGGACGCCATTACACATGTGGCCTCCACAACGCCCGCGGCACCAAAGGCCGCCGCCGACCGTGACGTCACTTCCGCCCCCACCGACCTCGGAGCCCCCGCGATCGCCGCCCCAACAACTGCCCCGGTGACCACCACACACACAACCGCTTCCACGATCGCCGACGGACCCGCGACCCACGCGACCACCGGGAATGACCACCACTCCTCCGTCGCCGCAACCATTTCCGCCCCTCCGGTTGCCGTCGGCGCAGCCACTTCCGCCCCCACTGACATCACTAACCTGCAGGAGCACAAATCCTCAGGTTTCCCCGCCCCCACGCCGTCTTTCGTCACTACGCATAACCCCGCCCCCACGCCGTCTTCCGTCGCTTCACGTAACCCCGCCCCGACGCTTATTTCCGTCACGACGCATGACCCGCCCCCACATCGAGCAACGTCACCACGTCTAACTCCGCCCCTACTTCGATCTCTGTCCCCGCCCCTAACCCCGCCCCCAGCTCCAGCTCCAGCTCCAGTCCCACACCAGAACCTAGCTCCCAGCCTTGCCGGATTTTCACCATCCCTCCAGATCTCCCCCTCTCTGAGGATGAAAGATCAGTCCTCAGCAGGGGCCTCACCTTCATTCCCCTACGCCCTCGGATTAATGAGTTCAACACGCGGCGAGATATTGAACAATTCTTCCGCCGCCTTCGCCTCCGTGCCTACTTTCACAACCAAGACTCCCGCCCACCCTCTGACGACCCCTTCTCCCACCTCCAACACACCCCATCCACCTGGACACCCCGTGCTAGCCTCCTACCCGCCCTCGACCTCTTTATAGCCAACTGCCGCCGTGACATCAACCGACTCAACCTGTCCACCCCTCTCACCCACTCCAACCTCTCACGCTCAGAACGTGCAGCCCTCCACTCCCTCCGCTCCAATCCCAACCTCACCATCAAACCCGCAGACAAGGGAGGCGCGGTGGTAGTTTGGCGCACTGACCTGTACACCGCTGAAGCCAAACGCCAGCTCGCGGACACCTCCTCTTATCGCCCCCTTGACCACGACCCCACCTCCCACCACCAAACCATCATCTCCCAGACCATCCAGGACCTCATCACCTCAGGGGATCTCCCATCCACCGCCTCCAACCTCATAGTCCCACAACCCCGCACCGCCCGTTTCTACCTCCTGCCCAAAATCCACAAACCTGCCTGCCCCGGCCGACCCATTGTCTCAGCCTGCTCCTGCCCCACCGAACTCATCTCCCAATACCTCGACACGGTCCTGTCCCCTTTAGTCCAAGAACTCCCCACCTACGTTCGGGACACCACCCACGCCCTCCACCTCCTCCATGATTTTCGCTTCCCGGCCCCCAACGCCTTATTTTCACTATGGACATCCAGTCCCTGTACACCTCCATCCCCCATCACGAAGGACTCAAAGCCCTCCGCTTCTTCCTTTCCCGCCGCACCAACCAGTACCCTTCCACTGACACCCTCCTTCGACTGACTGAACTGGTCCTCACACTGAATAACTTCTCTTTTCAATCCTCCCACTTCCTCCAAACTAAAGGAGTTGCCATGGGCACCCGCATGGGCCCCAGCTATGCCTGCCTCTTCGTAGGATATGTGGAACAGTCCATCTTCCGCAACTACACTGGCACCACCCCCCACCTTTTCCTCCGCTACATCGATGACTGTATCGGCGCTGCCTCGTGCTCCCACGAGGAGGTTGAACAGTTCATCAACTTTACTAACACCTTCCATCCCGACCTGAAATTCACCTGGACTGTCTCAGACTCCTCCCTCCCCTTCCTAGACCTTTCCATTTCTATCTCGGGCGACCGACTCAACACAGACATCTATTATAAACCGACTGACTCCCACAGCTACCTGGACTACACCTCCTCCCACCCTGCCCCCTGTAAAAATACCATCCCATATTCCCAATTCCTTCGTCTCCGCCGCATCTGCTCCCAGGAGGACCAATTCCAACACCGCACAGCCCAGATGGCCTCCTTCTTCAAGGACCGCAGATTCCCCCCAGACGTGATCGACGATGCCCTCCACCGCATCTCCTCCACTTCCCGCTCCTCCGCCCTTGAGCCCCGCTCCTCCAACCGCCACCAAGACAGAACCCCACTGGTTCTCACCTACCACCCCACCAACCTCCGCATACAACGTATCATCCGCCGCCATTTCCGCCACCTCCAAACGGAACCCACCACCAAGGATATATTTCCCTCCCCTCCCCTATCAGCGTTCCGCAAGGACCACTCCCTTCGTGACTCCCTTGTCAGATCCACACCCCCCACCAACCCAAGCTCCACCCCCGGCACCTTCCCCTGCAACCGCAGGAAATGTAAAACTTGCGCCCACACCTCCACACTCACTTCCCTCCAAGGCCCCAAGGGATCCTTCCATATCCGCCACAAGTTCACCTGTACCTCCACACACATCATCTATTGCATCCGCTGCACCCGATGTGGCCTCCTCTATATTGGTGAGACAGGCCGCTTACTTGCGGAACGCTTCAGAGAACACCTCCAGGCCGCCCGAACCAACCAACCCAATCACCCCGTGGCTCAACACTTTAACTCCCCCTCCCACTCCACCGAGGACATGCAGGTCCTTGGACTCCTCCACCGGCAGAACACAACTACACGACGGCTGGAGGAGGAGCGCCTCATCTTCCGCCTGGGAACCCTCCAACCACAAGGTATGAATTCAGATTTCTCCAGTTTCCTCATTTCCCCTCCCCCCACCTTGTCTCAGTCGGTTCCCTCAACTCAGCACCGCCCTCCTAACCTGCAATCCTCTTCCTGACCTCTCCGCCCCCACCCCACTCCGGCCTATCACCCTCACCTTGACCTCCTTCCACCTATCCCACCTCCATCGCCCCTCCCCCTAGTCCCTCCTCCCTACCTTTTATCTTAGCCTGCTTGGCTCTCTCTCTCTCTTATTCCTGATGAAGGGCTTATGCTCGAAACGTCGAATTCTCTATTCCTGAGATGCTGCCTAACCTGCTGTGCTTTGACCAGCAACACATTTGCAGCTGTGATCTCCAGCATCTGCAGACCTCATTTTTTACTTGGGTATGGTAGAGGTTATTAAGGTGGACAAATCCCCAGGACCGGATGAGATCTATCCCAGGTTGCTGAGGGAGGCAAGAGAGGAATAGCTGGGCCCTGACAGATATCTTTGTAGCATCCTTAAATACAGGTGAGGAGCCGAAGAACTGGAGGGTTGCTGATGTTGTCCCCATGTACAAGAAGGATAGTAGGGATATTCCGGGTAACGACAGACCAGTGAGCCTGACGTTGGTGGTGCAAAAATTGCTGGAGAAGGTACTGAGGGATAGGATCTATTTATATTTAGAAAAGAATGGGCTTATCAGTGATAGGCAACATGGTTTTGTACGGGGGAGATCGTGCCTTACCAACTTTATAGAATTCTTCGAGGAAGTGTCCAAGTTGATAGATGAAGGAAAGGCTGTTGATATCATATACGAACTTTAGTAAGGCATTTGATAAGGTTCCCCATGGTAGACTAATGGAGAAAGTGAAGTCACATGGTGTGCAGAGAGTTCTAGCTAGGTGGATAAAGAACTGTTTGAGCAACAGGAGACAGAGAGTATTTGTTGAAGGGAGTTTCTCGAAATGGAGAAAGGTGACCAGTGGCGTTTGACAGGGATCAGTGCTGGGGCCACTGTTGTTTGTAATATCCATAAATGATCAACAAGTTTGCAGATGACATGAAGGTTGGTGGAGTAGCAAAAATTGATATGGTTAATGTAATTTCTGCAGTTTCATGCATTCATACACATACACACACACACATTCTACTCATGCATTCACACACACCTAACACACACACACACACACACACACTACACACTTTACACACACACACATACACACACACACCTCTACACACACACACACCCCTTACACGTATACACACACACACACATACACACACACACACACACACACACCACACATACCCCACACACACACACACACCTAACACACACACACACTACACACTTTACACACACACACACCTCTACACACACACATACCTTACACATATACACCCACAAACACACACACATACACACACACACCTCACACATACCACACACACACCTACACACACACTCCACACACACCTCTCACACACACACGCACACACACACATACACAAACACTTCACACACACACTCTACACACCTCTCACACACACACACACACACACTTCACACACACCCCACACACACACACCCCACACACACTCTACACACCACACACACACACACACACACACACACACACACACACACACACTCTCTTGGTATGAGTGGGGTAATTTCTGTACTAAAACTAAGGTTTAATGAATAAAGGCTAAATTATGAGACTGATGTTCAGCTAGGCCATATGGAAGCATGAACTAGAAGTCACCTCTGTTATGCCAGGAACATGGTAACCTTGGGCAAGATACCAAGGAATGCTTTAGCTAGACACAGAGGGCAAAATACAATAGAATCTCTTTTATGACATGCAGATAACCAAGAAATGCTTTAACCAGCAGAATTGTTAAAACAATATAACATTTAATTATAACATTTAATTAAAGAATTGGCAGAGAAAAACGTGAAATGTTTTAACCAATGGAATTGCCACTAATGTTTTTGAATGTAAGAATAATGTATAAATATTAGTGCTATAAAATCTTTTGTCGCGATTCTTCCGAAGTTCTTTTTGGAAGACGCCCGAACTTGCAAGTTTGAATAAACATCTGTTGCTCCGTTTGTGTGTCTCGCAGCATTTCGATTTGCCACGGGAAAAGCGGTAGCCGGAGGAGATAAGGGCTGGTGCTGACAGCTTGGAGTTCGCCTCCTAGGATGGGACCTTGTGGACAGTCTCCCTTGAAGTCAAGGGTTAAAGGACAGTCCGCGGTCAGCAGAGTGTGGAGGCAGAACCCGGTTGATTTGAACCATAGCTCTAGTGTAGAGTAGTTAGCCGAGTATCAGGGACTATTCTCCGGAGATTTAGAATACCTAGACAGAATTCACATATAACAAATTTGGGGGCTCGTGTCCGGGATCTTAAAAGAACTCCCACGGGAGGCTCTGAATGATTCCGGGACACTGTGACACACACAGATGTTTGAGCAAACGATGTGAATAGGTGGCGCTCACAATAAAGTAAAAGGTTGAAGTTTTGATAAGGTAACAGGTAGAAGTTTTTATTTTGAGTCGGACAACTCCGTGCATGGATCAAGGTAAGAACCTTCTCTGGTATTTGGGGTTTTCGCAGGATTATTGAGAGAAGTGACTACTGCCTTGTCGACTCCATGGTTGTGACAGGTAACCGGGAAATTAAGGGTTAACTAGGTAACCGGGATAAAAAGGGTTGACTAAGTAACCGGGATATAGAAGATAGGTTAACCTGAAGACCAACCATGGGTGGCCAATGTTCCGGGTCGAAAAAGGAACGGGAAGACAAAACCTCGAAAATTCCCCCTGATAAATTCTACAGAGATTGTGGAGAGCGGAAGAGATTAGTTACAAACTGATAGTGTTGAACCCCGTTTCTGGATGGTCCCTATTATCTTTACATAAAAGCAGTATAAGGGGGACAACTGAAGTTTATTTTTACCAGCAGCTTGCAGTAAGACCGGCAAAGAGAGAGAGAGAGAGAGAGAGCGAGAGAGTGCGAGAACAGCTAACGAAACATTTAACCCTTTGTGATTTGGTTTGAATGCACATTTGTTTGTTGGTGATTGAATGAGGAAGTTTTATTCACTGGAGCTTGAGTTCCAGGCTTGTTTTAAATGTGATTTTTATGTAAACTTAACATGATTTTTTTCAATATGTGAAGGACAGTTGAAGTTTCAGTTCAACAGTAGGCTGTCGAAAAAAGACGATAACTTCCATGGTTATTATCGGAGACCTTGGATTCAGCCATTAGAATTTTTTTTAACTTGAATTGACAAATTATTGTAAGACAGCTCTGATTATTTTACGACCTAAAGTATTATAATTGAGAAATGATTGGTCAGGAGTACATAAGAAAACTAATTTTGGATCTAAATTAGGGTACTAAATCTGGGTGATTACAGTGGATTTCAAAATTGGGAACTGTATGCATTTTACATTTTAAATATTAAATACTGAATAAATGGACATAAATATATAAATATGTTTACAAGTTAGAAACAGGCTTTAAAGTTAGTGAAGCATGAATTAATAAATTGGTGTTTGAGGATATGAGAAGCTAGGAACATTGCAATATTTCTTAAAAAAAGAGAAGAACGTAACGACTAAAGTGCCGATAGGGGACAAGGAGATTAGGTTTGTGTGTGACCCCCTCACCAGTGGGGAGATCGGAACATTTAAAAGGAAATGACGGTCCTGGTTGAGAATCCGATAGGATTGTCAGAACAAATTAATTTATTTTTGAGGCCCAGTCTGTATATGTGGGCTGAGTTAATGTATATTTTTGAATATACTATTTACTGGGGGAGAAAGGAGACTTATATGGGGATACTGGATAGGGAAAGTGTTAATTGAGACTTTTAAAAAAAAACTAGTAGCAGCGCCGGTATTGAGCTTGCCGGACAATTTGGCATGAGAGGGGGATGGTTAGGGGTGAGGACAAATATCCCCTTCAGAACCCTAACTGGGACCACCACAATATAGAAGGGATAATATGTCAGACTTGCGAAATTTGATAATCCAAGGGATACAAACTTGCATCCCCAAACAGCAAAATTTAGCCAAGGTTTTCGACCTGAGGCAGGGAAAGGACGAGTCTCCCTGTGCATTCTTACGCAGATTAAGGGAGTCAGTTAGGAAATGTTCGGGTATAGACCCAGATGGGGAAATAGGATGAGGGATGGTAAAGGTTCACTTCGTGACAAAGGCATGGCCTGATATCTAGAAGAAGTTACAGAAGATAGAGGACGGGAGCGGTAGAAATGAGTCGGAGTTGTTACAGGAGGTTCAGAAGGTATTTGTATAGAGAGGCATAATGGCGGAGGAACGGAAGGCTAAGATAATGGTAGCAGTAGTAAGGGAGGACTGTATGAAGGACAAAAGGAAGTCGCGGAAAGGATAATGGAAGTTGGCGGAAGGGTGGTGAAGAGAAGTGGAATGTGAATAGGGAAAGGAGTCGGATAAATAAGGTGGATATCTAAATCTAAATATTTATGTCTGTGTGGGCCGGCCCGATAGGATCTCTGTGTGTAAATTTGATTGTGAAAAATTAAGTAGTCTCTGTGGATGTGAGAATTTGTGTTTGTGTATGGATCTTTTTGTGTGGAATTCTCTGCGAACATCTGTGTGGAGAGAGAGAGAATCTAGCAGAAGGCTTCTCAGCTAACAAGCAGTTTAACACTTTGTGCTCTGGCTTGAATTCATCTGTTTGTTAATGGTTTTATGTTTGAAACTTATTGTTTGTCATTTGATTCAGTGTGCTATTTTTGATTGTAATTTAATGAATGTTTAATGTTATTTTCTTTCATGATATGATTTTATTAGAACTTAACGAGGGAAAGGAGGACCATTCATGAGATTGAGTATGAGGTAGTAATAAGTTAGAACAATTCCAAATTCACATGAGGGGTGGTATCCACCTTCAGGAAAATGAGGCAGGGGAGCAGGGGCTCCGGGGGGGGCAAATATGCCCAGTTACACAGAGAGATAGGCTGCCGGTGAGGCAGGGGAGCAGGGGCTCCGGGGGGGGGGGGGGCAAATATGCCCAGTTACACAGAGAGATAGGCTGCCGGTGAGGCAGGGGAGCAGGGGCTCCGGGGGGGGGCAAATATGCCCAGTTACACAGAGAGATAGGCTGCCGGTGAGGCAGGGGAGCAGGGGCTCGGGGGGGGGGGGGGGGGGGGGGGGTGCAAATGTATCCAGTTACACAGAGAGATAAGCTGCCGGTGAGGCAGGGGGGGACAGAAACTCTGAGGGCAGATGCGAATTAATATGGGTAACTTGAGAGTAAGTTTCAGGACGTTGAGACAGTAAGTAGACTGTATTGCGCTGAGATTGTTCGTGGGGGCTATACAGCGCGTAGGGCTGCATTGAACAACTGTACGGGGGGGGAACAGCGGGAGGTAGGGAGCGGGAGCTCCGGGGGCGGATGCGCCCAGACACAGGGAAAACATTGCATTTGACAACTGCGATGTGCTTGAAAGAATTAAAATGTTACTGACAACCGACCCTGAACAGTTCCCTATGTAGAACAGTGACCTCCGGGGAAGGGGGGGTGATCTGCCACATGGGGACTGCCCAGGCAGTAGTACTGGAGACTGGGAATGGAGATAGTTGGGGAAAAGAGTTAGCACTTGAAGACCTGGTGGTCGAGGGGAGGTCGCTATGAGCTCCGACGCGCAGACACAGGAGACAATGACAGGCAGACATAGACAGAGAGACCAACACCGTATGAGAGAGAGAGAGAGAGAGAGAGAGCGATTGGCTGTGTGTCAGGACCTACAGAGAGCGAACGGAAGCTATTACATTTTGTTGTGTTTCTGGCTGAAAGTCATCTGTTCGTTAGTGCATGAATGTTTGAGTGTTTATCACCTAGAGCTTGACTCACGAGATATGTGTATATGTAAATATGTTGAGACCCTGGGCTTCGCTGTTTCTCATTTACTCCACCAGGGACTCCTGACTCAGACACCACCTCTGGATTTCGCTGTGCACACTATTGAACCCGGTGAAGGGGTTTTGATCAAACATTGACAACAGCAAACTCTCGAACTTGTGTGGGACGGCCCGTTCCTAGTACTCCTCACCACTGAACGGTGGAGAAAGGCTGGCAAAGGGCCAGTACCCTCTCCAGTTAAGAAAGGAGTCTGGACAGCCGAATCAACACGTGACCCACTAAAACTCAGACTGAAGAGACTTTGATTAACTGACTATACTGTGGCGACGTGAGTGCGGGGACTGTTTCTTCAGAATTGTATGTTAACCTTGTTTTGTGCTTTATTTTAATGTTTAAGTTCTTAGCACTAGTCAGAATTATGCTGCTATTCCTGTTACTTCTGAGTTTTGCTCATATATCTTTTTCAGATGTTGTGTTAATGATTTTTGTTTCGGAGTTTCCACAAGTTATAAAAATCGATGCTTGCAGCCTAGTACAATGCCCAGATGTAAATTTCAAAGGGAATATGTTTCCTCCCAAATATCTCTTCACACTATTCCGGACGTAAGGTTTGGGTCGCGAAAGCCACCGCCTGGTATCACTATCCATAGAGCCCCCTTCAGCCCAGCCCTAAACTGTTTTGACAGGAAGTGTCATCCGATATATCTCACCATTAAAAATACTTCCTCTGAAGACTCATTTCCCCGTAAAAATGGGTCCCAACTTCTTAGTAAAGATTTAAAGATAGAGATGACAGCGTATGGGAAGCGTTTTGTGGGCTGCTGTTTTCGAATTTGCGTAGGACGGGGACATCCTTTGGGATTCCTTGATTCTAAACTGCAGACTTTCACCCCTCACACTGATCCAAATTCACTGCAGGTTATAGAGGTTAAAGACCTGAGACAGACTCTTGAAATAGAAACGGGATACGGAAATGCAAATGCCTGGGTTGAATGGGTTAAATATACTGTAAAAAGCCTGAACAAAAGCAATTGCTATGCATGTGCCTCCGGTAGGGCAGTGTCTCAGGTGGTTCCCTTTCCGCTTGGGTGGGAGCGAAACAAACAGGGCATGGAATGTATGATAGCCCTATATCAGGATAAGACTGCATGGAAAAATCCGAATTGTACCTCCTTGTCTTTCATGTTCCCTCCTTTGGAGAAACGAAAGACACAAGCTCCCCCTGTATTTTCGGCTGCTGTTGGAAACCACACGTCGTGTGTGCACAGACAAGGTCGATCTCGCGATTTGAGGGAGCTGAGATTGTGTTCAGCAATTAAAAACGTTACTGAAGCGGAGGAAGGAAGAAACTACTCAGCTTTAAATGTTCCCCGAGCGGATCTGTGGTGGTAATGTGGAGGCAAAGTACTGAGACCCACCCTACCCCCAGATTGGAAGGGGATATGTGCAATTGTACAATTGGCAATTCCATTCACCTTGGCATTTGAGGGAGAACAGATAGTCGGGAGAAAGGGAAGGGATAAGAGATCGCTGTTACCGACTTCTTTTGATGATAAGATTTATCTTGATTCAATAGGGGTCCCTGGGGGGGTACCTGATGAGTTCAAAGCTCGTAACCAAATTGCAGCAGGCTTTGAGTCGTCCCTGTTCTGGTGGGTCACTATTAATAAGAATGTCGATTGGATAAACTACATTTATTATAACCAAGCACGATTTACTAACTATACTAGAGATGCAGTAAAGGGCCTGGCGGAACAACTGGATGCCACCAGTCGTATGGCTTGGGAGAATAGGCTGGCCTTGGATATGCACTTAGCTGAAAAGGTAGGTGTTTGTGCCATGATCGGCTCTCAATGTTGCACTTTTATTCCCAACAATACGGCCCCTGACGGCTCGGTCACCCGTGCCTTGGAGGGTCTCCAGGCGCTGGCCGAGGAAATAGCTGAGAATTCAGGTGTAAATACTGATTGGACTGGCTGGCTAGAGCGGTGGTTCGGTAAATGGAAGGGGGTGATGGTCTCAGTAGTGATTACACTTCTGGTGGTAACAGGGGTTTTAGTCGCTTTGGGCTGTTGTATAATTCCCTGTCTGCGTGGCCTGATTACCCGCCTTATTGAGACGGCCCTTATGAAGGGCGACCCGCGTACAGTAGTGGGCATTCACCTCCAAACTGATGCGGACGATCCTGAGGCTGATTGGGATAGACAGGCCATGATTATGCTGCAGAAATTACAGACTGTATAAAAAGACAGGGGGGATTGATATGGTTAATGTAATTTCTGCAGTTTCATGCATTCATATACACACACACACACACACACACACACACATTCTACTCATGCATTCACACACACCTAACACACACACACACACACTACACACTTTACACACACACACACACCTCTACACACACACACACACCTTACACATATACACACACACACACACCTCACACATACCCCCCCCACACACACACCTAACACACACACACACTACACACTTTACACACACACACATACACACACACCTCTACACACACACACACCTTACACATACACACACACACCTCACACATACCCCCCCCACACACACACCTAACACACACACACACTACACACTTTACACACACACATACACACACACACCTCTACACACACACACCTTACACATATACACACACACACACACACCCCTCACACATACCACACACACACACACACCTACACACACACTCCACACACACCTCTCACACACACACGCACACACACACATACACACACACTTCACACACACACTCTACACACCTCTCTCTCTCACACACACACACACTCTTGGTATGAGTGGGGTAATTTCTGTACTAAAACTAAGGTTTAATGAATAAAGGCTAAATTATGAGACTGATGTTCAGCTAGGCCATATGGAAGCATGAACTAGAAGTCACCTCTGTTATGCCAGGAACATGGTAACCTTGGGCAAGATACCAAGGAATGCTTTAGCTAGACACAGAGGGCAAAATACAATAGAAACTCTTTTATGACATGCAGATAACCAAGAAATGCTTTAACCAGCAGAATTGTTAAAACAATATAACATTTAATTATAACATTTAATTAAAGAATTGGCAGAGAAAAGCATGAAATGTTTTAACCAATGGAATTGTCACTAATGTTTTTGAATGTAAGAATAATGTATAAATATTAGTGCTATAAAATCTTTCGTCGCGATTCTTCCGAAGTCCTTTTTGGAAGACGCCCGAACTTGCAAGTTTGAATAAACATCTGTTGCTCGTTTGTGTGTCTCGCAGCATTTCGATTTGCCACGGGAAAAGCGGTAGCCGGAGGGGATAAGGGCTGGTGCTGACAGCTTGGAGTTCGCCTCCTAGGACGGGACCTTGTGGACAGTCTCCCTTGAAGTCAAGGGTTAAAGGACAGTCCGCGGTCAGCAGAGTGTGGAGGCAGAACCCGGTTGATTTGAACCATAGCCCTAGTGTAGAGTAGTTAGCCGAGTGTCAGGGACTATTCTCTGGAGATTTAGAATACCTAGACAGAATTCACATATAACAAAAGCATAAGGGACTGTTAGAGAATACAGAAGGATATAGATAGACTGGAGAGTTGGGCGGAAAAGTGGCAGATAGTTTTCAATCCAGACAAATGTGAGGTGATGCATTTAGGCAAGATTAATTCTAGAGCAAATTATACAATGAATGGAAGAGCCTTGGGAAAAGTTGATGAGCAGAGAGATCTTGGAGTGCAGGTCCATTGTACGCTGAAGGTTGCTGCAGAGGTAGATAGATTGGTCGAGAAAGCATATAGTACGCTTGCCTTCATTGGACGGGGTATTGAGGAGAAGAGCTGGCAAGTCATGTTAACATTGTACAAGACATTGGTTCGGCTGCATTTAGAATACTGTGTACAGTTCTGGTCGCCACATTACCAAAAGAATGTGGACGCTTTGGAGAGGGTGCAGAGAAGGTTTACAAGGATGTTGCCTGGTATGGAAGGTGCTAGCAATGAAGAAAGGTTGAGTGGTTAGATTTATTTTTATTAGAAAAAAGGAGATTGAGGAGGGACCTGATTGAGGTTTACAAAGTCATGAAGGGTATAGAAGGGTGGATAGATACAAGCTTTTTCCCGGGGTGAAGGATTCAATAACGAGAGGTCACACTTTCAAGGTGAGAGGTGGAAAGTTTAAGGTGGATCCACGCGGCAAGTACTTCACACAGAGGTTGGTGGGCGTTTAGAATGTGTTGCCAGCAGAGGTGGTAGAGGCAGGGATGGTTGATTCATTTAAGTTGCGTCTGGATAAATGCATGAGTAGATGGGGAGTAGAGGGATACAGCTGCTTAGGAATAGACCGATAGGTTTAGACAGTACATTTGGATCAGCTCAGGCTTGGAGGGCTGAAGGGCCTGTTCGTGGGCTGTAAATTTTCTTTGTTCTTTCTTTGTTCTTCTTTATCCTATCTACCTGCGACCTTCAAGGAGCTATGAACCTGCATTCCAAGGTCTCTTTGTTCAGCAACACTCCCTAGCACCTTACCATTAAGTGTAAAAGTCCTGCTCAGATTTGCTTTCTCAAATGAAGCACCTCACATTTATCTGAATTAAACTCCATCTGCCACTTCTCAGCCCATTGACCCATCTGGTCAATATCCTGTTGTAATCTGAGGCATCCCTCTTCGATGTCCACTGCACCTCCAATTTTGATGTCATCTACAAACTTACTAACTGGACGTCTTATGCTCACATCCAAATCATTTATGTAAATGAGAAAAAATAGAGGGTCCAGCACCTGATTCTTGTAGCACTCCACTGGTCACAGGCCTCCAGTCTGAAAAACAGCCCTCCACCACCACCCTTTGAGCCAGTTCTGCATCCAAATGGCTAGTTCTCCCTGTATTCTGTGAGAGCTAACCTTGCTAACCACTGTGCTCCGTTGTGACAATATATTGTGATCGCTCTTCCCAAAATTCCCATCACGTGTTTCTCTGTCCATAAAGCACGTGAAACTAAGGAGTCAATATTTCAGAAATTTAACTGGGAAGAAATGCGTAACATAAACAGATATATTTTAATCATCTACATTCCATGGGGAACCTTGTCGAAAGCCTTACTGATGTCCAGATAAATCACATCTACTGCTCTGTCCTCATCAATCCTCTTTGTTACTTCTTCTTCTCTGTTATTTCACTGGGTTTTGTTCCCTGAGTATTTGAGGCTGTGCAGTAATATTGATGATGTTGCTGTGTGAAGGATTGACAATGTAGATCCAGTTTATTAGTGTAAGAGATCTTTGAATCTTAAGATGGCATCTTCTCAGACCATGTGTAGTGAATGGGGAGGGATCCTCGGGCAGACTCACAGGAGACTGTCACTGAACCTCCAGAACATGAGACATTTGTTGGGGATAAAATTCCAAGTTGGTGAGTGGAGACAGCTTCTGTGGGAAAGAAACAACTATTGAGAAATTGAATGTAACCGAAACATCAAATACTCCCAAAACTTTGTCAAGTTTCTTCCGGGATTAAATAATGACCAGTCATCTCAACAAAGAGTAATAAAAAATATCACTGAGACCTTTACCGTCAGAGATGTGCAGCTTTACAGTAAACATTGGGTCAAGGGCAGGAGGCTCAACCCCACATCTGTACCATCCTGCATTTCCCCATTAAAAATTCTTCACTGTGACAAGAAATATTCCTTGTGTTTGGTTATCAGTGATTGATGTTCTGGCCAATTTATTGTTGCTAGAACATCAGAACAACGACTCCAAACGTGACTCCAATGTTTAATATTTGATTGGTACCACTGTGCTCCGTCGTGACAATATATCATGATCGCTCTTCCCAAAATTCCCATCACGTGTTTCTCTGCCCATAAAGCACCTGAAACTGAGGAGTCAATATTTCAGAAATTTAACTGGGAAGAAATGCATAACATAAACAGATTCATTTTAATCAGCTACATTCCATCCAGTATGTGATGAAGGTAATCATTAATATAAATGCTTATCAGAGCCTCAGGGTGTTCCAAATTCCCAGGGAATGATTGAAACAGTCGAGATATTTTCTTATCCCACTGGTCAAGTTTTGGGACAATCTTGAAATTGGGTTTGTGCTGCCCGCTGTGGGCTCTAACTCCACCGTGTGTGACATCATCAAAATGTTGCCCCGCCCCCCTGGAGAGCAGCCTGAGTGACAGGCCTGGATTGGAGTTGGCTGGGGATCAGTGTGAAGGAGGGTACAGGTGCTGAAGGGTCCTTACTTCGACTGGAGAAGGAGGGTTTCATCCAGGGAGGAGAGGGGAGTGTGTGGACTCATTGTGGGCTCAGGGGCTGCATTTTCAGGGCTCAAGGGGCAGATACAACAGGTGACCCAGGAAGATGATGAGAGACCTCAAATGGGAGAGGAAGAGAATTAAAGTTCAGCAAAGGATGGTTCACGATGGGAGAGAGAGATCAATGTGAAGGATCTTGAGGGCAGAAAAGGCAGGATTGTTGTCAGTGTACAGATAGTAAAATAACAGCAGTAATTTACTGATTATTCTCTCCTCTCCTGTGAACAATGTGCCCCTGAGTCTTGAAATTCCCCATCTCAGGGAAAAGACAACTGCCATCAACTCTATCTATATCTCTCAGTCTTTTATACACTTCTATCAGGTCACTTCTCAACTTCCTACGCTCTTCTGAACTCCAGCAAGTCCAAGCCCAAACTATACACAACATGCAACTAAAGATGTTTCACAAGAGATAATCCTGTATCTTAGATTTAATCCAACCACCATTAAATATCATGGACTAACCCTATTTACTGTTCATCAACACTGAGTTTGTCTTCTGCCAGGGACGTCAGAGGGCATCCTTCCCCACATGATATCAATGGCTCAGATTAATGCCAGCATGATGGATTGGTGGTGTCAAATCTACCCAAGATATCCCAGATCATATCCGGCATTACAAGATTGAAGACTTCCTTCTCTTGACCATAATAGAGCAATCAATCAGAAACACACTTCTGAAAAGTATTGTAAGTGCTTTCCATCATGATCTTAGTTCCAGTTAAATGCCCTATTCAGAACTTGACTAAGAAATGGTCCTTTCTCATTCTCACTAATGCTGTGTGTCAGGGTTGCAACTGGATCATGGCAGCCACTTTTAAAGATGGCACCTATCTCTTGAATTGGGAAACACACTCTGTAATTCTAAGACACCCTGTATTCTTGTCCAAAATCAAGTCTCCCTGGTCCTTTACTTACACTTTTAGCATCAACATCTTGAGCTGTTCCATTGTTCTGCCTTTCTTTCCCTTCAAAGTTTACCCAATTTTAAGGTGTTCCTTGTTTCTGAAGTCTTTGACAGCTCTCACCCTCATTTATCTTCTTTTCTGAAGCTGGCAGGTCATCCTGTGGGTTTATCAATTACTGGCATCAGGTACCTCTAAATGATGCCCACTGTGCTGCCATTGTGGTGTGAGATGAGGCTGACCATGGAACGGAGGTCTGCACTATGGTCTTCCTGTACGTCTCTCTAAGGCTCCGTTTGGCACTGTCCCTGTACTATTCAATTGGTTGGCTGTCCTTATCTACTCTGATAGTAATGTGGAGATAGTCACGGTAAAGCAATTCCAACTCTTTATTCACAAAATATATACTACAGCAATCTAATACAGAGAGCTGCTTCTCCATCTCAGATTCTCTCTCTGAGTGTTCTCTCAATATCATAATTAGATCATCAGTTACGCCACTAACTGACTGACATTAACCGTTTGCTCCCACTTCCTTCTCAGATACTAGAAAGCAGATGAACTCCTACTTCCCCAGATTAAACTGCACCTTGCACACAGATTTGGCCATTGACTCTTTCCTTATGTACCTCAGGGTTCTCAATTGGATGATCAGAATGAATGGGGGAGCAGTGTCAAAAGGCCAAATGGCCCACTCCTGCTCCTATCTTCAATGTTTCTACAGACATTGCTGCTCGCCCTCTCCCCCCACCCCCCACACAATTTTGCATCCTGGAATGGCTGGGTGATCCCCTGCTGCCTTTGCTGTGAAGTTGATCAGTGACTCGAATGGCCCCAATTTGAAATGAAGGCCACTCAGATCTTGATGCTGCAGCTACAGCAAGGATCAAGAAGCCTGACGCTATTCCGAACAAATAATCCACTTGATGTGTCATTTGTAACTTCAGAAAGATTTCAGAAATTTCTCACATGGTTAGTTAAATAGTGTGTTTCATCCTGAGGACATGGAAGGATTGATATAAATACAAGCTTTTTTTCTTTACGATATCTGTGAGCAATGTTTTTTTGAAATACTTACAAGGTGCTCAGAATAATTATAAATTAATATCATTATAAATTAATTATAACCTTCACCTTATATTGTCTTGTAGACTACACTGTGACCGAAACAGCACAAACTCCCAAAGAATAAAGACCAGCCAACAGACCTCATTCCAGACAGTGGGAATGCAGAAACTCTCCCTCCAATGCCATTCTTATTTCATTCTTTGGTTTCTCGAGCAGCCTTTAGTCACAGTGTCCTGCTTCAATTTTCTTTAATAATTGAGGGAACATATTTAGGGCGGCACGGTGGCACAGTGGTTAGCACTGCTGCCTCACAGCGCCAGAGACCTGAGTTCAATTCCTGCCTCAGGCGACTGACTGTGTGGAGTTTGCACGTTCTCCCCGTGTCTGCGTGGGTTTCCTCCGGGTGCTCCGGTTTCCTCCCACAGTCCAAAAATGTGCAGGTTAGGTGAATTGGCCATGCTAAATTGCCCGTAGTGTTAGGTAGGGGGTAAATGTAGGGGTATGGGTGGGTTACGCTTCGGCGGGTCGGTGTGGACTTGTTGGGCCGAAGGGCCTGTTTCCACACTGTAAGTAATCTAATATGGCTTGAAATTGTGTTGCTGGAAAAGCGCAGCAGGTCAGGCAGCATCCAAGGAGCAGGAGAATCGACGTTTCCGGCATGAGCCCTTCTTCAGGAATGAGGAAAGTGTGTCCAGCAGGCTAAGATAAAAGGTAGGGAGGAGGGATTTGGGAGAGGGGCGTTGGAAATGCGATAGGTGGAAGGAGGTCAAGGTGAGGGTGATAGGCCAGAGTGGTGGTGGAGGCGGAGAGGTCAGGAAGAAGATTGCAGGTTAGGAAGGCGGTGCTGAGTTCGAGGGATTTGACTAGATAAGGTGGGGGGGAGGGGAAATTAGGAAACAGGAGAAATCTAGGTTCATCCTTTGTGGTTGGAGGGTTCCTAGTCGGAAGATGAGGCCTACTGCGAAACATATGGCTTGGGCAATCTGCTTCAAACTGATTGCTCTCCAACTCTGATTCTACACATTTCTCATTCTTGCATGAGGAGAAACACGTTAGAACTCACATACAGGTATCCACTGCTTTTCAAAAGTTCACTTTACACCACTTCACTTTTACAAAAGACCTACATTAGGACCTGTTTTCGCTAAATGAAAGAAATCCAGAGAGGATTATTGTTTTCATGCAAAAAGGTGAATTTTTTCCCAAATAAATGAATGTTTCTTCACTTTACACCATTTTGGCTTTCGAAGAGTTTCATAGGAACGCTCTACTTTGGGACAGCAGGGGATACCTGTACATTGATTGACTTATTGTTGTCACATGTACCGAGACACAGTGAAAAGTGTTGTTTTGTGTGTTGTGTAGGCGGATTGTACCATACAAAGTGCATCATGGGAGCAAAACACGTGCGAAATACAGTGTTACAGCCATAGAGAAGGTGCAGAGAGAGAGAGGTCAACACTAACATGTGAGAGGTCAGTGCAAAAATCTGATAACAGCGGGAAAGAAGCTGTTCTTGAAAGTACTCAGACATGCATTCAATCTTTTATATCCTTTGCCTGAAGGAAGACGGGTGAAGAGAGTTTAACCGAGTTTGGGAAGGGTCTTTGATTATATTGGTTGCTTCCCTGAGACATCAGGAAGTATAGATGGAGTGAATGGATGGGAGGCTGGTTTGTGTGATGGACTGGGCTATGGTCATGACTCTCTGTAGTTTCTTAAAGTCTTGGACAGAGCATTGCCACACCACACTGTGATGCATCTGGATAGGATGCTTTCTAAGGTACTTTCTTTTACAATCTCTGTCCTTCCCCCAGGACCCAAACCACAGCTGGTGACAGCGGTCTCTGCACAATGTGACATCCTCTTTAACCACAAAGGGATTTCCTGAGTCACTTCCTCTTGCCTCGGTTGTTGCCATGGTTCAGGTGACCGCACATACCAGCTGTGCTTTGTTCTACAAGGCAGCAGAGTGAGGGCAGGTTTGCTTTCAATTGTATTATCTCTCTAATACAGGGACTAATATCGGTAATATAATTACGGTGCGATCTGCCTGTAGGGAACACAAAACAACAATTGACACATGCACCGAACTACAGTGAAAATAACAATAAATATATCAAAATTTATGAAATTAAATAAATCAGATAAATAAAGCCTGAAGTCAGCAGGGAAATGGCTGCCCCAGCAAGCATGAAGACTAATTGCTCACTGGGAGAGCTTGCAGCTACTGTGGGTTGCTACAGCCTAGTTTGCGAGCACTCTCTACTCTGCAGGCACCCTGCCTCTATTCCTGATTCAGGGCTTTGGCCTGAAACATCGATTTTCCTGCTCCTCGGATGCTGCCTGACCTGCTGTGCTTTTCCAGCACCACTCTAATCTAGACTCTGGATTCCAGCATTTGCAGTCCTTGTTTTTACCTAGTTTGTGACTGGAGTTGGAAATGTTGGCCTCAGAAGGTGTATGTTCTTCTTCATGGCATGCAATGCTTTGATGTTGAAGTAATTTTCTCAGAGTAGCTCTGGCATCCTTGAGTTATAAATTGATAACTTGTTCCCTTGATGTTTTTACTGAGCTGTAAGGAACACAGAAAAGTGCCTTCGAGCAGTTATTTCTGGACTGTTTTTCACTTAATCTTATTCTTCTGAACCTCCTCCGAACCCTCTCCACAATCTTTCTCATTTTCCACTGTCACCCTCGTTATATCTTGCTCTAACTGCTCCAATTTGGATAATCAAACTCACTATCAATAATTCTCTGGTATTTGCCAATTCTATTCTAGCTCCTGGTTTTACTTAAGGCCTATTCCACATGTATTTACCCAGATGTTGTAGACTACTGCAGTCAATGAGCTGTTTGTAGAGCCAGAACATCTCTGCAGGTGCTATAGAATCATGGAGATGTACAGCGCGGAGACAGACCCTTCGGTCCAATTTGCCCATGCCGACCAAATATCCCAACCCAATCTAGTTCCACCTGCCAGCACTCAGCCCATATTCCTCCAAATCCTTCTTATTCATACACCCATCCACTTGCCTTTTAAATGTTGTAATTGGCAGTGCATTCCCCTCACACACTGCCGTCTGTATGAAAAGGTTGCCCCTTAGGTCCCTTTTATATCTTTCCCCTCTCATCCTAAACCTCGGCCCTCCAATTCTGGACTCTCTGAACCCAGGGAAAAGACTTTGTCTATTTATCCTATCTATGCCCCTCATGATTTTATAAACCTCTGTAAGATCACCCCTCAGCCTCCGACGCTCCAGGGAAAACAACCTGAGCTGATTCAGCCTTTCCCCATAGCTCAAATCATCCAACCATGGTAACATCCTTGTAAATTTTTTCTAAACCCTTACAAGTTTCACAACGTCCTTCTGAAAGAAAGGAGACCAGTCTTACCTTTCTTGACCTGTTCAAAGTCTGTCCTATTTAGCATGTTGGTAGTGCCACTTCTATGGTAGAAGTTATTGTCAAGGTAGGAACGCAGGACATCTTCCCCAGGGCTGTGCTGTGGTTACTCTACCTAATACTGCCATGGATAGATGCATGTACAGTTGATAGGTTGGAAAGGGTGAGGGCAAGTGTGTTTTTCCTCTTGTTGATTCCCTCACCACTTGCCACAGATCCAGTCCAGCAGCCATGGCCTTTAGGACCTGACCAGCTCAATCAATAATGTTGTTGCTGAGCCTCTTTTGGTGATGGATACTGGAACCCGCCCCCACCCAGAGTGTAGTTTGTACCCTTGCCAACCTCAGTGTTTCCTTCTGTTGTTGTTCAACATGGAGGAGTACTGATTCATCAGCTGAGGAGAGAGACAATGTGGCAACCAGCAGGAGGATTCCTTTCCCATGTTTAACCTGCAGCCATGAGACTTCACAGGGCCCAGAGACAGTGTTGAGAATTCCCAGGGCAACTTCCTCCCAATTGTGTACTGAGTTTTCATCGATTTTTTTAAAATTCCAAATATATTTTATCGAATTCCATGGCAGTATTCAAACATGGGTCCCCAAAGCATTCATTGAATTTCGAGTTTAATAGTTTAGTAATAATACCATTTGGTCATTGCCTCCCCAAATGTCTGATACTATCTGTTACATTTAGGAGCTTAACTGTTTCAGTTCCTTAAAACAGAAAATCAGGCAATTGTGAGGAATTTTCAGATAGCTTATTGTACTTATTAAGAACCAACAGTACAGATCTGATACATTGGCTAATTGGATAAAAGAAAAGAGCAGACAACACATGACCATTGAAGATGATTCACTTCCATCAAGGAACAATTAGACATTGGTACAGAGTGTGTCAATCTCTTTAACGTTGAGCAGGCAGCAGCTTGTTCTCTGAGCAAAGTGTTCCTGAACTCTCTCCTGGGTGTTTCCTCAATCCTTGTGGAAGTTTTTTTACCTTTCACTCATCAGGACATTCACGAGAAATATAAAAGGATAACATCTTTTTAACTGTCTCAGAAGGCTGTGATGATTTGTTCGCAGATGGAAGCGTTATCAGTGAAAATACACCAGATAATGATGATTGACTATTAACTGCCAAGTTTTGCTTACATTTCTACCAAGCAAATTGACAATGATTGGACAGAACATTGCACTGTATAATTAATAAAATAATAGCTATCACTTCTTTAAAGAAAAAGAAGGCACAGTGCAGATGTATTTTCTTTCTATCAACAAATAGAGCGCTGATTTATGTCAATATATGTCAATTCTCATGTGGACATCTACACCACACTGTATGTGGAACTGAACAATTTAAAATTAGTTGTCAGAGATGCTCTTTGTACACACAGAATTATGTTACAACTGTTGTGCAGTTGTGGAATCACATGTAATGTTGGATATAGTTTTTTGATGTTTGCAAGCCTGGGCTGGTCAGGACAGTCAGTACGTTGTAAAAACAATGACTGCAGATGCTGGAAACCAGATTCTGGATTAGTGGTGCTGGAAGAGCACAGCAGTTCAGGCAGCATCCAAGGAGCAGCGAAATCGACGTTTCAGGCAAAAGCCCTTCATCAGGAACAACTGAAGGGATTTGCTATTTCATATGATCCACAATATGTCATAGAGTCATAGAGATATACATCACAGAAACAGAACCTTCAGTCCAACTCATCCAAGCTGACCAGATATCCTAACCTAATCTATTCCCATTTGCCAGCACTTTATCCATATCCCTCTAAACTCTTTCTACTCATATACCCATCCAAATGCTTTTGAATGTTGTAATTGTACCAGCCTCCACCACTTCCTCTGGCAGCTAATTCTATGCACGCACCACTCTCTGTGTGAAGAAGTTACCCGTTAAATCCCTTTTAATTTTTCCTATTTCAGCCAAAACAAAAGGTGGTGGACCCATCACAGATCCTTGTGGCACTCCACTGGTCACAGGCCTCCAGTCTGGAAAGCAATCCTCCTCCACCACTATCCTCTGTCTTCTACCTACAAGCCATTTCTGTACCCAAATGGCCAGTTCTCCCCATATTCCATGAGATCTAACCTTGTGAACCAGTCTGCCAAGAGGAACCTTGTCGAATGCCTTCATGAAGTCCATATAGATCATGTCCACCATTCTGCCCTCATCAATCCTCTTTGTTACTTCTTCGAAAAACTCAAATACTACATACTTAGTATAACACCGACATTGTAATTCATATTCCACATGATTTATTTGTGTAAGAACATTTTCAGAAAACCATTTTTTGACTTGATGGTAGCATCCTGCTTGTGATGCTTCTCATGAAGTCAGCTCTCTACACAAGAGGGGAACCTTTCTGTTAGTGAGTGTCCTACTCAGTAAGTTCAACATTTTCCAGGGCTAGTGTAAATATGGAAATCAGCATCAAATGATCTGAAGACAAATTTGGGATCTGTCCTCACATGTAAGCAGATAAATTAATTTACCTTACAAAATGCCCATGGGAGCATTTAACTTTGGAAATACCTGCTGTCAGAGGAGGGCATTCGTTGAGTTCAAGAAAAATGAAAATTGCATTCACTGTGACACCAACCCACTGCCAGGTTATAGTCAGGGTAGTCCTTGCTGCACCATTCATTTTTACTCGACAGTGTGAGGACGAGAAGTGGAGTTGGAGGTAACAACACAAATCGTTGAAGAATTTCTCAAAATAGGGTTGTGCTTCACAGATGAAATCAAATTGCAAAGTAAGAAGAAGAAATGTTCATCACAAATCCACATGAATAGATTTTTTAACATTTAACATTAGCATAAATTGCCATTTCAGATTCTGGTGGATTCTCTGTTGTTGAAGAGACCACATTGTCCTCTGGAAGCTGGCTCTGAACCAGGGCATTGCCCCTGTTAGCTGAACAACTTGATGTCTCACCACTCCGTGCTGATGACTTCTTTTGAAAGTGTACATCTGCATATATGACTCCATTTGTAGTATTCTTGAAATGGACAGTTCCTTCACTCTGTCTTGACCTGATTTGACTGTGAATACTTGAATATACAATGTTCTCTTCTGCTCTTACTATTTGCTAAAACAAAAACACAAAGTTTGAATTCATTTTTGATTAACGGTGATTTGTGTTACTATGAAAGGAAATCTATTTTTGGATTATCATAAATTAATTGACAAACTGTTACAAGTTTTATAAGCTATCCAGCGATAAAACAAACAATTCGGTCTGGTAATTTCATCGACACAAACCTGTTCACATTAGTCTTCATTTAAAACAATGGTATGTGCTTTCAGTCCTTTCCAGCTCGTGTGCTGATGTGAAGTGGCAGTTAGGCAGTGTGGCAGTCAGTGTCGACAACAGCATCTTTATTCACAAAGGGATACACTGACAGACTAAGTGAATGGGCAACATTGTGACAGGTGGAGTTCAATGTCAAGCAAGTGTGAGTTTGTCCATTTTGGAATGAGAAAGGATCAATCAGGATACTTTCTGGATGACATGAAGTTAAATATCATGGATGACAAAAGAAATCTGGGTGTTCAAAGATCTTTAAAATATCAAGTAAATCATCAGGGAAGCTAACAGAATGCTGGTAGTGTGGCCGAGCGGTCTAAGGCGCTGGATTAAGGCTCCAGTCTCGACAGGGGCGTGGGTTCGAATCCCACCACTGCCATTTCTACTGATCAGCTGCAACGTCACAGCATTGTTAAAATGCTGTTTCCATTCCCGCTGTACTTCTGTTCACAAAAAAATTTGATTTGCTTCCCGGGGAATTAACTGTGGAGTGGGAAAGTGCCAAATTGTCTATGCTGTCTTGATCGTGTTCGCCTCCCGCGTGGAAAATTGCAAACAGCTCTACTGTTAGTGGGCGGCACGGTGGCACAGTGGTTAGCACTGCTGCCTCACAGCGCCTGAGACCCGGGTTCAATTCCCGACTCAGGCGACAGACGTGTGGAGTTTGCACGTTCTCCCTGTGTCTGCGTGGATTTCCTCCGGGTGCTCCGGTTTCCTCCCACAGTCCAAAGATGTGCGGGTCAGGTGAATTGGCCATGCTAAATTGCCCGTAGTGTTAGGTAAGGGGTAAATGTAGGGGTATGGGTGGGTTGTGCTTCGGCGGGTCGGTGTGGACTTGTTGGGCCGAAGGGCCTGTTTCCACACTGTAAGTCTAATCTAAATGCTGACCTTTATGTCTAGGGTGGCACAGTGGCTCAGTGGTTAGCACTGTCGCTTCACAGCGCTCAGGACATGGATTCGATTCCCACCTCAGGCAACTGTCTGTGTGGAATTAGACACATTCTCCCAGTGTCTGTGTGAGTTACCTTTCAAAGTCTAAAGATGTGCAGGCCAGATGAATCGGCCATTTTAAGTTGCCCATAGTGTTAGGTGCATTAGTCAGAGGAAAATGGGTCAGGGTGGATTCCTCTTCGAGGGTTGGTGTGGACTTGCTGGACCAAAGGGCTGGTTTCCACACTAGAGGGAATCTAACTTAATTTGGAGGACAAGGATGCAGAAGTGGTGCAGCACTTACACAAAATCCTGATTAGTTCCCACTTGGAGACTCTGAGCAGATCTTGCCACTCTACCTCCGGAAGGCTATTTTGGCGTTGGAGGGAATACAACGTAGGTTTACAAGAACATGACCTAGAAGTTTGGGGTTAAGTTATGAGGAGGTTTGCAGAAATTTATGCCTGTTTTCTTTCAAATTTAGAAAGGTAGTTGGTGATCTGATTGAAATCTCAGGATATTAAAAGGACAAAGCTGGGTAGATAAAGATTAACAATTCCCACTATTTGAATTAGTGGGGATTGGATTAGATTCTCTACAATGTAGGGATAAGTCCTTTGGCCCAACAAGTCCACACCGACCCTTCAAAGAGTAACTCACCCAGATCCATTCTCCTCTGACTAATGCATCTAACACTATGGGCAATTTAGCATGGCCAATTCACCTAGCCTGCACATCTTTGGACGGTGGGCAGAAAACAGAGCACCTGGAAGAAACCCACGCAGTCATGGGGAGAATGTGCAAACTCCACACAGACAGTCACCTGAGGCTGGAATCGAACCTGGGGTTCCTACTGCTTTGAGGCAGCAGTGCTCATCACTGAGCCACTGTGCCACCCTTAATGTGAGAATTAGGGCCAGACCATTTGGGAGAAATATTTAAAATCACTTCTATATACAAAGGGTGGTGGGTATTTGGAATTCTGATTGAAGAAGCCCAAGTGAAGGATGAAAACATGCAACTCATGCAAAGAGGAGTGAGGATGCGTCATGAGTCGTCATGGTGACTAGTGGAAGTAGATATTGGGGGAGAGTAGCATGAGGATTGATAGTATTTTCTTTTCCTTAATGTTTTTCTGATTTTCTATGATTACATTGAACCCGACAGAAACAGATACAAATGCAGGTTGAAAAGTGTCAGCAAATACAAAGTCATGATTAAGTGCTTAACTAAGTCTAATTTTTAATCGTAAAGATGACTCAAATTCTTTTTATGCCCATCAATTAGAATGTTCAAAGTTTCACCAAGCTAGAAGCTAGTTCAGTCAGTAGCATGGACACTTTGAAGCAGAATCTCAAGAAAGACAAGAGACAAAAGAGTGAGAAGCTTCTGTTGTTCGGGTTAGTTGGAGATGGGTGGGGGGAATGTAGGTGTTGAGTGTCCAGCAGGGACCAGGTGTTCTGATTGGCCTGTTTCTGTGCTGCTAGTTCATTATGTTAATTTATGATTATGATTCAAAAAATTCAAACTTGATCTCCTTACCTGATTCTCAAAAGCATTATCTGTTCCAGCACCTACACCATCTTTACCTGAAAAATTACACCATAATTGAAATACCTGGAATAGGGATGATGGATATTTTAAAAAGGCAAAACTGATGACATGTTGCAGCCTGACATTGATTTGCTCTCTTATTCTTCTTAAATTCTGTGTGTGAAGGCATTAGCGTTAGCTAACCTGTTTGGCTGCTGTGTTATGAACATCCTTCCTTTCCATCAACCCAGGATTTCATGTGAAGAGGCAGGGATGCTGTTATTGCCTTACAAGACCTCCGATTCATCACCATACACAGGCAAATAAAATTTTATATTTTGTTGCGAAGGGATCAGTGTATCATATGGGGAAGCAGTGAATCCATGTGCCGTGCTGTTTGTAGTGTTGGGCTCCGCGAAGGGCCCACTTATCCTTGGGTTCGCTATTCTGGATGGAAATTGTTTTACAGGGAGGGCTTGAGTAGGATGAGCTTATATTCCCTGGCGTTTTGATGATTGAAAAGTAACAACATTGAAATGTCTAAAATTCTGAAGGAACTTAGAATCATAGCATCAATGATATCTGCAGTGGGGAAGCAGGCCATTTGGCCCATTGAGTCTGCACCAACCCTCCGAAGACCATCCCACCCAGACCCATGCATCCTTCTCTATTACTGTACCTCTGAAAATCCCATGGGTAATCCATTCAGCCTGCACATACCTGGACAATGAAACATGCTGCAAATGTGTTGCTGGTCAAAGCACAGCAGGTTAGGCAGCATCTCAGGAATAGAGAATTCGACGTTTCGAGCATAAGCCCTTCATCAGGAATAAGAGAGAGAGAGCCAAGCCGGCTGAGATAAAAGGTAGGGAGGAGGGACTAGGGGGAGGGGCGATGGAGGTGGGATAGGTGGAAGGAGGTCAAGGTGAGGGTGATAGGCCGGAGTGGGGTGGGGGCGGAGAGGTCAGGAAGAGGATTGCAAGTTAGGAGGGCGGTGCTGAGTTGAGGGAACCGACTGAGACAAGGTGGGGGGAGGGGAAATGAGGAAGCTGGAGAAATCTGAATTCATACCTTGTGGTTGGAGGGTTCCCAGGCGGAAGATGAGGCGCTCCTCCTCCAGCCGTCGTGTAGTTGTGTTCTGCCGGTGGAGGAGTCCAAGGACCTGCATGTCCTCGGTGGAGTGGGAGGGGGAGTTAAAGTGTTGAGCCACGGGGTGATTGGGTTGGTTGGTTCGGGCGGCCCAGAGGTGTTCTCTGAAGCGTTCCGCAAGTAAGCGGCCTGTCTCACCAATATAGAGGAGGCCACATCGGGTGCAGCGGATGCAATAGATGATGTGTGTGGAGGTACAGGTGAACTTGTGGCGGATATGGAAGGATCCCTTGGGGCCTTGGAGGGAAGTGAGTGTGGAGGTGTGGGCGCAAGTTTTACATTTCCTGCGGTTGCAGGGGAAGGTGCCGGGGGTGGAGGTTGGGTTGGTGGGGGGTGTGGATCTGACAAGGGAGTCACGAAGGGAGTGGTCCTTGCGGAACGCTGATAGGGGAGGGGAGGGAAATATATCCTTGGTGGTGGGGTCCGTTTGGAGGTGGCGGAAATGGCGGCGGATAATACGTTGTATGCGCAGGTTGGTGGGGTGGTAGGTGAGAACCAGTGGGGTTCTGTCTTGGTGGCGGTTGGAGGAGCGGGGCTCAAGGGCGGAGGAGCGGGAAGTGGAGGAGATGCGGTGGAGGGCATCGTCGATCACGTCTGGGGGGAATCTGCGGTCCTTGAAGAAGGAGGCCATCTGGGTTGTGCGGTGTTGGAATTGGTCCTCCTGGGAGCAGATGCGGCGGAGACGAAGGAATTGGGAATATGGGATGGCGTTTTTACAGGGGGCAGGGTGGGAGGAGGTGTAGTCCAGGTAGCTGTGGGAGTCAGTCGGTTTATAATAGATGTCTGTGTTGAGTCGGTCGCCCGAGATAGAAATGGAAAGGTCTAGGAAGGGGAGGGAGGAGTCTGAGACAGTCCAGGTGAATTTCAGGTCGGGATGGAAGGTGTTAGTAAAGTTGATGAACTGTTCAACCTCCTCGTGGGAGCACGAGGCAGCGCCGATACAGTCATCGATGTAGCGGAGGAAAAGGTGGGGGGTGGTGCCAGTGTAGTTGCGGAAGATGGACTGTTCCACATATCCTACGAAGAGGCAGGCATAGCTGGGGCCCATGCGGGTGCCCATGGCAACTCCTTTAGTTTGGAGGAAGTGGGAGGATTGAAAAGAGAAGTTATTCAGGGTGAGGACCAGTTCAGTCAGTCGAAGGAGGGTGTCAGTGGAAGGGTACTGGTTAGTGCGGCGGGAAAGGAAGAAGCGGAGGGCTTTGTGATTCTCGAATGAAACATGGCCAACCCACTGAACCTGCACATCTTTGAACTGGAGGAGGAAGCTGGACCACCCGGAGAAAACCCATGCAGACAGGGAGAATATGCAAACTCCACACAGTTACCCGAGGCTGGAATCAAGCCTGGGTCTCTAGTGCTGTGTGAGGCAGCAGTACTAACAACTCAGCCACCACGCCAGACTTGACAGGCAAACGTTGATAAACTGTTTCTTTTGGCCAGGGATCCTGGAGCTGAGTGTCACGGTCTCAGAATAAAGGGTGGGCCAAATTAGGACCGAGATTGGGCAAAATGTATTCACACAAAGATGAGTGAAACTTCAGAAGCCTCTCCCAGACAGTTGTGAACACTCAGATACTGGGTGCATTGAAAGCAGAAACCAATAGATTGTTGGGAACTTGGGGAATTCAGGCATTCATAGGAAAAGACCACTCACTGAGAGATTTCCCCTTAAATAAACAGAAATAGTAGAGAAAGAATCATCTTGGTCTTAACAGAGATCTACTTGACAGTAAACTAAACCTCATTAGATTTTATAAAATACAGAGCTGCAGATGCTGGAGATCTGGAAAAGACCTGAGGTTGCTGGAGAAGCTGAGCAGGTCTGGCAGATGAAGATGAAGAGACACTGGACCCAAAATGTTAACTCTGCTTTCTTCCCACAAATGCTGGCACAACTGCTGAGTTTTCCATCAGATTTTACCCTGACAAGATCCTACAGAGAATCCAGAAACAAACTGGGCAATCAGTCAATATTCAAGTAAAACGTGAGGTCTGCAGATGCTGGAGATCAGAGCTGAAAATGTGTTGCTGGTTTAAGCACAGCAGGTTAGGCAGCATCCTAAGAACAGGAAATTCAACGTTTTGGGCCAGAGCCCTTCATCAGGAATCGGTCAATATTGGGCATCTGACTCTCCATCTAATTCTCTTAGAGAGGAAGTACTGCTCCTGAAATTGACTGCAACTGATTACTATTGGATCAAATGGGAGAAATTCCACTTATGAAGTCCTCAATACTTGCAATTGTAATGTACATATTTCAACAATACATTACATAAAGGTCTATCTAAATTTCAATTGACCAAATCACTTCCTGTCATTCACTTCTGTCAGTCTAAACCAATGTAGACTTCCCCTTCCTCCAGACTCCACCTCTTATTAGTGAGAAACATTAATTATTATTCTTCTAGCTTATATCCATCTGGACCAGAAGGTGGAACAAGTTACTCCAATTTGTTAATTAATGTTTGCTATTTACAATGAATTACAATTCATATAGCAAGCGATTGACATTTCATGAAATGATTAAGGAGAAAGCGACACTTACCCTTCTTAACTTGCCTCAGGTACAAAAGCAGAGAAACAGCAAAAACAATGATCATGGCCCCCAGTGCACCGACCACAATGTAAACCAGACTGTGATACAGAGAACAGGAAAGGGTCAGTGTGGGTTCACAATTGGGCACTTGTTTAAAGAAAGGAGGCTTTAACATTTATATAGCACCTTTCATGACCTTTGAATGGCCCTCAGCATTTTACAGTTAAGGAAGGACTTTTGAATGTTTGATAGTGTCTGAAACAGGAGATGAAGTGCATAATATCTATGGAGAAAAATCTCACGAGTAACAATGAGATATGACCAAATAAATATTGGCCAGATCTTTAGCAGAGCTCCTTATTTATTTTCTCCAAACATATGGTCTGACTTGCTGTGTGCATCCACCACTCTCTATTTCTGTTTAATTTTCACTTCTCATTTCCATTGTGTTTGATATTTTGTTTCTTTTTACTCTGTTAGAACCATTGGAAATTCAAAGACTCAATTCCTCAGTGTTTATAACAGACGACAATTTCTGATACTTACTGTCAGCAGCTCGAGCAAATAGCGTGGAAATATGAAGTGAATTCTGCAAAACGAGTATGTGAATCACAAATGAAAATGGAAAGATCTCCATCAAGCATTGACTTAACATGACACAAGTTCCAGCTGCCACCAGATAAACACCCAGTTGTTCCACAATTGGCTGACTGTGAAAATAGGCATGATTTGGAGATGCCGGCTATAAATTCTGTGTTACGATTGAGCCCTCCACAATCACCTGATGAAGGAGCGTCGCTCCGAAAGCTAGTGTGCTTCCAATTAAACCTGTTGGACTATAACCTGGTGTTCTGTAAATTTTAACTGTGAAAATAGGACTCACCATCTCCATGGACTTCAGTAAGGCATTTGATAAGGTTCCACATGGTAGGCTGTGGAGAAAGTGAAGTCGCATGGGGTCCAGCGTGTACTAGTTAGATGGATAAAAAAACTGCCTAGGCAACACGTGACTGAGAGTGGAAGTGGTAAGGAGCTTCTCAAAGTGGAAGCTTTGACCAGTGGTGTTCCACAGGGATCCGTGCTGGGACCACTGTTGTTTGTGATATCCATAAATGATCTGGAGGAAGGTATTGGTGGTCTGATTAGCAAGTTTGTAGATGACACTAAGATTGATGGAGTAGCAGATAGTGAAGGGGACTGCCAGAGAATACAACAGAATATAGATAGATTGGAAAGTTGGACAAAGAAATGCCAGATTGAGTTCAATCTGGGCAAATGCGAGGTGATGCATTTTGAAAGATCCAATTCAAGAGTGAACTGTACAGTAAATGGAAAAGGGCAAAAGTGAGGACTACAGATGCTGTTGATCAGAGTCTAGATTGGAGTGATGCTGGAAAAGCACAGCAGGCCAGGCAGCATACGAGGAACAGGAAAATTGATGGTTTAGGCAAAATCCCTTCATCAGGAATGAGGCAGAGAGCCTCCGGGGTGGAGAGATAAATGGGAGGACGGTGGGGCTGGGAGAAGGTAGCTGAGAGTGCAATAGGTGGATGGAGGTTGGGATGAAGGTGATAGGTCAGGGAGGACGGTGGATCGGATAGGTGGGAAGGACGAATGGCATGTAGGACTGGGCATAAGGATAGGCTGAATTGGCAGGTTGGAACTGGGGTAAGTGGGGGGAGCAGAAATGAGGAAAATGAGGAAAGGTCCTGGGGAAAATTGATGTAAAGAGAGATCTGGGTTTTCAGGTCTATTGTATCCTGAAGGTGGCAATGCAGGTCAATAGAGTGGTCAAGAAGGCATACGGATTGCTTACCTTCATCTGACGGGTTCTTGAGTACAACAGTCGGCAGGTCATGTTACAGTTGTATAAGACTTAGGTTCGGTCATGTTTGGAATACTGCATACAGTTCTGGTCGCCACATTACCAAATGGATGTGGATGCTTTGGAGAGGGTGGAGAGGAGGTTACCAGGATGTTGCCTGGAATGGAGGACACTAGCTATGAAGGGAGGTTGAGTAGATTAGCATTATTTTCATTAGAAAGACGTAGGTTGATGGGTGACCTGATTGAAGTCTACAAAGTCATGAGAGGTACAGACCGGGTGGATAGCAAGAAGCTTTTACCCAGAGTGGGAGACTCAGTTACTAGGGGCTCATGAGTTCAAGGTGAGAAGGGAAAAGTTTGAGGGAGAATTGTGTGGAAAGTCCTTCACATAGAGGGTGGTGCATGCTGGAATGCGTTGCCAGCGGAGGTGGTAGAGGTGGGCATGATAGTGTCATTTAAGATGTATCTAGACAGATACATGAATGGGCAGGGAGCAAAGGGGTACACACCCTTAGAAAATAGGTGGCAGGTTTAGGTAGAGGATGTGGATCAGTGCAGGCTTGGAGGGCTGAAGGGCCTGTTCCTGTGCTGTAATTTTCTTTGTTCCTTGTTCTTCTTTGACAAAGTCATAGATAGAGCCATAGAATCATACAGCATAGAAACAGACCTTCAGTCCAACTCGTGCACACTGACCAGACATCCCGAGTTGCATTTGCCAGCATTTGGCCCATATCGCTCTAAACCCTTCCTATTTATATATCCATCCAGATGCCTTTTAAATGTGATCATTGTACCCACCTCCACTACTTCCTCTGACAGTGTTCTGTACCTGCACTGCCCTCTGCATGAAAAAGTTGCCCCTTAGATCCTTGTTAAATCTTTCCTCTTTCATCTTAAACCTATGTCCTTCAGTTTTGGACTCCCCCACCCAAGGGAATAGACTGTGGCTATTCACGTATCCATGGCCCTCACAACTTTATAATCCTCTGTAAGGTCATCCCTAGCCTCCAAAGCTTCAAGGAAAAAAGCCCCAGCCTATTCAACTCTCCATCTAACTTAAACCCTCCAGTCTCAGCAACATTCTTTACTGCATCCACTCACGTTTAACAAATCCTTCCTGTCGACATACTATGGCAACGTCAACATCTGAGGGATCTATTTCGAACATCTTGTCACCATCACTCACACTCACCTAATGTCTTGTACCAGCCAAAAGGACGCATCAAATACCATCATGTGAACAGACCTCCTCAAAACAATATTCCATTCTGCCTTGATAATATATTTTTGTTTCTTTGATAGAAATGTATATGATTGCAACATTTAAAAGGCATCTGATGAGTATATGAATAGGAAGGGTTTAGAGGGATATGGGCCCAATGCTGGTAAATAGGACTAGGTCAGATTGGGATGTCTGGTCAGCACAGACGAGTTGGACCAAAGGATCTGCCTCTGAGCTGTATGAGTCTATGACTCTGCACTGTAAGGTACCTGGTATCTCCTACACCACATTGAGAATACCATCAAGAAGAAGGTCTCCTCACTGCAAATTTGACCAAAGTTGACCAGGTGTTCCTCCCAAGTGACACCAAGGTTGAGCAGATTTATTAACACACAGAGAAACAACATTTCCCTCAGTACCACACCGGGGTGGAAAAGGACAAGGTCAATGTGACATTCACAGTCTTCATGAAATCCAATCAAGGTAGTAGTGAAGTAATTGTGATGAATAATGGATCTGAGGGCCAGCAACCTGCAGCTGTTTTCCTCTTGTTCTTGTTTCCAACACAAATATCACAATTTGTTGAGAAGCTAATGCCACAGCCTGATGTCAATCCAGCCCCATTTCCATTCTGAGAGTTATGTCGTGAAATAGTAAATGATTTTCACCCCAAATAACAAAACAGTTTTCAAGAGGATTTAATCTATCACATGGAAGTCATCAAACAATAGCGTTGAGATAGTCGTACCTTATACCAAGTTGAGACGTGATGCTTAAATTTGTAGTTGTCGATGATACTGTTGAAATTTTATAACAGTCATCAGCTCCTATTGAAACAAAGGAATAACAATCAGATTAACCTTTTTTTATCACAGTTAACCAAAAGAGCAACATTGTCAGATTGGAAGAAACGCCTGTCTGATATAATGGATTTGGAAAGTATAATCTCAGTGTAATGTCCACCCCCTCACCAGCCGGGTGTTCCCACTGTGACCTGTCAGTGACCCATCTTTCACGATCGCTTCTAATTGTTCCCCATATGTCACAGATGGGAGCACAGCATTACCTACTGAGCCTGTTAAAGGAATCCAATTTCAACATCCCCTTTGTGTCCTGTGCAAACATATAATTCCAGCCAGAGAACTGGCCCTTCTCATCACTCGAGGAGGTGATGACCAAGTGGTGTTATTGCTAGACTATTAATTCAGAGAGGCGAAAGTGAGTAGAACAGATGCTGGAGATCAGAGTCAGGATTAGAGTGGTGCTGGAAAAGCACAGAACGTTAGGCAGCATCATTGATGGTGGGCTTTTGCTCAAAACGTCGATTTTCTTGCTCCTCAGATGCTGCCTGACCTGCTGTACTTTTCCAGTACACCACTCTAATCTTGACTATTAATTCAGAGACCCAGCAATGCTCTGGGGAGCTGTGTTGATCCCTGCCTTGCAGATAGTGGAATTCCAGTGTCATCAAACAAAAGAAACTGGAATTAAGAGTCTGATCGTGACCACAAATCTGTTGTCGATTGTCAGGAAACAACCATCGGGTTCTGATGTCCTTGAGGGAAAGGAACTGCCATCCTTACCTGATATGACCTACATGTGACTCCAGACCCACAGCAATGTGGCTGACTCTGAACAATTCAGAATGGGAAATAAATGTTGGCCTAGTCAGTGATGCCTATATCCAGTGAATGAATAAAACATTCACCAGAAAAAGTATTTCTGGAGACCTAATAACTTTGATTCTGGCCATGATGGAAAAGGAGCTTCAGCTGCACACTGTATGTGGAGGGAAATATTAGACCAGGAATTTCTGCCATCAGTGTCAGTGAACAAATAACCAATATTCATTCAATATTCCCCTGTTCAGATCGAATTGCTAGACTCCAAGATTCCCCACATCCATTGAACCTGCAGGTAAGTCCCTCAGATGTGATTCAGGTCATTCATTTAATTCAAAATCTCACAATAAATTGTGCTGATCCTGCATCTTTCACAACCTCAGCACATCTTTAAATACTACACCACCCACAAAGTTCTTCCCTTTATTGTAATCCTGGTTGTGACGTGGGGAAACAGAAGCTAATTTGCATACATGAGAAATTCCCAGAAAAGTTATCACCAGATAATCTGCTCTCCATCATCTTAACTGAGGGGTGAAGTTGATGAAATACTGAGTGAAGTTTCCTGTTCTTCCTTGAATTGTATCAGCTGAAGGATGTCATGGTCAGTAGCATAACATCCCAACAGTCCCTCCAGCAATAGAGCACTGTTCCAGGGTCAGACAACATGGAATTTAATCTGTGAAGGGTAATTTGAATTCACAACCCACTGATATCAGAAATCAAGTTGTACAAATGTAGGTTATGGGTAAATTTTTGTTTACTTGCTGCTGACACTGATCTTCTCTGAAGCTAAAGCATGTGTCCATTGTCAATAACTGGAGTAAGTAAGGATATATATACGGCTGCTCAGGAAAAATGCACTTCTCTTTTAGTCTGATTATTCTAATGTTCCTCACTGAAAGCAACAGTGATGAAACAGTTCCTGCTGTTTAAACTGTTACATTCAATGATGGTAAAGGCATCCTTAACTCAGAACCAAGTCTTTACCCATTTTGATTCTGCTACAGTCAGTTTCTCGTCAGTTTCAGATTTTCAGTAACTACAGTTCTTTGATGTTATTAATATCCTTTCACTTCCCTTTTAAACATTATTATTAACTCGGTTTCTAACACATATTCCAGCCGGCAATCCATGTTGCAAAGAATATTTATATCTGGGCCAGGGTTTGAGCATAAAATTGAATGCTCTCACTCCAGTGCATTGGTGAAGGAATGCTGCAGGGTTGGCAGTGCTACCTTTTTGGTAAGATGTTAAACTGAAACTCCATCTGCCAACTCTGATCAATGTCAATGATCCAGGGCACTATCTTGAAGAAGAATAGTACAGTTACTCCAGTATCTGGATAATATTTATCCCCCAATTAAAGATGTCATCTCGTGATTTTCACATTACTGTTTGTGGGAGTTGTCTCTGGACAGATTGATTGCTGCACTTCCTGTATTGCAGGAGTGAGGAGACTTCAACAAGCAATGGCTGTAAATGCTTTAGATGTCCAGAGATTGTGCTCAGTCACTTCCATTTTAGATAAACTCTTTAACATTCTCTCCTGACATCCATCCTAAATGAGAATGCAGGAGCTGGAAGTCACAATAGCTATTTCAGCTGTTGAAGACTCATCAATTTGATGATATTTTATTTTTCTGGGATTAGTGGAATTTCTGCAAAGTTTATCCATGTTTTTGGGACATTGTATAATCTTATCCTTATTCAACTAAATTGTCTTGTTCCGATCTATTGAAAACCAGATGGAGTAAATTTGGCCAGTTCCAATTTTTTAGACTGACTGCATGAATATAATCAGCAACTAATTCGTGAGAAATTTATATTTTGACAATTATATTGTTTGTTTACAGTGTAACTTACCACTGTTGCTGATTTGTGCCACATAACTGCAGTTCTCCCCTGGTCTGTGTGTGACTGACACATTAACAATTTCACTGGATTTTTCTCCTTGAGTATTTGAGGCTGTGCAGTAATATTGATGATGTTGATGTGTGAAGGATTGACAATGTAGATCCAGTTTACTGGTGTTAGAGATCTTTGAAGCTTCAGATGGGGTCCTTTCATACCATGTGTAGTGAATGGGGAGGGATCCCTGGACAGATTCACAGGAGATTGACACCGAGCTCCCAAAACATGACGCATTTGGTGGAGATGATAAAAATCGAAGTTCAGGAAGAGACACAGGGTCTGGGGAAAAGAAGTAGATATTCAGATACCACATGAACAGCATTCAAGTACTTTCTTCTTTCTAACATTTCTAAACTTCTATATCTAATCCAGGGCTTGTATGTTGGAATATCCTCAACATATCTCCCTCGCCACACCTCTCCGGACTCCAGGTAAAGTGATTTCCCATGTCTACTATTACAGGTGGTTCCCCTATAATGCTATAGTTGTGTTCCAGTGAAACCTCGCTGAATATAAATAATGGGGCCTACGGGAAAAGTGGGGTTAGGGCAGACAGGCAAAAAATATCACTCAAGAGTGCTCAAATATCACCCAAAAGTCTAACGCAAAGTATAGCACAGCCTGAATGAAGGTGGAAATCATATTTATCAATGAGACAAAAGTAAATTTAACACAGTACATTTAAAAATGTCTGAAAGCTGCTCTCTGTGCAGTCCCTCTCACGGAAAGCTGCTCTGTCAGCAGCTGATATCAGCACATGTGCAGGACAGTGCGGAGACTTTGGTGCGGACATCGCTGTATGTGCAGAACGAAGCATGCAAACCCATCCCTGCTGGAAATGTGCGAGTAACAAAGGAGGTAAACGTTCTTGAAAATACCATTCCCTAATTCTTCAACAACGTTCTCGTCAAATCGCACAGCCGAAGAGTACGTTATCCCAGAACTAACTGTATATCAGAACTTAGGAGAACTCTAAATCAGGACAAATGCAATGATGATGGTCATGTGTCAACATGGAAATCAGAGCCAATATTTTCTCTCAGGAGCAGATCAAAGACTGTAACTGGTTCAGTGTCTGATTTACAAATGGAAAGCTGTCGGACAGAAACTTACAAAAAATGAAATAAAATAAGGCAATAAATTGGCAGATATTTGTTACAAGCTTTCTGGCCTTAAACATAGAGTTTAAATTTGCTTTGTCTGGCTTCACTGTGACTGAAAAGGATATTTTAACTAAAAAATTCATAAGGAGGTGGCAGTTTGTGTTTCTAGGATTCTGAAATCTAGAAATGCTGGGTAAATGGATGTTGTGTCAGATTTACTGTCTACTTCAATGTCCCCAGAGCCAATGACTTTAAGCTATAAGTCAGTTGGGTCTCCTGTTTCTACTGACTAAAATCCCATTCAACATTCGTCAGCCTGTTCTGTCGGAGTGAATGGGTGTGGAGTTACATTTCTCCTTTATCTCTGCGTCAAGTGAATACTCGAAACATATTGGTGACCAGACGCATCCTTAGCACAGTTCCTGGGAGAAGCTAACTAGAGTCTCTTTGTGGGCTACAAGTTCTGCATATGTTCACCAGAGAGCGAGTAGTGTTTCAGTGATTGTCTTCATGTTAGCTGAAGCAGTAATGCATACTTAATCTAAGTTGATCCTGATTGACTCACAAGAGGCAGTTGTGTATCTTAGATGTAATGCAATGAGCTATTCCTTGATGTGTAATAATCCAATCTGCTGTTTGATCAAATCAATCTGATATTCTACTGAAGACAGTATGAGGCTATTCTTCCCGAGTGATATCAATGGGCTTGAATAATATCAGCAAAAAGGTTGGTGGCGGAAAATCTCCTTCAAATGTCTCTGAATGACCTATTACAGCACATCCCAGAGCCCCATCCCTCTCTCTCTGCACTGACAGCATGTCCCAGACTGGAACCTGGTTCTTCCCCTTCAGGGAACTTGCTCAGGTCCAAGTGGTGCCCACTGCTGCTGAGGGACCAAAAGTCACATCCCCATTCACTTCCCTCTGTACTCAGTGTTAAATGACTGCAGGCAGCCATTGGGAATGGAGGTGTAAACTCTCACAATGTTTTAGCTGGTGGGAGGGACAAGGAGGATAAGAACGACAGCACTCCATTTCATCAAATTTGATGTTTTTAGATCAGTCATCTTGGCCACAAGGTTCCAATTCTTTTTGCAAAGCATTGAGTTACCCGCCCCACAAATGCAAAACCCTTTCACTGTCACGGGGCATCAGGGTACTGGAACTGTCATGTTCTCTCACAGATAAAACATCAATCTTACATCTCAATGGGGAATAATCAATGATATCACTGAGAAATGTACCGTCAGATATATGCAGCTCTATAGCAGACACTGAAATGAGGCCGGATTGATCAATACCACAGCTGTACCATCCTGCATCTTCTGAGCGAAGATCCTCCATCGTAACAGAAAATTTATTTTGTGTCGTGTTATCTGTGATCGACATCCTTCCTCGTTGTCCATGATGTTCACTTGATTTTACTAAAACAGAGCACTGGCGCATCCAAACTTTCACAGACCATTGTGACCATTGGTCATAGTGACAGTCTATTGTGATCGCTCTTCCCAAAACTCCTGTTACTTTACTTTTCACCGGCACTACACCTGAACCTGAAAAGACAATGAATTCATCAAACAGAAAATAGCTTCTCAACACATTCAGATACTTTTAATATGAGTTACCACTGAGTACAGGGGAATCCTTCCACCGCATCTACTCAGGCAGTTTGTGGTGAAATCCATCTAATTGTGTTAGGGAGACCAGCATTGCCTGAGAAATGTAACATCCAATGTGCACTCATTTGCAAAGCTTTTCCACCGCATCATTCAATTCTGCCCAGCAACAGGGTTTGTATCAAATAGCCTCAAGATGGGGTGTTTTGTAGTATTTCAGTTGATCACTCAGCAGAGTTTGAGGGTCACTGAAGAGGAGTTCAAAAAATTACAGATAGGGACTAAATTTTGAAAGAGACAGAGAGTAGACTCCTTCTACAAAGCACTGTTATTAGTAACGTAGTCTTGCAGACAATGCAACAGAATTGCTTGGGTTCCGCAGAGGGGACTATGAGGGAAGTTCAAGGGCAGTTGTGTATGGCTAGGCTGTGTTGGATATGGCCATCAGTGATCTGGAGTCACTGTGATGGACCCAGTAGGCTGAGACCTTCATGGATAACACATGCAATGGTGTCACTACACTGTCGGTGGAGGGGGCACTGACAGAAAGGGAATGGAGATCACTCAGACAGAGTGAAAACACTGGGCAGGGAGTGCAGGAACACACTGAGGCTGTCTCCCTTTCTCATAGATTTTCCCTTTTCCATGCAGCTGGGGGAGATGTGTTCTCAGGTGAATGCAGCGAAAGCCACATCCATGGCACCAGGAGTGGCTCAGCTGCCTGATTGTGGGGAGAGAGGGATTTAGACTCTTGACGCCTTGGTCCAATTCTGGTGAAGATGGAATCTGTACAAGGTGGACAGGTCATGAACTAGAAGAATCAGGACCAATACTCTCCAAGGGGCATTTGCTACTTTTGTGGGGAGACGGTAAACGAGGGTGGCAGGGTGTCATGATCATGGAATGAATCATAAAATCCCTACAGTGTAGAAACAGGCCATTTGGCCCAAAACGTCCATACTGACCATCCAAAGTGCAACCCACCTAGAACCATTCCCCTACCCCTATGACTCTACATTCGCCCTAACTAATCCACTCAACATACACATCCTTGAACACTTTGGGCTGTTTAACATGATAGTTCACCTAACCCGCACATCTTTGGATTGTGGGAAGAAACCCGGACACCCTGATGAAACCCATGCAGACACAGGGAGAATGTACAAACTCCAACACAGTCAGTTCCCTGAATCTGGAATCACACCTGGGTCTCTGGTTCTGTGAGGCAGCAGATCTAACCACTGAACCACCATGACTCCCACTTTCTATTTTTAAAGTATTTTCAACAAGTGCAGCTGTACTTCATTTAATCACTTATAAATTGAACTTTACTTTCAATATTTATTTCTAAAGACAACTGATCAAGCCAAAATTACTGCATATGTGAATTCAGAGGATATGTGGAGAGAGATGCTAAAAATTTGTGCAAAACAGTGTGTCACATAAACTTCAAAAGGATTGACATAAAGGAAGAAACACACAACAAGGCAAATGTGTTCAGTTGGCGTGGTATGGGTTGGAAGACCGTTGTTCTGGTCTTTTATTTCAGCAATGTTGAACATTTTAATTTTCCATTTTCTGAGAGTTTGTAACTAAAGCAGCTGTACCTAGATACCTTTGTACCGAAGATGTCACTGTAAGTGGTGACATATAACCTTTTCGCTGCACTCATTGTGTGTATGTAAATATAAAGCTAATTCATTCCATAAGCTAATCCACTCACTCATTCATTCATTCATTCCTTAGAATTATCTCAGGCTATGATCATGGTGGGAGAAGTGTCAGCAATCTGGCTGAGTGATCATTTTCTTGGTTTTCCCCTTTCAGTTATACACATAGGCAGGAGTTAAAAGTGAAATTCAATCCTGCTCTCTGTCTGTGTCAGTGGTCAGATCTCCTGATCTGTGGATAGTGTGATGTGAAGGTCACAGTTTGGTGAACAGCCATTAAATATCCCTGCATTGTGGGAAAAGAATGAGGTTACACTCTTTCTTATTTTGTGTAAGGTTTGTGAAGGTTTGTAGCTCAGATTGAGGTTTAGGGTGTTGGTTTGCTCGCTGAGCTGTAGGTTTGATATCCAGACGTTTCATTACCTGGCTAAGTAACATCATCAGTGGCGACCTCCAAGAGAAGCGAAGCTGTTTTCCCCTGCTTTCTATTTATATCTTTCTCCTGGATGGGGTTCCTGGGGTTTGTGGTGATGCCATTTCCTGTTCGTTTTCTACAAAATTCCATGCAAGCACTGCCACAAACACTACGTAGGACAAACAGGAAGAAAGTTAGCCACCAGGATACACAAACACCAACTAGCCACAAAAAGACACGACCCTCTCTCCCTTGTAGCCATACACTCAGAGGCAAAAAAACCCACCATTTCGATTGGGACAACACATCTATCCTGGGACAGGCTAAGTAAAGACATACCAGACAATTCCTAGAGGCCTGGCACTCCAGCCACAACGCCATAAACAAACACATAGATCTAGATACCATCTATCAACCCCTCAGAAAATGAACAGGAAATGACATCACCACAAACCTCAGGAACCACAAACATATAAATAGAAAGCAGGAGACAACAGCTTCGCGTCACTTGGAGATCGCCACTGATGATGTTATCACCAGGTAATGAAACGTCTGGATATCAAGCCTACAGCTCAGTGAGCAAATCTTCACCCTAAACTCTTTCTTATTCCGAGTGCTGCCAGCCAGCATTTGTCAAAACAAACCTGACAAATGAATTTCAATTAATCTGCTCAACACCAAGAATCTCAATCAACTGCACAGCGCTCCAACTAACACCCACTGTCATGGCTGTAATGTTTTACTATCCACTCTTTATGAACAACTCAGAGTCTCAGCCTCTTTAATTAACTGTTATTATTTTCTTTAGACTCACTTCATACTCTCAATGTCTGTATATGTGTGTTATATTATTAATATTTTATTTGTTTAGTGAAGAACAAACTCACTCAGTGTTAACTCAAGAAAGCCCAGTTAAATTGACTCCTCTTCCAATATAAACACATTTAGTCTTGGAGAAAGGTAACCACAAAATAGAGAATACATTATATTCTATTAGTGCACAGATGAAATAAAAACAAACAAACTGCACTTCTTGAACAGAAAGTATTATTTACCTCGGTTCCCAATCTGTGCCACAAAACTGCAGTTCCTCTCTGATCTGTGGACAATTGTCACTTTCACCGTTTCACTGTATTGTTCTCCCTGAGTGTTTGAGGCTATGCAGTAATATTGATTATATTGTTGTTTGAATAATTGACAATGTAGATCCAGTATATTGTTCTCAGAAATCGTTGAACCTACAGATCGGGTCCTTTCGTACCATGTGTACCGAATGGGAAAGGATCCCTGGACAGACTCACAGGAAACAGAAACTAGGTTCTCAAAACACCAGATATTTGGTGTTAAAAATCGAATTACAGGGACAGACACAGGTTCTGTGGGAAAGAAACAAATGATCAGATACTCACTGAGGATCCAAAAATCAAATAACTCTGTAAATTTCAACATTTCTATCTTTTCATCCAAGTATTTTCATGTTGTAATCTCCACAGAGCCATGCCATTAACAACTTAATATTGCATTAATTGAAAGATTAACAGACTGTAATTGATCCTCCAGAACACTTCAGAATATATTTAAGTGATCACTTGAAGTGCCAGACCATACAAGGCTCTAGGCAAAGTACTGGAACATGGGATCACGGTAGATAGATGCTTGTTGACCAGCACGGACATGATGGGACAAAGGTTCTCTGCATCACGGTATTGTTCGACGAGGGAAGTAGACAGAGGGTGGGGAATTATAGACCAGCGTGCTTAGCCCATGTAATGGGGAAGATGCTTGAGTCTATTATCAAGGAAGGAATAGCAAGGCATCTCAAAATAAATTGTCCCATGGGTTCATGAAGGTCAGGTCGTGCTTCACAAATCTTTTGGAATTCTATGAAGACATTTCAATCAAGGTAGACAATGGGGACCCAGTGAATGTGGTGTACCTAGATTTCTAAAAGGCCATTGACAAAGTGCTGCACATGAGGCTGCTGAATAAGATAAGGATGCCTGGTGTTCGGGGTAGAGTATTAGTTTGTATCAAGGATTGGTTGACTGACAGGAAGCAAAGAGTGGGGATAATGAGTGCTATGCTGGCTGGCAACCAGTGACTAGTGGTGTGCCTCAAGGACCACAATTATTTCCAATTTATGTAGATGATGAGGAGTTGGGGACCACATGTACAGTGTCAAAATTTGCCAGTGATACGAAGATGAGTGGCAGAGCAACGTGTTCAGAGGACTGTGAAACTTTGCAGAGGAACTTGATACATTGAATCAGTGGGCAAAAATCTGGCTGATGGAATACACTGTTAGCCAATGTGAAGTCATACAATTTGGTAGGAAAAATAGATTATTACATGAAGCCAGAGGGTTGTTAGTCTATGGAATTTCTTGCCCAGGGAAGTAGTTGACGCTACGTCAGTAATTCCTTTTATAGCTAAGGTAGATACTTTTTGAAACATAAAGGAATTAAGGGATATGGTGAAAATGTGGGTAAGTGGAGCTGAGTCCACAAAAAGACTAGCCATTATCTTATTGAGGGGCGGAGTAGGCTCGAAGGGCCAAACGGCCTCTTTCTGCACTTTGTTCTTATGCTGTTGTTCTTAAAATTAGGAAAATTAAGAAAGAGAGGGGCACAAATTGGCTGAGCTGGATTGGAAGAAAGTGAGGACATGCTGATGTTGGAGATCAGAGTGGAAGAGTGTGGTGCTGGAAAAACACAGCTGGTCAGGCAGCATCCAATGAGCAGGAGAAGTGATGTTTCGGGCATTATTCCTGATGAAGGGCTTATTGCTGAAATGTTGATTCTTCTGCCCCTCGGATGCTGCCTGACCGGCTGTGCTTTTCCAGCACCACACTCTCGACTCTGCGCTGGATTACAGAAGCACATTAAAAGGCAGGATAGGAGATAGTCAATGGAGACTTATTTCATGGCATATAGCAACAAAATATTCCACTCAAGAAAGATAAATCAACCGTGACAGATAAAAGAAAGTCAAGGATTTAAAAGATTAAAACAATAGGCCTAAAAGGTGGCCAAAACCATCAGAAATCAGAGGATTGGAAGTTTTTTAAGCAAGGAGGACCTTGAAACTGCAAAGGAAAAAAGAGAATACAAATGCAATCGAACAAAGAAGACATAAAGTTGAAAGCTTCTGCAGCTGTGAAAAACAACTTTTAGCAAAGAGTCCATTAAAAGCAGAGTTAGGAGAGTTAGGAGAATGGGTGACATGTTGGCACAATAGTTAGTACTGCTGCCTCACAGGGACCTGGGTTCGATCCCAGACTTGGGCAACCGTCTGGGTGGAGTTTACACAGTCTCCTTGTGTCTGTGTGTATTTTCTCTGGGTGCTCTGGTTTCTCACACAAATCTAAGATGTGCAGTTTAGATGAATTGGCCATGCTAAATTGCCCATAGTGTTCAGGGACATGTAGGTTAGGGGTATTAATCAAGTAATAGCCACAGGGGAATGGGTCTGGGTGGGTTACTCTTCACATGGTCAATGCAGACCTGTTGGGCCAAAGGGCCTGTTTTCACACTGAAGGGATTCGACTCTATTCTATTAATTTAACAGACCAAATGGAGAAATGGCAGAGCAGATAAATGAGTAATTTGTGACAGTTTTGGTTAGGAAAATACAAAAAATCCAGTTGATTTACAAATCCAACTGACAAGTGAGAATGATGGGGTGAAGGACATTAGTATTGGTAAGAAGGATATACTGGAGAAATTAATGAAAGTTGGAAAATCCCCAAGAACTGATAGTCTGCATTCCAAAGTGTCAATAATGTGTTCATAGAGATAGATGATGTATTGGAGAAAGGAGAAAAATAGGATTTACTGATCCATCAGTTGTGAGGAAAATGCTAGACTGTATCAAAAAAGATAATAATAAATGGACACTTGGATAAAAATGAATTAATTCTGTGTAGTCAGTGTGTATTGGTGAATGGAAAATTATGTTTTACGAACTGTTGGAACTTTTTGAGAAGGTTACTAACAAAACTGATGAAGCTAAGTTAATGGATAGAGAGCATTTGAAATTTGAGAAGGCCTTTCAGATGAACCGGAGAGGAGATTTGTTTGCAAAGTTGAAGCACAAGGTATAGGACATAATGTACTGACATGGATTGATGATTGGTGAACAGATAGAAAATAGAGAGTAGGAATAAATTGAGCTTTCTCACATTGGCAGGCTGTGACTAATGGGATTCCACAAGGATCAGCTTTTCTCAATGTATATCAATGATTTGGATGTGGAACAAAATGTAATATTCCCAACTTTGCAGATGATACAAGCAAAGAAGGATTATGTGCTGTTAGGAAGATGCAAAACTTCTTCAGGAGGATTTGGATATGCTTAATGATTGAGCAGGATTTTGGTCAATGGTCTATGATGTGGAGAAATGTGAGGTTATCCACTTTGGTAGGAAGAGCTGATGTGCAGTGTAGTTTTCAAATGGTGAGATGTTGGAAAGTACAGATTTGCAAAGTCACTTGGATGCCCTTGTCTATCTGATACTGACGGCTAACTTGCAGGTGCAGCAAGTTATTTGGAAGGCTAATGGAATATTAACATTTAATACAAGAGGATTTGAGAATTCTTGCTTCAGATGTTGTGTAGGATCTTGGTTAGACCACACCTGAAGTATTGTTTGCAGTTTTGATCACCTGATCTCAGAAAAGATAATACTGCCAGAGATGGAGTGTATCATAGGTTCACCAGATTTTAAGTTGTACATTTAAAGTAGAAGGTGATACATTTTTAATGATTAATGGGAGGAAAAATTAATGGTATTGAAGTGTTCGATCAGCCATGATCGCAGCAAAGTGTGGGGCAGGATCAATAGGATGAATGGCCTCCTCCTGTTCCTATGTTCCCCCCAGCAAGTATCAGCATTTCTGGGGCACCTTGAGATATTGGAGTGTTCATGGTTTCTCCCAGACAAAACATTGATCAGACATTTCATTAGAGATTACTAACAGAAATCAATGAGAAATGTACCATCAGATACTTCAACCTTCACAGCACGTAATTCATCAATAACTTGTCTATCAATACCACAGCTGTACCATCCTGCATCTTTGATGCGAAGATCCTCCATGGTCACAACAAATACTCCTTGTGCTGTGTAATCTTTGATTGACATTCTTCCTTGCTGTCCACCTGGATCAGTTGTTCTCACCAAATATGAGCAACGGGCAGACCGACCAAGACACCAGTATTTCATGTTGGACTTGAACCATGTGTCATATCTACAATTTATTGTGATCGATCTTCCCACAGTTCCAGTTACTTTTTCGTTTGTCCACAAATTTGATGAAGCTGGGGAGAAATTTTCAACTTTTCAGGAATTGGAAGAAAAAATAAGTTCTTAATACAAATAAATATCACTTAATACGTTATATCTCTGTACAAACTGCACTATATCTGTGACGTATATGTTAGGAAGTATAATCTGAAACGATAATGCAGAAGTGGGACCTTCAGCCCTTGAAGCCTGCTCTGCCATTGAGAAGGTCCTGGCTGATCTGGCTGTGTTCTGAACTTCCCTTTCCCATTTATTCCTGATCGCCTTTGATTCCTGTAACTATATGGGCTGTAATCCTTTCGATTACTTAGAAATAAAATTGGGACAAAAATTTATGGTTACTTCTGTGGAGTTTAATTTTCTGACCATGCAATTTAAAAATCATTCATGCGCCTGCGTAGACATTATCATAGTGGATCGTTTATCAAGACACGTTTGAAAAAACACAATTTGTGTAATTCAAATGAATTATGTTTCAAAAAGGTTGTCATTAAACTCAATGTATGTTATTATTGTTACTATTAAAAGAACATAAAACTAAGGTTTTTTAAAATTATTTTTGATATGAAATGATAATGGCTCTGAATGATATATTTGCAATCTTCTTCATGGGGAGGTGTGATGAAAGGTTTCTGTACATATATAGATGTAAATATTATGTATATGTATCATTTTTAACTGATTTCAAACTGTTGGCATTTGGGTGTTGGTCACTCTTGTGACATAGTTATTGACAGGGTTATAAAAGACAACGTCAGAGTGACCTTTCCAGAATAATGATCTAATCCACACCTATCAGAGAGCAGAGAGGAAACTGCATACCTTCTGGAGTGTTCATAGATTATTGCTGATGTTGTGGAGTTTACGACAGGGTGAATAAATAGTGAATGGCTCTTGCTAGCTTTCAATTCAAATAATTATTGACTTACTTTACCTCAGAAAAATACAGTAAGCTAAACCTTTTGAGACAGGATTTGGTGGAGACCTGTTGGGGATCAGAAGCAAGTATATTTTCTCAACTTAATTGCATAAATACAATTACTCTAATGTCAAGACTTAATTTGAGAAATTTCCAAATCAAGGGTACCTCAAACTTTGTTTTGTCTGACCCCTATGAGAGCAGGAGTGTGCTGGTTAATCAAATATTCGAGTTGATCCATATAATCAATGTAAAAACACACACTAAGAAATCAAAATGTAATGCAGGAGTGACAATACAGAAAGCTTACGGTTTTTGAGGTGTATAACTTTGTGTGGTCTATTCAGAGTGCTGTTTCATAGCAGATAGCTCAACTTACTTTCTTTTATCCTTTTTGTTCTTTTGTTTAATAAATCTCGGTTTTATTGCTTGATGAAAGAACAAGATGCATTGGCCAGCTCCCAAATTAAAGATCATCACATTTAACAAAAAGTTAAGATTGCCAGAAGACAAAAGATTTGAGATAAATCACTGAATTCCAGATTTGTGACTTGAATTCTTGATCAGAACAATTGGGGTCTCTTTGCCAATGTTTTCCACCCATGACATTTCTGCAGAACTATCTGCCTTGACGATGGAATTCGCGAGTTAATGTTTGTTTGTTTTGGGATTAACGTTTAATAAACTCTTTCAGGGCCATCCCCTTAAAATTTTCCTTTCCAGGAGGAATGCATGTGTTCTGAGTATTCTGGAATATCACTTTGACTGTCTGCAGCTGCTTCTGTACTGACCTATCTCCAGTTCCCTTCAGCTCGATCAGCTTTCAGGTCCACACAGTTGCCTTTTAAAATTGAAAATATTAGTCTTACACCCTCTCCTCTCGCTGTCAACCTGGAATAGGATCTTGGAAGCTTCACTTTTAATTTGTGATGAAAATTTATGTTAATAGTACATTGTCCGTATTCATAATGTGTCCATAAATGTCAGAGGAGAAAGTGAGGACTGCAGATGCTGGAGATCAGAGGATTCCTGAAGAAGGGCTCATGCCCAAAACATCAATTCTCCACCTCCTTGGATGCTACCTGACCTGCTCCGCATTTCCAGCAACACATTTTCAGCATAAATGTCAGAGCCAGTCATTTAATTTGGAGTGTGGTTGTATGTTTTACTGGATTGACAGTGCCTTGTATTAGCATGATCGCCCCACAGGCAGATCCATGAGTTTGCAAATCTCTTAGCGTGATGAAGAACAATTAGCAATCCCTGGGTCAAATAGTCAACTTTTATCCCTCAACCAACAATTATAAAAACACAGATTACCCAGTTAACGTCATATTTCTGTTTGTGCAATCTTGCAGGACACTCAGGAGCTGACAAACTTTCATCATTACAACAATGACAACTCGTAGGAATACTTGCCTGTAAAGTGCTTTGAGACACCCTATGGTTCGAATTGCCAATATTTGTTTTAAGCCACAACATCAAGTACATTTGAAGTTCTTCTCCAATTCATTCATCATCATGCAAACTATTAAAATAATTTGAACCCACTCGATATCTTGAGTCCAATCTGGACTACAGCAGGATTTGGAACGGGAGAAAGGAAGAGATTTGAAGTTTAACAAAGGATGTTTCAGAAATCTGGAGATTAATCAATGAGTTGGATCTCAAGGGGAGTAAACACAGGACTATTCACAAAATCACATGGGGAAGCAGTAAGAACGAAAGATAAAAGAAGTAATTCTCTGAATGGAGAGACTGTTCAGAAGAAAAGTATTGGGATTGCTAGGAATGGAGTTCTTTCTGGATAAGGACAGACTTTAGAAAATGGATGGAGCCAGACAGAGCCAAGCTTCTCTGAGAGGGACAACATACAGAAAGTATTTTGCTGGTGTTCCAAATCCCACATTCCCATTTCCCCCAGTATCCTTCGATTCTTGACTCACAAATATCTCTCCATCTTCACCAACTTCTGAGGCAGACAGTTCTCAAAAAAAAATTCTTCCCATCTCTAGATTAAAAAGGTGACCTTGAATTTTAAACCAGTGTCCCATCAGTGGACTCACCTAGGAGAGTAAACGGAGTTTTCAAGATGTACTCTCCCAAATGGCCTCTTTGACTGAAACATAGCATCCTCACTTTTATATTCAGTTTCTCTCGTATTAAAGGACAGCAATGTGTTAGCCTTCGTAATCACTTGTTGGTTCCTTCAGTCTAACTTCATGTGACTCATGCACTAGAACCCCGAGATGGCTCTGCACCTTGGATTTCTGTTTTGGTCGAACTTCAAATACAATTCAGCTGTTCCCAGGATTTTGAGTCAGCAACAGTGAAGGAACAGGGATACAGTTCCAAGGCAGGATGGTATGTGATCTTAACATCAGTTTTGGAGTTCAGAATTTTAAAATAGTTATCCATTCTTGTTGGATAAGTCAGTGAAAAGCTTTTGTTGAAATTAAATGAAAGTAAGAATCCCTTTGCAGACCTGACTTTATTCCATTATTGGTCAGAAAGCAAGTATTTCTATTCCCTTTGTTGTATATCATTTGAAAATTGTTTATACTGTGCTGCTGGATGGCAGGTTTATAATATTAGCTTTCAGTTCAGTTCAGATTCGTGATGAATTTATTTTAGTTTGCAACAATCGGAGGCTGAAATGTCTTTGGTCAGTTCTGCTGTATCATCGCTGGGTTGAGAAGGAATTATGTTTTCGAGCCTCGAATGGAGTTTTTCGGAGCAGTCACTGAATAATTTATCTCAGCAGAATGGTAGATTGTAAACATTTCAAACCAGGTGATATTGGTTAGAAATTTGTAGGGTATGAGCATGTAAACATTTAAAACTGTCAGTTTTGTGAGTATTCATGTAAGATATTCACATAGATCAGAGGAACTAAACTAGGAATAATCATTCAAGAGAGATGAAAGGACATCAGTATTTGATGTGGAGGAGTACATTTTCTGGACTTGAATTGCTGTAAATTGATAATGTTGGAAAATAGTTGAAAAATTGTTTTGCTACGTGTTGCAAGATTCTTTGAAACTGTGTATCTGGATAATTTATGTGCTTTTTAATTTCATACTTTGTGTTATAAAACTTTTGTTCTTCTGTGTCTGGGTATGAAATGCAATCAGACTGTGGTCCCTCCTATTCAGAGATGCTGTGACCCCGAGGTCATTAATTAATCCTGTCACATGGCACAATAACAAATACCAGCCTTCTGCTCAGTTCATGAATGGATTGCTGAAGAAACTATCTGAAAAGCATTCCACAAAAGCCCCATCAGACAGATTAAAATCGCTCCCAGTTATTGCCATCTCCTAATCACATGCACCCAGAAATTTCTACTTGCATTCTCCTTACATAACAGCTGCTGTTCAGGGATTTGGAAATCACTCCCACAAGTGACCTCTTTACCCAAATTATTCTTCATCCAAACTGATTCTACGTCATGATCTCTCAAACCAAGTTTATCGCTAACAATTACACCATAGTTAGGCTGGAGTCTGTCTATCACCTTAGATTTGAATTTAGAAGTGAGTTTTTGTTATGATGACAGATTTGGAAAGATCGGGTTTGTTTCTGTGGTGCATAGGAGATTGAGAGAGGATATGATTGAGATGTATAAAATTAGGGGGGAATAGTTAGGGAAGACAGGAGGAAATGTTTCCCTTTGATGGAGTGTGCATTGACTGGGAGCATATGTTTAAAGTAAAAAGTGAAGTCTGCAGATGCTGGAGATCAGAGCTGAAAATGTGTTGCTGGTTAAAGCGCAGCAAGTCAGGCAGCATCCAAGGAACAGGAAATTCGACATTTCGGGCAAAAGCCCTTCATCAGGAATCATTCCTGATGAAGGGCTTTTGCCCGAAACATCGAATTTCCTGTTCCTTGGATGCTGCCTGACCTGCTGCGCTTTAACTAGCAACACATTTTCAGTATATGTTTAAACTAAGGGGCAAGAGGTTGTCATGGTTGTCAAGAGGTTCGTCATTGTAGACTGGTTAGCAAGATTAGACATCAGGGAACACAGGAAGAACTAACCATTTGGATACAGAATTGGCTTGATGGTAGACGACAGAGAGTGGTGGTGAAGGGTTACTTTTCAGACCGGAGGTCTGTGACCAGTGGAGTGCCCCAAGGATCTACGCTGGGTCCACTGCTTTTCATCATTTATATAAATGACTTGGATGTGAATGTAGCAGGTATAGTTAGTAAGTTTGCAGATGACAACAAAATTGGATGTGGAGTGGACAGTGAAGGTTACCTCCGGGTACAATTGGAACATGATCAGTTGGGTCAATGGGCTGAAGAATGTTTTCCTCAGTGTGTTAGAGGCTGAAGAGTGACCTTATTGAAGTTTATAAAATCATGAGAGGCATGCATACGATAAATAGACAAGGTCTTTTCCCTGTGGCAGTGGAGTCCAGAACTCCAGAGCCCAGGTTTAGGCTGAGAGGGTCAAAATTTAAAAGGAACCTAAGGGTCACACCAAAGATGGTGCATGTATGGAATGAGCTGCCAAAGAAAATGGTGGGCGCTGGTACAATTACAACATTTAAAAGGCTCCTGTCCAGGTATATGAATAGGAAGAGTTCACAGGGATAAGGGCAAAGTGCTGGCAAATGGGACTGGATTAGGTTAGGATATCTAGTCGTCATGGACAAGTTGGACTGAAGGATCTGTTTCTGTTCTGTACACCTCTGTGACTCTATGACTCCATATCGGCCTTGTGTGGGCAAGAGGAGTTGAGAGAGATCAGCCATAATGTTGTTGTGATGGAGCAACCTCAAAGGGCCCAATGTGCAATTTCTTCAGTTCTGCCATGAAGAGTCTCCTGCACAAATTTCACTGAAGCCAAAGTCATAACATTAATTTGGAGAGGATGCACTTGTTTAGAGCTAAAGAATGGAAGGAAAATGATACCTTACTGATGTAGCACTGTGTATAAAATGTGTGTGATTGAGGAGCAGTGACATTGACAGAACTGCAATATTTCAACAGCAGAACAGAAACAATTACAAACTCAGGGACTGTTCCCTTAGAGGCTTCATTACCACTGCAGCCTTCAGTTTCTATTGGATAGCAAATTGCAAGCAAAAGTTCACTTTTAACAGATTAACTATGTTACTCTTGCATTTCTTATATGTTACTCACACCTGTTGTAAAAAATGAAGTAGGAACCTATGTTTGATATTCAACAAGATTAATGTGCATTAGTATAAATTGGTAAATATTTTTGAGATTGAATAGTATACACAAAGTAGGTATAAGACTTCATCCAAACGTTTCTCTTCAGTATTCTGTGCCTGTATATGTCTCTGTGTATTTAATCATCGCTGCTGAATAGGATAAAGACAAGACCTAAGTCAATACTGACATTCTGACTCACCAATTCTGGCTGTTAGTCACTGGGCAGTGAATGGTGAATAAAATCAGAATCCACATTTTCCTTGTTAGCTGCAGATATTTTTGCAACAGAAAGCACAGCTTTCTGCCAGTTTGTTTCCTTGTAGAGAATTATTACCAGAAGGGTGTTACAGATGTAGTTACTGACATCATACAGTATGCTAACAAACCTGAAATGTCTAAGAAAAGAAGCTGAAAATATAAGTGTCTAATGCTGCTGAAAAAATAAATGTGTCAATAATTCACAACTTAAGACAGTGCCTACTAACATTGGGAACACAGGACAAATGTGAGTGTGCACTCACTCAAGAAGGTGCATGCACACATTTCCAGACCTTGCACGGTATTGTGTCATGTACAGTTCCAGATCATACACTGTGTTGTGTCATGTACAGTTCCACACCCTTCACAGTGTTGTGTCATGTACAGTTCCACACCCTGAACAGTGTTGTGTCATGTACAATTCTAGATCCTGCATGGTGTTGTGTCATGTACAGTTCCACACCCTGCACAGTGTTGTGTCATGTACAGTTCTGGATCCTGCATGATGTTATGTCTTGTACAGTTCCAGTCCCTGCACGGTGTCATGTACAGTTCCAGACCCTGCACAGTGTTGTGTCATGTACAGTTCCTGACCCTGCACAGTGTTGTGTCATGTACAGTTCCAGACCCTGCACACTGTTGTGTCATTTACAGTTCCAGACCCTGCACGATGTTGTATCATGTCCATTTCCAGTCCCTGTGGGCTGTTGTGTCATGTACAGTTCCAGACCGTGCACTGTGTTGTTTCACGTACAGTTCCAGAACCCTGCACGGTATTGTGTCTTGCACAGTTTCAGTCCCTGCACGGTGTTGTGTCATGTACAGTTTCAGTCCCTGCACGGTGTTGTGTCATCTACAGTTTCAGTCCCTGCACGGTGTTGTGTCTTATACAGTTCCAGACCATGCACAAAGCGATTAAGACTTTTACTAATGAGTCCTTACCTCACCACATGCCTGTACATCCTGTCTGTCTGAATCCCCTTTAACAACTTATCCACAAGAGATGTTCGGATGATCAATCTGAAGTTCCCAGGCATTTCCCTGTGGCCTTTCTTAAGTAATTTTGCAAGATTCGCCTCACTCCAACCTCTCGGCACCCCACCCACAGCTGTCGCTGATACGAATATCTGCGCTAGGGGCCCTACAATTTCCTCCGAAGCCTCCCAAATGTGCTTTTGAAACACACTTGATAAGACCCTGGGGATTTATCTACCGTAATGTGTTTTAAAATGTCAGGAACCTCCTCTTCTGTAATGTGTACTCTCTTTCAGACCGTTGATAGAGCCATGTAGTAATTGATTGGGAAATGTAATTACCTGAGCTTGACGAGAAGAATTAAATTAAATAGGAAACAAAGAGGAATATCAGTTACTGAAGGGTGCTCAGGAAATTTTGTAAATGAGTATTCTGAGTATTAGATTGTATATCACAACACAACGTGTAACTGATGGGACTAAGTTCGGTGTGAGTGCACACTGTGAGGAAAAAAACAAAAGATCTGCAAAAAGACTTGGACAATTACAGTGAGTGAATAACAACTTTAGAGTTACACTGGGAATTTTAATTTTGATTGTGTCAAAACAGCTTGATTATGAATGAAGGCGAGATGTCACTGTTGAACAATAATTTTGTTGCAGTGCTACATTGCAATGTTAAATTTGATGGAAGTGAAAAAGCATAATCAACTTGGTTAAAGCACAAGACTGAAAGGAAAAAGGTTTCGTAAAAAAAGAAATCTACGTCAATTGTCTACTTGTGCAACTGAGCATCACAAAACGATATTTCATTAATTGTCCTGTAAGAAAATCACAAATTCAAGATTTTGTCACTGTATGACAAGATCTTCCTTTCTGCCTTTACACGTCTACAAATATTTCAGTGTCTGTCCTGTTTAAATCAGACAGTGGACTTCAACAAACATTGATTGTCATCAGATGGTCACTCACCGGGAATGGAACAAATGAGGAGAACCAAAGTCCACATCGTTTTGTTCACAAAGATCAGCTCAGTTCTTGATGTCAGTCCCTCAGCTCTTGTTTCTCACATTGAGATAAGTGTGAACTGCAAAGTCTCCAACAATTTAATTGAGGAAGTGGATATAGGAAACCAGCTTCTGAAACCACACTCAACCAGAAGAGAACTGGTTGAGAATCAGAGAACTGACCCTGAAGGGACAGTTTCCTGTCAGTTATATTTAAAAGAAGAACGAAATGAACTTTCATTAAATGAACAAAGAATTGTGAAATCAAGGTGGTGAAGAGTTCAGATGCTGGGGACAATGGTGATCAAAGCTCATTATTTATCCTGAATTAGAATTAGAATGAGGTTTTATTGTCATGTGTGCTCAAGTACAAAAGTACAGGGGTCCAGTGAAAAGTGTACGATGTTGCCATGCACGATGCCATCTTAGGACAAAGTATATTGTTACAAACCTTAGGGACTAAAATAGATTAGTACAAAACATTGAGAAAAAAAGAAAAAATCTAAAAGTTCTACATGACAGTTCTTCATTACACATGTTAGGGAAATAAAGAGATAAAGTTAAAAGGTAGACATTACAGTCCTTCTCGAGCCTGCAGTCTCTCCACACTGGGGGATTTCCACATGTGGTTTCTCTCTCTCCCCTCACACTGAGCTGACCCCAATCAGGCAAGAAAACCGCTGACCATCATCTGTGACACGCTCCCTGCTCCAGGACCCCCATCCACTGCCCACTCCACTCTACTCCAGGCCCCACACCCACCGCCCACACCACTCTACTCCAGGCCCTACACCCACCGCCCACTCCACTTTACTCCAGGATCCCCACCCCCTACCCACCCCACTCTACTCCAGGCCCCACACCCATCACCCACTGCACACTCTGCTCTATTCCAGGCCCCCCTACCCACCGCCCACTCCGATCTATTCCAGGACCCCAACCACCACCCACTCCACTCTACTCCATGCCCCCCACCTACCGCCCACTCCACTCCACTCCAGACCCCACACCCACCACCCACTCCACTCTACTCCAGGCCCCCCACCACCGCCCACTTCACTCTACTCCAGAACCACCACCCACTGCCCACTCCACTCTACTCCCAGCCCCACACCCACCACCCACCGCCCACTCCACTTTACTCCAGGCCCCCCACCACCGCCCACTTCACTCTACTTCAGAACCGCCACCCACCGCCCACTCCACTCTACTCTCGGCCCCACACTCACCACCCACCACCCACTCCACTCTATTCAAGGACCCCCACCCACCGCCCACTCCACTCTACTCCAACCCCCACACCCTCCACCCACCGCCCAATCCACTCTACTCCAGGCCTCCTACCAACCACCCACTCCACTCTACTCCAGTGCCCACACCTACCACCCATTCCACTCTACTCCAGGCCTCCCACCCACAGCCTACTCTACTCTACTCCAGGCCCCCCAACTACCACCCACTCCACTCTACTCCAGGACCCACACCCACCAGCCACTCCACTCTACTCCAGGCCCCACACCCACCACCCACTCCACTCTACTCCAGGCCTCCCACCCACAGCCTACTCTACTCTACTCCAGGCCCCCCAACTACCACCCACTCACTCTACTCCAGGACCCACACCCACTAGCCACTCCACTCTACTCCAGGCCACACACCTACCACCCACTCCACTCTACTCCAGGACCACCACCCATGCCCACTCCACTCTACCACAGGAACCCCACCCACCACCCACTCCACTCTGCTACAGGCCCCACACCTACCGCCCACTCCACTCTACTCCAGTCCTCCCACCCACTGCCCACTCCACTCTACTCCAGGTCCCCCAACTACCACCCACTCCACTCTACTCCAGGCGTCACACCCACCACCCAGTCCACTCTACTGCAGGTCCCACACCCACCACCCTCTCCACTCTTCTCCATGACCCCCACCCACCGCCCACTCCCCTCTATTCCAGGACCCCCACTCACTGCCCACTCCACTTTACTCCAGACCTCACACCCACCGTCCACACCACTCTATTCTAGGCCCCACACCCACTACCCACTCCACTCTACTCCAGGCCGACTCCACTCCAGGCCCTAGGCTGCTGCCACACTCTGATGTTTTTACTGTCACTTATAATCCAGAAACACTGTGGAATGCCAGCTTTAATGTTGCTGTGATGCCAAGTGTGTAGGCTGACTATATCAGACAACACTGCAGGCCAGCAGTGAGCCAATCATGTTAACAAGCCCATACTGTAATCCCAGGGTGACATATCCAACATTAGACATGATGCTGCTGTTGAACAATATTGAACAGTCCCACCTGTGCACAGAAACACACTGGAAACCAGTTTCAGATTATCCACTGGGCTTGCAGTGTGATTCATTTGTGCAGGCTAGAAATTACATATATTACTACTGAGGGCTCTGTTCTTTCCAGGAAAAATGAATATGTCCGTACATCTCACCTGTTTAATTGAGGAGAGAATCATGCATTTTGCTAATCATTGCAGCCTTAACCAATCAGAGCCTACTTGGCTGGTCTGAGTTTAATCAGTTAAGCTTGCTGGTTATCAGTTCCTGCTGCATCTCCATGTCAACCATTAGCCAAACAACTTGCACTCTCTTCTCATGCTGTTTATATTGATATTCCCTTTTGAAGTTTAGTTTCTTGTGGCTTAATCCTGATGAAAGTAGAACAAAAACTTTAACTTTTGCATCTCTTTTTAACAATGTGCAAAGTCTGTATCACACAATCATTAGGGTCCCATAGTGCCGTGCTAGCATGTCAAGTTTGATTCTTGAACTTAGCTCCAGGAATGGAGCTCCAACCTGGAATCTGTGAACTCCGAGGTTAGAGTGAGGGGAGACAGGGAGGTGGGGACTGATTGGGTTGCCAAACAGCTAGGTATTTAGACTTCTGCTCTTGTTATTTAATGCAAGTGACCCAGACTTGGGAATAAAAGGTAAATTAATTCCATCTGCTTAGGAAACCAAACTGGATTGAGCATGGAATTGTTGGGATCAAGTCCTAAGGAGTTGGACAAAGTAAATGTGCGGGCAGCTTACAACAGACAAAACTAAATACAACTGCATTGCAAAGAAGGAAAAATGAACAGTACAAATATCTCATCATGGTTTTCCTAAAAATCAATATCATCATAAACGTCCCTTCCAGATTCCTGAGGGGTGTTGCGTTTTGGGGCTTTTTTATTCCCCTTTGGCGGTTGGTTTGGAAAGTTGAGCTCACTGTAGGTGACACTGTCTGAGTTGTCACCTGTGTGCATTGCCAGCCCACCTCTCAGTGATGAAGATTTCTTTTGAAATGCCAACACTGCGTATGTGATTTCATCATTCTTCAAGTTGCTTCTTCTCTCTCTCTGTCTTTCTGCTGTGTTCCTTTGAATGTGGTTTATGTTTGCATATACCAAGTTCTCTTCCACTGATGCTAATCCCTAAAATTGAAAAAAAATGTGCTTTTCTTTCACTTGAATGGTGATTGGTGTTATATCGAAGAGAAAGCAATTTCTTGATTATTATTAAGCAATACAGTATATTAGAAGATATTATGAATTGTTATTGTGTGCAGTACTGGTCCCTTCCTATCGGAGGAAGTTGTGAAACTTAAAAGATTCAGAAAAGATTGACAAGGATGTTACCAGGGTTGGACGATTTGAGCTATATGGAGAGGCCAAATAGACTGAGGCATGGATGGGTTGGAACGAAGGATCTGTTTCTGTGCTGTCCATTTCTATGACTCTATTTCCAGTGGAGAATAAGTAATGCATCCCAGTACTAAAGTAATTCTCCTCCAGCCTCCTCTATACATTTTCATCCAATCTCATCAACATATCTTACTATTCATTTCACCCTCCTGTGCTTATCCAGCTGCCCCTCTGAGTGGATTTACAGTATTTGCCTCAAGGACCCCTAATGGCAATAAGTTCCACTTTCTGACAATCTTTGGATAACAAGGTTTCTCCTGAATTGCCCACTTCTTTTTTCTTAGGGAGGAGTTGAGTCAAGTTACATTGTGAAATTTAAGAGATAATTTGATCAGCATGTGAAGAAAGAAGGAGTTGGAAGTGGGAATTGGAAGGGTTAGATGAAGAGGTGTGGGAGAAGTCTTGCATGGGGCATAAGAGCCAGGATGTCGCGGATGGATCAAATAGCTGATTTCTGTGCTGTAAATCCTATGTTCTGCAAATTTCTAAACAATACACAGCAAGTTAATATTTATTATTCTTACCTGGTCATCATTAAGAATCTTAGCTCTTTGATGACACCTGATGCAGAAGGTACCTGAAACATTGCAACACAATTGTTTAAGCAAATTTAACAGGATGTTTATAACCTTCAAACTGAACATGTAGTGCAGTGTGCATAATCATGTACTGAACTACAGTCATCACTATTGCATCCACGATTCCCACCATGAGTCTGAGGGGTGGAAGGAGTCTTGGGAAAGTATAGTTTGGGGCATGTCAAGTAAGTATGGGGTTGGTGGAAATTACTCCAAAATGAGACTATGCATTTATTCGTCAAACTTTTACTGAATACAAATTTCACTGGAATTTATGAGAAATCTCTGAGCAAAACCAACGTAGTGTACAAAAATCCCATGCAAGGACTGCACAAAACACTACATAGGACAAACAGGAAGACAGCTAACAACCCGCATCCATGAACACCAACTAGCCACGAAACGACACGACCAGATATCCTTAGTAGCCATACACTCAGATGATAAACAACACGAATTCGATTGGGACAACACCACTATTATAGGGCACGCCAAACAGAGAACAGCCAGGGAATTCCTAGAGGCATGGCACTCATCCACAAATTCTATCAACAGACACATCGACCTGGACCCAATATACCAGCCACTGCAGCGAACAGCAACTGACAACCGGAAGCAGCAGATTCAAATCACTCTAAATGCCGAAGGAATCAGCACAGAAGCGCTTCACAGGAGTTTCCCAAACACTGAGGATGTCACCTAGAAAGGGGCCGAAACGTTTGCAACAAAAACTCCCAGCTCGGCGAACAGAAACATAACAACGGGCACCCGAGCTACAAATCTTCTCACAAACTTTGATCTTGGTAAATCTTTGCTGAAACCTCTTCAATTTCATAATAACTTGCTGAAAGCAGTGGGACTAGAAGTGTATGTAGTTTCCAACAGTGGCCTCACCATTATTCTGTACTAGCTCAACGTAATGCTCCAACTCCTCCCCTCAATGGTCTGAGCAATGATAGTAAACATGCTAAATACCTTCTTTACCACCCTGTCCACCTGTGATGCAAATTTCAAAGATCCCCTGGGTCTCTCTGTTCGACAGCACTATCCAGGGCTCTACTTTTAATTGTATTAGTCCTGTCTTTGTTTGTTTTATCAAAAGGCTATACCTCACATTGGACCAAATTAAACTCCTTCTGCCACTCCTCAGCCCATTGACCCAATTGATCAAGATCCCTTCGTAATTGTAGATAACCTTTGTCACTGTCAACAACGCCATCAATTTTGGTGTCATCCATGAACTTACGAACTATGCCTTCTAATTTCTCATTCAAATTGTTTATATAAATTACACCGATCCCTGTGGAACACCACTAGTCAAAGGCTTCCAATCCAAAAAAACGACCCTTCACCACCACGCTCTGTCTCCTGCCATTAAGCTAATTTTGTATTCAATTGACAAACTCAACCTGAATCACATGAGATCTAACTTTATGAATTAGTCTGCCATGTGGAACCTTGTTTCTAAAGTCCATATAGACAACATCTACTGCTCTTCTGTAACATGTACTATTTTCAAGACATCAATGTTTATTTCCCTGAGTTTCCTAATCTCCATATCTTTCTCCACAGTAAAATATTCAAGATATTTGTTTAGTATCTCCCCCATTTGTGACGTTTTTGGTTGAAGGAAGCAAATGATTGCAATGTAGAATGGAGTTGTTGCAATGTTTCTGCAGGCTGTGGGCAGTATTTTATGAACCTGTTCATTTTCTAACTACAGTGTAAACCATTATCTTTGTTCAGAACTGACAATGAAACAAATGGAGTGCATTTTATCAATTACAGTTTCCCAGAGTGAGATAATAAACAAACATTGTTTGCATCACACTTACCGATGCTGTTGATCTGTATCCTATAACTGCAGTTCTTCTCTCTTACATTGTTGACTGACACATGAACCATTTCACTGGGTTTTGTTCCCTGAGTATTTGTGGCTGTGCAGTAATATTGATGATGTTGCCGTGTGAAGGATTGACAATGTAGATCCAGTTTATTGGTGTCAGAGATCTTTGAATCTTGTGATGGCATCTTCTCAGACCATGTGTAGTGAATGGGGAGGGATCCCTGGGCAGACTCACAGGAGACTGTCACTGAACCCCCAGAACATGAGACATTTGTTTGGGATAAATATCGAAGCCCAGGAACAGAGACGGCTTCTGTGGGAAAGAAACAATTATTGAGAGATCGAATATACAAATACCCTTCCTCGCTTTGTCACCCCCTTTCTTCCTTGATAAAACACTGATCACACATATCAACAAAGGGTAATTTAAGAAAATCACTGAAACAGTTACCTTCAGAGATGTGCAGGTTTACATTAGACATGGGGTCAGAGTAAATACCAGGAATCTGAATCCCACAGCTGTACCATCCGGCATCTTCTTATTGATGATTCTTTATTGTAACAAGAAATATTCCTTGTGTTTTGTTATCAGTGATTGATATTCTCCCATTTGGCCAATTTGTCAGTGCTATAACATTACATGAACAAGTCCATCCGTGACACCAATATTTCATGTGTGGCTGCTACCACCTTCTACGTGGTGACAAGATATTGTGATAAATTCCTGTTATGTGTTTCTCTGTCCAAAAGCACCTGAAACTGAGGAGACAATATTTCAGAAATTAAACTGGAGATAAATGTTTAATAAACACAGATGCATTTAAAGCAACTACATTCCATCCGGTATATGATGAAGGTAATCATTCATTTAAACCCTTATCTGAGCCTCAGGCTGTTCCATATTCCCAGGGAATGATTGAAACAGTCGGGATATTTTCTTACCTCCCGGTTGTGCTTTGGGACAATCTTGAAATTGGGTTTGTGCTGTCCGCTGTGGGCTCTAACTCCACCGTGTGTGACATCATTGAAATGTTGCCCCCCTGGAGAGCAGCCTGAGTGATAGGCCTGGATTGGAGTCGGCTGGGGATCAGTGTGAAGGAGGGCACAGGTGCTGAAGGGTCCTTACTCCAACCGGAGAAGGAGGCTTTCATTCAGGAAGGAGAGGGGTGGGGGGGGGTGATGTGTGTGTGGACTCATGGTGGGATCAGGGGCTGAATTTTCAGGGTTCAAGGGGGTGATACAACAAGTGATCCAGGAAGATGATGAGAGGTCTCAAGTGGGAAAGGAAGAGAATTGAAGCTCAGCAAAGGATGGTTCATGAGGGGAGAGAGAGATCAATGTGCAGGATCTGGAGGGCAGTGAAGGCAGGATGAATTGTAATTACACATTGTTGTCATTGTATGGATAATAAAATAACAGAAATAGTTTACAGATTGTTCTGGATGAGATGCTTCATGAGAAAATGTTCACATTGCTGCCATATTGTGTCCCGATGTGGAAGAGGAGCAGCCTGTTAATGACTGGATCGACTTTAATAACTTTCAGAAAAGAGACAGGGAGCAAGATACATGAATGTTTAAATGTGATGAAGGGGAGGAAAAAGAGACCTCATTGGAAGCAGGAAGCTTTAAAAAGAAAGGGGATTACCAAACAGAGAGATGCACAATTCAGGTTTCTGTCCATGAGGTATTCTGCATGAAGTTGGTGGGTGATACCGTGGAGAATTACCAGGAGACGTGGTGAGTTCTTCAAGCAGATGATCTTTTATTTGCAAACAAAAGCCTGAACAATCAGAAAGCGAATTCATGATTGCCCCTGCACCTCGGGGTCTGTTATTTTTAATATCTCTTAGTTATCATGCTTTCTTCAGGTTTATCAGCATGTCCAATTGTGTTAGTCAGGGTTATCTTTCTGCAGTTATGCAACAAACCAATGATGTTCGTTCATGTTATGTCTCTACTTCTGCCGCTATGGTTTTTTTATACTTCAAACTTATTCTTACTTTACTATATAGTGATTAGATATTTACTATTACATCTGTGACAATGGTCTTCAGCCCCAGGTTGACCCTATTACATCATGCGAACACTTGTATGTCATGTGCTTTGATTAACCTGATTATGCTGCCGTTGGTACCTAACCTAATTATACTGCCCAACTAACATAATGATACTGCCATTGTTCCATACCCGACTGATGGAGTATTCCACAGATCCTTGTAACATTCCACCAGTCCTCATGTTTAACCCTTCACATGCCTTTATGCTCTTTATTTTCCATAGCGAAAGCAAAAAACATCTTGCAGGAACGTTTCATGGATCTGAATTAAATGTTTTGTAGCCAAGAGTAATGCGATAATGGGAATTTTTATCGTAGTGTTTCAAAATTTCTTGATCCTAAATGGAGAGATTGTAATGATGAACAATAAGTTTATTGCAGTGTTACATTGTAATGTATAAATCAAAGAGAATGAAAGAGATTAAGCAACTTGATTCATGTTGGACTGGAAGGAAGAAGGTTTTTTCTGTGAAGAGAAATATAAACCAACCACCTACTTTTGCGACAGAACCTCACAAAACAATATTTAATGAACTGCACTTCAAAAAGAAAAGAAATAAAAGCAAATTTAAGATGGTGTTTTTTGAGAATTTGTTCCCACTCCAGTTTTCAGTATGTACTGAACATGTAAAACTTTGGGCAAATTAAAAGGATTATGCTGCTTTTTTCACTTTAAAGAAATATTTTTTGGTCCTTTTTTATTTCTCTGATAATTAATAATGCCACTCTAAAGAAATCGAGAACTATGTCGCATGGGATTATAATATGTTCAGGAGAAGATATGGCATTTTGTGATGTTGTTCGGGTATTTTTAAATTTGTTCCTTTAAACCTCAAAGACTTCCATATTTAGAGACACATGGGGCAGACAAAGTCCATGCTGTGTCTGTTTTCTGCAGCTTGTTACTCACCTGAAGCCAGTCGCTGTAATGTGAGGGGTGTCACTCTGCATTGTGTAAGGCTGACCTGGAACCTTACCCAGTCCTGCTCCTTACCATGGACATTTTGGAAGGATTTGTAGATTGATCGTGAACCTTATTTGAGGAGGTGACAGTGTTGGACTCGGTTGGGTGACGTTAAAAATAATGCAACAGCAGATTATAGTCCAAAAGGTTTCATTAGAATTACTAGCTTTTGGAACACTGTTCCTTCATCAGGTTGCTATCTAACAAAGGAGCAGCGCTCCGAAAGCCAGTCCTTCCAAATAAACATGCTGGATTATAACCTAGTGCTATGTGATTTCTAACTTTGAAACTGTTTGGCTTTATCAGAATACACATTCCTTTGCAAAATGTGCTGGAATGTGAATTGAACTCTGAGCATTTGTCACAACAATAACAATGTTCCTCACTGTTTCATACAATCTTCCTTTGGTCCTTTACAAACTTCCAGATATTTAAACAACTTGACTGGAAATACCAGACCATAAACTTTATCAAACATTGATTATCTGAATATATAACTCAGATGGTCATTCACCGGGAATGGAACAGATGAGGAGAATCAAAGTCCACATCATTTTATTCACAAAGACCAGTTCAAGTATTGATGTCAGTCTCTCAGCTCTTGTTTCTCACATTGTGATAAGTGTGTAATGCAATGTCTACAAGAAGTTACACACGGAAGAGGATAAAGGAAGCCAGCGACTGAAACCACAGTGAGCCAGAGATTGAAATTTTATTCTGGAGATTTTTTTCTCCTATCAGTTATGTTTAACAGAAGAACTAAATTATTTTTCACTGAAAGAATAGAAAATTCTGAAATCAAGACAGTTAAAGGATTCGGTGGTGAAGATCAGGTTGACCCAAGGTCAGTAGTTATAGTGAAATCTCAACTGAATGACAAGTGGCTCGTTCTCTCATGTTAGAACATTTCAACGGTGTTTGACAAATATAGATTTGTTTTGCAAAAAATGATCATGGAGCTAAAATAGAATGTTTTAGAATATTTTGTTTGTTTGCAGAATCTGCCTCCTGTTGATGCTGAATAATTATTGTGTTAGGATCTGAACTCTGGGGTGTACAGGGGAAGGACACCCTCTGCTCCATTTCCACAAGATCCAAGTAAATAAGCCCTGGGGCCGATTTCAAGCAAAAAAACAAACTCAACAACGGAGGGAAATTTCAGGGTGAAGTGAGCTGTGATGGAGTAACTGGGAGTGAGCTTCAGTTCCAAGGTGAGGATCCCTCTGGTGAATGACCCAAACTCTACTATTTAAAGAAAACAAATGACAATTTTATTATTTAGCTCTAAAATGAACATTAAACAACAATTATTTACAACTCTAAGCATCCTTTCTCTTAAAGATTTGGTATAAACCGCCCAATCGATAGCAATATATTGATCCAATAAAGCAACTATTAAATTTACAGCAAAACAATTTTCAAATCCAGAGAGCAGTGTTGATCCTCCTCTGTCTGTAGATCTTCTTTGGTCATCTTTGGTCTTCCACTGCACAGATTTTTCCTATGAAAAATAAGGCCCCTTTCAGCAAGTGTTTTAAAAAGCAGTCTGTTGATGGCAAAAAGTGCTCTTTTTCTGGCTACCTGTCCAAAATGCCTGCTTTTGATACCCCAAAACATCAGATTGTCTCATTGGTTCCATGTTGCCAAACATGAAAATTCAAATTTGATTGGGTTTTGGTATCCTGGGGCATAATTTAAACAGACTGGTGAAATTCGAACTGCTGAACAAAAACGTCAGGTATCTAGGTTACAGCCAAAACATTTCAACTTTAATTTTTCCAGCAGACTTTGTGACATGGCAGGTGTTTGCGAGCTTTCACTCCCTCTTAAAGGTACAGTACACTCCTTCAAACTCATTTCAAAATCCTTATCCTGGAAGATGGGCACTCAGCAGTTTTTAAAAGACTGTTCTTCTGAGACAAACAATTGCAGGACCTGGAGCTGCCACAAAGCCCCTCCCTCATTCGGATGGATGTCCCATTTGCTCTGGAATGGTGCAGTGATCCGCCCACAACATGGACATGAGCCTGTCCCAGGAGGTTTCCTTCCCAGAGATTGTGATCAAAGGGCTGGGTCTGAAAACTCTCAGTACAGCCTTGAATGACCCAGAGTGTGCCATCCACAGTATCTTGTTGATTAAAACTGATGTGGGCTCTAAGAAAACTGTCCCCACCCTGCCTTTCCGGAATGCTTCTCCACTGACCATTTCTATCAGTGGCTGTGCAAACGTGGCTGCAGACATATTCAGATGACATATGACATCCTGCTCAGGGCATCTGTTCACTGTTTGTTCAATCCACATCCAACAATGTCCTTCAAATGTACCAGGGCCCACAACATTAGCCTCCAGTAAGTGCTGTTCCAGGGCAGCTCTCTCTCCAATTTGCAGACAAAAGTAACTAACACTGAGTCTCATTGTACATCCATGGGTATCTATCACACATCTCCCTCGATAATATTCACACTTTTTTTCTTCTTGTGTCAAACAACAATGAACATCAAACCATGCAACAAGTGTGGAAACTTGTTTTCTACACCTCAACTTCTCAAAAATGGACAGCACAGTGGCTCAGTGGTTAGCACTGCTGCCTCACAGTCTCAATGACCTGGATTCAGTTCAAACCTTGGGTGACTGTGTGCAGTTTGCATGTTCTCCCTGTGTCTGTGTGTGTTTCCTCCAGGTGCTACAGTTTCCTCTCACTGTCTAAATATCTTTTGCTGTAAATTCTGTATCCCATGATCCTACTCCTCCATCTACCTGACAAAGGAGCAGCACTCCGAAAGCGTGCACTTCCAGATTAAACTGTTGGACTGTAACCTGATGTTGTGTGATTTTTAACTTTAAATATGTGCAGGTTGGTTTGAATGGTCGTGCTAAATTGCCCATTGTGTTCAGGGATGTACAGACTCAGTGGGTTAGCCATGGGAAATGTGATGCTATGGGAACAGGGTGGGGTTCTGGGTCTGGTGGGATGTTCTTCAGATGGCTGGTGCAGACCAGATGGGCCAAATGGCCTCTTTCTGCACTGTAGGGATTCTATAATTCTCAGTTACATTCCTCATTGACCAGGAACCTGTTTGAGAGTTTAATGGAATGGGCCCAAACTGAATGTGTGTTCATTTATAATGAACCATTCACACACAGCATGCTGCAGGCAGAAACATTTTTAGTTATAAAGTAATTTTGTGTGGAAAACTATTTTACCAGATTTAAATTTTCATTGGATAAAATTTTAAAATGAGTCAATTCTATTGAAATATATTTGGATTGCGATGTTTGGGATAAAAGTTCAAATTGTTTTAAAATGATAGGTGGATTTGCAGCTTTATAAAAGTAGTAAGCTGAGAAGCACGTTTATTTCTTTCAAAGCCTTGCCATGTTAATGTGTTTGTGAATATGGCAAGTTGCATTTATATAGCACCTTCAAAGCTGTAAAGCTGGTGCAGAGATATGGATGAGTGTAAGTTGATGTATGGTGGAAGATTCAAGGCCAGCTGGAATGATGTTGGAATAGTTCAGAATGGAGCTAACAATATCGTGGATAGAGCTCTGTTGGACAGGGAGATGGGTGGAGTCAGTGGCTAAGGAAAGGTGATTGTAGTGGGATAAAGATAATGGCTTCAATCTTCAGAGTTGTCAGGTGTAATTTTATTGAAGTTGTGAAAATGCAGAGACAAGCACAATCACAGCAGGTCGGTATGTCAGAGACAGTCCTTAAACTGGATCAATGGGGATGGAGGCATCAACCATCACTATCAATCCCGAGCCGTACGTCTAGCTGTCTCCTTGGAGAGGTGAACAACTGTCATTCAGACTCAGGCTCAGCACTCACTGTCTGCTGGATATGAGCCACTGGCAAGAAGATTCAGGATGTGGAGGGGCTGCTGTTGGACTGGGATGGACAGAGCTGAAAATCACACAACACCAGGTTATAGTCCAATAGATTTATTTGAAAGTACAAGCTTTCAGAGCACTACTCTTTTGTCAGGTAGCCAGTGGGGCAGGATACATAGGGCACAGCATCTATAAGGAAAAGATGAAAGTGTCACACAATGGATGCAACGTATTAGAGAAACCGAGATTGCTGTGAAGTCTGTGGTCATGTAGAATGGGATGCAGATTTCAATTGATTAATATGTAAATCCCAGAATTTCTCTCGTCACCGCCCCGATATATCTTAAGGACTTATCAGTAAATAAAGAAATGATATCTCAGCTCAGACAATGTATTATAGGGATGAGGTTAGAGTGTGTACCAACATGGAGTCAGACTGGTTTTATTGTGCGGGTAGGAATTTAGGAAATGTCACATTGACTGGCTACATATAGATTGTGTGTTTTTTGAACAAAATAGAAAGTATCTGCACATACTAATTTGCAAATGGAGTTCACCCCATAGACTTCTGTGTGGGTGTGTTTGTGTGCAGCAAGGGAGATTGGGGGAGAGAGGGACAGAGAAAATGTTTGTGTCTGTGTGTGAGGGAGAGAGAGAGAGTGTGTGAAAATTTAGGGGAAATGTTGTCCATGCCATAACCCCATTGGGATGTCCAAAGTGTGCATCTTCATTCAAATGTCATTGGCACAACCAAGGAGCCTTACACATTACAGACTATCTCCTCACAGACTGACAATTCAGTGTATGGCCATTGTAACTGAGGATTGCTGCCTTCCACTGTTTGCCATGCAGTGCATTACAGAAATACCAAACCCAAGTGGCCCTTTAAAATGTACTTGTCTGGTTACATTCACGTCGTTAATGAGACACCGAGGGTGAACAACGTTGTTGGCAATAATTGCTTGAGGCCATCACCTGTAATGTTTATTTCTGGACAATGAGTGACCTGTTGTTGAAGTGTAAGTTGATGCCAGTGGTAGGACTGAATCAGTGGATGCACGCTGGATGCAATTGCCATGACTAGGTTTCAAATTCATAGACTTTTAATGCAGCTCTTCTCCCCCTCCCAAAATATGAATTACTGTCTCCACCCCGACACTGTAATTGGGTGTCTGTCATTTTACACAGTTATTGTGCAGCGACTGGGTCAGGATTGGTGAAATGTCAACTGAGTGTCTTTGTGACAAAAACTGAAATTGCTGGAGAAACACAGCTGGTCTGACTGTTTCTGTGGAGAGAAAGCAGAATTACTGTTTTGGGTCCATTGATTATTCTTCAGAACAATTAGTAGTTTCAATAAGGTGCTCCATATCCTGCAGACACAGGCAGTGGGCTGTTTCTGTGAATTAACAGCAGACTCTACCTGTGGTGTAGAATGATCCTTCTTCCTCTCTTTATTGTTGCCGTCCCTGTGGATCCAATGATCTTTTGTCATCTCACCATTTCTGTTAATTCTCTCTCTATTGCCATTGTGTCCTTAATTTCCCATCAGAGATCATGTCGTTGAGAATTACAAAGACCTTATTAGCCCTAACCCTCTGCATGTGAATGACAAAGTGACAGTGACTTGGGATAACCCCACCTCCTGTTGTTCTCTGACGCCTTCTATGTTCTATGAGAGCCCCAGAAAGGGGGTTTCAATGCTGTGTTTCCTTTTAGACCAGACAAGACTCAGGTTTCTGCGTTTAAATGTTTATTAATGTCTGCCTGGGAGCTGTACATACCAATAAATGCTGAGCAGATCAATTCATTCGAACAGCAACAAATGTATCTTAATATTTTAACAGGTAACAAGGTTTTGTCCAATCAAACATTTACACACTAACTCTCTTGTCTCTCTACCCAACAACATTTACATTGTTTTTGTTCCAGATTAGAACACATGACTATGTTATCCAGTGAGATTTAAATGAGGGCATGGACAGGGCGAAGAGCCAAGGTCTTTTTCATTTCTGGGAGTGTCCAGACCTAGAGGGCTGAGGTTGAAGGTGAGAAGGAAATTATTTCAAAATTACCTGAGGATTAACGTTTTCATGCAGAGGATGTGCATTTATGAAATGATCTGCCAGAGGAAGTGGTGGAGGCTGGTACAATGACAGCGTTTAACAGCATGAGGTCATCATGGAGAGAGATGAGGCAGGACCAGAGTAGGCCATTCTGCCCCACTAGGCTCTGTCAGCATTCACCTGGATCAGAGCAGATCTTCCACCTGAATACCATGTTTTCTTGCACTAACCCCACGTCCCTCCCTAACTTTATTAACCAGAAAATTATCGATCTCTGTTTTGAATACACTCAAGGCTGGACCCCCCAGAGCTCTCTGGGGCAGAGAATTCCAACAAACCATCACCCTCTGAGTGAAGAAATTGCCGCTCATCTCAGTCCCAAATGGTCAACCCATTCTTCTCAAACTGCGTCTCCTGCTGCAAATCCCCTCCACCCAGGGCCACCTCATTGATGGGGAACTTAGAGTGCTCAAAATCATTCTTGTAAAGGCCATGATGCTCACCTAATGTTTTTGTGTAAGTATTGTGACTGAAACAGAAGAAATCACCAGGAGAGTGAAGAGTACCCAGCGTATCACATCCCAGACAATGTAACTGTGTAAAACAGAAGAAATACAAAATCATTTGAAGGAAACAAGATTGCTTGATGTTTCAAACATTTATCTTCTGTTTACACTGCAGTATAGAGTCATAGAGATGTACAGCATGGAAACAGACCCTTTGGTCCAACCTGTCCCTGCCAACCAGATATCCCAACCCAATCTAGTCCCACCTGCCAGCACCCGGCCCATATCCCTCCAAACCCTTCCTATTCTTATCCCCATCCAAATCCCTCTTAAATGCTGCAATTGTACCAGTCTCCACCACTTCCTCTGGCAGCTCATTCCATACACTTACCACCCTCTGTGTGGAAAGATTGCCCCTGAGGTCTCTTTTATATCTTTCCCCTCTCACCCTAAACCTATGCCCTCTAGTTCTGGACTCCCCAATCCTCGGGAAAAGACTTTGTCTATTTATCCTATCCATGCCCTTCATAATTTTGTAAACCTCTATAAGGTCACCACTCAGCCTCCGACGCTCCAGGGAGTACAGCCACAGCTTGTTCAACCTCTCCCTATAACTCAAATCCTCCAACCCTGGCAACATCCTCGTAAATCCTTTCTGAATCCTTTCAAGTTTCACAATATCTTTCCGATAGAAAGGAGACCAGAATTGCACGCAATACTCCGACAGTGGAATTGGAGGTGTGGAGGACAGTGAAGAGGCTTCCAGAAATTACAACAGAATCTAGACCAGATGGGCCAATGGGCTGAGAAGTGGCAGATGGAGTTTAATTCAGATAAATGTGAGGTGCTGCATTTTGGGAAAGCAAATCTTAGCAGGACTTATCCACTTAATGGTAAGGTCCTTGGGAATGTTGCTGAACAAAGACACCTTGGAGTGCAGGTTCAAAGCCCCTTGAAAGTGGAGTCACATCTAGATAGGATAGTGAAGAAGGCATTTGGTATGCTTTCCTTTATTGGTCAGAGTATTGAGTAGAGGAGTTGAGATGTCATGTTGCGGCTGTACAGGACATTGGTATATTGTAGCAAAGTAAAGCAGCACAGATAGTGAGTTATGTGGGAAAATTAAATTTCAGTTTAATTTATTACTGACTTGAACAACAGATAACTGGGAACTGAGACATGAACCATTTCACTGGGTTTTGTTCCCTGAGAAATTGAGACAATGCAGTAATATTGATGATGTTGTTGTGTGAAGGATTGACAATGTAGCTCCAGTTTGTTGGTGTCAGAGATCATTGAATCTTGTGTTGGGGTCTTCTCAGACCATGTGACGTGAATGAGGAGGAATCCTCGGGCAGACTCACAGGAGATTGTGACTAAACCCCCAGAGCATGAGACATTTGGTTGTGATTAAAATTGAAGTTCAGGAAACTTTCCTTTTTGGGAAATAAACATTTATTAGAAAACTGACTATATTGGAAAAGCCAGAAACCACTAACACTTTTCCCTTCATTATCCCATTCACTGTCATAGACTCATATGACACAGAAATAGTCCCTGCAGTTTAATACATCCGCGATGAACAAGTTTCTCAAAAAAACAGTCCCACTTGTTTGCATTTGGCGCGTACCCTCCAAATCTTTCCTATTTATGTACTGATCCAAATGTCTTTTTAATGTTGCAACTGCCCCTTCATCCCCCATGTCCTCTGGCAGATCATTCCACATATGAGCCACTCTCTCAGTGAGAATGTTACCCCTCAGGTTCATTTCACATTTTTCTCCTCTCACCACGAAAACATGACCCCTCACTTTGAACTCTCCCAGCCTCATAACAAAAAACCTTTGCTAAACACCTTATCTAGATCCCTCATGATTTTATAAACCCCGATAAAGTCACCTCCCAACCTCCTCCGCTCCAGGGGAAAACGTCCCAATTTTGGTGCCATCCATGAACTTAATAACCATGTCTTCTAATTTCTCATTCAAATTACTTGTATAAATTACACTGATCCCTGCAGAACACCACTGATCACAGGCCTCCAGTCCAAACAAATGACCCTCCACCACCCTGTCTCTCCTGCTATCAAGCTAATTTTGATTCAATTGGCAAGCTCACCCTGAATCCCATGTGATCTAACTTTATGACTCAGTCTACCATGTGGAACCTTGTTCCTAAAGTCCATATAGACAACATCTACTGCTCTACTCTCGCAACATTTTTGGCTGCATTCTCAAAACCCTCAATCAAGTTTAGAACGCACGATTTCCCACATACTATCCCGAATCAGTTCTTGCCTCTCTAAATGCCTGTAAATCGGATCTCTCAAAATCCCCTTCAACAACTTACCCACCACTGATGTCAGACTCAGATCTGTAATTTTGGTTAGAGTAGTGCAGGAAAAGCACAGCTGGTCAGGCAGCATCCGAGGAGCAGGAAAGTCGACGCATCGGGCAAAAGCCCTTCGTCAGGAATAGAGGCAGGAATCCTCCGGGGTGGAAAAATAAATGGGGGGATTGGGCTGGGGAGAAGGTAGCAAATATTACAATAGGTGAATGGGGGTGGGGATGAAGGTGATAGGTCAGAGAAGAGGGTGGAGCGGACAGGTGGTAAGGGAGATTGGCAGGTGGGGCACGTATTGCAGATGGTGCTGAGCTGGAGGGTTGGAACTGGGGTAAGGTGGGGGGAGGGGAAATGAGGAAACTGGTGGACTTGCTGAGATATTTGTATCATCAACGGTCACAGGTGAAGTGCTGGCAGACTGGAGGTTGGCGAATGTGGTGCCACTGTTTAAGAAAGGTGGTAAAGGACAAGCCAGGGAACTACAGACCAGAGAGCCTGACATTGGTAGTGGGCAAGTTGTTGGAGGGAATCCTGAGGGACAGAATGTACATGTATTTGGAAAGGCAAGGATTGATCAGGGATCGTCAACATGGCTTTATGCATATTCAATCATGTCTCTTCTGTCTGATATTTCACTTCTCATTTCCAGTGCGTTTGATATTTTGTTTCTTTTTACTCTGTTACCACCATCGTAAATTCAAATGCTCAATTCCTCAGTGTTTATAACAGACAACATTTCCTATACTTACTGTCAGCAGCTTGGGCAAATAATGTGGAAATGAGAAGTGAATTCTGCAAAATGAGTAGGTGAATCACAAATGAAAATGGAAAGATCTCCATCAAGCATTGACTTAAAATGACACAAGGTCCAGCTGCCACCAGATAAACATCCAGTTTTTCCATCATTGGCTGACTGTGAAAATAGGACTCACCATCTTCACGGACTTCAGTAAGACATTTGATAAAGTTCCACATGGTAGGCTGTTGGAGAAAGTGAAGTCGCGTGGGGTCCAGGGAATACTAGCTACATGGATAAAAAAACTGGTTGGTCAACAGGTGACTGAGAGTAGTAGTGGGAGGGAATTTCTCAAAGTGGAGACCTGTGACCAGTGGTGTTCCACAGGGATCCGTGCTGGGACCACTGTTGTTTGTGATATACACAAATGATCTGGAGGAAGGTATTAGTGGTCTGATTAGCAAGCTTGCAGATGACACTAAGATTGATGGAGTAGCAGATAGTGAAGGGGACTGCCAGTGAATACAGCAGAATATAGATAGATTGGAAAGTTGGGCAGGGAAATGCCAGATGAAGTTCAATCTGGGCAAATATGAGGTGATGCGTTTTTGAAGATCAAATTCAAGAGCGAACAATACGATAAATGGAAAAGTCCTGGGCAAAATTGATGTACAGAGAGATCTGGATGCTCAAGTCCATTGTACTCTGAAGATGACAACGCAGGTCAATAGAGTGGCCAAGAAGGCATACAGCATGCTTTCCTTCATTGGACGGGGTGTTGAGTACAAGAGTTGGCAGGTCATGTTATAGTTGTATAAGACTTTGGTTCAACCACATTTGGAATACTGCATTTGGTTGTGGTTGACACATTCCCAAAAGGATTTGAATGCTTTGGAGAGGGTGCAGAGGAGATTTACCAGGATTTTACCTGGAATGAAGGGTGCTAGCTATGAAGGGAAGTTGAGTATATGAAGATTATTTTCATTAGAAAGATGGAGGTTGCTGGGGGACCTGATTGAGGTCTATAAAATCATGAGAGGTCTCGACTGGGTGGATAGCAAGAAGGTTTTTCCCAGCGTGGGGGACTCAGTTACGAGGGGGACATGAGTTCAAGGTGAGAGGGGAAAAGTTTAAGGGAGATATGCATGGAAAGTCCTTCACGCAGAGGGTGGTGCGTGCTGGAAAGCATTGCCAGCAGAGGTGGTTGAGGTGGGCATGTCAGTGTCATTTAAGATGTACCTAGACAGATACATGAATGGGCAGGGAGCAGAGGGAGACAGAACCTTAGAAAATAGGTGGCAGGTTTAGATAAAGGAGCTGGATCAACACAGGCTTGTAGGGCCGAAGGGCCTGTTCTTATACTGTAATTTTCTTTGTTCTTTGTTCATCTTTGACAGAGTCATAGATAGAGCCATAGAATCATACAGCATGGAAACAGACCTTCAGTCCAACTCATGCACACTGACCAGACATCCCGAGTTACATTTGCCAGCATTTGGCCCATATCGCTCTAAACCCTTCCTATTCATATATCCACCCAGATGTCTTTTAAAGTGATCATTGTACTCACCTCCACTACTTTCTCTGCCAGTGCCCTCTGCATGAAAATGTTGCCCCTTAGATCCTTGTTAAATCTTTCCTCTGTCACCATAAACCTACGTCCTCCAGTTTTGGACTCGCCCACCCTCGGAAATAGTCTGTGGCTATTCATGTATTCATGCCCCTCATGACTTTATAATCCTCTGTAATATCATCCCTCAGCCTTCAAAGCTTCAAGGAAGAAAGCCCCAGCCTATTCAACTCCCCTTCTAACTCAAACCCTCCAACATCAGCAACATCCTTGTGAATCTTTTCTGCATCCTCTCATGTTTAACAAATCCTTCCTGTAGACATACGATGGCAATGTCAACATCTGGAGGATCTATTTCAAATATCTTGTCACCATTACTCACAATCACCTAATGTCTTGTACCAGCCAAAAGGATACATCAAATACCATCATGTGAACAAACCTCCTCAAAACAATATTCCATTCTGCCTTGATTATATATTTTTGCTTCTTTGATGGAAGTGTGTACAATTGCAACATTTAAAAGGCATCTGATGAGTATATGAATAGGAAGGGTTTAGAGGGATATGGGCCCAATGTTGGTCAATAGGACTAGGTCAGATTGGGATGTCTGGTCAGCACAGACGAGTTGGACTAAAGGATCTGTCTCTGAGCTGTATGAGTCTATGACTCTATCTATGACTCTGCACTGTAAGGTACCCGGTATCTCCTACACCACATTGAGAATACCATCAAGAAGAAGGTCTCCTCACTGCAAATTTGACCAAAGTTGACCAGGTGTTCCTCCCAAGTGACACCAAGGTTGAGCAGATTTATTAACACACAGAGAAACAACATTTCCCTCAGTACCACACCGGGGTGGAAAAGGGCAAGGTCAATGTGACATTCACAGTCTTCATGAAATCCAATCAAGGTAGTAGTGAAGTAATTGTGATGAATAATGGATCTGAGGGCCAGCAACCTGCAGCTGTTTGCCTCTTGTTCTTGTTTCCAACACAAAAATCACAATTTGTTGAGAAGCTAATGCCACAGCCTGATGTCAATCCAGCCCCATTTCCATTCTGAGAGTTATGTCGTGAAATAGTAAATGATTTCCATCCCGAATAACAAAACAGTTTTCAAGAGGATTTAATCTATCACATGGAAGTCATCAAACACTAACGTTGAGATAGTCGTACCTTATATTAAGTTGAGACGTGATGTTTGAATTTGTAGTTGTCGATGATACTGTTGAAATTTTATAACAGTCATCAGCTCCTATTGAAACAAAGAATAACATTCAGATTAACCTTTTTTTACTAAAGTTAACCAAAAGAGCAACATTGTCAGATTGGAAGAAACGCGTGTCTGATATAATGGATTTGGAAATCATAATCTCAGTGTAATGTCCACCCCCTCACCAGCCGGATGTTCCCACTGTGACCAGTCAGTGACCCATCTTTCACGATCGTTTCTAATTGTTTCCCATGTCTCACAGATGGGAGCACAGCATTACCTACTGAGCCTGTTAAAGGAATCCAATCTCGACATCCCCTTTGTGTCCTCTGCAAACACATAATTCCAGTCAGAGAACTGGCACTCCTTATCACTTGAGGAGATGATGACCAAGTGGTGTTATTGCTAGACTATTAATCCAGAGAGACGAAAGTGAGTAGTGCAGATGCTGGAGATCAGAGTCAGGATTAGAGTGGTGCTGGAAAAGCACAGAACGTTAGGCAGCATCATTGATGGTGGGCTTTTGCTTGAAACGTTGATTTTCCTGCTCCTCAGATGTTGCCTGACCTGCTGTGCTTTTCCAGTACACTACTCTACTCTTGACTATTAATCCAGAGACCTGGCAATGTTCTGGGGAACTGGTTTTAAACCCTGCCATTCAGATAGTGGAATTTGAATTCATCAAACAAAAGAAACTGGAATTAAGAGCCTGATAGTGACCACAAATCTGTTGTCGATTGTCAGGAAAAACCCATCTGGTTCTGATGGCCTTGAGGTAAAGGAACTGCCATCTTTACCTGCTCTGACCTACATGTGACTCCAGACCCACAGCAATGTGGCTGACTCTGAACAATTCAGAATGGGAAATAAATGTTGGCATAGCCAGTGATCCCTACATCCAGTGAATGAATAAAACATTCAGCAGAAAATGCATTTCTGGAGACCTAATAACTTTGATTCTAGCCATGATAGAAAAGGATGTTCAGCTCCACACTGTATCTGGAGGGAAATATTAGACCAGGAATTTCTGCCATCAGTGTCAGTGAACAAATAACCAATATTTATTCAATATTCCCCTGTTCAGATTGTATTGCAAGTCTCCAAGGTTCCTCACATCCATTGAGCCTGGATTGGAGAGGTGCTGGAAAAGCACAACGGGTCAGGCAGCCTCCGAGGAGCAAGAAATTCGATGTATCAGGCAAAAGCCCCCACATCCATTGAACCTGCAGGGAAGTGCCTCAGATGTGATTCAGATCATTCATTTAATTCAAAATCTCCCAATAAATTGTGCTCATCCTGCAACTTTCACAACCTCAGCACATCTTTAAATACTACACAACCCACAAAGCTCTTCCCTTTATTGTAATCCTGGTTGTGACGTGGGGAAACAGAAGCTAATTTGCATACATGAGAAATTCCCAGAAATGTTATCACCAGATAATCTGCTCTCCATCATCTTAACTGAGGGGTGAAGTTGATGAAATACTGAGTGAATTTTCCTGTTCTTCCTTGAATTATACCAGCTGAAGGATGTCATGGTCTGTAGCATAACATCCCAACAGTCCCTCCAGCAATAGAGCACTGTTCCAGGGTCAGACAACATGGAATTTAATCTGTGAAGGGTAATTTGAATTCACAACCCACTAACATCAGAAATCAGTTTGTACAAATGTAGGTTATGGGTAAATTTTTGTTTACTTGCTGCTGACACTGATCTTCTCTGAAGCTAAAGCATGTGTCCATTGTCAATAACTGGAGTAAGTAAGGAGATATATACGGCTGCTCAGGAAAAATGCACTTCTCTTTTAGTCTGATTATTCTAATGTTCCTCACTGAAAGCAACAGTGATGAAACAGTTCCTGCTGTTTAAACTGTTACATTCAATGATGGTAAAGGCATCCTTAACTCAGAACCAAGTCTTTACCCATTTTGATTCTGCTACAGTCAGTTTCTCGTCAGTTTCAGATTTTCAGTAACTACAGTTCTTTGATTTTATTAATATCCTTTCACTTCCCTTTTAAACATTATTATTAACTCGGTTTCTAACACATATTCCAGCCGGCAATCCATGTTGCAAAGAATATTTATATCTGGGCCAGGGTTTGAGCATAAAATTGAATGCTCTCACTCCAGTGTGTTGGTGAAAGAGTGCTGCAGGGCTGGCAGTGCTACCTTTTTGGTAAGATGTTAAACTGAAACTCCATCTGCCAACTCTGATCAATGTCAATGATCCAGGGCACTATCTTGAAGAAGAATAGTGCAGTTACTCCAGTATCTGGATAATATTTATCCCCCAATTAAAGATGTCATCTCGTGATTTTCACATTACTGTTTGTGGGAGTTGTCTCTGGACAGATTGATTGCTGCACTTCCTGTATTGCAGGAGTGAGGAGACTTCAACAAGCAATGGCTGTAAATGCTTTAGATGTCCAGAGATTGTGCTCAGTCACTTCCATTTTAGATAAACTCTTTAACACTCTCTCCTGACATCCATCCTAAATGAGAATGCAGGAGCTGGAAGTCACAATAGCTATTTCAGCTGTTGAAGACTCATCAATTTGATGATATTTTATTTTTCTGGGATTAGTGGAATTTCTGCAAAGTTTATCCATGTTTTTGGGACATTGTATAATCTTATCCTTATTCAACTAAATTGTCTTGTTCCGATCTATTGAAAACCAGATGGAGTAAATTTGGCCAGTTCCAATTTTTTAGACTGACTGCATGAATATAATCAGCAACTAATTCGTGAGAAATTTATATTTTGACAATTATATTGTTTGTTTACAGTGTAACTTACCACTGTTGCTGATTTGTGCCACATAACTGCAGTTCTCCCCTGGTCTGTGTGTGACTGACACATTAACAATTTCACTGGATTTTTCTCCTTGAGTATTTGAGGCTGTGCAGTAATATTGATGATGTTGATGTGTGAAGGATTGACAATGTAGATCCAGTTTACTGGTGTTAGAGATCTTTGAAGCTTCAGATGGGGTCCTTTCATACCATGTGTAGTGAATGGGGAGGGATCCCTGGACAGATTCACAGGAGATTGACACCGAGCTCCCAAAACATGACGCATTTGGTGGAGATGATAAAAATCTAAGTTCAGGAAGAGACACAGGGTCTGGGGAAAAGAAGTAGATATTCAGATACCACATGAACAGCATTCAAGTACTTTCTTCTTTCTAACATTTCTAAACTTCTATATCTAATCCAGGGCTTGTATGTTGGAATATCCTCAACATATCTCCCTCGCCACACCTCTCCGGACTCCAGGTAAAGTGATTTCCCATGTCTACTATTACAGGTGGTTCCCCTATAATGCTATAGTTGTGTTCCAGTGAAACCTCGCTGAATATAAATAATGGGGCCTACGGGAAAAGTGGGGTTAGGGCAGACAGGCAAAAAATATCACTCAAGAGTGCTCAAATATCACCCAAAAGTCTAACGCAAAGTATAGCACAGCCTGAATGAAGGTGGAAATCATATTTATCAATGAGACAAAAGTAAATTTAACACAGTACATTTAAAAATGTCTGAAGGCTGCTCTCTGTGCAGTCCCTCTCACGGAAAGCTGCTCTGTCAGCAGCTGATATCAGCACATGTGCAGGACAGTGCGGAGACTTTGGTGCGGACATCGCTGTATGTGCAGAACGAAGCATGCAAACCCATCCCTGCTGGAAATGTGCGAGTAACAAAGGAGGTAAACGTTCTTGAAAATACCATTCCCTAATTCTTCAACAACGTTCTCGTCAAATCGCACAGCCGAAGAGTACGTTATCCCAGAACTAACTGTATATCAGAACTTAGGAGAACTCTAAATCAGGACAAATGCAATGATGATGGTCATGTGTCAACATGGAAATCAGAGCCAATATTTTCTCTCAGGAGCAGATCAAAGACTGTAACTGGTTCAGTGTCTGATTTACAAATGGAAAGCTGTCGGACAGAAACTTACAAAAAATGAAATAAAATAAGGCAATAAATTGGCAGATATTTGTTACAAGCTTTCTGGCCTTAAACATAGAGTTTAAATTTGCTTTGTCTGGCTTCACTGTGACTGAAAAGGATATTTTAACTAAAAAATTCATAAGGAGGTGGCAGTTTGTGTTTCTAGGATTCTGAAATCTAGAAATGCTGGGTAAATGGATGTTGTGTCAGATTTACTGTCTACTTCAATGTCCCCAGAGCCAATGACTTTAAGCTATAAGTCAGTTGGGTCTCCTGTTTCTACTGACTAAAATCCCATTCAACATTCGTCAGCCTGTTCTGTCGGAGTGAATGGGTGTGGAGTTACATTTCTCCTTTATCTCTGCGTCAAGTGAATACTCGAAACATATTGGTGACCAGACGCATCCTTAGCACAGTTCCTGGGAGAAGCTAACTAGAGTCTCTTTGTGGGCTACAAGTTCTGCATATGTTCACCAGAGAGCGAGTAGTGTTTCAGTGATTGTCTTCATGTTAGCTGAAGCAGTAATGCATACTTAATCTAAGTTGATCCTGATTGACTCACAAGAGGCAGTTGTGTATCTTAGATGTAATGCAATGAGCTATTCCTTGATGTGTAATAATCCAATCTGCTGTTTGATCAAATCAATCTGATATTCTACTGAAGACAGTATGAGGCTATTCTTCCCGAGTGATATCAATGGGCTTGAATAATATCAGCAAAAAGGTTGGTGGCGGAAAATCTCCTTCAAATGTCTCTGAATGACCTATTACAGCACATCCCAGAGCCCCATCCCTCTCTCTCTGCACTGACAGCATGTCCCAGACTGGAACCTGGTTCTTCCCCTTCAGGGAACTTGCTCAGGTCCAAGTGGTGCCCACTGCTGCTGAGGGACCAAAAGTCACATCCCCATTCACTTCCCTCTGTACTCAGTGTTAAATGACTGCAGGCAGCCATTGGGAATGGAGGTGTAAACTCTCACAATGTTTTAGCTGGTGGGAGGGACAAGGAGGATAAGAACGACAGCACTCCATTTCATCAAATTTGATGTTTTTAGATCAGTCATCTTGGCCACAAGGTTCCAATTCTTTTTGCAAAGCATTGAGTTACCCGCCCCACAAATGCAAAACCCTTTCACTGTCACGGGGCATCAGGGTACTGGAACTGTCATGTTCTCTCACAGATAAAACATCAATCTTACATCTCAATGGGGAATAATCAATGATATCACTGAGAAATGTACCGTCAGATATATGCAGCTCTATAGCAGACACTGAAATGAGGCCGGATTGATCAATACCACAGCTGTACCATCCTGCATCTTCTGAGCGAAGATCCTCCATCGTAACAGAAAATTTATTTTGTGTCGTGTTATCTGTGATCGACATCCTTCCTCGTTGTCCATGATGTTCACTTGATTTTACTAAAACAGAGCACTGGCGCATCCAAACTTTCACAGACCATTGTGACCATTGGTCATAGTGACAGTCTATTGTGATCGCTCTTCCCAAAACTCCTGTTACTTTACTTTTCACCGGCACTACACCTGAACCTGAAAAGACAATGAATTCATCAAACAGAAAATAGCTTCTCAACACATTCAGATACTTTTAATATGAGTTACCACTGAGTACAGAGGAATCCTTCCACCGCATCTACTCAGGCAGTTTGTGGTGAAATCCATCTAATTGTGTTAGGGAGACCAGCATTGCCTGAGAAATGTAACATCCAATGTGCACTCATTTGCAAAGCTTTTCCACCGCATCATTCAATTCTGCCCAGCAACAGGGTTTGTATCAAATAGCCTCAAGATGGGGTGTTTTGTAGTATTTCAGTTGATCACTCAGCAGAGTTTGAGGGTCACTGAAGAGGAGTTCAAAAAATTACAGATAGGGACTAAATTTTGAAAGAGACAGAGAGTAGACTCCTTCTACAAAGCACTGTTATTAGTAACGTAGTCTTGCAGACAATGCAACAGAATTGCTTGGGTTCCGCAGAGGGGACTATGAGGGAAGTTCAAGGGCAGTTGTGTATGGCTAGGCTGTGTTGGATATGGCCATCAGTGATCTGGAGTCACTGTGATGGACCCAGTAGGCTGAGACCTTCATGGATAACACATGCAATGGTGTCACTACACTGTCGGTGGAGGGGGCACTGACAGAAAGGGAATGGAGATCACTCAGACAGAGTGAAAACACTGGGCAGGGAGTGCAGGAACACACTGAGGCTGTCTCCCTTTCTCATAGATTTTCCCTTTTCCATGCAGCTGGGGGAGATGTGTTCTCAGGTGAATGCAGCGAAAGCCACATCCATGGCACCAGGAGTGGCTCAGCTGCCTGATTGTGGGGAGAGAGGGATTTAGACTCTTGACGCCTTGGTCCAATTCTGGTGAAGATGGAATCTGTACAAGGTGGACAGGTCATGAACTAGAAGAATCAGGACCAATACTCTCCAAGGGGCATTTGCTACTTTTGTGGGGAGACGGTAAACGAGGGTGGCAGGGTGTCATGATCATGGAATGAATCATAAAATCCCTACAGTGTAGAAACAGGCCATTTGGCCCAAAACGTCCATACTGACCATCCAAAGTGCAACCCACCTAGAACCATTCCCCTACCCCTATGACTCTACATTCGCCCTAACTAATCCACTCAACATACACATCCTTGAACACTTTGGGCTGTTTAACATGATAGTTCACCTAACCCGCACATCTTTGGATTGTGGGAAGAAACCCGGACACCCTGATGAAACCCATGCAGACACAGGGAGAATGTACAAACTCCAACACAGTCAGTTCCCTGAATCTGGAATCACACCTGGGTCTCTGGTTCTGTGAGGCAGCAGATCTAACCACTGAACCACCATGACTCCCACTTTCTATTTTTAAAGTATTTTCAACAAGTGCAGCTGTACTTCATTTAATCACTTATAAATTGAACTTTACTTTCAATATTTATTTCTAAAGACAACTGATCAAGCCAAAATTACTGCATATGTGAATTCAGAGGATATGTGGAGAGAGATGCTAAAAATTTGTGCAAAACAGTGTGTCACATAAACTTCAAAAGGATTGACATAAAGGAAGAAACACACAACAAGGCAAATGTGTTCAGTTGGCGTGGTATGGGTTGGAAGACCGTTGTTCTGGTCTTTTATTTCAGCAATGTTGAACATTTTAATTTTCCATTTTCTGAGAGTTTGTAACTAAAGCAGCTGTACCTAGATACCTTTGTACCGAAGATGTCACTGTAAGTGGTGACATATAACCTTTTCGCTGCACTCATTGTGTGTATGTAAATATAAAGCTAATTCATTCCATAAGCTAATCCACTCACTCATTCATTCATTCATTCCTTAGAATTATCTCAGGCTATGATCATGGTGGGAGAAGTGTCAGCAATCTGGCTGAGTGATCATTTTCTTGGTTTTCCCCTTTCAGTTATACACATAGGCAGGAGTTAAAAGTGAAATTCAATCCTGCTCTCTGTCTGTGTCAGTGGTCAGATCTCCTGATCTGTGGATAGTGTGATGTGAAGGTCACAGTTTGGTGAACAGCCATTAAATATCCCTGCATTGTGGGAAAAGAATGAGGTTACACTCTTTCTTATTTTGTGTAAGGTTTGTGAAGGTTTGTAGCTCAGATTGAGGTTTAGGGTGTTGGTTTGCTCGCTGAGCTGTAGGTTTGATATCCAGACGTTTCATTACCTGGCTAAGTAACATCATCAGTGGCGACCTCCAAGAGAAGCGAAGCTGTTTTCCCCTGCTTTCTATTTATATCTTTCTCCTGGATGGGGTTCCTGGGGTTTGTGGTGATGCCATTTCCTGTTCGTTTTCTACAAAATTCCATGCAAGCACTGCCACAAACACTACGTAGGACAAGCAGGAAGAAAGTTAGCCACCAGGATACACAAACACCAACTAGCCACAAAAAGACACGACCCTCTCTCCCTTGTAGCCGTACACTCAGAGGCAAAAAAACCCACCATTTCGACTGGGACAACACATCTATCCTGGGACAGGCTAAGTAAAGACATACCAGACAATTCCTAGAGGCCTGGCACTCCAGCCACAACGCCATAAACAAACACATAGATCTAGATACCATCTATCAACCCCTCAGAAAATGAACAGGAAATGACATCACCACAAACCTCAGGAACCACAAACATATAAATAGAAAGCAGGAGACAACAGCTTCGTGTCACTTGGAGATCGCCACTGATGATGTTACCACCAGGTAATGAAACGTCTGGATATCAAGCCTACAGCTCAGTGAGCAAATCTTCACCCTAAACTCTTTCTTATTCCGAGTGCTGCCAGCCAGCATTTGTCAAAACAAACCTGACAAATGAATTTCAATTAATCTGCTCAACACCAAGAATCTCAATCAACTGCACAGCGCTCCAACTAACACCCACTGTCATGGCTGTAATGTTTTACTATCCACTCTTTATGAACAACTCAGAGTCTCAGCCTCTTTAATTAACTGTTATTATTTTCTTTAGACTCACTTCATACTCTCAATGTCTGTATATGTGTGTTATATTATTAATATTTTATTTGTTTAGTGAAGAACAAACTCACTCAGTGTTAACTCAAGAAAGCCCAGTTAAATTGACTCCTCTTCCAATATAAACACATTTAGTCTGGGAGAAAGGTAACCACAAAATAGAGAATACATTATATTCTATTAGTGCACAGATGAAATAAAAACAAACAAACTGCACTTCTTGAACAGAAAGTATTATTTACCTCGGTTCCCAATCTGTGCCACAAAACTGCAGTTCCTCTCTGATCTGTGGACAATTGTCACTTTCACCGTTTCACTGTATTGTTCTCCCTGAGTGTTTGAGGCTATGCAGTAATATTGATTATATTGTTGTTTGAATAATTGACAATGTAGATCCAGTATATTGTTCTCAGAAATCGTTGAACCTACAGATCGGGTCCTTTCGTACCATGTGTACCGAATGGGAAAGGATCCCTGGACAGACTCACAGGAAACAGAAACTAGGTTCTCAAAACACCAGATATTTGGTGTTAAAAATCGAATTACAGGGACAGACACAGGTTCTGTGGGAAAGAAACAAATGATCAGATACTCACTGAGGATCCAAAAATCAAATAACTCTGTAAATTTCAATATTTCTATCTTTTCATCCAAGTATTTTCATGTTGTAATCTCCACAGAGCCATGCCATTAACAACTTAATATTGCATTAATTGAAAGATTAACAGACTGTAATTGATCCTCCAGAACACTTGAGAATATATTTAAGTGATCACTTGAAGTGCCAGACCATACAAGGCTATAGGCAAAGTACTGGAACATGGGATCACGTTAGATAGATGCTTGTTGACCAGCACGGACATGATGGGACAAAGGTTCTCTGCATCACGGTATTGTTCAACGAGGGAAGTAGACAGAGGGTGGGGAATTATAGACCAGCGTGCTTAGCCCATGTAATGGGGAAGATGCTTGAGTCTATTATCAAGGAAGGAATAGCAAGGCATCTCAAAATAAATTGTCCCATGGGTTCATGAAGGTCAGGTTGTGCTTCACAAATCTTTTGGAATTCTGTGAAGACATTTCAATCAAGGTAGACAATGGGGACCCAGTGAATGTGGTGTACCTAGATTTCTAAAAGGCCATTGACAAAGTGCTGCACATGAGGCTGCTGAATAAGATAAGGATGCCTGGTGTTCGGGGTAGAGTATTAGTTTGTATCAAGGATTGGTTGACTGACAGGAAGCAAAGAGTGGGGATAATGAGTGCTATGCTGGCTGGCAACCAGTGACTAGTGGTGTGCCTCAAGGACCACAATTATTTCCAATTTATGTAGATGATGAGGAGTTGGGGACCACATGCACAGTGTCAAAATTTGCCAGTGATACGAAGATGAGTGGCAGAGCAACGTGTTCAGAGGACTGTGAAACTTTGCAGAGAAACTTGATACATTGAATCAGTGGGCAAAAATCTGGCTGATGGAATACACTGTTAGCCAATGTGAAGTCATACAATTTGGTAGGAAAAATAGATTATTACATGAAGCCAGAGGGTTGTTAGTCTATGGAATTTCTTGCCCAGGGAAGTAGTTGACGCTACGTCAGTAATTCCTTTTATAGCTAAGGTAGATACTTTTTGAAACATAAAGGAATTAAGGGATATGGTGAAAATGTGGGTAAGTGGAGCTGAGTCCACAAAAAGACTAGGCATTATCTTATTGAGGGGCGGAGTAGGCTCGAAGGGCCAAACGGCCGCTTTCTGCACTTTGTTCTTATGCTGTTGTTCTTAAAATTAGGAAAATTAAGAAAGAGAGAGGCACAAATTGGCTGAGCTGGATTGGAAGAAAGTGAGGACATGCTGATGTTGGAGATCAGAGTGGAAGAGTGTGGTGCTGGAAAAACACAGGCAGCATCCAATGAGCAGGAGAAGTGATGTTTCGGGCATTATTCCTGATGCAGGGCTTATTGCTGAAATGTTGATTCTTCTGCCCCTCGGATGCTGCCTGACCGGCTGTGCTTTTCCAGCACCACACTCTCGACTCTGCGCTGGATTACAGAAGCACATTAAAAGGCAGGACAGAAGATAGTCAATGGAGAGTCTTTAAAGACTTATTTCATGGCATACAGCAACAAAATATTCCACTCAAGAAAGATAAATCAACCGTGACAGATAAAAGAAAGTCAAGGATTTAAAAGATTAAAACAATAGGCCTAAAAGGTGGCCAAAACCATCAGAAATCAGAGGATTGGAAGTTTTTTTAAGCAAGGAGGACCTTGAAACTGCAAAGGAAAAAAGAGAATACAAATGCAATCGAACAAAGAAGACATAAAGTTGAAAGCTTCTGCAGCTGTGAAAAACAACTTTTAGCAAAGAGTCCATTAAAAGCAGAGTTAGGAGAGTTAGGAGAATGGGTGACATGTTGGCACAATAGTTAGTACTGCTGCCTCACAGGGACCTGGGTTCGATCCCAGACTTGGGCAACCGTCTGGGTGGAGTTTACACAGTCTCCTTGTGTCTGTGTGTATTTTCTCTGGGTGCTCTGGTTTCTCACACAAATCTAAGATGTGCAGTTTAGATGAATTGGCCATGCTAAATTGCCCATAGTGTTCAGGGACATGTAGGTTAGGGGTATTAATCAAGTAATAGCCACAGGGGAATGGGTCTGGGTGGGTTACTCTTCACATGGTCAATGCAGACCTGTTGGGCCAAAGGGCCTGTTTTCACACTGAAGGGATTCGACTCTATTCTATTAATTTAACAGACCAAATGGAGAAATGGCAGAGCAGATAAATGAGTAATTTGTGACAGTTTTGGTTAGGAAAATACAAAAAATCCAGTTGATTTACAAATCCAACTGACAAGTGAGAATGATGGGGTGAAGGACATTAGTATTGGTAAGAAGGATATACTGGAGAAATTAATGAAAGTTGGAAAATCCCCAAGAACTGATAGTCTGCATTCCAAAGTGTCAATAATGTGTTCATAGAGATAGATGATGTATTGGAGAAAGGAGAAAAATAGGATTTACTGATCCATCAGTTGTGAGGAAAATGCTAGACTGTATCAAAAAAGATAATAATAAATGGACACTTGGATAAAAATGAATTAATGCTGTGTAGTCAGTGTGTATTGGTGAATGGAAAATTATGTTTTACGAACTGTTGGAACTTTTTGAGAAGGTTACTAACAAAACTGATGAAGCTAAGTTAATGGATAGAGAGCATTTGAAATTTGAGAAGGCCTTTCAGATGAACCGGAGAGGAGATTTGTTTGCAAAGTTGAAGCACAAGGTATAGGACATAATGTACTGACATGGATTGATGATTGGTGAACAGATAGAAAATAGAGAGTAGGAATAAATTGAGCTTTCTCACATTGGCAGGCTGTGACTAATGGGATTCCACAAGGATCAGCTTTTCTCAATGTATATCAATGATTTGGATGTGGAACAAAATGTAATATTCCCAACTTTGCAGATGATACAAGCAAAGAAGGATTATGTGTTGTTAGGAAGATGCAAAACTTCTTCAGGAGGATTTGGATATGCTTAATGATTGAGCAGGATTTTGGTCAATGGTCTATGATGTGGAGAAATGTGAGGTTATCCACTTTGGTAGGAAGAGCTGATGTGCAGTGTAGTTTTCAAATGGTGAGATGTTGGAAAGTACAGATTTGCAAAGTCACTTGGATGCCCTTGTCTATCTGATACTGACGGCTAACTTGCAGGTGCAGCAAGTTATTTGGAAGGCTAATGGAATATTAACATTTAATACAAGAGGATTTGAGAATTCTTGCTTCAGATGTTGTGTAGGATCTTGGTTAGACCACACCTGAAGTATTGTTTGCAGTTTTGATCACCTGATCTCAGAAAAGATAATACTGCCAGAGATGGAGTGTATCATAGGTTCACCAGATTTTAAGTTGTACATTTAAAGTAGAAGGTGATACATTTTTAATGATTAATGGGAGGAAAAATTAATGGTATTGAAGTGTTCGATCAGCCATGATCGCAGCAAAGTGTGGGGCAGGATCAATAGGATGAATGGCCTCCTCCTGTTCCTATGTTCCCCCCAGCAAGTATCAGCATTTCTGGGGCACCTTGAGATATTGGAGTGTTCATGGTTTCTCCCAGACAAAACATTGATCAGACATTTCATTAGAGATTACTAACAGAAATCAATGAGAAATGTACCATCAGATACTTCAACCTTCACAGCACGTAATTCATCAATAACTTGTCTATCAATACCACAGCTGTACCATCCTGCATCTTTGATGCGAAGATCCTCCATGGTCACAACAAATACTCCTTGTGCTGTGTAATCTTTGATTGACATTCTTCCTTGCTGTCCACCTGGATCAGTTGTTCTCACCAAATATGAGCAACGGGCAGACCGACCAAGACACCAGTATTTCATGTTGGACTTGAACCATGTGTCATATCTACAATTTATTGTGATCGATCTTCCCACAGTTCCAGTTACTTTTTCGTTTGTCCACAAATTTGATGAAGCTGGGGAGAAATGTTCAACTTTTCAGGAATTGGAAGAAAAAATAAGTTCTTAATACAAATAAATATCACTTAATACGTTATATCTCTGTACAAACTGCACTATATCTGTGACGTATATGTTAGGAAGTATAATCTGAAACGATAATGCAGAAGTGGGACCTTCAGCCCTTGAAGCCTGCTCTGCCATTGAGAAGGTCCTGGCTGATCTGGCTGTGTTCTGAACTTCCCTTTCCCATTTATTCCTGATCGCCTTTGATTCCTGTAACTATATGGGCTGTAATCCTTTCGATTACTTAGAAATAAAATTGGGACAAAAATTTATGGTTACTTCTGTGGAGTTTAATTTTCTGACCATGCAATTTAAAAATCATTCATGCGCCTGCGTAGACATTATCATAGTGGATCGTTTATCAAGACACGTTTGAAAAAACACAATTTGTGTAATTCAAATGAATTATGTTTCAAAAAGGTTGTCATTAAACTCAATGTATGTTATTATTGTTACTATTAAAAGAACATAAAACTAAGGTTTTTTAAAATTATTTTTGATATGAAATGATAATGGCTCTGAATGATATATTTGCAATCTTCTTCATGGGGAGGTGTGATGAAAGGTTTCTGTACATATATAGATGTAAATATAATGTATATGTATCATTTTTAACTGATTTCAAACTGTTGGCATTTTGGTGTTGGTCACTCTTGTGACATAGTTATTGACAGGGTTATAAAAGACAACGTCAGAGTGACCTTTCCAGAATAATGATCTAATCCACACCTATCAGAGAGCAGAGAGGAAACTGCATACCTTCTGGAGTGTTCATAGATTATTGCTGATGTTGTGGAGTTTACGACAGGGTGAATAAATAGTGAATGGCTCTTGCTAGCTTTCAATTCAAATAATTATTGACTTACTTTACCTCAGAAAAATACAGTAAGCTAAACCTTTTGAGACAGGATTTGGTGGAGACCTGTTGGGGATCAGAAGCAAGTATATTTTCTCAACTTAATTGCATAAATACAATTACTCTAATGTCAAGACTTAATTTGAGAAATTTCCAAATCAAGGGTACCTCAAACTTTGTTTTGTCTGACCCCTATGAGAGCAGGAGTGTGCTGGTTAATCAAATATTCGAGTTGATCCATATAATCAATGTAAAAACACACACTAAGAAATCAAAATGTAATGCAGGAGTGACAATACAGAAAGCTTACGGTTTTTGAGGTGTATAACTTTGTGTGGTCTATTCAGAGTGCTGTTTCATAGCAGATAGCTCAACTTACTTTCTTTTATCCTTTTTGTTCTTTTGTTTAATAAATCTCGGTTTTATTGCTTGATGAAAGAACAAGATGCATTGGCCAGCTCCCAAATTAAAGATCATCACATTTAACAAAAAGTTAAGATTGCCAGAAGACAAAAGATTTGAGATAAATCACTGAATTCCAGATTTGTGACTTGAATTCTTGATCAGAACAATTGGGGTCTCTTTGCCAATGTTTTCCACCCATGACATTTCTGCAGAACTATCTGCCTTGGCGATGGAATTCGCGAGTTAATGTTTGTTTGTTTTGGGATTAACGTTTAATAAACTCTTTCAGGGCCATCCCCTTAAAATTTTCCTTTCCAGGAGGAATGCATGTGTTCTGAGTATTCTGGAATATCACTTTGACTGTCTGCAGCTGCTTCTGTACTGACCTATCTCCAGTTCCCTTCAGCTCGATCAGCTTTCAGGTCCACACAGTTGCCTTTTAAAATTGAAAATATTAGTCTTACACCCTCTCCTCTCGCTGTCAACCTGGAATAGGATCTTGGAAGCTTCACTTTTAATTTGTGATGAAAATTTATGTTAATAGTACATTGTCCGTATTCATAATGTGTCCATAAATGTCAGAGGAGAAAGTGAGGACTGCAGATGCTGGAGATCAGAGGATTCCTGAAGAAGGGCTCATGCCCAAAACATCAATTCTCCACCTCCTTGGATGCTACCTGACCTGCTCCGCATTTCCAGCAACACATTTTCAGCATAAATGTCAGAGCCAGTCATTTAATTTGGAGTGTGGTTGTACGTTTTACTGGATTGACAGTGCCTTGTATTAGCATGATCGCCCCACAGGCAGATCCATGAGTTTGCAAATCTCTTATCGTGATGAAGAACAATTAGCAATCCCTGGGTCAAATAGTCAACTTTTATCCCTCAACCAACAATTATAAAAACACAGATTACCCAGTTAACGTCATATTTCTGTTTGTGCAATCTTGCAGGACACTCAGGAGCTGACAAACTTTCATCATTACAACAATGACAACTCGTAGGAATACTTGCCTGTAAAGTGCTTTGAGACACCCTATGGTTCGAATTGCCAATATTTGTTTTAAGCCACAACATCAAGTACATTTGAAGTTCTTCTCCAATTCATTCATCATCATGCAAACTATTAAAATAATTTGAACCCACTCGATATCTTGAGTCCAATCTGGACTACAGCAGGATTTGGAACGGGAGAAAGGAAGAGATTTGAAGTTTAACAAAGGATGTTTCAGAAATCTGGAGATTAATCAATGAGTTGGATCTCAAGGGGAGTAAACACAGGACTATTCACAAAATCACATGGGGAAGCAGTAAGAACGAAAGATAAAAGAAGTAATTCTCTGAATGGAGAGACTGTTCAGAAGAAAAGTATTGGGATTGCTAGGAATGGAGTTCTTTCTGGATAAGGACAGACTTTAGAAAATGGATGGAGCCAGACAGAGCCAAGCTTCTCTGAGAGGGACAACATACAGAAAGTATTTTGCTGGTGTTCCAAATCCCACATTCCCATTTCCCCCAGTATCCTTCGATTCTTGACTCACAAATATCTCTCCATCTTCACCAACTTCTGAGGCAGACAGTTCTCAAAAAAAAATTCTTCCCATCTCTAGATTAAAAAGGTGACCTTGAATTTTAAACCAGTGTCCCATCAGTGGACTCACCTAGGAGAGTAAACGGAGTTTTCAAGATGTACTCTCCCAAATGGCCTCTTTGACTGAAACATAGCATCCTCACTTTTATATTCAGTTTCTCTCGTATTAAAGGACAGCAATGTGTTAGCCTTCGTAATCACTTGTTGGTTCCTTCAGTCTAACTTCATGTGACTCATGCACTAGAACCCCGAGATGGCTCTGCACCTTGGATTTCTGTTTTGGTCGAACTTCAAATACAATTCAGCTGTTCCCAGGATTTTGAGTCAGCAACAGTGAAGGAACAGGGATACAGTTCCAAGGCAGGATGGTATGTGATCTTAACATCAGTTTTGGAGTTCAGAATTTTAAAATAGTTATCCATTCTTGTTGGATAAGTCAGTGAAAAGCTTTTGTTGAAATTAAATGAAAGTAAGAATCTCTTTGCAGACCTGACTTTATTCCATTATTGGTCAGAAAGCAAGTATTTCTATTCCCTTTGTTGTATATCATTTGAAAATTGTTTATACTGTGCTGCTGGATGGCAGGTTTATAATATTAGCTTTCAGTTCAGTTCAGATTCGTGATGAATTTATTTTAGTTTGCAACAATCGGAGGCTGAAATGTCTTTGGTCAGTTCTGCTGTATCATCGCTGGGTTGAGAAGGAATTATGTTTTCGAGCCTCGAATGGAGTTTTTCGGAGCAGTCACTGAATAATTTATCTCAGCAGAATGGTAGATTGTAAACATTTCAAACCAGGTGATATTGGTTAGAAATTTGTAGGGTATGAGCATGTAAACATTTAAAACTGTCAGTTTTGTGAGTATTCATGTAAGATATTCACATAGATCAGAGGAACTAAACTAGGAATAATCATTCAAGAGAGATGAAAGGACATCAGTATTTGATGTGGAGGAGTACATTTTCTGGACTTGAATTGCTGTAAATTGATAATGTTGGAAAATAGTTGAAAAATTGTTTTGCTACGTGTTGCAAGATTCTTTGAAACTGTGTATCTGGATAATTTATGTGCTTTTTAATTTCATACTTTGTGTTATAAAACTTTTGTTCTTCTGTGTCTGGGTATGAAATGCAATCAGACTGTGGTCCCTCCTATTCAGAGATGCTGTGACCCCGAGGTCATTAATTAATCCTGTCACATGGCACAATAACAAATACCAGCCTTCTGCTCAGTTCATGAATGGATTGCTGAAGAAACTATCTGAAAAGCATTCCACAAAAGCCCCATCAGACAGATTAAAATCGCTCCCAGTTATTGCCATCTCCTAATCACATGCACCCAGAAATTTCTACTTGCATTCTCCTTACATAACAGCTGCTGTTCAGGGATTTGGAAATCACTCCCACAAGTGACCTCTTTACCCAAATTATTCTTCATCCAAACTGATTCTACGTCATGATCTCTCAAACCAAGTTTATCGCTAACAATTACACCATAGTTAGGCTGGAGTCTGTCTATCACCTTAGATTTGAATTTAGAAGTGAGTTTTTGTTATGATGACAGATTTGGAAAGATCGGGTTTGTTTCTGTGGTGCATAGGAGATTGAGAGAGGATATGATTGAGATGTATAAAATTAGGGGGGAATAGTTAGGGAAGACAGGAGGAAATGTTTCCCTTTGATGGAGTGTGCATTGACTGGGAGCATATGTTTAAAGTAAAAAGTGAAGTCTGCAGATGCTGGAGATCAGAGCTGAAAATGTGTTGCTGGTTAAAGCGCAGCAAGTCAGGCAGCATCCAAGGAACAGGAAATTCGACATTTCGGGCAAAAGCCCTTCATCAGGAATCATTCCTGATGAAGGGCTTTTGCCCGAAACATCGAATTTCCTGTTCCTTGGATGCTGCCTGACCTGCTGCGCTTTAACTAGCAACACATTTTCAGTATATGTTTAAACTAAGGGGCAAGAGGTTGTCATGGTTGTCAAGAGGTTCGTCATTGTAGACTGGTTAGCAAGATTAGACATCAGGGAACACAGGAAGAACTAACCATTTGGATACAGAATTGGCTTGATGGTAGACGACAGAGAGTGGTGGTGAAGGGTTACTTTTCAGACCGGAGGTCTGTGACCAGTGGAGTGCCCCAAGGATCTACGCTGGGTCCACTGCTTTTCATCATTTATATAAATGACTTGGATGTGAATGTAGCAGGTATAGTTAGTAAGTTTGCAGATGACAACAAAATTGGATGTGGAGTGGACAGTGAAGGTTACCTCCGGGTACAATTGGAACATGATCAGTTGGGTCAATGGGCTGAAGAATGTTTTCCTCAGTGTGTTAGAGGCTGAAGAGTGACCTTATTGAAGTTTATAAAATCATGAGAGGCATGCATACGATAAATAGACAAGGTCTTTTCCCTGTGGCAGTGGAGTCCAGAACTCCAGAGCCCAGGTTTAGGCTGAGAGGGTCAAAATTTAAAAGGAACCTAAGGGTCACACCAAAGATGGTGCATGTATGGAATGAGCTGCCAAAGAAAATGGTGGGCGCTGGTACAATTACAACATTTAAAAGGCTCCTGTCCAGGTATATGAATAGGAAGAGTTCACAGGGATAAGGGCAAAGTGCTGGCAAATGGGACTGGATTAGGTTAGGATATCTAGTCGTCATGGACAAGTTGGACTGAAGGATCTGTTTCTGTTCTGTACACCTCTGTGACTCTATGACTCCATATCGGCCTTGTGTGGGCAAGAGGAGTTGAGAGAGATCAGCCATAATGTTGTTGTGATGGAGCAACCTCAAAGGGCCCAATGTGCAATTTCTTCAGTTCTGCCATGAAGAGTCTCCTGCACAAATTTCACTGAAGCCAAAGTCATAACATTAATTTGGAGAGGATGCACTTGTTTAGAGCTAAAGAATGGAAGGAAAATGATACCTTACTGATGTAGCACTGTGTATAAAATGTGTGTGATTGAGGAGCAGTGACATTGACAGAGCCTCAATATTTCAGCAGCAGAACAGAAACAATTACAAACTCAGGGACTGTTCCCTTAGAGGCTTCATTACCACTGCAGCCTTCAGTTTCTATTGGATAGCAAATTGCAAGCAAAAGTTCACTTTTAACAGATTAACTATGTTACTCTTGCATTTCTTATATGTTACTCACACCTGTTGTAAAAAATGAAGTAGGAACCTATGTTTGATATTCAACAAGATTAATGTGCATTAGTATAAATTGGTAAATATTTTTGAGATTGAATAGTATACACAAAGTAGGTATAAGACTTCATCCAAACGTTTCTCTTCAGTATTCTGTGCCTGTATATGTCTCTGTGTATTTAACCATCGCTGCTGAATAGGATAAAGACAAGACCTAAGTCAATACTGACAATCTGACTCACCAATTCTGGCTGTTAGTCACTGGGCAGTGAATGGTGAATAAAATCAGACTCCACATTTTCCTTGTTAGCTGCAGATAGTTTTGCAACAGAAAGCACAGCTTTCTGCCAGTTTGTTTCCTTGTAGAGAATTATTACCAGAAGGGTGTCTTAGATGTAGTTACTGACATCATACAGTATGCTAACAAACCTGAAATGTCTAAGAAAAGAAGCTGAAAATATAAGTGTCTAATGCTGCTGAAAAAATAAATGTGTCAATAATTCACAACTTAAGACAGTGCCTACTAACATTGGGAACACAGGACAAATGTGAGTGTGCACTCACTCAAGAAGGTGCATGCACACATTTCCAGACCTTGCACGGTATTGTGTCATGTACAGTTCCAGATCATACACTGTGTTGTGTCATGTACAGTTCCACACCCTTCACAGTGTTGTGTCATGTACAGTTCCACACCCTGAACAGTGTTGTGTCATGTACAATTCTAGATCCTGCATGGTGTTGTGTCATGTACAGTTCCACACCCTGCACAGTGTTGTGTCATGTACAGTTCTGGATCCTGCATGATGTTATGTCTTGTACAGTTCCAGTCCCTGCACGGTGTCATGTACAGTTCCAGACCCTGCACAGTGTTGTGTCATGTACAGTTCCTGACCCTGCACAGTGTTGTGTCATTTACAGTTCCAGACCCTGCACGATGTTGTATCATGTCCATTTCCAGTCCCTGTGGGCTGTTGTGTCATGTACAGTTCCAGACCGTGCACTGTGTTGTTTCACGTACAGTTCCAGAACCCTGCACGGTATTGTGTCTTGCACAGTTTCAGTCCCTGCACGGTGTTGTGTCATGTACAGTTTCAGTCCCTGCACGGTGTTGTGTCATCTACAGTTTCAGTCCCTGCACGGTGTTGTGTCTTATACAGTTCCAGACCATGCACAAAGCGATTAAGACTTTTACTAATGAGTCCTTACCTCGCCAAATGCCTGTACATCCTGTCTGTCTTAATCCCCTTTAACAACTTATCCACAAGAGATGTTCGGATGATCAATCTAAAGTTCCCAGGCATTTCCCTGTGGCCTTTCTTAAGTAATTTTGCAAGATTCGCCTCACTCCAACCTCTCGGCACCCCACCCACAGCTGTCGCTGATACGAATATCTGCGCTAGGGGCCCTACAATTTCCTCCGAAGCCTCCCAAATGTGCTTTTGAAACACACTTGATAAGACCCTGGGGATTTATCTACCGTAATGTGTTTTAAAATGTCAGGAACCTCCTCTTCTGTAATGTGTACTCTCTTTCAGACCGTTGATAGAGCCATGTAGTAATTGATTGGGAAATGTAATTACCTGAGCTTGACGAGAAGAATTAAATTAAATAGGAAACAAAGAGGAATATCAGTTACTGAAGGGTGCTCAGAAAATTTTGTAAATGAGTATTCTGAGTATTAGATTGTATATCACAACACAACGTGTAACTGATGGGACTAAGTTCGGTGTGAGTGCACACTGTGAGGAAAAAAACAAAAGATCTGCAAAAAGACTTGGACAATTACAGTGAGTGAATAACAACTTTAGAGTTACACTGGGAATTTTAATTTTGATTGTGTCAAAACAGCTTGATTATGAATGAAGGCGAGATGTCACTGTTGAACAATAATTTTGTTGCAGTGCTACATTGCAATGTTAAATTTGATGGAAGTGAAAAAGCATAATCAACTTGGTTAAAGCACAAGACTGAAAGGAAAAAGGTTTTGTAAAGAAAGAAATCTACGTCAATTGTCTACTTGTGCAACTGAGCATCACAAAACGATATTTCATTAATTGTCCTGTAAGAAAATCACAAATTCAAGATTTTGTCACTGTATGACAAGATCTTCCTTTCTGCCTTTACACGTCTACAAATATTTCAGTGTCTGTCCTGTTTAAATCAGACAGTGGACTTCAACAAACATTGATTGTCATCAGATGGTCACTCACCGGGAATGGAACAAATGAGGAGAACCAAAGTCCACATCGTTTTGTTCACAAAGATCAGCTCAGTTCTTGATGTCAGTCCCTCAGCTCTTGTTTCTCACATTGAGATAAGTGTGAACTGCAAAGTCTCCAACAATTTAATTGAGGAAGTGGATATAGGAAACCAGCTTCTGAAACCACACTCAACCAGAAGAGAACTGGTTGAGAATCAGAGAACTGACCCTGAAGGGACAGTTTCCTGTCAGTTATATTTAAAAGAAGAACGAAATGAACTTTCATTAAATGAACAAAGAATTGTGAAATCAAGGTGGTGAAGAGTTCAGATGCTGGGGACAATGGTGATCAAAGCTCATTATTTATCCTGAATTAGAATTAGAATGAGGTTTTATTGTCATGTGTGCTCAAGTACAAAAGTACAGGGGTCCAGTGAAAAGTGTACGATGTTGCCATGCACGATGCCATCTTAGGACAAAGTATATTGTTACAAACCTTAGGGACTAAAATAGATTAGTACAAAACATTGAGAAAAAAAGAAAAAATCTAAAAGTTCTACATGACAGTTCTTCATTACACATGTTAGGGAAATAAAGAGATAAAGTTAAAAGGTAGACATTACAGTCCTTCTCGAGCCTGCAGTCTCTCCACACTGGGGGATTTCCACATGTGGTTTCTCTCTCTCCCCTCACACTGAGCTGACCCCAATCAGGCAAGAAAACCGCTGACCATCATCTGTGACACGCTCCCTGCTCCAGGACCCCCATCCACTGCCCACTCCACTCTACTCCAGGCCCCACACCCACCGCCCACACCACTCTACTCCAGGCCCTACACCCACCGCCCACTCCACTTTACTCCAGGATCCCCACCCCCTACCCACCCCACTCTACTCCAGGCCCCACACCCATCACCCACTGCACACTCTGCTCTATTCCAGGCCCCCCTACCCACCGCCCACTCCGATCTATTCCAGGTCCCCCAACCACCACCCACTCCACTCTACTCCATGCCCCCCACCTACCGCCCACTCCACTCCACTCCAGACCCCACACCCACCACCCACTCCACTCTACTCCAGGCCCCCCACCACCGCCCACTTCACTCTACTCCAGAACCACCACCCACTGCCCACTCCACTCTACTCCCAGCCCCACACCCACCACCCACCGCCCACTCCACTTTACTCCAGGCCCCCCACCACCGCCCACTTCACTCTACTTCAGAACCGCCACCCACCGCCCACTCCACTCTACTCTCGGCCCCACACTCACCACCCACCACCCACTCCACTCTACTCAAGGACCCCCACCCACCGCCCACTCCACTCTACTCCAACCCCCACACCCTCCACCCACCGCCCAATCCACTCTACTCCAGGCCTCCTACCAACCACCCACTCCACTCTACTCCAGTGCCCACACCTACCACCCATTCCACTCTACTCCAGGCCTCCCACCCACAGCCTACTCTACTCTACTCCAGGCCCCCCAACTACCACCCACTCCACTCTACTCCAGGACCCACACCCACCAGCCACTCCACTCTACTCCAGGCCCCACACCCACCACCCACTCCACTCTACTCCAGGCCTCCCACCCACAGCCTACTCTACTCTACTCCAGGCCCCCCAACTACCACCCACTCACTCTACTCCAGGACCCACACCCACTAGCCACTCCACTCTACTCCAGGCCACACACCTACCACCCACTCCACTCTACTCCAGGACCACCACCCATGCCCACTCCACTCTACCACAGGAACCCCACCCACCACCCACTCCACTCTGCTACAGGCCCCACACCTACCGCCCACTCCACTCTACTCCAGTCCTCCCACCCACTGCCCACTCCACTCTACTCCAGGTCCCCCAACTACCACCCACTCCACTCTACTCCAGGCGTCACACCCACCACCCAGTCCACTCTACTGCAGGTCCCACACCCACCACCCTCTCCACTCTTCTCCATGACCCCCACCCACCGCCCACTCCCCTCTATTCCAGGACCCCCACTCACTGCCCACTCCACTTTACTCCAGACCTCACACCCACCGTCCACACCACTCTATTCTAGGCCCCACACCCACTACCCACTCCACTCTACTCCAGGCCGACTCCACTCCAGGCCCTAGGCTGCTGCCACACTCTGATGTTTTTACTGTCACTTATAATCCAGAAACACTGTGGAATGCCAGCTTTAATGTTGCTGTGATGCCAAGTGTGTAGGCTGACTATATCAGACAACACTGCAGGCCAGCAGTGAGCCAATCATGTTAACAAGCCCATACTGTAATCCCAGGGTGACATATCCAACATTAGACATGATGCTGCTGTTGAACAATATTGAACAGTCCCACCTGTGCACAGAAACACACTGGAAACCAGTTTCAGATTATCCACTGGGCTTGCAGTGTGATTCATTTGTGCAGGCTAGAAATTACATATATTACTACTGAGGGCTCTGTTCTTTCCAGGAAAAATGAATATGTCTGTACTTCTCACCTTTTTAATTGAGGAGAGAATCATGCATTTTGCTAATCATTGCAGCCTTAACCAATCAGAGCCTACTTGGCTGGTCTGAGTTTAATCAGTTAAGCTTGCTGGTTATCAGTTCCTGCTGCATCTCCATGTCAACCATTAGCCAAACAACTTGCACTCTCTTCTCATGCTGTTTATATTGATATTCCCTTTTGAAGTTTAGTTTCTTGTGGCTTAATCCTGATGAAAGTAGAACAAAAACTTTAACTTTTGCGTCTCTTTTTAACAATGTGCAAAGTCTGTATCACACAATCATTAGGGTCCCATAGTGCCGTGCTAGCATGTCAAGTTTGATTCTTGAACTTAGCTCCAGGAATGGAGCTCCAACCTGGAATCTGTGAACTCCGAGGTTAGAGTGAGGGGAGACAGGGAGGTGGGGACTGATTGGGTTGCCAAACAGCTAGGTATTTAGACTTCTGCTCTTGTTATTTAATGCAAGTGACCCAGACTTGGGAATAAAAGGTAAATTAATTCCACCTGCTTAGGAAACCAAACTGGATTGAGCATGGAATTGTTGGGATCAAGTCCTAAGGAGTTGGACAAAGTAAATGTGCGGGCAGCTTACAACAGACAAAACTAAATACAACTGCATTGCAAAGAAGGAAAAATGAACAGTACAAATATCTCATCATGGTTTTCCTAAAAATCAATATCATCATAAACGTCCCTTCCAGATTCCTGAGGGGTGTTGCGTTTTGGGGCTTTTTTATTCCCCTTTGGCGGTTGGTTTGGAAAGTTGAGCTCACTGTAGGTGACACTGTCTGAGTTGTCACCTGTGTGCATTGCCAGCCCACCTCTCAGTGATGAAGATTTCTTTTGAAATTCCAACACTGCGTGTGTGATTTCATCATTCTTCAAGTTGCTTCTTCTCGCTCTCTGTCTTTCTGCTGTGTTCCTTTGAACATGGTTTATATTTGCATATACCAAGTTCTCTTCCACTGACGCTAATCCCTAAAATTGAAAAAAAAAAGTGCTTTTCTTTCACTTGAATGGTGATTGGGGTTATATCGAAGAGAAAGCAATTTCTTGATTATTATTAATCAATACAGTATATTAGAATTTATTATGAATTGTTATTGTGTGCAGTACTGGTCCCTTCCTATCGGAGGAAGTTGTGAAACTTAAAAGGTTCAGAAAGGTCTGACAAGGATGTTGCCAGGGTTGGACGATTTGAGCTAAATGGGGAGGCCGAATAGGCTGGGGCATGGATGGGTTGGAACGAAGGATCTGTTTCTGTGCTGTCCATTTCTATGACTCTATTTCCAGTGGAGAATAAGTAATGCATCCCAGTACTAAAGTAATTCTCCTCCAGCCTCCTCTATACATTTTCATCCAATCTCATCAACATATCTTACTATTCATTTCACCCTCCTGTGCTTATCCAGCTGCCCCTCTGAGTGGATTTACAGTATTTGCCTCAAGGACCCCTAATGGCAATAAGTTCCACTTTCTGACAATCTTTGGATAACAAGGTTTCTCCTGAATTGCCCACTTCTTTTTTCTTAGGGAGGAGTTGAGTCAAGTTACATTGTGAAATTTAAGAGATAATTTGATCAGCGTGTGAAGAAAGAAGGAGTTGGAAGTGGGAATTGGAAGGGTTAGATGAAGAGGTGTGGGAGAAGTCTTGCATGGGGCATAAGAGCCAGGATGTCGCGGATGGATCAAATAGCTGATTTCTGTGCTGTAAATCCTATGTTCTGCAAATTTCTAAACAATACACAGCAAGTTAATATTTATTATTCTTACCTGGTCATCATTAAGAATCTTAGCTCTTTGATGACACCTGATGCAGAAGGTACCTGAAACATTGCAATACAATTGTTCAAGCAAATTTAACAGGATGTTTATAACCTTCAAACTGAACATGTAGTGCAGTGTGCATAATCATGTACTGAGCTACAGTCATCACTATTGCATCCACGATTCCCACCATGAGTCTGAGGGGTGGAAGGAGTCTTGGGAAAGTATAGTTTGGGGCATGTCAAGTAAGTATGGGGTTGGTGGAAATTACTCCAAAATGAGACTATGCATTTATTCGTCAAACTTTTACTGAATACAAATTTCACTGGAATTTATGAGAAATCTCTGAGCAAAACCAACGTAGTGTACAAAAATCCCATGCAAGGACTGCACAAAACACTACATAGGACAAACAGGAAGACAGCTAACAACCCGCATCCATGAACACCAACTAGCCACGAAACGACACGACCAGATATCCTTAGTAGCCATACACTCAGATGATAAACAACACGAATTCGATTGGGACAACACCACTATTATAGGGCACACCAAACAGAGAACAGCCAGGGAATTCCTAGAGGCATGGCACTCATCCACAAATTCTATCAACAGACACATCGACCTAGACCCAATATACCGGCCACTGCAGTGGACAGCAACTGACAACAGGAAGCAGCAGATTCAAATCACTCTAAATGCTGAAGGAATCAGCACAGAAGCGCTTCACAGGAGTTTCCCAAACACTGAGGATGTCACCTAGAAAGGGGCCGAAACGTTTGCAACAAAAACTCCCAGCTCGGCGAACAGAAACATAACAACGGGCACCCGAGCTACAAATCTTCTCACAAACTTTGATCTTGGTAAATCTTTGCTGAAACCTCTTCAATTTCATAATAACTTGCTGAAAGCAGTGGGACTAGAAGTGTACGTAGTTTCCAACAGTGGCCTCACCATTATTCTGTACTAGCTCAACGTAATGCTCCAACTCCTCCCCTCAATGGTCTGAGCAATGATAGTAAACATGCTAAATACCTTCTTTACCACCCTGTCCACCTGTGATGCAAATTTCAAAGATCCCCTGGGTCTCTCTGTTCGACAGCACTATCCAGGGCTCTACTTTTAATTGTATTAGTCCTGTCTTTGTTTGTTTTATCAAAAGGCTATACCTCACATTGGACCAAATTAAACTCCTTCTGCCACTCCTCAGCCCATTGACCCAATTGATCAAGATCCCTTCGTAATTGTAGATAACCTTTGTCACTGTCAACAACGCCATCAATTTTGGTGTCATCCATGAACTTACGAACTATGCCTTCTAATTTCTCATTCAAATTGTTTATATAAATTACACCGATCCCTGTGGAACACCACTAGTCAAAGGCTTCCAATCCAAAAAAACGACCCTTCACCACCACGCTCTGTCTCCTGCCATTAAGCTAATTTTGTATTCAATTGACAAACTCAACCTGAATCACATGAGATCTAACTTTATGAATTAGTCTGCCATGTGGAACCTTGTTTCTAAAGTCCATATAGACAACATCTACTGCTCTTCTGTAACATGTACTATTTTCAAGACATCAATGTTTATTTCCCTGAGTTTCCTAATCTCCATATCTTTCTCCACAGTAAAATATTCAAGATATTTGTTTAGTATCTCCCCCATTTGTGACGTTTTTGGTTGAAGGAAGCAAATGATTGCAATGTAGAATGGAGTTGTTGCAATGTTTCTGCAGGCTGTGGGCAGTATTTTATGAACCTGTTCATTTTCTAACTACAGTGTAAACCATTATCTTTGTTCAGAACTGACAATGAAACAAATGGAGTGCATTTTATCAATTACAGTTTCCCAGAGTGAGATAATAAACAAACATTGTTTGCATCACACTTACCGATGCTGTTGATCTGTATCCTATAACTGCAGTTCTTCTCTCTTACATTGTTGACTGACACATGAACCATTTCACTGGGTTTTGTTCCCTGAGTATTTGTGGCTGTGCAGTAATATTGATGATGTTGCCGTGTGAAGGATTGACAATGTAGATCCAGTTTATTGGTGTCAGAGATCTTTGAATCTTGTGATGGCATCTTCTCAGACCATGTGTAGTGAATGTGGAGGGATCCCTGGGCAGACTCACAGGAGACTGTCACTGAACCCCCAGAACATGAGACATTTGTTTGGGATAAATATCGAAGCCCAGGAACAGAGACGGCTTCTGTGGGAAAGAAACAATTATTGAGAGATCGAATATACAAATACCCTTCCTCGCTTTGTCACCCCCTTTCTTCCTTGATAAAACACTGATCACACATATCAACAAAGGGTAATTTAAGAAAATCACTGAAACAGTTACCTTCAGAGATGTGCAGGTTTACATTAGACATGGGGTCAGAGTAAATACCAGGAATCTGAATCCCACAGCTGTACCATCCGGCATCTTCTTATTGATGATTCTTTATTGTAACAAGAAATATTCCTTGTGTTTTGTTATCAGTGATTGATATTCTCCCATTTGGCCAATTTGTCAGTGCTATAACATTACATGAACAAGTCCATCCGTGACACCAATATTTCATGTGTGGCTGCTACCACCTTCTACGTGGTGACAAGATATTGTGATAAATTCCTGTTATGTGTTTCTCTGTCCAAAAGCACCTGAAACTGAGGAGACAATATTTCAGAAATTAAACTGGAGATAAATGTTTAATAAACACAGATGCATTTAAAGCAACTACATTCCATCCGGTATATGATGAAGGTAATCATTCATTTAAACCCTTATCTGAGCCTCAGGCTGTTCCATATTCCCAGGGAATGATTGAAACAGTCGGGATATTTTCTTACCTCCCGGTTGTGCTTTGGGACAATCTTGAAATTGGGTTTGTGCTGTCCGCTGTGGGCTCTAACTCCACTGTGTGTGACATCATTGAAATGTTGCCCCCCTGGAGAGCAGCCTGAGTGATAGGCCTGGATTGGAGTCGGCTGGGGATCAGTGTGAAGGAGGGCACAGGTGCTGAAGGGTCCTTACTCCAACCGGAGAAGGAGGCTTTCATTCAGGAAGGAGAGGGGTGGGGGGGGGTGATGTGTGTGTGGACTCATGGTGGGATCAGGGGCTGAATTTTCAGAGTTCAAGGGGGTGATACAACAAGTGATCCAGGAAGATGATGAGAGGTCTCAAGTGGGAAAGGAAGAGAATTGAAGCTCAGCAAAGGATGGTTCATGAGGGGAGAGAGAGATCAATGTGCAGGATCTGGAGGGCAGTGAAGGCAGGATGAATTGTAATTACACATTGTTGTCATTGTATGGATAATAAAATAACAGAAATAGTTTACAGATTGTTCTGGATGAGATGCTTCATGAGAAAATGTTCACATTGCTGCCATATTGTGTCCCGATGTGGAAGAGGAGCAGCCTGTTAATGACTGGATCGACTTTAATAACTTTCAGAAAAGAGACAGGGAGCAAGATACATGAATGTTTAAATGTGATGAAGGGGAGGAAAAAGAGACCTCATTGGAAGCAGGAAGCTTTAAAAAGAAAGGGGATTACCAAACAGAGAGATGCACAATTCAGGTTTCTGTCCATGAGGTATTCTGCATGAAGTTGGTGGGTGATACCGTGGAGAATTACCAGGAGACGTGGTGAGTTCTTCAAGCAGATGATCTTTTATTTGCAAACAAAAGCCTGAACAATCAGAAAGCGAATTCATGATTGCCCCTGCACCTCGGGGTCTGTTATTTTTAATATCTCTTAGTTATCATGCTTTCTTCAGGTTTATCAGCATGTCCAATTGTGTTAGTCAGGGTTATCTTTCTGCAGTTATGCAACAAACCAATGATGTTCGTTCATGTTATGTCTCTACTTCTGCCGCTATGGTTTTTTTCTACTTCAAACTTATTCTTACTTTACTATATAGTGATTAGATATTTACTATTACATCTGTGACAATGGTCTTCAGCCCCAGGTTGACCCTATTACATCATGCGAACACTTGTATGTCATGTGCTTTGATTAACCTGATTATGCTGCCGTTGGTACCTAACCTAATTATACTGCCCAACTAACATAATGATACTGCCATTGTTCCATACCCGACTGATGGAGTATTCCACAGATCCTTGTAACATTCCACCAGTCCTCATGTTTAACCCTTCACATGCCTTCATGCTCTTTATTTTCCATAGCGAAAGCAAAAAACATCTTGCAGGAACGTTTCATGGATCTGAATTAAATGTTTTGTAGCCAAGAGTAATGCGATAATGGGAATTTTTATCGTAGTGTTTCAAAATTTCTTGATCCTAAATGGAGAGATTGTAATGATGTACAATAAGTTTATTGCAGTGTTACATTGTAATGTATAAATCAAAGAGAATGAAAGAGATTAAGCAACTTGATTCATGTTGGACTGGAAGGAAGAAGGTTTTTTCTGTGAAGAGAAATATAAACCAACCACCTTCTTTTGCGACAGAACCTCACAAAACAATATTTAATGAATTGCACTTCAAAAAGAAAAGAAATAAAAGCAAATTTAAGATGGTGTTTTTTGAGAATTTGTTCCCACTCCAGTTTTCAGTATGTACTGAACATGTAAAACTTTGGGCAAATTAAAAGGATTATGCTGCTTTTTTCACTTTAAAGAAATATTTTTTGGTCCTTTTTTATTTCTCTGATAATTAATAATGCCTAAAGAAATCGAGAACTATGTCGCATGGGATTATAATATGTTCAGGAGAAGATATGGCATTTTGTGATGTTGTTCGGGTATTTTTAAATTTGTTCCTTTAAACCTCAAAGACTTCCATATTTAGAGACACATGGGGCAGACAAAGTCCATGCTGTGTCTGTTTTCTGCAGCTTGTTACTCACCTGAAGCTAGTCGCTGTAATGTGAGGGGTGTCACTCTGCATTGTGTAAGGCTGACCTGGAACCTTACCCAGTCCTGCTCCTTACCATGGACATTTTGGAAGGATTTGTAGATTGATCGTGAACCTTATTTGAGGAGGTGACAGTGTTGGACTCGGTTGGGTGACGTTAAAAATAATGCAACAGCAGATTATAGTCCAAAAGGTTTCATTAGAATTACTAGCTTTTGGAGCACTGTTCCTTCATCAGGTTGCTATCTACCAAAGGAGCAGCGCTCCGAAAGCCAGTCCTTCCAAATAAACATGCTGGATTATAACCTGGTGCTATGTGATTTCTAACTTTGAAACTGTTTGGCTTTATCAGAATACACATTCCTTTGCAAAATGTGCTGGAATGTGAATTGAACTCTGAGCATTTGTCACAACAATAACAATGTTCCTCACTGTTTCATACAATCTTCCTTTGGTCCTTTACAAACTTCCAGATATTTAAACAACTTGACTGGAAATACCAGACCATAAACTTTATCAAACATTGATTATCTGAATATATAACTCAGATGGTCATTCACCGGGAATGGAACAGATGAGGAGAATCAAAGTCCACATCATTTTATTCACAAAGACCAGTTCAAGTATTGATATCAGTCTCTCAGCTCTTGTTTCTCACATTGTGATAAGTGTGTAATGCAATGTCTACAAGAAGTTACACACGGAAGAGGATAAAGGAAGCCAGCGACTGAAACCACAGTGAGCCAGAGGTTGAAATTTTATTCTGGAGATTTTTTTCTCCTATCAGTTATGTTTAACAGAAGAACTAAATTATTTTTCACTGAAAGAATAGAAAATTCTGAAATCAAGACAGTTAAAGGATTCGGTGGTGAAGATCAGGTTGACCCAAGGTCAGTAGTTATAGTGAAATCTCAGCTGAATGACAAGTGGCTCGTTCTCTCATGTTAGAACATTTCAACAGTGTTTGACAAATATAGATTTGTTTTGCAAAAAATAATCATGGAGCTAAAATAGAATTTTTTAGAATATTTTGTTTGTTTTCAGAATCTGCCTCCTGTTGATGCTGAATAATTATTGTGTTAGGATCTGAACTCTGAGGTGTACAGGAGAAGGACACCCTCTGCTTCATTTCCGCCATATCTTCTCCTGAACATATTATAATCCCATGCGACATAGTTCTCAATTACTTTAGAGTGGCATTATTAATTATGAGTGAAATAAAAGTAAACAAGCCATGGGGCCAATTTCAGGCAGATAAACAAACTCAATAACGGAGAGAAAATTTAGGGGGAAGTGAGCTGTGATGGAGTAACTGGGAGTGAGCTTCAGTTCCAAGGTGAGGATCCCTCTGGTGAACGACCCAAACTCTACTATTTAAAGAAAACAAATGACAATTTTATTATTTAGCTCTAAAATGAACATTAAACAGCAATTATTTACAACTCTAACCATCCTTTCTCTTAAAGGTTTGTTATAAACCGCCCAATCGATAGCAATATATTGATACAATAAAGCCCCTACTAAATTTTCAAATCCAGAGAGCAGTGTCGATCCTCCTCTGTCTGTAAATATTCTTTGGTCATCTTTGGTCTTCCACTGCACAGATTTTTCATACGAAAAATAAGGCCCCTTTCAGAAAGTGTTTTGAAAAGCAGTCTGTTGATGGCAGAAGGTGCTCTTTTTCTGGCTACCTGTCCAAAATGCCTGCTTTTGATACCCCAAAACATCACATTGTCTCATTGGTTCAATGTTGTCAAACATGAAAATTCAAATTCGATTGGGTTTTGGTATCCTGGGGCATAATTTAAACAGACTGGTGAAATTCGAAACTGCTGAACAAAAAAATCAGGTATCTAGGTTACAGCCAAAACATTTCAACTTTAATTTTTCCAGCAGACTTTGTGACATGGCAGGTGTTTGTTAGCCTTCACTCCCTCTTAAAGGTACAGTACACTCCTTCAAACTCATTTCAAAATCCTTATCCTGGTAGATGGGCACTCAGCAGTTTTTAAAAGGCCGTTCTTCTGAGACAAACAATTGCAGGACCTGGAGCTGCCAAAAGCCCCTCCCCCATTTGGATGGATGTCCCATTTGCTCTGGAATGGTGCAGTGATCCACCCACAACATGGACATGAGTCTGTCCCAGGAGGTTTCCTTCCCAGAGATTGTGATCAAAGGGCTGGGTCTGAAAACTCTCAGTACAGCCATGAATGACCCAGAGTGCACCACCCACAATATCCTGTTCATTAACACTGACGTGGGCTCTAAGAAAACGGCCCCCACCCTGCCTTTTCTGAATGCCTCTCCACTGACCATTTCTATCAGTGGCTGTGCAAACGTGGCTGCAGACATATTCAGATGACATATGACATCCTGCTCAGGACATCAGTTCACTGTTTGTTCAATCCACATCCAACAATGTCCTTCAAATGTACCAGGGCCCACAATATTAGCCTCCAGTAAGTGCTGTTCCAGGGTAGCTCTCTCTCCAATGTGCAGCCAAAAGTAACTAACACTGAGTCTCATTGTACATCCATGGGTATCTATCACACATCCCCCTTGATAATATTCACACTTTTTTTCTTCTTGTGTCAAACAACAATGAACATCAAACCATGCAACAAGTGTGGAAACTTGTTTTTTTACACCTCAACTTCTCAAAAAAGGGCAGCACACTGTCTCAGTGGTTAGCACTGCTGCCTCACAGCCCCAGTGACCTGGGTTCAGTTCAAACCTTGGGTGACTGTGTGCAGTTTGCATGTTGTCCCTGTGTCTGCGTTTGTTTCCTCCAGGTGCTACAGTTTCCTCTCACTGTCTAAATATCTTTTGCTGTAAATTCTGCATCCTGTGATCCTACTCCTCTATCTACCTGACAAAGGAGCAGCACTCCGAAAGCGTGCACTTCCAGATTAAACTGTTGGGCTGTAACCTGATGTTGTGTGATTTTTAACTTTAAATATGTGCAAGTTCGGTTGAGTGGTTATGCTAAATTGTCCATTGTGTTCAGGGATGTACAGGCTCAGTGGGTTAGCCATGGGAAATGTGATGCTATGGGAACAGAGTGGGGTTCTGGGTCTGGTGGGATGTTCTTCAGATGGATGGTGCAGACCAGATGGGCCAAATGGCCTCTTTCTGCACTGTAGGGATTCTATAATTCCCAGTTGCATTCCTCATTGACCAGGAACCTGTTTGAGGTTTTAATGGAATGGGCCCAAACTGAATTTGTTTTCCTTTACAATGAGCCATTCACTCGCAGCATGCTGCAGGCAGAAACATTTTTAGAAATAAAGTAATTTTGGGAGGAAAAGTATTTTACCAGATTTAAATTTTCATTGGATAAAATTTTAAAATTATTCAATTCTATTGAAATTCATTTGGATTGCGATGTTTGGGATAAAAGTTCAAATTGTTTTAGAATGATAGGTGGATTTGCAGCTTTCTAAAAGCAGTGAGGTGAGAAGCACGTTTATTTCTTTCAACGCCTTGCCTTGTTTGTATGTTTGCGAATATGGCAAGTTGCATTTATATAGCACCTTCAAAGATGTAAAGGTGGAGCAGAGATATAGATGAGTATAAGTTGATGTATGGTGGAAGATTCAAGGCCAGCTGGAATGATGTTGGAATCATTCAGTATGGAGCTAACAATATCGTGGATGAGAGCTCTGTTGGACAGGGAGATGGAGGAGTCAGTGGCTAAGGAAAGGTGATTGCAGTGGGATAAAGATAATGGCTTCAATCTTCAGAGTTGTCAGGTGTAATTTTATTGAAGTTGTGAAAATGCAGAGACAAGCACAATCACAGCAGGTCGGTATGTCAGAGACAGTCCTTAAACTGGATCGATGGGGATGGAGGCATCAACCATCACTATCAATCCCGAGCCGTATGTCTAGCTGTCTCCTTGGAGAGGTGAACAACTGTCATTCAGACTCAGGCTCAGCACTCACTGTCTGCTGGATATGAGCCACTGGCAAGAAGATTCAGGATGTGGAGGGGTGCTGTTGGACTGGGATGGACAAAGCTGAAAATCACACAACACCAGGTTATAGTCCAACAGGTTTATTTGAAAGTACAAGCTTTCAGAGCACAACTCCTTTGTCAGGGAGTCAGTGGGGCAGGATACATAGGGCACAGGATTTTTCAGTAAAAGATCAAAGTGTCACACAATGGATGCAATGTATTAGAGAAACCGAGATTGCTGTGAAGTCTGTGGTCATGTAGAATGGGATGCAGATTTCAATTGATTAATATGTAAATCCCAGAATTTCTCTCGTCACCGCCCCGGTATATCTTAAGGACTTATCAGTAAATAAAGAAATGACATCTCAGCTCAGACAATGTATTATAGGGATGAGGTTAGAGTGTGTGTCCCTACATGGAGTCAGACTGGTTTTATTGTGCGGGTAGGAATTTAGGAAAAGTCACATTGACTGACTACATATAGATTGTGTGTTTTTGAACAAAATAGAAAGTATCTGCAAATACTAATTTGCAAATGGAGTTCACCTCATAGACTTCTGTGTGGGTGTGTTTGTGTGTAGCAAGGGTTGTTGGAGGAGAGAGGGACAGAGAAAATGTTTGTGCCTGTGTGTGAGGGAGAGAAAGAGAGAGTGTGAAAATTCAGGGGAAATGTTGTCATAACCCCATTGGGATGTCCAATGTGTGTACCCTCATCCAAATGTCATTGGCACAACCAAGGAGCCTTACACATTACAGACTATCTCCTCACAGATTGACAATTCAGTGTATGGCCATTGTAACTGAGGATTGCTGCCTTCCACTGTTTGCCATGCAGTGCATTACAGAAATACCAAACCCAAGTGGCCCTTTAAAATGTACTTGTCTGGTTACATTCACGTCGTTAATAAGACCCTGAGGGTGAACAACATTGTTGGTAATAATTGCTTCAGGCCTTCACCTGTAATGTTTATTTTTGGAGAATGAGTGACCTGTTGTTGAAGTGTAAGTTGATGCCAGTGGTAGGACTGAATCAGTGGATGCACGGTGGATGCAATTGCCACGACTAGGTTTCAAATTCATAGAATTTTAATGCAGCTCTCCTCCCCCTCCCAAAATATGAATTACTGTCTCCACCCCCACACTGTAATTGGGTGTCTGTCATTTTACACAGTTATTGTGCAGCGACTGGGTCAGGATTGGTGAAATGTCTTTGTGACAAAAACAGAAATTGCTGGAGAAACACAGCAGGTCTGGCAATGTCTGTGGAGAGAAAGCAGAATTACTGTTTTGGGTCCATTGATTATTCTTCAGAATTATTAGTAGTTTCGATAAGGTGCTCCATATCCTGCAGACACAGAGTGGGTCGTTCCTGTGAATTAACAACAGACTCTACCTGTGGTGTAGAATGATCCTTCTTCCTCTCTTTATTGTTGCTGTCCCTGTGGATCCAGTGATCTTTTGTCACCTTACCATTTCTGTTCATTCTCCCTCTATAGCCATTATGTCCCTAATTTCCCATCAGAGCTCATGTCTGTGAGAATTTTCAAAGACCTTATTGGCCCTAACCCTCCCCATGTGAATGACAAAGTGACAGTGACTTGGGATAACCCCACCTCCTGTTGTTCTCTGACGCTTCCTATGTTCTATGAGAGCCCCAGAAAGGGGGATTCAATGCTGTGTTTCCTCTTTATATCAGACAAGACTCAGGTTTCTGTGTTTAAATGTTTATTAATGTCTGCATGGGAGCTGTACATACCAATAAATGCTGAACAGATCAATTCATTCGAACAGCAACAAATGTATCTTAATATTTTAACAGATAACAAGGTTTTGTCCAATCAAACATTTACACACTAGCTCTCTTGTCTCTCTACCCAACAACATTTACATTGTTTTTGTTCCAGATTAGAACACATGACTATGTTATCCAGTGAGATTTAAATGAGGGCATGGACAGGGCGAACAGCCAAGGTCTTTTTCATCTCTGGGGGTGTCCAGACCTAGAGAGCAGAGGTTGAAGGTGAGAAGGAAATTATTTCAAAATTACCTGAGGATTAACGTTTTCATGCAGAGGATGTGCATTTATGAAATGATCTGCCAGAGGAAGTGGTGGAGGCTGGTACAATGACAGCGTTTAACATCATGAGGTCATCATGGAAAGAGATGAGGCAGGACCAAAGTAGGCCATTCTGCCCCTCCAGGCTCCGGCAGCATTCACCTGGTTCAGAGCAGATCTTCTGCCTGAATACCATGTTTTCTTGCATTAACCCCACGTCCCTCCCTAACTTTATTACCCAGAACATTATCGATCTCTGTTTTGAATATACTCAAGGCTGGAGCTTCCAGAGCTCTCTGGGGCAGAGAATTCCAACAAACCATCACTCTCTGAGTGAAGAAATTCCTGCTCATCTCAGTCCCAAATAGTCAACCCATTCTTCTCAAACTGTGTCTCCTGCTTCGAAACCCCTCCACCCAGAGCCACCTCATTGATGGGGAACTTAGAGTGCTCAAAATCATTCTTGTAAAGGCCATGATGCTCACCTAATGTTTTCGTGTAAACATTGTGACTGAAACAGAACAAATCACCAGGAGAGTGAAGAGTACCCAGCGCATCACATCCCAGACAACGTAACTGTGTAAAACAGAAGAGATGCAAAATCATTTGAAGGAAACAAGACTGCTTGATGTTTCAAACATTTATCCTCTGTTTACACTGCAGTATAGAGTCATAGAGATGTACAGCATGGAAACAGATCCTTCTGTCCAACCTGTCCTTGCCGACCAGATATCCCAACCCTATCTAGTCCCACCTGCCAGCACCCAGCCCATATCCCTCCAAACCCTTCATATTCATATACCCATCCAAATGCCTCTTAAATGCTGCAATTGTACCAGTCTTCACCACTTCTTCTGGCAGCTCATTCCATATACTTAACACCCTCTGTGTGGAAAGGTTGGCCCTGAGATCTCTTTTATATCTTTCCCCTCTCACCCTAAACCTATGCCCTCTAGTTCTGGACTCTCCGATCCCCGAGAAAAGACTTTGTCTATTTATCCTTTCCATGCCCCTCATAATTTTGTAAACCTCTATAAGGTCACCACTCAGCCTCCGACACTCCAGGGTATACAGCCACAGCCTGTTCAACCTCTCCCTATAGCTCAAATCCTCCAACTCTGGCAACATCTTTGTAAATCCTATCTGAACACTTTCAAGTTTCACAACATCTTTCCGATAGAAAGGAGACCAGAATTGCACGCAATACTCCGACAGTGGAATTGGAGGTGTGGACAGTGAAGAGGCTTCCACAGATTACAACAGGATCTAGACCAGATGGGCCAATGGGCTGAGAAGTGGCAGATGGAGTTTAATTCAGATAAATGCGAGGTGCTGCATTTTGGGAAAGCAAATCTTAGCAGGACTTATACACTTAATGGTAAGGTCCTAGGGAGTGTTGCTGAACAAAGAGACCTTGGAGTGCAGGTTCACAGCCCCTTGAATGTGAAGTCGCAGGTTGATAGGATAGTGAAGAAGGCATTTGGTATGCTTTACTTTATTGGTCAGAGTATTGAGTACAGGAGTTGGGATGTCATGTTGCGGCTGTACAGGACATTGGTATATTGTAGCAAAGTAAAGCAGCACAGCTCAGTGAGTTATGTGGGAAAATTAAATTACAATTTACTTTATTACTGACTTGAACAACAGATAACTGGGAACTGAGACATGAACAATTTCACTGGGTTTTGTTCCCTGAGTATTTGAGGCTGTGCAGTAATATTGATGATGTTGCTGTGTGAAGGATTGACAATGTAGCTCCAGTTTATTGGTGTCAGAGATCATTGAATCTTGAGATGGGGTCTTCTCAGACCATGTGTAGTGAATGGGGAGGAATCCTCGGGCAGACTCACAGGAGACTGTGACTAAACCCCCAGAGCATGAGACATTTGGTTGTGATTAAAACTGAAGTTCAGGAAACTTTCCTTTTTGGGAAATAAACATTTATTAGAAAACTGACTGTATTTGAAAAGCTAGAAACCACCAACACTTTTCCCTTCATTATTCCATTCACTGTCATAGACTCATGTGGCACAGAAATAGTCCCTGCAGTTTAATACATCCGCGATGAACACGTTTCTCAAAACAAACCAGTCCCACTTGTTTGCATTTGGCGCGTTCCCTCCAAGTCTTTCCTATTTATGTATTGATCCAAATGTGTTTTTAATGTTGCAACTGACCCATCATCTCCCATGTGCTCTGGCAGCTCATTCCACATATGAGCCACTCTCTGAGTGAGAATGTTGCCTCTCAGGTTCATTTTACATCTTTCTCCTCTCACTGTGAAAACATGACCCCTCACTTTAAACTCTGCCAGCCTCGTGAAAACAACCTTTGCTAAACACCTTATCTAGATCCCTCATGATTTTATAAACCTCGATAAAGTCACCTCCCAACCTCCTCCGCTCCAGGGGAAAACGTCCCAGCCTATCCCTATCACTCAAACCCTCCAGTCACAGCAACATCTTAGGAAATCTTCGGTGAATCTTAGTAAATCTTCAATTTAATAATAATCTTCCTGAAGCAGGTTGATTCAAACTGTGCACAGTAATCCAAAAGTGGCCTCACCATTATTCTGTACAGGTGCAGCGTGAGGTTCCAACTCCGACACTCAGTGGTCTGAGAAATGATTGTAAACATGCTAAGTACCTTCTGAACCACCCTGTCTATCTCTGGTGAACATTTTAAAGATCCCCTGGGTCTCTCTGTTCGACAGCATTACCCAGGGCCCTACTTTTCATTGTATTAGTCCTGTCCTTGTTTGTTTTACCAAAAGGCTATACCTCACATTGATCCAAATACAACTCCATCTGCCAATCCTCAGTCCATAGGATCAATTGATCAAGATCCCTTTGCAATCGTAAATAACTTTTGTCACTGTCAACAATACCACCAATTTTGGTGCCATCCGTGAACTTACTAACCATGTCTTCTAATTTCTCATTCAAATTATTTGCATAAATTACACTGATCCCTGCAGAACACCACTGATCACAGGCCTCCAATCCAAACAAATGACCCTCCACCACGCTCTGTCTCCTGCCATCAAGCTAATTTTGATTCAATTGGCAAGCTCACCCTGAATTCCATGTGATCTAACTTTATGACTCAGTCTACCATGTGGAACCTTGTTCCTAAAGTCCATATGGACAACATCTACTGCTCTGCTCTCGCAACATTTTTGGCTACATTCTCAAAAAAACTCAATCAAGTTTAGAACGCACGATTTCCCACATGCTATCCCGAATCAGTTCTTGCCTCTCTAAATGCCTGTAAATCGGAACGCTCAAAATCCCCTTCAACAACTTACCCACCACTGATGTCAGACTCAGATCTGTAATTTTGGTTAGAGTAGTGCAGGAAAAGCACAGCTGGTCAGGCAGCATCCGAGGAGCAGGAAAATCGACGTTCAGGCAAAAGCCCTTCATCAGGAATAGAGGCAGAAATCCTCCGGGGTGGAAAGATAAATGGAGGGGTGGGGCTGGGGAGAAGGTAGCAAATATTACAATAGGTGAATGGGGATGGGGATGGAGGTGATAGGTCAGAGAAGAGGGTGGAGCGGACAGGTGGGAAGGGAGATTGGCAGGTGGGGCACGTATTGCGGATGGTGCTGAGCTGGAGGGTTGGAACTGGGGTAAGGTGGGGGGAGGGGAAATGAGGAAACTGGTGGACTTGCTGAGATACTTGTATCATCAACGATCACAGGTGAAGTGCTGGCAGACTGGAGGTTGGCGAATGTGGTGCCACTCTTTAAGAAAAGTGGTAAAGGACAAGCCAGGGAACTACAGACCAGAGAGCCTGACATTGGTAGTGGGCAAGTTTTTGGAGGAAATCCTGAAGGACAGAATGTACATGTATTTGGAAAGGCAAGGACTGATCAGGGATCGTCAACATGGCTTTGTGCATATTCAATCATGTCTCACAAACTTGATTGAGCTTTTTGAAGTAGTAACAAAGAGGATTGATGAGGGCAGAGCTGTGGATGTGATCTAAATGGACTTGTATATTTGACAAGATTTCCCATAGAGACTGGTTAGCAAGGTTAGATCTCATGGAATTCAGGGAGAACTAAACACAACTGGCTCAAAGGTAGAAGACAGAAGCTGGTAGTGGAAGTTTGTTTTGGAGGCCTGTGACCAGTGGAGTGCCACAAGGATCAGTACGTGGTCCACTACTTTTTATCATTGATACAAATGATTTGGGTATGAGCCTAAGGTTAGTAAGTTTGCAGATGATACCAAAATTGGAGGTGTAGTGGATAGCGAAGAAGTTTTCCTCAGATTACTTCGGGATCTTGATCAGATGGGCCAATGTGCTGAGAAGTGGCAGGTGGGGTTTAATTTAGATAAATATGAGGTGATGCATTTTGGGAAAGCAAATCTTAGCAGGACTTATACACTCCGTGAACAAGAGACCATTGAGTGCAGATTCATTGGTCAGAGTATTGAGTACAGGAGTTGGGAGGTCATGTTGCAACTGTACAGGACAATGGTTAGGCCACTGTTGGGATATTGTGTGCAATTCTGGTCTCCTTCCTATCAGAAGGATGTTGTGAAACCTGAAAGGGTTCAGAAAAGATCTACAAGGATGTTGTCAGGGTTGGAGTATTTGAGCTATCAGGAGAGTTTAAAAAGGCGGGGGCTGTTTTCCCTGGAGCATTGGAGGCTGAGGGCTGACCTTATCGAGGTCTGTAAAATCATGAGAGGCATGGATTGGATAAATGGACAAAGTCTCTTCATTGGGGTGGGGGAGTCTAGAAGTAGTGGGCATAGTTTAGGGTGAGAAGGCAATGATATAAAGTGACCTAAGTGGCAATGTTTTCATGCAGAGGGTTGTAGCTGTGTGGAATGAGCTGCCAGAGGAAGTGGTGGAGGCTGGTACAATTCCAACAGTTAAAAGGCATCTATATGGGTATATGAATAGTAATGGTTTGGAGGGATATGGGCTGGGAGCTGGCAGGTGGGACTAGATTGGGTTGGGATACCTGGTTGGCATAGACGGGTTGGTTTGAAGGGTCTGTTTCCTTGCTGTACATCTCTGTCATTCTATGACTCTAATAAGTTGAAGTTAATTTGCAGCAGCCAATGCCATTGAAATGTTTAGTAACATTGATTGAAGAATGAATGCTTGCTTGGATACCAGGAGAACCTCTATTCCTTAAATAGTTTACAAATGGTGCCATTCCTAAAGGGGGAACAGGTTCTCAGTTTCTCACCTTATCGACACTATCTCACCTGCCACAGCACAGCATTACTTCTCTCTGCTGGGCAGTGGGATCCAGCTGAATTTTAACCCCGAAGGGGAACTGGAACCCCCAACATGCTGGCATCAAAAGTGAGAGTGCAGCCACATGAGCTGCTGCTGATAGTTCCAAATACAGTTCCCGTGTGTCTCTTCGACTTGATGCTGGCTTGCTTCTTCTCTGACAGCTCAAACAGATCAGATCAGGAAATGGCTGCAGGCAATATTTACAGACATTTCATTGTACAACTGATCTCCACTCTATCCCCAATATCTGTCCGAAATCTGGACACAAAAGTCACGTACTGAACTGAAAATTCCATCTGTTAGGAAAAATGTAACTTACCTGTCAATTAAACATTATTTTAATTTGTGGGGATTATTGGAGTTGTTGCAAGGTTTATCCATGCTGTGGATAATATTTTATGTACCTGTTCATTTTCCAACTACGGTACAGAGTATTGGTTTAAATCAGAACTGACAATGAAACAAGTGGAGTGCATTTTATAAATTTCAGTTTTGCAGAATGAGATAATAAACATGTGTATCACACTTACTGATGCCATTGGTTTTTATTTTATAACTGCAGTTCTTCTCTGTTACAATGTGGACTGATGCAAGAAAAATTTCACTGGGTTTTGTTCCCTGAGAATTTGAGGCTGTGCAGTAATATTGATGATGTTGCTGTGTGAAGGTTTGACAATGTAGATCCAGTTTATTGGTGTCAGAGATCTTTGAATCTTGAGATGGGGTCTTCTCAGACCATGGAGAAAGTGAGGACTGCAGATGCTGGAGATCAGAGCTGAAAACGTGTTGCTGGAAAAGCGCAGCAGGTCAGGCAGCATCCAAGGAGCAGGAGAATCGGCGTTTCGGGTATGAGCCCTTCTTCAGGCCCAAAACATCGATTCTCCTGCTCCTTGGATGCTGCCTGACCTACTGCGCTTTTCCAGCAACACATTTTCAGCTCTTCTCAGACCATGTGTAGTGAATGGGGCGGGATCCTTGGGCAGACTCACAGGAGACTGTCACTGATCCCTCAAAACATAAGGCATTATTTCGGGATAAATATTGAAGTCCAAGAACAGAGACAGCTTCTGTGGGAAAGAAACAATTATTGACAGATTAAAGATCAAATATTCTTCAACACTTGGTCAATTTTCTTCCTGGATAAAACACTGATCAGATATATCAGATGAGAGTAATTTTAAAAAATCACTGAGACATTTACCATGTGAGATGTGCAGCTTTACATTAAACATCGGGTCATGGCCAGGAATCTCAATCCCACAGCTGTACCATCCTGCATCTCCCCATTGAAGATTCTTCATTGTGACAAGAAATATTCCTTGTGTTTTGTTGTCAGTGATTGATATTCTCCCATTTGGCCAATTTGTCTTTGCTTTAACATGACACTGGCGAGTCCATCCGAGACACCAATATTTTATGTGTGACTGGTACCACCGTGCTTCCTAGTGACAAGATATTGTGATCGCTCTTCCCAATATTCCCGTTACGTGTTTGTCTGCGCATAAAGCACCTGTAACTGAGGAGACAATATTTCAAAAATTTAACAGGAAAAAACTCCTTAATATACACAGATATGTTTTAATCAGCTACATTGCATCTCGCACATGGTGAAATTAATCCCTTATCACAACCTCAGGCTGTTCCAAATTCCCAGGGAATGATTGAAACAGTCGGGATATTTTGTTACCCCATTGGTCGAGCTTTGGGACAATCTTGAAATTGGGTTTGTGCTGCCCGCTGTGGGCTCTAACTCCACCGTGTGTGACATCATCAAAATGTTGTCCCCCTGGAGAGCAGCCTGAGTGACAGGCCTGGATTGGAGTCGGTTGAGGATTAGTATAAAAGAGGGCACAGGTGCTGAAGGGTTCTTCCTCCGACTGGAGAAGGTGGGTTTCATCCAGGGAGGAGACGGGGCTGTGTGTAGACTCATGGTGGGCTCAGGGTCTACATGTCCAGGGCTCAAGGGGCAAATACAACAGGTGATCCAGGAAGATGATGAGAGACCTGATGTGGGAGAGGAAGAGAGTTGAAGTTCAGTAAAGAATGGTTCACAATGGGAGAGAGAGATCAATGTGCAGGATCTCGAGGGCAGTAAAGGCAGGATGGTTTGTAATCACACATTGTTGTCAGTGTGAGGAGAGGAAAATAACAGAATTATTTACTGACTTTTCTTGAGTGATGCTTAATGAGAAAATGTTTAAATTGTTGCTACATTGTGTCCCGGTGTGGAAGAGGAGCAGCAGCCTGTTGATGACGGGGTAAATTTACTTCAATAAATACCAGACTAACAGGCTTGTTGGGAGAACCGCCCTTTGTGTGGGGAAGAATTTTCAAGCAAAGTGACAAAAAGGGTTTTAAACCTCAGTGAAGAGGTGGAGAGGGGAGAAGAAAGGGAGGAAAATTCATGAATGCTGAAAGGTGATGAAAACCAGGAAACACAGACCTTATTGAATAAAGGAAGCTTTGAAAAAAAGAGAATTGTGAAAACAGAGGGATGCACATCTGTGAAGTATTCTGTATGAAGTTGGTAGGCAGAGCACAACATGTTTCAGGAAGGTTTCATGTAATAGAATTCATTGTGTTGTAGCCTAGAGTCATGCAACACTGGGAATTTTAATCTTGAGTGTTTCAAAATCATTAATGGAGAGATTGCAATGATGAACAATACTTTTATTGCAGTGTTACATTGTAACATGTAAACCAATGGGATTGAAAGATAGTAAGCAACTTGATTCAAGTTAGACTGAAAGGAAAAAAAGCTTTGTTATGCAAAGAGAAGTGTAAAACATCCATCTGCTTTTGTGACTGAGCCTCACTGATGAATACTTAATGAACTGCATTTCTAAACTAAAATAACAGAAATAAAAGCAAACTCAAGATGTTTTGTTTGAGGGCTTACTTCCATCCCTGTTTTAGTGGCTACTGAAAATTGAAAATTTTGGACAAATTAGATAATTATGATACTTTATTTTTGATTTAAAATCAACATTACTTGTCCTTTTTATTTAATTAATAATTAATGCTGCTCTGAAGAATTTGGGAACTCTGTTACCTGGGATTATAAAATGTTCAGCAGAAGTCGTACATTTTGTAATGTTGTACAGGTATGCATGGGGCAGACAAAGCACATGCTGTGTCTGTTTCCTGCAGCTTATCACTTCCTGAGTCGTTGCAATGTGAAGGGTGGCAACCTGCATTGAATGATCATGACTTGGAACCTCACCCAGTCCTGCTCCCTGCCCTGGGCATGTTGGAAGGATTTGCAGGTTGATAATGATCCTGTTTGGCTTTGTGAGAATACACATTCCTTTGCAAAATGTGCTGAATGAGAATCAAATTCTCAGCATTTGACATGGCAATAACAATGTTACCCATTGTGCCATAAGCTTGCCTTTATCCCTTTATACATCTTCAGCAATTTAAACATGTCCACTGCAAAAACCACACAGTGGACTTCAACAGACATTGATTATCTGAATATACAACTCAGATGATCACTCACCGGGAATGGAACAGATGAGGAGAATCAAAGTCCACATCGTTTTATTCACAAAGTTCATGATGTCAGTCTCTCAGCTCTGTTTCTCACTTTGAAATAAGTGTGTACTGCAATGTCTACAAGGAGTTAAATGACGAAGAGGATATAGAAAACCAGCTTCTGAGACCACAGTGAGCCAGAGGGTGGAATTTAACCCTAAAACATTATTCTTCGAAGATCAAAAGGGCTGACACCCTTCACCAACCGTGCTCACCCCCAGCCACAATGCTGAAGGCAGTGCCCCCACCTTAACCCTTAATATGGAAGGAGAGTCACTGGAGTCATTACCCAGAGACTGAACCAACGAGGACCATCGCAATGCTCTGTCTGGGAAACAGAAACAACACGTTAGGTAAACTCCTGGAGAACATTTGGAAACAATTGGGGGTTAATACCCCAATGGGGATGAAACTCCTCTGCAATCAGGTCACCAGTGTCTGAGTGTCAGAAACAGAGAGCAGGGATCCCCCAGCCCCTGAATGACATGGACACTGTAGAATCAGTTGGAAAAATAGGACCAGATTGTAAAATTAGAGTCTGTGATGAAACAGTGAGTGCAACAGTTATTAACAAAGTGAAAAATATCTGATCAAGTTGTCAGGGATCCTGTAAAGTGACTTGCTCAGTGTCAAAGCCATATCCTGGTAGACGGTCACTCAGCAGTTTTTAAAAGACCGTTCTTCTGAGATAGAAAATTGCAGGACCTGGAGCTGCCACAAAGCCCTCCCCCATTCGGGTGGATGTCCCATTTGCTCTGGAATGGTGCAGTGATCCACCCACAACATGGACATGAGCCTGTCCCAGGAGGTTTCCTTCCCAGAGATTGTGATCAAAGGGCTGGGTCTGAAAACTCTCAGTACAGCCTTGAATGACCCAGAGTGTGCCACCCACAATATCCTGTTGATTAACACGTACACTCATTGTACATCCATGGGCATCAAACACACATTCCTCTTGAAAATATTCACATTTTTCTTATAGTGCCAAATGACAATGAACATCAAAACATGCAACAAGTGTGGAAACTTGTTTTTACACTTCAACTTCTCAAAAATGGACAGCACAGTGTCTCAGTGGTTAGCACTGCTGTCTCACAGCCTCCGTGACCTGGGCTCACTTCAAACCTTGGGGTGATTGCCTGTGTGTAGTTTGCACATTTTTCATCTGTCTCTGTGGGTTTCCTCAAGTTGTTAAAGTTTTTTTCCCACTGTCTACCAATACGCAGGTTAGGTGGAATGGGCACGCTGAATTGCCCATCGTGTCCAGGGATGTACAGGTTTGGTGGGTTAACCATGGGAAATGTGTGGCTATGGGAACAGAGTGGGGTTCTGGGTCTGGTGGGATGTTCTTCAGATGCCTGGAGCAGACCAGATGGGTCAAATGGCCTCGTTCTGCACTGTCGGGTTTCTATATTTCTCAGTTACATTTCTCATTGACCAGGAACCTGTTTGAAGGCTTAATGGAATGGGCCCAAACTGAATGTGTGTTCATTTACAATGAACCATTCACACACAGCATGCTGCAGACTGAAACATTTTTAGAAATGAAATAATTTTGGGAGGAAAACTTTTTTACCAGATTTAAATTTAGTTTGATAAAATTTTAGCATTATTCAATTCCATTGAAGTTAACTTGAATTGTAGGATGTGGGATAAAAGTTCAAATTATTTCAGAATGATAGGTGGATTTTCAGCTTTCTAAATACAGTGAGCTGAGAGGCACATTCATTTCTTTCAAAACCTTGTCATTAGTGAGTTATTGAATATGGCAAGTTGCATTCATATAGCACCTTCAAAAATGTAAAACTGGAGGAGAGAAATAGATGAGTGTAAGTTGGAAGATTCAATCTCAGCTGGAATGATGTTGGAATGATTGAGCGTGAAGCTAACGACATCATAGATGAGGAGATGTGTGTATGTGTGTGAGGGAGAGACAGTGTACATATATAGAACACAGAATATAGGATGTTACAGCACACTAAAGGATCTTTGGCCCTCCATTTTGTGCTGACCTGCGAAACTAATCTGATTCCCATCTAATCTACACCCATCTAATTATCAGTGTGTATGTCCAATGCCCATTTAAATGCCCTCAATATGGACGAGTCTACTACTGTTATAGGCAGGCCGTTCCACATCACTTCTACTCTCTGAGTGAGGAAACTACCCCTACATTAGTCCTAAATCTATCACCCCTCAATTTAAAGCTCTGTCCTCTCGTGTTAGCCATCACTATCCAAGGAAAAAGGCTCTCACTGTTCACCCTATGTAAAGCTCTGATTATAGTATATGACTCAATAAAGTCACCCCTCAAGCTTCTTCCATCCAACAAAAACAGCCTCAGTTCCCTCAGCCTTACCTCATAAGACCTTCCTTCCATATACCAGGCAACATCCTCCTAAATCTCCTCTGAACCATTTCCAATGCTTCCACGTCCCTCCTATTATGCGGTGACCTGATCTGCACAGAATACTCCAGGTGCAGCCTTACCAGTGTCTTGTACAGCTGAAGCATAACCGAAACTCAAGCCCCCTGTTGATAAATGCCAACACACCGTATGGGACAGTGTGTTTGTTTATGTATGTGTGTGAGTGAGAGAGAGTGTGTATGAAAATTCATGGGAACTATTGTCCATGTCATAACGCCATTAGGATGTCCAGGATGTGTACCCTCATCCACACGTCATTGGCAGAACCAAAGGATTGGAGCACCAGTCGGGGTGTAGAACTCTGGTGGTGAGTCACTGTGACATCCATCTCCCTCCCAATGACAAAGTCCATAAGCTTTGAAGGCTTTTGGAAGAGGTTGTTAATGTCCCCCATTATAACACTTGGTGATATATTCTTTGACGCCTGAGTTATTTGTCACACAGTTCCGGGACTATCTGGAATGTTCTGTGCTGTAGGAACGTTAGCTCCAGTTTACAGCAGTTTAAGCAAGAACTCTTTTTCTGGTCCTTTGGAATGTGCTCTGTAGATTAATTGACAAAGCTTCTCTCAGTTTTTGCCTGTCCTAGGGAGAGGTATATCCCAAGGGTAAGAGTTAGAGCAGGGGGCAAGGCAATTACAATGTGATAGTCAAGATTGAAGATGCATAGGATGGGGAAGGAAACTGCAAGGGATGGGCACAATTGAAATGCGGAACTTATTCAAGGAACAGCTATTGCGGGGATCTATGAGGCAGGGAAGAAGTTGTTGAGTGCAGGAGCCGTGGTTTATTCAGGAAAGTAAATGTCTTGTCATGACGAAGAAGTAGGTATATGTTCGGATGAGATGTGATGGCCCAGTAAGGGCACTTGAGAGTTACAGGTTAGTCAGGAAAGACCTAAAGAGAGAGTTAAGAAGAGCCAGGAGGGGACATGAGAAGTTGTTGGAAATAGCATCAAGGAAAACCCTAAGGCTTTCTACAGCTATATCATGAATAAAAGAACAACTAGAGCAAGATGAGGGCGAATCAAGAATAGTAGGGTAATTTGTGCGTGGAGTCAGAGGAGATAGGAAAAGCACACAATGATTACTTTTCATCAGTATTCACATTAGAAAAAGACAATGTTGTTGAGGAGAATGCTGAGCTACAGGATGGGATTGAGGTTCACAAGAATGGGGTGTTAGCAATTCTGGAAAGTATTAAAATAGAAAAGTCTTCTGGGCCAGATGGAATTTATCCATGGATTTTCTGGGAAGCTGAGAAGGAGATTGTGAGCCTTTGGCTATGATCTTTATGTCATTATTGTCTCCAGGAATAGTACCAGAAGACTGGAGGGTGGCAAATGTTGTTCCGTTGTTGAAAAAGGGAGTAGAGACAACCCCGGTAATTATAGACCAGTGAGTCTTACTTCAGTTGTCGGTATAGCGTTGGAAGGGGTTATAAGAGATAGGATCATTAATCATCTAGAAATGAAAAAGGTGATGAGGTATAGTCAACACCAATGTAGTTTGTGAAGGATAGGTCATGTCTCACAAACTTTATTGAGTTCTTTCAGAAGATTACAAATCAGGTGGATGAGGGTAAAACAGTTGATGTGGTGGATATGGATTTCAGGAAGGTGTTTGAGAAGGCTCCCTACGGTAGGCTTTTGCATAAAATGCAGAGTCATGGGATTGATGGAGAGTTAATGGTCTGGATTAGAAATTGGCAAACTGAAAGAAGACAGAGGGTTGTGGTTGAAATATATCCATCCTGAATGTCAGTTACCAGTGGAGTACCTCAAGAATCTGTTTTGGGTCCACTGGTGTTTGTCATTTTTATAAATGACTTGGATGAGTGCATAGAAGGATGGGTTAGTAAATTTACGTATGATACTGAATTTGGTGGAGTTGCGGGTAGTGATGAAGGATGTTGTATGTTATAGAGGGAAGTAGATAAGCTGCTGAGCAGGGCTGAGAGGTAGCAAATAGAGTTTAATGCAGATAAGTGTGAGGTGATTTGCTTTGGAAGGAGTAACAGGAATGCAGAGTACTGGGCTAATTGTAAGATTCTTGGTAGTGTAAATGAGCAGAGAGATCTTGGTGTCCATGTACATAGCTCCTTGAAAGTTGCCACCCAGGTTGATAGGGTTGTTACGAAGGCACAAGGTGTGTTAGCTTTTATTGGTAGAGGGATTGAGTTTCAGAACAATGCGGTCATTCTGCAGCTGTAGAAAACTCTGGTGCAGCCGCACTTGTTGTATTGTGTACAGTTCTGGTCACCACATTATGGGAAGGATGTGGAAGAGTTCAGAGGAGATTTACTAGGACCATGACTGGTATAGAGGGAAGGTGTTATGAGGAAATGCTGATGGTTTTGAGGGTGCTTTTGTTCTAGAAAAGAAGATTGAGAGGTGAGTTGATTGGGACATATAAGACAATCAGAGGGTGAGACAGAGTGGATAGTGAGTGCCTTTTTCCTCGGATGGTGATTGCCAGCATGAGGGGATATAATCCTCACATATAACGTTGAGCTGACCATTACAGGACGTGTTACTGCAACTTGTTTCATTTAACCTTTATCTACTGTTCATTACTGTGTATGTAAGGCACAATCAGACCAGAAACTGTTCTGAACATCTGCTGATTTGTCAGTACTAGCCCCGCCTTGTCTGCATCTGACAGGAGCTAATACAAAGACTACCTCATCAGGTATAAATACTTTTACAGGACATACCACAGAGGATTCTTTCATTTGACCTTTATATGTTGTTTATGATTTTAGTAAAATAAATTATAATTTAATTTTCCCACGTTACTGCATCAGCTTTGCTGCTTTACTTTGCTACATTATACTGCAGTGTAACAGGTTAACATGGGCGGCGTGGTGGCTCAGTGGTTAGCACTGCTGCCTCACACAGCCAGGGACCTGGGTTTGATTCCCAAATCGGGTGACTGCTGTGTGGGGTTTGCACATTCTCCCCATATCTGCGTGGGTTTCCTCTGGGTACTCTGCTTTCCTCCCACTATCCAAAGACATGCACGTTAAGTGAACTAGCCATCTTGAATTGCCCATATTCAGGGTAAATGTAGGGGAATGGGTCGAGGTGGGTTACTCTGCAGAGGGTCAGTGCAGACTTGTTGCACCGAAGGGCCTGTTTCCATACTGTAGGGAATCTAATCTTTCAAAGGAATATATGTTTGAAGTATGAAGCGGCGTTGTTTCCTTCAAATGATTTTGTATTTCTCCATTTTACACAGTTACGTTGTCTGGGATGTGATACGCTGGGTACTCTTCACTCTCCTGGTGATTTGTTCTGTTTCAGTCACAATGTTTACACGAAAACATTAGGTGAGCATCATGGCCTTTACAAGAATGATTTTGAGCACTCTAAGTTCCCCATCAATGAGGTGGCCCTGGGTGGAGGGGTTTTGAAGCAGGAGACACAGTTTGAGAAGAATGGGTTGATCATTTGGGACTGAGATGAGCAGGAATTTCTTCACTCAGAGGGTGATGGTTTGTTGGAATTCTCTGTCCCAGAGAGCTCTGGAGGCTCCAGCCTTGAGTGTATTCAAAACAGAGATCAATAATGTTCTGGCTAATAAAAATATACTATAGAGGGTATGAGGCATAGTGCAAGAAAGCATGGTATTCAGGTGGAAGATCTGCTCTGATCCAGGTGAATGCTGAAGGAGCCTCGAGGGACTGAATGGCCTACTCTGGTCCTGCCTCATCTCTCTCTATGACGACCTCATGCTGTTAAATGCTGTCATTGTACCAGCATCCACCACTTCCTCTGGCAGCTCATTTCATGCACTCACCCACCCTCAGTGTGAAAAGGTTACTCCTCAGGTCATTTTGAAATCTTTTCCCTCTCACCTTCAACCTATGACCTTTAGATCTGGACACTGCCAGAGAGGAAAAAGACCTTGGCTGTTCGCCCTGTCCATGCCCTCGTTTAAATCTCATTGGATAAGATAGTCATATGTCCTAATCTAGAATGAAGACAATGTAAATGTTGTTGGGTAGAGAGACAAGTGAGTTAGTATCTCATTAATGAGATGAATGTAATCAGACGAGTACATTTTAAAGGGCCACTTGGGTTTGGTATTTCTGTAATGCACTGCATGGCAAACAGTGGAAGGCAGCAATCCTCAGTTACAATGGCCATACACTGAATTGTCAGTCTGTGAGGAGATAGTCTGCAATGTGTAAGGCTCCTTGGTTGTGCCAATGACAGTTGGATGAGGATACACACATTGGACATCCTAATGAAGTTATAATAACATTTCCCCTGAATTTTCACAAACACAAACACATACACATATAAATCGATGGGGTGAAATGCATTTGCAAATTTGTATTTGCAGATGGTTTTTATTTTGTTCAAAAAGTATACAATCTATTGACAGCCAGACAATGTGACAATTTGTAAATTCCTATTTTCAAAATAAAATGAGTCTGACTCCAGGTTGGGACACAGACTCTAACCTCATACCTTTAATGCATTGCCTGAGCTGAGATGTCACATTTTATTGATGGATAAAACCTAAAGATACACGGGGTGGGAATTTCAGAGAAATTCTGGGATTTACATATTAATCAATCAAAACCTGCATCCCCATTCTACGTGATTACAGACTCGACAGCAATCTCGGTTTCTCTAATACATTGCATCTGTTGTGTGACAGATCTGTAATTCAGGCTTGGAAATTTTTCAAATTAAGCCTTGACATTGAGGTAACTGTACTTTGCAATTTAGTTGAGAAAATATATTTGCCTTTGACACCATGACGGTCCCCACCAAATCCTGCTCCAAAAGATTTGACTGACTGTATTTTTCTGAGCTAAAGTAAATCAATAATTATTTGAATCAAAAAGCAAGCAAGTGCCTTTCAATATTTATCCACCCTGTCGTAAACTCCACAGCATCAACAATAATCTTTTAACACTCCAGAAGGTATGCAGACTCCTCTCTGCTCTTTGACATGTGTGGATTGGATCATTATTCTGGAAAGGTCACTCTGACGTTGTCTTTTATAGCCCTGTCAATAACTATGTCACAAGAGTGACCAACACCCAAATGCCAACAATTTGAAATCCAATCACTAAAAATGATGCATATACATTATGTTTACATGCATATATGTACAGATGCCTTTCATCGGCATGGTGGCACAGTGGTTAGCACTACTGCCTCACAGCGCCAGAGACCTAGGTTCAATTCCTGCCTCAGGCGACTCTCTGTTTGGAGTTTGCACATTCTCCCCGTGTCTGCATGTGTTTGCTCCGGTTTCCTCCCACAATCATTCAGTGCCATTTTACATTAAAAATTATTTTGATAAAACCTTATGTTTGCATTTTGTTTATGGTAATCATGTAATGACATTAAGACTTGCAATAAGTTTAATGACAACCTTTTTTTAAATATAATTCCACTTGAATTACAGAAATTGTGTTTTTTGTATGTGTTTTGATAAACTATCCACTATAATAATGTTTATGCAGATGCATAAATGATTTTTAAATTGCATGACCATAAAATTAAACTCCACAGAAATAACCATAATTTTTGTCCCAATCCAAGTAATCAAAAGGTTTAGGGTCCATTTGTTGCAGGATTCAAATGCAATCAGGGATGAATGGGAAAGTGAAATTCCGAACACAGCCAGATCAGCCATGACCTTCTCAATGGGCTGAAGATCCCACTTCTGCCTTATCATTCCAGATTGTACTCCCCAACACAGAACATCGAACATTCCAGCCCAGTACAGGCCCTTTAACCCTCGATGTTGTGCCAACTGAATATCTAACATATATCGTCATATATTTGTCACAGATATAGTGCAGTTTCCCCTCTTTACAGGGGCACAACATACTGAGTTATATTTATTTGTATTAAGAATTTCATTCTTGTTCAATTTCTGAAACATTATTTCCCCAGTTTCATCATTTCTGTGGACAAACACGAAAGTAACAGGAATTGTGGGAAGATCAATCACAATAAATTGTCGATACAACTCACTGTTCAAGCCCAACATGAAATACTGGTGTCTTGGTTGGACTATGCATTGCTCATATTTAGTGAGAACAACTGATCCAGGCGGACAGCGAGGAAGAATATCAATCAAGGATTACAAGGCACAAGGAGTATTTGTTGTGACCATGGAGGATCTTCGCAGGGAAGATGCAGGATGGTACAGCTGTGGTGTTGATAAACAAGATGGTGATCAATTACGTGCCGTAAAGCTTGAAGTATCTGATGGTACATTTCTCACTGATTTCCTTGATTAATCTCTACTGAAATGTCTGATCAATGTTTTATCTGGGAGGAACCATGAACGCTCCAATATCCCAATGTGCCCCAGCAATGTTGATACTTGTTGGTAGGAACATAGGAACAGGAGGAGGCCAACAGGCTATTGAGCCTGCCTCACACTTTACTATGATTATGGCTGATTGAACACTTCAATACATTCAGCCACACTTAACTCCTCCTCCTATTAATGATCAAAAATGTATCACCATCTACTTTAAGTATACAACAAAAGATCCGGTGAACCTATGATGCACTCCTTCTATGGCAGTTTCATCTTTTCTGAGATCAAGTGATTAAAAGTGCAAAAAATACTTCAGGTGTGGTCTAACCAAGATCCTACACAACATCTGAAGCATCAATTCTCAATTCTTGCCCTCAAATCCTCTTGTATTAAATGTTGATAGTCTATTAGCCTTCCAAATAACTTGCTGCACTAGCATGTTAACCTTCAGTTTCTGATAGACAAGAGCATCCAAGTATCTTTGCACAGCCGTACTTTCCAACATCTCACCTTTTGAAGAAGACACTGCACATCAGTTCTTGCGACCACAGTGGATAACTTCTCATTTCTCCAAGTTGGGCATTGACTAAGTCCTGCCCAATCGTTAAGTGTATCCAAATCCTCCTCAAGATGTTTTATATCTTTCTCACAACCCATAATCCTGCCATTCAATTTACTTCTGTAATTCAGCGCAGACTCGAAGCGTGTGGTGCTGGAAAAGCACAGCCGGTCAGGCAGCATTCAAGAAGCAAGAGAATCGATGTTTCGGGCCTAAGCCTTTCATCAGGATTAATGCCTGTACGTCAATCCTCCTTCTCCGTGGATGCTGCCTGACTGGCTGTGCTTTTCCAGCATCTGATCTCCAATATCTACATTCCTCACTTTTTTCTAATCCAACTCAGCCAATTTGTGTCTCTCTCTTTCATAATTTTCCTAATTTTACCTTGTTTCGGCTTGAAATATCTCACTTCCTGACATAACATATAATTCTCTCATATTCTGATCATTCATCCCAAAAGTTCTTTTACATCAAGGGCTTTAATTAGTTCTTTCTCATGGCTTTGATGTACATCCAAAATAACCCATCCTCTAGTCAGCTCTACAACATCCTGCTCCAAAAAACTCAAGTTGGTAATGGTCGGTTGCAGTATCACAAAGTTTGGGAGCAACACAGCAGTTCCCAGAATTTCTGGAAGCCAGCCAATCCTGTCAACATCCATTTTAGAGACATAGAGTACAACAGCACACTGAGAGAACCTCTGTCCCATTATGTCCGTGCTGGTCAACAAGCATCTATCTAACGTGATCCCATGTTCCAGTACTTTGCCTATAGCCTTGCATGGTCTGGCACTTCAAGTGACCACGTAAATATATCCAAAATGTTCTGGAGGATCAATTACAGTCTGTTAATTTCTCAATTAATGCAATATTAAGTTGAAATCAGCATGCTCTGTGGAGATTCCAATATGAAAATACTTGGATGAAAAGATAGAAATGTTGAAATTTACAGATTATTTGATTTTTGGATCCTCAGTGAGTATCTGATCATTTGTTTCTTTCCCACAGAACCTGTGTCTGTCCCTGTAATTAGATTTTTAACACCAAATATCTGGTGTTATGAGAACCCAGTTTCTGTCTCCTGTGAGTCTGTCCAGGGATCCTTTCCCATTCGGTACACATGGTACGAAAGGATCCGATCTGTAGGTTCAAAGATTTCTGAGAACAATACACTGGATCTACATTGTCAATTATTCAAACAGCAAGATCATCAATATTACTGCATAGCCTCAAACACTCAGGGAGAACAATACAGTGAAATGGTTAAAGTGACAATTGTCCACAGATCAGAGAGGAACTGCATTTTCCTGGCACAGATTGGGAACCGAGGTAAATAATACTTTCTGTTCAAGACCTGCAGTTTGTTTGTTTTGATTTCATCTGTGCATTAATAGAATACAATGTATTCTCTATTTTGTTGTTACCTTTCTCCCAAACCATATGTGTTTATGTTCTAAGAGGAGTCAATTAACTGGGCTTTCTTGAGTTAACAGTGAGTGAGTTTGTTCTTTACTTAACAAATGAAGTATGAATAATACAACATACATATACAGATATTGAGAGTATGAAGTGACTCTAAAGAAAATAATATAAGTTATTTAAAGAGATTGAGACTCTGAGTTGTTTATCAAGAGTGGATAGGAGAACATTACAGCCATGACAGTGGATGTTACTTGGAGCACTGAGCAGTTGATTGAGATTCTTGGCGTTGAGCAGGTTAATTGAAATTCATTTGTTTGACAAATACTGGCCGGCAGCACTCCGATTAGGAAAAGGTGTAACCTCATTCTTTTCCCAATCTGCAGGGATATTTAATGGCTGTTCACCAAACTGTGACCTTCACACCACGCTGTCTACAGATCACCTGGGGCCTAGGGCTCAAGTCACACAGCAGATGACCCCACTGCACGAAACTCTCGCTTTCTCTCTCAAACACACACACACACACACACACACTCAAACCGACACGCGCACCTCCTCACAGATAACCATAATATTCACACACACACTGAGCCAAGCTTACTCACACACATATATACACACACACTCTATCATGTGGGTTGACATCCACACTCACACATGCAACTCAATCTGTCTCCCCTCCATATGCACATATATCAGCTTCTGGGGTGAATTTGTTTTTCCAGAATTACATTATATTTTTGCTGCATGAATCCATGTAAAACTCTGTAAAACTATACAGAGGGATTGTCAGTTTGACATAGCATTGGGACACAGACTTCACAGCTATTGTTTAAAAAGCTGTGCTATTTTGAGAATGTGATTTCAAATAAATTCTGGGATTTACCTAACAAAGAACAGAAACCAGCACATTCCATTATCAAAGATGAAAGTTTTAATCTAAGATTGTTTACTGTATCACATCTCCATGATACTGGGCTCATTTGGCTATAAATTCTATGAGCATGATCTTAACCTCCACAATCACCTGATGAAGGGGCAGTGCTTGAAAGCTAGTGCTTCCAAATAAACTGTTGGATTATAACCTGGTGTTGTGTGATTTTTGACTCTGTCCACAGATAAATTAGTTTTACCATCACATACATTCAATGAGTACAGGGAAAAGGTTTATGTCGCCACTTACAGTGACATCTTAAGTACAAAGGTAGCTAGGTGCAGTTTATTTAGTTACAAAATGTTAGAAAATAAAGAAGTAAAATGTCCAGCCTTGCTGAAATAAAAGTCCAGAACAATGGTCTTCCAACCCATCCCGTGCTGGTGAATACATTTTTTTTCTGTATATTTCTCCATTTAAGTCAATCCTTTTGAAGTTTCCGTGACACACTGTTTTGTACAAATTTCCAAGGTCTCCCTCCACATCTCCACTGAATTCACATCTGTACTCACTTTGGCTTGATCAGTTCTCTTTAAAAACAAATATCGAAAGTAAATTTCTATATATAAGCAATTAAATGAAATATAGTTACACTTGAAAATACTTGAAAAATAAGATGTCAGAGGCACAGTGGCTCAATGGTTAGCACTGCTGCCTCACAGCACCAGGGACCTGGGTTCAATTCGAGACACGGGTTACTGTCTGTGTGGAGTTTGCACATTCTCCCTGTGTCTTTGTGGGTTTCCTCCAGGTGCTCTGCTTTCTTCCTACAATCCAATGATATGCAGGTTAGGTTAAATCACCCATAGTGTGTCGGGTAGGTGCATTAGTCTGGGGGAATGTGAAGTGGTAGTGTTGGTAGTGATTTTTTGGGCCAAATGGCCCGTTTACACACTACAGGATTTTATGATTCATTCTATGATATCCATAGGTGACATGAGGTGATGATCCATGATCATGGCACCCTGCCACCCAAGCTTAATGTCTTATCACAGAACTAGCAAATGCCCCTTGGAGAGTATTGGTCTTGATCCTGCTGATTCATGACCCGTCCAACTTGGAAAGATTCCATCTTCTCCAGAATTGGACCCAATACCTCAAAAGTCTAAATCCCTCTCTCCCCACAATCAGGCAGCTGAGCCACTCCTGGTGCCATGGATGTGACTTACGCTGCAGTCACCTGAGAACACATTTCCCCCAGTTGCATTCAAAAGGGAAAATCTATGAGAAAGGAATACAGCCTCAGTGTATTCCTGCACTCCCTGCCTCATGTTTTCACTCTGTCTGGGTGGTCTCCCATTCCTTTTCTGTCAGTTCCCCCTCTACCTGCGGTGTGGTGACACCACTGCATGTGTTACCCTCAAAGATCTCAGCCTAATGGGTCCTTCAGAGTTACTCCAGATCACTGATGGCCATATCCAACACAGCCTAGCCATATACAACTGCCTTTGAGCTTCACTCATAGTCCCCTCTGTAGAAGCCAAGCAATTCTGTTGCCTTGTCCACAAGACTACAATGCTAGTAACAATGCTTTGAAGAAGTCTCCTCTCTGCCTTTTCCAAAATTCAGTGACCTTCAGTCGCTGTCTGTAATCATTTGAACTCCTCTTAGTGACCCAGAAACTGTGCTGAGTGACCAACTGAAATACTTCAAAACACCCCATTTTGAGGCTATTTGATACAAACCCTGTTGCTGGGCAGAATTGAATGTTGCTGTGAAAAAGCTTTGCAAATGAGTGCCCACTGGTTGTTACATTTCTCAAACAATGCTGGTCTCCCTAACACAATTATATGGATTTTACCACAAACTGCCTGAGTAGATGCAGTGGTACCTCTGTACTTAGTGGTAACTCATATTAAAAGTATCTGAATGTGTTGAGAAGCTATTTTCTGTTTGATGAATTCATAGTCTTTTCAGGTTCAGGTGTAGTGCCGGTGAAAAGGAAAGTAACAGGAGTTTTGGGAAGAGCGATCACAATAGACTGTCACTATGGCCAATGGTCACAATGGTCTGTGAAACTTTGGATGCGCCAGTGCTCTGTTTTAGTAAAATCAAGTGAACATCATGGACAACGAGGAAGGATGTCGATCACAGATAACACGACACAAAATAAATTTTCTGTTACTATGGAGGATCTTCGTTTTGAAGATGCAGGATGGTACAGCTGTGGTATTGACCAATCCGGCCTCATTTCAGTGTCTGCTGTAGAGCTGCAAATATCTGATGGTACATTTCTCAGTGATATCATTTATTATTCCCCATTGAGATGTAAGATCGATGTTTTATCTGTGAAAGAACATGACATTTCCAGTATCCTGATGCCCCGTGACAGTGAAAGGGTTTTGCATTTGGGGGGCAGGTAGCTCAATGCTTTGGAAAAAGAATTGGAACTTTGAGGCCAAGACGACTGATCTAAAAGCATCAAATTTGATGAAATTGAGTGCTGTCGTTCTTATTTTCCTTGTCCCCACCAGCTAAAACATTGTGAGAGTTTACACCTCCATTCCCAATGGCTGCCTGCAGTCATTTAACACTGAGTACAGAGGGAAGTGAATGGGGATGTGACTTTTGGTCCCTCAGCAGCAGTGGGCACCACTCGGACCTGAGCAAGTTCCCTGAAGGGGAAGAGCCAGGTTCAGTCTGGGACATGCTGTCAGTGCAGAGAGAGAGGGATGGGCTCTGGGATGTGCTGTAATAGGTCATTCAGAAACATTTTATGGAGCTTTTCTGCTACCAACCACTTTGCTGATATTATTCAAGCCCATTGATATCACTCGGGAAGAATAGCCTCATACTGTCTTAAGGAGAATATCAGTTTGATTTGATCAAACAGCAGATTGGATTATTGCACATCAAGGAATAGCTCATTGCGTTGCATCCAAGATACACAATTGCCTCTTGTGTGTCAATCAGGATCAACCTAGATTAAGTATGCATTACTGCTTCAGCTAACATGAAGGACAATCACTAAAACACTACACACTCTCTGGTGAACACATGCAGAACTTGTAGCCAAAAGGAGAATCCAGTGAGTTCCTCTCAGGAACCGTCCTAAGGATGTGTCTGGTCACCAGTGTGTCTCGATACTCTCTTGATGCAGAGATAAAGGGGAAAATGTTACTCCACACCCATTACTCCAATTTGGCTGATGAATGTTGGATCGGATTCTAGTCAGTGTAAACAATAAATTCACCCAAATTATATCTTAAAGACATTGGCTCTGGGGACACTGAAGTAGACAGTAAATCTGGCACAACATCCATTTACCCAGCATTTCTGGATTTCAGAATCCCTGAAACACAAATTGCCACCTCCCTCTGGATGTTTGAGTTAAAATGTCATTTTCAGTCACAGTGAAGTCGGACAAAGCATATTTAAATTCTGTGTTTAAGGCCAGAAAGCTTGCAACAAATATCAGCCAATTTATTGTCTTATTTTATTCCATTTTTATGTAAGTTTCTGTCCGACAGCTTTCCATTTGCAAATCAAACACTGAACCAGTTACAGTCTTTGATCTGCTACTGAGAGAAAATATTGGCTCTGATTTCCATGTTGACTCATGACCATCATCATTGCATTTGTCCTGATTTAGAGTTCTCCTAAGTTCTGATATACAGTTAGTTCTGGGATAACGTACTCTTTGGCTGCGCGATTTGACTAGAACGTTGTTGAAGAATTAGGGAATGGTATTTTCAAGAACGTTTACCTCCTTTGTTACTCGCACATTTCCAGCAGGGATGGGTTTGCATGCTTCGTTCTGCACATACAGCGATGTCCGCGCCAAAGTCTCCGCACTGTCCTGCACATGTGCTGATATCAGCTGCTGACAGAGCAGCTTTCTGTGAGAGGGACTGCACAGAGAGCAGCCTTCAGACATTTTAAAATGCACTGTGTTAAATTTACTTTTGTCTCATTAATAAATATGATTTCCACCTTCATTCAGGCTGTGCTATACTTCGCGTTAGACTTTTGGGTGATATTTGAGCACTCTTGAGTGATATTTTTTGCCTGTCTGCCCTAACCCCACTTTTCCCGTAGGCCCCATTATTTATATTCAGCGAGGTCTCACTGGAACACAACTATAGCATTATAGGAGAACCACCTGTAATAGTAGACATGGGAAATCACTTTACTTGGAGTCCGGAGTGGTATGGAGAGGGAGGTGTGTTGAGGATATTCCAACATATAAGCCCTGTATGAGATGTAGAAGTGTAGAAATGTTCACAAAAAGAATGTATTTGAATGCTGTTCATGTGGTATCTGAATATCTGCTTCTTTTCCCCCGATCCTGTGTCTCTTCCTGAACTTAGATTTTTATCATCTCCATCAAATGCCTCATGTTTTGGGAGCTCGGTGTCAATCTCCTGTGAATGTGTCCAGGGATCCCTCCCCATTCACTACACATGGTATGAAAGGACCCCATCTCAAGATTCAAAGATCTCTAACACCAGTAAACTGGATCTACATTGTCAATCCTTCACACAGCAACATCATCAATATTACTGCACAGCCTCAAATACTCAGGGAACAAAACCCAGTGAAATGGTTAATGTGTCAGTCACACACAGACCAGGGGAGAACTGCAGTTATGTGGCACAAGTCAGCACCAGTGGTAAGTTACACTGTAAACAAACAATGTAATTGTCAAAATATAAATGTCTCACAGATTAGTTGCTGATTATATTCGTGCAGTCAGTCTGAAAAATTGGAACTGGCCAAATTTACTTCATCTGGTTTTTCAATAGATCGGAACAAGACAATTTAGTTAAATAAGGATAAGATTATAAAATCAACATTGCAAATGTGAGGACTGCAGATGCTGGAAATCAGTGTCTAGATTAGAGTGGTGCTGGAAAAGCACAGCAGATCAGGCACCATCCAAGGAGCAGGAAAAGTGACATTTTGGGCAAAAGTCCTTCATTCCTGATGAAGACTAAGATTATAAAATATCTTAAAAACATGGATAAATTTTGCAGAAATTCCAGTAAATTGATGAGTCTTCAACAGCTGAAATAGCTATTGTGACTTCCAGCTCCTGCATTCTCATTTAGGATGGATGTCAGGAGAGAGTGTTAAAGAGTTTATCTAAAATGGAAGTGACTGAGCACAATCTCTGGACATCTAAAGCATTTATAGCCATTGCTTGTTGAAGTCTGCTCACTCCTGCAATACAGGAAGTGCAGCAATCAATCTGTCCAGAGACAACTATCACAAATGACAATGTGAAAATCACGAGATGACATCTTTAATTGGGGGATAAATATTATCCAGATACTGGAGTAACTGCACTATTCTTCTTCAAGATAGTGCCCTGGATCATTGGCATTGATCAGAGTTGGCAGATGGAGTTTCAGTTTAACATCTTACCGAAAAGGTAGCACTGCCAGCCCTGCAGCATTCCTTCACCAACACACTGGAGTGAGAGCATTCAATTTTATACTCAAACCCTGGCCCAGATGTAAATATCCTTTGCAACATGGATTGCAGGCTGGAATATGTGTTAGAAACCGAGTTAATAATAATGTTTAAAAGGGAAGTGAAAGGATATTAATAAAATCAAAGAACTGTAGATTCTGAAAATCTGAAACAAAAACTGAAATTGCTGGAGAAACTCAGCAGTTCTGGCAGCTTCTGTGGAGAGAAAGTAGATTTAAACTTTCAGATCCAGTCACCCTTCTTCTGTTCTAAACTTCCTTCTTCTTTGCTGTAACATTGCATCATCTCAAATTACAAATAGAAATCTCAGATTTACATTGACCAGAAACTGACTGTATCAGAATCAAAATGGGGCAAAGACTTGGTTCTGAGTTAAGGGTGCCTTTACCATCTTTGAATGTAACAGTTTAAACAGCAGGAACTGTTTCATCAATGTTGCTTTCAGTGAGAAACATTAGAATAGTCAGCTGGTATAATTCAAGGAAGAACAGGAAAATTCACTCAGTATTTCATCAACTTCACCCCTCAGTTCAGATGATGGAGAGCAGATTATCTGGTGATAACATTTGTGGGAATTTCTCATGTATGCAAATTAGCTTCTGTTTCCCCATGTCATAACCAGGATTACAATAAAGGGAAGAGCTTTGTGGGTTGTGTAGTATTTAACTGGGCGGCACGGTGGCACAGTGGTTAGCACTGCTGCCTCACAGCGCCTGAGACCTGGGTTCAATTCCCGACTCAGGCGACCGACTGTGTGGAGTTTGCACGTTCTCCCCGTGTCTGCGTGGGTTTCCTCCGGGTGCTCCAGTTTCCTCCCACAGTCCAAAGATGTGCGGGTCAGGTGAATTGGCCAGGCTAAATTGCCCGTAGTGTTAGGTAAGGGGTAAATGTAGGGGTATGGGTGGGTTGCGCTTCGGTGGGTCAGTGTGGACTTGTTGGGCCGAAGGACCTGTTTCCACACTGTAAGTCTAATCTAAAGATGTGCTGAGGTTGTGAAAGATGCAGGATCAGCACAATTTATTGTGAGATTTTGAATTAAATGAATGATCTGAATCACATCTGAGGCACTTACCTGCAGGTTCAATGGATGTGGGGAGCCTTGGAGACAAGCAATAAGATCTGATCAGGGGAATATCGAATGAATATTGGTTATTTGGTCACTGACACTGAAGGCAGTAATTCCTGGTCTAATATTTCCCTCCACATACAGTGTGCAGCTGAAGCTCCTTTTCCATCATGGCCAGAATCAAAGTTATTAGGTCTCCAGAAAAACATTTTCTGGTGAATATTTTATTCATTCACTGAATGTAGGTGTCACTGACTAAGCCAACATTTATTTCCCATTCTGAATTGTTCAGAGTCAGCCACATTGCTGTAGGTCTGGAGTCACATGTAGGTTAGATCAGGTAAGGATGGCAGTTCCTTTCCCTCAAGGACATCAGAACCCGATGGTTGTTTCCTGACAATCGACAACAGATTTGTGATCTCTATCAGACTTTTAATTCCAGTTTCTTTTGTTTGATGACACTGGAATTCCACTATCTGCATGGCAGGGTTTAAAACCAGCTCCCCACAGCATTGCTGAGTCTCTGAATTAATAGTCAAGATTAGAGTGGTGTACTGGAAAAGTACAGCAGGTCAGGCAGCATCTGAGGAGCAGGAAAATTGATGTTTTGAGCAAAAGCCTACCATCAAGGATGCTGCCTAACGTCCTGTGCTTTTCCAGCACCACTCTAATCCTGACTCTCATCTCCAGCATCTGCACTACTCACTTTCGCCTCTCTGGATTAATAGTCTAGCAATAACACCACTTGGTCATCACCTCCTCGAGTGATGAGGAGTGACAGTTCTCTGGCTGGAATTATGCGTTTGCAGAGGACACAAAGGGGATGTTGGGAATGGAGTCCTTTAACAGGCTCAGTAGGTAATGCTGTGCTCCCATCTGTGACATATGGGAAACAATTAGAAACGACCGTGAAAGATGGGTCACTGACAGGTCACAGTGGGAACACCCGGCTGGTGAGGGGGTGGACATCACACTGAGATTATACTTTCCAAATCCATTGTATCAGACAGGCGTTTCTTCCAATCTTACAATGTTGCTCTTTTGGTTAACTATAGCAAAAAAAGGTTAATCTGAATGTTATTCCTTTGTTACAATAGGAGCTGATGACTGTTATAAAATTTCAACAGTATCATCGACAACTACAAATTCAAACATCACGTCTCAACTTGGTATAAGGTACGACTATCTCAACGTTAGTGTTTGATGACTTCCATGTGATAGATTAAATCCTCTAGAAAACTGTTTTGTTATTCGGGATGGAAATCATTTACTATTTCACGACATAACTCTCAGAATGGAAATGGGGCTGGATTGACATCAGGCTGTGGCATTAGCTTCTCAACAAATTGTGATATTTGTGTTGGAAACAAGAACAAGTGGAAAACAGCTGCAGGTTGCTGGCCCTCAGATCCATTATTCATCACAATTACTTCACTACTACCTTGATAGGATTTCATGAAGACTGTGAATGTCACATTGACCTTGCCCTTTTCCACCCCGGTGTGGTACTGAGGAAATGTTGTTTCTCTGTGTGTTAATAAATCTGCTCAACCTTGGTGTCACTTGGGAGGAACACCTGGTCAACTTTGGTCAAATTTGCAGTGAGGAGGCCTTCGTCTTGATGGTATTCTCAATGTGGTGTAGGAGATACCAGGTACCTTACAGTGCAGAGTCATAGATAGAGTCATAGACTCATACAGCTTAGAGACAGATCCTTTAGTCCAACTCGTCTGTGCTGACCAGACATCCCAATCTGACCTAGTCCTATTTACCAGCATTGGGCCCATATCCCTCTAAACCCTTCCTATTCATATATTCATCAGATGCCTTTCAAATGTTGCAATCATATACATTTCTATCAAAGAAACAAAAATATATTATCATGGCAGAATGGAATATTGTTTTGAGGAGGTCTGTTCACATGATGGTATTTGATGCGTCCTTTTGGCTGGTACAAGACATTAGGTGATTGTGAGTAATGGTGACAAGATGTTCGAAATAGATCCCTCAGATGTTGACGTTGTCATAGTATGTCGACAGGAAGGATTTGTTAAACGTGAGTGGATGCAGTAAAGAATGTTGCTGAGACTGGAGGGTTTAAGTTTGATGGAGAGTTGAATAGGCTGGAACTTTATTCCTTGAAGCTTTGGAGGCTGAGGGATGACCTTACAGAGGATTATAAAGTTGTGAGGGCCATGGATACGTGAATAGCCACGGTCTATTCCCTTGGGTGGGGGAGTCCAAAACTGAAGGACATAGGTTTAAGATGAAAGAGGAAAGATTTAACAAGGATCTAAGGGGCAACTTTTTCATGCAGAGGGCAGTGCAGGTACAGAACACTGTCAGAGGAAGTAGTGGAGGTGGGTACAATGATCACATTTAAAAGGCATCTGGATGGATATATGAATAGGAAGGGTTTAGAGCGATATGGGCCAAATGCTGGCAAATGCAACTCGGGATGTCTGGTCAGTGTGAATGAGTTGGACTGAAGGTCTGTTTCCATGCTGTGATTCTATGATTCTATCTATGACTCTGTCAAAGAAGAACAAAGAATAAAGAAAATTACAGCACAGGAACAGGCCCTTCAGCCCTCCAAGCCTGCACTGATCCAGATCCTCTATCTAAACCTGATACCTATTTTCTAAGGGTGTGATCCCCTTTGCTCCCTGCCCATTCATGTATCTGTCTAGATACATCTTAAATGACACTATCATGCCCACCTCTACCACCTCCACTGGCAATGCATCCCAGCATGCACCACCCTCTATGTGAAGGACTTTCCCTGCACATCTCCCTCAAACTTTTCCCCTCTCACTTTGAACTCGTGAGCCCCCCAGTAACTGAATCTCCCACTCTGGGAACAAGCTTCTTGCTATCCACCCGGTCTGTACCTCTCATGATTTTGTAGACCTCAATCAGGTCACCCATCAACCTACGTCTTTCTAATGAAAATAATGCTAATCTACTCAACCTCCCTTCATAGCTAGTGTCCTCCATTCCAGGCAACATCCTGGTCAACCTTCTCTCCACCCTCTCCAAAGCATCCACATCCATTTGGTAATGTGGCGACAGAACTGTATGCAGTATTCCAAACATGACCGAACCTAAGTCTTATACAACTGTAACATGACCTGCCGACTGTTGTACTCAATAACCCGTCGGATGAAGGTAAGCAAGCTGTAAGCCTTCATGACCACTCTATTGACCTGCATTGCCACCTTCAGGATACAATGGACCTGAACACCCAGATCTCTCTTTACATCAATTTTCCCAAGGACTTTTCCTCATTTTCCTCATTTCCCCTCCCCCACTTACCCCAGTTCCAACCTGCCAACTCAGGCTATTCTTATGCCCAGTCCTACGTGCTAACCGTCCTTCCCACCCATCCGATCCACCATCCTCTCTGACCTATCATGTTCATCCCAACCTCCATCCACCTATTGCACTCTCAGCTATCTTCTCCCAGCCCCACCGCCCTCCCATTTATCTCTCCACCCCGGAGGCTCTCTGCCTCATTCCTGATGAAGGGCTTATGCCTAAAACATCAATTTTCCTGCTCCTCGTATGCTGCCTGGCCTGCTGTGCTCCTCCAGCATCACTCCAATCCCGACTCTGATCAACAGCACCTGTAGTCCTCACTTTTGCCCTTTTCCATTTACTGTACAGTTCACTCTTGAATTGGATCTTCCAAAATGCATCACCTCGCATTTGCCCAGATTGAACTCAATCTGGCATTTCTTTGTCCAACTTTCCAATCTATCTATATTCTGCTGTATTCTCTGGCAGTCCCCTTCACTATCTGCTACTCCATCAATCTTAGTGTCAACTGCAAACTTGCTAATCAGACCACCAGTACCTTCCTCCAGATCATTTATGTATATCACAAACAACAGTGGTCCCAGCACGGATCCCTGTGGAACACCACTGGTCACAGGTCTCCACTTTGAGAAACTCCTTTTCACTACTACTCTTAGTCGCCTGTTGCCTAGGCAGTTCTTTATCTATCTAGCTAGTACACCCTGGAACCTATGCGACTTCACTTTCTCCACAGCCTACCATGTGGAACCTTATCAAACACCTTACTGAAGTCCATGGAGATGGTGAGTCCTATTTTCACAGTTAAAATTCACACAACACCAAGTTATAGTCCAACAGGTTTAATTGGAAGCACATTAGCTTTCGGAGCGACGCTCCTTCATCAGGTGATTGTGGAGGGCTCAATCGTAACACAGAATTTATAGCCGGCATCTCCAAATCATGCCTATTTTCACAGTCAGCCAATTGTGAAACAACTGGGTGTTTATCTGGTGGCAGCTGGACCTTGTGTCATGTTAAGTCAATGCTTGATGGAGATCTTTCCATTTTCATTTGTGATTCACATACTCGTTTTGCAGAATTCACTTCATATTTCCACGCTATTTGCTCAAGCTGCTGACAGTAAGTATCAGAAATTGTCGTCTGTTATAAACACTGAGAAATTGAGTCTTTGAACTTCCAATGATTCTAACAGAGTACAAAGAAACAAAATATCAAACACAATGGAAATGAGAAGTGAAAATTAAACAGAAATAGAGAGTGGTGGATGCACGCAGCAAGTCAGACCATATGTTTGGAAAAAACAAATAAGGAACTCTGCTAAAGATCTGGCTAATATTTATTTGGTCAGATCTCATTGTTACTCATGAGATTTTTCTCCAGATATTATGCACTTCATCTCCTGTTTCAGACACCATCAAACACTCAAAAGTACTTCCTTAACTGTAAAATGCTGAGGGCCATTCAAACGTCATGAAAGGTGCTATATAAATGTTAAAGCCTCCTTTCTTTAAACAAGTGCCCAAGAACCAATTGTGAACCCACACGGACCCTTTCCTGTTCTCTGTATCACAGTCTGGTTTACATTGGGGTCGGTGCACTGGGGGCCATGATCATTGTTTTTGCTGTTTCTCTGCTTTTGTACCTGAGGCAAGTTAAGAAGGGTAAGTGTCGCTTTCTCCTTAATCATTTCATGAAATGTCAATCGCTTGCTATATGAATTGTAATTCATTGTAAATAGCAAACATTAATTAATAAATTGGAGTAACTTGTTCCACGTTCTGGTCCAGATGGATATAACCTAGAAGAATAATAATTAATGTTTCTCGCTAATAAGAGGTGGAGTCTGGAGGAAGGAGACGTCTACATTGGTTTAGACTGACAGAAGTGAATGACAGGAAGTGATTTGGTCAATTGAAATTTAGATAGACCTTGATGTAACATATTGTTGAAATATGTACATTACAATTGCAAGTATTGAGGACTTCATAAGTGGAATTTCTCCCATTTGATCCAACAGTAATCAGTTGCAGTCAATTTCAGGAGCAGTACTTCCTCTTTAAGAGAATTAGATGGAGAGTCAGATGCCCAATATTGACTGATTGCCCAGGTTGGTTCTGGATTCTCTGTAGGATCTTGTCAGGGTAAAATCTGATGGAAAACTCAGTAGGTGTGCCAGCATTTGTGGGAAGAAAGCAGAGTTAACATTTTGGGTCCAGTGTCTCTTCATCTTCATCTGCCAGACCTGCTCAGCTTCTCCAGCAACCTCAGGTTTTTTCCAGATCTCCAGCATCTGCAGCTCTGTATTTTATAAAATCTAATGAGGTTTAGTTTACTGTCAAGTAGATCTCTGTTAAGGCCAAGATGATTCTTTCTCTACTATTTCTGTTTATTTAAGGGGAAATCTCTCAGTGAGTGGTCTTTTCCTATGAATGCCTGAATTCCATAAGTTCCCAACAATCTATTGGTTTCAGCTTTCAATACACCCAGTATCTGAGTGTTCACAACTGTCTGGGGAGAGGCTTCTGAAGTTTCACTCATCTTTGTGTGAATACATTTCGCCCAATCTCAGTCCTAATTTGGCCCATCCTTTATTCTGAGACCGTGACACTCAGCTCCAGAAGCCCCAGCCAAAAAAAAACACTTTATCAACGTTTGCCTGTCAAGTCTGGCGTGGTGGCTCAGTCGTTAGCACTGCTGCCTCACACAGCACTAGAGACCTAGGCTTGATTCCAGCCTCGGGTAACTGTGTGGAGTTTGCATGTTCTCCCCGTCTGCAAGGGTTTTCTCTCGGTGCTCCAGCTTCCTCATCCAGTTCAAAGATGTGCAGGTTTAGTGGGTTGGCCATGTTTCCTTGTCCAGGTATGTGCAGGCTGAATGGATTACCCATGGGATTTTCAGAGTTACAGTAATAGAGAAGGGTGTATGGGTCTGGGTGGGATGGTCTTCGGAGGGTTGGTGTGGACCCATCTGCTTCCCCACTGCAGATATCATAGATGCTATGATTCTAAGTTCCTTCAGAATTTTAGACATTTCAATGTTGTTACTTTTCAATCATCAAAATGCCAGGGAATATAAGCTCATCCTACTCAAGCCCTCCTTGTAAAACAATTTCCATCCGGAATAGCGAACCCAAGGATAAGTGGGCCCTTCGCGGAGCCCAATACTACAAACAGCACGGCCACTATGGATTCACTGCTTCCCCATATGTTACACTAATCCCTTCGCAACAAAATATAAAATACTACTTGCCTTTTTATGGTGATGAATCGGAGGTCTTGTAAGGCAATAACAGCATCCCTGCCTCTTCACATCAAATCCCACTCTGAGATTTGATGGAAAGGAAGGATGTTCATAACACAGCAGCCAAACAGGTTAAGTAACCCCAATGCCTTCACGCACAGAATTTAAGAAGAAGAAGTGAACAAATCAATGTCAGGCTGCAACATGTCATCAGTTTTGCATTTTTGCAAATATCCATTATCCCTATTCCAGATATTTCAATTATGGTGTAATTTTTCAGGTAATGATGGTGTAGGTGCTGGAACAGATAATGCTTTCGAGAATCAGGTAAGGAGATCAAGTTTGAATTTTTTGAATAATAATCATAAATTAACATAATGAACTAGCAGCACAGAAACAGGCCAATCAGCACACCTGGTCCCTGCTGGACACTCAACACCAACATTCCCCCCACCCATCTCCAACTAACCCGAACAACAGAAGCCTCTCACTTTTTTGTCTCTTGTCTTTCTTGAGATTCTCCTTAAATGTATTCATGCTACTGACTGAACTAGCTTCTAGCTTGGTGAAAGTTTGAACATTCTAATTGATGGGCGTAAAAAACATTGAGTCGTCTTTACGATTAAAAATTAGGCTTAGTTAAGCACTTAATCATGACTTTGTATTTGCTGACACTTTTCAACCTGCATTTGTATCTGTTTCTGTCGGGTTCAATGTAATCATAGAAAATCAGAAAAACATTAAGGAAAAGAAAATACTATCAATCCTCATGGTATTTTCCCCCAGTATCTACTTCCACTAGTCACCATGACGACACACTCCTCTTTGTATGAGTTGCATGTTTTCATCCTTCACTTGGGCTTCTTCAATCAGAATTCCAAACATCCACCACCCTTTGTATGTAGAAGTGATTTTGAATATCTCTCCCAAATGGTCTGGCCCTAATTCTCACATTAAGGGTGGCATTGTGGCTCAGTGGTGAGCACTGCTGCCTCAAAGCAGTAGGAACCCAGGTTTGATTCCAGCCTCAGGTGACTGTCTGTATGGAGTTTGCACATTCTCCCCATGACTGCGTGGGTTTCTTCCAGGTGCTCTGGTTTCTGCCCACAGTCCAAAGATGTGCAGGCTAGGTGAATTGGCCATGCTAAATTGCCCATAGTGTTAGATGCATTAGTCAGAGGAGAATGGGTCTGGGTGAGTTACTCTTTGGAGGATCGATGTGGACTTGTTGGGTCAAAGGGCTTATCCCTACATTGTAGAGAATCTAATCCAATCCCCACTAATTCAAATAGTGGGAATAGTTAATCTTTATCTACCCAGCTTTGTCCTTTTAATATCCTGAGATTTCAATCAGATCACCAATTACCCTTCTAAATTTGAAAGAAAACAGACATAAATTTCTGCAAACCTCCTCATAACTTAACCCCAAACTTCTAGGTCATGTTCTTGTAAACCTGCGTTGTATTCCCTCCAACGCCAAAATAACCTTCCGGAGGTAGAGTGCCAAGATCTGCTCAGAGTCTCCAAGTGGGAACTAATCAGGATTTTGTATAAGTGTTGCACGACTTCTGCATCCTTGTCGTCCAAATTAAGTTAGATTCCCTCCAGTGTGGAAACCGGCCCTTTGGTCCAGCAAGTCCACACCAACCCTCGAAGAGTAACCCACCCTGACCCATTTCCCTCTGACTAATGCAGCTAACACTATGGGCAACTTAAAATGGCCAATTCACCTGGCCTGCACAACTTTAGACTTTGAAAGGAAACTCACACAGATATGGGGAGAAGGTGTCTAATTCCACACAGACAGTTGCCTGAGGTGGGAATCGAATCCATGTCCCTAGCTCTGTGAAGCGACAGTGCTAACTACTGAGCCACTGTGCCACCCTAGACATAAAGGTCAACATTCTGTTAGCTTCCTTGATGATTTACTTGACATTTTAAAGGTCTTTGAACTCCCAGCTTTCTTTTGTCATCCATTATATTTAACTTCATGTCATCCAGAAAGTATCCTGATCGATCCTATCTCATTCCAAAATGGACAAACTCACACTTGCTGACATTGAACTCCACCTGTCACAATATTGCCCATTCACGTAGTCTGTCAGTGTATCCCTTTGTGAATATATATGCTGTTGTCTACACTGACTGCCTCCCTGCCTAACTGCCACTTCACATCAGCACACGAGCTGGAAAGGACTGACAGCACAACCCATTGTTTTAAATGAAGACTAATGTGAACAGGTTTGTGTCGATGAACTTACCAGACCGAATTGTTTGTTTTATCGCTGGATAGCTTATAAAACTTGTAACAGTTTGTCAATTAATTTATGATAATCCAAAAATAGATTTCCCTTCATAGGAACACAAATCACCATTAATCAAAAATGAATTCAAACTTTGTGTTTTTGTTTTAGCAAATGGTAGGAGCAGAAGAGAACATTGTATATTCAAGTATTCACAATCAAATCAGGTCAAGACAGAGTGAAGGAACTGTCCATTTCAAGAATACTACAAATGGAGTCGTATATGCAGATTTACACTTTCAAAAGAAGTCATCAGCACGGAGTGGTGAGACATCAAGTTGTTCAGCTAACAGGGGCAATGCCCTGGTTCAGAGCCAGCTTCCAGAGGACAATGTGGTCTCTTCAACAACAGAGAATTCTTCAGAATCTGAAATGGCAATTTATGCTAATGTTAAATGTTAAAAAATCTATTCATGTGGATTTGTGATGAACATTTCTTCTTCTTACATTGCAATTTAATTTCATCTGTGAAGCACGACCCTATTTTGAGAAATTCTTCAACGATTTGTGTTGTTACCTCCAGCTCCACTCCTAGTCCTCAAACTGAATGGTGCAGCAAGGACTGCCCTGACTATAACCTGGCAGTGGGTTGGTGTCACAGTGAATGCAATTTTCATTTTTCTTGAACTCAACGAATGCCCTCCTCTGACAGCAGGTATTTCCAAAGTTAAATGCTCCCATGGGCATTTTGTAAGGAAAATGAATTTATCTGCTTACATGTGAGGACAGATCCCAAGTTTGTCTTCAGACCATTTGATGCTGACTTCCATATTTACACTGGCCCTGGAAAATGTTGAACTTACTGAGTAGGACACTCACTAACAGAAAGGTTCCCCTCTTGTGTAGAGAGCTGACTTCATGAGAAGCATCACAAGCAGGATGCTACCATCAAGTCAAAAAATGGTTTTCTGAAAATGTTCTTACACAAATAAATCATGTGGAATATGAATTACAATGTCGGTGTTATACTAAGTATGTAGTATTTGAGTTTTTCGAAGAAGTAACAAAGAGGATTGATGAGGGCAGAATGGTGGACGTGATCCATGTGGACTTCATTAAGGCATTCGACAAGGTTCCTCTTGGCAGACTGGTTAGCAAGGTTAGATCTCATGGAATATGGGGAGAACTGGCCATTTGGATACAGAAATGGCTTGAAGGTAGAAGACAGAGGGTAGTGGTGGAGGATTGCTTTCCAGACTGGAGGCCTGTGACCAGTGGAGTGCCACAAGGATCTGTGCTGGGTCCACCACCTTTTGTTTTGGCGGAAATAGGAAAAATTTAAAGAGGATTTAAGGGGTAACTTCTTCACACAGAGAGTGGTGCGTGCATAGAATTAGCTGCCAGAGGAAGTGTTGGAGGCTGGTACAATTACAACATTTAAAAGCATCTGGATGGGTATGTGAGTAGAAAGAGTTTAGAGGGATATGGATAAAGTGCTGGCAAATGGGACTAGATTAGGTTAGGATATCTGGTCAGCATGGATGAGTTGGACTGAAGGGCCTGTTTCTGTGCTGTATATCTCTATGACTCTATGACATATTGTGGATCATATGAAATAGCAAATCCCTTCAGTTGTTCCTGATGAAGGGCTTTTGCCCAAAACGTCGATTTCGCTGCTCCTTGGATGCTGCCTGAACTGCTGTGCTCTTCCAGCACCACTAATCAAGAATCTGGTTTCCAGCATCTGCAGTCATTGTTTTTACAACATACTGACTGTCCTGACCAGTCCAGGCTTGCAAACATCAAAAAACTATATCCAACATTACACGTGATTCCACAACTGCACAACAGTTGTGAAATAATTCTGTGTGTACAAAGAACATCTCTGACAACTAATTTCAAATTGTTCAGTTCCACATACTTTGTCGTGTAGATGTCCACATGAGAATTGACATATATTGACATAAATCAGCGCTCTATTTGTTGATAGAAAGAAAATACATCTGCATTGTGCCTTCTTTTTCTTTAAAGAAGTGATAGCTATTATTTTATTAATTATACAGTGCAATGTTCTGTCTAATCATTGTCAATTTGCTTGGTAGAAATGTAAACAAAACTTGGCAGTTAATAGTCAATCATCATTATCTGGTGTATTTTCACTGATAACGCTTCCATCTGCGCACCAATCATCACAGCCTTCTGAGACAGTTAAAAAGATGTTACTCTTTTCTATTTCTCGTGAATGTCCTGATGAGTGAAAGGTAAAAAACTTCCACAAGGATTGAGGAAACACCCAGGAGAGAGTTCAGGAACACTTTGCTCAGAGAATAAGCTGCTGCCTGCACAACATTAAAGAGATTGACACACTCTGTACCAATGTCTAAGTGTTCCTTGATGGAAGTGAATCATCTTCAATGGTCATGTGTTGTCTGCTCTTTTCTTTTATCCAATTAGCCAATGTATCAGATCTGTACTGCTGGTTCTTAATAAGTACAATAAGCTATCTGAAAATTCCTCACAATTGCCTGATTTTCTGTTTTAAGGAACTGAAACAGTTAAGCTCCTAAATGTAACAGATGGTATCAGACATTTGGGGAGGCAATGACCAAATGGTATTATTACTAAACTATTAAACTCGAAATTCAATGAATGCTTTGGGGACCCATGTTTGAATATGCCATGGAATTCGATAAAATATATTTGGAATTTTAAAAAAATTGATGAAAACTCAGTACACAATAGGGAGGAAGTTGCCCTGGGAATTCTCAACACTGTCTCTGGGCCCCGTGAAGTCTCATGGCTCCAGGTTAAACATGGGAAAGGAATCCTCCTGCTGGTTGCCACATTGTCTCTCTCCTCAGCTGATGAATCAGTATTCCTCCATGTTGAACAACAACAGAAGGAAACACTGAGGTTGGCAAGGGTACAAACTATACTCTGGGTGGGGGCGGGTTCCAGTATCCATCACCAAAAGAGGCTCAGCAACAACATTATTGATTGAGCTGGTCAGGTCCTAAAGGTCATGGCTGCTGGACTGGATCTGTGGCAAGTGGTGAGGGAATCAACAAGAGGAAAAACACACTTGCCCTCACCCTTTCCAACCTATCAACTGTACATGCATCTATCCATGACAGTATTAGGTAGAGTAACCACAGCACAGCCCTGGGGAAGATGTCCTGCGTTCCCACCTTGACAATAACTTCTACCATAGAAGTGGCACTAGCAACATGCTAAATAGGACAGACTTTGAACAGGTCAAAAAAGGTAAGACTGGTCTCCTTTCTTTCAGAAGGACGTTGTGAAACTTGTAAGGGTTTAGAAAAAAATTTACAAGGATGTTACCATAGTTGGATGATTTGAGCTATGGGGAAAGGCTGAATCGGCTCAGGTTGTTTTCCCTGGAGGATCGGAGGCTGAGGGGTGATCTTACAGAGGTTTATAAAATCATGAGGAGCATAGATAGGATAAATAGACAAAGTCTTTACTGGGTTCGGAGAGTCCAGAGTTGGAGGGCATAGGTTTAGGATGAGAGGGGAAAGATATAAAAGGGACCTAAGAGGCAATCTTTTCATACAGACGGCAGTGTGTGAGGGCAATGCACTGCCAGAGGAAGTGGTGGAGGCTGATACAATTACAACATTTAAAAGGCAAGTGGATGGGTGTATGAATAAGAAGGATTTGGAGGAATATGGGCTGAGTGCTGGCGGGTGGAACGAGATTGGGTTGGGATATTTGGTCGGCACGGGCAAATTGGACCGAAGGGTCTGTCTCCGCGCTGTACATCTCCATGATTCTATAGCACCTGCAGAGATGTTCTGGCTCTACAAACAGCTCATTGACTGCAGTAGTCTACAACATCTGGGTAAATACATGTGGAATAGTCCTTAAGTAAAACCAGGAGCGAGAATAGGACTGGCAAATACCAGAGAATTATTGATAGTGAGTTTGATTATCCAAATTGGAGCAGTTAGAGCAAGATATAACGAGGGTGACAGTGGAAGATGAGAAAAATTGTGGAGGGGGTTCAGCGGAGGTTCAGAGGATAAGATTAAGTGAAAAACAGTCCAGAAATAACTGCTCGAAGGTACTTTTCTGTGTTCCTTACAGCTCAGTAAAAACATCAAGGGAACAAGTTATCAATTTATAACTCAAAGATGCCAGGGCTACTCTGAGAAAATTACTTCAACATCAAAGCATTGCATGCCATGAAGGAGAACATACACCTTCTGAGGCCAACATTTCCAACTCCAGACACAAACTAGGTAAAAACAAGGACTGCAGATGCTGGAAACCAGAGTCTAGATTAGAGTGATGCTGGAAAAGCACAGCAGGTCAGGCAGTATCCGAGGAGCAGGAAAATCGACTTTTCGGGCAAAAGCCCTTCATCAGGAATAGAGGCAGGGTGCCTGCAGAGTAGAGAGTGCCCGCAAACTAGGCTGTAGCAACCCACAGTAGCTGCAAGCTCTCCCAGTGAGCAATTAGTCTTCATGCTTGCTGGGGCAGCCATTTCCCTGCTGATTTCAGGCTTTATTTATCTGATTTATTTAATTTCATATATTTTGATGTATCTATTGTCATTTTCACTGTAGTTCGGTACATGTGTCAATTGCTGTTTTGTGTTCCCTACAGGCAGATCATACCGTAATTATATTACCGATATTAGTCCCTGTATTAGAGAGATAATACAACTGAAAGCAAACCTGCCCTCACTCTGCTGCCTTGTAGAACAAAGCACAGCTGGTATGTGCGGTCGCCTGAACCATGGCAACAACTGAGGCAAGAGGAAGTGACTCAGGAAATCCCTTTGTGGTTAAAGAGGGTGTCACATTGTGCAGAGACCGCTGTCACCAGCTGTGGTTTGGGTCCTAAGGGAAGGACAGAGATTGAAATAGAAAGTACCTTAGAAAGCATCCTATCCAGATGCATCACAGTGTGGTGTGACAATGCTCTGTCCAAGACTTTAAGAAACTACAGAGAGTCATGACCATAGCCCAGTCCATCACACAAACCAGCCTCCCATCCATTCACTCCTTCTTTATTTCCTGATGTCTCAGGGAAGCAACCAATATAATCAAAGACCCTTCCCAAACTCGGTTAAACTCTCTTCACCCGTCTTCCTTCAGGCAAAGGATATAAAAGATTGAATGCATGTCTGAGTACTTTCAAGAACAGCTTCTTTCCCACTGTTATCAGATTTTTGCACTGACCTCTCACATGTTAGTGTTGACCTCTCTCTCTCTGCACCTTCTCTATGGCTGTAACACTGTATTCTGCACTGTGTTCTGCTCCCATGATGCACTTCGTATGGTACAATCCGCCTACACAGCACACAAAACAACACTTTTCACTGTGTCTCGGTACATGTGACAACAATAAGTCAATCAAAATACAGGCATCCCCTGCTGTTCCAAAGTAGAGCGTTCCTATGAAACTCTTCGAAAGCCAAAATGGTGTAAAGTGAAGAAACATTCATTTATTTGGGAAAAAATTCACCTTTTTGCATGAAAACAATAATCCTCTCTGGATTTCTTTCATTTAGCGAAAACAGGTCCTAATGTAGGTCTTTTGTAAAAGTGAAGTGGTGTAAAGTGAACTTTCGAAAAGCAGTGGGTTCTAACGTGTTTCTCCTCATGCAAGAATGAGAAATGTTTAGAATCAGAGTTGGAGAGCGATCAGTTTGAAGCAGATTACCCAAGGGATATGTTCCACAGTAGGCCTCATCTTCCGCCTAGGAACCCTCCAACCACAAAGGATGAACCTAGATTTCTCCAGTTTCCTAATTTCCCCTCCCCCCACCTTGTCTCAGTCAAATCCCTCGAACTCAGCACCGCCCTCCTAACCTGCAATCTTCTTCCTGACCTCTCCGCCTCCACCACCACTCTGGCCTATCACCCTCACCTTGACCTCCTTCAACCTATCGCATTTCCAACGCCCCTCCCCCAAGTCCCTCCTCCCTACCTTTTATCTTAGCCTGCTGGACACACTTTCCTCATTCCTGAAGAAGGGCTTATGCCCGAAACGTCGATTCTCCTTCTCCTTGGATGCTGCCTGACCTTTTCCAGCAACACAATTTCAAGCCATATGTTCCCTCAATTATCAAAGAAAATTGAAGCAGGACATTGTGACTAAAGACTGCTCGAGAAACCAAAGAATGAAATAAGAATGGCATTGGAGGGAGAGTTTCTGCATTCCCACTGTCTGGAATGTGGTCTGTTGGGTGGTCTTCATTCTTTGGGAGTTTGTGCTGTTTCGGTCACAGTGTAGTCTACAAGACAATATAAGGTGAAGGTTATAATTAATTTATAATGATATTAATTTATAATTATTCTGAGCACCTTGTAAGTATTTCAGAAAAACATTGCTCACAGATATCGTAAAGAAAAAAAGCTTGTATTTATATCAATCCTTCCATGTCCTCAGGATGAAACACACTATTTAACCAACTATGTGAGAAATTTCTGAAATCTTTCTGAAGTTACAAATGACACATCAAGTGGATTATTTGTTCGGAATAGCGTCAGGCTTCTTGATCCTTGCTGTAGCTGCAGCATCAAGATCTGAGTGGCCTTCATTTCAAATTGGGGCCATTCGAGTCACTGATCAACTTCACAGCAAAGGCAGCAGTGGATCACCCAGCCATTCCAGGATGTAAATTGTGTGGGGGGTGGGGGGAGAGGGCGAGCAGCAATGTCTGTAGAAACATTGAAGATAGGAGCAGGAGTGGGCCATTCGGCGCTTTGACACTGCTCCCCCATTCATTCTGATCATCCAATTCAGAACCCCGAGGTACATAAGGACCTAGAGAGTCAATGGCTAAATCTGTGTGGAAGGTACAGTTTAATCTGGGGAAGTAGGAGTTCATCTACTTTCTAGTATCTGAGAAGGAAGTGGAGAAAATGAGTAATGTCAGTCAGTTAGTGGGGTAACTGAGGATCTAATTATGATATTGAGAGAACACTCAGAGAGAGAATCTGAGATGGAGAAGCAGCTCTCTGTATTAGATTGCTGTCATATATATTATGTGAATAAAGAGTTGGAATTGCTTTACTGTGACTGTCTCCAGATTACTATCAGAGTAGATAAGGACGGCCAACTAATTGAATACTACAGGGACAGGGCCAAACGGAGCCTTAGAGAGACGTACAGGAAGACCATAGTGCAGACCTCCGTTCCATGGTCAACCTCATCTCACACCACAGTGGCAGCACAGTGGGAATCATTTAGAGGTACCTGATGCCAGGAATTGATAAACTCACAGGATGACCTGCCAGCTTCAGAAAAGAAGATAAATGAGGGTGAGAGCTGTCAAAGACTTCAGAAATAAGGAACACCTTACGATTGGGTAAACTTTGAAGGGAAAGAAAGGCAGAACAATGGAACAGCTCAAGACGTTGATGCTAAAGGTTTAAGTAAAGGACCAGGGAGAATTGATTTTGGACAAGAATACAGGGTGTCTTAGAATTACAGAGTGTGTTTCCCAATTCAAGAGATAGGTGCCATCTTTAAAAGTGGCTGCCATGATCCAGTTGCAACCCTGACACACAGCATTAGTGAGAATGAGAAAGGACCATTTCTTAGTCAAGTTCTGAATAGGGCACTTAACTGGAACTAAGGTCATGATGGAAAACACTTACAATACTTTTCAGAAGTGTGTTTCTGATTGATTGCTCTATTATGGTCAAGGATTGCTGCTGAGAAGGAAGTCTTCAATCTTATAATGCCGGATATGATCTGGGCTATCTTGGGTAGATTTGCCACCACCAATCCATCATGCTGGCATTAATCTGAGCCACTGATATCATGTGGGGAAGGATGCCCTCTGACGTCCCTGGCAGAAGACAAACTCAGTGTTGATGAGCAGTAAATAGGGTTAGTCCATGATATTTAATGGTGGTTGGATTAAATCTAAGATACAGGATTATCTCTCGTGAAACATCTTTAGTTGCATGTTGTATATAGCTTGGGCTTGGACTTGCTGGAGTTCAGAAGAGCGTAGGAAGTTGAGAAGTGACCTGATAGAAGTGTATAAAAGACTGAGAGATATAGATAGAGTTGATGGCAGTTGTCTTTTCCCTGAGATGGGGAATTTCAAGACTCAGGGGCACATTGTTCACAGGAGAGGAGAGAATAATCAGTAAATTACTGCTATTATTTTACTATCTGTACACTGACAACAATCCTGCCTTTTCTGCCCTCAAGATCCTTCACATTGATCTCTCTCTCCCATCGTGAACCATCCTTTGCTGAACTTTAATTCTCTTCCTCTCCCATTTGAGGTCTCTCATCATCTTCCTGGGTCACCTGTTGTATCTGCCCCTTGAGCCCTGAAAATGCAGCTCCTGAGCCTGCTATGAGTCCACACACTCCCCTCTCCTCTCTGGATGAAACCCTCCTTCTCCAGTCGAAGTAAGGACCCTTCAGCACTTGTACCCTCCTTCACATTGATCCCGAGCCGACTCCAATCCAGGCCTGTCACTCAGGCTGCTCTCCAGGGGGGCGGGGCAACATTTTGATGATGTCACACACGGTGGAGTTAGAGCCCACAGCGGGCAGCACAAACCCAATTTCAAGATTGACCCAAAGCTCGACCAGTGGGATAAGAAAATATCCCGACTGTTTCAATCATTCCCTGGGAATTTGGAACACCCTGAGGCTCTGATAAGCATTTATATTAATGATTACCTTCATCACATACTGGATGGAATGTAGCTGATTAAAATGAATCTGTTTATGTTATGCATTTCTTCCCAGTTAAATTTCTGAAATATTGACTCCTCAGTTTCAGGTGCTTTATGGGCAGAGAAACACATAATGGGAATTTTGGAAAGAGCGATCATAATATATTGTCACGACGGAGCACAGTGGTACCAATCAAATATTAAACATTGGAGTCACGTTTGGAGTCGTTGTTCTGATGTTCTAGCAACAATAAATTGGCCAGAACATCAATCACTGATAACCAAACACAAGGAATATTTCTTGTCACACTGAAGAATTTTTAATGGGGAAATGCAGGATGGTACAGATGTGGGGTTGAGCCTCCTGCCCTTGACCCAATGTTTACTGTAAAGCTGCACATCTCTGACGGTAAAGGTCTCAGTGATATTTTTTATTACTCTTTGTTGAGATGACTGGTCGTTATTTAATCCCGGAAGAAACTTGACAAAGTTTTGGGAGTATTTGATGTTTCGGTATCATTCAATTTCTCAATAGTTGTTTCTTTCCCACAGAAGCTGTCTCCACTCACCAACTTGGAATTTTATCCCCAACAAATGTCTCATGTTCTGGAGGTTCAGTGACAGTCTCCTGTGAGTCTGCCCGAGGATCCCTCCCCATTCACTACACATGGTCTGAGAAGATGCCATCTTAAGATTCAAAGATCTCTTACACTAATAAACTGGATCTACATTGTCAATCCTTCACACAGCAACATCATCAATATTACTGCACAGCCTCAAATACTCAGGGAACAAAACCCAGTGAAATAACAGAGAAGAAGAAGTAACAAAGAGGATTGATGAGGACAGAGCAGTAGATGTGATTTATCTGGACATCAGTAAGGCTTTCGACAAGGTTCCCCATGGAATGTAGATGATTAAAATATATCTGTTTATGTTACGCATTTCTTCCCAGTTAAATTTCTGAAATATTGACTCCTTAGTTTCACGTGCTTTATGGACAGAGAAACACGTGATGGGAATTTTGGGAAGAGCGATCACAATATATTGTCACAACGGAGCACAGTGGTTAGCAAGGTTAGCTCTCATAGAATACAGGGAGAACTAGCCATTTGGATGCAGAACTGGCTCAAAGGGTGGTGGTGGAGGGCTGTTTTTCAGACTGGAGGCCTGTGACCAGTGGAGTGCTACAAGAATGGATGCGAGCATAAGACGTCCAGTTAGTAAGTTTGTAGATGACATCAAAATTGGAGGTGCAGTGGACATCGAAGAGGGATGCCTCAGATTACAACAGGATATTGACCAGATGGGTCAGTGGGCTGAGAAGTGGCAGATGGAGTTTAATTCAGATAAATGTGAGGTGCTTCATTTGAGAAAGCAAATCTGAGCAGGACTTTTACACTTAATGGTAAGGTGCTAGGGAGTGTTGCTGAACAAAGAGACCTTGGAATGCAGGTTCATAGCTCCTTGAAGGTCGCAGGTAGATAGGATAAAGAAGAACAAAGAAAGAACAAAGAAAATTTACAGCCCACGAACAGGCCCTTCAGCCCTCCAAGCCTGAGCCGATCCAAATGTACTGTCTGAACCTATCGGTCTATTCCTAAGCAGCTGTATCCCTCTACTCCCCATCTACTCATGCATTTATCCAGACGCAACTTAAATGCCTGCCTCTACCACCTCTGCTGGCAACACATTCTAAACGCCCACCAACCTCTGTGTGAAGTACTTGCCGCGTGGATCCACCTTAAACTTTCCACCTCTCACCTTGAAAGTGTGACCTCTCGTTATTGAATCCTTCACCCTGGGAAAAAGCTTGTATCTATCCACCCTTCTATACCCTTCATGACTTTGTAAACCTCAATCAGGTCCCTCCTCAATCTCCTTTTTTCTAACGAAAATAAATCTAACCACTCAACCTTTCTTCATTGCTAGCGCCTCCCATACCAGGCAACATCCTCGTAAACCTTCTCTGCACCCTCTCCAAAGTGTCCACATTCTTTTGGTAATGTGGCGACTAGAACTGTACACAGTATTCCAAATGCAGCTGAACCAATGTCGTGTACAATGTTAACATGACTTGCCAGCTCTTCTCCTCAATACCCTGTCCAATGAAGGCAAGTGTACTATATGCCTTCTCGACCACTCTATCCACCTGTCCAGCAGCCTTCAGGGTACAATGGACCTGCAGTCTAAGATCTCTCTGCCCATCAACTTTTCCCAAGGCCCTTCCGTTCATTGCAAAATTCACTCTAGAATTAGTCTTGCCTAAATGCATCACCTCACATTTGTCTGGATTGAAAACCATCTGCCACTTTTCCACCCAACTCTCCAGTCTATCTATATCCTCCTGTATTCTTTGACAGTCCCTTATGCTTTCTGCTACTCCACCAACCTTCGTGTCATCTGCAAACTTGCTGATCATTTATGGATATTACAAATAACTGTGGCCCCAGCACTGATCCCTGTCAAACACCACTGGTCACCTTTCTCCATTTCGAGAAACTCCCTTCAACAAATCCTCTCTGTCTCCTGTTGTTCAACCAGTTCTTTATCCACCTAGCTAGAACACCCTGCACACCATATGACTTCACTTTCTCCATTAGTCTACCATGGGGAACCTTATCAAATGCCTTACTGAAGTCCATGTGTATGACATCAACAGCCTTTCCTTCATCTATCATCTTGGTCACTTCTTCGAAGAACTCTATAAAGTTGGAAAGGCACGATCTCCCCCATACAAAACCATGTTGCCTATCACTGATAAGCCCATTCTTTTCAAAATATAAATAGATCCTATCACTCAGTACCTTCTCCAGTAATTTTTCCACCACCAACGTCAGGCTCACTGGTCTGTAGTTACCCGGAATATCCGTACTATCCTTTTTGTACATGGGGACAACATGAGCAACCCTCCAGTTCTTCGGCACTTCACCTGTATTTAAGGATGCTACAAAGATTTCTGTCAGGGCCCAGCTATTCCTCTCTCACCTCCCTCAGCAACCTGGGATAGATCCCATCCGGTCCTGGGGATTTGTCCACCTTAATAACCTCTAGCCTACCTAACACATCTTCCCTACTTATGTCAACATGATCCAGACTAATCAAACTTCTATCTCTAATTTCAACATTCATCATGTTCCTCTCCTCAGTGAACACTGATGCAAAGTAATCATTAGAATCTCACCCAATCTCTCAGGTTCAACACACAGCCTTCCTTCGTTATTCTTCAGTGGTCCAAATCTTTCTCTAGTTACCCGCTTGCTTCTTACATAAGAATAAAATGCTTTGGGATTCTCCTTAATTCTGCTCACTAAAGTTATTTCATGACCCCTTTTAGCCCGTTTGATTCCTCATTTAAGACTTGTCCTACTCTTCCGATATTCCTCCAGGGCCCATTCTGTCCTCAGCTACCTAGACCTCATGTATGCTTCCCTTTTCCTCTTGGCTAGTTGTACAATTCCTCCTGTCATCCACAATTCACAAATCTTGCTCTTCCTATCCTTTGCCTTCAACGGGACATGCCTATCCTGCACTATCTTTAGCCAATCTTTGAAAGCCTCCCACATCTCAAATGTGGACTTCCCTTCAAATAGTTGTGTCCAATCCACATTTCTGAGCGCCTGCCTAATTTTGATATAATTGGCCTTGACCCAGTTTAGTACTCATCCCTGAGGACCACTCTCTTCTTTATCTACGAGTATTCTAAAACTTACAGAATTGTGGTCACAGTTCCCAAATAAATACCCACCTCAACTTCTACCACTTATCCTGGCTCATTCCCCAATACCAGATCAAATATGGCCCCTTTCCTCATTGGACAATTGGCATACTGCTTTAGAAAACTCCCCTGGACACTTCTTACAAATTCTACTCCATCCAGACTTCTGACGTTAAGTGTATCCCAGTCAATGTTGGGAAAATTAAAATCTCACATCACCACTACCCTATTGCCTCTACATCTATTCATAATCTGTTTACCTATTTGTTCTTCTTTCTCACGCTCACTGCTGGGAGGCCCATAATACAGCCCCAACAGTGTGACTGCACCCTACTTATTTCTCAGCTCCACCCATAATGTCTCACTACCCAAGACCTCCATAGTGTGCTCCTTTAGCACAGCCGTGATATCACCCTTGATCAGCAATGCAACTCCACCCCACCCCCCTTTTACTTCCCTCCCTGTCTTGTCTGAAGCGTCTATATCCTGAAACATTTAGTTGCCAATCATCATGCCCTTCCTTCAACTAAATGTCTGTGATTGCAAAAACATCATACTCCCAGGCACCAATCCAAGCCCTAAGTTCATCTGCCTTACACACTATACTCCTTGCATTTCAGGCCACCAGTTTGTTTGCGCTCGTCTGCTCTCTGCCTACTCTTCCCTTTTATTAATGCTATCTTCATGATCCTTCCAGTCTCCACCTCGCTGCCTACTTGTTTTCTTTTCTGGTTCCCAGCCCCCTGCCACATTAGTTTAAAACCTCCCTAACAGCAGTAGCAAAAACTCCCCCAAGGACATTGGTTCCGGTCTGGTTTAGATGTATGCTGTCCATTTTGTAATAGTCCCACCTTCCCCAGAACCGGTCCCAATATCCAACAAATCTGAACCACTCCCTCCTACACCATCCCTCAAGCTACGTGTCCATCTGCCTATTTTTTCATTTCTACGCTGGCTAGCACGTGGCACTGGTAGTAATCCTGAGATCACAACCTTTGAGGTCCTTCTCTTTAACTTCTCTCCTAGCTCCCTGAATTCTTCTTTCAAGACCTTATCTCATTTTCTACTTATATAGTTGGTGCCTATATGCACCAAGACAACTGGCTGTTCACCCTCCCCTCTTAGAATACTCTGCAGCCGATCGGTGACATCCCTGATCCGAGCACCTGGGAGGCAACATACCATCCAGGAGTCCTGTTTTCGGCCACAGAACCGCCTATCTACTCCCCTCACAATAGAATTCCCTGTGACTATAGCCCTACAAGTCTTTTTCTCGCCATCTGAACAGCAGTGCCTGCCATGGTGCCATGATCCTGGCAACTGCTGCCCTCCCCTGGTGAGCCATCTCCCCCAATAGTATCCAAAACAGTACACCTGTTTTAGAGGGAGATGACTGCAGGGGACACCTGCACTGCCTTGCTACTCTTTTTCTGTCTTTTGGTCACCCATTCACTGTCTCCCTCAGCAACAGTGAAGAAGGCATTTGGTTTCCTTTCCTGTATTGGTCAGAGTATTGAGTACAGGACATGGGTTAGGCCACTGTGGGAATATTGCATACAATTCTGTTCTTCCTATCGGAAAGGTGTTGTGAAACTTGAAAGGGTTCAGAAAAGATTTACAAGGATGTTGCCAGGGTTGGAGGATTCGAGATATAGGGAGAGCCTGAACAGGTGGGGCTGTTTTCCCTGGAGCATCAGAGGCTGAAGGGTGACCTTACAGAGGTTTACAATATTACAGAGGTCATGGATAGGATAAATAGACAAAATCTTTTCCCTGGGATCAGAAAATCCAGAACTAGAGGGCATAGGTTTAGGGTGAGAGGGGAAGGATATAAAAGAGACCTAAGGGCAACTTTTCCACACAGAGGGTGGTACGTGTATGGAATTAGCTGCTAGAGGAATTGGTGGAGGCTGGTACAATTGCAACATTTAAGAAGCATTTGGAAGGGTATATGAATAGGAAGGGTTTGGAGGGATATGTGCCGGGTGCTGAAAGGTGGGACTAGATTGGGTTGGAATATCTGGTCGGTATGGACGGGTTAGACCGAAGGGTCTGTTTCCATGCTGTACATCTCTATGATTCTATGACTGTATACCTGAAGTTCTAGGATACAGATCAACAGCATCGGTAAGTTTTATACAAACACTGAGGCTGACACATTCATTCAATGTTTATTCAAACTGCTCATTCGCTAAGTTTCTTTTATACTTAGAAACAACTGCACCTCATCACATTACATTAATTTTTTTGAAAATGGACAAAACTGTAATAAAGCTGCAGAAAACGCATAAATGCTGCTCTCCAGCTTTGTGTTACATCTCACAGCTTGTTTGTGTGTGTCACCTTAAACAGATGAAGTTAATCACTGTATCGCAGCATGTGACCTGAGGGGACAATGGTATCAGACTCCATCTTAGTCAGGGTCACATCAGGCATGACATGCTGATGGAAATATGTCCCTGCATGTAACTGAGTACCTCAGATTTAACCCAGACCCTGACATGCCTGTGGCTATGAGATATGTTCAGGCCAGACGCTGGTGATAATATCTGTTGATTTGTCAGTACGAAAACATACATGGCTTGTTCTCATGTGACAGGATGTAACGTAAAGATGACATCATTGAGTCTAAATACCGTATTGGAGGCAAAAGTCCCAGTGGAAGCTCACCCAGCAATCACAGGATATTACTGGGCAGAGCAGGGGCTGCTGGATCCCCCAGGAATACATTGTCCAGTGGGAGCAGTGACCAGCTCAGTGGCTGGAACTTTCTTTTATGTTTGACAAGGATGAAAAAGGAGATCTTAGTGATACAGTCCTACCCAACCACAGCTTTTCAAGCAGGATCATAGGACACAGTTGATGCGATATAGAAGTTCTGGGATTTACATATTAATGAATCGAAACTTGCAACTCAATTTAAAAGATGAAAGACTTAATATCAATCCAGGTTTGTTCAATATATCACATCAGTTGTATGCTACTATGATCTTTTGCAATAAATTGTGTGTCCTATGACCTTGCTCCAGTAGCGACCTGATGAAGGAGCAGTGCTCTGAAAGCTTGCATTTCCAAATAAACCTGCTGGACGATAACCTGGTGTTTTGTGATTTTTAACTTTGTCCACCCCATTCCAATACCAGTACCACCACATCAAGGATATTACAGGACAGAGCAGGGGCTGTTGTATCCCCTACATTGTCTAGCAGGGGACAGTGACCAGCTCAGTGGCTGGAACATTCCTTTACGTTTGACAATGATGAGAAAGGGGATCTCAGGAATACAGTCCCACCAACCTCAGCCTTTCAAATGCTTTAATAAGAATACAGTCGCATCAAAGTCCAGGCGAGGATCCAAACACAAATTATGTTCAAACCAGGTCGCTACCACATCTCTCCAGACAGGAGGGGTTAGAGAGAAATGAATTCAACAAAAGTTATTATTCACAACAAGCTGTGAGGTTCCATTTGTGAGGAGAGCTCTCTTGGTTGTCTAAGTGAGACCCAGATGAAGCTGAAAATTTTCTTATGTCTCAATAGGAAGGAAATATATTTGTGAACACCCTTCAACAATATCACTAACAGCAACAACAACATCAACAACAAGAACATCTTCAGGATCCAAGTCTGTCAGTAAAAGTTAGAACATTTTCATTGGCAATATTTCCATTAGCATTCATTCCAAGAGACAACAATTGATTTTACATAAAGGTTTACAATAATAGGAAATTTCAGACTGTCATTTATCGGAATTGAAATGGTGGATGACTTTTGTATAATGCTGTTCCGTTCCCTTCCTTACAATGTCGCTGTTTATGTAATTGGCAATCCATAACAGGATGTACCACTTTCCTATTTGCCTTCGCTCAGATACATGTGCAATTTTCAGCATTAAAATTTAATGCTTTATTATTCTCCTGAGCTCACAATGTTTTCAGAGCCTGATGAAGGGCTTATGCTCGAAACGTCGAATTCTCTATTCCTGAGATGCTGCCTAACCTGCTGTGCTTTGACCAGCAACACATTTGCAGCTATTTTCAGAGCCCAGCAATAACAGTTTTTGATAACTCAAGGTATTCTGGAGTGTCACTGACAGAGACATTACATTCTCTGTCATCTTCTCCTCCTCCATTCTCTTGGGTTATACATTGTTCCCAAACTGAGAGGGTGGGAGGCTGTCTGATTCCAGCTGGTTAAGCCTTGAATGTTAGAAGGTGCAGGAGCAGTGTGGGATGATGATATTCTGAGTTCCTCACTCACTGAAGAGACATCTCACCCACTGGAATATTACGCCAGACTGCAGTCCCTCCCACAAATGTCCATCCATATCTTATAATCCCCACTCAGAATGTGTGACTGAAACTTGTTTCATTTGACCTTTATATATTGTCCATGTCATTCATAAATTAAACTGTAATTTAGGTGTCCCACTGAACTGCCTGAGCTGTGCAGCTTTACTTTGTTACCATATCAGAAGATTGCAATGTCACCGGGGATAAATGTTTGAAACATGATACAGTCTCGTTACCTTCAAATTATTTTGTATTTCTTCTGTTTTACACAGTTACGTTGTCTGGGATGTGATACGCTGGGTACTCTTCACTCTCCTGGTGATTTGTTCTGTTTCAGTCAGAATTTTTACATGATGGAATTATGCTATTCTGATTGAAGATGCATCTCACTCACTGGTTACAAGGCACCAGACTGCAGTGCCACCTGTAAATGTCCAACCATTTATCCTTATAATCCGCACGTATAACATTCCAGGACATGTTACTGCAACTTGTTTCATTTGACCTTTATCTGTTGTTCATTTCTGTGGCTGTGAGATACACTTAGACCAGAGGCTGTTCTGAACATCTGTGATTTGTTCGGACTACAATAGCCACACCTTGTCTACATGCGACAAGCGTTAACATAAAGACTGCCTCATCAGTTTAAATAACATTACAGGATGTACTACAGTACTGAAACTTGTTTCAGTTGTACTTTATCTGTTGTGCGTCTCAGTAATAAATTAAACTGTAATTTAATTTTCTCAGTTATCTCCCTGACGTGTGCTGTGTTACTTTGCTGAAATATACTGAGATTGCAGTGTAAACAGGGGATAAATGTTTGAAGTACGATGCAGTCTTGTTTCCTTCAAATTTTTTTATGTTTCTTCTGTTTTACACAGTTACGTTGTCTGGGATGTAGTCCGCTGGGTACTCTTCACTCTCCTGGTGGTTTGTTCTGTTTCAGTCACAATGTTTACACAAAAACATTAGGTGAGCATCATGGCCTTTACAAGAATGATTTTGAGCACTCTAAGTTCCCCATCAATGAGGTGGCCCTGGGTGGAGGGATTTCGAAGCAGGAGACACAGTTTGAGAAGAATGGGTTAACCATTTGGGACTGAGATGAGCAGGAATTTCTTCACTCAGAGGGTGATGGTTTGTTGGAATTCTCTGCCTCAGAGAGCTCTGGAGGGTCCAGCCTTGAGTATATTCAAAACAGAGATCAATAATGTTCTGGGTAATACAGATGTGGAGGGACTTGAGCTCATGCAACAAAAATAGTATTCAGGTGGAAGATCTGCCATGATCCAGGTGAATGCTGAAGGAGCCTGGACGGGCTGAATGGCCTACTCTGGGCCTTTTCACATTTCTGCATAATTATATTTCAAAAACATTGTACAATACTGTTGCAAAATGTCACGAGACAAGGTAAACTCTCCTGCTTAATTTAAAACAACAACATTGAAAAGAGTTATCCCGTGCAGTAATCAGTGAAAATTTGATAGGCCAAGATCTAGGTAAAGTAAAAATTAGCAACTTTAGTTCTTAAAGTATAACAGAGATGAACTATTTCCAACTCTTTCCTCAAACCTGTCTTTCCCTTCCCCTTCTCCAATACTAGTCTGATAAAACTCCCCATTATAATTTCCAAAACAAAATTTCTTGTCTCAAAACCAGGCAGCTTTCATTCTTCTCTGTATTTCAATCTTCTTTGCTTCTTCCTGGGAATGCTGCTTCTCAGGTTACTGATCGATAAAGGTAAATTTAAGAGATCTATTTTATGGACAGTCTTTTTACATGTTAGTGGTTTGGCTGTTCTCCTCTCAACTGTTCAGTTTTCCCCTGTCTTACACCCCCAATGCATCAGATTGTGTCATTGGCTTTTAAGATTGTCAATATACTAAATTCAAACTGGATTGGATTTGGGCATTTTTTGGGGTATAATTTAAACTGATTGGCCTATTTCAAATCTGTCTAGTCATATCTAGGCAACCAGCTGATCGAGTTGTTCGACCAAATGTTACACTTTTTTTTTCAAAACACTTGGATCTGACAGGTAGTTCTGTTGAATTTAACTCTCTTAAACATACAGTACATGCACATTTACATATCAAAAGATCATTATAAATCCTTTCCTGTCCACAGGAGGTATTAAGGTTAAACTCTAGGCTGATCCAAGGTATAGAGGGACTATTTTATGAGGAGAGGTTGAGTAGAATTGGTCCTATACTCATAGGAATCCAGAAAAAGGAGAGGTGAGCGAATTGAAATGTGCAAGCTACATCGAGGACTTGGTGGGGTGGGTGAAGAATGGACGTTTCTCCTTGTGGGTAAGGATTGGACCAGACGGTATCATCTCAGAACACTGGACCAAGATGAGGAGATGTTTTTATCTCTGAGGTGGTTCCCTCATCCCCTTATCTCTTCCCCTCATCACCAGACCTGTTCTCGGTTCAGCTCTCACACCAGTTGGATGTGGAGCTCTGGGACACTTGTTTGTGGGCTGCCAGTCTCTGTGCTATCCATCACAGTTAAACACAGAGCCCTGTCACTGTAAGCTGCAGGCTGCCAGTCTCTGGGAGCTGCATTGTGTTTTACTACAGAGTTCAAATCTGACAGCCTGTTGCATTGGGAGGCACTGAGCAGTCAATGGGTGATCATACCTCTGTGTGGCACCATCCCATGTCAATGCCATTCTGACAAGGCTGTTACGTGTAGAATAGAATAAAGCCTTTGCCGCTGGCCTAATAATTTGATCTTTTCCCTAGTTTTTGATATGTACTGCACGCATGCATGCATTAGTAAATTTTAAACAAACATACCTGAGTCTGGTCTGGTCTAAAGAGGAAATATAATATCAAATCTCCCTCTGGGATGATCTACAGAACATAGGAAGTGCCAGAAAGCTACAGGAGATGATGCTTTCCAATGTCACTGTTACTTTGGCCTGATGTGGAGGTGCCAGTGTGAGACTGAGCTGGACAAAGTCAGAAGTCACATGACATCAGATTATAGTGCATCAGATTTAATTGAAATCACAAGCTTTCAGAGAGCAGCTGCTTTGTCAGATGAAGTGAGAGAGAAGCACACAGACACAGAGTTAATAGGCAGAGAGATCAAGGGCAGAGAGATCAAAAAATCACACAAATGTGTGAGTGGCGTCTCAGATAATAGAACTCTGCGAGTGATCAGGAGTGCCAGATAGTGTGAGTAAAGTGTCAACAGCTGAATAACCAGCGAAGGGATGACCAATCATCTGATTAAGTGAGACAGAGAGAGAATTACAAGAAACTTAAAAATAAGGTGGTGCTGAAGACAAACTAAATGACTGGAATATCCTGATGGGTATAACAGTCAAATCACATGAGTATCTAAGTGTACCTGGTGGGTGGTGTTCCCATGTCTGACGGTAGTATCCATGTCGATGATCTGGCACATCTTGCATTGGTTGCCATGGCAGGGTTGTGTAGTGTTGTGGTCGATACTGTCCTGAATGCTGGGTAGTTTGTTGTGAACAGTGGTCTGCCATTACTCCAGTCATTTAGTTTGTCTCCAGTACCACCTCACTTTTAATATTTTTGTAATTATGTCTCTACCTCACGTATGGATCATCCTTTTGCTGGTTATCCAACTGTAGACATTTTACCCACACTATCTGACTCATCAATGTCCCTGAGGGAAGGAAATCTGCCGCCCTTTCCAGGTCTGCTCTACATAGGGTTCCCAGCAATGTGGTTTGTTCTTAACTGCCCTCTTCAAATGGTCTCAAAAGCAACTCAGTCAGGGATAATTAGGAATGGGCAACAATAGCTGGCCATTAAAGAACAACGGATAAAGAATTAACAGTTTAATTGTTACAGAAATGATTCCCTTAAGACACATCCCAGCCATGTTGTCTGTGTACTCTTTGGAGATTGGAAGCCTCATCTATCTGCCTCATGAATCTTTCCAGTTCAGGAGATGGAAAATTACTGGCAGGATCTCTCATTGTAGATGAGGTTTCACATTATTTCTGAAAGTTCAAAAAACCAACCCCAAGAGGGTGGATGTGACCACTGCCAATATCAGCAAGTGACAGCTCCATGTGAAACCCGTGGTTATAAACAAGTGGGATATCTGGGTGGAGTTACAGACCCCAATGTAACACACCAACTCTGAGATTCAGGAAAGGAAGTAAACAAGATTGTCTTTGTGTGGAATTACAAGAGATGAGAGAGATACTAAACAAATAGTTTGTGAGAATTTTTATTGTGGAGAAAGACAGAGGGACCGGGGAAAGTGAAGAAATAAATATTCATGTCATGATAAACTATCCACCTTCCAGACAAGGAACTGATAAGTGGTCTTAAAAAACACAATGGGGAAATAAATCACTGGGACCTGATCAAGTTGTATCCCAGGACATTGTGGGAAGTTAGGGAGGGAATTTGGGGAGCCCCCAGCAGAGATATTTGTATCATCCACAGCCACAGGTGAGGTGCCGGAGGACTGGAGGGTGATTAATGTTGTGCCTTTATATAACAAAGGCTGTAAGGAGAAGCCTGGGAACTATCGAGCTGTGATTGCGATATCTGTGCTGGGGAGGTTGTTGCAGGGGATTCTGAGAGACAGGCTTTTCATATGTTTGGAGAGGCAAGACCTTATTTGGGATAGAGTGTGGGAAATGGTGCTGACCAAACCTCATTGAGATATTTAGTGAAGTAACCAAGACAATTGATGACAGCACAGCAGTACACATTGTCTACACAGACATTAGTGACAGAGTTACACTGGGCAGACTAATCAGTATAGTTAGATCACATGGAGTTCAGGGTGAGCTTGCCAATCAGAAATTGGTTTGCTGGCAGGAGACAGAGGGTGGTGGTGAAGGATATTTTTGAGTGGGAGGTGTGTGACTAGTTGCGTTTTGCAGGTACCAGTGTAATATATTAACAATTTGGATAGGCTGTACTGAGAGTTTTCAGATCCAGCCCTTAGATCACAATCTCTGGGAAGGAATCCTCCTGGGACAGGCTCATGTCCATGTTGTGGGTGGATCACTGCACCATTCCAGAGCAAATGGGACATCCATCCAAATGGGGGAGGGGCTTTGTGGCAGCTCCAGATCCTGCAATTGTTTGTCTCAGAAGAACGGTCTTTTAAAAACTTCTGAATGAGCGTCTACCAGGATATGGCTTTGACACTGAGCAAGTCACTTTACAGGATCTCTGACAATTTGATCAGATATTCTTCACTTTGTTAATAACTGCTGTCTTCACTGTTTCATCACAGAATCTAATTTTTCAATCTGATCCTATTTTTCCAACTGATTCTACAGTGTCCATGTCATTCAGGGGCTGGGGGATCTCTGCTCTCTGTTTCTGACACTCAGACACTGGTGACCTGACAGCAGAGGGGTTTCATCCCCATTGGGGTATTACCCCCCAAATGTTTCCAAATGTTCTTTAGGAATTTACCCAACGTATTGTTTCTGTTTCCCAGACAGAGCATTGTGATGGTCCTCGTTGGTTCAGTCTCTGGGTAATGACTCCAGTGACTCTCCTTCCATATTAAGGGTTAAGGTGGGGGCACTGCCTTCAGCATTGTGGCTGGGGATGAGCACGGTTGATGAAGTGTGTCAGCTTCTTTAACCTTCTCAAAGGTGAAACCCAGCATGGTTCACCAGACTCACTCATCATCAACCACGTCCTGGTGAATACAAAGCCCCATGTCAGTCGGTACACCAGAGGGACCCTCACCTTGGAACTGAAGCTCACTCCCAGTTACTCAATCACAGTTCACTTCCCCCTGAATTCTCCCTCTGTTGTTGAGTTCCTTTTTCTGCCTGAAATCAGCTCCCTGTCATGTTTACTTGGATCTTGTGGAACTGGAACAGTGGGTGCCCTTGTCCTCTACATCTAGGATTCCAGATTTTGACAGATTAATTATTCAGTGTGAACAGGAGACATGTTTTGCATAAAACACAAAATAGCCCTTCAAAAATCTATTTTTAACTCTAGGATTTATTTTCACTGAAGAAATCTTTGTCAAAAGCAGTTCATTGAAATTTTCTGACATGGGGGATTATTCTGGTTGTTATTAACCTGAGATTTCAGTATAAATGCTGCGTTTGAGTCAACATTATCCTCAGCATCAGACTCGTTATCTGTCTTGATTTCAGAATTTTCTATTCTTTCAATGAAAATTAATTTAGTTCCTCTGTTAAACATAATCGATCAGAGAAAAATTTCCTCAGAGTTATAATTAATCATCTAACTCACACTGGTTACAGAAGCTGACTTCCTATATTCTCTTCCTCATTTCACATCCTGCGGGCATTGCATAATACACTTACTTCAAAGTGAGAAACAAGAGTTGAGAGACTAAAATCAAAAATCTTTGAGAATAAAACGATGTGGACTTTGATTCTCCTCATTTGTTCCATTCCTGGTGAGTGACCATCCCAGTTGTATATTAGATAACCAATGTTTGTTGAAGTCCACTGTGTGGTTTATGCAGTGGGAATGTTTAAATAGTTGAAGATGTATAAAGGACAAAGGAAGAGCTTGTGACACAATGGGTAACATTGTTATTGCTGGGAAAAATACCGAGAGTACGATTCTCACTCCAGCACATTTTGCAAAGGAATGTATATTCTCACAAAGTGAAAGAGATTCATTATCAACTTGCAAATCCTTCCAACATACCCAGTGCAGGGAGCAGGACTGGGTGAGGTTCCTGGTCAGCCTTACACAATGCAGCGACTGGCTTCAGGTGATTAACAAGCTGTAGAAAACAGACACAGCATGGACTCTGTCTCTATATATGGAAGTTTGAATTTCAATAAACAAACATAAAAATACATAAAATACATCACAAAATGTTATATCTTCTCTTAAACACATGATAATCCCATGTGACATAGTTCCCAAATACTTTGGAGCAGCATTAGTAATTATGAATGAAATAAAAAGGACAACATAATGTTTCTTTTAAGTGAACACACCAGCAGAATCGTTTTAAATTATCCAAAATTTTGAATACTCAATATACACTGAAAACTGGAGGGTAATATGCCCTCAAACAAAACATCTTGAGTTTGCTTTTGTTTTATTTTTGAATTGCAGTTCATTAAATATTGTTTAGTGAGTCTCTGTCACAAAAGCAGATGGTTGGTTTATATTTCCCTTCCCATAAAAAGCTTTATTTCTTTCAGTCATTAACTTGAATCAAGTTGTTTACTCTCTTTCAATCCCATTGATTGTCACATTACAATATAACACGGCAATACAATTGCAGCCCATCATTGCCATCGCTCCATTTATGATCAAGACATTTTCAAACACTCAAGTTTAAAATTCCCAATGTTGCAGTTCTCTCGGCCACAACTCTGTGAATTCTGTTCCATGAAAACTTTCTGAAACATTTTGCAGCTGTTGCCCACCAATTTCATGCAGAAAACGTCACAGTCAGCAATCTGAAGCGTTCATCTCTCTGTTTTCGCAATCCTCTTTCTTTCAAGGCTTCCTTTATTAAATAAGGTCTGTTTCCTGCCCTTCACCACCTTGAATCATGCAATTGTCTTTGTCCTTTCTTCTCTCTATTCCAGCTCTTCACTTACACTTAATGATGTTTCTCTCAGTATTTATTGAAGTAATGTCTACCCAGTCATCAACAGGCTGCACCTCTTCCACACTGTGACACAATCTGGCAGCAATTTATGCATTTTCTCAGGAGCAATCTCTCTGGAATAATCGATAAATTCCTTCTGTTAATTTTCTCTCCTTACACTGACAACAATGTGTGATTACAAATAATCCAGCCTTTACTGCCCTCAAGATCCTGCACATTGATCTCTCTCTCACATCATGAACCATCTCTTGCTGAACTTCGATTCTCTTCCTCCCCCACTCGAGGTCTCTCATCACTTTCCTGGGTCACTTGTCTCTGCCCCTTGAGCCCTGAAAATGCAGCCCCTGAGCCCACCATGAGTCTCCACACACTCCCCTCTCCTCCCTGGATGAAACCCTCCTTCTCTGGTCAGAGTAAGGACCCTTCAGCACCTGTGCCCTCCTTCACACTGATTCCCAGCCGACTCCAATCCAGGCCTGTCACTCAGGCTGCTCTCCAGGGGGACAACGTTTCGATGATGTCACACACGGTGGAGTTAGAGCCCACAGCGGGCAGCTCAAGCCCCATTTCAAGATTGTCCCAAAGCTCGACCAGTGGGGTAAGAAAATATCCCGACTGTTTCAATCATTCCCTGGGAATATGGAAAAGCCTGAGACTCGGATAAGGGTTTATATTAATGATTACCTTCATCATGTACTGGATGGAATGTAGCTGATTAAAATGTATCTGTTTGTAATAAGCAGTTCTTTCCAGTTAAGTTTCTGAAACATTGTCTCCTCAGTTTCAGGTGGTTTATGGGGAGAGGAACATGTAACAGGAATTTTGGGAAGAGCGATCACAATATCTTGTCATTACGATGTGCAGCAGTACCAGTCATATGTGAAATATTGGTGTCACGGATGGAATCGTCTGTGTTCTGTTATAGCAAAAACAAATTGGCCAAATGGGAGAATAACGATCACTGACGACAAAACACAAGGAATGTTTCTTGTCACAATCATGAATCTTCAATGGGAAGATGCAGGATGGTACAGCTGTGGGATTGAGGCTTTTGCCTTTGACCAAATGTTTAATGTAAAGCTGCACATCTCTGACGGTAAATGTCTCAGTAATTTTTTAAAAATACTCTCTGCTGATATGCCCGAACAGTGTTTTATGCAGGAAGAAAAGTGGCAGTGTTGGAGGATATTTGATTTTTCTCACAGAATAATTATCTCTTTCCCACAGAAGCCGTCTCTGTTCCTGGGCTTCGATTTTTATCCCAACCAAATGTCTCATGTTCTGGGGGGGTCAGTGACAGTCTCCTGTGAATCTGCCCAGGGATCCCTCCCCATTCACTACACATGGTCTGAGAAGATGCCATCTCAAGATTCAATGATCTCTGACACCAATAAACTGGATCTACATTGTCAATCCTTCACACAGCAACATCATCAATATTACTGCACAGCCTCAAATACTCAGGGAACAAAACCCAGTGAAATGGTTCATGTGTCAGTCCACAATGTAAGAGAGAAGAACTGCAGTTATAGGATACAGATCAACAGCATCGGTAAGTGTGATGCAAACAATACTGTACTTTGAAAATGAGCAGGTACATAACATCCTGCCCACAGCCTGGAGAAACATTGCAAAACTCCATTGCTGCATTACAGCCATTTGCTTCCTTCAACCAAGTACATCACAAATGGGGGAGATACTAAACAAATATTTTGAATATTTTACATGGAGATTAGGGAACACAGGGAACTAAATATTGATGTCATGAAAACAGTCCATATTACAGAAGAGGAAGTGCTGAAAGTTTTAAAATACATAACAATGCATAAATCTCCAGAACCCAATCAAGTGTCTCCCAGGACAGTGTGGGAAATTTGGGAAGAAGTTGAGAGGCCCATAGTTGAGCTATTTGCATCATCCACCGTCACAGGTGAGATTGCGGAGGGCTGGAATTTGGCGAATGTTATACCTTCATTTCAGAAAGGCGGAATGGAGAAGCATGGGCATTATGGATCTGTGGTGAACTTACTTCCTGATAAAGGGCTCATGCCCGAAACATCGACTCTCCTGCTCCTTGGATGCTGTCTGACTGCTGCGCTTTTCCAGCAACACATTTTCAGCTCTGATCGCCAGCTTCTGCAGTCCTCAGTTTCTCCTATTATGGATCTGTGGGTCTGACATCAGCGGTTAGTTGTTGAAGGCAATATTGAGAGATCAGATTTATATGCATTTGCAGAGGCACAAACACATTAGGGATAGTATGTGGAAAATTGTGCATCACAAACTTGGTTACATTTCTTCAGGATGTCAGCGATAAGATTGATGAGGCAGAACAGTATTTGTTATCTCCATGAGGTTTCCACATTCTCGACTAATTTGTAAAGTTAGATCACGTGGGATTCAGGGTGAGCTTGCAAATTGAATACAAAATTAGCTTGATGGCAGGAGACAGAGGGTGATGGTGGAGGGTCATTTGTTGGGTTTGGAGGCCTGTGATCAGTGGTGTTCTGCAGGGATCGGTGTAATTTATATAAATGATTTGAATGAGAATTTAGAAGGCATGGCTCATAAGTTTATGGATGACACCAAAATTGGTGGTATTGTTGACAGTGACAAAGGTTATCTATGATTGCAAAGGGATCTTGACCAATTGAATCAATGGGCTGAGGAGTGGCAGATGGAATTTAACTTGGATCAACGTGAGCTAAAGGTTTTTGGTAGAACAAATAAGGAATGGACTAATCCAATTAAAAGTAGGGCCCTGGGTAGTGCTGCTGAACAGAGAGACCCAGGGAATCTTTGAAATTTGCATCAGAAGTAGACAGGGTGGTTAAGAAGGCATTTAGCATGTTTACCATCATTGCTCAGAACATTAGGTGTAGGAGTTGGAACATCACATTACACTTGTATAGAACGATGGCGAGGCCACTTTTGGTTTAATGTGCACAGTTCGAGGCATCCTGCTTCAGGAAGGTTATTATTAAATTGAAGAGGTTTCAGAAAAGATTTCCTAAGATGTTGCTGTGACTGGAGGGTTTGAGTAATAAGGATAGGCTGGGACTTTTTCCCATGGAGCGGAGGAGGTTAGATGGTGACTTTATCAAGGTTTATAAAATCTTGAGGGATCTCGATTAGGTGTTTAGCAAGGGTTTCTTTCACGAGGCTGGGAGAGTTCAAAGTGAGGGGTCATGTTTTCACAGTGAGAGGAGGAAAATGTGAAATGAACCTGAGGGGCAACATTCTCACACAGAGGGTGGCTCATATGTGGAATGAGCTGCCAGAGGTCATGGGAGATGAAGGGGCAGTTGCAATGTTAAAAAAAATTTGGATCAGCATATGAATAAGAAAGATTTGGAGGGATATAGGCCAAATGCAGGCAAGTGGGACTGGTGTATTTTGAGAAACTTGTTTGGCATGGACGTATTAACCTTAAGGGTCTATTTCTGTGCCATATGAGTCTACGACACTAAATGGGATAGCGAAGGGCAAAGTGGTGGAGGTTTTTGGTTCTTCAATTACAGTCAGTTTTGTAATAAATGTTTATTTCCCAAAGAAGCCAACTCTGTTCCTGGACTTCAATTTTAATCCCAACCAATTATCTCACGGTCTGGGGGTTCAAAGACAGTCTCCTGTGAGTCTGCCCAGGGGTCCCTCCCCATTCATTACACATGGCCTGTGAAGACCCATTTCCCGATTCAATGATCTCTGACACCAATAAACTGGATCTACATTGTCAATCCTTCACACAACAACATCATCAATATTACTGCACAGCCTCAAAAACTCAGGGAACAAAACCCAGTGAAATGGATCATGTCTCAGTTCCCAGTGAAGCAGGAAGGGGCTGTAGTTCCATGATATAAATCAGCAGCATCGGTAAGTTTCCTACAAACACTGAGGCTGACACTTTTATTCAATGTTTATTCAAACTGCTCATTGGTTAAGTTTCTTTCATACTTACAAATAACTGCACCTCATCACATCACGTTTCTTTGATGTTTGAACAATTTTGGACAAGGTGTTAATTTATTTTTGAAAATGGACAAAATTGTAATAAAGCTCCAGAAAATGCATAAATGCTTCATTCCAGCTTTGTGTTACATCTCACAGCTTGTGTGTGTTATACCTTTAATAGATAAAGTTCATCACTGTATCATAGCATGACCTGAGGGAATAATGGTGTCAGACTCCATCTTAGTCAGGGTCACATCAGGCATGACATGCTGATGGACGGGTGTCACTGTATGTAACTGAATACCTCAGTTGTAACCCAGACCCTGGAGTGCCAGTGGCCGTGAGGTATGTTTAGGCCAGACACTGTTCTCCATACCTTTTGATTTGTCAGTACGACAACATCCACGCCTTGTTCTCATGTAACAGGAACTAACGTAAAGATGACATCATTGGGTCTAAATACAATAGTGGAGGCAAAAGTCCCAGTGGAAGCTCACCCAGCAATCACAGGACATTACTGGGCAGAGCAGGGGCTGCTGGATCCCCCAGGAATACATTGTCCAGCGGGAGCAGTGACCAGCTCAGTGGCTGGAACTTTCTTCTATGTTTGACAATGAGGAGAAAGGAGATCTTAGTAATGTAGTCCTACCCAACTTCGGCTTTTCAAATGCTTTAATAAGAATGCTTTAATGCATCAATGTCCAGATGAGGAACAAAATACCAATTATGTACAAAATAGGTCACTACCACATTTGCCAGACTTGGGGATTTATAACAAAATTAATTCAACAAAATCCATTATTCACAACAAGTCCTGAGGTCCTTTTTTTGAAGGGTGCTCTCTTGGTCATGATTTGGAGATGCTGGTGTTGGACTGGAGTGTACAAAGCTAAAAGTCACACAACACCTAAAAATCACACAACACCAGGTTATAATCCAACAGATTTAATTGGAAGCACTAGCTTTCAGAGCACTGCTCCTTCATCAGGTGGTTGTGGAGGACACAATTGTAAGACTCAGAATTTATAGCAAAAGTTTACATTGTGATGTAACTGAAATTATACGTTGAAAAATACCTTGATTGTTTAAGTCTCTCATCTGTTGGAATGACCATGATAGTTTCACTTCTTTCATCAGTAAATCACAATTTATAAAAAAACTTTACATTCTCAGCTAAACTGTAACAATTGGGGTCAGCCCAGATAAGATGTTAAGATGTTGAAGGTGTTAGCCCCCTGTGTTCTGTTGGCTGTGACATCATGTTTAGACTGATTCTAATCTAAAAAGTGAGTTAACAGAGTCTTACATGGATTCATGCAGTTTTTGAGCAAAGTTCAATGTAACTCTGCAAGTATAAATTCTCCCCACAAACGTATATGTGCATGTGTGCATGTGGGTTTTTGTGTGTGTCTGGGGTGGGGGGTTGTGAGTGTCTGTGAGAGAGAGTGTATATGTGTGTGTGAGTGTAAATGGGTCTAAGTCTGTGAGAGTGTGCATGTGTGAGTGTGGGAGGGTGTGTGTCTGTAGGAGTATGTGTGTGTTTGTGTGTGTGTCTGGGTTGGGGGGTTGTGAGTGTCGGTGAGAGAGTGAATATGTGTGTGAGTGTAAAGGGGTCTAGGTCAGCGACAGGGTACATGTGAGTGTGGGAGTGTGTGTGTCTGTAGGAGTGTATGTGAGTGTCTGTGTGTGTGTCTATGTATAGGTGTGTCTGTGCATTTGTGTGTGTATAGGAGTGTCTGTGTGTGTGTATAATGCAAGGTGATCACCTGCAGTGTGATATGAACCCAAGGTCCCTGTTGAGGCCCTCCCTATGGGTACCGAACTTAGCTATCAGCCTCTGCTCAGCCACTTTTCGCTGCTGCCTGTCCCGAAGTCTGCCTTGGAGGATGGTCACCCGAAGGACCTGGATCACAGAAATGTTCTATAAGTGAGACTCAGTTGAAGCTGAATATTACCTTATGTCTCAACAGGAAGGGAATATACTTGTGACAATTCCTCAACAATATCACCAACAACATCACCAACAGCAACAAGAACATCTTCAGGGCCCAAGTCTGTCAGTCAAAGGTAGAACAATTTCATTGTTGATATTTCCATTAGCATTGATTCCGAGTGAGAATAAGTGATTCAGCATAAAAGCTTTCAATGACTTTCAGTTTCAGACAATGATTTATCAGAATGGAAACGATCACTCATTTTATACAATATTATTATGTTCACTTCCTTACTGTGAGCTTCAGGTGAGCTTTTCTGGGTGTTTTAATTTTAGTGTTAATTGGCAGAGGGGTTCAATTTCCACATCATAACATTTACAATGTTGCTATTTATGTTATTAGAAATTCATCAAATGAAGTGCCAATTATCTGCCTGCCACGTCCCAGGTTAAATGTATTTTTCAAAGAAGTGACAGATTTTGTTGAGTCAGGGTGTCTGGAGTATCACTGCCAGGGACATTACATTCTGTCACCTTCTCCTCCTCCATTCTCTCATGTTAAACATTATTCCCAAACTGAGAGGGTGGGAGGCTGTCTGGTTCTAGTTGGTTAAGCCTTGCCTGTTAGAAGGTGCAGGAGCAGTGTGGGATGATGCTATTCTGAGTTCCTCACTGACTGAAGAGACTTCTCACCCACTGGAATATTACACCAGACTGCAGTGCTCCTGCAAATATCCATCCACATCTAATAATCCTCATTGACAACAAGATGCTGAGCATGACAGGACGTGGCACTGAAACTTGTTGCATTTGGTCTTTATACATTGTTCAGGTCATTCATAAATTAAACTGTAATTTAGTTTTCCCATTTCATTCCTTTGGTAGTGCTGCTTTACTTTGGTACAATATACTGCAGTATAAACAGGGGATAAATGTTTGAAACATGATGCAGTCTTGTTTCCTTCAAATGATTTTGTATTTCTTCTGTTTTACACAGTTACGTTGCCTGGGATGTGATGCATTGGGTACTCTTCACTCTCCTGGTGATTTGTTCTGTTTCAGTCACAATACTTACACGAAAACATTAGGTGAGCATCATGGCCTTTACAAGAATGATTTTGAGCACTCTAAGTTCCCCATCAATGAGGTGGCCCTGGGTGGAGGGGTTTCGAAGCAGGAGACACAGTTTGAGAAGAATGGGTTGACCATTTGGGACTGAGATGAACAGGAATTTCTTCACTCAGAGGGTGATGGTTTGTTGGAATTCTCTGCCCCAGAGAGCTCTGGAGGCTCCAGCCTTGGGTATATTCAAAACAGAGATCAATAATGCTCTGGGTAATGAAGATATATTGTAGAGGGACTTGAGCTAGTGCAAGAAAAATGATATTCAGGGAGATGATCTGCAATGATCCAGGTGAATACTGAAGGAGCTTAAGGGTCAGAACGGCCAACTCTGATCCTGCCTCATCTCTCTCCATGACCGTATTTCAAAAACATTGTATAATGGTATTGTACAGAGCATCTTCAATCTTTTATGTCCTCAGGAGGGATCAAGGTTGGACAATAGGCTGAATTAAGGTATGGAGGGACTATTTTCTGTGGAGAGGACTTGACGGAGTGTGTCTAGGACCAGACGGCATCATCTCAGATCAAGGGGTCATACATTTCAGACTGAAATGAGGAGAATTTATATCTCTAAGGTGATTGTGAATTTATAGAATTAGTTAACAAAGTGGATTGATGAGGCTGTGCCATTAAGTACACTCAAGGCTGAGATAGTCTGGTGTTTAATCAGTCAGTAAATCACAATGATGGGGAACAGGCAGGAAAGTGAGATTGAAGGTTATCAGATCACCCATGATCTCACTGTATACCTGATCAAACTTGATGTTGATTGGACTGTAATTGCTGCTATGTTGTATGTCTTAACCTACTTCTGTGGTAACTGCTCACCAGCTTCACTACAGGGAAACATTAACTCTCTCTGATAAAATGATGGTTCATGTTTTAGAGTGGAATTATTCTGGATTATTTTCCCAGCACATGTGCAGTAGGTGATGGGGAAGGAGGAGTGTGATCTGGACATAGCTCCAGTTCATCTCGAGCTTTGCTCAGTTCATTGCCATGTCCAGACTTTAAATCAAAACTAACATGAACAATAAGGCATCACGCTCTGTCTCAATGTATCTGATATTTCTTTTCAGTTATTCATTGAATCTGATGCTCTCACCTTGACCAGTGTTGGAAAATAAAGACTTTCTGCTCCTTTGACACTAGCTGCAATTTTGCAATTTGTTTGAATATTCATTATTTTTCTCACATTGTCTCACATTGCACATTTCTTTTCTTAATTCTGTGTGAGAAATGAAATTTTGTCAGAAAATAATTTTCCATTAATGGAGTGGAAGAAGAACCAGCGACTGAAATGATCACTGGAACCGCTACTTTGAATATCTACGTTTGATTAAAATTTATTTGTGCAATGTAACATTGCAGATTTATACTTCACGTTTTATTTTGTCGTGATGTATGGCAATAGGAGTCTCTTTCTTTAAGAAATAAGCAATTCGCATTACTCATTCACTAGAAACAGTGTCTCCAATGATACCTCCCACTTTTCTGTGTGATAGAGCAATATCCATTTTAAACGAGAATGGGAGACTCTCACAGAGAAAGAGGGAGATGGGTCGGTTTTTCCCTTCCTAGAACGATGTGGAAAATTCCAAGAAGTTGGGAAAATACACAAAGAATTTCTCATCGAGAAATGATTTTCCAATTTTCTCTTCAAGTGTATAAACGGCAACTTCAGAATCTCATGACTGAGATCAGACCAACTTATGTCCATGCATTTGAATCTCATTATTAACCGAATACTCAGTATTTATTCACAATTTCCAAATTCTTCCCTTGCCCCAAAAATGAGGCAGTGCAAGTTCCCAGTGTGTTAATCACAGCAGCGACTTGGTGAATGCTACTCACTGATTGCTTGTCTCTAACATCACCCAGACTTCATCTGACTTCACCACCATATCCCTGCACACTCCCTGGAGACAATTCTCCTCCACTCAATGTCCACTCAAGTCATCATGGGCAAACCGCCAGCCTTCCCCTCATCACCAGACCTGCTCTTGGTCCAGCTCTCGCACCAGTTGGATGTGGAGCTCTGGGACAGTTGCTTGCGGGCTGCCAGTCTCTGTGCTTTCCATCTCAGTTAAACACAGAGCCCTGTCACTGTAAGCTGCAAGCTTCCAGTCTCTGTGCTTTCCATCTCAGTTAAACACAGAGCCCTGTCACTGTAAGGTGCAGGCTTCCAGTCTCTGGGAGCTGCATTGTGTCTTACCTCAGAGTTCAAAGGTGACAGCCTGTCACAATGGAAGGCACTGAGTAGAAAGGGGGGTTGGCATATAGATCTATGGCACCATTCCACGTCAATGTCATCCTGACAATGCTGTTAGAGATAGAACAGCATAGAATAAAATCTTTGTTGCTGTCCTAAAGATATCACACATTCACCATTTTTTGATCTGTATAGCTCCCAGGCATGCATTAATAAATACCTAATAAAGAAACCTGAACCTGATCTGGTCTAAAGAGGAAATAAAACATACAATCACTCTTTCGGGGGTTCTCACAGAACAGGAGGTGTCAGAGAGCAGCAGGATGTGGGTTATCCCAGGTCACTGACACTTTGTCCTTCACATGGGGAGGGTTGGGGCCCTTAAGGGCTTTGTAATTCTCAAAGACATGGCTCTGATGGGAAATTAGGGACACAATGGCTATAGAGAGAGGATGAACAGAAACGGTGAGGTGACAAAAGATCATTGGATCCACAGGGACAGCAACAATAAAGAGAGAAAGAAGGGTCATTCTGCATCACAGGTAGAGTCTGCTGTTAATTCACAGAAACACCCCACTCCCTGTGTCTGCAGTATGTGGAGCACCTTATCGAACCCACTAATAGTTTGAAAAATGCTCACTGGATCCAAAACATTAACCTTGCTTTCTCCCCACAGATGTCCCCAGATCTGCTGAATTTCTCCAGCTATTTCTGCTTTTCTCACAAAAACACTCAGTTGACACTTCACCCATCCTGACCCAGTCGCTGCACAATAACTGCGTAAAATGATAGACACCCAATTGCAGAGTGGGGGTGGAGTCAGTTATTCATATTTTGGACAGGGAGGATAAGGGGGAAGTGGTGGGGGGGGGGGGACAGGAGTAAAATTCTATGAATTTGAAGGGGCAATTGCATCCACCATGCATCCACTGATTCAATCCTATCACTGGCATCAAATTACACTTCAACAACAGGTCACTCATTTTGGATGGAGGTTTGTTCGCTGAGCTGGAAGGTTCATTTCCAGACATTTGCCACCCTACCCGGTATGGCCTGGTGGGCCTCACTGCAGAAATTCCTGCTTTCTATTTATATGTTTGCGTTTCTTTAGGTTGGTGATGTCATTTCATGTGGTGAAGTCACTTCCTATATCACACTGTATCAAGCTGTGTCAGAATATTATTTCAATGAGCCAACACATATTGCAGCACAGCGTAAATACACAGAGCAGAGGAAAATCATCTATACTGTGTATTCTAAAAAAATGGGTACCCAATGAACACAGTCTGCCAACAAGCAGACAAAACACGTCCAGAAATCCTAGCTACTCTCCCTTACATCAAAGACATCTCAGAAATAACTGCCAGACTACTCAGACCCCTTGGCATCATGGTAGCCCACAAACCCACCAACACACTGAAACAACAGCTAATGAACTTGAAAGATCCTATACAGACAACAAGCAAAGCTAATGTCATTTACAAAATTCTGTGCAAGGACTGCAGCAAACACTACATTGGACAATTGGGCAGAAAACTAGCCACCATGATACATGAACACCAACTAGCCACAAAAAAATGACTCTCTCTCACTAGTATCCTCACATTCGGATGAGGAAGCACAGCACTTTGAGTGGGACAATACATCCATCCTAGGACAAGCCAAACAAAGACACGCATGAGAATTCCTAGAAGCATGGCATTCCAACTGGAACTCTATCAACAAACACATCGAGTTAGACCCCATCTCCATCCTCTAAGCAAAGGAACAGGAAGTGACTTCACCCCAGGAAATGACATCTGCTAACCCAAACATATAAATAGAAAGCAAGAATTATCAGCAGTGCTTTGCCTGAGGCCTAATGAAGATGTTACCTACTAGGGTGACAAAACGTCTGGAAATGAACCTTCCAGCTCAGCGAGCAAACCTACATCCAAAACCTCAACCTGGGCTACAAATCTTCTCAAAACTCGCTAAGGTCCAGAAATAAACATTAGAGGCTATGGCCTCAAGCAATCAATGACAACAACATTGTTCACCCTCAGGGCTTTATTAGCAAGGTAAATGTAATCAGTCAAGATAATTTTAAAGTGTCACTTGGGTTTGGTATTTCTGTGATGCACTGCACAGCAAACAGTGGAAGACAGCAATTCTCACACAGAATTCTATGTCTGTGAGGAAATACAGTCAATTCTTCCATAACGTGATGTTAGTGTTCTTGTGCAAGCCCATGTCATAGGAAAATCATGCTTAAGAAATAGTGCTTAAAGTGTTGGCTGTTCAAAAGTTTCAGAACTTTTAAACTGTTTTAAAAGTTTGCTCTTTAGAAACAGCATCCTCAATTCGTCAATCATGTTACAGCCAATTCAAGTGGATGAACCACGCATTGTAGCAGAACAACCTGTAGTCTGCATTGTGTAAAGGTACCTTTTCTTTAGGAGGGGGGAGACTATAATTGTGACTTACTGCCAGAATTCTACACCCTCAATGGAGCCCGAAATCTTTGGATGAAGATACACACCTCAGACATCCCAATGGAGGTATGACATGGACAACACTTGCGTTGAATTTTCTTGCCAGTGCCTACATTTCAATGAGTGACTGAGCAGCTGTGTGTTATCTCCCACTCTCCGACACACAAATGCAGTCAAGCTGTCTCTGCTGTCATTTTCTCCAGATCACAGCAATTCATATCTGTCCCCGAGCTGTGACAGGGACAGACACTCAGTCTAGGAAGGAGAATGCCCCACCATCACTGGTTCATCCCAGGTGCAGGATTGCAGAAGCTGCACCCACATTGCTTTCAGAATGTACCCATCACCAACTTACACAGCTCGGGAACAGAAAGAGCTTCCACTCCAACAATGCTCAAACTGTATGTGACCATCGATGCCAGATTTTGGAGGTATGTCTTCGATATACTGGGAGGTCCCACAATACTGAGATATTAAAGAGGTCACTGGGTCCTGCTCCGTCCCGCGGGTCTCAGGACATACAGTGATAGCTGCTGGGAGACAAGGAGTATCATCTCAAAACTTGGCCAATGACATCTCTATGAAACCCATCGACTGATGAGCACCAATGGCTACAGTGATGGAGTGCAGCTGCGTGCTCATACTCAGCAGACACTGAGTGTGCTAGATCTGGACATCGTGGGAAATTAGGGGGACATTGAGGGACCACCTGCTGACATATTTGTATCATTAGAAATACTGTTGAGGTACCGAATGATTGGGAAGTGTCAAATTAGATTAGATTACTTACAGTGTGGAAACAGGCCCTTCGGGCCAACAAGTCCACACCGACCCGCCGAAGCGCAACCCACCCATACCCCTACATTTACCCCCTACCGAACACTACGGGCAATTTAGCATGGCCAATTCACCTGACCTGCACATCTTTGTGACTGTGGGAGGAAACCGGAGCACCCGGAGGAAACCCACACAGACACGGGGAGAACGGGCAAACTCCACACAGTCAGTCGCCTGAGTCGGGAATTGAACCCAGGTCTCTGGCGCTGTGAGGCAGCAGTGCTAACCACTGTGCTGCCATGCCGCTCACAAATGTTGTGCCTTTGTTTTAGAAGGGACGTAAGGAGAAGCCTGGCAAGTATACACCTGAGAATTTAACTTTGGTGGGAGGTAAGTTGTTGGAGATGATTATGAAAGGTAGGAATCAGAAAGCATTTGGTGAGGTAAGGAATGATCAGGAATAATCAACACAGTTTAGTGCGAGAGAAATCCTGTCTCACAAACTTGACTGCGTTTGTTGAGGAAGTAATCAAGAAGACTGATCAGGACAGAGCAGTAGACATTGTTTACTTGGACTTGAGTAAAGCCTTTCCCAAGATTCTGCATGGCAGCCTAATTAGTAAAGGTATATCACATGGATTTAGGGTGAGCTTGCAAAGTGGACCCAAAATTAGCTTAACGGCAGGAGACAGAGAGTGATTGGTGGAGAGTTGTTTTTCAGACTGGAGACCTATGACAAGTGGTGTTCCACAGGGATCAATGCGGAGTCCACATTTGTTGGTCATTTATATAAAAGCTTTAGATATGAATATGGGAGGCAAGGTTAGTACATTTGTGGATGACACCAAGATTGGTGGTATAGTGGACTCTGAAGAAATTATTTAAGGTTACAAAGGCAGCTTGGACAATTGGTTCAATGGTCTGAAGAGTGGCAGATGGAGTTTAGTTTGGATAAATGTGAGGTATAGGATTTTGGTAAAACAAAAAAAGACAAAAGTTAAAGTAGGCTTTGGGCAGTGTTGTAGAACAGAGAGACCTAGGGATTCTGGTTAATAATTAATTGGAGCTGGCATCACATGTTGTTAGGGCGGTTAAGAAAGCATTCAGCTTGCTTGCTTTATTGCTCAGACCTTATTGGAGGATAGGATTTGGGACTTTTTTTGCATTTGAGACCTTGGTGAGACCTCTTCGGGAGGATTTATCCAGTTCTGGTCTCCAAATAAAAGGACAAATATTTTTAAGCTGGTGAGGATTCAGAAGAGATTTCCCAGGAGTTGCTGGGAATGGAGGGGTTGAATTACAAGGAGAGGCTGGATAGGCTGGGACTTTTTTCCATGGAGCGTAGGAGGTTGAGAGCAGACTTTATTGAGCTTTATAAAATAATGAGGTTTACAGAAAAAGTGAATGGTGGGGGTCCTTTCCCTGGAGGAGGGATTTCAAGATGAAGGGCCATATTTCTAAGCTGAAAGGAGAATGTTTGAAAAATTCTTCACAGAGAGTGGTGCACGTGGGGAATGAACCTCCAGAGGAAGTGGTGGCTGTGGGTAGAGTTACAACATTTAAAAGGCATTTAGATAAGTATAAATAAATGATTGAAGGCTTTGGGCTCAGTGCAAGCAGATGGGACCCATTTAATTTGGCGTTATGGGTATGGACGAGTTGGACCGAAGGGTCTTTTTCCATATTGTGTAATGCCATGACTCCATGACAACGTATTAATAAAAACTCTATTGTTAGTTGCAGGAGTAATTTTCCAAGAAGAGAACGATTTTTGTCAAAATCTTTGTCAAAAGTTGCTAACGTGGAAGAATGAACCATTTCTCGTGCAGCTGAGATTTCAGTCTGAATAATGAGCTTGGGTCACCATTATCCACAGCAGCTGACCCTTGAACTGTTTTGATTTCAGAATTTTCTATTCATTCAATGAAAAGTAATTTAGTTCTTCTGTTAAACATCACTGACAAGAGACTAATTCCTTCAGGGTCAGTTTGCATCATCTGGCTCACTGTAGTTTCAGAAACTGCCTTCCTATATCCTCTTCCTCATTTCAATTCTTGTAGACATTGCATTACACACTTATTTCAATGTGAGAAACAAGAGTTGAGAGACTGGCATCAAGAACTGAACTGATCTTTGTGAATAACACAATGGAAATTTTGATTTTCTTCATTTGTTCCATTACTGGTGAGTCACCATCTGAGTTAGTTGCATGTTCAGATAATCAATGTTTGTTGAAGTCCACTCTCTGCTTTATACATTAAAAAACATCACACTATAAGATGGTGTTGTGTGATTTTAACTTTGTCCACCCCAGTCCAACACCAGCTCCTCCATACCATGTTTTGTACAGTGGAAATGCTTCAATATTTGGAGACATGTAAAGGCACAAAGGAAGCTCTTGTGACACGGTGGGTAACATTGTTATTGCCATGACAATGGCTCAGCGTTCGATTCTCACTCCAGCACATTTTGCAAAGGAATGTGCATTCTCACAAAGCCAAACAGGTTCATTATCAACCTGCAAATCTTTCCAAAATGCACAGGGCAGGGATTAAGACTGGGTGAGGTTCCAATGCCTTACCCAATGCAGAATGACACCCCTCACATTACAGCAACTGGCTCAGACGATTGGCCTGTTCCTGGAAGAACAAGCTGCAGAAAACAGACACAGTGTGTGCTTTGTCTGCCTCATGCAACTCTAAATATGTAAGACTTTGTTATTTAAAGGGAATGGTGTATCTTCTTTTAAAAGTATTATTCTACCGTGGGATACAGTAAATAAATAATGTAGAGGTGCATTAACAATTTGGAATGATATAAAGAGAACAACACAATTTTGTTAAAGTGAATAAGCAGCAAAATTAAAATGAAAGCCTATTTTAATTCATCGCAAGCTTCTAATGTTGCTTGATGTTCAAAATCTACTAAAAAGTGGTGGTCAGAAGTCCCCAAGCAAAACAATTTTGATTTTTTATTATTTATTTTCCTTTCAAAAACTATTAATTCAATATTTTCTAATGAGGCTTTTGCATAAAAATAGGTGGTTAGTTTATATTTCTCCTCCCACAAGAAGTTATTTATGCTTTTTCAATCCCATTGATTTTAACATTGCAATGTAACATTGAAATAAAGCTATTGTTCAACATTTTCACCTTTCCTTCTTTGTGATAGATTTTGTCAAGATAATTTCAAACACACATTATTAAAATTCCCAATGTTGCATGACCCTTGACTGCAACTCAGTGAATTCTGTGAGATCAAATCTGCCTGGAACATGTTGTGGTTTACGCCCACTCATTTCATGCAGAGTACTTTACAGACAGAGAACTGAAGCGTGTATCTGTTTCACAATCCTCTTTATTTCAAGGCTTCCTCTTTCCAAGAAGGTCTCTTTCTCCTGACTTCCATCAGCTTTCCTCATTCATGTATCTGTCTCCCTTTCTCTTCTCTCCACTCTACATTTCAATTCCATTCTGCCGTTTTAGTCAAGAATTATTCCCCACACAAACAGTTATTCTCTCAATGAGACCGGAGGTCTGGTAGCTATTGAAGGAAAGGAGAAATTGAGGACTGCAGATGCTGGGGATCAGAGATAAATAGTGTGGCACTGGAAAAGCACAGCCCGTCAGGCAGAACCCGAGGAGCAGAAGAGTCGACGTTTCTGGATAAGCCTTTCATTAGGAATTTATTGAAGTAAAGTCTATCCAGTCATCAACAGGCTGCTCCTCTTCCACACCGGGACAAAACGTGGCAGCAATTTAAACATTTTCCCATGAAGCATCTCATCTGGAACAATCAGTAAATTATTTCTGTTATTTTATTATCCATACAATGACAACAATATGTGATTACAAATAATCCTACCTTTACTGCCCTCAAGGTCCTGCACATTGATCTCTCTCTCTCTCCTCATGAACCATCCTTTGCTGAACTTCAATTCTCTTCTTCTCCCACTTGAGGTCTCTCATCATCTTCCTGGGTCACTTGTTGTATCTGCCCCTTTAGCACTGACAATGCAGCCCCTGAGCCCACAATGAGTCTACACACACACCCCCTCCTCTCCCCTCCCTGGATGAAACCCTCCTTCTCCGGTCAGAGTATGGACCCTTCAGCACCTGTACCCTCCTTCACCCTGATCCCCAGCTGACTCTAATCCAGGCCTGTCACTCAGGTTGCTCTCCAGGGGGCGCGGGGCAACGTTTTGATGATGTCACACACGGTGGAGTTAGAGCCCACAGCGTGCAGCACAAACCCAATTTCAAGTTTGTCCCAAAGCTCGACCAGTGGGGTAAGAAAGTATCCCGATTGTTTCAATCATTCCCTGGGAATTTGGAACACCCTGAGACTCTATTAAGGGACAAGATTCCCTACAGTGCGGAAAAGGCCCTTCGGTCCAACAAGTACACACCGACCCTCTGAAGAGTAACCGACCCAAACTGCTACCCTATATCTACCCCAGACTAATGCACCTAACACTATGGGCAATGTAGCATGGCCAATTCACCTAGCCTGCACATCTTCGGACTGTGGGAGGAAACCTGAGCACACGGAGGAAACCCACACAGACACAGGGATAATGTGCAAACACCACACAGACAGTCGCCCCAGGTGGGAATCGAATCCAGGTCCCTGGCGCTGCAAGGCAGCAGTGCTAACCACTGAGCCACCGTGCCACACCAATTGCCTTCATCGTGAGGTGAATGGAATGGAGCTAATTAAAATGTGTCTCTGTATATTCAGCATTTTCTACTCGTCAAATGTTTGACATGATTTATCCTCAGTTTCAGGTGCTTTATGGGCAGAAAAAAATGCAACGGGAATTTTGGGAAGAGCGATCACAATATCCTGTCATTATGAAGCACAGTGGTACCAGCCAAGCATGAAATATTGGTGTCACAGATGGACTCGTCAGTGTAAGGTTATAGGAACGACAAATTGGCCAAATGGGAGAATATCAATCACTGATAACAAAACACAAGGAATATTTCTTGTCACAATGAAGAATCTTCAACGGGGAGATGCAGGATGGTACAGCTGTGGAATTGAGATTGCTGGTCATGACCCAATGTTTAATGTAAAGCTGCACATCTCTGACGGTAAATGTCTCAGTGATTTTTTAAATAACTCTCTCCTGATATATCTGATCAGTGTTTAATTCAGGAAGAAACATGACAAAGTGTTGGGGATATTTGATCTTTCATCTCTCAATAATTATTTCTTTCCCACAGAAGCTGTGTCTGTTCCTGGGCTTCAATATTTATCCCAACCAAATGTCTCATGTTCTGGGGGTCAGTGACAGTCTCCTGTGAATCTGCCCGGGGATCCCTCCCCATCCACTACACATGGTCTGAGAAGATGCCATCACAAGATTCAATTATCTCTTACACCAATAAACTGGATCTACATTGTCAATCCTTCACACAGCAACATCATCAATATTACTGCTCAGCATAAAATAGTCAGGGAACAAAACCCAGTGAAATTGTTCACGCGTCAGTCAACAATGTAACAGAGAAGAACTGCAGTTATAGGATACAGATCAACAGCGTCAGTAAGTGTGATGTAAACAATGTTTATTTATTATCTCACTCTGGAAAACTGTAATTGATAAAATGCACTCCATTTGTCTTATCATCTGTTCTGAAGAAAGTCAACTCTTTGCACTGTGCTTGGAAAATGAGGAGGTGCATGAAATACTATCTACAGCATGCATAAACATTTCAAAAACTCCAATAGTCTCTGCAAATTAAAACAATATTTGATTGACGAATGATTTGCATTTTTCTAAGTAATGGAATTATCAAATTCAGTCCATGACTGTCGGATCCAGATTTCGGACAGGTATTGGGGATAGAGAGGAGATCAGTTATACAATGAAATACCTGTAAATATTGCCTGCAGCCATTTCCTGATCTGATCTGTTTGAGCTGTAAGAGAAGAAGCAAGTCAGCATCAAGTCGAAGTGACACACGAGAACTGTATTTGGAACTATTAGCAGCAGCTCATGCGGCTGCACTCTCACTTTTGATGCCAGCATGTTGGGGCTTCCAGTTCCCCTTCGGGGTTAAAATTCAACTGGCTCCCACTGCCCAGCAGAGAGAAGTAATGCTGTGCTGTGGCAGGTGAGACAGTGTCGATGAGATGAGAAACTGAGAACCTGTTCCCCCTTTAGGAATGGCACCATTTGTAAACTATTTACAGAATAGAGGTCCTCCTAGTGTCTGAGCAAGCATTCATTCTTCAATCAATGTTACTAGGAACAATCAGATTTTTGAGAGAATGATGTTAATGCTATTGGCTGCTGCAAATTAACTTCTAGATATTGCTGCATTCCAACTGTTTGTTTCCATCAACTCAGTGACTCACAGGATGGGAGGTATTTTGGGATCTCCTCAGATTTTGTAAAGTACCAAAACCCATCTGATTCATCAATGTCCTTTAGGGAAGGAAATCTGCTGCCATTTCCAGGTCTGCTGTGAAAAAAGATTTGCTAACCCACGATAGGCCCACAAAAGCAAAATTGACCAAACTGTACCAGAATACCCAGAATTCCCAAGCAGCTTACAAGCTGAATCAGACAACACAGACAAGGGAATACGCTTTAAGCTCCCAAGGACATGACAGAACACCACAGATATTTCAAAGCCCCAAGGGCAGTTTCACAACCCAGCAATACCAAAGCCACACAAAGAGCAGGTCAGACAGAAAGGCACCAGCAAGGACATGTCCAGGCACAGGAAAATGGAAGCACCTCACCATTTCACAAGAGACATTAACATCTACCTGTGAAGAGGAATGGAACCATTGTTTCTGTCAGGATGTTGCATTGTGTGAAGGAATTGGACATTCATGTGATAACTGTTTTCCAATTAGCATCCTTGTAACTAGATTACTCCATTTCCAGATACATCGTAGTTTCCCATTTCTTACTCAGTGTCATTGTGTAACATTATTATAAAGCTGGTCTCATCCTCAGCTCTGGGAAGAGAAATCTGATCTACCTGTGCAGACTGTCAGTTCTGTGTCAGTCTAGTCAATTTCTCTTCCAGTGATATGGCTTGTAATAAACTGTTTGTCAATTTCACTTCGAGCTGTGTTTTGTGATCTCGAACCTATTGGGCAAATTTCTCCGAAATCTGCTCTACATGGGACTCCAGCAATGTGGTTTGTTCCTAATTGCCCTCTTCAAATGGTCTAGAAAGCCACTCAGTCAGGGGTAATTAGGAATGGGCAACAAAAGCTGGCCATTAAAGAACAACAGATCAAAAACTAACAGTTTAATTGTTGCAGAAATGATTCCTTTAAAACACACCCAAGCCATGCTGTTTGTATTCTTTGGAGATTGGAAACCCCATTGGATCTACCTCATGGATCTTTACGGTTCAGGAGATAGAAAATCGCTGGCAGGATCTGTGTCTGGAGATGAGGTTTCATATTATTCTTGAAAGTTCAAAAACCAACCCCAGGAGGGTGGAAGTGACCACTGCCAATATCAGCAAGTGACAGCCCCATGTGAAACCCCTGGTTTTCAACAAGTGGGATATCTGAGTTGTAGTTACCAGTCCAAACCCTTTAACAAACCCAAATGGAACACATCAACTCTCAGATTCAGGAAATAAAATAACTCTGAGATTTGTGAAGTTGTGCTGACCAAACCTGATTGAGATATTTAATAAAGTAACCAAAATGAATGGTGACAGCACAGCAGTACACATTGTCTACACAGGCATTATGGACAGGGTTCCACAGGGTAGACCAATCAGTAAAGTTAGATCACATGGGATTCTGGGTCAGCTTGCCAACTCGAGACAAAATTGGTTTGGTGGCAAGAGACAGAGGGTGGTGTTGAAGGGTATTTTTGGATGGGAGATCTGTGATTAGTGGTGTTTTGCAGGGATTGGTGCAATTTATATCAGCAATTTGGATAGGAATTCAAGAGACATGGGTAATGGATTTTTGGATGACACCAAATTTGGTCAATAGTCAACAGTGAAGAAGATTATCTAAGATTATCAAGGTATTTTGATCAATAGGGTCGATGGGCTGATGAATGGCAGATGGAGGTTAATTTGGATGAATGTGAGGTATTGCATTTTGGTAAAACAAACAAGGGGAGGACTTTACAATTAATGGTCGGGCCCTGGGTAGTGCTTTTCAACAGAGAGACCTCAGCTTTCAGGTTAAGAAGGTGTTTAGCACGCTTGTCTAAATTACTCAGATCTCTGAGTATCAGAGTTGGAACAGGATGTTTCTGAGGCCACTTTTGGAGCACTGTGTCCAGTTCTGGTCACCCTGCAAGAGGAAAGTTATTATTTAACTGGAGAGGGTTCAGAAAAGATTTATCAAGATATTGCTAAATCCGGAGGGTTTGAGTTATAAGGATAGGTTATGGGGAGACCTTGCTGAAGTTTATAAAATTGTGAGGGGTATCAGTCAGATGAATAGGAAAGGATTTTTATTTCCGTAGCGTAGGGGAGTACAAAGTAAGGGGCATATTTTAATGTGAGATGAGAAAGATGTAAAAGAGCCCTGAGGGGCAATGTTTTCATGTAGTGGGTGGTCCATATGTAGAATAAAATGCCAGAGGACATGGTAGATGAAGGTATAGTTCCAACATTTAAAAGAGATTTGGATTGGTAAGTGAACAGGAAAAGTTTGGAGGGACGTGGGACAAATGCAGGCAAGTAGAACCAGTTTATGTGAGAAACCTGTTCGGCCTGGACATATTGAACAGAAGGGTCTATTTCTGTGCCATATGAATCTATGACACTGGTTGGGATAATGAAGGGCAAAGTGGTGTGGCTTTTTTGGCTTTTCAATTATAGTCTGTTTTGTCATAATTGTTTCTTTCCCAAAGAAGCCATCTCCGTTCCTGGACTTCAATTTTGATGACACCCAAATGTCTCACGTTCAGTGGGCACAGTGCCAATCTCCTGTGAGTCTGCCCAGGGAGCCGTCCCCATTCACTACCTTCTCAAGAAGACCCCATCTCAAGATCTCTGACTCCAATAAACTGGATCTACATCATCAATCCTTCAAACACCATGTGGAGGTGCCGGTGTTGGACTGGGTTGGATAAGGTCAACAATCACACAACACCAGGTTAGAGTCCAACAGGTTTATTTGGAAACACTAGCTTTTGGAGTGTCGCTCCTTCATCTGGGGATATTAGACAGAAAGATTTCCGACACAGCATTTATAAGGAAATAATCAAAGGATCATACAACACATGTAAATGAATTGAACACATGTAAGTTGGCTGTTAAATCTTCAATCATTTAGAATGGAAGTGCAGGTTTCGATTGATTAATATATAAATCCAAGAATTTCTTTCCAGTGGCTGTCCTGAGGTAACTTAAGGTATTCTCAATATAAAGGAGGTGACACCTCTGGTCAGACAGTGTATTTTGGGTGTGAGGTTTTGTTTGGTGTGCTCAGTTGGAGTCAGACAGATTTTTTTCCCCAAAGTAAAAGTTTATAAAATGATACATTGACTGACTGTCTACAAATTTCTAAATTTGTGCTTTCTAAAGAAAATAGAATGTATCTGCAAACACAAATCTGCAAGTGCAAATTCACCCCACAGATTTATTGTTTAAATACCACACAATCTGTAGATAGTCAGACAATGTGACATTTTATAAACTCCTACTTTGGAAATAAAACCAGTCTCACTCCAGCCTGATGGAGGGGCAGTGTTCTGAAAGCTCATGTTTACAAATAAACTTGTTGGACCACAACCTGGTGTTGTGTGGTTTTTGACCTAATCCTTCACACAGCGACATCATCAACATTAATGCACAGCCTCAAAGACTCAGGGATCAAACTCCAGTGAAATTGTTCATGTGTCAGTTACCAGGGTAGCAGAGAGGGGCTGTAGTTCCATGATATAAATCAGCAGCATCGGTAAATTTTATACAAACACTGAGGCTGAAGCATTCATTTAATGTCTATTCAAACTGCTCATTGGTTAAGTTTCTTGTCTAACTACGAACAACTGCACCTCATCACGTTACCTCATCACGTATAACATTGGGCTGACCATTCCAGGACATGTTACTGCAACTTGTTTCATTTAAGCTTTATCTATTGCTCCTTTCTGTGGCTGTAAGGCACATTCAGACCAGAAACTGTTCTGTCCAACTGCTGATTTGTCAGAACTAGCCACGCTTTGTCTACACCTGACAGGAGCTAACATAAAGACTGCCTCATCGGGTATAAATATATTTACAAGACGTACTACAGAGGATTCTTTCATTTGAACCTTATCTGTTGTTCAGGTTAGTAATAAAATACATGGTAATTTAATTTTCCCACGAAACTGTGTTAGCTTTGCTGCTTTTACTTTGCTACAATATACTGCAGTGTAACAGGTTAACAGGGGCGGTGCAGTGGCTCAGTGGTTAGCACTGCTGCCTCATAGCACCAGGGATCTGGGTTTGATTCTCACCTCAGGTGACTGTTTGTGTGGCGTTTGCACATTCCCACCATATCTGCTTGGGTTTCCTCTGGGTGCTCAGGTTTCCTTCCACAAGTCAATGATAAATTGCCCAGAGTCGGGGTAAATGTAGGGGAGAGGATCCAGGTCGGTTACTCTTCAGAGGTTCAATGCAGACTTGCAATAAGTTTCAATTTTAGGTGATAACTTATCAGAATGTCAATGGTCACTGATTTCATGCAATGTCATTATGTTTGTTTCCTTATTGGTGAGCTGAAGGTGAGATTTTCTGACTGTTTTAACTTTAGTTTTAATTAGCAAAGGGTTTAACATTCCAGGTCGTAACATTTACAATGTTGTTATTTACGTTATTGGACATTCATAACAGGAGATGCCAATTTTCTGTTTGCCCCATCCAGTTTAAATGCTTCATTATTCACCTAAGCTCATGGTGTTGTATATGTCAAAGAAGTGACAGATTTTGTTGAGTCTGGGCGTCTGGAGTATCACTGCCAGGGACATTGCATTCTCTACCACCTTCTCCTCCTCCATTCTCTCATGTTAAACATCATTCCCAAACTGAGAGGGTGGGAGGCTGTCTGGTTCCAGCTGGTTAAGCCTTGCCTTTTAGAAGGTGCAGGAGCAGTGTGGGATGATGCTATTCTGAGTTCCTCACTCACTGAAGAGACTTCTCACCCACTGGAATATTGCACCAGACTGCAGTGCTCCTGTAAATATCCATCCACATCTAATAATCCTCATTGACAACAAGATGCTGAGCATGACAGGACATGGAACTGAAACTTGTTACATTTGGCCTTTATATATTGTTCAAGTCAATCAAAAATTAAATTGTAAATTAATTTTAGCTGTGCTGCTTTATTTTGCTACAATATACTGCAGTGTGAACAGGAGATAAATGTTTAAAACATCAAACAATCTTGTTTCCTTCAAATGATTTAGTGTTTCTTCTGTTTTACACAGTTACGTTGCCTGGGATGTGATACGCTGGGTACTCTTCACTCTCCTGGTGATTTGTTCTGTTTCAGTCACAATGTTTACACGAAAACATTAGGTGAGCATCATGGCCTTTACAAGAATGATTTTGAGCACTCTAAGTTCCCCATCAATGAGGTGGCCCTGGGTGGAGGGGCTTCGAAGCAGGAGACACAGTTTGAGAAGAATGGGTTGACCATTTGGGACTGAGATGAGCAGGAATTTCTTCACTCAGAGGGTGATGGTTTGTTGGAATTCTCTGCCCCAGAGAGCTTGGGAGGGTCCAGCCTTGAGTATATTCGAAACAGAGATTAATAATGTTCTGGGTAATAAAGATATGGAGGGACATGGCAGTAGTGCAAGTAAAATGGTATTCAGGTGGAAGATCTGCCCTGATCCAGGTGAATGCTGAGGGACCCTCGAGGGGCTGAATGGCCTACTCTGTTCCTGCCTCATCTCTCTCCATGGTGGCCTCATGCTGTTAAATGCTGTCATTGTACCAGCCTCCACCATTTCGTCTATCAGATCGTTTCACACACATGTCCACCCTTTGCGTGAAAAAGTTACTCCTCAGGTCATTTTGAAATAATTTCCCTCTCACTTTCAAACTGTGCCCTCTAGTTCTGGACACCCCCATTGAGGAAAAACACCTTGGCTGTTCACCCTGTCCATGCCATCGTTCAAACCTTATTGGATAACATAGTCATGTGTCCTAATCTGGAATGAAGACAATGTAAATGCTGTTGGGTAGAGAGACAAGTGAGTTAGTGTGTAATAGTTTGATTGGATGGAACCTTGTTATCTGTTAAAATAATAAAATACAATTGTTGTTATTCAAACAAATTGATTTATTCAACATTTGATGGAATGTACAGCTCCCACACAGACATTAATAAATATTTTTAAACAACGAAACCTGAGTCTTGTCTGATCTAAAGAGGAAATTCAGGGGAGGATTGGGGCGAATAAGGGCTTTGTAATTCTCAAAGACATGGGTCTGATAGGAAATTAGGGACATAATGGCAATAGAGAGAGGAAATGAACAGAAATGGTGAGGTGACAAAAGATCACTGGATCCACAGGGACAGCAACAATAAAGAGAGAAAGAAGGATCATTCTACATCACAGGTAGAGTCTGCTGTTAATTCACAGAAACACCCCACTCCCAGTGTCTGCAGGATATGGAGCACCTTATCGAAGCTACTAATAGTTCTGAAGAATGATCAACGGACCCAAAACAGCAACTCTGCTTTCTCTCCACAGACACAGTCAGACCCGCGGTGTTTCTCCAGCAATTTCTGTTTTTGGCACAAAAACATTCAGTTGACACTTCACCAATCTTGACCCAGTTGCAGCACAATAACTGTGTAAAATGATTGACACCAGCTTACAGAGTGCATGTGAAGTCAGTTATTCAGATTTTGGGATGGGGAGGCGAAGGGGGAGGGGGCGAATGTAAAAGTCTATGAATTTGAAACCTAGTCAGGGAAATTTCATCCACCGTGCATCCACTGATTCAGTCCTACCACTGGCATCAACTACAACAACAGGTCACTCAATGTCCCAAAATAAACATTACAAGTGATGGCCTTTAGCAATCATTGACTACAACATTGTTCACCTTCGGTGTCTCATTAATGAGGCGAATGTAATCAGTCAAGCACATTTTAAATGGCCACTTGGGTTTGGGGTCTTCCATGCTATCAGTGGAAGACAGCAATTCTCAGCTGCCACCTTCACACACTGAATTGTAAGTCTGTGACGACATTGACTATAATGTGCAATGGTGATTTATTTCTGACAGAAATGGTCAGTGGAGAGGCTTTCTGGAAAGGCAGGGTGGGGACAGTTTTCTTAGAACCCACATCAGTGTTAATCAATAGGATATTGTGGGTGGCACACTCTGGGTCATTCAAGGCTGTACGAGAGTTTTCAGATCCAGCCCATTGATCACAATCTCTGGGAAGGAAACCTCCTGGGACAGGCTCATGTCCATGTTGTGGGTGGATCACTGCACCATTCCAGAGCAAATAGGACATCCATCCGAATGAGGGAGGGGCTTTGTGGCAGCTCCAGGTCCTGCAATTGTTTGTCTCAGAAGAACGGTCTTTTAAAAACTGCTGAGTGACCGTCTACCAGGATATGGCTTTGACACCGAGCAAGTCACTTTACAGGATGCCTGACAATTAGACCAAATATTCTTCACTTGGTTAATAACTGCTGCCAGATTTTTCAATCTGGTCCTATTTTTCCAACTGATTCTACAATGTCCATGTCATTCAGGGGCTGAGGGATCTCTGCTCTCTGTTTCTGACACTCAGACACTGGTGACCTGACAGCAGAGGGGTTTAATCCCCATTGGGGTATTAACCCCCAAATGTTTACAAGTGTTCTTTAGGAGTTTACCCAACGTGTTGTTTCTGTTTCCCAGACAGAGCATTGCGATGGTCCTCGTTGGTTCAGTCTCTGGGTAATGAACCCAGTGACTCTCCTTCCATATTAAGGGTTAAGGTGGGGGCACTGCCTTCAGCATTGTGGCTGGGGATGAGCACGGTTGGTGAAAGGTGTCAGTCCCTTTGATCTTCTCAAAGGTGAAACCCAGCATGGTTCACCAGACTCACTCATCATCAACCATGTCCTGGTGAATACAAAGCCCCATGTCAGTCAGTTCACCAGAGGGACCCTCACCTTGGAACTGAAGCTCACTCCCAGTTACTCAATCACAGTTCACTTCCCCCTGAATTTTCTCTCTGTCGGTTGAGTTTAATTCTCTTCCTGAAATCGGCCCCAGGACCTTTTACTTGAATCTTGTGGAAATGGAGCAGAGGATGTCCTTCTCCTGCCCACCTAGGAGTTCAGATCCTGACACAATAATTATTCAGCACTGACGATCGGAGGCATATTCTGCAGACAAAATATTCAAAAGAGTTCTATTTTTAGCTGAAGGCTTAATTTTCGCAATCTAATTCTACGTCTGTCTAAAACTGCAGGTTGAAATTTCCTAACATGGGAGAATGAGACAGTTGTCATTCAAATGAGATTTCAGTATAAATAATGAGCTTGGGTCAACATTATCCTGAGCACCTGATGCGTTAACTGCCTTGATTTCAGAATTTTCTGTTCATTCAATGAAAATTCTTTAGTTCTGTTAAACATAACCAAGGAGAAAAATCTCTTCACGATTAAATTTCACTGGGTCACTGTGGTTTCAGAAGCTGGCTTCCTGTTTCCTCTTCCTCATTTAACTTCTTGTAGACATTGCCTTACACAGTATCTCAATGTGAGAAACAAGAGCTGAGAGACTGACATCAAGAACTGAACTGATCTTTGTGAACAAAACCATGTGGACTTTGATTCTCCTCATTTGTTCCATTCCCGGTGAGTGACCATCTGAGTTGTATATTCAGATAATCCACATTTGTTGAAATCCACTGTGTTACAAAGTAGAAATGTTTTAATATTTGAAGATACATAATTGGAAAAGGGAGAGCTTGTGACACAATGGGTAACATCGTTATTGCCATGACAAATGCTGAGAGTTCAATTCTTACAAAAGTACACTTTTCAAAGGAATGTGTCTTCTCACAAAGCCAAACAGGTTCATTTTCAACCTACAAATCCTTCCAACATACAGAGAGCAGGACTGGGTGAGATTCCACATCAGTCTTTTCCAATGCGCACTTAAAAATCACGCAAAACAAAGTTTTAGTCAAGCAGGTTTATTTGGAAGCACTCGCTTTCAGAGCACTGCTCCTTCATCAGGTGAACACAACCATTTGAAAGTTCTCCGAAAGTTAATGCTTCCAAATAAACCTGTTGAACTATAAACTGGTGTTGTGTGATTTGTCTACCCCAGTCCAACAACGGCACCTCATGGTTATCCAATGCAGAGTGACACCCCTCACATCACAGCAACTGGCTTCAGGCTGGTGACAAGCTGCAGAAAACAGACACAGCAAGGACTTTGTCTGCTCCATGTGTCTCTAAATATGGACGCCATTGAATCTTAAATGAACAAACATAAAAGTACATGAACAACATCACAAAATGTAGTAATTCTACTAAACACTTTATAATCCCATGCTGCAGAGTTCCCAAATAATTTAGAGCAGCATAATGAATTATGAATTAAATTAAAAGGGTACCATAACAGTTTTTTTCAGTGAGAAAAAGGGCAGAATTATTTTGATTTGACTGAAATTTTCAATTTTCAATACACACTGAAAAGTGTATGAGTAATAAGCCCTCAAACAAAACATCTTGAGTTTGCTTTTATTTCTTTTATTTTTGAAGATCGATTCATTAAATATTGCTCTGTGAGGCTCAGTCACAAAAGGAGATGGTTGGTTTATATTTCTCTTCACTTAGAAAAGCCTTTTTCCTTTCAGTCTAATTGAATCAAGTTGTTTGCTCTCTTTCAATTCCATTGATTTACACAGTACAATCAAGTTAATGCTCATCATTGCAATCGCTCCATTAATGATAAAGAAATGTTTGAAAAACTCAAGAATAAAGTTCTCAGTGTCACTTTCCCCTCGGCTACAGCTCTGTGAATTCTGTTACATGAAAATTCCCTGAAATGTTTTGTGGCTCCAGCCCACCAACTTCATGCAGAATACTTCATGGACAGAAATCTGAAACGTGCATCTCTCTGCTTTCACAATTCTCTCTCTTTCAAGGCTTCCTTTTTCCAATAAGGTCTCTGTCTCCAAACCAGCATCATTTTTAATCATTCACGTATCTCCCTCCCTTTCATCTCAGATCTCCACCTCTTCACTTACATTTAAAATCCTTTGTTATTTTACTCAAGAATTGTTCGTCACACAAAGGGCAGTTCTCCCAACAAAACTGTTGGTCTGGCATTTATTGAAGTAAAGTCTACGCTGTCATCAACAGGCTTCTCCTCTTCAACACCAGGACATAATGTGGCAGCAATTTCAACATTTTCTCATGAACCATCTCTCTGGCACAATCAGTAAATTACTTCTGTTATTTTATTATCCATACAATGACAACAATATGTGATTATAAATAATTCTGCCTTTACTGCCCTCAAGGTGCTGCACATTGATCTCTCTCCCACCGTGAACCATTCCTTGCTGAACTTTAATTCTCTTCCTTTCCCACTTGAGGTCTCTCATCATCTTCCTGGGTCACCTGTTGGCTCGGCCCCTTGAGCCCTGAAAATGCAGCCCCTGAGCCCACCATGAGTCCACACACACACCCCTCCTCCCTGGATGAAACCATCCTTCTCCGGTCGGAGTAAGGACCCTTCAGCACTTGTACCCTCCTTCACACTGATCCCCAGCCGACTCCAATCCAGGCCTGTCACTCAGGCTGCTCTCCAGGGGGACAACATTTTGATGATGTCACACACAGTGGAGTTAGAGCCCACAGCGGGCAGCACAAGCCCAATTTCAAGATTGTCCCAAAGCTCGACCAGTGGGGTAAGAAAATATCCCGACTGTTTCAATCATTCCCTGGGAATATGGAACAGCCTGAGACTCGGATAGGGTTTATATTAATGATTACCTTCATCACGTATTGGATGGAATGCAGCTGATTAAAATGTATCTGTTTGTAATAAGCAGTTCTTTCCAGTTAAGTTTCTGAAATATAGTCTCCTCAGTTTCAGGTGCTTTATGGGCAGAGAAAAATGTAACGGGAATTTTGGGAAGAGCGATCACAATATCTTGTCAATACGAAGTACGGATGTACCAGTCACACATCAAATATTGGTGTCGCGGATGGAGTCGTCAGTGTAATGTTATAGCAACGACACATTGGCCAAATGGGAGAATATCGATCACTGACAACAAAACACAAGGAATATTTCTTGTTGCAATGAAGAATCTTCAACCGGGAGATGCAGGATGGTACAGCTGTGGGATTGAGATGTTTGGCTATGACCCGATGTTTAATGTAAAGCTGCACATTTATAACGGTACGTGACTCACTTTGTTTTAAATTACTCTCTGCTGATATGTCTGATCAGTATTTTATCCAGGAAGAAAAGTGACAAAGTGTTTGGGAATATTTGAATTTTCTCATAGAATAATTGTTTCTTTCCCACAGAAGCCGTCTCTGTTCCTGGGCTTCAATATTTATCCCAAACAAATGTCTCATGTTCTGGGGGTTCAGTGACAGTCTCCTGTGAGTCTGCCCGGGGATCCCTCCCCATTCACTACACATGGTCTGAGAAGACCCCATCTCAAGATTCAATGATCTCTGACTCCAATAAACTGGATCTACATTGTCAATCCTTCACACAGCAACATCATCAATATTACTGCACAGCCTCAAATACTCAGGGAACAAAATCCAGTGAAATTGTTCATGTGTCAGTCAACAATGTAAGAGAGAAGAACTGCAGTTATAGGATACAGATCAACAGCATCGGTAAGTGTGATGCAAACAATGTTTGTTTATTATCTCACTCTGGGAAACTATAATTGATAAAATGCACTCCATTTGTTTTCATTGTCAGTTCTGAACAAAGCCAATGGCTTGCCCTATACTTGGAAAATGAGCAAGTCCATAAAATCTTACCCACAGCATAGAGAGACATTGCAACATCTCCAATGATCCCAGCAAATTAAAATAGTATTTGATTGACAGACAATTTGCATTTTTCTAACAGAAGGAATTATTAAATTTAGTCAGTGACTGTTGTGTGCAGATTTAGGACAAATATTGGGGACAGATTGAAGATTAGTTGCACAAATGAAATACAGAGGAACCTCGATTATCTGAACATCGATGATACTAATTTCGGGTTATCCAAACAGGTTCTCAAGGGCCTGATGCTTTGGTGAACTGTATTATCCAAACATTCAATTATCCAGACAAAACATTCCCTTCCCGAGTCATTTGGATTATCAAGGGTCCTCTGTATATGTAAATATTGCCTGCAGCCATTTCCTGATCTGATCTGTTTGAGCTGTCAGAGAAGAAGCAAGTCAGCATCAAGTTGAAGTGACACACGGGAACTGAATTTGGAACTATCAGCAGCAGCTCATGTGGCTGCACTCTCACTTTTGATGCCAGCATGTTGGGGGTTCCAGTTCCCCTTCTGGGTTAAAATTCAGCTGGATCCCACTGCCCAGCAGAGAGAAGTAATGCTGTGCTGTGGCAGGTGAGACAGTGTCGATGAGGTGAGAAACTGAGAAACTGTTCTCCCTTTAGGAATGGCACCCTTCGTAAACTATTTACAGAATGGAGGTCTCCTAGTGTCTGAGCAAGCATTCATTCCTCCATCAATGTTACTAAAAACAATCAGATTTTTGAGAGAATTATTTCAATGCTATTTGGCTGCTGCAATTTAAGTTTGAGATATTGTTGCATTCCAATTGTTTGTTTCCATCTCCTCAGATCCTGAAATGTCCCAAAACCCATCTGTTTCATTGATGTTCTTGAGGGACGGAAATCTCTAGCCTTTTCCAGGTCTGCTCCACATGGGACTCCAGCAATGTGGTTTGTTCTTCAACTGCCCTCTTCAAATGGTTTAGAAAGTCACTCAGTCAGGGGTAATTAGGAATGGGCAACAAAATCTGGCCATTAAAGACCAAAAGATCGAGAATTAACAGTTTATTTGTTGCAGAAATAATTCACATAAAACACACCCAAGCCGTATTGCCTGTGTACCCCTTGGAGATGGGGAACCTCATCAGTCTACCTCATGGATCCTTATGGTTCAGTTGATGAAAAATCTTTGGTGGGTTATGTGTCTATAGATGAGGTTTGCCATTATTCCTGCAAGATCAGAAAACCATCTCAAGAGGGTGGAAGTGACCACTGTCTATGTCGGCAAGTGACAGCTCCATGTGAAACCCGTTGGTTTTAAACAAGTGGGATATCTGGGTGTAGTTACCAGCCCAAACCCTTTAACAAACCCCAATGGAACACACCAACTCTCAGATTCAGGGATAAAAGTAACTGGGATCATCATTGTGTGCAACCACAGAAGATGGGAGAGATACTCAACAAATATTTCAAATATTTTACTGTTGAGAAAGACATGGAGGTTAGGGAATTCAGGGAAATGAACATTGATGTCATGAAAACGGTCCACATTACAGAAAGAGGAAGTCCTGAAAATCTTAAAAGTGAAATCTCCAGGACCTGATCAGGTGTATTCCAGGACAGTGTGGAAATTAGGGAAGAAATTGTGGGTCCCCCTAGCGTCTCTATTTGTCTCATCCACAGTCACCGGTGAGGTGCTGGAGGATGTAAGGGTGGCTAACGTTATCCCTTTATGTAGGAAAGGCTGTGTGGAGAAGCCTGGGAATTACATATCTGTGAGTCTGATATCAGTGGCGGGTAAGTGAGAATCATAGAACGACAAATTCCGTACAGTGTGAAACAGGCCATTCGGCCCAACGAAGCCACACCAACTCTCCAACGAGCATCCTACACAGGAACATTTCCCCTGTCTAACGCACCTAACCTGTACATCCCTGAAAACAATGGGGCAATTTATCATGTCTAATTCACCTAGCCTGCACATCTTTGGATTGTTGTTGGTGGGGGAGTTTAAAGATTAGATTGACATATATTTGGCGAGGCAAGAACTAATTCAGGATAGTGTGTGGGAAGTCGTGCATTACAAACTTGGTTCCATTTTTTTCAGGATGTAAGCAAATAGATTGATGAGGGGGAACAGTAATTGTTATCTCCATGGACTTTAGTTACAAGTTTCCACATTCAGGAGGGATTTATAAGTTAGATCACATGGGATTCAGGGTGAGCTTGCGAATTGAATACAAAATTAGCTTGATGGCAGGAGACAGAGAGTGGTGGAGGGTCATTTTTTTGGATTGGAGGCCTGTGACCAGTGGTGTTCTGCAGGGATCAGTGTTAATTATATAAACAATATGAACGACAATTTAGATGGCATGGTTCGTAAGTGGTATTGTTGTTGACAGTGACAAAAGTCATCTATGATTACAAAGGGATCTTGATCAATTGGGTCAATGCGCTGAGGATTGGCAGATGGAGTTTATTTTGTTCAATGTGGGGTATAGCCTTTTGGTAAAACAAAACAGGACGGGAGTTACACAATTAAAAGTACGGCCTGGGGTCGTGTTGTCAAACAGAGTGACCCTGGGGATCTTTGATATTTGCATCACAGGTAGAGAGGGTGGTTGAGAAGGTATTTAACATGCTTACTCTCATTGCTCAGACCATTGAGTGTAGGAGTTGGAATATTGCGTTTAGCTTATACAGAATGATGCTGAGACCACTTTTGGTTTCATGTGTACAGTTCGAGTCACCGTGCTTCAGGAAGATTATTATTAAATTGAAGAGGTTTCAGAACAGATCTACTAAGATGTTGCTGTGACTGGAGGGTTTGTGTGATAGGGATAGGTTGAGACTTTTTCCCCTGGAGCGGAGGAGGTTGGGAGATGACTTTATCAAGGTTTATAAAATCATAAGGGGTAGGTGATAAGGTGTTTAGCAAAGGTTTCTTTTATGAGGCTGGGAAAGTTCAAAGTGAGGGGTCATGTTTTCACAGTGAGAGGAGACAGATCTGAAAGGAATCTAAAGCACAATATTTTCATGCAGAAGGTGTTTTATATGTGGAATGAAATGCCAGAGAACATGGGAGATGAAGGGGCAGTTGCAACATCAAAAAGACATTTGGATCAATACATAAATAAGAAAGATTTGGAGGGAAATGTGCCAAATGCAAGCAAGTGGGACTGGTTTATTTGAGAAACCTTTTCAGCACGGATGTATTAAACTGATGGGTCTATTTTTGTGCCATATGTGTCTATGACACTGAATGGGATAGTGAAGGGCAAGGTGTTGGGCGTTGTTGGTTTTTCAATTATCATCAGTTTTGTCACAAATGTTTATTTCCCAACGAAGCCATCTCTGTTTCTAGACTTCAATTTTAATCCCAATCAAATGTCTCATTTCTGGGGGTTCAGTGACAGTCTCCTGTGAGTCTGCCCAGGGATCCCTCCCCATTCATTACACATGGTCTGAGAAGACCTCATCTCAAGATTCAATGATCTCTGACACCAATAAACTGGATCTACATTGTCAATCCTTCACACAGCAACATCATCAATATTACTGCACAGCCTCAAATACTCAGGGAACAAAACCCAGTGAAATGGTTCATGTCTCAGTTCCCAGTGTAGCAGGGAGGGGCTGTAGTTCCATGATATAAATCAACAGCATCGGTAAGTTTCCTACAAGCACTGAGGCTGACACATTCATTCAATGTTTATTCAAACTGCTCATAGGTTAAGTTTCTTTCATACTTACAAATAACTGCACCTCTTCACATTATGTCTCTATAATATTTGAACAATTTTGAACAAGGTGTTAACTTATTTATGAGAATGGACAAGATTGTAATAAATCTTCAGAAAATGCATGCGTGCTTCACTCCAGCTTTGTGTTACATCTCACAGCTTGTGTGTGTTACACCTTTAATAGATAAAGTCATCACTATATCATAGCATGTGGCCTGAGGGGATAATGTTGTAGACTCCATCTTAGTCAGGGTCACATCAGGCATGATATGCTGATGGACGGGTGTCACTGTTTGTAATTGAATACCTTAGTTTCAGCCCAGATTCTGAAGTGTCTCTGGCTGTGAGATATGTTTTGCCAGATGCTGGTGTAAATATCTGTTGATTTGTCAGTCCGACAAAATCCACGCCTTGTTCTCATGTAACAGGAGCTAACGTAAAGATGACATCATTGGGTCTAAATACAATAGTGGAGGCAAAAGTCCCAGTGGAAGCTCACCCAGCAATCACAGGATATTACTGGGCAGAGCAGGGGCTGCTGGATCCCCCAGGAATACATTGTCCAGCAGGAGCAGTGACTAGCTCAGTGGCTGGAACTTTCTTTTATGTTTGACAAGGATGAGAAAGGGGAATATAGTCTCACCAACCTCAGGCTTTCAAATGCTTTAATAAAATACAGGAGCATCAGTGTCCGGGTGAGGAACAAAATACAAGTTTTAGGCAAACTCGGTCACTACCACATCTCTCCAGACAGGGGGGGTTAGAGACAAATGAATTCAACAAAATCCATGATTTTGTCAAGTCCTGAGGTTCCATTGGTGAGGAGAGCTCTCTTGGTTGTCTGTCACTGAGACTCAGATGAAGCTGAATATTACCTTATGTCTCAACAGGAAGTGAATATACTTGTGACAAATCCTCAACAATATCATCATCAACATCAACGACAATATCATCAACAACTTCACCAACAGAAACAGGAATACCTTCAGGACCCAAGTCTGTCAGTAAAAGGTAGAACAATTTCATTGTCAATGTTTCCATTAGCATTGATTCCAGTGAGATAATTGACTTAGCATAGGCTTGCAATAGGTTTCAATTTTCGGTGATAATTTAACAGAATGTCAATGGTCACTGATTTCATGCAATGTCATTATGTTTGTTTCCTTATTGGTGAGCTGAAGGTGAGATTTTCTGACTGTTTTAACTTTAGTTTTAATTAGCAAAGGGTTTAACATTCCAGGTCGTAACATTTACAATGTTGTTATTTACGTTATTGGACATTCGTAACAGGAAATGCCAATTTTCTGTTTGCCCCATCCCAGTTTAAAATGCTTCATTATTCATCTAAGAAATTCCTGTTGCTGTTGGGTGTTGTATATGTCAAAGAAGTGACAGATTTTGTTGAGTCAGGGCATCTGGAGTATCACTGCCAGGGACATTACATTCTCTAGCACCTTCTCCTCCTCCATTCTCTCATGTTAAACATTATTCCCAAACTGAGAGGGTGGGAGGCTGTCTGGTTCCAGTTGGTTAAGCCTTGCCTATTAGAAGGTGCAGGAGCAGTGTGGGATGATGCTATTCTGAGTTCCTCACTGACTGAAGAGACTTCTCACCCACTGGAATATTATACCAGACTGCAGTGCTCCTGTAAATATCCATCCACATCTAATAATCCTCATTGACAACAAGATGCTGAGCATGACAGGACGTGGAACTGAAACTTGTTACATTTGGCCTTTATATATTGTGTAAAAAATGAGGTCTGCAGATGCTGAAGATCACAGCTGAAAATGTGTTGCTGGTTAAAGCACAGCAGGTTAGGCAGCATCTCAGGAATAGGGAATTCGACGTTTCGAGCATAAGCCCTTCATCAGGATATATATTGTGTAAGTCAATCAAAAATTAAACTGTAAATTAATTTTAGCTGTGCTGCTTTATTTTGCTACAATATACTGCAGTGTGAACAGGGGATAAATGTTTAAAACATCAAGCAGTCTTGTTTCCTTCAAATGATTTTGTATTTCTTCTGTTTTACACAGTTACGTTGCCTGGGATGTGATACGTTGGGTACTCTTCACTCTCCTGGTGATTTGTTCTGTTTCAGTCACAATGTTTACACGAAAACATTAGGTGAGCATCACGGCCTTTACAAGAATGATTTTGAGCTCTCTAAGTTCCCCATCAATGAGGTGGCCCTGGGTGGAGGGGTTTCGAAGCAGGAGACACAGTTTGAGAAGAATGGGTTGATCATTTGGGACTGAGATGAGCAGGAATTTCTTCACTCAGAGGGTGATGGTTTGTTGGAATTCTCTGCCCCAGAGAGATCAGGAGGGTCCAGACTTGAGTATATTCAAAACAGAGATCGATAATGTTCTGGGTAATAAAGATATGGAGGGACATGGCAGTAGTGCAAGTAAAATGGTATTCAGGTGGAAGATCTGCCCTGATCCAGGTGAATGCTGAGGGATCCTCGAGGGGCTGAATGGCCTACTCTGGTCCTGCCTCATCTCTCTCCATGGTGGCCTCATGCTGTTTAATGCTGTCATTGAACCAGCCTCCACCATTTCGTCTGACAGCTCGTTTCACACACATGTCCACCCTTTGCGTGAAAAAGTTACTCCTCAGGTCATTTTGAAATAATTTCCCTCTCACCTTCAATCTCTGCCCTCTAGTTCTGGACACCCCCATTGAGGAAAAACACCTTGGTTGTTCACCCTGCCCATTCCCTTGTTTAAATCTCATTGGATAACATAGTCATGTGTCCTAATCTGGAATGGAGACAACGTAAATGCTGTTGGGCAGAGATATAAGTGAGTTAGTGTGTAATAGTTTGATTGGATGGATCCTTGTTATCGGTTAAAATAATAAAATACAATTGTTGTTATTCAAACAAATTGATTTATTCAACATTTGATGGTATGTACAGCTCCCGTGCATACATTAATAAATATGTAAACAAAGAAATCTGAGTCTGATCTAAAGAGGAAATACAGTATCAAATCCTCCTTTCTGGGACTCTCATAGAACATAGGAGGTGCCAGAGAGCAAAAGGAAATGATATATTCCCAGATCACTGTCATACTGTTCCTCACATAGAGTTATAGAGTCATAGAGATGTACAGCACGGAAACAGACCCTTCAGTCCAACTCATCCATGCCAACCAGATATTGAGTCCAATCTAGTCCTACCTGCCAGAACTTGGCCCATATCCTTCCAAACTCTTCCTATTCCTATACCCAACCAGATACCTTTTAAGTGTTGCAATTGTACTAGCCTCCACCACTTCCTCTGGCAGTTCATTCCAAACACGCACCAGCCGCTGCATATAAAGTTGCCCCTTAGGTCTACTTTATATCTTTCCTCTCCCACCCTAAACCCATGCCCTCTAGACACCACCACATTATCTGGACTCCCCCACACGAGGGAAAAGGCCTTGTCTATATATCCTATCCATGCCCCTCATGATTTTGTAAACCTCTATAAGGTCACCCCTCAGCCTCCGACACTCCAGGGGAAACAATCCCAGCCTGTTCAGCCTCTCCCTGTAGCTCAGATCCTCCAACCCTAACAACATCCTTGTAAATCTTTTCTGAACCCTTTCAAGTTTCACAACATCTTTCCAATAGGAAGGAGACCAGAATTGCACGCAATATTCCGACAGTGGCCTAACCAATGTCCTGTACAGCCGCAACATGGCCTCCCAACTCCTGGACCCTATACTCTGACCAATAAAGGAAAGCATACCAAATGCCTTCTTCACTATCCTATCTACCTGTGATTCCACTTTCAAGTAGCTATGAACCTGCACTCCATTGTCTCTTTGTTCAGTAACACTCCCTAGGACCTGACCATTGAGTGTATAAGTCCTGCTAAGGTTTACTTTCTCAAAATGTAGCAACTCACATTTATCTAACTTGAACTCCATCTGCCACTTATCAGCCATTGGCCCATCTGGTCAAGATCCCGTTGTAATCTGAAGTAAGCTTCTTCGCTGTCCACTCCACCTCCAATTTTGGTGTCATCTGAAAATTATGAACTATACCTCTTAGGCTCATATCCTAATCATTGAGATAAATGATGAAAAGTAGTGGACCCAGCACTGATCCTTGTGACACTCCACTGGGCACAGGCCTCCAGACTGAAAAATAACCCTCCCCCACCACCCTCTGTCTTCTACCTTTGACCCAGTTCTGTATCCAAATAGCTTGTTCTCCCTGCGTTCAGTGAGATCTAACCTTGCTAAACAATCTTCCATGGGGAACCTTGTCAATAGCCTTACTGAAGTCCATATAGATCACATTTATTGCTCTGCCCTCATCAATTTTCCTTGTTACTTCTTCCAAAAATTCAATCAAGTTTGTGAGACATGATTTCCCACACACAAAGCCAAGTTGACTTTCCCTTGTCAGTCCTTGCCTTTCAAAATACATGTACATCCTGTCCCTCAGGATTCCCTCCAACAACTTGCCCAACACTGATGTCAGGCTCACTGGTCTATAGTTCCCTGACCTGTCCTTACTACCTTTCTTGAACAGTGGCACCATGTTAGGCAACCTCTAGTCTTCTGGCACCTCACCTGTGAGTATCGATGACACAAATAATTCAGTAAGAGGCCCAGCAATCACTTCCCTAGCTTCCCACAGAGTTCTAGGGTACACCTAATCAGGTCCTGGGGATGTATCCACTTTTATGCATTTCAAGCCATCCAGCACTTCCTCCTCTGTAATATGGACATTTTTCAAGATGTCACCATCTGTTTCCCTATATTCTATAACTTACACGTCCTTTTCCACAGTAAATACAGATGCAAAGTACCAATTAGTTTCTCCCCCATCTGCTGCAACTCCACACAAAGGCCGCCTTGCTGATCTTTGAGGGGCCCTATTCTCTCCCTAGTTACCCTTTCGTCCTTACTGTATTTGTAAAAGCACTTAAGTTTCTTCTTAACCATATTTGCCAAAGTCATCTCATTTCCCCTTTTTTCCCTCATGATTTCTCTTTTAAGTATACTTCTACTGCCTTGATACTCTTCTCAGGATTCACTCGATCTATCCTGTCTATACCTGATATGTGCTTCCTTCTTTTCTTTAACGAAACTCTCAATTTCTTTAGTTATCCAGCATTACCATTCCTACCAGCCTTTCCTTTCACCCTGACAGGAATATACATTCTCTGGACTCTCGTTATCTCATTTCTGAAGGCTTCCCATTTTCCATCCATCCCTTTACCTGCAAACATCTGCCCCCTATCAGCTTTTGAAAGTTTTTGCCTAACACAGTCAAAATTGGCCTTTCTCCAATTTAGAATGTCAAATTTGAGATGCACTTTGAATGCTGCCTGAACTGCTGTGCTCTTCCAGCATTGCTAATCCGAAATTTGAGATGTGGTCTATCCTTTTCCATCACTATTTTAAAACTAACAGAATTATGGTCCCTGGCCCAAAGTACTCCCCGACTGACACCTCAGTCACCTGCCCTGCCTTATTTCCCAAGAGTAGGTCAAGTTTTGCACATTCTCTAGTAGGTACATCCACATACTGAATCAGAAAATTGTCTTGTACACACTTAAGAAATTCTTCTCCATCTAAATCTTTAACATGATGGCAGTGCCAGTCGATGTTTGGAAAGTTAAAATCCCCGACCATAACTACCCTATTATTCTCTCTCTCACTCTCTCTCCCTCACACACATGCACACATCTTCCCTCTGCCTCTCTCCCCCACCACCATGCCACCTCCCACCCCACTACACACAAACGCACACACATACAAGTCTATGGGATGAATTGCATTTGCAAATTTGTATTTACAGATATTTTAGATTATGTTCAAAAAACACCCAATCTATAGACAGTGAGTAAATGTGATATTTTATAAATCCCTTCTTTCAAAATGAATCCTGTCTGACTCCATGCTGGAAACAGACTCTAACCTCATTCCTGCAATGCATTGTCTGAGCTGACGTGGCACTTTTTTATTTACGGATAAAATCTGAAGATATATCGGGACGGTGACTTGACAGAAATTCTGGGATTTACATATTAATCAATGGAAACCTGCAGCCTCATTCTAAGTGAATGAAGACTTAACAGCAATCAAGGTTTCTCTAATACATTGCATCTATTGTGTGATACTTTGATCTTTTATTTATCAATTCAGTGCACGATGTGTCCTGTCCCAATGACTACCTGACAATGGAGTAGTGCTCTGAAAGCTTGTATTTTCAAATGAACCTGTTGGACTCTAACCTGGTGTTGTGTGATTTTCAGCTTTGTCCACGCCAGGCCAACAGCAGCCCATCCACATCCTGAATCTTCTTGCCAGTGGCTCATATCCAGCAGACAGTGAGTGCTGAGCCTGAGTCTGAATGCCAGTTGTTCACCTCTCCAAGGAGACAGCTAAATGTACGGCTCGGGATTGAGAGTGATGGGTGATGCCTCCATCCCCATTGATCCAGTTTAAGGACTGTCTCTGACATACCGACCTGCTGTGATTGTGCTTGTCTCTGCATTTTCACAACTTCAATAAAATTACACCTGACAGTCCTGAATGTTGAAGCCATTGTCTCTATCACAGCACATTCACCTTTCCTTCGCCACTGACTCCATCCATCTCCCTGCTTAACAGAGTCCTTATGTGTGCAGCACGGTGGCACAGTGGTTAGCACTGCTGCCTCATAGCGCCTGAGACCCGGGTTCGATTCCCGACTCAGGCGACTGACAGTGTGGAGTTTGCAAGTTCTACCCGTGTCTGTGTGGGTTTCCTCTGGGTGCTCCGGTTTCCTCCCACAGTTCAAAAATGTGCGGGTCAGGTGAATTGGCCATGCTAAATTGCCCGTAGTGTTAGGTTAGGGGTATGGGTGGGTTGCGCTTGGGCGGGTCGGTGTGGACTTGTTGGGCCGAAGGGCCTGTTTCCACGCTGTAAGTAATCTAATCATCCATGATGTTATTAGTTTCACGTCCAACCATTCCAACATCATTCAATCTGGCCTTGAATCTTCCAATTTACACTCTTCCATCTCTCTGCTCCAGCTTTGCATCTTTGAAGGTGCTATGTGAATGCAACTTGCCATATTCGCAAACACACTGACAAGGCAAGGCTTTCAAATGAATGCGCTTCTCAGCTCACTGTAGTTAGAAAGCTGCAAATCCACCGATCATTCTGAAATAATGTGAAGTTTTATCCCAAACATTACAATCCAAATTAAGTTCAATGGAATTGAATAATTTTAAAACTTTATGAAATTAAAATTTAAATCTGGTAAAATAGATTTCTTCCCATGCTGCGTGTGAATGTCTCATTGTAAATGAACACACATTCAGTTTGGGCCCATTCCATTAAACTCTCAAACAGGTTCCTAGTCAATGAGGAATGGAACTGAGAATTATAGAGTCCCTACAGTGCAGAAGGAGGCCATTTGGCCCATCTGGTCTGCATCGTGCATTTGAAGAACATCCCACCAGACCCAGAACCCCACGCTTTCCCACAGCCACACATTGCCCAAGGCTAACCCACTGAGACTATACATCCCTGGACACTCTGGGCAATTCAGCATGACCATTCCACCTAATCTGCACATTGGTAGACAGTGGGAAAAAAAACTGTAGCACTTGGAGAAAACCCACACAGACTCAGGGAGAACATACAAACTGTACGCAGACAATCACCCAAGGTTTGAATTGAACCCAGAGCATGGGGACTGTGAGGCAGCAGTGCTAACACTGAGACACTGTGCTGTCCATTTCTGAGAAGTTGAGATGTAAAACGCAAGTTTCCACACTTGTTGCATGTTTTGATGTTCATTGTGTTTTCACACTATCAGAAAAAAGTGTGAATATTATCAAGGGGGATATGTGATAGACAGCCATGGATGTACAATGAGAGGAAGTGTTAGTTACATTGGTCTGCAAATTGGAGAGAGAGCTGCCCTGGTACAGCACTTACTGGAGGCTAATGTTGTGGATCCTGGTCCATTTGAAGGACATTGTTGGATGTGGATGGAACAAACAGTGGACAGATGTATCGGGGTCCGGCCTGAGTGGGATGTAGGTTATGAATCACAAAGAGGACAGCTGAAAGGGGAGGGAAGCTTTATCGATTAATCTACAGGGGAGATTCCAAAGGACCAGAAGAAGAGTTATCAATTAAACTGTGCTGTAAACTGTTCCTAAAGTTCCTGCAGCACTGAGCATTTTATATTGTCCGGGAACTGTGTGACAAATAGCTCAGGAGTTCAGCAATATGTCACTAACTGCGACAGCAGGGACATTATACAACTCTTGCAAAGGCTTTCAAAAAGCTGAGCAGACACTTGGGATTGGCCTCCTCAGTCACTGGTAAAACCCCAGAGCCTGTGGGGAAAGCCCATTGTGAAACCACAACCCATACCTGCAGACACTGTAACACCCTCCTGGCACCCATTGTCTACAGCTCAGTAAAGAGGGAGAACTGTGTCACCTGGAGCAATATGTCTGCAGCCATGTTTGTACAGCCACTGGAAAGGCAGGGTGGGGACAGTTTTCTCAGAGCCCACGTCAGTGTTAATCAACAGGATATTGTGGGTGGCACACTCTGGGTCATTCAAGGCTGTACTGAGAGTTTTCAGACCCAGCCCTTTGATCACAATCTCTGGGAAGGAAACCTCCTGGGACAGGCTCATGTCCATGTTGTGGGTAGACCACTGCACCATTCCTGAGCAAATGGGACATCCATCCGAATGGGGGAGGGGCTTTGTGGCAGCTCCAGGTCCTGCAAATGTTTGTCTCAGAAGAACGGTCTTTTAAAAACTGCTGAGTGACCATCTACCAGGATATGGCTTTGACACTGAGTAAGTCATTTTACAGGATCCCTGACAATTAGATCAGATATTCTTCACTTTGTTAATCACTGTTGCACTCACTGTTTCATCACAGAATCTAATTTTTCAGTCTGATCCTATTTTTCCCACAGATTCTACAGTGTCCATGTCATTCAGGGGCTGGGGGATTTCTGCTCTCTGTTTCTGACACTCAGACACTGATGACCTGACAGCAGAGGGGTTTCATCCCCATTGGAGTATCAACCCTCAAATGTTTCCAAGTGTTCTTCAGGAGTTTACACAACGTATAGTTTCTGTTTCCCAGACAGAGCATTGCGATGGTCCACATTGGTTCAGTCTCTGGGTAATGACTCCAGTGACTCTCCTTCCATATTAAGGGTTAAGGTGGGGGCACTGCCTGCAGCATTCTGGCTGGGGGTGAGCAGGGTTGGTGAAGGGTGTCAGTCCCTTTGATCCTCTCAAAGGTGAAACCCAGCATGGTTCACCAGACTCACTCATCATCAACCACGTCCTGGTGAATACAAAGCCCCATGTCCGTCGGTTCACCAGACGGACCCTCACCTTGGAACAGGTCCAACCATTTACAGTCTGTGAAAGACTGTTTGAACTGTCATGTCTGTTCCATTTTAGGAACCACAGCAGTTAATTTGTGACAGCAAGCTTCTGCAAGGAACAATCTGATAGTGATAAAATTGTCTTTATTTGTGACCTTAGTTGGTGAGAATTATGGACGAGAAGATGAGGCAACTCCACGACTGTCCTTTGAAATAATGCAATGTAGTTAGTTGCTGCAAAATGAGAGTTTTATAAATAAAAATGGACTGGAAGGACTGGGGCCTTTTTCACTGGAGTGGAGGAGGCTGAGTGGTGACCTTTTTGAGGTTTATAAGATCATGAACGGCACGGGTGAGGTCTTTTCTCTCGGGTGTCTGTTCAAAACCTGGGTGCATGTTTTTAAGGTGAGAGGAGAAATATTTAAAAGAACATGAGAGGGAATTTTTTAGCAGAAATTAGGTAAATATTTTACACAGAGAGTAGTTCGTGTGTGAAATAAATTATTGTAATTTTTCTCATGTCTTTAGTGTTGAATACAGACTGAAAACTGGAGTGGTCATAAGCCCTCAAAAAAAACCTCTTGAGTTTGCTTTTATTTCTTTTATTTTTGAAGTGCATTTCATTAAATATTGTTTTGTGAGGAACTGGAGCACACTCCCAGTTACTCAATCACAATTCACTTCTCCCTGAATTTTCTCTCCGTTGTTGAGTTTCTGTTTCTGCTTGAAGTCGGCCCCAGGGCTTGTTTACTTGGATCTTGTGGAAATGGAACAGAGGGTGTCCTTCTCCTGTACATCTGGGAGTTCAGATCCTGACACAATAATTATTCAGCACTAATGCCAGGAGGAATATTCTGCAAGCAGACAAAATATTCAAAACAATTCTACTCTCAGCTGCATGTTTATTTTTTGCAAAATAAATCTTTATTTGCAAAAACGTGTTTGATGAAATTTTATAACATGGGAGAATATGTCAGATGTCATTCAACTGAGATTTCAGTATAAATACTGAGCTTGGATCAACATTATCCTCAACACTTGATGTTTGAACTTTCTTGATTTCAGAACATTCTATTCTTTCATTGGAAATTAATTCAGTTTTTCTGTTAAACACGACTAATCAAAATAAATGTCTTCACAGTGAACTTTCTGGCCGACTGTAGTTTCACAAATTGGCTTCGTATATCCTGTTCCTCATTTAACTTCTTGCAAACGTTGTATTACACACTTTTTTCAATGTGAGAAACAAGAGCTGTGGGACTGATATCAAGAACTGAACTGATCTTTGAGAATAAAACGATGTGGACTTTGATTCTCCTCATTTGTTCCATTCCCAGTGTGTGACCATTTGAGTTGTTTATTCAGATAATCAATGTTTGTTGAAGTCCACTGTGTGGTTTATACAGAAGAAATGTTTAAATATTTGAAGGTACATATTCAGATAAAGTGAGAGCTTGTGACACAATGGTTACATTGTTCTTGCTGTGATAAATGCTGAGAGTTTGATTCTCACTCCAGCACATTTTGCAAAACATGTGTGTTCTCACAAAGTCGAACAGGTTCATTACCAACCTGTAAATCCATCGAACATGCCCAGTGCAGGGAGCAGGACTGGGTGAGGTTCCAGGTCAGCCTTACACAATGCAGAGTGACACCCCTCACATTACAGCGACTGGCTTCAGGCGAGTGACAAGCTGCAGAAAACAGACACAGCATGGACTTTGTCTACACCATGTGTCTCTAAATATGGAAGTCTTGGAAGTTTAAAGGAACAAATATAAAAATACCTAAACAACATCACAAATATATCTTCTACTGAACATATTGCAATCCCATGTGACAGAGTTCCCAAATGCTTGAGAGCAGCTTTATTAATTCTGAATTAAATAAAAATGGACCAAATATTATTTCTTTTGAGTGAAAAACGCAGCACAATTATTTTAATTTTTCCAATGATGTTAATGTTGAATATACACTGAAAACTGGAGTTGGAAGAAGCCCTCAAGGGAAACATCTTGAGTTGATTAAATATTGTTTTGTGAGGCTCAGTTGCAAAAGTAGATGGTTGGTTTATATTTCTCTTCACAGAAAAAGCCTTTTATCTTTCAGTCATGAACGTGAATCAAATCGCTGACTCTCTTTCAATCCCACTGCTTTACACATTACAATGTAACACTAAAACTATTGCTCATCATTGCAAACTCTCCATTTATGAGCAAGGAATTGTCAAACACTCAAGATTAAAATTCCCAGTGTGGCATTACTCTGAACTACAACTCGGTGAATTCTGTTACATGAAAACTTCCTGAAACATTTTGTGGCTCTCGCCCACCAAATTCATGTAGAATACTTCACGGGCAGAAACCTGAAGCATGAATCTCTCTGTTTTCACAACTCTCTTTCATTCAAGGCTTCCTTTTTCCAATGAGGTCTCTTTCTCCTGACTTTCATCAGCTTTACATATTCATGACCTGAATGCCTTTCTCTTCTCCTCTCCACCTTAGATTTCAATTCCATTCTGTCATTTTACTCAAGAATTGTTCTCCACAAAAAGGGTGGTTCTCCCAACAAGATTGTTGGTCTGGTATTTATTGAAGTAAAGTCTCCCCAGTCATCAACAGGCTGTTCCTCTTCCACACCAGGAAACAACATTGCAGCAATTTAAGCACTGTCTCATGAAACATCTCTCTGGTACAGTCAGTAAATTATTTATGTTATTTTACACTCCTTACACTGACAACAATGTGTGATTACAAACCATCCTGCCTTTACTGCCCTCAAGGTCCTACACATTGATCGCTCTCTCCCATTGTGAACCATCCCTTGCTGAACTACAATTCTCTTCCTCTCCCACTTGAGGACTGTCATCATCTTGCCTGGGTCACCTGTTGTATCTACATGTTGAGCCCTGAAAATGCAGCCCCTGAGTCCACCATGAGTCTACACACACCACTCTCCTCCCTGGATTAAACCGTCATTCTCCGGTAAGAGTAAGGATCCTACAGCACCTGTGCCCTCCTTCACACTGATCCCCAGCCGACTCCAATCCAAGTCTGTCACTCAGGCTGCTCTCCGGGGTGGGGTTGGGGATGGGGGGGGCATGGTCAACACTTCGATGATGTCACACACATTGGAGTTAGAGCCCACAGCGGGCAGCACAAGCCCAATTTCAAGATTGTTGCAAAGCTCAACAGGTGGGGTAAGAAAATGTCCCGACTGTTTCAATCATTCATAGAGTCATAGGGAGGTACAGTATGGAAACATACCCTTCGGTCCAACCCGTCGATGCTGACCAGACATACCAACCCAATCTAGTCCGAACTGCCAGCACCCAGCCCATATCCCTCCAAACTCTTCCTATTCACATACCGATCCAAGTGCCTCTTAAATGTTCAACTGTACCAGGCACCACTGCATCCTCTGGCAGCTCATTCCATACACGTACTGCCCTCTGCATGAAAACGTTGCCCCTTAGGTCGCTTTTATATCTTTCCCCTCTCACCCTAAAACTATGCCCTCTAGTTCTGGACTCCCGACCCCAGGGAAAAGACTTTGCCTATTTACCCTATCCATGCCCCTCATAATTTTGTAAACCTCTATAAGGTCACCCGTCAGCCTCCGACACTCCAGGGAAAACAGCCAAAGCCTGTTCAGCTTCTCCCTGTAGCTCAGGTCCTCCAACCCTGGCAACATCCTTGTAAATCTTTTCTGAACCCTTTCAAGTTTCACAACATCTTTCCGATCGGAAGATGACCAGAACTGCACGTAATATTCCAACAGTGGCCTAACCAATGTCCTGTACAGCCGCAACATGACCTCTCAACTCCTGTACTCAGTACTCTGACCAATAAAGGAAAACATACCAAATGCCTTCTTCACTATCCTATCTACCTGGACTCCACTTTCAAGGAGCTATGAACCTGCACTCCAAGGTCTCTTTGTTCAGCAACACTCCCCAGCACCTTATCATTAAGTGTATTAGTCCTGCTAAGATTTGCTTTCCCAAAATGCAGAACCTCGCATTTATCTGAATTAAACTCCATCTGCCACTTCTCAGCTCATTGGCCCATCTGGTCAAGATCCTGTTGTAATCGAGGAAACCCTCTTCGCTGTCCATTACACCTCCAATTTTGGTGTCATCTGCAAACTTACTAACTGTACGTCTTATGCTCATAACCAAATCATTTATGTAAATGACAAAAAGTAAAGGGTCCAGAACTGATCCTGGTCATAGACCCCAGTCTGAAAAACAAACCTCCACCACCACCCTCTGTCTTCTACCTTTGAGCCAGTTCTGTATCCAAATGGCTAGTTCTCCCTTTATTCAATGAGATCTAACCTTGCTAATCAGTCTCCCATAGAGAACCTTGTCGAACGCCTTAATGAAGTCGATATAGATCACATCTACTGCTCTGCCCTCATCAATCTTCTTTGTTATTTCTTCAAAAAACTCAATCAAGTATGTGAGACATGATCTCCCACGCACAAAGCAATGTTGACTATCCTGAATCAGTCCTGGCCTTTTCAAATACACATACATCCTGTCCGTCAGGATTCCCTCCAACAACTTGCCCATCACCGAAGTCAAGCTCACTGGTCTATAGCTCCCTGGCTTGTCCTTACCACCCTTCTTCAACAGTGGCACCACGTTTGCCAATCTCCATTCTTCCGGCACCTCAGCTGTGAATATCGATGATACAAATATCTCAGCAAGAGGCCCAGCAATCACTTCTCTAGCTTCCTGCAGAGTTCTCGGGGACACCTGATCAAGTCCTGGGGATTTATCCACCTTTAAACTTTTCAAGGCATCCAGCACTTCCTCCTCTGTAATCCGGACATTTTACAAGATATCACCATCTGTTTCCCGACAGTCTATATCTTCCATATCTTTTTCCACAGTAAATACTGATGCAAAATATTCATTTAGTATCTCCCCCATTATCTGCAGCTACACACAAAGGCCGCCTTGCTGATCTTTGTGGGGCCCTATTCCCTCCATAGTTATTCTTTTGTCCTTAATATATTTGTAAAACCCCTTTGGATTCTCCTTAATTCTATTTGCCAAAGCTATCTCATGTCCCCGTTTTGCCCTCCTGATTTCCCTCTTTAGTATACTCCTACTTTCTTTTTACTCTTCTAAGGATTCACTCGATCTATCCTGTCTACACCTGATATATGCTTCCTTCTTTTTCTTAACCAAACCCTCAATTTCTTTAGTCATCCAGAATTCCCTTTCACCCTGACAGGAATATACTTTCTCTGGATTCTTGTTATTGCTTTTCTGAAAGCTTACCATTTTCCAGCTGTCCCTTTACCTGCGAACATCTGCCTCTAATCAGCTTTTGAAAGTTCTTGCCAAAAACCGTCAAAATTGGCCTTTCTCCAATTTAGAACTTCAACTTTTGGATGTGGTCCATCCTTTTCCTTCACAATTTTTAAACGAAGAGAATTATGGTCACTGGCCCCAAAGTGCTCCCCCACTGACACCTCAGTCACCTTCCTTGCCTTATTTCCCAAAAGGAGGTCAAGTTTTGCACCTTCTCTAATAGGTACATCCACATACTGAATCAGAAAATTGACTTGTACACACTTAAGAAATTTCTCTCCATCTATAAACCTTAACACTATGGCAGTGCCTTTCAATGTTTGGAAAGTTAAAATCCCCTACCATAACTACCCTATTATTCTTACAGATAGCTGAGATCTCCTGACAAGTTTGTTTCTCAATTTCCCTCTGACTACTGGGGGGTCTATAATACAATCCCAATAAGATGATTATCCCTTTCTTATTTCTCAGTTCCACCCAAATAACCTCCCTGGATGTATTTCCGGGAATATCCTCCCTTAGCACAGCTGTAATCCTATCCCGAATCAAAAATGCCACTCCCCCTCCTCTCTTGCCTACCTTTCTATCCTTCTTGTCTCATTTGTATCCTGGAACATTCAGCTGCCAGTCCTGCCCATCCCTGAGCCATGTTTCCATAATTGCTATGATATCCGAGTCCCATGTTCCTAACCATGCACTGAGTTCATCTGCCTTCCCTGTTAGGCTCCTTGCATTGAAATAAATGCAGTTTCATTTATTAGTCGTACCTTGTCCCTGCCTGCCCTGACTGTTTGACTCACTTCTGTTCTCAGCTGTACCCGTCTCAGATCGATCTCTTCCACCCCGCCCACGCCCCCACCTTGCAAGTTCAAATACTTTCAAGCAGTTCTAGCAAATTTCCCTGCCAGTATATCCGTCCCCTTCCAATTTAGGTACAATCCGTCCTTCTTGTACAGCTCACTTCTCCCCCAAAAGAGATTCCAATGATCCAAAAATGTGAATCCTTCCCCCATACACCAGCTCCTCAGCCATGCATTCATCTGCTCTATCCTCCTATTCCAGCCCTCACTAGTTTGTAACACTGGGAGTAATCCACTTATTAATACCCTTGAGGACCTCCTTTTTAAGTTTCTGCCTAACTGTCTGTAATCTCCCTTCAGAATCTCAACCTTTTCCCTTCCACAGTGGTTGGTTCCAATGTGGACAATGACCTCCTGCTGGCCACTCTCCCCCATGAGAACATTCTGCACCCTCTCTGAGACATCCTTGATCCTGACATCAGGGAAACAACACATCATTCTGATTTTTCTCTGTTGGCCACAGAAATGTCTGTCTGTACCTCTGACTACAGAATCTTTGAACACAATTGACCTATTGGAAGCCAACAAACCCATCGTTGCATTAGACCCAGTCTCAATACCAGAAACATGATTGTTTGTGCTACATTCCCCTGAGAATCCATCATCCCCTACATTTTTCAAAACAGCATACCTGTTTGAAATGGGTATATTCACAAAAGACTCCTGCTCTAGCTGCCTACCTCGCCAACCCTTCCTGGAGTTAACTCATCTATGTGACTGTATCTGAGACTTTCCCCCCTTTCTATAACTGCCATCCATCACATACTGTTGCTGTTGCAAATTCCTCATCGCTTCTATTTGTCTCTCCAACTGACCCACTCGATCTGATAAGATTCGCATCCAACAGCATTTATGGCAGATATAATCCGCAGTAACCCTTAAACTCTCTTTAAACTCCCACATCTGACAAGAAGTACATATCACTGCAAAGGCCATTTTTGCTCCTTCACAATCTACAGACCCAGAAAATAACACCATCTTATTCCTTGACAAACACTGCCCCAGGTTAAATAATTAGCTATGGCTTATATTTTAAGTTTAATCAAGAGACTTATCTCCAAAAACATCTAATCAAGAAAGAATCCACTGTACCCACTACTGCAGCCTTTCACTTGGACAGGCTTAAAACAACAATTACCTTCTCTGATTGTGTGCTGTGAACTTCATCCAACAGTTCCTCCAAGATTAGTTGTGAATTTCACTGTTTGTTAATTTTCCCAGATGCACTGCGATGTCCAGCGATACACGAATTCAAACAGCAAAGGCAGTAACTGTGCAGGTTTTCTCTCTCTCTCTCTCCTGCACTGTCCTCACCATGTGCTTCCTTTGTCTGCTCTTCTCCCTTTTAAACTGCTGTTGTTTAGACTTTTTTTTCCAAAGTTCCAAAACAATGTAACAGCAGATAAACAATAATTGCTGCTTCTGGAATTCGAGGAAATCACCTCCAACACCAAAAATATCTCAAAAAAAGGAGCAGCTCTTACAGCCAGAAATGTTTCCCCTCCTGGGAATTTGGAACATCCTGAGGCTGTGACAAAGGATTGCCTTCATCATGAACTCGATGGAATGTAGCTGATTAAAATGTTAATGTTTATATGAAGCAATTCAATCCAGTCAAATTTATCAATTCGTTTCTCCTCAGTTTCAGGTGTTTTATGGGCAGAGAAAGATGTAACGGGAATTTTGGGAAGAGCGATCACAATATCTTGTCCCTACGAAGCACGGAGGTACCAGTCACATATAAAATATTGGTGTCACGGACGGACTCCTCTGTGTAAGGTGATAGCAAAAACAAATTGGCCAAATGGGAGAATATCAATCACTGATAACAAAACACAAGGAATATTTCTTGTCACAATCAAGAATCTTCAATGGGGAGATGCCGGACGATACAGCTGTGGGATTGACATTCCTGTTATTGGCTTTGACCTCCTGTTTAATGTAAAGCTGCACATCTCTGAAGGTAAATGTCTCATTGATCTTTTAAAAAAATACTCTCTGCTGATATATCTTATCAATGTTTTATCCAGGAAGAAAAGTGACAAAGAGTTGGGGGATATTTTATTTTTTGATTTCTCAAAAATTGTTTCTTTCCCACAGAAGCCGTCTCTGTTCCTGGACTTCGATTTTTATCCCAACCAAATGTCTCATGGTCTGGAGTTTCAGTGACCTGTGAGTCTGCCCAGGGATCCCTCCCCATTCACTACACATGGTCTGAGAAGATGCCATCACAAGATTCAATGATCTCTGACACCAATAAACTGGATCTACAGTGTCAATCCTTCACACAGCAACATCATCAATATTACTGCACAGCCTCAAATACTCAGGGAACAAAACCCAGTGAAATTGTTCATGTGTCAGTCAACAATGTAAGAGAGAAGAACTGCAGTTATAGGATACAGATCAACAGCATCGGTAAGTGTGATGTAAACAATGTTTGTTTATTATCTGTCTCTGGGAAATGTAATTGATAAAATGCACTTCATTTGTTTCTTCGTCATTTCTGAACAAATCCAATGGTTTGCACTGCAGTTAGAAAATGTGGAGGTCCAAAAAATACTAAGCACATCATGCAGAAACATTGGAACAACTTCAATAATCCCCGCAAAATTAAAACAGCATTTGATTGATGGAGAATTTGCATTTTTCTAACAAATGGAATTTTAAATTCCGTCCATAACTGTTGTGTCCAGATTTAGGGCCGATATTGGGGAGAGAGTGGCGATCAGTTGTACAATGAAATACCTGTAAATATTGCCTGCAGCCATTTCCTGATCTGATCTGTTTGAGCTGTCAGAGAAGAAGCAAGTCAGCATCAAGTCGAAGTGACACACGGGAACTGTATTTGGAACTATCAGCAGCAGCTCATGTGGCTGCACTCTCACTTTTGATGCCAGCATGTTGGGGGTTCCAGTTCCCCTTCAGGGTTAAAATCCAGCTGGATCCCACTGCCCAGCAGAGAGAAGTAATGCGGTGCTGTGGCAGGTGAGACAATGTCGATGAGGTGATAAACTGAGAACCTGTTCCCCCTTTAGGAATGGCACCATTTGTAAACTATTTACAGAATAGAGGTTCTCCTAGTGTCTGAGCAAGCATTCATGAGTCATAGAGTCATAGAGATGTATAGCATGGAAACAAACCCTTTGATTCAACTCGTCCATGCTGACCAGATATCCCAACCCAATCTATTCCCACCTGCCAGCACCAGGCCCATATCCCTCCAAACCCTTCCTGTTCATATACCCATCCAGATGCCTTTTAAATGTTGCAATTGTATCAGCCTCCACCACTTCCTCTGGCAGCACATTTATTCCATGCACCACCCTCTGTGTGCATAAGTTACCTCTTAGGTCTCTTTTAGATCTTTCCCCTCTCACACTAAACCTATGCTCGCTAGTTCTGGACTCCCCACCCAGGAAAAAGTCTTTATCTGTTTATCCTATCCATACATTTATCCATAATGTTGTAAACCTCTATAAGGTCACACCTCCAGGGAAAATAATCCCAGCCTGTTCATCCTCTCTCTATAGTTCAAATCATCCAACCCTGACAACATCCTTGTAAATCTTTTCTGAACCCTTTCAAGTTTCACAACATCTTTCTGATAGAAAGACAACCAAAATTGCAGACAATATTCCAGCAGAAGCCGAACCAATACCCTGTACAGTTGCATCATGACCTCCCAACACCTGTACTCAATACTCTGACCAAGAAAAGGAAACATATCAAATGCCTTCTTCTCTATCCAATCTGCCTGCGACTCCACTTTCAAGGAGCTATGAATTTGCACTCCAAGGTCTCTTTGTTCAGCAACACTCTCGAGGACCTCACCAGTCCTACGAAGATTTGCTTTCCAAAAATGCAGCACCTCGCATTTATCTGAATTAAACTCCATCTGCCACTTCTCAGCCCATTGGCCCATCTAATCAAGATCCTGTTGTAATCTGAGATAACTTTCTTCTCTGTATCTAAATGGCTAGTTCTCCCTGTATTCCATGAGATCTAACCTTGCTAATCGATCTCCCATTGGGAAACGTGTCAAACACTTTACTGAAGTCCATATAGATGACATCTACCATTCTGCCTTTATCAATCCTCTTTGTTACTTTTTTCAAAAACCTCAATCAAGTTTGTGAGACATGATTTCCCACGCACAGAGACATGTTGATTATCCCTCATCAGTCCATGCCTTTCCAAATAGTTGCATATCCTCTCCCTCAGGATTCCCTCCAACAACTTGCCCACCACTGACATCAGGCTCATGGTTATAGATCGCTGGCTTGTCCTTACTAATCTTCTTAAACAGTAGCACCATGTGAGCAACCTCCAGTCTCCTGGCACCTCACCTGTGACTATGTATGATCCAAAAATCTCAGCACGAGGCCCAGCAATCACTTCTCTAGCTTCCCACAGAGTTCTAGGGTACACCTGATCAAGTCCTGGAGATTTATTCATGTTTATGCATTTCAAGACATCCTGCACTTCCTCCTCTGTAATATGGACATTTTGCAAGGTGTCCGCACTTAACAAATTCCTCTCCATCTAAACCGTTAACATTATGGCAGTCCCAGTTTATGTTTGGAAAGTTAAAGTCCCCTACCATAACCACCCTCTTATTCTTACAGAAAGCTGAGATCTCCTGACAAGTTTGTTTCTCAATTTCCCTCTGACTGTTCGAGGGTCAATAATACAATCCAAATAAGGTTATCATCCTTTACTTATTTCTCAGTTTCCCCCAGATAACTTCCCTGGATGTATTTCCAGGAATATCCTCCCTCAGCACAGCTGTAAGGCTATCCCTTATCAAAAACGCCACTGTCCCTCCTCTCTTGCCTCCCTTTCTATCCTTTCTGTAGCATTTGTATACTGCAACATTAAGCTGCCATTTCTGCCCATCCCTGAGCCATGTCCCTGTATTTGCTGTGATATCCCAGTCCCATGTTCCCAACCATGCCCTGAGTTCATCTGCCTTCCCTGTTAGGCTCCTTGCATTGAAATAAATGCAGTTTAATTTAACAGTCCCACCTTGTTCTATGCTTTGTCCCTGTCTGCCCTGACTGTTTGACTCACTTCTGTTCTCAACTGTACCAGTCTCAGATTGATCTCTTTCCTCACTATCTCCCTCAGTCCCCACCCCACCACCCCCAACACCCTCCACCAACTCCCCCACCCCCCACCAACACCTTACTAGTTTAAATCCTCCAGACCCGCTCTAGCAAATTTCCCTGCCAGTATATTAGTCCCCTTCCAATTCAGGAGCAATCCGTCCCCCTTGTCCAGGTCATTTCTACCCCAGAAGAGATTCCAATGATCCAAATGTGTGAATCCTTCTCCCATATACCAGCTCCTAAGCCATGCATTCATCTGCTCTATCCTCCTATTCTTGCCCTCACTAGCTCGTAGCACTGGGGGTAATCCAGATATTACTACTCTCGAGGATCTCCTTTTTAAATTCCTGCAAAACTCTCTGTAATCTCCCTTCTGAATCTTAACCGTTTCCCTTCCTATGTTATTCTTTCCGACATGGACAATGATCTCATGCTGATCCCTCTCCCCTGTGAGAACATTCTGCACCCCCTCTGAGATATCCTTGATCCTGGCGCCAGGGAAGCAACACATCATTCTGCTTTCTCGCTGATGGCCACAGAAACATCTGTCTGTACCTCGGACTAGAGAGGGCCCTAACACAAGTGATCTCTTGGAACTCGACATACCCCTCATTGCATCAGAGCCAATCTCAATACCAGAAACTTGGCTGTTCTTGCTACGTTCACCTGAGAATCCATCACCCCCTGCATTTTCCAAAACAGCATACCTGTTTGAAATGGGGATAGTCACAGAAAACCCTGCATTACCTGCCTACCTCTCCTACCTTTCCTGGCCATAACCCATCTATGTGACTGTATCTGCAACTTTTCCCCCTTCCTATAACTGCCATCCATCACACCTCCTTGCTCTTGTAAATTCTTCATTGCCCTTAACTGTCTCTCCAACCGATAGATTCGATATGAAAGGATTTGCAACCAAAAAAGCATTTATTGCAGATATAATTCTCAGTAACATGTAAACTCTCTCAGAATGATCACATCTAACAGGAAGGGCATATCGCTCTTCACAAGGCCATTTTTGCTTCTTCCAATTTGCAGACCCAGAAAGTAGGACTGTCTTATTCCTCTCCTGCTCCAGGCTAACTTAATGCTTATATTTTTAAGTTTAATCAAGAGACATATTTCAATAAAACATATAATCAAGAAAGAATCCACTCTACTCACTACTGCAGACTTTCTGTAAGGCCACACTTAGAAATATTCACTTATCTGTTTCTGAGCTGTGACCTCTCCGAAACAGGTTCCTCCAAGATGAGTTGTCAATTTCACTGTCTGTTAATTTTCTCAGACGCACTACGATGTCCAGTAATACATCAATTCAAACAACAAAGGCAGTAACTGTGCAGGTTCACTGCTGTGTCAGTTAGCAGTGTGGGTTTCCTTTTCTGTCTCCCTGTCCTGCACTGACCTAACCATGTGTTGCCTTTGTCTGTTCCTCCCCCTTTTAAAAGTGCTGCTAATTTGACATTTTTTGCCCAAAGTTCCAAAACAATGCAGCAGCACTTAAACAGTATTTGCTGCTCCTGGAATTCAAGGAGATCACCTTCAACACCTGAAATACCTCAAAAAAGGAGCAGCCTGTTACGGCCAGAAATTTTTCCCATCCTCCATCTTGGATTACCCAGAATACTCTTTTTGCTGCCTTCCAACTGTTTTCTTTCTTCAAATGAGTACTTCACAGATTGGGAAGTATTTTGGGATCTCCTCAGATTCTCGAAAGCACCAAAACCCTTCTGATTTATCAACGTCCTTTAGGCAATGATATCTGCCACCATTTCCAAGTCTGCTCCACATCAGACTCCAGTAATGTACTTTGTCCTAAACTGCCTGCTTCAAATGGCTTAGAAAACCACTCAGTCAGGGGCAATTGGAATGGACAACAAAAGCTGTCCATTAAAGACTAAAAAATAAAGAGTTCATAGTTTATTTGTTGCAGAAATGATTCACATTAAAAAAAACCCAACCCGTGTTGACTGTGTATTCCCTGGAGATGGGGAACCTCATCTGTCTGTCTCATGGATTCTCACACTTCAGGAGATGGAAAACCACTGGCGGGTTGTGTCGGTGTGAGGATGAGGTTTCACATTATTCCTGCAGGCTCAGAAAACAGACCTCAAGAGGATGGAAGTGACCACTGTCTATGTCGGCAAGGGACAGCTCCATGTGAAACCCGTGGTTCTAAACAATTGGGATATCTGGGTTGTCGTTAGCAGCCCAAACCCTTTTACAAACCCCAATGTAACACACCAACTCTCAGATTCAGGGAAAAATAACCGGGATCGTCATGTGGGGAACTACAGGAGATGGGAGAGATACTGAACAAATATTTCAAAGGAGTTTCTACAATGGAAAATGACATAGAGGAGAGGAAGCTCCAGGAAATAAATATTGATTTCATAAAACACACTCCATATTATACAAGAAGAAGTTTTGGAGGTCGTAAAAAACTTAAAAGTGGATAAATCACTGGGACCTGATCAAGTGTATCCGAGGATGATGTGGGAAGTTGGAGAAGGACATTGGGGCATCTCAAGCAGAGATATTTGCAACATCCACAGCCATGGGCGAGGTGCTGAAGGACTGGAGGGTGGTTAATGTTGTGCCTTTATAAGAAAGACTGTGAAGAGAAGCTTGGGAACTCGAGAGCTGTGATTCGGATATCTGTGATGGGTTGGTTGTTGCAGTGGATTCTGAGAGATAGGATTTACATGCATTTGGAGAGTCAAGAGCTGATTTGGGATAGAGTGAGGGAAATCGTGCTGTCCAAACCTGACTGAGATTTTTCATGAAGTAACCAAAACAATTGATGACAACACAGCAGTATACATTGTCTACACAGACATTAATGACAGGGGTCCGCAGGGTAGACTAATCAGTAAAGTTAGATCACATGGGATTCAGGGTAAGCTTGCCAATCAGATACAAATTTGGTTTGGGACAGGAGACAGAGGGTGGTCATGAAGGATGATTTTTGGACTAATGGATTGTGGTTGTATAAGATGTTGCTGAGGCCACTCTTGGAGCACAGTGTACAATTCTGATCACTGCAACAGGAAGGTTGAGGAGAGGGTTCGATCTTCTCCTGAACATATTATAAGCCCTTGTGACAGAGTTCCCAAATACTGAAGAGCAACATTATTAATTATGAATGAAAAAAAAGACCAAATAATGTTTCTTTTAAGTGAACATACCAGTATAATAATTTTAATTTTTCCAAAGTCTTTAATGTAGAACACACTCTGGAAACAGGAGTGGTAATAACTCCTCAAACAAAACATCTTGCGTTTGCTTTTATTACTTTTCTGTTTTGGAGTGCTGTTCATTAAACATTGTTTTGTGAGATTCAGTCACAAAAGTAGGTGGGTGGTTTATATTTCTCTTCCCACTAAAAGCCTTTTTCCATTCAGTCTTTAACTTGAATGAAGTTGTTTACTCTCTTTCAATCTCATTGAATTACACATTACAGTGTAACACTAAGATAACATTTTTGTTCATCATTTCCATCCCTCCATTTATTGTCAAGAAATTTTCAAACACTCAAAATTAAAATGCCCAATGTAGCATTACTCTAGACTATGACTTAGTCAATTCTGTTACAAGAAACCTTCCGGAAACATTTTGTGGCTGGAGCCCATGAATTTCATGCAGAATAATTCACGGACAGAAACCTGAAGGGTGCATTTCTCTGTTTTCATAATTCTCTTTCTTCCAGAGCTTCCTTTTTCCAATAAGATCACTGCTTTCTGACCTTCATCACCTTTAATCATTCATGTATCTATCTCCCTTTCTTCTCTCCCCACCACCTCTTCACTTACACTTAATATCCTTTCTGTCACTTTATTAAAGAATTGTACCCCACACAAAAGGCAATTCTCTCAACAAAATTGTTGGTCTGGTATTTATTGAACTAAAGTCTAGCCAGACATCGACAGGCTGCTCCTCTTTCACACCAGAACCTAATGGCACAGCAATTTATACATTTTCTCATGAAACATCTCTCTGGAACAGTCAGTAACTGACTTTGAGGAGAAAGTGAGGACTGTGGATGCTGGAGATCAGAGTCGAGAGTGTGGTGCTGGAAAAACACAGCAGGTCAGTCAGCGTCCGGAGAGCAGGTGGTGATTTTACCCTCCTTACATTCTCAGCAATATGTGATTACAAATAATCCTGCCCTTGTTGCCATCAAGGTCCTGCACATTGATCTCTCTCCCACATTGTGAAACATCCCTGGCAGAAGCTGAATTATCTTTATTTCCTACACAAGGGCTCACATCATCGTCCTGGGTCACCTGCTGTGTCTGCTCCTTGAGCCCTGAAAATGCAACACCTGAGCCCTCCATGAGTCCACACACACACCTCTCCTCCCTGGATGAAACCCTCCTTCTCAGGTCGGAGTAAGGACCCTTCAGCACCTGTACCCTCCTTCACCCTGATCCCCAGCCGATTCCAATCCAGGCCTATCACTCAGGCTGCTCTCCAGGGGGACAAAATTTTGATGATGTCACACACGGTGGGGTTAGAGCCCACAGCGGGCAGCACAAGCCCAATTTCAAGATTGTCCCAAAGCTCGACCAGGGAGGTAAGAAAATATCCTGACTGTTTCAATCATTCCCTGGGAATTTGGAACAGCCTGAGACTGTGATAATGGTTTATATGAATGATTACCTTCATCATGTACTGGATGGAGTACAGCTGATTAAAATGTATCTGTGTTTATTAAGTTATTCTTTCCAGTTAAATTTCTGAAATATTGTCACTTCAGTTACAGATGTTTTAATGGCAGCGAAACACGTCAGTGGAATTTTGGGAAGAGCGATCACAATATCTTGTTACTATGAAAATTGGTGGTACCAATCAAATGTGAAATATTGGTGTCATGGAAGGAATCGTTCATGTAATATTATAGCAAAAACTGATTGGCCAAATGGGAGAATATCAATCACTGATAACAAAACACAAGGAATATTTCTTGTCACAATGAAGAATCTTCAATGGGAAGATGCCGGATGGTACAGCTGTGGGATTCAGATTCCTGGTATTTACTCTGACCTCATGTTTAATGTGAATCTGCACATCTCTGAAGGTAAATATCTCAGTGATTTTTACATTACGCTTTGCTGATATGTCTGATCAATATTTTAACCAGAAATAAAAGTGGTCAGGTTTTGGAGTATATTTGATTTTTTGATCTCTCAATAATTGTTTCTTTCCCACAGAAGCCGTCTCTGTTCCTGGGCTTCGATTTTTATCCCAACCAAATGTCTCATGTTCTGGGGGTCCCGTGACAGTCTCCTGTGAATCTGCCCAGGGATCCCTCCCCATTCACTACACATGGTCTGAGAAGACCCCATCTCAAGATTCAAAGATCTCTTACACCAATAAACTGGATCTACATTGTCAATCCTTCACACAGCAACATCATCAATATTACTGCACAGCCTCAAATACTCAGGGAACAAAACCCAGTGAAATTGTTCATGTGTCAGTCAACAATGTAAGAGAGAAGAACTGCAGTTATAGGATACAGATCAACAGCATCGGTAAGTGTGATGCAAACAGTCTTGTACTTGGAAAATGAGCAGGTACATAACATCCTGCCCACAGCCTGGAGAAACATTGCAACAACTCCATTGCTGCATTACAGCCATTTGCTTCCTTCAACCAAGTCCGTCACAAATGGGGGAGATACTAAACAAATATTTTGAATATTTTACTGTGGAGAAAGACATGGAGATTAGGGAACTCAGGGAAATGGACATTGATGTCTTTAAAATAGTCCACATTACAGAAGGGGAAGTGCTGATCGTCTTAAAATACAGAACGATGGATAAATCTCCAGGAACCGACCAAGTGTCTCCTAGAACAGTGTGGGCAATTTGGGAAGAAATCGTAGGGCCTCAAAGCAAAGATACTCGTATCATCCGCAGTCACGGTGAGGTACCGGAGGACTGGAAGGTGGCTAATATTACACCTTAATTTAGGAAAGGTTGTATGGAGAAGCCTGAGAATTATAGGCCTGAATCTGACATCAGTGGTGGGTAAGTTGTTGAAGGGGATTTTGAGAGATCAGATTTACAGGCATTTAGAGAGGCAAGAACTGATTATGGATAGTACGTGGGAAATCGTGCGTTCTAAACTTGATTGAGTTTTTTGAGAATGTGGCCAAAAATATTGCGAGATTAGCGCAGTAGATGTTGTCTATATGGACTTTAGTAACAAAGGTTCTACATGGTAGACTAATTCATAAAGTTAGATCTCATGGAATTCAGGCTGAGCTTGTCAATAGAATACAAAATCAGCTTAATGTCAGGAGACAGAGCGTGGTTGTGGAGGGTCATTTGTTTGGATTGGAAGCCTTCGACTAGTGGTGTTCAACAGGGATCGGTGTAATTTATATCAACAAGTTGAATGAGAAATTAGAAGGCATGGTTCGTAAGTTCATGGATGACACCAAAATTGATGGTATTGTTGACAGTGACAAAGGTTATCTACAATTACAAAGGGATCTTGATCAATTGGGCCAATGGGCTGAGTAGTGGCAGATGGAGTTTAATTTGGATCAATGTGAGTTATAGCCTTTTGGTAAAACAAACAAGGACAGGACTAATACAATTAAAAGTAGGGCCCTGGGTAGTGCTGTCAAGCAGAGAGACCCAGGGGATCTTTGAAATTTGTATCACAGGTGGACAGGGTGGTTAAGAAGATATTTATCATGCTTACAATCATTGCTCAGACCATTGTGTGTAGGAGTTGGAACATCATGTTGAGCTGGTACAGAATGATGGTGAGGCCACTTTTGGAAACTGTGTACACTTCTAGTCGTTCTGCTTTCGGCAAGTCATTATTAAATTGAAGAGGTTACAGCAAAGATTTACCAAGATTTTGCCGTGACTAGAGGGTTTGAATGATAAGGATAGGCTGGGAGTTTTTCCACTGGAGGTAGGAGGTTGAGGGGTGACTTTATCGAGGTGTATAAAACATGAGAGGCATAGATAAGGTGAATAGCAAAATATTTTTTTCCCTAGGCTAGGAGAGGTCCAACTCGTCCATGCTAACCAGATATCCCAACCTAATCTAGTCCCACCTGCCAGCACTTGATCCATATCCCTCTGAATCATTCCTATTCATATATTCATCCAGATCATTCTTCACCAGATGGGCCAATGGGCTGAGAGGTGGCAGATACTTGAAAGGGTTCAGAAAAGATTTACAACGATGTTGCCGGGACTGGAGGATTTGAGCTACAGGGAGAGGCTGAACAGGCTGGGGCTGATTTCCCTGGAGCATCGGAGGCTGAGGGGTGACCTTATAGAGGTTTACAAAATTATGAGGGGTATAGATAGGGTGAATTGGCAAAGTCTTTTCCCTGATGTCGAGGAGTCCAGAACTAGAGGTCATAGGTTTAGGGTGAGAGGGGAAAGATATAAATGAGACCTATGGGGCAACTTTTTCACGCAAAGGGTAGGACATGCATGGAATGAGCTGCCAGAGGAAGTGGTGGAGGCTGGGACAATTGCAACATTTAAGAGGCATTTGGATGGGTATATGAATAGGAAGGGTTTGGAGGGATATGAACCGGGTGCTGGCAGGTGGGAATAGATTGGGTTGGGATACCTGGTGGGCATGGATGGGTTTGACCATAGGGTCTGTTTCCATGCTGTACATCTCTATGACTCTAAATGTTATAATTGTACAAGCCTCTACCGCTTCCTCTGGCAGCTCATTCCATACACGCACCATCCTCAGTGTGAAAACATTGTCCCTCAGGTTCCTCTTATATATTTTCCCTCTCACACTAAACCTATGACCTCTCGTTCTGAACTCCCCCACCCCAAGGAAAAGACATTGTCTATTTACCATATCCATACCCCTCATGATTTTCTAAATCTCTATAAGGTTACCCCTCAGATTCCAATGCTCCAGGGAAAAATACCCCCAGCCTATTCAGCCTCTCCCGATAGCTCAAATCCTTCAACCCAGCAAGACCTTTGTAAACATTTTCTGAAGCCTTCCAAATTTCACAATATCCTTCCGATAGGAAGGAGATCAGAATTGCACACAATATTCCAAAAGTGGCCAAACTAATGTCCTGTTTAGCCACAACATGACCTCCCAACTCCGACACTCAATGCTCTGACCAATAAAGGAAAGCATACCAAACAGCTTCTTCACGGCCCTAGCTACCTCTGACTCTACTTTTAAGGAGCTATGAACCTACACTCCAAGGTTTCTTTGTTCAGCAATACCCTCCTGGACCTTCCCATTAAGTGGATGAGTCCTGCTCTGATTTGCCTTTCCAAAATGCAGCACCTCACATTAAAATCCATCTGCCAATCCCTCGCCCATTGGCCCATCTGATCACGATCCCATTGTACCTGGAGCTAACCTTCTTTGTTGTACAGTAAAGCTGCAATTTTGTTGTCACCTGCAACATATAATTACTAACTGTAGCTCCTATGTTCACACACAAATAATTTATGTAAATGACGATGTGGAGTGAAAGGCCAGAGGACATGGTAGATGAAGGTACAGTTACAGTATTTAAAAGACATTTGAATAGCTGCATGAATAAGAAATGTTTAGAGGGATATGGACCAAACGCAGACAAGTGGGGCTATTTTACTTTGGCACTGATGTGTTGAACCGAAGGGTCTATTTCCGCGCTGACTGTGACTCTAACATTTTCAGTAGAATTAGCCCTTATCAGGTGTATTGTTACCAGGGAAGGGGAAATAATGCAAAACTCCATGATATCAAAAGGGCTTTTACCCAAGTAATGAGGTTCCACTTGTCCATGAGGTTCTCTTGGGTAACTACAAGTGAGAAGGAGATGAATCTGAACATCATTCCCTTGTTTCAACAGGTGAACAATATACTTGTGCTGTTTCTTCAACAACATCACCAGGGACCACACATTCCCCAAATACAAGTGGAGGTTTCTCGACCAGTCAAAACCAGTCCCCAGGAAAGAATTCCCATGAAAAGTATTACATTCTCTGTTTTGATTCAGTGTGTGAGATTAACAATATTTTTTAGGAGAAAGTGAGGACTGCAGATGCTGGAGATCAGAGCTGAAAATGTGTTGCTGGAAAAGCGCAGCAGGTCAGGCAGCATCCAAGGAGCAGGAGAATCGACGTTTCGGGCATGAGCCCTTCTTCAGAATGAGGAAAGTGTGCCAAGCAGGATAAGACAAAAGGTAGAGAGGAGGGACTTGGGGGAAGGGTGTTGGAAATGCAATAGTTGGAAGGAGATTAAGGTGAGGGTGATAGGTCGGAGTAAGGGTGGGGGTGGGGGCGGAGAGTTCAGGAAGAAGGTTGCAAGTTAGGAAGGTGGTGCTGAGTTTAAGGGTTGGGACTGAGACAAGGTGGGGGGAGGGGAAATGAGGAAACTAGAGAAGTCTGATTTCATCCCCTGTCGTTGGAGGGTTCCTAGGCAGAAGATGAGCCGTCGTGTTGCTATGGTCTGGCGATGGAGGAGTCCAAGGACCTGCATGTCCTTGGTGGAGTGGGGGGGGAGTTGAAGTGTTGAGCCACGGAGTGGTTGGGTTGGTTGGTCCGGGTGTCCCAGAGGTGTTCTCTGAAATGTTCTGCAAGTAGGCGGCTTGTCTCCCCAATATAGAGGAGGACACATCGGGTGCAGCTGATGCAGTAAATGATGTGTGTGAAGGTGCAAGTGAATTTGTGGTAGATGTGGAAGGATCCCTTGGGGCCTTGGAGGGAAGTACAAGTTTTGCATTTCTTGTAGTTGCAGGGGAAGGTGCCGGGAGTGGAGATTGGGTTGGTGGAACGTGTGGACCTGACGAGGGAGTCACAGAAGGAGTGGTCTTTTCGGAACGCTGATGGGGAGGGGAGGCCTCCTCTATATTGGGGAGACGGGCCGCCTACTTGTGGAACGTTTCAGAGAACACCTCTGGGACACCTGGACCAACCAACCCAACCACCCTGTGGCTCAACACTTCAACTCCCCCTTCAACTCCACCAAGGACATGCAGGTCCTTGGACTCCGCCATTGTCAGACCATAGCAACACGATGGCTGGAGGAAGAGTGCCTCATCTTCCGCCTAGGAACCCTCCAACCACAAGGGATGAACTCAGACCTCCCCCCACCTTGTCTCAGTCCCAACCCTCGAACTCAGCACCGCCTTCCTAACCTGCAATCTTCTTCCTGACCTCTCCGCCCCCACCCCTCTCCGGCCTATCACCCTCACCTTAACCTCCTTCCAACTATCGCATTTCCAACACCCCTCCCCCAAGTCCCTCCTCCCTCCCTTTTATCTTATCCTGCTTGATACACTTTCCTCATTCCTGAAGAAAGGCTCATGGCAGAAATGTCGATTCTCCTGCTCCTTGGATGCTGCCTGACCTGCTGCGCTTTTCCAGCAACACATTTTCAGTCACAATATTTTTTAGCCAAACATATGAAAGCTTTTGTTATTTTGGAAATGAAAATAGTGCTGGGTTTATATTGAGCTCCTGTGTTAGTTCCATATTAAAGGTTCAATTGTTTCTGAAAAGCACAAATGGAAAATAATTGTTTCTATTTTGTTGGCCCTCAGATGGCATTGCTCATCTTCATTACTTCACCATTAATCTACACCATCTGTGATGTCCCTGCATGCCAAATGTACTTTGCTGCTGCGATCTTGAGTGAGGTTTCAGGATAGTGTCATTCCTGCTGGTGAAAAGGAAGGTTTGAAGTGATATCTCTGCACAGGGACAGATAGCTCACAGCGTTAGGCTTTAGCCTGAGTTCATCAGCCTGAGCTGTCGGTAATAAGCTGCAGGAACTGTAAGTGTGAGAGAAACACTGAGCAAATCATTCTTGGAAGTTACAATGGTGATGAGGAAAAAGTGCCAATTAAGTGTCCGTCAGAAATGGAGAATATTAAACGCAGTGTGATTTAGTCCACATTTGGGCAGAAATAGATCAGTGCAGAATTCTTCACAATTGTAGTCGACACCCGAAACAACCCCCAGATACTGTCTGATCATACCTTTCCAGCAACTTCTGATTTTCATTCAGGTCTCCAGCACATGTTATTCATTTGTTTTTAAACAGATAATACTCTGTGATTCAAAAAGCATTGAAAGTTTATAAATTTTATTTGCAGTCATATCTGTATGTCTGTTGTTTAATTTTGTGTAAATGAAGATCATTGAAATCTAATATCCATTCTCAAACCTGTTGTTGCTAATTTTCGGTGAACATCTAGTGTTTTTTTATTCCATTTTTACCGAGTGAAATGGACCACATCTTAAAAAGGCTCAGTGGTGATACAGCTGCAAATGTGTTGCTGGTCAAAGCACAGCAGGCCAGGCAGCATCTCAGGAATAGAGAATTCGACGTTTCGAGCATAAGCCCTGCAGCTTATTATGCTCGAAACGTCGAATTCTCTATTCCTGAGACGCTGCCTGGCCTGCTGTGCTTTGACCAGCAACACATTTGCAGCTGTGATCTCCAGCATCTGCAGACCTCATTTTTTACTCAGTGGTGATACACTCACCTTCTACACCAGAGATTGTCAGTTCTCTTCCTCTTCAGAAACATGGGCACATTATCAATGCTGAGTCCCTAGTGCAGTACTGAGAGAGTGCCATGCTATTGTGGTACTATCTTCTCTGTGTGATCAATCCAGGCCCCATCTCCCCCTCTCAGGGGAACGTGACAGATCTCTTGGTGATATTTGTGGAAGAGCAGGGCTGTTCTCCCTGGAGACCTGGGCAATGCCTCTCCCTTACCAATTCCAAATTACATGATCATTCATCTGATTATTGTTTGTGGGAACATACTGTGTGCAAATTGAATATTATGTTTGCCAATACAACATTTAACACAAGGATTTCACTTCCTGCATTGTTTTTGGATGTCCTGAGGTCATAAAAGACATTTTTAATATATTTCTTGCCTCAAATGGCCAAGAATCGATTGTGAACAAACACTGTCACTTTTCTGTTTTCACTATCACAGTCTGGTTTATATTTTGGTCGGTGTGCTGGCGGCCATTCTGGTTGTTTTTGCTCTACTTTTACCTGAGGCAAATCAACAAGGGTGAGTTTTTATTTCTCTTCAATTATTTCGTTATATCTCAGCAGCTTATCGTTGCAAATAAAGAGATTATCAGGGTTGAATATTCTCATGGCTAGATAGCTGATATTCCAGTACAGTCAGGAGCTGCTCAGAATCATAGAGTCAGAGAGATGTACAGCACGGAAACAGACCCTTCGCTCCAACACGCCCATGCCAGTAAGATATCCCAACCCAATCTAGTCCCTCCGACTGGCATCTGGCCCATATCCCTCCAAACCTTTCCTATTCATAGACCCATCTAAATGACTCTTAAATGTTGCAGTTGTACTAGCCTCTACCACTTCCTCTGACGGCTCATGTACCACCCTCTGCGTGAAAAACTTGCCGCTTAGGTCTCTTTTATATCTTTCCCCTTTCACCCTAAATGGAATCCCCCACCCCAGGGAAAAGATTTTGTCTATTTACCCTATCCATGCCCCACAAGATTTTGTAAACTTCTAACAGGTCACCCCTCAGCCTCTGGACGCTCTAGAGAAAACAGCCCCAGCTTGTTCAGCCTCTCCCTATAGTTCAAATCCTCCAAACCTGGCAACATCTTTGTAAATCTTATCTGAACTGTTTCAAGTTTCGCAACATCTTTCCGATAGGAAGGAGACCAGAATTGCACGCAATATTCCAACAGTGGCCTAACCAAAGTCCTGTACAGCTGCAACATGACCTCCCAACTCCTGAACTCAATATTCTGACCAATAAAGGAAAGCATACCAAACGTCTTCTTCACTATCCTATCTACCTGCAACTCTACTTTCAAGGAGCTATGAACCTGCAATCCTCTTTGTTCAGCAACACTCCCTCGGACCTTGCCATTAAGTGTGTAAGTCCTGCTAAGATTTGTTTACCCAAAATTCAGCTCCTCACATTTATCTAAGTTAAACTCCATCTTCCACTTCTCAGCCAATTGGCCCATCTGTTCAAATTCCTGTTGTAATCTGACGTAACCTACTTTGCTGTCCGCTACACCTCTAATTTTGGTGTCACCTGCAAACTTACTAACTGTACCTCTTATGCTCACATCCAAATCATTTATGTAAATGATAAATAGTAGTGGACCAAGCACCGATCCTTGTGGCATTCCACTGGTCATAGACTTCCACTCTGAAAAACAACCCGCTACCTCCACCCTCTGTCTTCTACCTTTGATACAGTTCTGTATCCAAATGGCTTGTTCTCCCTGCGTTCAGTGACATCTAACCTTGCTAACCAATCTTCCATGAGGAACCTTGTCAAAAGCCTTACTGAAGCCCATATAGATCACATTTACTGCTCTGCCCTCATCAATCTTCTTTGTTACTTCTTCAAAATATTCAATCACGTTCGTGAGACATGATTTCCCACGCACAAAGCCATGTTGCCTTTCCAAATACATGTATATCCTGCCCCTCAGGACTCCCTCCAACAACTTGCCCAACACTGACGTCAGGCTCACTGGTCTATAGTTCCCTGACCAGTCCTTACCACCTTTCTTGAACAGTGGCACCATGTTAGGCAACCTCCAGTCTTCTGGCACCTTACCTGTGACTATCGATGACACAAATACTTCAGTAAGAGGCCCAACAATCACTTCCCTAGCTTCCCACAGAGTTCTAGGGTACACCTAATCAGGTCCTGGGGATGTATCCACTTTTATGCATTTCAAGCCATCCAGCACTTCCTCCTCTGTAATGTGGATATTTTTCAAGCTGTCCCTACATTCTATATCTTCCACACCCTTTTCCACAGTAAACACTGATACTTGTTTAGTATCTTCCCCATCTCCTGCGGCTCCACATGTGGGACCTCTCCAGAATCTCCATCCCAGCAGACGATGAAGGGATTGCCTGGAAAATTGAATGTTCCACTTGGCAATTCCTCAACACTTGGGGCCACTCATTAAATTCAGAGATTTCCCATAAATTCCCGTAAAATTGTTATTCAGTAAAAGGTTGATGAATAATTGCTTTGAAGTAATGATTGCACTAACCCCATACTTCCGTTACATACCCCGAACTATACATTCCCAAGACTCCTTCTACCCCTCAGACTCATGCTGGGAATCATGGGAGCAATAGCGATGGATGTAGTTCAGTACATGATTACGCACACTGCAAGGAGAAAGTGAGGACTGCAGATGCTGGAGATCAGAGCTGAAAAATGTGTTGCTGGAAAAGTGCAGCAGGTCAGGCAGCATCAAAGGAGCAGGAGAATCAATGTTTCGGGCATAAGCTGTTCCTTTGATGCTGCCTGACCTGCTACGCTTTTCCAGCAACACAGTTTTCAGCTATGCACACTGCAATCCATGCTCAGTTTGAATATTTTAAACATTCAGCATTCCTATTAAAGTTGTTTGAACAACTGTATTGTAACGTTTCAGGGACATCCTGCATCATGTGTCATCAGAGAACGAAGAGTCTGAATGATGAACAGGTAAGAATAATAAATGTTAACTTGCTGAATATTGTTTAGAAATTTAAAGAACATAGGATTGACAGCAAAGGAATCAGCTATTTGGCCCATCTGTGACATACTGGCTCTCTTGCTCCACACAAGACATCTCCCATGACTTTTCATCGAATCTTTCCAATTCCCGCTTCCAACTCCTGCTTTGTTTACGTGCTGATCAAATAATCTCTTAAATTTCACAATGCATCTTCACTCAACTCTCCCCAAGGAAAGAAGAAGGAGAGAGTTCAAAAGAAACCTTGTCATCTGAAGAGTGTCAGAAAGTGGGACTTATTGCCATTAGGGGTCATTGAGGCAAATACTGTGAAACCATTCAGAGGGGCAGCTGGATAAGCACATGAGGGTGAAATGAATAGCGAGATAAGTTAATGAGATTGGACAAAAATGGATAGAGGAGGCTCAAGAGGAGAATTACTTTAGTACGGGGTTGCATTATACCCTGGAAATAGAATCATAGAGTCAGAGAAATGTACAGCACACAAACAGACCCTTCAGTCCAACTCATCCATGCCAGCCAGATATCTCAACATAATCTGGTTCCATTTGCCAGCACTTGGCCCATATCCCTCTCAACCCTTCCCATTCGTATGCCCATCCAGATGCCTTTTAAATGTTGCAATTATACCAGCGTCCACCACTTCCTCTGGCAGCTCATTCCATACACGAGCCACCCTCTGCGTGAAAAGGTTGCCCCTTAGGTCTCTTTTATATCTTTCCCCTCTCACCCTAAACCTATGCCCTCTAGTTCAGAACTCCCCCACCCCAGGAAAAAGACTTTGACTATTTTACCCTATCCATGCAATTCATGATTTAATAAACTTCTATAAGGTCACCCCTCTGCTTTCAATGCTCCATGGAAAACATCCCCAGCCTATTCAGCCTCTCCCCATAGCTCAAACTTTCCAACCCTGACAACATCTCTGTCAATCTTTTCTGAACCCTTTCAAGTCTCACAACATCCTTCCGATAGGAAGGAGACCAGAACTGCACACAATAATCATTTATAATAACTTCTAATACTGTACATTGATTAAGAATAATCAAGAATTTGCTTTCTCTTCATAATAACGCACGTCACCATTCAAGTGAATGAAAAATACGTTTTTTTCAAATTTAGGAAGTGACATCAGTGGAAGAGAACTTGGTATATGCAAACATAAAGCACATTCAAAGAAACACAGCAGAAAGACAGAGAGAGAGAAGAAGCAACTTGGAGAATGATGAAATCACATACGCAGTGTTGGCATTTCAAAAGAAATCTTCATCACTGAGCGGTGGGCTGGCAATGCACACAGATGACAACTCAGACAGTGTCACCTACAGTGAGCTCAACTTTCCAAACCAGCCGCCAAAGGGGAATAAAAAAGCCCCAAAACGCAACACCCCTCAGGAATCTGGAAGGGACGTTTATGCTGATATTGATTTTTAGGAAAACCATGATGAGAAATTTTTCCTATTCATTTTTCCTTCTTACTTTGCAATGCAGTTGTATTGAATTTTGTCTATTGTAAGCTGTTATTGTCAGTTGGTTTCCTCAGCAGATGGAATCAATCTAACTTTTATTCCCAAGTCTGGGTCACTTGCATTAAATAACAAGAGCAGAAGTCTAAATACCAAGGTGTTTGGCAACCCAATCAGTCCCCACCTCCCTGTCTCCCCTCACTCTAACCTCTGAGTCACAAATTCCAGGTTGGAGTCCCACTTCCGGAGTTAAGTTCAAAAATCAAACTTGACTTGCTAGCATGGCACAATGGGACCCTAATGATTGTGTGATACAGATCTTGCACATTGTTAAAAAGAAATGCAAAAGTTTAAGTTTTTGTTCCACTCTCATCAGGACTAAGCCACAAAAAAACAAACTTCAAAAGGGAATATCAATATAAACAGCATGAGAAGAGAGTGCAAATTGTTTGGATAATGTTAAAAATGCTACTCTTTCATCAGGTGGGCTACATCTGAAGAAGGAACGACATTCCGAGAGCTAGTGTGCTTCCAATTAAACCTGTTGGACTATAACCTGGTGTTGTGTCATTTTTAACTTTGTACACCCCAGTCCTAAACCGGCATCTCTAAATCATGTTTGGATAATGGTTGTCATGGAGATGTAGCAGAAGCTGTTAACCATCAAGCTTAACTGAGAAAGCTCAGACCAGTCAAGTAGGGTCTGATTGGTTTAGGCTGCAATGATTAGCAAAGTGCATGATTCTCTCCTCAATTAAACAGGTGAGATGTACGGACATACTCATTTTCCTGGAAAGAACAGGGCCCTCAGTAGTAATATATGTAATTTCTAGCCTGCACAAATGAATCACACTGCAAGCCCAGTGGATAATCTGAAACTGGTTTCCAGTGTGTTTCTGTGCACAGGTGGGACTGTTCAATATTGTTCAACAGCAGCATCATGTCTAATGTTGGATATGTCACCCTGGGATTACAGTATGGGCTTGTTAACATGTTTGGCTCACTGCTGGCCTGCAGTGTTGTCTGATATAGTCAGCCTACACACTTGGCATCACAGCAACATTAAAGCTGGTATTCCACAGTGTTTCTGGATTATAACAATTGGGAAGTGGAATTGGTTGGACATTATTGGGTTGAAGAGGGATTTAACATGTGATTGCTGGAAAAATGTCAAAGGTCAAGGCAAACTGCTTTTTTTCGCTGTGTACTGGAACAACAAATAATTTTGGGAAGTCGGCAACCTGAAACTTTTAAAAGAGATTGTATTTCTGTCCTAATTGTCTGAACAAACTTGAAGAGAAATCCTCAGCCTTATCCTGTTATCCGAATTTATCCCACCCACAAACCCTCTGCAGGGCTGTGTAGTCTTCCCCTCTCTGTGTGTGACTCTGTGTTTGAGATTAAGAGGATGTAGTTTGGTTCCTCACTGTTCTGCCAATTGATTTTTAAAAAGGTTTGTGTTAATAAACAAGTTATTTTTGGAGTACGTCAAAAAAACGAAAGTCTCTTTTGTTTATAATAACTGTAATAAATCGAAATAACTAAACCGTTTTAGTGAAAATGTGAAATACTCATGCATTTGGTATTGCTTGTAGAGCAGTGGGATTTTATTAACTGTACACTCTCCCCATCAGAACCGTAGCTGAGGTAAGAGACTCCACTCCCAAACCTATGGGCCATGATGTTGAGGTGCCAGTGTTGGACTGGGGTGGACAAAGTCAGAAGTCACACAACACCAGGTCATCCACGATATTGTTAGCTCCACACTGAACTATTCCAGCATCATTCCAGCTGGCCTTGAATCTTCCACCATACATCAACTTACACTCATCTATATCTCTGCTCCAGCTTTACATCTTTGAAGGTGCTACATAAATGCAACTTGCCATATTCACAAACACACAAACAAGGCAAGTCTTTGATAGAAATGAATGTGCTTCTCAGCTTACTGTATTTTGAAAGCTGCAAATCCACCGATATCATTCTGAAGCAGTTTGAACTTTTATCCCAGATGTTACAATCCAAATTAATTTCAATGGAATTGAATAATTTTAAACTTCTGTCAAATTAAAATTTCAATCTTGTAAAATAGTTTTCCTCCCAAAATTACTTTATTTCTAAATATGTTTCTGTCTGCAGCATGCTGTGTGTGAATGGCTCATTGTAAATGATCACACATTCAGTTTGGGCCCATTCCATTAAACTCTCAAACAGGTTCATGGTCAATGAGGAATGTAACTGAGAATTACAGAATCCCTACAGTGCAGAAAGAGGCCATTTGGCCCATCTGAAGAATATCCCACCAGACCCAAAACCCCACTCTGTTCCCATAGCCACACATTTCACACGGCTAACCTACTGAGCCTGTACATCCCTGAACACAATGGACAATTTAGCCTGACCATTCAACCCAACCTGAACATCACTAAAGTTAAAAATCACACAACACCAGGTTACAGTCTGACAATTTCATCTGGAAGTGCATGCTTTTGAAGCGCTGCTCCTTCGTCAGGTAGACAGAGGTGTAGGATCAAAGGACAAAAAATGGACAGCAAAAGATCTTTAGAAAGTAAGAAGAAACTGCAGTACCTGGAGGAAACCCACACAGACAGGGAGAATGCTCAAAATGCACAGTCACCCAAGACTTGAACTGAACCCAGGGATTACTGGGACTGTGAGACAGCAGTGCTAACCACTGAGACACTGTGCTGTCCATTTTAGAGAAGTTGAGATGTAAAACGCAAGTTTCCACGCTTGTTGCATGTTTTGATGTTCATTGTGTTTTCACACTATAAGAAAAAGTGTGAATATTATCAAGGGAGATGTGTGCTAGATAGCCCTGGATGTACAATGAGAGTAAGTGTTAGTTACTTTGGTCTGCAAATTGGAGAGAGAGCTGCCCTGGTACAGCACTTGCTGGAGGCTAATGTTGTGGGGTCTGGTCCATTTGAAGGATATTGTTGGATGTGGATGGAACAAACAGTGGACAGATGTATCGGGGTCCAGCCTCAGTGGGATGTAGGTTATGAATCGCAAAGAGGACAGCTGAAAGGGGAGAGAAGCTTTATCGATTAATCTACAGGGGAGATTCCAAAGGACCAGAAGAAACGTTATCAATTACAATGTGCTATAAACTGGAGTTAAAGTTCCTACAGGAGTGGGGCACGAGAAAGGCTTGGCAGAACGGATTAGGGAGAACACAAAGGCATTTTGCACTTATGTGAGGAATAAGAGAATGGTCAAAGAAAGAGTCGCGCGCCAATCAGGGTTAGCATCGGGAACTTGTGTGTGGAGTCTGAGGAGGTAGGGGAAGCCCTAAATGAGTTTTTTGCCTCTGTCTTTACAAAAGAAACAAACTTTGTAGTGAATGAAACCTTTGAAGAGTAGGTGTGCATGTTGGAATGGATAGAGACAGAGGAAGCTGATGTGCTGAAAATTTTGTCAAACATTAAGATTGACAAGTCGCCAGGCCCAGACCAGATTTGTCCTCGGCTGCTTTGGAAAACGAGAAATGCAATTGCTTCGCCACTTGTGAAGATCTTTGCATCCTCGCTCTCCACTGGAGTCATACCTGAGGACAGGAGGGAGGCAAATGTAATTCCTCTCTTCAAGAAAGGAAATAGTTAAAATCCAGCAATTACAGACCAGTAAGTCTCACATCTGTCGTCTGCAAGGTGTTAGAAAGGATTCTGAGGGATAGGATTTATGACCATCTGGAAGAGCATTGATTGATTAAATGCAGTCAACACGGCTTTGTTAGGGGCAGGTCATGGCTCACAAACCTTATCGAGTTCTATGAGGATGTGACTAGAAACGTTGATGAGGGTCGAGCTGTGGATGTGGTGTATATGGACTTCAGCAAGGCGTTTGATGAGGTTCCCCATGATAGGCTCATTCAGAAGGTGAGGAGGAATGGGATACAGGGGAACTTAGCTGTCTGTATACAGAATTAGCTGGCCAACACAAGACAGCAAGGAAAGTATTCTGCCTGGAAGTCAGTTGTGAGTGGTGTTCCACAGGGCTCTGTCCTTGGGCCTCTACTGGTTGTAATTTTTATGAATGACTTGGATGAGGGGATTGAAGGATGGGTCAGCAAGTTTGCAGATGACACAAATGTTGGAGGTGTAATTGACAGCATAGAGGGCTGTTGTAGGCTGCATCGGGACATTGACAGGATGCAGAGATGGGCTGAGAGGTGGCCGATGGAGTTCAACCTGGATGAATGCGAGGTGTTGCATTTTGGAAAGTCGAATTTGAAAGCTGAGTACAGGATAAAAGATAGGATTCTCGGCAGTGTGGAGGAACAGAGGGATCTTGGTGTGCAGGTACATAGATCCCTTAAAATGGCACCCAAGTGAACAGGGTTGTTAAAAGAAAGCATATGGTGTTTTGGCTTTCATTAACAGGGGGTTGAGTTTAAGAGTTGTGACATCTTGTTGCAGATCTATAAAAGTTTGGTTAGACCGCATTTGGTATACTGCGTCCAGTTCTGGTCACCCGATCATAGGAAAGATGTGGATGCTTTGGAGAGGATTCAGAGGAGGTTTACCAGAATGTTGCCTGGACTGGAGGGCTTATCTTATGAAGAGAGGCTGACTGAGCTCGGAATTTTTTCATTGGAGAAAAGGAGGAGGAGAGGGGGCCTAATTGAGGTATACAAGATAATGAGAGGCGTAGATAGAGTCGATAGCCAGGGACTATTTCCCAGGGCAGAAATGACTAACACAAGGGGTCATAGTTTGAAGCTGGTTGGAGGAAAGTATGGAGGGGATGTCAGAGGTGGGTTCTTTACACAGAGAGTTGTGAGAGCATGGAATGCATTGCCAGCAGCAGTTGTGGAAGCAAGGTCATTGGGGACATTTAAGAGACTGTTGGACATGCATCTGGTCACAGAAATGTGAGGGTGCATACATGAGGATCAATGGTCAGCACAACATCGTGGGCTGAAGGGCCTGTTCTGTGCTGTACTGTTCTATGTTCTATGTTCTATGTTCTAACACTGAGCATTTTATATTGTCCAGAAACTGTGTGACAAATAGCTCAGGAGTTCAGGAATATGTCACCAACTGCTACAGCAGGGACATTACACAACTCTTCCAAAGGCTTTTGAAAGCTCACCAGAAACTTGGGATTGGCCTCCTCAGTCACTGGTAAAACCCCAGAGCCTGTGGGGAAGCCCATTGTGAAACCACAACCCATACCTGCAGGCACTGTAACACCCTCCTGGCACCCATTGTCTACAGCTCAGTAAAGAGGGAGAACTGTGTCACCTGGAGAAATATGTCTGCAGCCACGTTTGCACAGCCACTGACAGAAATGTTCAGTGGAGAGGCTTTCTGGAAAGGCAGGGTGGGGACAGTTTTCTTAGAGCCCAGATCAGTGTTAATCAACAGGATATTGTGGGTGGCACACTCTGGGTCATTCAAGGCTGTACTGAGAGTTTTCAGAACCAGCCCTTTGATCACAATCTCTGTGAAGGAAACCTCCTGGGACAGGCTCATGTCCATGTTGTGGGTGGATCACTGCACCATTCCAAAGCAAATGGGATATCCATCCGAATGGGGAGGGGCTTTGTGGCAGCCCCAGGTCCTGCAATTGTTTGTCTCTGAAGAACGGTCTTTTAAAAACTGCTGAGTGACCGTCTACCAGGATATGGCTTTGACACTGAGCAAGTCACTTTACAGGATCCCTGACAATTAGACCAGATATTCTACACTCTGTTAATAACGGTTACACTCACTGTTTCATCACAGAATCTAATCTTTTAATCTGGTCTATTTTTCCAACTGATTCTACAATGTCCATGTCACTCGGGGGCTGGGGGATCTCTGCTCTCTGTTTCTGACACTCAGACACTGGTGACCTGACAGCAGAGGGGTTTCATCCCCATTGGGGTATTAAACCCCAAATGTTTCCAATTGTTCTTTAGGAGTTTACCAACGTATTGTTTCTGTTTCCCAGACAGAGCATTGTGATGGTCCTCGTTGGTTCAGTCTCTGGGTAATGACTCCAGTGACTCTCCTTCCATATTAAGGGTTAAGGTGGGGGCACTGCCTTCAGCATTGTGGCTGGGGATGAGCACGGTTGGTGAAGGGTGTCAGGCCCTATGACCTTCTCAAAGGTGAAACCCAGCATGGTTCACCCGACTCACTCATCATCAACCATGTCCTGGCGAATACACAGCCTCATGAGGGATCCTCACCTTGGAACTGAAGCTCACTCCCAGTTACTCAATCACAGTTCACTTCCCCCTGAATTTTCTCTCTGTCGGTTGAGTTTCATTCTCTGCCTGAAATCGGCCCCAGGAGCTTTGACTTGAATCTTGTGGAAATGGAGCAGAGGATGTCCTTCTCCTGCTCATCGGGGAGTTCAGATCCTGACACAATAATTATTCAGCACTGACGATAGGAGGCATATTCTGCAGACAAAATATTCAAAAGAGCTCTATCTTTAGGTGAAGGCTTAATTTTCGCAAACTAAATCTATGTCTGTCTAAAACTGCACATTGAAATTTCCAAACATGGGAGAATGAGACAGTTGTCATTCAAATGAGATTTCTGTATAAATACTGAGCTTGAGTCAACATTATCCTGAGCACCTGATGCGTTAACTGCCTTGATTTCAGAATTTTCTGTTCATTCAATGAAAATTCTTTAGCTCTGTTAAACATAACCAAAGAGAAAACTCTCTTCACGATTAAATTTCACTGGCTCACTCTGGTTTCAGAAGCTGGCTTCCTGTTTCCTCTTCCTCATTTAACTTCTTGTAGACATTGCCTTACACAGTATCTCAATGTGAGAAACAAGAGCTGAGAGACTGACATCAAGAACTGAACTGATCTTTTTGAACAAAACGATGTGGACTTTGATTCTCCTCATTTGTTCCATTCCCGGTGAGTGACCATCCGAGTTGTATTTCAGATAATCCACACTTGTTGAAATCCACTGTGTTATAAAGTAGAAATGTTTAAATATTTGAAGATACATAATTGGAAAAGGGAGAGCTTGTGACACAGTGGGGAACATCATTATTGCCATGGCAAATGCTGAGAGTTCAATTCTTACAAAAGTACACTTTTCAAAGGAATGTGTCTTCTCACAAAGCCAAACAGGTTCATTTTCAACCTACAAATCTTTCCAACATACAGAGAGCAGGACTGGGTGAGATTCCACATCAGCCTTTTCCAATGCACACTTAAAAATCATACAAAGCAAAGATTTAGTCCAGCAGGTTTATTTGGGAGCACTCGTTTTCAGAGCACTGCTCCTTCATCAGGTGAACACAACCACTTGATGAAGAAACAGTTCTGCGAAAGTGAATGCTTCCAAATAAACCTGTTGAACTATAAACTGGTGTTGTGTGATTTGTCTATCCCAGTCAAACACCGGCACCTCCAAGTCATGGTTATCCAATACAGAGTGACACCCCTCACATCACAGCAACTGGCTTCAGGCTGGTGACAAGCTGCAGAAAACAGACACAGCATGGACTTTGTCTGCTCCATGTGTCTCTAAATAGGGACGCCATTGAATTTTAAATGAACAAATATAAAAGTACATGAACAACATTACAAAATGTAGTAATTCTACTAAACACTTTATAATCCCATGCTGCAGAGTTCCCAAATAATTTGGAGCGGCATAATGAATTATGAATTAAATTAAAAGGGTACCATAACATCTTTTTCTGTGAAAAAAAGGGCACAAGTATTTTAATTTGACTGTAATTTTCAATTTTCAATTTTCAAAACACACTGAAAAGTGTATGAGTAATAAACCCTCAAACCAAACATCTTGAGGTTGCTTTTATTTCTTTTATGTTTGAAGATTAATTCATTAAATATTGCTCTGTGAGGCTCAGTCGCAAAAGGAGATGGTTGGTTTATATTTCTCTTCACTAAGAAAAGCATTTTTCCTTTCAGTCTAACTTGAATCAAATTATTTGCTCTCTTTCAATTCCATTGACTTACGCAGTGCAATAAAGTTAATGCTCATCACTGCAATCGCTCCATTAATGATAAAGACATTTTTGAAAGACTCAAGAATAAAATTCTCAGTGTCGCTTTCCTCTAGGCTACAGGTCTGTGAATTCTGTTACATGAAAATTCCCTGAAATGCTTTGTGGCTCCAGCCCACCAACTTCATGCAGAATATTTCATGGACAGAAATCTGAAACATGCATCTCTCTGCTTTCACAGTTCTCTCTCTTTCAAGGCTTCCTCTTTCCAATAAGGTCTCTGTCTCCAAACCAGCATCATTTTTAATCATTCACGTATCTCCCTCCCTTTCATCTCAGATCTCCACCTCTTCACTTACATTTGTTATTTTACTCAAGAATTGTTCGTCACACAAAACTATTGGTCTGGCATTTATTGACATAAAGTCTACACTGTCATCAACAGGCTTCTCCTCTTCTACACCAGGACGCAATGTGGCAGCAATTTCAACATTTCTTCATGAACCATCTCTCTGGCACAATCAGTAAATTACTTCTGTTATTTTATTATCCATACAATGACAACAATTTGTGATTATGAATAATTCTGCCTTTACTGCCCTCAAGGTCCTGCACATTGATCTCTCTCCCATCGTGAACCATCCCTTGCTGAACTTTAATTCTCTTCCTTTCCCACTTGAGGTCTCTCATCATCTTCCTGGGGCACCTGTTGTCTTGACCCCTTGAGCCCTGAAAATGCAGCCCCAGAGCCCACCATGAGTCCACACACTCCCGCCTCCTCCCTGGACGAAACCTTCCTTCTCTGGTCGGAGTAAGGACCCTTCAGCACCTGTACCCTCCTTCACCCTGATCCCCAGCCGAATCCAATTCAGGCCTATCACTCAGGCTGCTCTCCAGGGGGACAACATTTCGATGATGTCACACAGGGTGGAGTTAGAGCCCACAGCGGGCAGCACAAGCCCAATTTCAAGATTGTCCCAAAGCTCGACCAGTGGGGTAAGAAAATATCCCGACTGTTTCAATCATTCCCTGGGAGTTTGGAACAGCCTGAGACTCGGATAGGGTTTATATTAATGATTACCTTCATCATGTACTGGATGGAATGTAGCTGATTAAAATGTACCTGTTTGTAATAAGCAGTTCTTTCCAGTTAAATTTCTGAAATATTGTCTCCTCAGTTTCAGGTGCTTTATGGGCAGAGAAAGATGTAACGGGAATTTTGGGAAGAGCGATCACAATATCTTGTCACTACGAAGCACGGTGGTACCAGTCACACATGAAATATTGGTGTCTCGGATGGACTCGTTTGTGTGAGGTTAGAGCAACGACAAATGGACCAAATGGGAGAATATCAATCACTGACAACAAAACACAAGGAATATTTCTTGTCACAATCACAAATCTTCAACGGGGAGATGCAGGATGGTACAGCTGTGGGATCGAGACTTCTGGCTATGACCCGATGTTTAATGTAAATCTGCACATTTCTGATGGTACATGACTCACTTCGTTTTAAATTACTCTCTGCTGATATGTCTGATCAGTGTTTTATCCAGGAAGAAAAATGACAGAGTGTTGAGGAACATTTGAATTTTCTCATAGAATAATTGTTTCTTTCCCACAGAAGCCATCTCTGTCCCTGGGCTTCGATTTTTATCCCAACCAATTATCTCATGTTCTGGGGGTTCAGTGACAGTCTCCTGTGAGTCTGCCCAGGGATCCCTCCCCATTCACTACGCATGGTCTGAGAAGATGCCATCACAAGATTCAAAGATCTCTGACACCAATAAACTGGATCTACATTGTCAATCCTTCACACAGCAACATCATCAATATTACTGCACAGCCTCAAATACTCAGGGAACAAAACCCAGTGAAATTGTTCATGTGTCAGTCAACAATGTAAGAGAGAAGAACTGCAGTTATAGGATACAGATCAACAGCATTGGTAAGTGTGATGTAAACAATGTTTGTTTATCATTTCACTCTGGGAAACTGTAATTGATAAAATGCACTCCATTTGTTTTCATTGTCAGTTCTGAACAAAGCCAATGGCTTGCCCTATACTTGGAAAATGAGCAAGTACATAAAATCCTACCCATAGCATAGAGAGACATTGCAACATCTCCAATGATCCCAGCAAATTAAAATAGCATTTGATTGTCAAACAATTTGCATTTATCTTACAAAAAAAATTATTAAATTCAGTCAGTGACTGTTGTGTGCAGATTTAGGACAAATATTGGGGACAGATTGGAGATCAGTTGCACAAATGAAATACAGAGAAACCTCGATTATCTGAACATCGATGATACAAATTTCTGGTTATCCAACCAGATTCTCAAGGTCCGGATGCTTTGGTGAACTGTATTATCCAAACATTCGATTATCCAGACAAAACATTCCCTTCCGAGTCATTTGGATTATCAAGGGTCCTCTGTATATGTAAATATTGCCTGCAGCCATTTCCTGATCTGATCTGTTTGAGCTGTAAGAGAAGAAGCAAGTCAGCATCAAGTCGAAGTGACACACGGGAACTGTATTTGGAATCATCAGCAGCAGCTCATGTGGCTGCACTCTCACTTTTGATGCCAGCATGTTGGGGGTTCCAGTTCCCCTTCGGGGTTAAAATTCAGCTGGATCCCACTGCCCAGCAGAGAGAAGTAATGCTGTGCTGTGGCAGGTGAGACAGTGTCGATGAGGCGATAAACTGAGAACCTGTTCCCCATTTAGGAATGGCACCCTTCGTAAACTATTTACAGAATGGAGGTCTCCTAGTGTCTGAGCAAGCATTCATTCCTCCATCAATGTTACTAAAAACAATCAGACTTTTGAGAGAATTATTTCAATGCTATTTGGCTGTTGCAATTTAAGTTTGAGATATTGTTGCATTCCAACTGTTCGTTTCCATCTCCTCAGATCCTGAAATGTACCAAAACCCATCTGATTCATTGATGTTCTTTAGGGAAGGAAATCTCTAGCCTTTTCCAGGTCTGCTCCACATGGGCCTCCAGCAATGTGGTTTGTTCTTAGACTGCCCTCTACAAAAGCTTTAGAAAGTCACTCAGTCAGGTGTAATTAGGAATGGACAACAAAATCTAGCCATTAAAGACCAAAAGATAGAGAATTAAAAGTTTATTTGTTGCAGAAATAATTCACATAAAACACACCCAAGCCGTATTGCCTGTGTACCCCTTGGAGATGGGGAACTTCATCTGTCTACCTCATGGATCCTTACGGTTCAGTTGATGGAAAATCTTTGGTGGGTTATGTGTCTTTAGATGAGGTTTGCCATTATTCCTGCAAGATCAGAAAACCATCTCAAGAGGATGGAAGTGACCACTGTCTATGTCGACAAGTGACAGCTCCATGTGAAACCCGTGGTTTTAAACAAGTGGGATATCTGGGTTGTAGTTACCAGCCCAAACCCTTTAACAAACCCCAATGGAACACACCAACTCTCAGATTCAGGAATAAAAATAACCAGGATCGTCATTGTGTGCAACCACAGAAGATGGGAGAGATACTCAACAAATATTTCAAATATTTTATTGTGGAGAAAGACATGGAGGTTAGGGAATTCAGGGAAATGAACATTGATGTCATGAAAACGGTCCACATTACAGAAAGAGGAAGTCCTGAAAATCTTAAAAGAGAAATCTCCAGGACCTGATCAAGTGCATCCCAGGACAGTGTGGAAATTAGGGAAGAAACTGTGGGTCCCCCTAGCGTCGCTATTTGTCTCATCCACAGTCACGGGTGAGGTGCTGGAGGATGTAAGGGTGGATAACGTTATCCCTTTATGTAGGAAAGGCTGTGTGGAGAAGCCTGGGAATTACATATCTGTGAGTCTGATATCAGTGGCAGGTAAGTGAGAATCATAGAATGACAGATTCCGTACAATGTGAAACAGGCCATTCGGCCCAACATTTCCACACCAACCCTCCAACGAGCATCCTACACAGAAACATTTCTCCTGTCTAACGCACCTAAGCTGTGCAACCCTGAAAACAATGGGGCAATTTATCACGTCCAATTCACCTAGCCTGCACATCTTTGGACAGTTGTTGGAGGGGGTTTTTAAAGATTGGATTGACATATATTTGGAGAGGCAAGAACTAATTCGGGATAGTGTGTGGGAAGTCGTGCATTACAAACTTGGTTCCATTTTTTTCAGGATGTAAGCAAAAAGATTGATGAGGGGGAACAGTAATTGTTGTCTCCATGGACTTTAGTAACAAGGTTCCACATTCAGGAGTGATTTGTAAAGTTAGATCACATGGGATTCAGGATGAGCTTGCGAATTGAATACAAAATTAGCTTGATGGCAGGAGACAGAGCGTGGTGGGGGGTCATTTTTTTCGATGGCAGGAGACAGAGCGTGGTGGGGGGTCATTTTTTTCGATTGGAGGCCTGTGACCAGTGGTGTTCAGCAGCGATCGGTGTAAATTATATAAACAACATGAATGACAATTTAGATGGCATGGTTCGTAAGTTTATGAATGACACAAAAAATTGGTGGTATTGTTGACAGTGACAAAAGTTATCTATGATTACAAAGGGACCTTGATCAATTGGGCCAATGCGCTGAGGATTGGCAGATGGAGTTTATTTTGTTCAATGTGGGGTATAGCCTTTTGGTAAAACAAAACAGGACGAGAGTTACACAATTAAAAGTACGGCCTGGGGTCGTGTTGTCAAACAGAGAGACCCTGGGGATCTTTGATATTTGCATCACAGGTAGAGAGGGTGGTTAAGAAGGTATTTAACATGCTTACTATCATTGCTCAGATCATTGAGTGTAGGAGTTGGAATATTGCGTTTAGCTTATACAGAATGATGCTGAGACCACTTTTGGTTTCATGTGTACAATTCGAGTCAGCCTGCTTCAGGAAGGTTATTGTTAAATTGAAGAGGTTTCAGAAAAGATCTACTAAGATGTTGCTGTGACTGGAGGGTTTGAGTGATAGGGATAGGCTGGGACTTTTTCCCCTGGAGCGGAGGAGGTTGGGAGGTGACTTTATCGAGGTTTTTAAAATCATGAGGGGTAGATGATAAGGTGTTTAGCAAAGGTTTCTTTCACGAGACTGGGAAAGTTCCAAGTGAGGGGTCATGTTTTCACAGTGAGAGGAGACAGATCTGAAAGGAATCTAAGGGACAATATTTTCATACAGACGGTGTTTTATATGTGGAATGAAATGCCAGTGAACATGGGAGATGAAGGGGCAGTTGCAACATCAAAAAGACATTTGGATCAATCCATAAATAAGAAAGATTTGTAGGGAAATGTGCCAGATGCAAGCAAGTGGGACTGGTTTATTTGAGAAACGTTTTCAGCACGGACATATTAAACTGAAGGGTCTATTTCTGTGCCATATGTATCTATGACACTGAATGGGATAGTGAAGGGCAAGGTGTTGGGGGTTGTTGGTTTTTCAATTATAGTCAGTTTTGTCACAAATGTTTATTTCCCAACGAAGCCATCTCTGTTTCTGGGCTTCAATTTTAATCCCAACCAAATGTCTCATTTCTGGGGTTTCAGTAACAGTCTCCTGTGAGTCTGTCCAGGGATCCCTCCTCATTCACTACGCATGGTCTGAGAAGATGCCATCTCAAGATTGAAAGATCTCTGACACCAATAAACTGGATCTACATTGTCAATCCTTCACACAGCAACATCATCAATATTACTGCACAGCCTCAAATACTCAGGGAACAAAACCCAGTGAAATGGTTCATGTCTCAGTTCCCAGTGTAGCAGGGCGGGGCTGGAGTTCCATGATATAAATCAGCAGCATCGGTAAGTTTCCTACAAACACTGAGGCTGACACATTTATTCAATGTTTATTCAAATTGCTCATTGGTTAAGTTTCTTTCATACTTACAAATAACTGCACCTCATCACATTATGTCTCTATGATATTTGAACAATTTTGAACAAGGTGTTAACTTATTTATGAGAATGGACAAGATTGTAATAAAGCTTCAGAAAATGCATGCGTGCTTCACTCCAGCTTTGTGTTACATCTCACAGCTTGTGTATGTTATACCTTTAATAGATAAAAATCATCTCTATATCGTAGCATGTGACCTGAGGGGATAATGGTGTCAGACTCCATCTTAGTCAGGGTCACATCAGGCATGATATGCTGATGGACAGGTGTCACTGTTTGTAATTGAATACCTTAGTTTCAGCCCAGATCCTGAAGTGTCTCTGGCTGTGAGATATGTTTCGCCAGATGCTGGTGTAAATATCTGTTGATTTGTCAGTCCGACAAAATCCACGCCTTGTTCTCATGTAACAGGAGCTAACGTAAAGATGACATCATTGGGTCTAAATACAATAGTGGAGGCAAAAGTCCCAGTGGAAGCTCACCCAGCAATCACAGGATATTACTGGGCAGAGCAGGGGCTGCTGGATCCCCCAGGAATACATTGTCCAGCAGGAGCAGTGACCAGCTCAGTGGCTGGAACTTTCTTTTATGTTTGACAAGGATGAGAAAGGGGAATATAGTCTCACCAACTTCAGGCTTTCAAATGCTTTAATAAAAATACAGGAGCATCAGTGTCCGGGTGAGGAACAAAATACAAGTTTTAGGCAAACTCGGTCACTACCACATCTCTCCAGACAGGGGGGGTTAGAGACAAATGAATTCAACAAAATCCATGATTCACAACAAGTCCTGAGGTTCCATTGGTGAGGAGAGCTCTCTTGGTTGTCTGTCACTGAGACTCAGATGAAGCTGAATATTATCTTATGTCTCAATAGGAAGTGAATATACTTGTGACAAATCCTCAACAATATCACCAACAACATCAACTACAATATCATCAACAACATCAACTACAATATCGTCAACAACATCAACTACATTATTATCCACAACTTCACCAACAATATCATCAACAACAACAGGAATACCTTCAGGACCCAAGTCTGTCAGTAAAAGGTAGAAGAATTTCATTGTCAATGTTTCCATCAGCATTGATTCCAGTGAGAATAAGTGACTGAGCATAGGCTTGCAATAAGTTTCAATTTTAGGTGATAACTTATCAGAATGTCAATGGTCACTGATTTCATGCAATGCCATTATATTTGTTTCCTTATTGGTGAGCTGAAGGTGAGATTTTCTGACTGTTTTAACTTTAGTTTTAATTAGCAAAGGGGTTCAATTTCCAGGTCGTAACATTTACAATGTTGTTATTTACATTATTGGACATTCATAACAGGAAATGCCAATTTTCAGTTTGCCCCATCCCAGTTTAAACATTTTATTATTGTTCTAAGCTCATGGTGTTGTATATGTCAAAGAAATGATAGATTTTGTTGAGCCAGGGTGTCTGGAGTATCACTGCCAGGGACATTACATTCTCTCACATCTTCTCCTCCTCCATTCTCTCATGTTAAACATTATTCCCAAACTGAGAGGGTGGGAGGCTGTCTGGTTCCAGCTGGTTAAGCCTTGCCTGTTAGAAGGTGCAGGAGCAGTGTGGGATGATGCTATTCTGAGTTCCTCACTGACTGAAGAGACTTCTCACCCACTGGAATATTACACCAGACTGCAGTGCTCCTGTAAATATCCATCCACATCTAATAATCCTCATTGACAACAAGATGCTGAGCATGACAGGACGTGGCACTGAAACTTGTTACATTTGGCCTTTATATATTGTTCAAGTCAATCAAAACTGAAACTGTAAATTAATTTCAGCTGTGCTGCTTTATTTTGCTACAATATACTGCAGTGTGAACAGGGGATAAATGTTTAAAACATCAAGCAGTCTTGTTTCCTTCAAATGATTTTGTATTTCTTCTGTTTTACACAGTTACGTTGTCTGGGATGTGATACGCTGGGTACTCTTCACTCTCCTGGTGATTTGTTCTGTTTCAGTCACAATGTTTACACAAAAACATTAGGTGAGCATCATGGCCTTTACAAGAATGATTTTGAGCTCTCTAAGTTCCCCATCAATGAGGTGGCCCTGGGTGGAGGGGTTTCGAAGCAGGAGACACAGTTTGAGAAGAATGGGTTGACCATTTGGGACTGAGATGAGCAGGAATTTCTTCACTCAGAGGGTGATGGTTTGTTGGAATTCTCTGCCCCCGAGAACTCTGGAGGCTCCAGCCTTGAGTATATTCAAAACAGAGATCAATAATGTTCTGGGTAATAAAGATATGGAGGGACATGGCAGTAGTGCAAGTAAAATGGTATTCAGGTGGAAGATCTGCCCTGATCCAGGTGAATGCTGAGGGACCCTCGAGGGGCTGAATGGCCTACTCTGTTCCTGCCTAATCTCTCTCCATGGTGGCCTCATGCTGTTAAATGCTGTCATTGCATCAGTCTCCACCATTTCGTCTGACAGATCGTTTCACACACATGCCCTCCCTTTGCGTGAAAAAGTTACTCCTCAGGTCCTTTTGAAATCTTTTAACTTCTCACCTTCAACCTCTGCCCTCTAGGTCTGGACACCCCCATTGAGGAAAAACACCTTGGCTGTTCGCTCTGTCCATTCCCTTGTTTAAATCTCATTGGATAACATAGTCGTGTGTCCTAATCTAGAATGAAGACAACGTAAATGCTGTTGGGCAGAGATATAAGTGAGTTAGTGTGTAATAGTTTGATTGGATGGAACCTTGTTATCTGTTAAAATAATAAAATACAATTGTTGATATTCAAACAAATTGATTTATTCAACATTTGATGGGATGTACAGCTCCTCTGCATACATTAATAAATATGTAAACAAAGAAACCTGAGTCTGATCTAAAGCGGAAATACAGTATCAAATCTGCCTTTCTGGGACTCTCATAGAACAGAGGAGGTGCCAGAGAGCAAAAGGAAATGACATATTCCCAGATCACTGTCATACTGTTCCTCACGTAGAGTTATAGAGTCATAGAGATGTACAGCACGGAAACAGACCCTTCGGTCCAACTCGTCCATGCCAACCAGATATTGAGTCCAATCTAGTCCTACCTGCCAGAACTTGGCCCATATCCTTCCAAACTCTTCCTATTCCTATACCCAACCAGATACCTTTTAAATGTTGCAATTGTACTAGCCTCCACTCCTTCCTTTGGCAGTTCATTCCAAACACGCACCAGCCACTGCATATAAAGTTGCTCCTTAGGTCTACTTTATATCTTTCCTCTCTCACCCTAAACCTATGCCCTCTAGTTCTAGACTCCCCCATACCAGAGAAAAGGCCTTGTCTATATATCCTATACAGGCCCCTAATGATTTTGTAAAACTCTATAAGGTCACCCCCTCAGCCTCCGACACTCCAGGGAAAACAATCCCAGCCTGTTCAGCCTCTCCCTGTAGCTCAGATCCTCCAACCCTGGCAACATCCTTGTAAATCTTTTCTGAACCCTTTCAAATTTCACATCTTTCCAATAGGAAGGAGACCAGAATTGCATGTAATATTCAGACAGTGGCCTAACCAATGTCCTGTACAGCCGCAACATGACTTCCCAACTCCTATACTCAATACTCTGACCAATGAAGGAAAGCAAACCAAATGCCTTCTTCACTATCCTATCTACCTGTGACTCCACTTTCAAGGAGCTATGAATCTGCACTCCATTGTCTCTTTGTTTAGTAACACTCCCTAGGACCTTACCATTGAGTGTATAAATCCTGCTAAGGTTTGCTTTCCCAAAATGCAGCACCTCACATTTATCTAACTTGAACTCCATCTGCCACTTATCAGCCATTGGCCCATCTGGTCAAGATCCCGTTGTAATCTGAAGTAAGCTTCTTCGCTGTCCACTCCACCTCCAATTTTGGTGTCATCTGAAAATTATGAACTATACCTCTTAGGCTCACATCCTAATCATTGAGATAAATGATGAAAAGTAGGGGACCCAGCACTGATCCTTGTGACACTCCACTGGCCAGAGGCCTCCAGTCTGAAAAACAACCCTGCCCCACCATTCTCTGTCTTCTACCTTTGATTCACTTCCGTATCCAAATAGCTTGTTCTCCCTGCGTTCAGTGAGATCTAACCTTACTAACCAATCTTCCATGGGGAACCTTGTCAATAGCCTTACTGAAGTCCATATAGATCACATTTATTGCTCTGCCCTCATCAATTTTCCTTATTACTTCTTCCAAAAATTCAATCAAGTTTGTGAGACATGATTTCCCACACACAAAGTGGCACGGTGGCACAGTGGTTAGCACTGCTGCCTCACAGCGCCTGAGACCCGGGTTCAATTCCCGACTCAGGCGACTGAGTGTGTGGAGTTTGCACGTTTTCCCCGTGTCTGCTTGGGTTTCCTCCGGGTGCTCCGGTTTCCTCCCACAGTCCAAAGATGTGTGGGTCAGGTGAATTGGCCATGCTAAATTGCCCGTAGTGTTAGGTAAGGGGTAAATGTAGGGGTATGTGTGGGTTGCGCTTCGGCGGGTCGGTGTGGACTTGTTGGTTTGAAGTGCCTGTTTCCACACTGTAAGTAATCTAATCTAAAAAGCCATGCTGACTTTCCCTTATTAGTCCTTGGCTTTCCAAATACATGCACATCCTGTCGCTCAGGATTCCTTCCAACAACTTGCCCAACACTGGCGTCAGGCTCACTGGTCTATGGTTTCCTGACTTGTTCTTACCACCTTTCTTGAACAGTGGCACCATGTTAGGCAACCTCCAGTCTTCTGGCACCTTACCTGTGACTATCGATGACACAAATACTTCAGTAAGAGGCCCAGCAATCACTTCCCTAGCTTCCCACAGAGTTCTAGGGTACACCTAATCAGGTCCTGGGGATTCATCCACTCTTATGCATTTCAAGCCATCCAGCACTTCCTCCTCTGTCATATGGACATTTTTCAAGATGTCACCATCTGTTTCCCTACATTCTATAATTTACACGTCCTTTTCCACAGTAAATACAGATGCAAAATAGCAATTAGTTTCTCCCCCATCTCCTGCACCTCCACACAAAGGCTGCCTTGCTGATCTTTGAGGGGGCCTATTCTCTCCCTAGTTACCCTTTTGTCCTTACTGTATTTGTAAAAGCACTTAGGATTCTTCTTAAACATATTTGCCAAAGCCATCTCATTTCCCCTTTTTTCCCTCGTGATTTCTCTTTTAAGTATACTTCTACTGCCTTGATACTCTTCTCAGGATTCACTCGTTCTATCCTGTCTATACCTGACATGTGCTTCCTTCTTTTCTTTAATGAAACTTTCAATATCTTTAGTCATCCAGGATTCCCTATACCTACCAGCCTTTCCTTTCACCCTGACAGGAATATACATTCTCTGGACTCTCGTTATCTCATTTCTGAAGGCTTCCCATTTTCCATCCATCCCTTTACCTGCAAACATCTGCCCCCTATCAGCTTTTGAAAGTTTTTGCCTAACACAGTCAAAATTGGCTTTTCTCCAATTTAGAATGTCAAATTTGAGATGCACTTTGAATGCTGCCTGAACTGCTGTGCTCTTCCAGCACTACTAATCCGAAATTTGAGATGTGGTCTATCCTTTTCCATCACTATTTTAAAACTAACAGAATTATGGTCCCTGGCCCAAAGTGCCTCCCCACTGACACCTCAGTCACCTGCCCTGCCTTATTTCCCAAGAGTAGGTCAAGTTTTGCACATTCTCTAGTAGGTACATCCACATACTGAATCAGAAAATTGTCTTGTACACACTTAAGAAATTCCTCTACATCTAAATCTTTAACACGATGGCAGTGCCAGTCGATGTTTGGAAAGTTAAAATCCCCTACCATGACTACCCTATTATTCTCACTCTCACTCTCTCTCCCTCACCCACATACACACATCTTCCATCTGCCTCTCTCCCCCACCACGCCAACTCCCACCCCACTACACACAAACGCACACACATACAAGTCTATGGGATGAATTGCATTTGCAAATTTGTATTTACAGATATTTTATATTATCTTCAAAAAACACACAATCTATAGACAGTGAGTAAATTTGATATTTTATAAATCCCTTCTTTCAAAATGAATCCTGTCTGACTCCATGATGGAAACAGACTCTAACCTCATTCCTGCAATGCATTATCTGAGTTGACGTGGCACTTTTTTATTTACAGATAAAACTTGAAGATATATCGGGACGGTGACTTGACAGAAATTCTGGGATTTACATATTAATCAATGGAAACGTGCAGCCTCATTCTAAGTGACTGAAGACTTAACAGCAATCTAGGTTTCTCTAATACATTGTAGCCATTGTGTGATACTTTGATCTTTTATTTATAAATTCTGTGCCCGATGTATCCTGCCTCAATGACTCCCTGACAAAGGAGTAGTGCTCTGAAAGCTTGTATTTTCAAATACACCTGTTGGACTATAACCTGGTGTTGTGTGATTTTCAGCTTTGTTCATCCCAGTCCAACAGCAGCCCCTCCACATCCTGAATCTTCTTGCCAGTGGCTCATATCCAGCAGACAGTGAGTGCTGAGCCTGAGTCTGAATGACAGTTGTTCACCTCTCCAAGGAGACAGCTAGACATACGGCTCGGGATTGATAGTGATGGTTGATGCCTCCATCCCCATTGATCCAGTTTAAGGGCTGTCTCTGACATACCGACCGGCTGTGATTGTGCTTGTCTCTGCATTTTCACAACTTCAATAAAATTACACCTGACAGTCCTGAATGTTGAAGCCATTGTCTCTGTCACAGCACATTCACCTTTCCTTCGCCACTGACTCCATCCATCTCCCTGCTCAACAGAGCCCTCATCCATGATGTTATTAGTTTCATGTCCAACCATTCCAACGTCATTCAATCTGGCCTTGAATCTTCCAATTTACACTCTTCCATCTCTCTGCTCCAGCTTTGCATCTTTGAAGGTGCTATGTGAATGCAACTTGCCATATTCGCAAACACAATGACAAGGCAAGGCTTTCAAATGAATGTGCTTCACAGCTCAATGTATTTAGAAAGCTGCAAATCCACCGATCATTCTGAAATAATGTGAAGTTTTATCCCAAACATTACAATCCAAATTAAGTTCAATGGAATTAAATAATTTTAAAACTTTATGAAATTAAAATTTAAATCTGGTAAAATAGATTTCTTCCCAAAATTATTTTATTTTTAAATATGTTTCTGTCTGCAGCATGCTGTGTGTGAATGGCTCATTGTAAATGATCACACATTCATTTTGGGACCATTCCATTAAACCCTCAAGCAGGTTCATGGTCAATGAGGAATGTAACTGAGAATTATTGAATCCCTACAGTGCAGAAAGAGGCCATTTGGCCCATCTGGTCTGCACCATGCATCTGAAGAGCATCCCACCAGACCCAGAACCCCACTCTTTCCTACAGCCACACATTTCCCATGGCTAACCCACTGAGACTATACCTCCCTGGAGACTATGGGCAATTCAGCATGACCATTCCACCTAATCTGCACATTGGTAGACAATGGGAAAAAACTGTAGCATTTGGAGAAAACCCACACAGACTCAGGGAGAATATACAAACTGTACACAGACAATCACCCAAGGTTTGAACTGAACCCAGGTCACGGGGACTGTGAGGCAGCAGTGCTAACCGTTGAGACACTGTGTTGAGACAATGTGTCCATTTCTGAGAAGGTCAGATGTAAAACGCAAGTTTCCACACTTGTTGCATGTTTTGATGTTCATTGTGTTTTCACACTATCAGAAAAAAGTGTGAATATTATCAAGGGAGATGTGTGATAGACAGCCATGGATGTACAATGAGAGTAAGTGTTAGTTACTTTGTTCTGCAAATTGGAGAGAAGCTGCCCTGGTACAGCATTTGCTGGACGCTAATGTTGTGGGGCCTGGTCCATTTGAAGGACATTGTTGGATGTGGATGGAAAAAACAGTGGACAGATGTATCGGGGTCCGGCCTGAGTGGGATGTAGGTTATGAATCACAAAGAGGACAGCTGAAAGGGGAGAGAAGCATTATTGATTAATCTACAGGAGAGATTGCAAATGACCAGAAGAAGAGTTATCAATTTAACTGTGCTGTAAACTGTTCCTAAAGTTCCTTCAGCACTGAGCATTTTATATTGTCCAGGAACTGTGTGACAAATAGCTCAGGAGTTCAGGAATATGTCACTAACTGCTACAGCAGGGACATTACACAACTCTTCCACAGGCTTTCAAAAAGTTTGCTAGACACTTGGGAATGGCCTCCTCAGTCACTGGTAAAACCCCAGAGCCTGTGGGGAAAGCCCATTGTGAAACCACAACCCATACCTGCAGGCACTGTAACACCCTCCTGGCACCCATTGTCTACAGCTCAGTAAAGAGGGAGAACTGTGTCACCTGGAGCAATATGTCTGCAGCCACGTTTGCACAGCCACTGACAGAAATGTTCAGTGGAGAGGCTTTCTGGAAAGGCAGGGTGGGAACAGTTTTCTTAGATCCCAGATCAGTGTTAATCAACAGGATATTGTGGGTGGCACACTCTGGGTCATTCAAGACTGTACTGAGAGTTTTCAGATCCAGCCCATTGATCACAATCTCTGGGAAGGAAACCTCCTGGGACAGGCTTATGTCCATGTTGTGGGTGGATCACTGCACCATTCCAGAGCAAATGGGACATCCATCCGAATAGGGGAAGGGGTTTTGTGGCAGCTCCAAGTTCTGCATTTGTTTGTCTCTGAAGAACGTTATTTGAAAAACTGCTGAGTGAGTGTCTACCAGGATATGGCTTTGACACTGAACAAGTCACTTTATAGGATCCCTGACAATTTGATCAGATATTCTTCACTTTGTTAATAACTGCTGCCATCACTGTTTCATCACAGAATCAAATTTTATAATCTGATCCTATTTTTCCAACTGATTCGACAGTGTCCATGTCATTCAGGGGCTGGGGGATCTCTGCTCTCTGTTTCTGACACTCAGACACTGGTGACCTGACAGCAGAGGGGTTTCATCCCCATTGGGGTATTAACCCCCAAATGTTTCCAAGTGTTCTTTAGGAGTTTACCCAACGTATTGTTTCTGTTTCCCAGACAGAGCATTGCGATGGTCCTCGATGGTTCAGTCTCTGGGTAATGACTCCAGTGACTCTCCTTCCATATTAAGGGTTAAGGTGGGGGCACTGCCTTCAGCATTGTGGCTGGGGATGAGCCCGGTTGGTGAAGGGTATCAGTCCCTTTGATCTTCTCAAAGGTGAAACCCAGCATGGTTCACCAGACTCACTCATCATCAACCACGTCCTGGTGAATACAAAGCTCCATGTCCGTCAGGACACCAGAGGGATCCTCACCTTGGAACAGGTCCAACCATTTACAGTCTGTGAAAGACTGTTTGAACTGTCATGTCTGTTCCATTTTAGGAACCACTGCAGTTAATTTGTGACAGCAAGCTTCTGTAAGGATCAGTTTGATAATGATCAAGTTGTCTTCATTTGTGACATTAGTTGTGTAGAATTATGGATGAGGAGATGAGGCAACTCCATTACTGTTCTTTGAAATAATGCAATGTTGTTTGTTGCTGCGAAATGAGCGTTTTATAAATAAAAATGGACTGGAAGGACTGGGGCCTTTTTCACTGGAGGGGAGGAGGCTGAGTGGTGACCTTTTTAAGGTTTATAAGATTATGAGCGGCACGGATGAGGTCTTTTCTCTCGGGTGTCTGTCCAAAACCTGGGTGCATGTTTTTAAGGTGAGAGGAGAAATATTTTAAAAGAACATGAGGGGCAATTTTTTAGGAGAAATTAGGCAAATATTTTACACAGAGAGTAGTTCGTGTTTGGAATAAATCATTGTAATTTTTCTCATGTCTTTAATGTTGAATACAGACTGAAAACTGGAGTGGTCATAAGCCCTCAAACAAAACATCTTGAGTTTGCTTTCATTTCTTTTATTTTTGAAGTGCAGTTCATTAAATATTGTTTTGTGAGGAACTGGAGCACACTCCCAGTTACTCAATCACAATTCACTTCGCCCTGAATTTTCTCTCCGTTGTTGAGTTTCTGTCTCTGCTTGAAATCGGCCCCAGGGCTTGTTTACTTGGATCTTGTGGAAATGGAACAGAGAGTGTCCTTCTCCTGTACATCTGGGAGTTCAGATCCTGACACAATAATTATTCAGCACTAATGCCAGGAGGAATATTCTGCAAGCAGACAAAATATTCAAAACAATTCTACTCTTAGATGCATGTTTATTTTTTGCAAAAGAAATCTTTATTTGCAAAAACGTGTTTGTTGAAATTGTATAACATAGGAGAATATGTCAGTTATCATTCAACTGAGATTTCAGGATAAATACTGAGCTTGGATCAACATTATCCAACATTATCTTTGGATCAACGCTTGATGTTTTAACTTTCTTGATTTCAAAACATTTGGTTCTTTCATTGGAAATTAATTCAGTTTTTCTGTTAAACACGACTAATCAAAATAAATATCTTCACAGTGAACTTTCACCATCTGGCCGACTGTAGTTTCACAAACTGGCTTCGTATATCCTGTTCCTCATTTAGCTTCTTGTAGACATTGCATTACACACTTATTTCAATGTGAGAAACAAGAGCTGTGGGACTGGCATCAAGAACTGAACTGATCTTTGAGAATAAAACAACGTGGATTTTGATTCTCCTCATTTGTTCCATTCCCGGTGAGTGACCATCTGAGTTGTATATTCAGATAATCAATGGTTATTGATATTCAGATAAACCACTGTGTGGTTTATACAGTAGAAATGTTTAAATATTTGAAGGTACATATTCAGATAAAGTGAGAGCTTGTGACACAATGGTTACATTGTTCTTGCTGTGATAAATGCTGAGAGTTTGATTCTCACTCCAGCACATTTTGCAAAAGCATGTGTGTTCTCACAAAGTCGAACAGGTTCATTATCAACCTGTAAATCCATCGAACATACCCAGTGCAGGGAGCAGGACTGGGTGAGGTTCCAGGTCCGCCTTACACAATGCAGAGTGACACCCCTCACATTACAGCGACTGGCTTCAGGCAAGTTCCAAGCTGTAGAAAACAGACACAGCATATACTTTGCCTACCCCATGTGTCTCTAAATATGGAAGTCTTGGAAATTTAAAGGAACAAATATAAAAATACCTGAACAACATCACAAATATATCTTTTACTGAACATATTGCAATCCCATGTGACAGAGTTCCCAAATACATGAGAGCAGATTTATTAATTCTGAATTAAATAAAAATGGACCAAATAACGTTTCTTTTCAAACACAATTATTTTAATTTTTCCAATGATTTTTATGTTGAATATACACTGAAAACTGGAGTTGGAAGAAGCCCTCAAGGGAAACATCTTGAGTTGATTAAATATTGTTTTGTGAGGCTCAGTTGCAAAAGTAGATGGTTGGTTTATATTTCTCTTCACAGAAAAAGCCTTTTATCTTTCAGTCATGAACGTGAATCAAATCGCTGACTCTCTTTCAATCCCACTGCTTTACACATTACAATGTAACACTAAAACTATTGTTCATCATTGCAATCTCTCCATTTATGAGCAAGGAGTTGTCAAACACTCAAGATTAAAATTCCCAGTGTGGCATTACTCTAGGCTACAACTCCGTGAATTCTGTTACATGAAAACTTCCTGAAACATTTTGTGGCTCTCGCCCACCAAATTCATGCAGAATACTTCACGGGCAGAAACCTGAAGCATGAATCTCTCTGTTTTCACAACTTTCTTTCATTCAAGGCTTCCTTTTTCCAATGAGGTCTCTTTCTCCTGACTTTCATCAGCTTTACATATTCATGACCTGAATGCCTTTCTCTCCTCCTCTCCACCTTAGATTTCAATTCCATTCTGTCATTTTACTCAAGAATTGTTCTCCACAAAAAGGGTGGTTCTCCCAACAAGATTGTTGGTCTGGTATTTATTGAAGTAAAGTCTCCCCAGTCATCAACAGGCTGTTCCTCTTCCACACCAGGAAACAACATTGCAGCAATTTAAGCACTATCTCATGAAACATCTCTCTGGTACAGTCAGTAAATTATTTATGTTATTTTACACTCCTTACACAGACAACAATGTGTGATTACAAACCATCCTGCTTTTACTGCCCTCAAGGTCCTACACATTGATCTCTCTCCCCCATCGTGAACTATCCCTTGCTGAACTACAATTCTCTTCCTCTCCCACTTGAGGACTGTCATCATCTTGCCTGGGTCACCTGTTGTATCTACACGTTGAGCCCTGAAAATGCAGCCCCTGAGCCCACCATGAGTCTACACACACCCCTCTCCTCCCTGGATGAAACCCTCGTTCTCCGGTCTGAGGAAAGATCCATCAGCACCTGGAGGAGTTTCAATGTTTCACTGTTTCAATCATTCATAGAGTCATAGAGATGTACAGCATGGAAACAGACCCTTCGATCCAACCCGTCCATGCCGACCAGATATCCCAACCCAATCTAGTCCCACGTGCCCCGCCCAATTGACCACGGACGCCTCCTCTTATCGCCCCCTTGACCACGGACGCCTCCTCTTATCACCCCCTTGACCACGGACGCCTCCTCTTATCGCCTCCTTGACCACGGACGCCTCCTCTTATCGCCCCCTTGACCACGACCCCACCTCCCACCACCAAACCATCATCTCCCAGACCATCCAGGACCTCATCACCTCAGGGGATCTCCCATCCACCGCCTCCAACCTCATAGTCCCACAACCCCGCACCGCCCGTTTCTACCTCCTGCCCAAAATCCACAAACCTGCCTGCCCCGGCCGACCCATTGTCTCAGCCTGCTCCTGGCCCACCGAACTCATCTCCCAATACCTCGACACAGTCCTGTCCCCTTTAGTCCAAGAACTCCCCACCTACGTTCGGGACACCACCCACGCCCTCCACCTCCTCCAGGATTTTCGCTTCCCCGGTCCCCAACGCCTTATTTTCACTATGGACATCCAGTCCCTGTACACCTCCATCCCCCATCACGAAGGACTCAAACCCCTCCGCTTCTTCCTTTCCCGCCGCACCAACCAGTACCCTTCCACTGACACCCTCCTTCGACTGACTGAACTGGTCCTCACCCTGAATAACTTCTCTTTTCAATCCTCCCACTTCCTCCAAACTAAACGAGTTGCCATGGGCACCCGCATGGGCCCCAGCTATGCCTGCCTCTTCGTAGGATATGTGGAACAGTCCATCTTCCGCAACTACACTGGCACCACCCCCCACCTTTTCCTCCGCTACATCGATGACTGTATCGGCGCTGCCTCGTGCTCCCACGAGGAGGTTGAACAGTTCATCAACTTTACTAACACCTTCCATCCCGACCTGAAATTCACCTGGACCATCTCAGACTCCTCCCTCCCCTTCCTAGACCTCTCCATTTCTATCTCGGGCGACCGACTCAACACAGACATCTATTATAAACCGACTGACCCCCACAGCTACCTGGACTACACCTCCTCCCACCCTGCCCCCTGTAAAAATGCCATCCCATATTCCCAATTCCTTCGTCTCCGCCGCATCTGCTCCCAGGAGGACCAATTCCAACACCGCACAGCCCAGATGGCCTCCTCCTTCAAGGACCGCAGATTCCCCCCAGACGTGATCGACGATGCCCTCCACCGCATCTCCTCCACTTCCCGCTCCTCCGCCCTTGAGCCCCGCTCCTCCAACCGCCACCAAGACAGAACCCCACTGGTTCTCACCTACCACCCCACCAACCTCCGCATACAACGTATCATCCGCCGCCATTTCCGCCACCTCCAAACGGACCCCACCACCAAGGATATATTTCCCTCCCCTCCCCTATCAGCGTTCCGCAAGGACCACTCCCTTCGTGACTCCCTCGTCAGATCCACACCCCCCACCAACCCAACCTCCACCCCCGGCACCTTCCCCTGCAACCGCAGGAAATGTAAGACTTGCGCCCACACCTCCACACTCACTTCCCTCCAAGGCCCCAAGGGATCCTTCCATATCCGCCACAAGTTCACCTGTACCTCCACACACATCATCTATTGCATCCGCTGCACCCGATGTGGCCTCCTCTATATTGGGGAGACAGGCCGCTTACTTGCGGAACGCTTCAGAGAACACCTCCGGGCCGCCCGAACCAACCAACCCAATCACCCCGTGGCTCAACACTTTAACTCTCCCTCCCACTCCACCGAGGACATGCAGGTCCTTGGACACCTCCACCGGCAGACCACAACAACACGACGGCTGGAGGAGGAGCGCCTCATCTTCTGCCTGGGAACCCTCCAACCACAAGGTATGAATTCAGATTTCTCCAGTTTCCTCATTTCCCCTCCCCCCACCTTGTCTCAGTCGGTTCCCTCAACTCAGCACCGCCCTCCTAACCTGCAATCCTCTTCCTGACCTCTCCGCCCCCACCCCACTCCGGCCTATCATCCTCACCTTGACCTCCTTCCACCTATCCCACCTCCATCGCCCCTCCCCCTAGTCCCTCCTACCTACCCTATATCTTAGCCTGCTTGGCTCTCTCTCTCTCTTATTCCTGATGAAGGGCTTATGCTCGAAACGTCGAATTCTCTATTCCTGAGATGCTGCCTGGCCTGCTGTGCTTTGACCAGCAACACATTTGCAGCTGTGATCTCCAGCATCTGCAGACCTCATTTTTTACTCGAAGACCATATCCCTCCAAACCCTTCCTATTCATATACCCATTCAAAGTCCTCTTAAATGTTGCAACTGTACCAGCCTCCACTGCATCCTGGTAGCTCATTCCATACACGTACCACCCTCTGCGTGAAAACATTGCCCCTTAGGTCCCTTTTATATCTTTCCCCTCTCACCCTAAAACTATGGGTGTATCCGGGAATGTCCTCCCTAAGCTCAACTGATAATCCTATCCTTTATCAAAAATGCCACCCCCCACCCCCCTCCTCTTTTGCCTCCCTTTCTATCCTTCCTGTAGCATTTGTATCCTGGAGCATTCAGCTGCTAGTCCTGCCCATCCCTGAGCCATGTTTCTGTAATTGCTATGATATCCCAATCCCATGGTCCTAACCATGCCCTGAATTCATCTGCCTTCCTGATTAAACCTCTTACATTGAATTTTTGCAATTCTGAAAGACATGGCTCTGATGGGAAATTAGGGACATAATGGCTATACAGCGAGAATGAACAGAAACAGTGAGGTGACAAAACATCATCGGGTCCACAGGGACAGCAACAATAAAGAGAGGAAGAAGGATCATTCTGCATCACAGGTAGAGTCTGCTGTTAATTCACAGAAACACCTCACTCCCCCCGTTTGCAGGATATGGAGCACCTAATCAAAGCTACTAATAGTTCTGAAGAACAGTCAATGGACCCAAAATAGTAATTCTGCTTTTGATGCACAGACACAGTCAGACCTGCTGTGTTTCTCCAGCAATTTCTGTTTTTGTCTCAAAAACACTCAGTTGACACTTCACCTATCCTGACCCAGTCACTGCACAATGACTGTGTAAAATGATAGACACCCAGTTGCAGAGTGGGGTGGAGTCAGTTATTCATATTTTGGATGGGCAGGGGGAGGTGGGTGTTGGAGTATAATTCTATGAATTTGAAACCTCGTCAGGGTAATTGCATCCACCATGCATCTACTGGCATCAAATTACACTTCAACAACAGGTCACTCATTGTCCAGAAAGAAACATTACAGGTGATGGCCTCAAGCAGTCATTGCAACAACATTGTTCACCCTCGGTCTCTCATTAACGAGGCGAATGTAATCAGACAAGTACATTTTAAAGGGCCACTTGGGTTTGGTATTTCTGTAATGCACTGCATGGCAAACAGTGGAAGGCAGCAATCCTCAGTTACAATGGCCATACACTGAATTGTCAGTCTGTGAGGAGATAGTCTGCAATGTGTAAGGCTCCTTGGTTGTGCCAATGACATTTGGATGAGGGTACACACACTGGACATCCTAATGGGGTTATGACAACATTTACCCTGAATTTTCACTCTCTCTCTCTCTCTCTCTCTCCCCCACACACATACAAGTCTATGGGATGAATTGCATTTAAATTTGTATTTGCAGATATTTTATATTATGTTCAAAAACACACAATCTATAGAGAATGAGTTAATGTAATATTTTATAAATTCCTTCTTTCAAAATGAATCCTGTCTGACTCCATGCTAGAAACAGACTCTAACCTCATTCCTGCAATGCATTGTCTGAGCTGACGTGGCACTTTTTTATTTACGGATAAAACCTGAAGATATATCGGGATGGTGACTTGACAGAAATTCTGGGATTTACATATTAATCAATGGAAACCTGCAGCCTCATTCGAAGTGACTGAAGACTTATCAGCAATCAAGGTTTCTCTAATACATTGTATCCATTGTGTGACAAATTGATCTTTTATTTATAAATTCTGTGCTCGATGTATCCTGCCCAAATGGCTTCCTGACAAAGGAGTAGTGCTCTGAAAGCTTGTATTTTCAAATAAACCTGTTGGACTATAACCTGGTGTTGTGTGATTTTCAGCTTTGTCCATCCCAGTCCAACAGCAGCCCCTCCACATCCTGAATCTTCTTGCCAGTGGCTCATATCCAGCAGACAGTGAGTGCTGAGCCTGAGTCTGAATGACAGTTGTTCACCTCTCCAAGGAGACAGCTAGACATACGGCTCAGGATTGATAGTGATGGTTGATGCCTCCATCCCCATTGATCCAGTTTAAGGACTGTCTCTGACATACCGACCTGCTGTGATTGTGCTTGTCTCTGCATTTTCACAGCTTCAATAAAATTACACCTGACAGTCCTGAATGTTGATGCCATTGTCTCTATCACAGCACATTCACCTTTCCTTCGCCACTGACTCCATCCATCTCCCTGCTCAACAGAGCACTCATCCATGATGTTATTAGTTTCATGTCCAACCATTCCAACGTCATTCAATCTGGCCTTGAATCTTCCAATTTACACTCTTCCATCTCTCTGCTCCAGCTTTGCATCTTTGAAGGTGCTATGTGAATGCAACTTGCCATATTTACAAACACAATGACAAGGCAAGGCTTTCAAATGAATGTGCTTCTCAGCTCACTGTATTTAGAAAGCTGCAAATCCACCGGTCATTCTGAAATAATGTGAAATTTTATCCCAAACGTTACAATCCAAGTTAAGTTCAATGGAATTAAATAATTTTAAAACTTTATGAAATTAAAATTTAAATCTGGTAAAATAGATTTCTTCCCAAAATTATTTTATTTTTAAATATGTTTCTGTCTGCAGCATGCTGTGTGTGAATGGCTCATTGTAAATGATCACACATTCATTTTGGGCCCATTCCATTAAACTCTCAAGCAGGTTAATGGTCAATGAGGAATGTAACTTAGAATTATAGAATCCCTCCTGTGCAGAAAGAGGCCATTTGGCCCATCTGGTCTGCATCATGCATCTGAAGAGCATGCCGCCAGACCCAGAACCCCACTCTTTCCCACATCCACACATTTCCCATGGCTAACCCACTGAGACTATACATCCCTGGACACAATGAGCAATTCAGCATGACCATTCCACCTAATCTGCACATTGGTAGACAGTGGGAAAAAAACTGGAGCACTTGGAGAAAATCCACACAGACTCGGGGAGAACATACAAACTGTACACAGACAATTACCCAAGGTTTGAACTGAACCCAGGTCATGGGGACTGTGAGGCAGCAGTGCTAACCGTTGAGACACTGTGCTGTCCATTTCTGAGAAGTTGAGATGTAAAACGCAAGTTTCCACACTTGCTGCATGTTTTGATGTTCTTGTGTTTTCACACTATCAGAAAAAAGTGTGAATATTATCAAGGGAGATGTGTGATAGATAGCCATAGATGTACAGTGAGAGTAAGTGTTAGTTACTTTGGTCTGTAAATTGGAGAGAGAGCTGCCCTGGTACAGCACTTGCTGGAGGCTAATGTTATGGGGCCTGGTCCATTTGAAGGACATTGTTGGATGTGGATGGAACAAACAGTGGACAGATGTTTCGCGGTTCGACCTGAGTGGGATGTAGGTTATGAATCACAAAGATGACAGCTTTATCGATTAATCTACAGGACAGACCCCAAAGGACCAGAAGACGAGTTATCAATTAAACTGTGCTGTAAACTGTTCCTAAAGTTCCTTCAGCACTGAGAATTTTATATTGTCCAGGAACTGTGTGACAAATAGCTCAGGAGTTCAGGAATATGTCACTAACTGCTACAGCAGTGACATTACACAACTCTTCCTCAGGCTTTCAAAACGTTTGCTAGACACTTGGGATTGGCCTCCTCAGTCACTGATAAAACCCCAGAGCCTGTGGGAAAAGCCCATTGTGAAACCACAACCCATACCTGCAGGCACTGTAACACCCTCCTGGCACCCATTGTCTACAGCTCAGTAAAGAGGGAGAACTGTGTCACCTGGAGCAATATGTCTGCAGCCACGTTTGCACAGCCACTGACAGAAATGTTCAGTGGAGAGGCTTTCTGGAAAGGCAGGATGGGAGCAGTTTTCTTAGAGCCCAGATCAGTGTTAATCAACAGGATGTTGTGGGTGGCACACTCTGGGTCATTCAAGGCTGCACTGAGAGTTTTCAGTCCCAGCTCTTTGATCACAATCACTGGGAAGGAAACCTCCTGGGACAGGCTCATGTCCATGTTGTGGGTGGATCACTGCACCATTCCAGAACAAATGGGACATCCATCCGAATGGGGGAGGGGCTTTGTGGCAGCTCCAAGTCCTGCAATTGTTTGTCTCAGAAGAACGGTCTTTTTAAAACTGCTGAGTGACCGTCTACTAGGATATGGCTTTGACACTGAGCAAGTCACTTTACAGGTTCAGTCTCTTCGTAATGACTCCCGTAATTCTCCTTCCATATTAAGCGTTAAGGTGGGGGCAGTGCCTTCAGCATTGTGGTTGGAGATGAGCACGGTTGGTGAAGGGTGTCAGTCCCTTTGATCTTCTCAAACGTGAAACCCAGCATGGTTCACCAGAATCACTCATCATCAACCATGTCCTGGTGAATACAAAGCCCCATGTCAGTCAGTTCACCAGAGGTATCCTCACCTTGGAACTGAAGCTCACTCCCAGTTACTCAATCACAGTTCAGGTTTGAAAGAATTTTCTCTCTGTCGTTGAATTCCTTTCTCTGCCTAAAATCAACCCCAAGACTTGTTTACTTGGATCTTGTGGAAATGGAACAGAGTATGTCCTATTCCTGCACATCTAGGAGATTAGATCCTGACACAATAATTATTCAGCACCTACATCGGAATCATTTGGCCTAAAAGCAAAATTTTAATAAAAATCCTGCATTGACTTGCAGTAGTAATTTTCACAAAAGAAATTTCTATTTGTTAAAAAAAGTTTGTTGAAAGTTTCTGACACTGGAGAATGAGTCAGTTGGTGTTCATCTGAGAATGGGAAAATGGTGGCAATGGAGTTGGCAGATTCTGGGCTCGTGTCTAGATTAGAGTGGGGCTGGAAAAGCCCAGCCGGTCAGGCAGCGTCCGAGGAGCAGGAAAATCGACGTTTCAGACAAAAGCCCCTCATCAGGATTGACGCTGGGCTTTGGCCCGAAACATTGATTTTCCTACTCCTCTGATGCTGCCCGACTGGCTGTGCTTTTCCAGCCCCACTCTAAACTAGACTCTGTTTTCCAGCATCTGCAGTCCTCACTTTTGCCGAGATTCTAGACTCAGCCCTGGGCTCGCCCTGTTCAGCCGCTTCTCACCTTTTTTCCCGTTTCTCGATCTTCTCTTCTTAATTATTTACAGGTTTTCTAACTCACCTTGTGGAGTTAGTGGTGGTGACAACATCAGAGTGTGGCAGCAGCCAAGGCCCTGAAGTGGATTGGGCCTGGAGTGGAGTGGGCCTGGAATAGAGGGGAGTGGGCAGTGGGTGGTTGGGGCTGGAGTGGAGTGGGCCTGGAGTAGAGTGCAGTGGGCAGTGGGTGGGGGGCCCAGAGTGGAGTGAGCCTGGAGTAGAGGGGAGTGGGCCTGGAATAGAGGGGGGTGGGCAGTGCGTGGTTGGGGCTGGAGTGGAGTGGGCCTTGAGTAGAGGGGAGTGGGCCTGCAGTAGAGTGCAGTGGGCAGTGGGTGGGGGACCCAGTGTGGAGTGAGCCTGGAGTAGAGGGGAGTGGGCCTGGAGTAGAATGGAGTGGGCCTGGAGTAGAGTGCAGTGGACAGTGGGTGGGGGGCACAGAGTGGAGTGAGCCTGGAGTAGAGGGGAGTGGGCCTGGAGTAGAGTGCAGTGGGTGGCAGCAGGACGAGAGTGGATTGGGCGGTGGGTGAGGGTGCCGGAGCACGTAGCGTGTCACAGATGATGGTCAGCACCTTTCTTGTCTGATTGGAATCAGCTCAGTGTGAGGAGAGAGAGAGAGAGATAGTGAGAGAGAGAACACTTGTGGAAATCCCCCAGCATGGAGCGACTGCAGGCTATAGAAGGACTGTAATGTCTATCTTTTAACTTTATCTCTCTATTTCCCTAACATATACAATGAAGAACTGTCATGTAGAACTTTTAGCTTTTTTCTTTATTTCCCTCTTTTTGGAACTAATCTATTTTAGGCGCTGAGTTTTGTAATGATACACTTTGTCCCTAAGATGACACTGTGCATGGCAATATCATACACTTTTCAGTGGACCCCTGTACTTTTGTACTTGAGCATACATGTCAATAAAACTGAATTCTAATTCTAATTCAGGATAAATAATGAGCTTGGATCACCATTGCCGATAGCATCTGATTCCTTCATCATTTTGATTTCAGGATTCTCTGTTCATTTAATGAAAGTTAATTTCGTTCTTCTTTTAAATATAACTGAGAGGAAACTGCTCCTTCAGGGTCAGTTCACCCCCTCTAGCTTCCTGTAGTTTCAGAATCTGGCTTCCTATATCCTCTTCCTCATTTAACTTCTTGTAGACATTGCAGGTCACACTTACCACAATGTGAGAAACAAGAGCTGAGAGACTGACATCAAGAACTGAGCTGATCTTTTGAATAAAATGATGTGGATTTTAATTCTCCTCATTTGTTCCATTCCCGGTGAGTGACCATCCCAGTTGTACATTAAGACAATCAATGTTTGTTGAAGTGCACTGCATGGTTTGAACAGGAGAGACGCTTAAACATTTGTCAACCTGTAAAAGCAGAAAGGGAGATCTTGTCACACGTTGACAAAATCTTGAATTTGTGATTATTCCTTTTTTTACAGGACAATGATGTTTTGTGAGGCTCAGTTGCAAAAGTAGACGATTGATACAGATTTCTCTTTGCTTAAGAAACCTTTTTCCTTTCAGTCTCAAGCTTTAACTAAGTTGCTTACACTCTTTCATTTCCATCAAATTTAACATTGCAATGTAGCACGGCAACAAAATTAATGTTCAATATTTCAATCTCACGTTCATTTATAAACAAACTGTTTTAAAACAATCAACATTAAAGTTCCCAGTGAAACTCCAACTTGTTACTCACTCACTGTAACTGTCTAAATCTCTTTGCAGTTTCTTTGTTTCTTCCTCACAACTTGCACTCACATTCAACTTACTCCCACCGTAAACTTAACATTGTGTTGTGATGTAAAACTTAAAGCTCAGAATACTCATTTACAAAATTTCCTGAGCATCCTTCAGTAAATGATATCCCTCTCTGTACCCTATACAATTTAATTCTTCTCGTCAAGCTCAGATAATTACATTTCCCAATCGATTACTACATGGTTCTTTCAACTGTCTGAAAGAGAGTACACATTACAGAAGAGGAGATTCCTGACATCTTAAAACACATTACGGTAGATAAATCCCCAGGGTCTTACGAAGTCTATCCCAAGGCCACTTGGGAGGCCTGGGAGGAAATTGTGGGGCCCCTAGCACAGATATTTGTGTCAGCGATAGCCGTGGGTGGAGTGCCGAGGGGTTGGAGTGTTGCTAATCTTGGACAATTATTTAAGAAAGGCCACACGGAAATACCTGGGAATTTTGGATTGAAGATCCAAACATCTCTTGTGGGTACTGTGTTAAAGGGGATTCAGACAGACAGGATGTACAGGCATTTGGAGAGGGAAGGACTCTTTTGTGAAAATCAGAATCACTTTGTGCACAGAAAATTGAATCTCAAAAATTTAACTGAGTTTTATTGAAGGACTTTAGCGAGGCCTTTGACAAGGTGGGTTGATGAATAAGGTTAAATTTCACAGGATCCAGGAAGAGCTGGCCAGTTGGATACAATTGAAGAGAGAAGGCACAGGGTGGTGATACAGGGCTGTTTTCCAACCTGGAGACCCATGACCAGCGATATGCCTCACGGGGTGGTGCTGGGTCCATTGTCATTTCTAGAATTATGATTAGTATGTTGGGCTGAAAGGCCTGTTTCTATGCTGTAAATCTCTTTGACTCTATGACAACACCTTCCAAATCAATGACTGCAAAACACCAAAAGCTCAAGGGCAGCAAATGCAGGTGAACACAATGACCTGAAAGCTCCCTTCCATTCACCGCTCCTCCAGTGTGTCAGTATCCTGGATTTCCCTCCCTAACAGCAGTGCGTGGTCAACTACACTGAATGAACTGTAACAGTTCAAGAAGTGAGCTCATCACCACATTCTCAGGGGCAATGAAGAATGGGTAATCCATGCTGGCCCAGCCAGGAACACCCACAGCTCCTGTGTGAATAAAACAAAGGTCACCTCACCTCTTCATTTCTTTGTCAATGAATGGAAACTGGTAAACTGATGATGCGCAATAAGCATGATACCGGTGGGTGGTTGGTTATAGATTTGGGGAGTCTCTGCAGGATTGGCTGTGGATACTGAGAAGGCTAATGGGATTACGTGTTACAATGCTGCAGTGCTAGTCACGAACAAAAGGGCACAGCTCTAGGGAAACCCTGGATTCCTGGCAGCAATGAGTCGCTGTGAATGCAGAGAGGTTCTGAAGGATTCTGGAATATGGGTAGTTCCATAATTAAAATACAGATCAGCCCCAATCTGACTGATGGGCTGAATGGTCTCATCCCTTTTGCTATTTTTGGAACTTCTCTGAATTTTGCAATAGATCTGGAAGTATGAGCAGAAACGTTCTGAGGGACAACATTTCAAACAATGAATGCTCAAGAGCAGATTTTGTCCAAATTTGTTTCTGAACACAGTTATTGTACGCTCACTCAAATCTCGTCAGAAACATTTGCTCCCAGGTCACCAATGTACGTGGACAACCAACTTAAAACAGCAACAAAGGGTGAATTTTAACTGCACATCCCAATAGAACAGAAAATTGTACAACAAATGTATTTAAATGGGCAAAAACATGAAACTCAATATATTTGTCATTGAATCATTTGAGATTTGGGGTATTGGAATACCTTCTCAGGAGATATGGTCCCTGATTCTTGTATTTAAATAAAGTTCCATTACTCAGATTGTGACATGAACCTCATCGCTGTTGGCCCGTTTACACCAGCTCGGACAGAATATCTTGTCCATCCTAATTGCCTGTGAAAAGGCAGTGGTGAGCTTCCTTCTTGAACGGCTGCAGTCCGTGTGACGAAGAGGCACCCGGAATGCTGTTGGGAAGGTAATTCCCGGGTTGTGACCTGGTGAAACTGAAGGAAAGTGGTCAGGATAGTATGAGGATTGAAGAGGAAATTGCAGATGATAGTGTTTGTATGCATTTGTGTTCCCTGTATTTCACAGTATTAAATGTCGCAGGTTTGGAAGGTCCTGTCGGATGTACTGTCACTTGGTGAGGTACTGCAAGGCATCTTGTAGATGGCACACATTGGTGCCACTGTACATTGAGGATAGAATGTTTAAGATTGTGGAAATGATGCCAAACAAGTGGGAAACCTTGTCCTGGAATGTATCAAATGGCTTCAGTATTGTTGGAGCTGCACCCATCCAGGGAAGCGGGGTGTTTCTCATCATACTCCTGACTTGTGCAACTCAAATTGTGGAGTGTCAGGAGGAGAGTTATCTCCTGGGACCAATCAGTGTGTAGGAGTATCTCCCACTGCAGCTCCTGGCTGCCTGGATTTCAGGGCAGGAGCGATGCCAGGAGACAATGTGGAGCAGCCAGGAGATGGTGAGTATTGTGGATAGCAGATATAGAGAGATGGTCACTCTGTAGCCTGAGACTCCACAGGCAGAGAGGAAATAAATATCCTCAGGGAGAGAAAGAGCATTGATCTGGGGAGTTGGGGTATGGGACTGGGCCTGGAGGTAATGAGGGGAGGGTTTCAATCAAGCTAGAATTGGCCAGATCCTGTCCATTCTTTCTACTCCTCCCACATTTTCCGTCTATTCCAATTATGATGTGATTTTGATTCACATTCCAGAACACCACATGACACAACACCGTGCAGGGTGTGGAACTGTACATGACACAACACTGTGCAGGGACTCGAATTGTACATGACACAACAGAGTGCAGGGTGTGGGACTGTACATGATCCAACACTGTGCAGGGTGTGGGACTGTACATGATCCAACACTCTGCAGGGACTGGAACTGTACATGATCCAACACTGTGCAGGGTGTGGAACTGTACATAACACAACACCGTGCAGGGTATGGAACTGTACATAACACAACACTGTGCAGGGACTGGAACTGTACATGACACAACACCGTGCAGGGTGTGGAACTGGACATAACACAACATTGTGCAGGGTGTGGAACTGGACATAACACAACATTGTGCAGGGTGTGGAACTGTACATGACACAACACCGGGCAGGGACTGGAAATGTACATGACACAACACTGTGCAGGGTCTCGAATTGTACATGATACAACACTGTGCAGAGTGTGGAACTGTACATGACACAACAACGTGGAGGGTCTGGTACTATGTGCATGCACCTTCCTGAGTGAGTGTGCACTCACATTGTCCTGCATTCCCACTGTTAGCAGACACTGCCTTGATTTGTTCATAATTTATTTTTTCAGCAGTATTATTCACTTATGTTTTCAAGAATTGACAGGATATAAAACACCGCAGGGTGACCATCACATTGCATGATGTCAGTAACTACTTCTGCAAACCATGCAACACCCTCCTGGTAGCAATGATCTCCAAGGAAACACACAGGCAGATAGCAAGCTGTGCTTTCTGTTGCAAGAATATCTGCAGCTAACAAGGAGAATGGGGAGTCTAATTCTATTCATTTATTCACTGCCCAGTGAGTGACAGCCAGAACTGGAGTGTTGGATTGTCAGTGTAGAGACACATCTCGTTTATGTCTTGTTCAGCAGTGATGGTTCAATACTCAGAGACACATATAGGCATAGAATACTCCGGAGAAATTTTTGGATGAAGTCTTATACCTACTTTGTGTATCCTATTCAATCTCAAAAATACTTACCAAAATATACTAATGCACATTATTCATGTTGAACATCAAATGTAGGCTCCTGCTTCATTTTTTACAAGAGTTGTGAGCAACATAAAAGAAATGCAGGAATAACATATTTAATCTGTTAAAATTTGGAGAAAGGCCAATTTTGATGGTATTAAGCAAGAACTTTCAAAAGCTGATTGGGGGCAGATGTTCGCAGGTAAAAGGACGACTAGAAAATTGGAGGCCTTCAGAAATGAGATAATGAGAATCCAGAGAAAGTATATTCCTGTTCGGGTGAAAGTAAAGGCTGGTAGGTACAGGGAATGATGGATGGCTAGAGACACTGAGGGTTTGGTTAAGAAAAAGAAGAAAGCATATGTAAGGTGTAGACAGGATAGATCGAGTGGATCCTGAGAAGAGTATAAAAGAGGTAGGAGTATACTTAAGAGGGAAATCAGGAGGGCAAAAAGGGGACATGAGATAGCTTTGTCAAGTAGAATTATGGAGAATCCAAAGGGTTTTTACAAATATATTAAGGACAAAAGGGTAACTCGGGAGAGAATAGAGCTCCTCAAAACTCAGCAAGGTGGCCTTTGTGTGGAGCTGCAGAAAATGGGGGAGATACTAAATGAATATTTTGCAGCAGGAATACGGAAGATATAGTCTGCAGGGAAATAGATGGTGACATCTTGCAAAATGTCCAGATTACAGAGGAGGAGGTGCTGGATGTCTTGAAATGGGTAAAGGTGGATAAATCCCCAGGACCTGATCAGGTGTACCTGAGAACTCTGTGGGTAGCTAGAGAAGTGATTACTGGGCCTTTTGCTGAGATATTTATATCATCGAGAGTCACAGGTGAAGTGCTGGAACACTGGAGGTTGGCGAACATGATGCCTCTGTTTAAGAAGTGTGGTGAGGACAAGCCTGGGAAATATAGACCATTGAGCCTGACTTCGGTGGTGGGCAAGTTGTTGGAGGGAATCCTGAGGGACAGGATGTACATGTATTTGGAAAGGGAAGGACTGATTTGGGATAATCAACATGGCTTTGTGCATGGGAAATCATGTCTCACAAACTTGATTCAGTTTTTTTGAAGAAGTAACAAAGAGGATTGATGAGGGCAGAGTGGTAGATATGATCTATATGAACTTCAGTAAGGCGCTTGACAAGGTTCCCTTTGGGAGACTGATTAGCAAGGTTAGATCTCATGGAATACAGGGATAACTAGCTATTTAGATACAGAACTGGCTGAAAGGTAGAAGGTGGTGGTGGAGGGTCATTTTTCAGAGTGGAGGCCTGTGACCAGTGGAGTGCCACAAGGATCAGTGCTGGGTCCTCTACTTTTTATCATTTACATAAATGGTTTGGATGCGAGAATAACAGGTACAGTTAGTAAGTTTGAAGATGACACCAAAATTGGAGGTGTAATGGACAGCGAAGAGGGTTACCTCAGATTATAACAGGATCTAGACCAGATGGGCCAATGAGCTGAGAAGTGGCAGATGGAGTTTAATTCAGATAAATGCGAGGTGCTGCATTTTGGGAAAGCAAATCTTAGCAGGTCTTATACACATAATGGTAAGGTCCTAGGGATTGTTGCTGAACAAAGAGACTTTGGAGTACAGGTCGTAGCTTCTTGAAAATGGAGTCACAGGTAGATAGGATAGTGAAGAAGGCGTTTGGTATGCTTTCCTTTATTGGTCAGAGTATTGAGTACAGGAGTTGGGAGATCGTGTTGCGGCTGTACAGGACATTGGTTAGGCTACTGTTGGAATATTACGTGCAATTCTTGCCTCCTTCCTATCAGAAAGATGTTGTGAAATTTGAAAGGGTTCAGAAAAGATTTGTAAGGATGTTGCCAGGGTTGGAGCATTTGAGCTATAGGGAGAGTCTGAACAGGCTGGAGTTGTTTTCCCTGTAACATTGGTGGCTAGAGATGATCTTATGGAGGTTTGCAAAATTATGAGGGTCATGGATAGGGTAAATAGGCAAAGTCTTTTCCCTGGGCTCAGGGAGTCCAGAACTAGAGGGCATAGGTTAAGGGTAAGAGAGGAAACATATAAAAGAGACTTATAGGGCAACCTTTTTTCACACAGAGGGTGGTATGTGTATGAATGAGCTGCCAGAGGATGTGGTAGATGCTGGTACAATTGCAACATTTGTGTGGAAAAGTTCCTTCTTAGTTCCTTTTTAAATTTCTCCCCCTCTCAGTTTAAACTTATGCTCTGCAGTTCTGGAATCCACCGCCCCAGGGAAATGACCATATTTACCCTATCCATGCCCCTCATGATTTTATAAACCTTTATAAGGTCACCCCTCAGCCTCTGCCACTTGACGGAAAACATCCCTCATCCCATTGACCCATCCGAGCAAGATTCCATTGTTCTCGGAGGTAACCTTTGCTGTCCACTAAACTACAACAAAAAGCAACTGTGTGGACCTGAAAGCTGATCGAGCTGAAGGGAACTGGAGATAGGTCAGTACGGAAGCAGCTGCAGACAGTCAAAGTGATATTCCAGAATACTCAGAACACATGCATTCCTCCTGGAAAGGAAAATTTTAAGGGGATAGCCCTGAAGGAGTTTATTAAATGTTAATCCCAAAACACACAAACAATTCACAAAATCCATCGCCAAGACAGATACTTTTGCAGAAAAGCCATTGGCGGAAAACATTGGCAAAGAGACCCCAATTGTTCTGATCAAAAATCCAAGTCACAACTCTGGGGTTCAGTGATTTCCCTCAAATATTTTGTTTTCTGGCAATCCTGTTAATTTAGTTAAATGTGGTGATCCTTAAATTTGGAGCCGGCCAATGTATTTTGTTGTTGCATCTTTCTTGATTACACGAAAGAACAAAAAAGATAAAAATAAAGTAAGTTTAGCTACCTGCTGTGAAACAGCACTCTGAATAGACCACCCAAAGTTATACACCTCAAATACTGTAAGTTTGCTGTATTGTCGCTGCTGTGTTATGGTCTGATTTCTTAGTGTGTGTGTTTACATTGATTATATAGACCTCATGATCACCTGGAAAATTTGGTCAGCCAGTATACTCTGCTCTGATAGGTACTAGATAAAACAAAGTTTGATGTAATTCAGGCCTGGAAATTTTTCAAATTAAGCCTTGAGATTGAGGGAATTGTACTTTGCAATTTAGTTGAGAAAATATATTTGCCTTTGACACCATTACAGTCCCCTTCAAATCCTGCCCCAAAAGATTTGACTGACTGCATTTTTCTGAGCTAAAGTAAATCAATAATTATTTGAATCAAAAGCAAGCAAGAGCCTTTCAATATTTATCCACCCTGTCGTAAACTCCACAGCGTCAACAATAATCAATTAAGACTCCAGAAGGTATGCAGACTCCTCTCTGCTCTTTGACATGTGTGGATTGGATCATTATTCTGGAAAGATCACTCTGACGTTGTCTTTTATAACCCTGTCAATAACTATGTCACAAGAGTGAACAACACCCAAATGCCAACCATTTGAAATCCAATCACTAAAAATGATTCGTATACATTATGTTTACACACATATATGTACAGATGCCTTTCATCGGCACGGTGGCACAGTGGTTAGCGCTGCTGCCTCACAGCACCAGAGACCCGGGTTCAATTCCCGCCTCAAGCGACTCTCTGTGTGGAGTTTGCACATTCTCTCCATGTCTGCGTGGGTTTCCTCCGGGTGCTCCGGTTTCCTCCCACAATCCAAAAATGTGCAGGTTAGGTGAATTGGCCATGCTAAATTGCCCATAATGTTGGGTGTCGGGGAATGGGTCTGGGTGGGTTGCACTTCAGCGGGTCAGTGTGAACTTGTTGGGCCGAGAGGCCTGTTTCCACACGGTAAGTAATCTAATCATAGTTCCCCACAAAGAAGATTGAAAATATATCATTCAGAGCCATTACCATTTTGCATCAAAAATTACTTTGAAAGTCGTTATGTTTGCATTTTGTTTATGGTAATAATGTAATGACATTAAAACATACAATGAGTTTAATGACAACCCGTTTTTTAAAATATAATTCCACTTGCATTACAGAAATTGTGTTTTTTGTATGTGTTTTGATAAACTATCCACTATAATAATGTTTATGCAGACATATAAATAATTTTTAAATTGCATGACCATAAAATTAAACGCCACAGAAATAACCATAATTTTTTGTCCAAATCTTTTGTCCCAATCCAAGTAATCAAAAGGTTTAGGGTCCATATAGTTGCAGGGTTCAAATGCAATCAGGGATGAATGGGAAAGTGAAATTCAGAACACAGCCAGATCAGCCATGACCTTCTCAATGGGCTGAAGATCCCACTTCTGCCTTATCATTCCAGATTGTACTCCCCAACACAGAACATCGAACATTCCAGCCCAGTACAGGCCCTTCAACCCTCGATGTTGTGCCAACTGAATATCTAACATATATGGTCATATATTTGTCACAGATATAGTGCAGTTTCCCCTCTTTACAGGGGCACAACATACTGAGTTATATTTATTTATATTAAGAATTTCATTCTTGTTCAATTTCTGAAACATTATTTCCCCAGTTTCATCATTTCTGTGGACAAACACGAAAGTAACAGGAATTGTGGGAAGATCAATCACAATAAATTGTCGATACAACTCACGGTTCAAGCCCAACATGAAATTCTGGTGTCATGGTTGGACTAGACATTGCTCATATTTAGTGAGAACAACTGATCCAGGCGGACAGCGAGGAAGAATATCAATCAAGGATTACAAGGCACAAAGAGTATTTGTTGTGACCATGGAGGATCTTCGCAGGGAAGATGCAGGATGGTACAGCTGTGGTATTGATAAACAAGATAGTGATGAATTACGTACTGTAAAGCTTGAAGTATCTGATGGTACATTTCTCATTGATTTCCTTGATTAATCTCTACTGAAATGTCTGATCAATGTTTTATCTGGGAGGAACCATGAACGCTCCAATATCCCAAGGTGCCCCAGCAATGTTGATACTTGTTGGTAGGAACATAGGAACAGGAGGATGCCAACAGTCTATTGAGCCTGCCTCACACTTTACTTTGATTATGGCTGATTGAACACTTCAATACATTCAGCCACACTTAACTCCTCCTCCTATTAATGATCAAAAATGTATCACCATCTATTTTATGTATACAACAAAAGATTTGGTGAACCTATGATGCACTCCTTCTATGGCAGTTTTATCTTTTCTGAGATTGAGTGATCAAAAGTGCAAAAAATACTTCAGGTGTGGTCTAACCAAGATCCTACACAACATCTGAAGCATCAATTCTCAATTCTTGCCCTCAAATCCTCTTGTATTAAATGTTGATAGTCTATTAGCCTTCCAAATAACTTGCTGCACTAGCATGTTAACCTTCAATTTCTGATAGACAAGAGCATCCAAGTGTCTTTGCACAGCCGTACTTTCCAACATCTCACCATTTGAAGAAGACACTGCACATCAGTTCTTGCGACCACAGTGGATAACTTCTCATTTCTCCAAGCTGGGCATTGATTAAGTCCTGCCCAATCGTTAAGTGTATCCAAATCCTCCTCAAGATGTTTTATATCTTTCTCACAACCCATAATCCTGCCTTTGAATATACTTCTGTAATCCAGCGCAGACTCGAAACGTGTGGTGCTGGAAAAGCACAGCCAGTCAGGCAGCATTCAAGAAGCAAGAGAATCGATGTTTCAGGCCTAAGCCTTTCATCAGGATTAATGCCTGAAACGTCAATCCTCCTGCTCCGTGGATGCTGCCTGACTGGCTGTGCTTTTCCAGCACCACACTCTTCCACTCTGATCTCCAATATCTACATTCCTCACTTTTTTCTAATCCAACTCAGCCAATTTGTGTCTCTCTCTTTCATAATTTTCCTAATTTTACCTTGTTTCGGCTTGAAATACCTCACTTCCTGACATAACATATAATTCTCTCATATTCTGATCATTTATCCCAAAAGTTCTTTTACATCAAGGGCTTTAATTAGTTCTTTCTCATGGCTTTGATGTACATCCAAAATAACCCACCCTCTAGTCATCCTGCTCCAAAAAACTAAAGTTGGTCATGGTCGGTTGCAGTATCACAAAGTTTGGGAGCAATACAGCAGTTCTCAGAATTTCTGGAAGCCAGCCAATCCTGTCAATATCCATTTTAGAGACATAGAGTACAACAGCACGCTGAGAGAACCTCTGTCCCATCATGTCCGTGCTGGTTAACAAGCATCTATCTACCGTGATCCCATGCTCCAGTACTTTGCCTATAGCCTTGTATGGTCTTACACTTCAAGTGATCACTTAAATATATCCTAAAGTGTTCTGGAGGATCAATTACAGTCTGTTAATTTCTCAATTAATGCAATATTAAGTTGATATCGGCATGGCTCTGTGGAGAATCCAACATGAAAATACTTGGATGAAAAGATAGAAATGTTGAAATTTACAGATTATTTGATTTTTGGATCCTCAGTGAGTATCTGATCATTTGTTTCTTTCCCACAGAACCTGTGTCTGTCCCTGTAATTCGATTTTTAACACCAAATATCTGGTGTTTTGAGAATCTAGTTTCTGTCTCCTGTGAGTCTGTCCAGGGATCCTTTCCCATTCGGTACACATGGTACGAAAAGACCCAGTCTGTAGGTTCAAAGATTTCTGAGAACAATACACTGGATCTACATTGTCAATTATTCAAACAGCAAGATCATCAATATTACTGCATAGCCTCAAACACTCAGGGAGAAAAATCCAGTGAAATGGTTAAAGTGACAATCGTCCACAGATCAGAGAGGAACTGCATTTTCCTGGCACAGATTGGGAACCGAGGTAAATAATACTTTCTGTTCAAGAATTGCAGTTTGTTTGTTTTGATTTCATCTGTGCATTAATAGAATACAATGTATTCTCTATTTTGTGGTTACCTTTCTCCCAAACCATATGTGTTTATGTTCTAAGAGGACTCAATTAACTGGGCTTTCTTGAGTTAACAGTGAGTGAGTTTGTTATTTACTTAACAAACGAAGTATTAATAATATAACATACATATACAGATTTTGAGAGTATGAAGTGAGTCTAAAGAAAATAATGAAAGTTATTTAAAGAGGTTGAGACTCTGAGTTGTTTATAAAGAGTGGATAATAGAACATTACAGCCATGAGAGTGGATGTTACTTGGAGCACTGAGCAGTTGATTGAGATTCTTGGCGTTGAGCAGGTTAATTGAAATTCATTTGTTTGACAAACACTGGCCTGCAGCACTCGGAATAAGAAAAGGTGTAACCTGATTCTTTTCCCAATCTGCAGGGATATTTAATGGCTGTTCACCAAACTGTGACCTTCACACCACGCTGTCTACAGATCACCTGGGGCCTAGGGTTCAAGTCACACAGCAGATGACCCCACTGCACGAAACTCTCGCTTTCTCTCTCAAACACACACACACACACACACACACACAAACACACACACACACACACGCACACACACACAAACTGACATGCGCACCTCCTCACAGATAACCATAATATTCACACATACACTGAGCCAAGCTTACTCACACACATATATACACACACACACACACACTCTGTCATGTGGGTTCACATCCACACTCACACATGCAACTCAATCTGTCTCCCCTCCATATGCACATACATCAGCATCTGGGGTGAATTTGTTTTTCCAGAATTACATTATATTTTGCTGCATGAATCCATGTAAAACTCTGTAAAGCTATACAGAGGGATTGTCAGTTTGACATAGCATTGGGACACAGACTTCACGGCTATTGTTTAAAAAGCAGTGCTATCTTGAGAATGTGATTTCAAATAAATTCTGGGATTTACCTAACAAAGAACAGAAACCAGCACATTCCATTATCAAAGATGAAAATGCTAATCTAAGCTTGTTGACTATATCACATCTCCATGATACTGGGCTCCTTTGGCTATAAATTCTATGAGCATGATCTTAACCTCCACAATCACCTGATGAAGGGGCAGTGCTTTGAAAGCTAGTGCTTCCAGATAAACCTGTTGGATTATAACCTGGTGTTGTGTGATTTTTGACTCTGTCCACAGATAAATTAATTTTACCATTACATACATTCAATGAATACAGGGAAAAGGTTTATGTCACCACTTACAGTGACATCTTAAGTACAAAGGTAGCTAGGTGCAGTTTATTTAGTTACAAAATGTTAGAAAATAAAGAAGTAAAATGTCCAGCCTTGCTGAAATAAAAGTCCAGAACAATGGTCTTCCAACCCATCCCGTGCTGGGTGAATACATTTTTTTTTCTGTATATTTCTCCATTTAAGTCAATCCTTTTGAAGTTTCCGTGACACACTGTTTTGTACAAATTTCCAAGGTCTCCCTCCACATCTCCACTGAATTCACATCTGAACTCACTTTGGCTTGATCAGTTCTCTTTAAAACCAAATATCGAAAGTAAAGTTCTATATATAAGCGATTAAATGAAATATAGTTACACTTGAAAATACTTGAAACATAAGATGTCAGAGGCACGGTTGCTCAGTGGTTAGCACTGCTGCCTCACAGCACCAGGGAGCTGGGTTCAATTCGAGACACGGGTGACTGTCTGTGTGGAGTTTGCACATTCTCCCTGTGTCTTTGTGGGTTTCCTCTGGGTGCTCTGCTTTCTTCCTATAATCCAATGATATGCAGGTTAGGTGAATTGACTATGTTAAATCATCCGTAGTGTGTCGGGTAGGTGCATTAGTCTGGGGGAATGTGAAGTGGTAGGGTGGATATAGATTTTTTGGGCCAAATGGGCCCATTTCCACACTGCAGGATTTTATGATTCATTCTATGATATCCATAGGTGACATGAGGTGATGATCCATGATCATGGCACCCTGCCACCCGAGCTTACTGTCTTATCACAGAACTAGCAAATTCCCCTTGGAGAGTATTGGTCTTGATCCTGCTGGTTCATGACCTGTCCAACTTGGACACATCCCATCTTCTCCAGAATTGGACCCAAGGCCTCAAGAGTCTAAATCCCTCTCTCCCCAGAATCAGGCAGCTGAACCACTCCTGGTACCATGGATGTGACTTTCGCTGCATTCACCTGAGAACACATTTCCCCCAGTTGCATTCAAAAGGGAAAATCTACGAGAAAGGAAGACAGCCTCAGTGTATTCCTGCACTCCCTGCCTCATGTTTTCACTCTGTCTGGGTGGTCTCCCATTCCCTTTCTGACAGTTACCCCCTCTACCTGCGGTGTGGTGACACCACTGCATGTGTTACCCTCAAAGATCTCAGCCTAATGGGTCCTTCAGAGTTACTCCAGATCACTGATGGCCATATCCAACACAGCCTAGCCATATACAACTGCCTTTGAGCTTCACTCATAGTCCCCTCTGTAGAAGCCAAGCAATTCTGTTGCCTTATCCACAAGACTACATTATTAGGAACAATGCTTTGAAGAAGTCTCCTCTCTGCCTTTTCCAAAATTCAGTGACCTTCAGTCGCTGTCTGTAATTTTTTGAACTCCTCTTAGTGACCCTGAAACTGTGCTGAGTGACCAACTGAAATCCTTCAAAATACCCCATTTTGAGGCTATTTGATACAAACCCTGTTGCTGGGCAGAATTGAATGTTGCTGTATAAAGCTTTGCAAATGAGTGCACACTGGTTGTTACATTTCTCAGACAATGCTGGTCTCCCTAACACAATTATATGGATTTCACCACAAACTGCCTGAGTAATGCAGTGGTACCTCTGTACTTAGTGGTAACTCATATTAAAAGTATCTGAATGTGTTGAGAAGCTATTTTCTGTTTGATGAATTCATTGTCTTTTCAGGTTCAGGTGTAGTGCCGGTGAAAAGGAAAGTAACAGGAGTTTTGGGAAGAGCGATCACAATAGACTGTCACTATGACCAATGGTCACGATGGTCTGTGAAACTTTGGATGCGCCAGTGCTCTGTTTTAGTAAAATCAAGTGACCATCATGGACAGCGAGGAAGGATGTCGATCACAGATAACATGACACAAAATAAATTTTCTGTTACTATGGAGGATCTTCGTTTTGAAGATGCAGGATGGTACAGCTGTGGTATTGACCAATCTAGCCTCATTTCAGTGTCTGCTGTAGAGCTGCAAATATCTGATGGTACATCTTTCAGTGATATCATTGATTATTCCCCATTAAGATGTAAGATCAATGTTTTATCTGTGAGAGAACATGACAGTTCCAGTATCCTGATGCCCCGTGACAGTGAAAGGGTTTTGCATTTGGGGGGCAGGTAGCTCAATACTTTGTAAAAAGAATTAGAACTTTGAGGCCAAGACGACTGATCGAAAAACATCAAATTTTATGAAATGGAGTGCTGTTGTTCTTATCCTCCTTGGTCCCCCACCAGCTAAAACATTGTAAGAGTTTACATCTACATTCCCAATGGCCGCCTGCACTGAGTACAGAGGGAAGTGAATGGGGATGTGACCTTTGGTCCCTCAGCAGCAGTGGGCACCACTTGGACCTGAGCAAGTTCCCTGAAGGGGAAGAGCCAGGTTCCAGTCTGGGACATGCTGTCAGTGCAGAGAGAGGGATGGGGCTCTGGGATGTGCTGTAATAGGTCATTCAGAGACATTTTATGGAGCTTTTCTGCTACCAACCACTTTGCTGATATTGTTCAAGCCCATTGATATCACTCGGGAAGAATAGCCTCATACTGTCTTAAGGAGAATATCAGTTTGATTCAATCAAACAGCAGATTGGGTTATTGCACATCAAGGAATAGCTCGTTGTGTTGTATCTAAGATACACAATTGCGTCTTGTGAGTCCATCAGGATCAACCTAGATTAAGTATGCATTACTGCTTCAGCTAACATGAAGGACAATCACTGAAACACTACACACTCTCTGGTGAACACATGCAGAACTTGTAGCCAAAAGGAGAATCCAGTGAGTTCCTCTCAGGAATTGTCCTAAGGATGTGTCTGGTCACCAGTGTGTCTCGATACTCTCTTGATGCAGAGATAAAGGGGAAAATGTTACTCCACACCCATTACTCCAAATTGGCTGATGAATGTTGGATCGGATTCTAGTCAGTGTAAACATTAAATTCACCCAAATTATATCTTAAAGACATTGGTTCTGGGGACACTGAACTAGACAGTAAATCTGGCACAACGTCCATTTACCCAGCATTTCTGGATTTCAGAATCCCTGAAACACAAATTGCCACCTCCCCCTGGATGTTTGAGTTAAAATATCCTTTTCAGTCACAGTGAAGTCGGACAAAGCATATTTAAACTCTGTGTTTAAGGCCAGAAAGCTTGCAACAAATATCAGCCAATTTATTGTCTTATTTTATTCCATTTTTATGTAAATTTCTGTCCGACAGCTTTCCATTTGTGAATCAAACACTGAACCAGTTACAGTCTTTGATCTGCTACTGAGAGAAAATATTGGCTCTGATTTCCATGTTGGCTCATGATCATCATCATTGCATTTGTCCTGATTTAGAGTTCTCCTAAGTTCTGATATACAGTTAGTTCTGGGATAACGTACTCTTCGGCTGCGCGATTTGACTAGAACGTTGTTGAAGAATTAGGGAATGGTATTTTCAAGAACGTCTACCTCCTTTGTTACTTGCACATTTCCAGCAGGGATGGGTTTGCATGTTTCGTTCTGCACATACAGCGATGTCCGCGCCAAAGTCTCCGCACTGTCCTGCACATGTGCTGATATCAGCTGCTGACAGAGCAGCTTTCTGTGAGAGGGACTGCACAGAGAGCAGCTTTCAGACATTTTTAAATGCACTGTGTTAAATTTACCTTTGTCTCATTAATAAATATGATTTCCACCTTCATTCAGGCTGTGCTATACTTCGCGTTAGACTTTTGGGTGATATTTGAGCACTCTTGAGTGATATTTTTTGCCTGTCTGCCCTAACCCCACTTTTCCCGTAGGCCCCATTATTTATATTCAGCGAGGTTTCACTGGAACACAACTATAGCATTATAGGAGAACCACCTGTAATAGTAGACATGGGAAATCACTTTACTTGGAGTCCGGAGTGGTATGGAGAGGGAGGTGTGTTGAGGATATTCCAACATATAAGCCCTGTATGAGATGTAGAAGTGTAGAAATGTTCGCAAAAAGAATGTATTTGAATGCTGTTCATGTGGTATCTGAATATCTGCTTCTTTTCCCCAGATCCTGTGTCTCTTCCTGAACTTAGATTTTTATCATCTCCATCAAATGCCTCATGTTTTGGGAGCTCAGTGTCAATCTTCTGTGAACGTGTCCAGGGATCCCTCCCCATTCACTACACATGGTATGAAAGGACCCCATCTCAAGATTCAAAGATCTCTAACACCAGTAAACTGGATCTACATTGTCAATCCTTCACACAGCAACATCATCAATATTACTGCACAGCCTCAAATACTCAGGGAACAAAACCCAGTGAAATGGTTAATGTGTCAGTCACACACAGACCAGGGGAGAACTGCAGTTATGTGGCACAAATCAGCACCAGTGGTAAGTTACACTGTAAACAAACAATGTAATTGTCAAAATATAAATGTCTCACAAATTAGTTGCTGATTATATTCGTGCAGTCAGTCTGAAAAATTGGAACTGGCCAAATTTACTTCATCTGGTTTTTCAATAGATCGGAACAAGACAATTTAGTTGAATAAGGATAAGATTATAAAATCAACATTGCAAATGTGAGGACTGCAGATGCTGGAAATCAGTGTCTAGATTAGAGTGGTGCTGGAAAAGCACAGCAGATCAGGCACCATCCAAGGAGCAGGAAAAGTGACATTTTGGGCAAAAGTCCTTCATTCCTGATGAAGACTAAGATTATAAAATATCTTAAAAACATGGATAAATTTTGCAGAAATTCCAGTAAATTGATGAGTCTTCAACAGCTAAAATAGCTATTGTGACTTCCAGCTCCTGCATTCTCATTTCGGATGGATGTCAGGAGAGAATGTTAAAGAGTTTATCTAAAATGGAAGTGACTGAGCACAATCTCTGAACATCTAAAGCATTTACAGCCATTGCTTGTTGAAGTCTCCTCACTCCTGCAATACAGGAAGTGCAGCAATCAATCTGTCCAGAGACAACTATCACAAATGACAATGTGAAAATCACGAGATGACATCTTTAATTGGGGGATAAATTTTATCCAGATACTGGAGTAACTGCACTAGTCTTCTTCAAGATAGTGCCCTGGATCATTGGCATTGATCAGAGTTGGCAGATGGAGTTTCAGTTTAACATCTTACCGAAAAGGTAGCACTGCCAACCCTGCAGCATTCCTTCACCAACACACTGGAGTGAGAGCATTCAATTTTATACTCAAACCCTGGCCCAGATGTAAATATCCTTTGCAACATGGATTGCAGGCTGGAATATGTGTTAGAAACCGAGTTAATAATAATGTTTAAAAGGGAAGTGAAAGGATATTAATAAAATCAAAGAACTGTAGATTCTGAAAATCTGAAACAAAAACTGAAATTGCTGGAGAAACTCAGCAGTTCTGGCAGCTTCTGTGGAGAGAAAGTAGATTTAAACTTTCAGATCCAGTCACCCTTCTTCTGTTATAAACTTCCTTCTTCTTTGCTGTAACATTGCATCATCTCAAATTACAAATAGAAATCTCAGATTTACATTGACCAGAAACTGACTGTATCAGAATCAAAATGGGGCAAAGACTTGGTTCTGAGTTAAGGGTGCCTTTACCATCTTTGAATGTAACAGTTTAAACAGCAGGAACTGTTTCATCAATGTTGCTTTCAGTGAGAAACATTAGAATAGTCAGCTGGTATAATTCAAGGAAGAACAGGAAAATTCACTCAGTATTTCATCAACTTCACCCCTCAGTTCAGATGATGGAGAGCAGATTATCTGGTGATAACATTTGTGGGAATTTCTCATGTATGCAAATTAGCTTCTGTTTCCCCATGTCATAACCAGGATTACAATAAAGGGAAGAGCTTTGTGGGTTGTGTAGTATTTAAAGATGTGCTGAGGTTGTGAAAGATGCAGGATCAGCACAATTTATTGTGAGATTTTGAATTAAATGAATGATCTGAATCACATCTGAGGCACTTACCTGCAGGTTTAATGGATGTGGGGAGCCTTGGAGACAAGCAATAAGATCTGATCAGGGGAATATCGAATGAATATTGGTTATTTGTTCACTGACACTGAAGGCAGTAATTCCTGCTCTAATATTTCCCTCCACATACAGTGTGCAGCTGAAGCTCCTTTTCCATCATGGCCAGAATCAAAGTTATTAGGTCTCCAGAAAAACATTTTCTGGTGAATATTTTATTCATTCACTGAATGTAGGTGTCACTGACTAAGCCAACATTTATTTCCCAGTCTGAATTGTTCAGAGTCAGCCACATTGCTGTAGGTCTGGAGTCACATGTAGGTTAGATCAGGTAAGGATGGCTGTTCCTTTCCCTCAAGGACATCAGAACCCGATGGTTGTTTCCTGACAATCGACAACAGATTTGTGATCTCTATCAGACTTTTAATTCCAGTTTCTTTTGTTTGGTGACACTGGAATTCCACTATCTGCATGGCAGGGTTTAAAACCAGCTCCCCAGAGCATTGCTGGGTCTCTGAATTAATAGTCAAGATTAGAGTGGTGTACTGGAAAAGTACAGCAGGTCAGGCAGCATCTGAGGAGCAGGAAAATTGATGTTTTGAGCAAAAGCCTACCATCAAGGATGCTGCCTAACGTCCTGTGCTTTTCCAGCACCACTCTAATCCTGACTCTCATCTCCAGCATCTGCACTACTCACTTTCGCCTCTCTGGATTAATAGTCTAGCAATAACACCGCTTGGTCATCATCTCCTCGAGTGATGAGGAGTGACAGTTCTCTGGCTGGAATTATGCGTTTGCAGAGGACACAAAGGGGATGTTGGGATTGGATTCCTTTAACAGGCTCAGTAGGTAATGCTGTGCTCCCATCTGTGAGACATGGGAAACAATTAGAAGCGATCGTGAAAGATGGGTCACTGACAGGTCACAGTGGGAACACCCGGCTGGTGAGGGGGTGGACATTACACTGAGATTATACTTTCCAAATCCATTGTATCAGACAGGCGTTTCTTCCAATCTTACAATGTTGCTCTTTTGGTTAACTATAGTAAAAAAAGGTTAATCTGAATGTTATTCTTTGTTTCAATAGGAGCTGATGACTGTTATAAAATTTCAACAGTATCATCGACAACTACAAATTCAAACATCACATCTCAACTTGATATAAGGTACGACTATCTCAACGTTAGTGTTTGATGACTTCCATGTGATAGATTAAATCCTCTAGAAAACTGTTTTGTTATTCGGGATCGAAATCATTTACTATTTCACGACATAACTCTCAGAATGGAAATGGGGCTGGATTGACATCAGGCTGTGGCATTAGCTTCTCAACAAATTGTGATATTTGTGTTGGAAACAAGAACAAGAGGAAAACAGCTACAGGTAGCTGGCCCTCAGATCCATTATTCATCACAATTACTTCACTACTACCTTGATTGGATTTCATGAAATGGGTGGCACAGTGGTTAGCACTGCTGTCTCACAGCGCCTGAGACCCGGGTTCAATTCCCGACTCAGGCGACTGACTGTGTGGAGTTTGCACATTCTCCCCGTATCTGCGTGGGTTTCCTCCGGGTGCTCCGGTTTCTTCCCACAGTCCAAAGATGTGCAGACTAGGTGAATTGGCCATGCTAAATTGCCCGTAGTGTTAGGTAAGGGGTAACTGTAGGGGTATGGGTGGGTTGCGCTTCGGCGGGTCGGTGTGGACTTGTTGTGCCGAAGGGCCTGTTTCCACACTGTAAGTAATCTAATCTAATGAAGACTGTGAATGTCACATTGACCTTGCCCTTTTCCACCTCGGTGTGGTACTGAGGGAAATGTTGTTTCACTGTGTGTTAATAAATCTGCTCAACCTTGGTGTCACTTGGGAGGAACACCTGGTCAACTTTGGTCAAATTTGCAGTGAGAAGGCCTTCTTCTTGGTGGTATTCTCAAAATGGTGTAGGAAATATACCATGTACCTTACAGTGCAGAGTCATAGATAAAGTCATAGACTCATACAGCTCACAGACAGATCCTTTAGTCCAACTCGTCTGTGCTGATCAGACATCCCAATCTGATCTAGTCCTATTTACCAGCATTGGTCCCATCTCCCTCTAAACCCTTCCTATTCATATACTCATCAGATGCCTTTCAATGTCGCAATTGTACACAGTTTCATCAAAGAAGCAAAAATATATAATCAAGGCAGAATGGAAGATTGTTTTGAGGAGGTCTGTTCACATGATGGTATTTGATGTATCCTTTTGGCTGGTACAAGACATTAGGTGATTGTGAGTAATGGTGACAAGATATTTGAAATAGATCCTCCGGATGTTGACGTTGTCATCGTATGTTTACAGGAAGGATTTGTTAAACTTGAGAGAATGCAGAAAAGACTCACCAGGATGTTGCTGATGTTGGAGGGTTTGAGTTAGAGGGGGAGTTGAAAACGCTGGGGCTTTCTTCCTTGAAGCTTTGGAGGCTGAGGGATGATATTACAGAGGATTATAAAGTCATGAGGGGCATGAGTACATGAATAGCCACAGACTATTTCCAAGGGTGGGGGAGTCCAAAACTGGAGGACGTAGGTTTATGGTGAAAGAGGAAACATTTAACAAGGATCTAAGGGGCAACATTTTCATGCAGAGACAGTGCAGGTACAGAACATTCTGTCAGAGGAAGTAGTGGAGGTGAGTACAATGATCACTTTAAAAGACATCTGGATGGATATATGAATAGGAAGGGTTTAGAGCGATATGGGACAAATGCTGGCAAATGCAACTCGGGATGTCTGGTCAGTGTGCATGAGTTGGACTGAAGGTCTGTTTCCATGCTTTATGATTCTATGGCTCTATCTATGACTCTGTCAAAGATGAACACAGAACAAAGAAAATTACAGTACAAGAACAGGCCCTTCGGCCCTACAGGCCTGTGTTGATCTAGCTCCTTTATCTACACCTGCCACCTATTTTCTAAGGCTCTGTCTCCCTCTGCTCCCTGCCCATTCATGTATCTGTCTAGGTACATCTTAAATGACACTATCATGCCCACCTCTACCACCTCTGCTGGCAATGCTTTCCAGCACGCACCACCCTCTGCGTGAAGGACTTTCCATGCATATATCTCCCTTAAACTTTCCCCCTCTCACGTTGAACTCATGTCCCCCTCGTAATTGAGTCCCCCACACTGGGAAAAACCTTCTTGCTATCCACCCAGTCTATACCTCTCATGATTTTATAGACCTCAATCAGGTCCCCCAGCAACCTCCATCTTTCTAATGAAAATAATCTTCATCTACTTAACTTCCCTTCATAGGTTGCACCCTTCATTCCAGGCAAAATCCTGGTAAACCTCCTCTGCACCCTCTCCAAAGCATTGACATCCTTTTGGGAATGTGTCAACCACAACCAAATGCAATATTCCAAATGTGGTTGAACCAAAGTCTTATACAACTGTAACATGACCTGCCAACTCTTGTACTCAACACCCCATCCAATGAAGGAAAGCATGCTGTATGCCTTCTTGCCCACTCTATTGACCTGCGCTGTCATCTTCAGAGTACAATGGACTTGAGCATCCAGATCTCTCTGTACATCAATTTTCCCCAGGACTTTTCCATTTATCGTATAGTTCGCTCTTGAATTGGATCTTCAAAAACGCATCACCTCACATTTGCCCAGATTGAACTTCATCTGGCATTTCCCTGCCCAACTTTCCAATCTATCTATATTCTGCTGTATTCACTGGCAGTCCCCTTCACTATCTGCTACTCCATCAATCTTAGTGTCATCTGCAAGCTTGCTAATCAGACCACCAATACCTTCCTCCAGATCATTTATGTATATCACAAACAACAGTGGTCCCAGCACGGATCCCTGTGGAACACCACTGGTTACAGGTCTCCACTTTGAGAAATTCCCTTCCACTACTACTCTCAGTCACCTGTTGCCGAGCAAGTTCTTTATCCATGTAGCTAGTACTCCCTGGACCCCACGCGACTTCACTTACTCCATCAGCCTACCATGTGGAACTTTATCAAATGTCTTACTGAAGTCCGTGAAGATGGTGAGTCCTATTTTCACAGTAAGCCAATGGTGGAACAACTGGATGTTCATCTGGTGGCAGCTGGACCTTGTGTCATGTTAAGTCAATGCTTGATGGAGATCTTTCCATTTTCATTTGTGATGTACATATTCATTCTGCAGAATTCACTTCACATTTACAAAATTATTTGCCCAAGCTGCTGACAGTAAGTATCAGAAATGTTGTCTGTTATAAACACTGAGGAATTGAGTGTTTGAATTTACGATGGTGGTAACAGAGTAAAAAGAAACAAAATATTAAACACACTGGAAATGAGAAGTGAAATATCAGACAGAAGAGACATGATTGAATATGCACAAAGCCATGTTTACGATCCCTGATCAATCCTTGCCTTTCCAAATACTTGTACATTCTGTCCTTCAGGATTTCCTCCAACAACTTGCCCACTACCAATGTCAGGCTCTCTGGTCTGTAGTTCCCTGGCTTGTCCTTTACCACTTTTCTTAAACAGTGGCACCACATTCGCCAACCTCCAGTCTGCCAGCACTTCACCTGTGATCGTTGATGATACAAGTATCTCAGCAAGTCCACCAGTTTCCTCATTTCCCCTCCCCCCACCTTACCCCAGTTCCAACCCTCCAGCTCAGCACCATCTGCAATACGTGCCCCACCTGCCAACCTCCCTTCCCACCTGTCCGCTCCACCCTCTTCTCTGACCTATCACCTCCATCCCCATCCCCATTCACCTATTGTAATATTTGCTACCTTCTCCCCAGTCCCACCCCCCCCCATTTATCTTTCCACCCTGGAGGAATCCTGCCTCTATTCCTGATGAAGGGCTTTTGCCTGAACGTCGATTTTCCTGCTCCTCGGATGCTGCCTGACCAGCTGTGCTTTTCCTGCACTACTCTAACCAAAATTACAGATCTGAGTCTGACATCAGTGGTGGGTAAGTTGTTGAAGGCGATTTTGAGAGATCTGATTTACAGGCATTTAGAGAGGCAAGAACTGATTCGGGATAGCATGTGGGAAATTGTGCGTTCTAAACTTGATTGAGGGTTTTGAGAATGGAGCCAAAAATGTTGCGAGAGTAGAGCAGTAGATGTTGTCCATATGGACTTTAGGAACAAGGTTCCACATGGGAGACTGAGTCATAAAGTTAGATCACATGGGATTCAGGGTGAGCTTGCCAACTAAATCAAAATTAGCTTGATGGCAGGAGACAGAGGGTGGTGGAGGGTCATTTGTTTGGATTGGAGGCCTGTGATCAGTGGTGTTCTGCAGGGATCAGTGTAATTTATACAAATAATTTGAATGAGAAATTAGAAGACATGGTTAGTAAGTTCGTGGATGGCACCAAAATTGGTGGTATTGTTGTCAGTGACAAAAGTTATCTATGATTGCAAAGGGATCTTGATCAATTGATCCTATGGACTGGGGATTGGCAGATGGATTTTAATTTGGATCAATGTGAGGTATAGCCTTTTGGTAAAACAAACAAGGACAGGACTAATACAATTAAAAGTAGGGCCTGGGTAATGCTATCGAACAGAGAGACCCAGGGGATCTTTAAAAATTTGCACCAGAGATAGACAGGGTGGTTCAGAAGGTACTGAGCATGTTTACAATCATTTCTCAGACCACTGAGTGTCGGAGTTGGAACCTCACGCTGCACCTGTACAGAATGATGGTGAGGCCACTTTTGGATTACTGTGCACAGTTTGAATCAACCTGCTTCAGGAAGATTATTATTAAATTGAAGATTTACTAAGATTCACCGAAGATTTCCTAAGATGTTGCTGTGACTGGAGGGTTTGAGTGATAGGGATAGGCTGGGACGTTTTCCCCTGGAGCGGAGGAGGTTGGGAGGTGACTTTATCGGGGATTATAAAATCATGAGAGATCTAGATAAGGTGTTTAGCAAAGGTTGTTTTCACGAAGCTGGGAGAGTTCAAGGTGAGGGGTCATGTTTTCATGGTGAGAGGAGAAAAATGTGAAATGAACCTGAGAGGCAACATTCTCACTGAGAGAGTGGCTCATATGTGGAATGAGCTGCCAGAGGACATGGGAGATGAAGGGGCAGTTGCAAGATTAAAAAGACATTTGGATCAGTACATAAATAGGAAAGACTTGGAGGGAACGCGCCAAATGCAAACAAGTGGGACTGGTTTTTTTGAGAAACTTGTTCATCGCGGATGTATTAAACTGCAGGGACTATTTCTGTGTCATATGAGTCTATGACAGTGAATGGGATAATGAAGGGAAAAGTGTTAGTGGTTTCTGGCTTTTCCAATATAGTCAGTTTTCTAATAAATGTTTATTTCCCAAAAAGGAAAGTTTCCTGAACTTCAATTTTAATCACAACCAAATGTCTCATGCTCTGGGGGTTTAGTCACAATCTCCTGTGAGTCTGCCCGAGGATTCCTCCTCATTCACATCACATGGTCTGAGAAGACCCCAACACAAGATTCAATGATCTCTGACACCAACAAACTGGAGCTACATTGTCAATCCTTCACACAACAACATCATCAATATTACTGCACAGCCTCAAATACTCAGGGAACAAAACCCAGTGAAATGGTTCATGCCTCAGTTCCCAGTTATCTGTTGTTCAAGTCAGTAATAAATTAAACTGAAATTTAATTTTCCCACATAACTCACTGAGCTGTGCTGCTTTACTTTGCTACAATATACCAATGTCCTGTACAACCGCAACATGACATCTCAACTCCTCTACACAATACTCTGACCAATAAAGGAAAGCATACCAAATGCCTTCTTCACTATCCTATCTACCTGTGACTCCACTTTCAAGGGGCTTTGAACCTGCACTCCAAGGTCTCTTCGTTCAGCAACATTCCCAAGGACCTTACCATTAAGTGGATAAGTCCTGCTAAGATTTGCTTTCCCAAAATGCAGCACCTCACATTTATCTGAATTAAACTCCATCTGCCACTTCTCAGCCCATTGGCCCATCTGGTCTAGATCCTGTTGTAATTTCTGGAAGCCTCTTCACTGTCCTCCACACCTCCAATTCCACTGTCGGAGTATTGCGTGCAATTCTGGTCTCCTTTCTATCGGAAAGATGTTGTGAAACTTGAAAGGATTCAGAAAGGATTTACGAGGATGTTGCCAGGGTTGGAGGATTTGAGTTATAGGGAGAGGTTGAACAGGCTGTGGCTGTACTCCCTGGAGCGTTGGAGGCTGAGTGGTGACCTTATAGAGGTTTACAAAATTATGAAGGGCATGGATAGGATAAATAGACAAAGTCTTTTCCCGGGGATAGGGGAGTCCAGAACTAGAGGACATAGGTTTAGGGTGAGAGGGGAAAGATATTAAAGAGACCTCAGGGGCAATCTTTCCACACAGAGGGTGGTAAGTGTATGGAATGAGCTGCCAGAGGAAGTGGTGGAGACTGGTACAATTGCAGCATTTAAGAGGCATTAGGATGGGGATATGAATATGAAGGGTTTGGAGGGATATGGGCCGGATGCTGGCAGGTGGGACTAGATAGGGTTGGGATATCTGGTCGGCAAGGACAGGTTGGACAGAAGGATCTGTTTCCATGCTGTACATCTCTATGACTCTATACTGCAGTGTAAACAGAGGATAAATGTTTGAAACATCAAGCAGTCTTGTTTCCTTCAAATGATTTTGTATTTCTTCTGTTTTACACAGTTACGTTGTCTGGGATGTGATACGCTGGGTATTCTTCACTCTCCTGGTGATTTGTTCTGTTTCAGTCACAATGTTTCCACAAAAACATTAGGTGAGCATCATGGCCTTTACAAGGATGATTTTGAGCACTCTAAGTTCCCCATCAATGAGGTGGCCCTGCGTGGAGGGAGTTCGAAGCAGGATACACAGATTGAGAAGAATGGGTTGACCATTTGGGACTGAGATGAGCAGGAATTTCTTCACTCAGAGGGTGATTGTTTGTTGGAATTCTCTGCCCCAGAGAGCTCTGGAAGCTCCAGCCTTGATTATATTCAAAACAGTGATCAGTAATAAAGTTAGGGAGGGACATGGGGTAAGTGCAAGAAAAGTGGTACTCAGGCAGAAGATCTGCTTTGATCCATGTGAATGCTGACGGAGCCTAGAGGGGCAGAATGGCCTACTCTGGTCCTGCCTCATCTCTCTCCATGGTGACCTCATGCTGTTAAACGCTGTCATTGTACCAGCCTCCACCACTTCCTCTGGCAGATCATTTCATAAATGCACATCCTCTGCATGAAAATGTTACTCCTCAGGTAATTTTGAAATAATTTCCTTCTCACCTTCAACCTCTGCCCTCTAGGTCTGGACACTCCCAGAAATGAAAAAGACCTTGGCTCTTCGCCCTGTCCATGCCCTCATTTAAATCTCACTGGATAACATAGTCATGTGTTCTAATCTGGAACAAAAACAATGTAAATGTTGTTGGGTAGAGAGACAAGAGAGCTAGTGTGTAAATGTTTGATTGGACGAAACCTTGTTATCTGTTAAAATATTAAGATACATTTGTTGCTATTCGAATGAATTGATCTGGTCAGCATTTGTTGGTATGTACAGCTCCCATGCAGACATTAATAATCATTTAAACACAGAAACCTGAGTCTTGTCTGATATAAAGAGGAAACACAGCATTGAATCCCCCTTTCTGGGGCTCTCATAGAACATAGAAGGCGTCAGAGAACAACAGGAGGTGGGGTTATCCCAGGTCACTGTCACTTTGTCATTCACATAGGGAGGGTTAGGGCCAATAAGGGCTTTGTAATTCTCAAAGACATGAGCTCTGATGGGAAATTAGGGACATAATGTCAATAGAGCGAGAATTAACAGAAACAGTGAGATGACAAAAGATCATTGGATCCACAGGGACAGCAACAATAAAGAGAGGAAGAAGGATCATTCTGCACCACAGATAGAGTCTGTTGTTAATTCACAGGAAAGACACACTCTGTATCTGCAGGATATGGAACGCTTTATTGAAACTACTAATAGTTCTGAAGGATAATCAATGGACCCAAAACAGTAATTCTGCTTTCTCTCCACAGACATTGCCAGACCTGCTGTGTTTCTCCAGCAATTTCTGTTTTTGTTACAAAAACACTCAGTTGACACTTCACCAATCCTGACCCAGTCACTGTACAATAAGTGTGTAAAATGACAGACACCCAATTACAGTGTGGGGGTGGAGACAGTAATTCATATTTTGGGAGGGGAAGGGGAGCTGCATTAAAATTCAATGAATTTGAAACCTATTCAGGGCAATTGCATCCACCGTGCATCCACTGATTCAGTCCTACCACTGCCATCAACTTACACTTCAACAACAGGTCACTCATTCTCCAAAAATAAACATTAGAGGAGATGGCCTCAAGCAATTATTGCCAACAACGTTGTTCACCCTCAGGGTCTTATTAACGAGGCGAATGTAATCAGACAAGTACATTTTAAAGGGCCACTTGGGTTTGGTATTTCTGTACTGCACTGCATGGCAAACAGTGGAAGACAGCAATCCTCAGTTACAATGGCCATACACTGAATTGTCAGTCTGTGAGGAGATAATCTGCAATGTCTAAGGCTCCTAAATTCCTACCCGCACAATAAAACCAGTCTGACTCCAGGTTGGGACACACTCTAACCTCATCCCTATAATACATTGTCTGAGCTGAGATATCATTTCTTTATTTACTGATAAGTCCTTAAGATATATCAGGGCGGTGACGAGAGAAATTCTGGGATTTACATATTAATCAATTGAAATCTGCATCCCATTCTACATGACCACAGACTTCACAGCAATCTCGGTTTCTTTAATACATTGCATCCACTGTGTGACACTTTGATCTTTTACTGAAAAATCCCGTGCCCTATGTATCCTGCCCCACTGGCTCCCTGACAAAGGAGTAGTGCTTTGAAACTTTCAAATAAACCTGTTGGACTATAACCTGGTGTTGTGTGATTTTCAGCTTTGTCCATCCCAGTCCAACAGCAGCCCCTCCACATCCTGAATCTTCTTGCCAGTGGCTCATATCCAGCAGACAGTGAGTGCTGAGCCTGAGTCTGAATGACAGTTGTTCACCTCTCCAAGGAGACAGCTAGACATACGGCTCAGGATTGATAGTGATGGTTGATGCCTCCATCCCCATTGATCCAGTTTAAGGGCTGTCTCTGACATACTGACCTGCTGTGATTGTGTTTGTTTCTGCATTTTCACAACTTCAATAAAATTATACCTGACAATTCTGGAGATTGAATCCATTATCTTTATCCCACTGCAATCACCTTTCCTTAGCCACTGACTCCTCCATCTCCCTGTCCAACAGAGCTCTCATCCACGATATTGTTAGCTCCACACTGAACGAGTCCAACATCATTACAGCTGGCCTTAAATCTTCCACCATACATCAACTTACACTCATCTATATCTCTGCTCCAGCTTTATATCTTTGAAGGTGTTATATAAATGCAACTTGCCATATTCACAAACACACAAACAAGGCAAGGCTTTGAAAGAAATGAATGTGCTTCTCACCTCACTGCTTTAAGAAAGCTGCAAATCCACCTATCATTCTAAAACAATTTGAACTTTTATCCCAAACATCGCAATTCAAATAAATTTCAATAGAATTGAATCATTTTAAAATTTTATCCAATGAAAATTTAAATCTGGTAAAATAGTTTTCCTCCTAAAATTACTTCATTTCTATAAATGTATCTGTCTGCAGCATGCTGCAAATAAATAGCTCATTGTAACTGAAAACAAATTCAGTTTGGGCCAATTCCATCAAACCCTCAAACAGGTTCCTGGTCAATGAGGAATGTAACTGAGAATTATAGAATCCCTACAGTGCAGAAAGAGGCCATTTGGCCCATCTGGTCTGCACCATCCATCTGAAGAACATCCCACCAGACCCAGAACCCACTCTGTTCCCATAGCCACACATTTCCCATGGCTAACCCACTGAGCCTGTACATCTCTGAACACAATGGGCAATTTAGCATAACCACTCAACCGAACCTGCACATATTTAAAGTTAAAAATCACACAACATCAGGTTACAGCCCAACAGTTTAATCTGGAAGTGCACGCTTTCGGAGTGCTGCTCCTTTGTCAGGTAGATGGAGGAGTAGGATCATAGGGTACAGAATTTACAGCAAAAGATATTTACACAGGGAGACAAAACTGTAGCACCTGGAGGAAACACACACAGACACAGGGACAACATGCAAACTGCACACAGTCACCCAAGGTTTGAACTGAACCCAGGTCACGGGTACTGTGAGGCAGCAGTGCTAACCACTGAGACACTGTGCTGTCATTTTTGAGAAGTTGAGGTGTGAAAAAACAAGTTTCCACACTTGTTGCATGGTTTGATGTTCATTGTTGTTTGACACAAGAAGAAAAAAAGTGTAAATATTATCAAGGGGGATGTGTGATAGATACCCATGGATGTACAATGAGACTCAGTGTTAGTTACTTTTGGCTGCACATTGGAGAGAGAGCTGCCCTGGAACAGCACTTACTGGAGGCTAATATTGTGGGCCCTGGTACATTTGAAGAACATTATTGGATGTGGATGGAACAAACAGTGAACAGATGTCCTGAGCAGGATATCATATGTCATCTGAATATGTCTGCAGCTATGTTTGCACAGCCACTGACAGAAATGTTCAGTGGAGAGGCTTTCTGGAAAGGCATTTCTTAGAGCCTACATCAGTGTTAATAAACAGGATATTGTGGGTGGTGCACTCTGGGTCATTCAAGGCTGTACTGAGAGTTTTCAGACCTACCCTTTGATCACAATCTCTGGGAAGGAAACCTCCTGGGACAGGCTCATGTCCATGTTGTGGGTGGATCACTGCACCATTCCAGAGCAAATGGGACATCCATCCGAATGAGGGAGGGGCTTTGTGGCAGCTCCAGGTCCTGTAATTGTTTGTCTCAGAAGAACGGCCTTTTAAAAACTGCTGAGTGCCCATCTACCAGGATATGGATTTTGAAATGAGTTTGAAGGTGTGTACTGTACCTTTAAGAGGGAGTGAAAGCTAGCAAACACCTGCCATGTCACAAAGTCTGCTGGAAAATTTAAAGTTGAAATGTTTTGGCTGTAACCTAGATACCTGACTGTTTTGTTCAGCAGTTCGAATTTCACCAGTCTGTTTAAATTATGCCCCAGGATACCAAAACCCAATCAAATTTGAATTTTCATGTTTGACAACATTGAACCAATGAGACAATCTGATGTTTTGGGGTATCAAAAGCATGCATTTTAGACAGGTAGCCAGAAAAAGTGCACCTTCTGCCATCAGCACACTGCTTTTCAAAACACTTTCTGAAAGGGGCCTTATTTTTCGTATGAAAAATCTGTGCAGTGGAAGACCAAAGAAGATCTACAGACAGAGGAGGATCGACACTGCTCTCTGGATTTGAAAATTGTTTTGCTGTAAATTTAATAGGGGCTTTATTGGATCAATATATTGCTATCGATTGGGCGGTTTATAACAAACCTCTAAGAGAAAGCATGCTTAGAGTTGTAAATAATTGTCGTTTAATGTTCATTTTGGAGCTAAATAATAAAATTGTAATTGTTTTCTTTAAATAGTAGAGTTTGGGTCATTCACCAGAGGGATCCTCACCTTGGAACTGAAGCTCACTCCCAGTTACTCCATCACAGCTCACTTCACCCTGAATTTTCTCTCCGTTGTTGAGTTTGTTTTTCTGCCTAAAATCGGCCCCAGGGCTTGTTTACTTGGATCTTGTGGAAATGGAGCAGAGGGTGTCCTTCTCCTGTACACCTCAGAGTTCAGATCCTGACACAATAATTATTCAACATCAACAGGAGGCAGATTCTGCAAACAAACAAAATATTCTAAAAAATTCTATTTTAGCTCCATGATTATTTTTTGCAAAACAAATCTATATTTGTCAAACACTGTTGAAATGTTCTAACATGAGAGAACGAGCCACTTGTCATTCAGTTGAGATTTCACTATAACTACTGACCTTGGGTCAACCTGATCTTCATCACCGAATCCTTTAACTGTCTTGATTTCAGAATTTTCTATTCTTTCAATGAAAAATAATTTAGTTCTTCTGTTAAACATAACTGATAGGAGAAAAAAATCTCCAGAATAAAATTTCAACCTCTGGCTCACTGTGGTTTCAGTCGCTGGCTTCCTTTATCCTCTTCCGCGTGTAACTTCTTGTAGACATTGCATTACACACTTATCACAATGTGAGAAACAAGAGCTGAGAGACTGACATCAATACTTGAACTGGTCTTTGTGAATAAAATGATGTGGACTTTGATTCTCCTCATCTGTTCCATTCCCGGTGAATGACCGTCTGAGTTATATATTCAGATAATCAATGTTAGATAAAGTTTATGGTCTGGTGTTTACAGTCAAGTTGTTTAAATATCTGGATGTATGTAAAGGACCAAAGGAAGATTGTGTGACACAGTGGGTAACATTGTTATTGTTGTGACAAATGCTCAGAGTTCAATTCACACTCCAACACATTTTGCAAAGGAATGTGTATTCTGACAAAGGCAAACAGTTTCAAAGTTAGAGATCACACACCAGGTTATAATCCAGCATGTCTATTTGGAAGGGCTAGCTTTCGGAGCACTGTTCCTTTGTTAGATAGCAACCTTATGAAGGAACAGTGTTCCAAAAGCTAGTAATTCTAATGAAACCTTTTGGACTATAATCTGCTGTTGCATTATTTTTAACATTATCCAACCCAGTCCAACACTGGCACCTCCTCAAATAAGGTTCATGATCAATCTGCAAATCCTTCCAAAATGTCCGTGGTAGGGAGCAGGACTGGGTAAGGTTCCAGGTCAGCCTTGCACAATGCAGAGTAACACCCCTCACATTACAGCAACTGGTTTCAGGCGAGTGACAACCTGTAGAAAACAGACACAGCAAGGACTTTGGCTGCTCCATGTGTCTTTGAGGTTTAAAGGAACAAATATAAAAATACCCGAATAACATCACAAAATGCCATATCTTCTCCTGAACATATTATAGTCCCATGTGACATAGTTCTTGATTACTTTAGAGTGGCATTATTAATTATGAGTGAATTAAAAAAAGGACCAAGAAATATTTCTTTAAAGTGAAAAAAACAGCATAATCATTTTAATTTGCCCAACGTTTTACATGTTCAGTACATCCTGAAAACTGGAGTGATAACAAGCCCTCAAAAAACACCATCTTAAATTTGCTTTTATTTCTTTTATTGTGCCACCCACAATATCCTGTTTATTAACACGTACACTCATTGTACATCCATGGGCATCAAACACACATTCCTCTTGAAAATATTCACATTTTTCTTATAGTGCCAAATGACAACGAACATCAAAACATGCAACAAGTGTGGAAACTTGTTTTTACACCTCAACCTCTCAAAAATGGACAGCGCAGTGTCTCAGTGGTTGGCACTGCTGCCTCACAGCCCCCGTGACCTGGGTTCAGTTCAGACCTTGGGGTGATTGTCTGTGTATATTTTGCACATTTTTCATCTGTCTCTGTGGGTTTCCTCAAGTTGCTCAAGTTTTTTTTCCCACTGTCTACCAATACGCAGGTTAGGTGGAATGGTCATGCTAAATTGCCTATAGTGTCCAGGGATGTGCAGTGTCATTGGGTTAACCATGGGAAATGTGTGGCTATGGGAATAGAGTGGAGTTCTGGGTCTGGTGGGATGTTCTTCAGATACCTGGAGCAGACCAGATGGGCCAAATGGCCTCGTTCTGCACTGTAGGGATTCTATATTTCTCAGTTACATTTCTCATTGACCAGGAACCTGTTTGAGGGTTGACTGGAATGGGCCCAAACTGAATGTGTGTTCATTTACAATGAGCCATTCACACACAGCATACTGCAGACTGAAACACTTTTAGAAATAAAATAATTTTTGGAGGAAAACTATTTTACCAGATTTAAATTTTAATTTGATAAAATTTTAGCATTATTCAATTCCATTGAAGTTAACTTGAATTGTAGGATGTGGGATAAAAGTTCAAATTATTTCAGAATGATAGGTGGATTTTCAGCTTTCTAAATACAGTGAGCTGAGAGGCACATTCATTTCTTTCAAAACCTTGTCATTAGTGAGTTATTGAATATGGCAAGTTGCATTCATATAGCACCTTCAAAAATGTAAAACTGGAGGAGAGAAATAGATGAGTGTAAGTTGGAAGATTCAATGTCAGCTGGAATGATATTGGAATGATTGAGCGTGAAGTTAACGACATCATAGATGAGGAGATATGTGTATGTGTGTGAGGGAGAGACAGTGTACATATATAGAACACAGAATATAGGATGTTACAGCACACTAAAAGACCTTTGGCCCTCCATTTTGTGCTGACTTGCGAAACTAATCTGATTCCCATCTAATCTACACCCCGTTCCATTATTATCAGTGTGTTTGTCCAATGCCCATTTAAATGCCCTCAATATGGACGAGTCTACTACTGTTATAGGCAGGCCGTTCCACATCACTTCTACTCTCTGAGTGAGGAAACTACCCCTACATTAGTCCTAAATCTATCACCCCTCAATTTAAAGCTCTGTCCCCTTGTGTTAGCCATCACCATCCAAGGAAAAAGGCTCTCACTGTTCACCCTATCTAAAGCTCTGATTATAGTATATGACTTAATAAAGTCACCTCTCAACCTTCTTTCTTCCAACAAAAACCGCCTCAGTTCCCTCAGCCTTACCTCATAAGATCTTCCTTCCATATACCAGGCAGCATCCTCATAAATCTCCTTTGAACCATTTCCAATGCTTCCACGTCCCTCCTATTATGCGGTGACCAGATCTGCACACAATACTCCAGGTGTGGCCTTACCAGTGTCTTGTACAGCTGAAGCATAACCGAAACTCAAGCCCCCTGTTGATAAATGCCGACACACCGTATGGGACAGTGTGTTTGTTTATGTATGTGTGTGAGTGAGAGAGAGTATGTATGAAAATTCATGGGAACTATTGTCCATGTCATAACGCCATTAGGATGTCCAGGATGTGTACCCTCATCCACACGTCATTGGCAGAACCAAAGGGTTGGAGCACTAGTTGGGGTGTAGAACTCTGGCGGTGAGTCACTGTGATATACATCTCCCTCCCAATGACAAAGTCCATAAGGCTTTGAAGGCTTTTGGAATAGTTTGTTAATGTCCCACATTATAACACTTGGTGATATATTCCTTGACTCCTGAGTTATTTGTCACATAGTTCCGGGACTCTCTGGAATGTTCTGTGCTGTAGGAACGTTAGCTCCAGTTTACAGTTTAAGCGAGAGCTCTTTTTCTGGTCCTTTGGAATGTGCCCTGTAGATGAATTGACAAAGCTTCTCTCAGTTTTTGCCTGTCCTAGGGAGAGGTATATACCACAGGGTAAGAGTTAGATCAGGGGGCAAGGCAATTACAACTTGATTAGTCAAGATTGAAGATGCATAGGATGGGGAAGGAAACTGCAAGGGATGGGCACAATTGAAATGCGGAGCTTATTCAAGGAGCAGCTATTGCGGGGATCTATGAGGCAGGGAAGAAGTTGTTGAGTGCAGGAGCCGTGGTTTATTCAGGAAGGTAAATGTCTTGTCATGACGAAGAAGTAGGTATATGTTCGGATGAGATGTGATGGCCCAGTAAGGGCACTTGAGAGTTACAGGTTAGTCAGGAAAGACCTAAAGAGAGAGTTAAGAAGAGCCAGGAGGGGACATGAGAAGTTGTTGGACATAGCATCAAGGAAAACCCTAAGGCTTTCTACAGCTATGTCATGAATAAAAGAACAACTAGAGCAAGATGAGGGCGAATCAAGGATAGTAGGGTAGTTTGTGCGTGGAGTCAGATGAGATAGGAAAAGCACACAATGATTACTTTTCATCAGTATTCACATTAGAAAAAGACAATGTTGTTGAGGAGAATACTGAGCTACAGGATGGGATTGAGGTTCACAAGAGTGGGGTGTTAGCAATTCTGGAAAGTATAAAAATAGATAAGTCTTCTGGGCCAGATGGAATTTATCCATGGATTCTCTGGGAAGCTGGGAAGGAGATTGTGAGCCTTTGGCTATGATCTTTATGTCATTATTGTCTCCAAGAATAGTACCAGAAGACTGGAGGGTGGCAAATGTTGTTCCGTTGTTGAAAAAGGGAGTAGAGACAACCCCGGTAATTATAGACCAGTGAGTCTTACTTCAGTTGTTGGTATAGCGTTGGAAGGGGTTATAAGAGATAGGATCATTAATCATCTAGAAATGAAAAAGGTGATGAGGTATAGTCAACACCAACGTAGTTTGTGAAGGATAGGTCATGTCTCACAAACTTTATTGAGTTCTTTCAGAAGGTTACAAATCAGGTGGATGAGGGTAAAACAGTTGACGTGGTGGATATGGATTTCAGGAAGGTGTTTGAGAAGGCTCCCCACGGTAGGCTTTTGCATAAAATGCAGAGTCATGAGATTGATGGAGAGTTAATGGTCTGGATTAGAAATTGGCAAACTGAAAGAAGACAGAGGGTTGTGGTTGAAATATATCCATCCTGAATGTCAGTTACCAGTGGAGTACCTCAAGAATCTGTTTTGGGTCCACTGGTGTTTGTCATTTTTATAAATGACTTGGATGAGTGCATAGAAGGATGGGTTAGTAAATTTACGTATGATACTGAATTTGGTGGAGTTGCGGGTAGTGATGAAGGATGTTGTATGTTATAGAGGGAAGTAGATAAGCTGCTGAGCAGGGCTGAGAGGTAGCAAATAGAGTTTAATGCAGATAAGTGTGAGGTGATTTGCTTTGGAAGGAGTAACAGGAATGCAGAGTACTGGGCTAATTGTAAGATTCTTGGTAGTGTAAATGAGCAGAGAGATCTTGGTGTCCATGTACATAGCTCCTTGAAAGTTGCCACCCAGGTTGATAGGGTTGTTATGAAGGCACAAGGTGCGTTAGCTTTTATTGGTAGAGGGATTGAGTTTCAGAGCCATGAGGTCATTCTGCAGCTGTAGAAAACTCTCGTGCAGCCGCACTTGTTGTATTGTGTACAGTTCTGGTCACCACATTATGGGAAGGATGTGGAAGGGTTCAGAGGAGATTTACTAGGACCATGACTGGTATAGAGGGAAGGTGTTATGAGGAAATGCTGATGGTTTTGAGGGTGCTTTTGTTCTAGAAAAGAAGATTGAGAGGTGAGTTGATTGGGACATATAAGACAATCAGAGGGTGAGACAGAGTGGATAGTGAGTGCCTTTTTCCTCGGATGGTGATTGCCAGCATGAGGGGATATAATCCTCACATATAACGTTGAGCTGACCATTACAGGACGTGTTACTGCAACTTGTTTCATTTAACCTTTATCTACTGTTCATTACTGTGTATGTAAGGCACAATCAGACCGGAAACTGTTCTGAACATCTGCTGATTTGTCAGTGCTAGCCCCGCCTTGTCTGCATCTGACAGGAGCTAACACAAAGACTACCTCATCAGGTATAAATACTTTTACAGGACATACCACAGAGGATTCTTTCATTTGACCTTTATATGTTGTTTATGATTTTAGTAAAATAAATTATAATTTAATTTTCCCACGTTACTGCATCAGCTTTGCTGCTTTACTTTGCTACATTATGCTGCAGTGTAACAGGTTCACAGGGGCGGCATGGTGGCTCAGTGGTTAGCACTGCTGCCTCACACAGCCAGGGGCCTGGGTTTGATTCCCAAATCGGGTGACTGCCTGTGTGGGGTTTGCACATTCTCCCCATATCTGCGTGGGTTTCCTCTGGGTACTCTGCTTTCCTCCCACTATCCAAAGACATGCACGTTAAGTGAACTAGCCATCTTGAATTGCCCATATTCAGGGTAAATGTAGGGGAATGGGTCGAGGTGGGTTACACTGCAGAGGGTCAGTGCAGACTTGTTGCACCGAAGGGCCTGTTTCCATACTGTAGGGAATCTAATCTTTCAAAGGAATATATGCTTGAAGTATGAAGCGGCGTTGTTTCCTTTAAATGATTTTGTATTTCTTCTGTTTTACACAGTTACATTGCCTGGGATGTGATGCGCTGGGTACTCTTCACTCTCCTGGTGATTTGTTCTGTTTCAGTCACAATACTTACACGAAAACATGAGGTGAGCATCATAGCCTTTACAAGAATGATTTTGAGCACTCTAAGTTCCCCATCAATGAGGTGGCCCTGGGTGGAGGGGTTTCGAAGCAGGAGACACAGTTTGAGAAGAATGGGTTGACCATTTGGGACTGAGATGAGCAGGAATTTCTTCACTCAGAGGGTGATGGTTTGTTGGAATTCTCTGCCCCAGAGAGCTCTGGGGGGTCCAGCCTTGAGTATATTCAAAACAGAGATCAATAATGTTTTGGCTAATAAAAATATACTATAGAGGGTATGAGGCATAGTGCAAGAAAGCATGGTATTCAGGTGTAAGATCTGCTCTGATCCAGGTGAATGCTGAAGGAGCCTCGAGGGACTGAATGGCCTACTCTGGTCCTGCCTCATCTCTCTCCATGGTGATCTCATGCGTGAAATGCTGTCATTGTACCAGCATCCACCACTTCCTCTGGCAGCTCATTTCATGCACTCACCCACCCTCTGTGTGAAAAGGTTACTCCTCAGGTCATTTTGAAATCTTTTCCCTCTCACCTTCAACCTATGACCTTTAGATCTGGACACTGCCAGAGAGGAAAAAGACCTTGGCTGTTCGCCCTGTCCATGCCCTCGTTTAAATCTCATTGGATAAGATAGTCATATGTCCTAATCTAGAATGAAGACAATGACAATGTTGTTGGGTAGAGAGACAAGTGAGTTAGTGTCTCATTAATGAGGTGAATGTAATCAGACGAGTACATTTTAAAGGGCCACTTGGGTTTGGTATTTCTGTAATGCACTGCATGGCAAACAGTGGAAGGCAGCAATCCTCAGTTACAATGGCCATACACTGAATTGTCAGTCTGTGAGGAGATAGTCTGCAATGTGTAAGGCTCCTTGGTTGTGCCAATGACAGTTGGATGAGGATACACACATTGGACATCCTAATGGAGTTATAATAACATTTCCCCTGAATTTTCACAAACACACACACATACACATATAAATCGATTGGGTGAAATGCATTTGCAAATTTGTATTTGCAGATGGTTTTTATTTTGTTCAAAAAGCACACAATCTATTGACAGTCAGACAATGTGACAATTTGTAAAGTCCTATTTTCAAAATAAAATGAGTCTGACACCAGGTTGGGACACAGACTCTAACCTCATACCTTTAATGCATTGCCTGAGCTGAGATGTCACAGTTTATTGATGGATAAAACCTAAAGATACATGGGGTGGGAATTTCAGAGAAATTCTGGGATTTACATATTAACCAATCAAAACCTGCAACCCCATTCTACGTGATTACAGACTCTACAGCAATCTCGGTTTCTCTAACACATTGCATCTGTTGTGTGACACTTTGATCTTTTACTGAAAAATCCTGTGTCCTATGTATCCTGCCCCACTGACTCCTTGAAAAAAGAGTAGTGCTCTGAAAGCTTGCATTTTCAAATAAACCTGTTGGTCTATAACCTGGTGTTGTGTGATTTTCAGCTTTGTCCATCCCAGTCCAACAGCAGCCCCTCCACATCCTGAATCTTCTTGCCAGTGGCTCATATCCAGCAGACAGTGAGTGCTGAGCCTGAGTCTGAATGACAGTTGTTCACCTCTCCAAGGAGACAGCTAGACATACGGCTCGGGATTGATAGTGATGGTTGATGCCTCCATCTCCATTGATCCAGTTTAAGGACTCTCTCTGACATACCGACCTGCTGTGATTGTGCTTGTCTGTGCATTTTCACAACTTCAATAAAATTAAATCTGACAATTCTGAAGCTAGAAGCCATTGTCTTTATCCCGCTGCAATCACCTTTCCTTAGCCACTGATTCCATCCCCCTCTCTGTCCAACAGAGCTCTCATTCACGATGTTGTTAGCTCCACACTCAATCATTCCAATATCTTTCTGTCCAGCCTTGAATATTCCAACTTCCACTCATCTATATCTTTCCTTCAGCTTTACTTCTTTGAAGGTGCTATATAAATGCAACTTGCCATATTCGTGAACACTGAAAGACAAGGCTTTGAAAATGAATGTGCTTTTCAGTTCACTGTATTTAGAAAGCTGCAAATTCACCCATCATTCTGAAACAATTTGAGCTTTTATCCCAAATGTTACAAACCAAATTAATTTCAATAGAATTGAATAATTTTAAATTTTTGTCAAATTAAATTTTAAATCTGGTAAAATAGTTTTCCTCCCAAAATTATTCTGTTTATAAAATATGTTTCTGTCTGCAGCATGCTGTGTGTGAATGGCTCATTGTAAATGAACACACATTCAGTTTGGGACCATTCCATTAAAACCTCAAACAGGTTCATGATCAATGAGGATTGTAACTGAGAATTATAGAAACCCAACAGTGCAGAAAGAGGCCATTTGGCCCCTCTGGTCTGCACCAGCCATCTGAAGAGCATTCCACCAGACCCAGAACTCCACTCTGTTCCCATAGCCACACATTTCCCATGGCTAACCCACATTACCTGTACATCCTTGGTATTGTGGCAATTTAGCATGACCTAACCTGCACATTGCGAGACGTTCAGAGAAAACTGTAGCACCTGGAGGAGAGCCACACAGACAGAGGAAAAATGTGCAAACTGCACAGACAGTCACCCAAGGTTTGAACTGAGCTCAGTTCATGGGAGCTGTGAGGCAGCAGTGCTAACCACTGAGACACTGTGCTGTCCATTTTTGAGAGAGTGGGGTGTAAAAAAAAAGTGTCTACGTTTGTTGCATATTTTGATGGTCATTGTCTTTTGACACTATCAGAAAAAAGTGTGAATATTATCAAGGGGGATGTGTGATAGATAGTCATAGATGTACAATGAGAGTAAGTGAGAGTTACTTTTGTCTGCAAATTGGAGAGAGAGCTGCCCTGGTACAGCACTCGCTGGAGGCTAATGTTGTAAGTCCTGGTCCATTTGAAGGACATTGTTGGATGTGGATAGAACAAACAGTGGACAGATGTATCAGGGTCCGGCCTGTGTGAGATGTAGGTTATGAATCACAAAGAGGACAGCTGAAAGGGGAGAGAAGCTTTATCGATTAATCTACAGGGGAGATTCCAAAGGACCAGAAGAAGAGTTATCAATTAAACTGTGCTGTAAACTGTTCCTAAAGTTCCTTCAGCACTGAGCATTTTATATTGTCCAGGAACTGTGTGACAAATAGCTCAGGAGTTCAGGAATATGTCACTAACTGCGACAGCAGGGACATTACACAACTCTTCCACAGGCTTTCAAAAAGCTGAGTAGACACTTGGGATTGGCCTCCTCTGTCACTAGTAAAACCCCAGAGTCTGTGGGAAAGCCCATTGTGAAACCACAACCCATACCTGCAGGCACTGTAACACCCTCCTGGCACCCATTGTCTACAGCTCAGGAAAGACGGAGAACTGTGTCACCTGGAGCAATATGTCTGCAGCCACGTTTGCACAGCCACTGACAGAAATGTTCAGTGGAGAGGCTTTCTGGAAAGGCAGGGTGGGGACAGTTTTCTTAGAGCCCAGTCAGTGTTAATCAACAGGATATTGTGGGTGGCACACTCTGGGTCATTCAAGGCTGCACTGAGAGTTTTCAGACCCAGCCCATTGATCACAATCACTGGGAAGGAAACCTCCTGGGACAGGCTCATGTCCATGTTGTGGGTGGATCACTGCACCATTCCAGAGCAAATGGGACATCCATCCGAATGGGGGAGGGGCTTTGTGGCAGCTCCAGGTCCTGCAATTGTTTGTCTCAGAAGAACGGTCTTTTAAAAACTGCTGAGTGACCGTCTACTAGGATATGGCTTTGACACTGAGCAAGTTACTTTACAGGTTCAGTCTCTGGGTAATGACTCCAGTGACTCTCCTCCCATATTAAGGGTTAAGGTGGGGGCACTGCCTTCAGCATTGTGGCTGGGGATGAGCACGGTTGGTGAAGGGTGTCAGTCCCTTTGATCTTCTCAAAGGTGAAACCCAGCATGGTTCACCAGACTCACTCATCATCAACCATGTCCTGGTGAATACAAAGCCCCATGTCCGTCGGTTCACCAAAGGGATCCTCACCTTGGAACTGAAGCTCACTCCCAGTTACTCAATCACAGTTCATGTTTGAAAGAATTTTCTCTCTGTTGTTGAATTCCTTTCTCTGCCTAAAATCAACCCCAAGACTTGTTTACTTGGATCTTGTGGAAATGGAACAGAGTATGCCCTACTCCTGCACATCTAGGAGATTAGATCCTGACACAATAATTATTCAGCACCTACATCAGAATCATTTGGCCTAAAAGCAAAATATTAATAAAAATCCTGCATTGAATTGCAGTAGTAATTTTCACAAAAGAAATTTCTATTTGTTAAAAACTGTTTGTTGAAAGTTTCTGACACTGGAGAATGAGTCAGTTGGTGTTCATCTGAGAATGGGAAAATGGTGGCAATGGAGTTGGCAGATTCTAGGCCCAGTGTCGAGATTAGAGTGGGGCTGGAAAAGCCCAGCCGGTCAGGCAGCGTCCGAGGAGCAGGAAAATCGACGTTTCAGACAAAAGCCCCTCATCAGGATTGACGCTAGGCTTTGGCCCGAAACATCGATTTTCCTGCTCCTCTGATGCTGCCCGACTGGCTGTGCTTTTCCAGCCCCACTCTAATCTAGACTTTGTTTTCCAGCATCTGCAGTCCTCACTTTTGTCGAGATTCTAGACTCAGCCCTGGGCTCGCCCTGTTCAGCCGCTTCTCACCTTTTTTCCCGTTTCTCGATCTTCTCTTCTTAATTATTTACAGGTTTTCTAACTCACCTTGTGGAGTTAGTGGTGGTGACAACATCAGAGTGTGGCAGCAGCCAAGGCCCTGAAGTGGATTGGGCCTGGAGTAGAGGGGAGTGAGCCTGGAATAGAGGGGAGTAGGCAGTGGGTGGTTGGGGCGGGAGTGGAGTGGGCCTGGAATAGACGGGAGTGGGCAGTGGGTGGTTGGGGGTGGAGTGGAGTGGGCCTGGAGAAGAGTGCAGTGGGCAGTAGGTGGGGGGCCCAAAGTGGAGTGAGCCTGGAGTAGAGGGAAGTGGGCCTGGAGTAGAATGGAGTGGGCCAGGCGTAGAGTGCAGTGGACAGTGGGTGGGGAGCGCACAGTGGAGTGAGCCTGGAGTAGAGGGGAGTGGGCCTGGAGTAGAGTGCAGTGGGCAGTGGGTGGCAGCAGGATGAGAGTGGATTGGGCGGTGGGTGGGGGTGCCGGAGCAGGGAGTGTGTCACAGATGATGGTCAGCATCTTTCTTGTCTGATTGGAATCAGCTCAGTCTGAGGAGAGAGAGATAGCTTGAGAGAGAACACGTGTGGAAATCCCCCAGCATGGAGCGACTGCAGGCTATAGAAGGACTGTAATAGCTATCTTTTAACTTTATCTCTCTATTTCCCTAACATATACAATGAAGAACTGTCGTGTAGAGCTTTTAGCTTTTTTCTTTACTTCCCTCTTTTTGGAACTAATCTATTTTAGTCCCTGAGTTTTGTAATGATACACTTTGTCCCTAAGATGACACTATGCATGGCAACATCATACACTTTTCAGTGGACCCCTGTACTTTTGTACTTGAGCACACATGACAATAAAACTGAATTCTAATTCTAATTCAGGATAAATAATGAGCTTGGGTCACCATTGCCGATAGCATCTGATTCCTTCATCATTTTGATTTCAGGATTCTCTATTCATTTAATGAAAGTTAATTTAGTTCTTCTTTTAAATATAACTGAGAGGAAACTGCTCCTTCAGGGTCAGTTCACCCCCTCTAGCTTCCTGTAGTTTCAGAATCTGGCTTCCTATATCTTCTTCCTCATTTAACTTCTTGTAGAAATTGCTGTTCACACTTACCACAATGTGAGAAACAAGAGCTGAGAGACTGACATCAAGAACTGAGCTGATCTTTTGAATAAAATGATGTGGATTTTAATTCTCCTCATTTGTTCCATTCCTGGTGAGTGACCATCCCAGTTGTACATTAAGACAATCAATGTTTGTTGAAGTGCACTGTCTGGTTTGAACAGGAGAGATGCTTCAATGTTTATCAACCTGTAAAAGCAGAAAGGGAGATCTTGTCACACGTTGACAAAATCTTGAATTTGTGATTATTCCTTTTTTTACAGGACAATGATGTTTTGTGAGGGTCAGTTGCAAAAGTAGACGATTGATACAGATTTCTCTTTGCTTAAGAAACCTTTTTCCTTTCAGTCTTGTGCTTTAACCAAGTTGCTTACACTCTTTCATTTCCATCAAATTTAACATTGTAATGTAGCACTGCAACAAAATTATTGTTCAATATTTCAATCTCACATTCATTTATAAACAACCTGTTTTAAAACAATCAACATTAAAGTTCCCAACTTGTTATTCACTCACTGTAACTGTCTAAATCTCTTTGCAGATTCTTTGTTTCTTCCTCACAACTTGCACTCACATCCAACTTACTCCAATCAGTAAACTTAACATTGTGTTGTGATGTAAAACCTAAAGCTCAGAATATTCATTTACAAAATTTTTTGAGCATCCTTCAGTAAATGATATCCCTCTCTGTACCCTATACAATGTAATTCTTCTTGTCCAGCTCAGATAATTACATTTCCCAATCGATTACCACATAGTTCTTTCAACGGTGTGAAAGAGAGTATACGTTACAGAAGAGGAGGTTCCTGACATCTTAAAACACATTAAGGTAGATAAATCCCCAGGGTCTTATGAAGTCTATCCCAAGGCCACTTGGTAGGCCTGGGAGGAAATTGTGGGGCCCCTAGCACAGATATTTGTGTCAGCGATAGCCGTGGGTGGAGTGCCGAGGGGTTGGAGTGTGGCTAATCTTGGACAATTATTTAAGAAAGGCCGTACGGAAATACCTGGGAACTTTGGATTGAAGATCCAAACATCTCTTGTGGGTACGGTGTTAAAGGGGATTCAGACAGACATCTTGAAGATGGTACACATTGGTGTCACTGTATGTTGAGGATAGACTGTTTAAGATTGTGGAAATGGTGCCAAACAAGTGGGCAACTTTGTCCTGGAATGTATCAAATGGCTTCAGTATTGTTGGAGCTGCACCCATCCAGGGAAGCGGAGAGCTTCCCATCATAGTCCTGACTTGTGCAACTCAAATTGTGGAGTGTCAGGAGGAGAGTTATCTCCTGGGACCAATCAGTGTGTAGGAAGTATCTCCCACAGCATATCCTGGCTGTCTGGATTTCAGAGCAGGAGTGATGCCAGTAGACAATGTGAAGCAGCCAGGAGATGGTGAGTATTGTGGATAGCAGATATATAGAGATGGTCACTCTTCAGCCTGAGACTCCATAGGTAGAGAGGAAATAAATATCCTCAGGGAGAGAAAGAGCATTGATCTGGGGAGTTGGGGTATGGGATTGGGCCTGGAGGTAATGAGGGAGGGTTTCAGTCAGACTAGGGTTGGCCAGACCCTGTCCATTCTTTCTACTTCTCCCACATTTGCCGTCTATTCCGATTTTGATGTGACACCTGGTCTGTGCACTTTCACATTCCAGAACATTACATGATACAACACCGTGCAGGGTGTGGAACTGTATATGACACAACACCATGCAGGGTGTGGAACTGTACATGACAACACCATGCAAGATGTGGAACTGGACATGACACAACACTGTGCAGGGACTGGAACTGTACACGACACAACACTGTGCAGGGATTGGAACTGTACATGACACAACAGTGTTCAAGGTCTGGAACTGTACATGATATTACATCGTGCATGGTGTGGAACTGTACATGATACAACATCGTGCATGGTGTGGAACTGTACATGATCCAACAGTGTGCAGAGTCTGGAACTGTACATAACACAACACCATGCAGGGTGTGGAACTGGACATGACACAACACCGTGCAGGGTCTGGTACTATGTGCATGCACCTTCCTGAGTGAGTGTGCACTCACATTGTCCTGCATTCCCACTGTTAGCAGACACTGCCTTTATTCATTCATAATTTATTTTTTCAGCAGTATTATTCAATTATGTTTTCAAGAATTGACAGGATATAAAGCATCGCAGGCTGACCATCACATTGCATGGTGTCAGTAACTACTTCTGCAAACCATGCAACACCCTCCTGGTAACAATGATCTCCAAGGAAACACACAGGCAGATAGCGAGCTGTGCTTTCTGTTGCAAGAATATCTGCAGCTAACAAGGAGAATGGGGAGTCTAATTCTATTCATTTATTCACTGCCCAGTGAGTGACAGCCAGAACTGGAGTGTTGGATTGTCAGTGTAGAGACACATCTCGTTTATGTCTTGTTCAGCAGTGATGGTTCAATACTCAGAGACACATATAGGCATAGAATACTCCGGAGAAATTTTTTGAATGAAGTCTTATACCTACTTTGTGTATCCTATTCAATCTCAAAAATACTTACCAAAATATACTAATGCACATTATTCATGTTGAACATCAAATGTAGGCTCCTGCTTCATTTTTTACAAGAGTTGTGAGCAACATAAAAGAAATGCAGGAATAATATATTTAATCTGTTAAAATTTGGAGAAAGGCCAATTTTGATGGTATTAAGCAAGAACTTTCGAAAGCTGATTGGGGGCAGATGTTCGCAGGTAAAAGGACGGCTGGAAAATAGGAGGCCTTCAGAAATGAGATAATGAGAATCCAGAGAATGTATATTCCTGTCAGGGTGAAAGGTAAGGCTGGTAGGTACAGGGAATGCTGGATGGCTAGTGAAATTGAGGGTTTGGTGAAGAAAAATAAGAAAGCATATGTAAGATGTAGACAGCATAGATCGAGTGGATCCTTAGAAGAGTATAAAAGAGGTAAGAGTATACTTAAGAGGGAAATTAGGAGGGCAAAAAGGGGTCATGAGATAGCTTTGGCAAATAGGGTTAAGGAGAATCCAAAGAGTTTTTACAAAAACATTAAGGACAAAAGGGTAACTGGGGAGAGAATAGGGCCCATCAAAGCTCAGCAAGGCGGCCTTTGTGTGGAGCCACGGAAAATGGGGGAGATACTAAATGAATATTTTGCAAGGGATATGGAAGATATAGTCTGCAGGGAAATAGATGGTGACATCTTGCAAAATGTCCAGATTACAGAGGGAGAGGTGCTGGATGTCTTGAAATGGATAAAGGTGGATAAATCCCCAGGACCTGATCAGGTGTACCCGAGAACTCTGTGGGTAGCTAGAGAAGTGATTGCTGGGCCTCTTGCTGAGATACTTGTATCATCGATAGTCACAGGTGAAGTGCTGGAACACTGGAGGTTGGCTAACATGGTGCCACAGTTTAAGAAGGGTGGTGAGGACAAGCCAGGGAAATATAGACCAGTGAGCCTGACTTCGATGGTGGGCACATTGTTGGAGGGAATCCTGAGGGACAGGATGTACATGTATTTGGAAAGGGAAGGACTGATTTGGGATCATCAACATGGCTTTGTGCATGGGAAATCATGTCTCACAAACTTGATTCAGTTTTTTGAAGAAGTAACAAAGAGGATTGATGAGGGCAGAGTGGTAGATATGATCGATATGGACTTCAGTAAGGCGTTTGACAAGGTTCCCCATGGGAGACTGATTAGCAAGGTTAGATCCCATGGAATACAGGGATAACTAGCTATCTGGATACAGAACTGGCTGAAAGGTAGAAGGTGGTGGTGGAGGGTCTTTTTTCAGATTGGAGGACTGTTACCAGTGGAGTGCCACAAGGATCAGTGCTGGGTCCTTTATTTTTTATCATTCACATATGGTTTGGATGCGAGAATAAGAGGTACAGTTAGTAAGTTTGCCGATGACACCAAAATTGGAGGTGTAATGGATAGCGAAGAGGGTTACCTCAGATTATAACAGGATCTTGACCAGATGGCCAATGGGCTGAGAAGTGGCAGATGGAGTTTAATTCAGATAAATGCGAGGTGCTGCATTTTGGGAAAGCAAATCTTAGCAGGGCTTACGCACTTCATGGTAAGGTCCTCGGGATTGTTGCTGAACAAAGAGACTTTGGAGTACAGGTCGTAGCTCCTTGAAAATGGAGTCACAGGTAGATAGGATAGTGAAGAAGGCGTTTGGTATGCTTTCCTTTATTGGTCAGAGTATTGAGTACAGGAGTTGGGAGATCGTGTTGCGGCTATACAGGACATTGGTTAGGCTACTGTTGGAATATTACGTGCAATTCTTGCCTCCTTCCTATCAGAAAGATGTTGTGAAATTTGAAAGGGTTCAGAAAAGATTTGTAAGGATGTTGCCAGGGTTGGAGCATTTGAGCTATAGGGAGAGTCTGAACAGGCTGGAGTTGTTTTCTCTGTAACATTGTTGGCTAGAGATGATCTTATGGATGTTTACAAAATTATGAGGGTCATGGATAGGGTAAATAGGGAAAGTCTTTTCCCTGGGCTCGGGGAGTCCAGAACTAGAGGGCATAGGTTTAGGGTAAGAGAGGAAAGATATAAAAGAGACTTACAGGGCAACCTTTTCATACAGAGGGTGATATTTGTATGGAATGAGCTGCCAGAGGCTGTGGTAGATGCTGGTACAATTGCAACATTTAAGATGCATTTGGATGGGTATATGAATAGGAAGGGTATGGAGGGATATGGGCTGGGTGCTGGCAGGTGGGACGAGATTGGGTTGGGATATCCGGTTGGTATGGACGGGTTGGACTGAAAGGTCTGTTTCCGTGCTGTACATCTCTATGACTCTATGACTCTAAAAGTGAACTTTTGCATGCAATTTGCTATCCAATAGAAACTGAAGGCTGCAGTGGTAATGAAGCCTCTAAGGGAACAGTCCCTGAGTTTGTAATTGTTTCTGTTCTGCTGCTGAAATATTGAGGCTCTGTCAATGTCACTGCTCCTCAATCGCACACATTTTATACACAGTGCTCTATCAGTAAGGTATTGTTTTCCTTTCATTCTTTAGCTCAAACATGTAAATTTATTGCATTTACATCCACTCCAAATTAATGTAATGATTTTAGCTTCAGTGAAATTTGTGTTGGAGGCTCTTCATGGCAGTTCCATCTCTGAACAACATTGTGGCTGATCTCTCTCGACTCCTCTTTCCTGTGCAAGCCCCATAGAGAGTCACAGAGTCACAAAGATGTACAGCACGGAAGCAGACACTTTAGACCAACTTGCCCATGCTGACTAGATATCCTAACCTAATCTCATCCCATTTGCCAGCACTTGGCCCATATCCCTCTAAACCCTACATATTCATATACTCAGTCTGATGTCTTTTAAATGCCGTAATTGTACCAGTGTCCATCACTTCCCTGGCAGCTTATTCCATGCACGCACTTCTGTATGGAAAAGTTCCCTCTTAGTTCCTTTCTAAATTTTTCCCCTCTCAACCTAAACCTATGCTCTGCAGTTCTGGAATCCACCGCCCCAGGGAAATGACCATGTCTATTTACCCTATCCATAGCCCTCATGATTTCATAAACCTTTATAAGGTCACCCCTCAGCCTTTGCCACTTGAGGGAAAACATTCCTCATCCCATTGACCCATCCAAACAAGATTCCATTGTTCTCTGAGGTAACCTTTGCTGTCCCCTAAACCTCCAACAAAAGGCAACTGTGTGGACCTGAAAGCTGATCGAGCTGAAGGGAACTGGAGATAGGTCAGTACGGAAGCAGCTGCAGACAGTCAAAGTGATATTCCAGAATCCTCAGAACACATGCATTCCTCCTGGAAAGGAAAATTTTAAGGGGATAGCCCTGAAGGAGTTTATTAAATGTTAATCCCAAAACACACAAACATTAATTCACAAAATCCATCACCAAGACAGATAATTCTGCAGAAATGTCATGGGTGGAAAACATAGGCAAAGAGACCCGAATTGTTCTGATCAAGAATCCAAGTCACAATTCTGGAGTTCAGTGATTTCCCTCAAATATTTTGTTTTCTGGCAATATTGTTAATTTAGTTAAATGTGGTGATCCTTAAATTTGGAGCCGGCCAATGTATTTTGTTGTTGCATCTTTCTTTATTACACGGAAGAACAAAAAAGATAAAAATAAAGTAAGTTTAGCTATCTGCTGTGAAACAGCACTCTGAATAGACCACCCAAAGTTATATACCTCAAATACTGTAAGTTTACTGTATTGTCACTCCTGTGTTATGGTCTGATTTCTTAGTGTGTGTGTTTACATTGATTATATAGACCTCATGATCACCTGGAAAATTTGGTCAGCCAGTATACTCTGCTCTAATAGGTGCCAGATAAAACAAAGTTTGATGTAATTCAGGCCTGGAAATTTTTCAAATTAAGACTTGACATTGAGGTAACTGTACTTTGCAATTTAGTTGAGAAAATATATTTGCCTTTGACACCATGACGGTCCTCACCAAATCCTGCCCCAAAAGATTTGACTGACTGCATTTTTCTGAGCTAAAGTAAATCAATAATTATTTGAATCAAAAGCAAGCAAGAGCCTTTCAATATTTATCCACCCTGTCGTAAACTCCACAGCATCAACAATAATCTATTAACACTCCAGAAGGTATGCAGACTCCTCTCTGCTCTTTGACATGTGTGGATTGGATCATTATTCTGGAAAGATCACTCTGACGTTGTCTTTTATAACCCTGTCAATAACTATGTCACAAGAGTGACCAACACCCAAATGCCAACCATTTGAAATCCAATCACTAAAAATGATTCGTATACATTATGTTTACACACATATATGTACAGATGCCTTTCATCGGCACGGTGGCACAGTGGTTAGCACTGCTGCCTCACAGCGCCAGAGACCCGGGTTCAATTCCCGCCTCAAGCGACTCTCTGTTTGGAGTTTGCACATTCTCTCCATGTCTGCGTGGGTTTCCTCCGGGTGCTCTGGTTTCCTCCCACAATCCAAAGATGTGCAGGTTAGATGAATTGACCATACTAAATTGCCCATAATGTTGGATGTAGGGGAATGGGTCTGGGTGGGTTGCACTTCAGTGGGTCAGTGTGGACTTGTTGGGCCGAGAGGCCTGTTTCCACACGGTAAGTAATCTAATCATAGTTCCCCACAAAGAAGATTGAAAATATATCATTCAGAGCCATTACCATTTTACATCAAAAATTACTTTGAAAATCCTTATGTTTGCATTTTGTTTATGGTAATCATGTAATGACATTAAAACATACAATGAGTTTAATGACAACCTTTTTTTTAAATATAATTCCACTTGCATTACAGAAATTGGGTTTTTTGACTGTGTTTTGATAAACTATCCACTATGTTTATGCAGACACATAAATAATTTTTAAATTGCATGACCATAAAATTAAACGCTGCAGAAATAACCATAACTTTTTGTCCAAATTTTCTGTCCCAATCCAAGTAATCAAAAGGTTTAGGGTCCATATAGTTGCAGGATTCAAATGCAATCAGGGATGAATGGGAAAGTGAAATTCAGAACACAGCCAGATCAGCCATGACCTTCTCAATGGGCTGAAGATCCCACTTCTGCCTTATCATTCCAGATTGTACTCCCCAACACAGAACATCGAACATTCCAGCCCAGTACAGGCCCTTTAACCCTCGATGTTGTGCCAACTGAATATCTAACATATATCGTCATATATTTGTCACAGATATAGTGAAGTTTCCCCTCTTTACAGGGGCACAACATACTGAGTTATATTTATTTGTATTAAGAATTTCATTCTTGTTCAATTTCTGAAACATTATTTCCCCAGTTTCATCATTTCTGTGGACAAACACGAAAGTAACAGGAATTGTGGGAAGATCAATCACAATAAATTGTCGATACAACTCACCGTTCAAGCCCAACATGAAATACTGGTGTCTTGGATGGACTATACAATGCTCATATTTAGTGAGAACAACTGATCCAGGCGGACAGCGAGGAAGAATATCAATCAAGGATTACGAGGCACAAGGAGTATTTGTTGTGACCATGGAGGATCTTCGCAGGGAAGATGCAGGATGGTACAGCTGTGGTATTGATAAACAAGATAGTGATCAATTATGTGCCGTAAAGCTTGAAGTATCTGATGGTACATTTCTCATTGATTTCCTTGATTAATCTCTACTGAAATGTCTGATCAATGTTTTATCTGGGACGAACCATGAACGCTCCAATATCCCAAGGTGCCCCAGCAATGCTGATACTTGTTGGTAGGAACATAGGAACAGGAGGAGGCCAACAGGCTGTTGAGCCTGCCTCACACTTTACTATGATTATGGCTGATTGAACACTTCAATACATTCAGCCACACTTAACTCCTCCTCCTATTAATGATCAAAAATGTATCACCATCTACTTTAAGTATACAACAAAAGATCTGGTGAAGCTATGATGCACTCCTTCTATGGCAGTTTTATCTTTTCTGAGATCAAGTGATCAAAACTGCAAAAAATACTTCAGGTGTGGTCTAACCAAGACCCTACACAACATCTGAAGCATCAATTCTCAAATCTTGCCCTCAAATCCTCTTGTATTAAATGTTGATAATCTATTAGCCTTCCTCATAACTTGCTGCACTAGCATGTTAACCTTCAGTATCTGATAGACAAGAGCATCCAAGTGTCTTTGCACAGCCGTACTTTCCAACATCTCACCATTTGAAGAAGACACTGCACATCAGTTTTTGCGACCAAAGTGGACAACTTCTCATTTCTCCACACCATATTGCATTGACCAAAGTCCTGCCCAATCGTTAAGTGTATCCAAATCCTCCTCAAGATGTTTTATATCTTTCTCACAACCCATAATCCTGCCTTTGAATATACTTCTGTAATCCAGCGCAGACTCGAAGCGTGTGGTGCTGGAAAAGCACAGCCAGTCAGGCAGCATTCAAGAAGCAAGAGAATCGATGTTTCGGGCCTAAGCCTTTCATCAGGATTAATGCCTGAAACGTCAATCCTCCTGTTCCGTGGATGCTGCCTGACTGGCTGTGCTTTTCCAGCACCACACTCTTCCACTCTGATCTCCAATATCTACATTCTTCACTTTTTTCTAATCCAACTCAGCCAATTTGTGTTTCTCTCTTTCATAATTTTCCTAATTTTACCTTGTTTCGGCTTGAAATACCTCACTTCCTGACATAACATATAATTCTCTCATATTCTGATCATTTATCCCAAAAGTTCTTTTACATCAAGGGCTTTAATTAGTTCTTTCTCATGGCTTTGATGTACATCCAAAATAAACCATCCTCTAGTCATCCTGCTCCAAAAAACTAAAGTTGGTCATGGTTGGTTGCAGTATCACAAAGTTTGGGAGCAATACAGCAGTTCTCAGAATTTCTGGAAGCCAGCCAATCCTGTCGACATCCATTTTAGAGACATAGAGTACAACAGCACGCTGAGAGAACCTCTGTCCCATCATGTCTGTGCTGGTTAACAAGCATCTATCTACCGTGATCCCATGTTCCAGTACTTTGCCTAGAGCCTTGTATGGTCTGGCACTTTAAGTGATCACTTAAATATATCCTAAAGTGTTCTGGAGGATCAATTACAGTCTGTTAATTTCTCAATTAATGCAATATTAAGTTGATATCGGCATGGCTCTGTGGACATTCCAACATGAAAATACTTGGATGAAAAGATAGAAATGTTGAAATTTACAGATTATTTGATTTTTGGATCCTCAGTGAGTATCTGATCATTTGTTTCTTTCCCACAGAACCTGTGTCTGTCCCTGAAATTAGATTTTTAACACCAAATATCTGGTGCTTTGAGAATCTAGTTTCTGTCTCCTGTGAGTCTGTCCAGGGATCCTTTCCCATTCGGTACACATGGTATGAAAGGATCCGATCTGTAGGTTCAAAGATTTCTGAGAACAATATACTGGATCTACATTGTCAATTATTCAAACAGCAAGATCATCAATATTACTGCATAGCCTCAAACACTCAGGGAGAACAATACAGTGAAATGGTTAAAGTGACAATCGTCCACAGATCAGAGAGGAACTGCATTTTCCTGGCACAGATTGGGAGCCGAGGTAAATAATACTTTCTGCTTCAAGAATTGCAGTTTGTTTGTTTTGATTTCTTCTGTGCATTAATAGAATACAATGTATTCTCTATTTTGTGGTTACCTTTCTCCCAAACCATATGTGTTTATGTTCTAAGAGGAGTCAATTAACTGGGCTTTCTTGCGTTAACAGTGAGGGAGTTTGTTCTTTACTTAACAAACGAAGTATTAATAATATAACACACATATACAGACATTGAGAGTATGAAGTGAGTCTAAAGAAAATAATAAAAGTTTTTTAAAGATGTTGAGACTCTGAGTTGTTTATAAGAGTGGATTGCAGAACATTACAGCCATGAGAGTGGATGTTACTTGGAGCACTGAGCAGTTGATTGAGATTCTTGGCGTTGAGCAGGTTAATTGAAATTCATTTGTTTGACAAACACTGGCCTGCAGCACTCGGAATAAGAAAAGGTGTAACCTCATTCTTTTCCCAATCTGCAGGGATATTTAATGGCTGTTCACCAAACTGTGATCTTCAGAACAGGCTGTCTACAGATCAACTGGGGCCTAGGGTTCAAGTATCACAGCAAATGACCCCACTGCACAAAACTCTCGGTTACACACACACACACACACACACACACACTCTGTCATATGGGTTCACATCCACACTCACACATGCAACTCAATCGGTCACGCGTCCATATGCACATATATCAGCTTCTGGGGTGAATTTGTTTTTCCAGAATTACATTATATTTTGCTGCATGAATCCATGTAAAACTCTGTAAAACTATGCAGAGGGTTTGTCTGGGACACAGACTTCACGGCTATTGTTTAAAAAGCTGTGCTATCTTGAGAATGTGATTTCAAATAAATTCTGGGATTTACCTAACAAAGAACAGAAACCAGCACATTCCATTATCAAAGATGAAAATGCTAATCTAAGATTGTTTACTGTATCACATCTCCATGATACTGGGCTCCTTTGGCTATAAATTCTATGAGCATGATCTTAACCTCACAATCACCTGATGAAGGGGCAATGCTTTGAAAGCTAGTGCTTCCAGATAAACCTGTTGGATTATAACCTGGCGTTGTGTGATTTTTGACTCTGTCCACAGATAAATTAGTTTTACCGTCACATACTTTCAATGAATACAGGGAAAAGGTTTATGTCGCAGTTACAGTGACATCTTAAGTACAAAGGTAGCTGGGTGCAGTTTATTTAGTTACAAAATGTTAGAAAATAAAGAAGTAAAATGTCCAGCCTTGCTGAAATAAAAGTCCAGAACAATGGTCTTCCAACCCATCCCGTGCTGGTGAATACATTTTTTTTTCTGTATATTTCTCCATTTAAGTCAATCCTTTTGAAGTTTCCGTGACACACTGTTTTGTACAAATTTCCAAGGTCTCCCTCCACATCTCCACTGAATTCACATCTGCAGTCATTTTGGCTTGATCAGTTCTCTTTAAAAACAAATATCGAAAGTAAAGTTCTATATATAAGCGATTAAATGAAATATAGTTACACTTGAAAATACTTGAAACATAAGATGTCAGAGGCACGGTGGCTCAATGGTTAGCACTGCTGCCTCACAGCACCAGGGACCTGGGTTCATTTCGAGACACGGGTGACTGTCTGTGTGGAGTTTGCACATTCTCCCTGTGTCTTTGTGGGTTTCCTCAGGGTGCTCTGCTTTCTTCCTACAATCCAATGATATGCAGGTCAGGTGAATTGACTATGTTAAATCACCCGTAGTTTGTCGGGTAGGTGCATTAGGCTGGGTGAATGTGGAGTGGTAGGGTGGCACATCACAGAACTAGCAAATGCCCCTTGGAGAGTATTGGTCTTAATCCTGCTGATTCATGACCCGTCCAACTTGGACAGATTCTATCTTCTCCAGAATTGGACCCAATACCTCAAAAGTCCAAATCCCTCTCTCCTTACAATCAGGCAGCTGAACCATTCCTGGTGCCATGGATGTGACTTTCGCTGCATTCACCTGAGAACACATTTCCCCCAGTTGCATTCAAAAGGGAAAATCTATGAGAAAGGAAGGCAGCCGCAGTGTATTCCTGCACTCCCTGCCTCATGTTTTCACTCTGTCTGGGTGGTCTCCCATTCCCTTTCTGTCAGTTCCCCCTCTACCTGCGGTGTGGTGACACCATTGCATGTGTTACCCTCAAAGATCTCAGCCTAATGGGTCCTTCAGAGTTACTCCAGATCACTGATGGCCATATCCAACACAGCCTAGCCATATACAACTGCCTTTGAGCTTCACTCATAGTCCCCTCTGTAGAAGCCAAGCAATTCTGTTGCCTTGTCCACAAGACTACAATGCTAGTAACAATGCTTTGAAGAAGAAGTCTACTCTCTGCCTTTTCCAAAATTCAGTGACCCTCAGTCGCTGTGTGTAATCTTTTAAACTCCTCTTAGTGACACTCAAACTGTGCTGAGTGACCAACCCAATTTTGAGGCTATTTGATACAAACCCTGTTGCTGGGCAGAATTGAATGCTGCTGTAATAAGCTTTGCAAATGAGTGCACACTGGTTGTTACATTTCTGAGGCAATGCTGGTCTCCCTAATACAATTAGATGGATTTCACCACAAACTGCCTGAGTAGATGCAGTGGAAGGATTCCTCTGTACTCAGTGGTAACTCATATTAAAAGTATCTGACTGTGTTGAGAAGCTATTTTCTGTTTGATGAATTCATTGTCTTTTCAGGTTCAGGTGTAGTGCCGGTGAAAAGTAAAGTAACAGGAGTTTTGGGAAGAGCGATCACAATAGACTGTCACTATGACCAATGGTTACGATGGTCTGTGAAACTTTGGATGCGCCAATGCTCTGTTTTAGTAAAATCAAGTGAACATCATGGACAACGAGGAAGGATGTCGATCACAGATAACATGACACAAAATAAATTTTCTGTTACTATGGAGGATCTTCGTTATGAAGATGCAGGATGGTACAGCTGTGGTTTTGACCAATCCAGCCTCATTTCAGTGTCTGCTGTAGAGCTGCAAATATCTGATGGTAAATCTCTCAGTGATATCATTGATTATTCCCCATTGAGATGTAAGATCGATGTTTTATCTGTGAGAGAACATGACAGTTCCAGTACCCTGATGCCCCGTGACAGTGAAAGGGTTTTGCATTTGGGGGGCAGGTAGCTCAATGCTTCGTAAAAAGAATTGGAACCTCCTGGCCAAGATGACTGATCTAAAAACATCAAATTTGATTAAGTGGAATGCTGTCGTTCTTATTCTCCTTGTCCCCACCACCAGCTAAAACATTGTGAGAGTTTACACCTCCATTCTCAATGGCTGCCTAGAGTCATTTAACACTGAGTACAGAGGGAAGTGAATGGGGATGTGACTTTTGGTCCCTCAGCAGCAGTGGGCACCACTCGGAGCTGAGCAAGTTCCCTGAAGGGGAAGAGCCAGGTTCCAGTCTGGGACATGCTGTCAGTGCAGAGAGAGAGGGATGGGGCTCTGGGATGTGCTGTAATAGGTCATTCAGAGCCATTTTAAGGAAATTTTCTGCTACCAACCACTTTGCTGATATTATTCAAGCCCATTGATATCACTCGGGAAGAATAGCCTCATACTGTCTTAAGGAGAATATCAGTTTGATTTGATCAAACAGCAGATTGGATTATTACACATCAAGGAATAGCTCATTGCGTTGCATCTAAGATACACAATTGCCTCTTGTGAGTCAATCAGGATCAACCCAGATTAAGTATGCATTACTGCTTCAGCTAACATGAAGGACAATCACTAAAACACTACACACTCTCTGGTGAACACATGCAGAACTTGTAACCAAAAGGAGAATCCAGTGAGTTCCTCTCAGGAACCGTCCTAAGGATGTGTCTGGTCACCAGTGTGTCTCGATACTCTCTTGATGCAGAGATAAAGGGGAAAATGTTACTCCACACCCATTACTCCAATTTGGCTGATGAATGTTGGATCGGATTCTAGTCAGTGTAAACAATAAATTCACCCAAATTATATCTTAAAGACATTGGCTCTGGGGACACTGAAGTAGACAGTAAATCTGGCACAATATCCATTTACCCAGCATTTCTGGATTTCAGAATCCCTGAAACACAATTTGCCACCTCCCTCTGGATGTTTGAGTTAAAATGTCCTTTTCAGTCACAGTGAAGTCGGACAAAGCATATTTAAACTCTGTGTTTAAGGCCAGAAATCTTGTAACAAATATCAGCCAATTTATTGTCTTATTTTATTCCATTTTTATGTAAGTTTCTGTCCGACAGCTTTCCATTTGTAAATCAGACACTGAACCAGTTACAGTCTTTGATCTGCTCCTGAGAGAAAATATTGGCTCTGATTTCCATGTTGACACATGACCATCATCATTGCATTTGTCCTGATTTAGAGTTCTCCTAAGTTCCGATATACAGTTAGTTCTGGGATAATGTGCTCTTCGGCTGCGCGATTTGACTAGAACGTTGTTGAAGAATTAGGGAATGGTATTTTCAAGAATGTCTACCTCCTTTGTGACTCGCACATTTCCAGCAGGGATGGGTTTGCATGCTTCGTTCAGCACATACAGCAATGTCCGCGCCAAAGTCTCCGCACTGTCCTGCACATGAACTGATATCAGCTGCTGACAGAGCAGCTTTCTGTGAGAGGGACTGCACAGAGAGCAGCTTTCAGACATTTTTAAATGCACTGTGTTAAATTTACTTTTGTCTCATTAATAAATATGATTTCCACCTTCATTCAGGCTGTGCTATACTTTGCGTTAGACTTTTGGGTGATTTTTGAGCAATCTTGAGTGATATTTTTTGCCTGTCTGCCCTAACCCCACTTTTCCCGTAGGCCCCATTATTTATATTCAGCGAGTTTTCACTGGAACACAACTATAGCAATATAGGAGAACCACCTGTAATAGTAGACATGGGAAATCACTTTACTTGGAGTCCGGAGAGGTATGGAGAGGGAGGTGTGTTGAGGATATTCCACCATACAAGCCCTGGATGAGATGGAGAAGTTTAGAAATGTTAGAAAGAAGAAAGTATTTGAACGCTGTTCAGGTGGTATCTGAATATCTGATTCTTTTCCCCAGAACCAGTGTCTCTTCCTGAACTTAGATTTTTATCATCTCCACCAAATGCCTCATGTTTTGGGAGCTCGGTGTCAATCTCCTGTGAATCTGTCCAGGGATCCCTCCCCATTCACTACACATGGTATGAAAGAACCCCATCTGAAGCTTCAAAGATCTCTAACACCAGTAAACTGGATCTACATTGTCAATCCTTCACACAGAAACATCATCAATATTACTGCACAGCCTCAAATACTCAAGGAGAAAAATCCAGTGAAATGGTTAATGTGTCAGTCACACACAGACCAGGGGAGAACTGCAGTTATGTGGCACAAATCAGCACCAGTGGTAAGTTACACTGTAAACAAACAATATAATTGTCAAAATATAAATGTCTCACAAATTAGTTGCTGATTATATTCATGCAGTCAGTCTGAAAAATTGGAACTGGCCAAATTTACTTCATCTGGTTTTTCAATAGATCGAACAAGACAATTTAGTTGAATAAGGATAAGGTTATAAAATCAACATTGCAAATGTGAAGACTGCAGATGCTGGAAATCAGAGTCTAAATTAAAGTAGTGCTGGAAAAGCTCAGCAGGTCAGGCAGCATCCAAGGAGCAGGAAAAGCAACGTTTTGGGCAAAAGTCCTTCATTCCTGATGAAGGGCTTTTGCCTGAAACGTCAATTTTCCTGCTCATCGGATGCTGCCTGATCTGCTGTACTTTTTCAGCACCACTCTAATCTAGACTAAGATTATAAAATGTCTTAAAAACATGGATAAATTTTGCAGAAATTCCAGTAAATTGATGAGTCTTCAACAGCTGAAATAGCTATCGTGACTTCCAGCTCCTGCATTCTCATTTAGGATGGATGTCAGGAGAGTGTGTTAAAGAGTTTATCTAAAATGGAAGTGGCTGAGCACAATCTCTGGACATCTAAAGCATTTATAGACATTGCTTGTTGAAGTCTCCTCACTCCTGCAATACAGGAAGTGCAGCAATCAATCTGTCCAGAGACAACTCCCACAAACAGTAATGTGAAAATCACGAGATGACATATTTATTTGGGGGATCAATATTATCCAGATACTGGAGTAACTGCAGTATTCTTCTTCAAGATAGTGCCCTGGATCATTGACATTGATCAGAGTTGGCAGATGGAGTTTCAGTTTAACATCTTACCGAAAAGGTAGCACTGCCAACCCTGCAGCACTCCTTCACCAACGCACTGGAGTGAGAAGATTCAATTTTATGCTCAAACCCTGGCCCTGATGTAAATATTCTTTGCAACATGGATTGCTGGCTGGAATATGTGTTAGAAACCGAGTTAATAATAATGTTTAAAAGGGAAGTGAAAGGATATTAATAAAATCAAAGAACTGTAGATACTGAAAATCTGAAACAAAAACTGAAATTGCTGGAGAAACTCAGCAGTTCTGGCAGCTTCTGTGGAGAGAAAATAGATTTAAACTTTCAGATCCAGTCACCCTTCTTCTGTTCTAAACTTCCTTCTTCTTTGCTGTAACATTGCATCATCTCAAATTACAAATAGAAATCTCAGATTTACATTGACTAGAAACTGACTGGATCAGAATCAAAATGGAGCAAAGACATGGTTCTGAGTTAAGGATGCCCTTACCATCTTTGAATGTAACAATTTAAACAGCAGGAACTGTTTCATCACTGTTACTTTCAGTGAAAAACATTAGAATAGTCAGAATAAAAGAGAAGTGCATTTTTCCTGAGCAGCCGTATATATATCCTTACTTACTCCAGTTATTGACAATGGACACATGCTTTAGCTTCAGAGAAGAACAGTGTCAGCAGCAAGTAAACTACATTTGTACAACCTGATTTCTGATATCAGTGGGTTGTGAATTCAAATTACCCTTCACAGATTAAATTCCATGTTGTCTGACCCTGGAACAGTGCTCTATTGCTGGAGGGACTTTTGGGATGTTATGCTACAGACCATGACATCCTTCAGCTGGTATAATTCAAGGAAGAACAGGAAAATTCACTCAGTATTTCATCAACTTCACCCCTCAGTTAAGATGACGGAGAGCAGATTATCTGGTGATAACATTTCTGGGAATTTCTCATGTATGCAAATTAGCTTCTGTTTCCCCATGTCACAACCAGGATTACAATAAAGGGAAGAGCTTTGTGGGTTGTGTAGTATTTAAAGATGTGCTGAGGTTGTGAAAGGTGCAGGATCAGCACAATTTATTGTGAGATTTTGAATTAAATGAATGATCTGAATCACATCTGAGGGACTTACCTGCAGGTTCAATGGATGTGGGGAGCCTTGGAGACTAGCAATACAATCTGAACAGGGGAATATTGAATGAATATTGGTTATTTGTTCACTGACACTGATGGCAGTAATTCCTGGTCTAATATTTCCCTCCACATACAGTGTGCAGCTGAAGCTCCTTTTCTATCATGGCCAGAATCAAAGTTATTAGGTCTCCAGAAATACTTTTTCTGGTGAATATTTCATTCGTTCACTGGATGTAGGGATCACTGACTAGGCCAACATTTATTGCCCATTCTGAATTGTTCAGAGTCAGCCACATTGCTGTGGGTCTGGAGTCACATGTAGGTCAGATCAGGTAAGGATGGCAGTTCCTTTCCCTCAAGGCCATCAGAACCCGATGGTTGTTTCCTGACAATCGACAACAGATTTGTGGTCACGATCAGACTCTTAATTCCAGTTTCTTTTGTTTGATGAATTCAAATTCCACTATCTGCAAGGCAGGGATCAGCACAGCTCCCCAGAGCATTGCTGGGTCTCTGAATTAATAGTCAAGGTTAGATTGGTGTACTGGAAAAGTACAGCAGGTCAGGCAGCATCTGAGGAGCAAGAAAATTGATGTTTTGAGCAAAAGCCCACCATCAATGATGCTGCCTTACGTTCTGTGCTTTTCCAGCACCACTCTACTCCTGACTCTGATCTCCAGCATCTGCACTCCTCACTTTCGCCTCTCTGGATTAATAGTCTAGCAATAACACCACTTAGTCATCACCTCCTCAAGTGATGAGGAGGGACAGTTCTCTGGCTAGAATTATATGTTTGCACAGGACACAAAGGGGATGTTGGGATTGGATTCCTTTAACAGACTCAGTAGGTAATGCTGTGCTCCCTTCTGTGAGACATGGGAAACAATTAGAAGCGATCGTGAAAGATGGGTCACTGACAGATCACAGTGGGAACACCCGGCTGGTGAGGGGGTGGACGTCACACTGAGATTATGCTTTCTAAATCCATTATATCAGACAGGCGTTTCTTCCAATCTGACAATGTTGCTCTTTTGGTTAACTGTAGTTAAAAAAAGGTTAATCTGAATTTTATTCTTTATTTCAATAGGAGCTGATGACTGTTATGAAATTTCAACAGTATCATCGACAACTACAAATTCAATCATCATGTCTCAACTTGATATAAGGTACGACTATCTCAACGTTAGTGTTTGATGACTTCCATGTGATAGATTAAATCCTCTAGAAAATTGTTTTGTTATTCGGGATGGAAATCATTTACTATTTCACGACATAACTCTCAGGATGGAAATGGGGCTGGATTGACATCAGGCTGTGGCATTAGCTTCTCAACAAATTGTGATATTTGTGTTGGAAACAAGAACAAGAGGCAAACAGCTGCAGGCTGCTGGCCCTCAGATCCATTATTCATCACAATTACTTCACTACTACCTTGATTGGATTTCATGAAGACTGTGAATGTCACATTGACCTTGCCCTTTTCCACCCCGGTGTGGTACTGAGGGAAATGTTGTTTCTCTGTGTGTTAATAAATCTGCTCAACCTTGGTGTCACTTGGGAGGAACACCTGGTCAACTTTGGTCAAATTTGCAGTGAGGAGGCCTTCTTCTTGATGGTATTCTCAAAGTGGTGTAGGAGATACCAGGTACCTTACAGTGCAGAGTCATAGATAGAGTCATAGACTCATACAGCTCAGAGACAGATCCTTTGGTCCAACTCGTCTGTGCTGACCAGACATCCCAATCTGACCTAGTCCTATTTACCAGCATTGGGCCCATATCCCTCTAAACCCTTCCTATTCATATACTCATCAGATGCCTTTTAAATGTTGCAATTGTACACATTTCCATCAAAGAAACAAAAATATACAATCAAGGCAGAATGGAATATTGTTTTGAGGAGGTCTGTTCACATGATGGTATTTGATGCGTCCTTTTGGCTGGTACAAGACATTAGGTGATTGTGAGTAATGGTGACAAGATATTTGAAATAGATCCTCCAGATGTTGATGTTGCCCATAGTATGTCTACAGGAAGGATTTGTTAAACATGAGAGGATGCAGAAAAGATTCACAAGGATGTTGCTGATGTTGGAGGGTTTGAGTTAGAGGGGGAGTTGAAAACGCTGGGGCTTTCTTCCTTGAAGCTTTGGAGGCTGAGGGATGATATTACAGAGGATTATAAAGTCATGAGGGCATGGATACATGAATAGCCACAGACTATTTCCAAGGGTGGGGGAGTCCAAAACTGGAGGACGTAGGTTTATGGTGACAGAGGAAAGATTTAACAAGGATCTAAGGGGCAACATTTTCATGCAGAGGGCAGTGCAGGTACAGAACACTCTGTCAGAGGAAGTAGTGGAGGTGAGTACAATGATCACTTTAAAAGACATCTGGATGGATATATGAATAGGAAGGGTTTAGAGCGATATGGGCCAAATGCTGGCAAATACAACTCGGGATGTCTGGTCAGTGTGCATGAGTTGGACTGAAGGTCTGTTTCCATGCTGTATGATTCTATGGCTCTATCTATGACTCTGTCAAAGATGAACAAAGAACAAAGAAAATTACAGTACAAGAACAGGCCCTTCAGCCCTACAAGCCTGTGTTGATCCAGCTCCTTTACCTAAACCTGCCACCTATTTTCTAAGGCTCTGTCTCCCTCTGCTCCCTGCCCATTCATGTATCTGTCTAGGTACATCTTAAATGACACTGTCATGCCCACCTCTACCACCTCTGCTGGCAATGCGTACCAGCACGCACCACCTTCTGCGTGAAGGACTTTCCATGCATATCTCCCTTAAACTTTTCCCCTCTCACCTTGAACTCATGTCCCCCTCGTAATTGAGTCCCCCACGCTGGGAAAAACCTTCTTGCTATCCACCCAGTCGAGACCTCTCATGATTTTATAGACCTCAATCAGGTCCCCCATCAACCTCCATCTTTCTAATGAAAATAATCTTCATCTACTCAACTTCCCTTCATAGCTAGCACCCTTCATTCCAGGTAAAATCCTAGTAAACCTCCTCTGCACCCTCTCCAAAGCATTCAGATCCTTTTGGGAATGTGTCAAACACAACCAAATGCAGTATTCCAAATGAGGTTGAACCAAAGTCTTATACAACTGTAACATGACCTGCCAACTCTTGTACTCAACACCCCATCCAATGAAGGAAAGCATGCTGTATGCCTTCTTGGCCACTCTATTGACCTGCGTTGTCATCTTCAGAGTACAATGTATTTGAGCATCCAGATCTCTCTGTACATCAATTTTCCCCAGGACTTTTCCATTTATTGTATTGTTCGCTCTTGAATTGTATCTTCAAAAATGCATCACCTCACATTTGTTCAGATTGAGCTTCATCTGGCATTTCCCTGCCCAACTTTCCAATCTATCTATATTCTGCTGTATTCTCTGGCAGTCCCCTTCACTATCTGCTACTCCATCAATCTTAGTGTCATCTGCAAACTTGCTAATCAGACCACCAGTACCTTCCTCCAGATCATTTATGTATATCACAAACAACAGTGATCCCAGCACGGATCCCTGTGGAACACCACTGGTCACAGGTCTCCACTTTGAGAAATTCCCTTCCACTACTACTCTCAGTCACCTGTTGCCCAGCCAGTTCTTTATCCATGTAGCTAGTTCTCCCTGGACCCCACGCGACTTCACTTTCTCCATCAGCCTACCATGTGGAACTTTATCAAATGTCTTACTGAAGTCCGTGGAGATGGTGAGTCCTATTTTACAGTCAGCCAATGGTGGAACAACTGGGTGTTTATCTGGTGGCAGCTGGACCTTGTGTCATGTTAAGTCAATGCTTGATGGAGATCTTTCCATTTTCATTTGTGATGTACATACTCATTTTGCAGAATTCACTTCACATTTCCACATTATTTGCCCAAGCTGCTGACAGTAAGTATCGGAAATGTTGTCTGTTGTAAACACTGAGGAATTGAGCATTTGAATTTACGATGGCGGTAACAGAGTAAAAAGAAACAAAATATCAAACACAATGGAAATGAGAAGTGAAATATCAGACAGAAAAGACAATGGTGGATGCACGCAGCAAGTCAGGCCCAATTTTGGAGAAAACAGATAAGCAGTTCCCCAAAAGATCTGGCCAATATTTATTTGGTCATATCTCATTGTTACTTCTGAGATTTTTCTCCATAGATATTATGCACTTCATCTCCTGTTTCAGACACTATCAAACATTCAAAAGTACTTCCTTAACTGTAAAATGCTGAGGGCCATTCAAAGGTCATGAAAGGTGCTATATAAATGTTAAAGCCTCCTTTCTTTAAACAAGTGCCCAAGAACCAATTGTGAACACACACTGACCCTTTCCTGTTCTCTGTATCACAGTCTGGTTTACATTGGGGTCGGTGCACTGGGGGCCATGATCATTGTTTTTGCTGTTTCTCTGCTTTTGTACCTGAGGCAAGTTAAGAAGGGTAAGTGTCGCTTTCTCCTTAATCATTTCATGAAATGTCAATCGCCTGCTATATGAATTGTAATTCATTGTAAATAGCAAACATTAATTAATAAATTGGAATAACTTGTTCCAAATTCTGGTCCAGATGGATATAACCTAGAAGAATAATAATTAATGTTTCTCGCTAATAAGAGGTGGAGTCTGGAGGAAGGAGAAGTCTACATTGGTTTAGACTGACAGAAGTGAATGACAGGAAGTGATTTGGTCAATTGAAATTTAGATAGACCTTGATGTAACATATTGTTGAAATATGTACATTACAATTGCAAGTATTGAGGACTTCATAAGTGGAATTTCTCCCATTTGATCCAATAATAATCAGTTGCAGTCAATTTCAGGAGCAGTACTTCCTCTTTACGAGAATTAGATGGAGAGTCAGATGCCCCAATATTGACTGATTGCCCAGTTTGGTTCTGGATTCTCTGTAGGATTTTGTCAGGGTAAAATCTGATGGAAAACTCAGCAGGTGTGCCAGCATTTGTGGGAAGAAAGCAGAGTTAACATTTTGGGTCCAGTGTCTCTTCATCTTCATCTGCCAGACCTACTCAACTTCTCCAGCAACCTCAGGTTTTTTCCAGATCTCCAGCATCTGCAGCTCTGTATTTTATAAAATCTAATTAGGTGTAGTTTACTGTCAAGTAGATCTCTGTTAAGACCAAAATGATTCTTTCTCTACTATTTCTGTTTATTTAAGGGGAAATCTCTCAGTGAGTGGTCTTTTCCTATGAATGCCTGAACTCCACAAGTTCCCAACAATCTATTGGTTTCTGCTTTCAATATACCCAGTATCTGAGTGTTCACAACTGTCTGGGAGAGGCTTCTGAAGTTTCACTCATCTTTGTGTGAATACATTTCGCCCAATCTCGGTCCTAATTTGGCCAACCCTTTATTCTGAGACTATGATACTGTGATCCAGAATCCCCAGCCAAAAGGAACATTTTATCAACATTTTGCCTGTCAACTCTGGCGTGGTGGCTCAGTCGTTAGCACTGCTGCCTCACACAGCACGAGAGACCCAGGCTTGGTCCAGCCTTGGTAACAGATGGTGCGGAATTTCCACATTCTCCCTGTCTGTTTGGGTTTTCTCCGGGTGCTCCAGCTTCCTCCTCCAGTTCAAAGATGTGCAGGTTCAGTGAGTTGGTCATGTTAAGTTGTCCAGGGATGACCAGGCTGGATGGATTGCCCATGGGATTTTCAGAGATACAGTAATAAAGAAGGGTATATGGGTCTGGGTGGGATGATCTTTGGAGGGTTAGTATGGACTCAATGGGCCAAATGACCTGCTTCCCCACTGCAGAAATCATAGATTCTATGATTCTAAGTCCCTTAAGAATTTTAGACTGTTACTTTTCAATCATCAAAACGCCAAGGAATATAAGCTCATCCTACTCAAGGCCTCCTTGTAAAACAATTTCCATCCAGAATAGTGAACCCAAGGATAAGTGGGCCCTTCATGGAGCCCAACACTACAAACAGCACGGCACATGGATTCACTGCTTCCTCATATGTTACACTAATCCCTTTGCAACAAAATATAAAATTTTATTTGCCTTTGTATGGTGATGAATCGGAGGTCTTGTAAGGCAATAATAGCATCCCTGCCTCTTCACATGAAATCCTGGGTTGATGGAAAGGAAGGATGTTCATAACACAGCAGCCAAACAGGTTAGCTAACGCTAATGCCTTCACACACAGAATTTAAGAAGAAGAAGACGAGAGCAAATCAATGTCAGGCTGCAACATGTCATCAGTTTTGCCTTTTTACAAATATCCATCATCCCTATTCCAGATATTTCAATTATGGTGTAATTTTTCAGGTAAAGATGGTGTAGGTGCTGGAACAGATAATGCTTTTGAGAATCAGGTAAGGAGATCAAGTTTGAATTTTTTGATTCATAATCATAAATTAACATAATGAACTAGCAGCACAGAAACAGACCAATCAGAACACCTGGTCCCTGCTGGACACTCAACACCTACATCCCCCCCACCCATCTCCAACTAACCCGAACAACAGAAGCTTCTCACTCTTTTGTCTCTTGTCTTTCTTGAGATTCTGCTTCAAAGTGTCCATGCTACTGACTGAACTAGCTTCTAGCTTGGTGAAACTTTGAACATTCTAATTGATGGGCATAAAAAGAATTTGAGTCGTCTTTACAATTAAAATTAGACTTAGTTAAGCACTTAATCATGACTTTGTATTTGCTGACACTTTTCAATCTGCATTTGTATCTGTTTCTGTTGGGTTCAATGTAATCATAGAAAATCAGAAAAACATCAAGGAAAAGAAAATAATATCAATCCTCATGCTACTCTCCCCCAATATCTACTTCCACTAGTCACCATGACGACACATGACACATCCTCACTCCTCTATGTACGAGTTGCATGTTTTCATCCTTCACTTGGGCTTCTTCAATCAGAATTCCAAATACCCACCACCCTTTGTGTGTAGAAGTGATTTTGAATATCTCTCCCAAATGGTCAGGCCCTAATTCTCACATTAAGGGTGGCACAGTGACTCAGTGGTTAGCACTGCTGCCTCAAAGCACTAGGGACGCAGGTTCAATTCCAGCCTCAGACACCTACCTGTGTGGAGTTTGCACATTTTCCCCGTGTCTGCGCGTGTTTCCTCTGGGTGCTCTTGTTTCCTCCCACAGTCCAAAGATGTGCAGGCTAGGTGAATTGGCCATGCTAAATTGCACATAGTGTTAGATGCATTAGTCAGAGGGGAATGGGTCTGGGTGAGTTACTCTTCGGCGGGTCGGTGTGGACTTGTTGGGCCGAAGGGCCTATCCCTACATTGTAGGGAATCTAATCTAATCCCCACTAGTTCAAGAAACCAGTGGAAATAGTTAATCTTTATATACCCAGTTTTGTCCTTTTAATATCCTGAGATTTCAATCAGATCACCACCTACCCTTCTAAATTTGAAAGAAAACAGGCATAAATTTCTGCAAACCTCCTCATAACTTAACCCCGAAATTCTAGGTCATGTTCTTGTAAACCTGCGTTGTATTCCCTCCAACGCCAAAATAGCCTTCCGGAGGTAGAGTGGCAAGATCTGCTCAGAGTATTCCAAGTGGGAACTAATCAGGATTTTGTATAAGTGCTGCACAACTTATAGAGTCAGAGAGATGTAAAGCATGGAAACAGACCCTTCGGTCCAACCTGTCCATGCTGACCAGATATCCCAACCCAATGTAGTCCCACCTGCCAGCACCTGGCCCATATCCCTCCAAACCCTTCCTATTCTTCTGCATCCTTGTCCTCCAAATTAAGTTAGATTCCCTCTAGTGTGGAAACCGGCCCTTTGGTCCAGCAAGTCCACACAAACCCTCGAAGAGGAATCCACCCAGACCCATTTCCCTCTGACTAAAGCAGCTAACACTATGGGCAACTTAGAATGGCCAATTCACCTGGCCTGCACATCTTTAGACTTTGGAAGGAAACACACACGGTCATGGGGAGAAGGTGTCTAATTCCACACAGACAGTTGCCTGAGGTGGGAATCAAACCCATGTTCCTGGCACTGAGAGGCAACAATGCTAACTACTGAGCCACTGTGCCACCCTAGACAGAAAGGTCAGCATTCTGTTAGCTTCCCTGATGATTTACTTGATATTTTAAAGGTCTTTGAACTCCCAGCTTTCTTTTGTCATCCATTATATTTAACTTCATGTCAGCCAGAAAGTATCCTGATCGATCCTTTCTTATTCCAAAATGGACAAACTCACACTTGCTGACATTGAACTCCACCTGTCACAATGTTGCGCATTCACTTAGTCTGTCAGTGTATCCCTTCGTGAATATATATGCTGTCGTCTACATTGACTGCCACACTGTCTAACTGCCACTTCACATCAGCACACGAGCTGGAAAGGACTGAAAGCACATACCATTGTTTTAAATGAAGACTAATGTGAACAGGTTTGTGTCGATGAAATTACCAGACCGAATTGTTTGTTTTATCGCTGGATAATTTATAAAACTTGTAACAGTTTGTCAATTAATTTATGATAATCAAAAAATAGATTTCCCTTCATAGTAACACAAATCACCATTAATCAAAAATGAATTCAAACTTTGTGTTTTTGTTTTAGCAAATGGTAGAAGCAGAAGAGAACATTGTATATTCAAGTATTCACAATCAAATCAGGTCAAGACAGAGTGAAGGAACTGTCCATTTCAAGAATACTACAAATGGAGTCATATATGCAGATTTACACTTTCAAAAGAAGTCTTCAGCACGGAGTGGTGAGACATCAAGTTGTTCAGCTAACAGGGGCAATGCCCTGGTTCAGAGCCAGCTTCCAGAGGACAATGTGGTCTCTTCAACAACAGAGAATCCACCAGAATCTGAAATGGCAATTTATGCTAATGTTAAATGTTAAAAAATCTATTCATGTGGATTTGTGATGAACATTTCTTCTTCTTACTTTGCAATTTAATTTCATCTGTGAAGCACAACCCTATTTTGAGAAATTCTTCAACAATTTGTGTTGTTACCTCCAACTCAACTCCTAGTCCTCACACCGAATGATGCAGCAAGGACTGCCCTGACTATAACCTGGCAGTGGGTTGGTGTCACAGTGAATGCAATTTTCATTTTTCTTGAAGGCAATGAATGCCCTCCTCCAAGAGCAGACACTTCCAAGTTAAATGCTCCCATGGGCATTTTGTAAGGAAAATGAATTTATCTGCTTACATGTGAGGACAGATCCCAAATTTGTCTTCAGACCATTTGATGCTGACTTCCATATTTACACTGGCCCTGGAAAATGTTGAACTTACTGAGTAGGACACTCACCAACAGAAAGGTTCCCCTCTTGTGTAGAGAGCTGACTTCATGAGAAGCATCACAAGCAGAATGCTACCATCAAGTCAAAAAATGGTTTTCTGAAAATGTTCTTACACAAATAAATCATGTGGAATATGAATTACAATGTCGGTGTCATACTAAGTATGTAGTATTGAGTTTTTCAAGGAAGTAACAAAGAGGATTGATGAGGGCAGAATGGTGGACGTGATCTATACGTACTTCAATAAGGCATTCAACAAGGTTCCTCGTGGCAGACTGGTTAGCAAGGTTAGATCTCATGGAATGCAGGGGAAACTAGCCATTTGGATAGAAACTGGCTTGAAGGTAGAAGACAGAAGATAATGGTTGACGGTTTGTTTTTCAGACTGGAGGCTGCTGACCAGTGGAGTGCCACAAGGATTGGTGCTGGGTCCAATACCTTTCGTTTAGGCTGAGAGGAAAATTTAAAAGGGACCTAAGGGGTAACTTTTTCACACAGTGTGTGGTGTATGTATAGAATTAGCTACCAGAGGAAGTGATGGAGGCTGGTACAATTACAATATTTAAAAGGTATCTGGATGAGTATATGCATATGTGGGGTTTAAAAGGATATGGACCAAGTGCTGGCAAGTCGGACTAGATTAGTTTAGGATATCTGGTAGGCATGGATGAGTTGGACTGCAGGGTCTGTTTCCGTGCTATACATCTCTATGACTATGATATATGGTGGATCATACGAAATAGCAAATCCCTTCAGCTGTTTGCAACAGGCAATGTACTGACTGTCCAGACCAGGACAGGCTTGCAAACATCAAAAAACTGTATCTAACATTACATGTGATTCCACAACTGCACATTTGCCAAATAATTCTACATGTACAAAGAACATCTCTGACAACTAATTTTAAATTGTTCAGTTCCACATACAGTGTGGTGTAGAGGTCCACATGAGAATTAACATATATTGACATATATCAATAGACAATAGACAATAGTTGCAGGAGTAGGCCATTCTGCCCTTCAAGCTTGCACCACCATTCATTGTGATCATGGCTGATCATCCTCAATCAGTATCCTGTTCCTGCCTTATCTCCATACCCCTTGATTCCACTATCCTTAAGAGCTCTATCCAACTCTTTCTTAAACGAATCCAGAGACTGGGCCTCCACTGCCTTCTGGGGTAGAGCATTCCACACACCCACCACTCTAGTTGCTGATAGAAAGAAAATGCATCTGCACTGTGCATTCTTTTACTTTAAAGAAGAGGTGACAGCTATTACTTTATTCATTTTACAATGCAATATCCCGTCGAATCATTGTCAATTTGCTTGGGATAAATATAAACAAATCTTGGCAGTTAATAGTCAATCATCATTATCAGGTGCATTTTCACTGATAACAATTCCATGTGCCCACCAATCATCACACTCTTCTGAGACCGTAAAAAAAGATGTTATCCTTTTCTATTTCTTGTGCATGTCCTGATGAGTGAAAGGTAAAAAAACTTCCACAAGGATTGAGGAAACACCCAGGAGAGAGTTCAGGAACACTTTGCTCAGAGAACAAGCTGCTGTCTGCACAACGTTAAAGAGACTGACACACTCTGTACCAATGTCTAATTGTTCCTTGATGTGAGTGAATCATCCTCAATGGTCACATTTGTCTGCTCTTTTTTATCCAACTAGCTAATGTATCAGATTTTACTGCTGGTTCTTCATAAATATAACATAAACTATTTGAAAATTCCTCACAAGTGTCTGATTTTCTGTATTAAGGAACTGAAACAATTAAGCCCCTAAATGTAACAGATGGTATCAGACAATAGGGGAGGCAATGACCAAATGGTATTATTACTGGACTATTATTCCAGAAATTCAGTGAATGGATAGGGGACCTACATTTGATTACTGCCATGGAATTCAATAAAATATATCTGGAATTTTTAAAATTTGATTAAAAGTCTGGTACACAGTAGGGAGAGAGTTGTGCTGATTGCCCTGGGAATCCTCAACACTGTCTCTGGACCCCGTGAAGTCTCATGGCTCCAGGTTAATCTTCGTCCGGAGCCTCACTGATGATGTTACCTAGAATGGTGGTGGAACATCTGAAAATGAACCTTGCAGCTCAGCGAGCAAACCTCCATCCAGAACCTCAACATAAGCTACAAATTTTCTCAAGACTCACCTGGGAAAGGAATCCTCCTGCTGGTTGCCATATTGTCTCTCTCCTCAGCTGATGAATCAGTACTCCTCCATGTTGAACAACAACTGTGGGAAACACTGAGGTTGGCAAGGGTACAAACTATACTCTGGGTGGAGGTTGGGGGTTCCAGTGTCCATCACCAAAAGAGGGTCAGCAACAACATTGCTGATTGAGGTCCTAAAGGTCATGGCTACTGGACTGGATCTGTGGCAAGTGGTGAGGGAACCAACAAGAGGAAAAACACACGTGCCCTCACCCTTTCCAATCTATCAACTGCAGATGCATCTATCCATGACAGTGTTAGTAAGAGTGACCAAAGCACAGTCCTTGTGAAGATGTCCCATCTTCCCACCTTGAGAATAATCTCTACCATGGGGGTGGCACTATCAATGCACTAAATGGGATAGACTTTGAACAGATTGAGTAAAGTAAGACTGGTCATCCATGAGGCACTGTGAGCCAGCAACAACAGGAGAACTGAACTCCAGCACAAACTGCAACCTCAAGGTCCAGCATATCCCCCACTCAACTACAATCATCAAGCCCAGGGTCAACCCTGGCTCAATGCAGAGTGCAGGAGGGCATGACAGGAGCAGCATCAGGCATGCCTGAAAAAGAGGTGCATCTCGTGAAGCTACTGAGCAGGAATTCTTGCGAAACAGTATAAGCAACAAGTGATAGACAGATCTTCGCTATCTCACAACCAATGGATCCAATCTAAGCTCTGTCACATCCAGTCACAAATGGTGGTGGGCAATTATAAACTCAATGGAGGTGGATGCTCAACAAATATCTCCATCTTAATGATGGAAGAGCCCCAAACACCTGTGCAATAGATAAGGGTGAAACATTCTCACCAACCTTCAGCCACACATGCTGAGCAGATGATTCATCTCAGCCTCCCCAAAGGTCCCCAACATTATAGATACAAGTCTTCAGCCAATTCAATTCACACCACATGACATCACGAAGCATGTATTTTCCTAGATATTGAAGGCTACAGTAGTCAATGTGATGTAAGTAGTGGCACAATGTCCTTACAGAGGGACTTCCAGGATTTTGATCCATTGACACTGAAGGAACTACAAAATATCTCCAGGTCAGGATGATAAGTGGCTTGAAGGGAAATATGTTGCTGGTGGTATTCCTCTGTATCTGGTGCACTTATCCTTTGAGATGGAAGTGGTCATATGTTTGGAAGTTGCTGTCCAAGGATCTTAGGTGAATTTTAGCAGGTTATTTTGTATATATGACACACTGCTGTTACTGAGCATTGATGGTGGAGAGAATGGATGCTTGTGGATGTGATACCATTGAAGCATGCTTCTTTGTGCTGGATGGTGTCAAACCTTCTCTGTATTGTTGGAGCTGCACCCATTCAGGCAAGTGGGAGTATTCCATCACACACCTTATTTGTACCTTGTAGATAATGGATAGCCTTTGAGGAGGCTTCGTTGGCAGAGAAGAAGGTTCCCTCAGATTACAATGGGATCTTGACCAGATGGGCCAATGGGCTGAGAAGTGGCAGATGGAGTTTAATTTAGATAAATGTGAAGCGCTGCATTTTGGAAAAGCAAATCAGAGCAGGACTTATACGTTTCATGATAAAGTCCTCTGGAGTGTTGTGAACAAAGACACCTTGGAGTACAGGTTCATAGCTCCTTGAAAGTAGAGTCGCAAGTGGATAGCATAGTGAAGAAGGTGTTTGGTATGCTTTTCTTTATTGGTCAGGATTTGGAGATGCCGGTGTTGGACTGGGGGGGTACAAAGTTAAAAATCACACAACACCAGGTTATAGTCCAACAGGTTTAATTGGAAGCACACTAGCTTTTGGAGCAATGCTCCTTCATCAGATAAAGAGCGTCACTCCGAAAGCTAGTGCTTCCAATTAAACCTGTTGGACTATAACCTGGTGTTGTGTGATTTTTAACTTTATTGGTCAGAGTATTGAGTACAGGTGTTGGAAGGTCATGTTGCAGCTGTACAGGATATTGGTTCAGCCACTTCTAGAACATTGCATGCAATTCTGGTCTCCTTCCTATCAGAAGAATGTTTTGAAACTTGAAAGGGTTCAGAAAAGATTTACAATGACGTTACCAGGGTTGGAAGATTTGAGGTTTAGGTGAGGCTGAATAGGCTCAGGCTGTTTTCCCTGGTGTGTCGGAGGCTGAGGGGTGACCTTATAGAGGTTTACAAAATCATGAGGGGCATGGATATGGTAAATAGACCAAGTCTTTTCCATGGGGTAGGGGAGTCCAGAACTAGAGGGCTTAGTTTTAGGGTGAGAGGGGAAAGATATAAAAGGGACCTCAGGGGCAACTTTTTCATGCAGACAGTGATGCATGTGTGGAATGAGCTGCCAGAGAAGGTGGTAGAGGCTGGTACAATTGCAACATTTAAAAGGCATCTGGATAGGTATATGAGTAGAAAGGGTTTGGTGGGATATGGGCCAAGTGCTGGCAAGTGGGACTAGATTGGGCTGGGTATCTGGTCAGCATGAATGAGTTGGACCGAAGAGTCTGTTTCTGTGCTGTAGATCTCAATGATTTTATAGCTCCTGCAGAGATGTTCTGAGGTTGAGCTGCAGTAGTCTTCAACATCTGGGTAAATACATGTGGAATAGTCATAGAGCCATAGAGATGTACAGCATGGAAACAGACCCTTCAGTCCAACACGTCCATGCCGACCAGACATCCCAACCCAATCTAGTCCCACCTGCCAGCACCCAGGCCATATCCCTCCAATCCTTCCTATTCATATATCCATCCAAATGCCTCTTAAATGTTGCAATTGCACCAGCCTCCACCACATCCTCTGGCAGCTCATTCCATACACGTACCACCCTCTACGTGAAAAACTTGCCCCTTATGTCTGTTTTATATCTTTCCCCTCTCACCGTAAATCTATGCCCTCTAGTTCTGGACTCCCCAACCCCAGGGAAGAGACTTTGTCTATTTATCCTATCCATGCCCCTCATAATTTTGTAAACTTCGATAAAGTCACCCCTCAGCCTCCGACGCTCCAGGGAAAACAGTCCCCAGACTGTTCAGCCTCTCCCTGTAACTCAGATCCTCCAACCCTGGCAACATCCTTGTAAATCTTTTCTGAACCCTTTCAAGTTTCACAACATCTTTCCAATGGAAGGAGACCAGAATTGCACGCAATATTCCAACAGTGGCCTAACCAATGTCCTGTACAGTCGCAACATGACATCCCAACTCCTGTACTCAATATTCTGACCAATAAAGGAAAGCATACCAAACACCTTCTTCACCATCCTATCTACCTGTGACTCCACTTTCAAGGAACTATGAACCTGCACTCCATGGGCTCTTTGTTCAGCAACACTCCCTAGGACCTTACCATTGAGTGTATAAGTCCTGCTAAGATTTGCTTTCCCAAAATGCAGCACCTCGCATTTATCTGAATTAAACTCCATCTGCCACTTCTCAGCCCATTGGCCCATCTGGTCCAGATCCTGTTGTAATCTGAGGTAAGCTTCTTCACTGCCCACTACACCTCCAATCTTGGTGTCATCTGCAAACTTATAAACTATACCTCTTAGGCTCACATTCAAATCATTGAGATAAATGATGAAAAGTAGTGGACCCAGCTCCAATCTTTGTGGCACTCCACTGATCACAGGCCTCCAGTCTGAAAAACAACCCTCCACCACCACCCTCTGTCTTCTACCTTTGAGCCAGTTCTGTATCCAAGTGGCTAGTTCTCCCTGTATTCCATGAGATCTAACCTTGCTAATCAGTCTCCCATGGGGAACCTTGTCGAATGTCTTAATGAATCCATATAGATCACATCTACCACTCTGCCTTCATCAATCTTCTTTGTTCCTTTTTCAAAAAACTCAATCAAGTTTGTGAGACATGATTTCCCACACACAAAGCCATGTTGACTATCTCTAATCAGTCCTTACCTTTCCAAAAACATGTACATCCTGTCCCTCAGGATACCCTCCAACAACTTGCCCACCATCAATGTCAGGCTCACTGGTCTATAGTTCCTTGGCTTGTCCTTACCACCCTTCTTTAACAGTGGCACCACGTTTGCCAACCTTCAGTCTTCCGGCACCTCACCTATGAATATCGATGATACAAATATCTCATCAAGAAGTCCAGCAATCACTTCTCTAGCTTCCCACAGAGTTCTCAGGTACACCTGATCAGGTCCTGGGGATTTATCCACCTTCACCCATTTCAAGACATCCAGCACTCCCTCCTTAGTAATCTGGACATTTTGCAAGATGTCACCATCTATTTCCCTACAGTCTATATCTTCCATATCCTTTTCCACTGTAAATACTGATGCAAAATATTCATTTAGTATCTCCCCTATTTTCTGTGGTTCCACACAAAGGCCCTTATTTGAAACCAGAAGCTAGAATAGGATTGGCAAATCCAGAGAATTATTGATAGTGAGTTTGATTGCCAAAACTGGAGCAGTTAGAGGATGACAGTGGAATGTGAGAAAGATTGTGGTGGAGGTTCTGAGGTGGTTTAGAAGGATAAGATTAAGTGAAAAACAATCCAGAGAGAGCTGCCCCAAGGCACCTTTCTGTGTATCTTACAGCTCAGTAAAAACTTCACGGGAGCATGATATCAATTTACAACTCAAAGATGCCAGGACCGCTCTGAGAAAATTAGTTCAGTATCAAGGCATTGCACACCATGAAGCAGAGCACACCCCTTAAGTAGCTAACATTTCCAAGTCCAGACATAAACTAGTCTCTAGCACCCCCTGGTAGCTGCAAGCTCTCCCAGTGAGCCAAATAGTCTTCATACTTGCTGTGACAGTCATTACCCTGCTGATTTCAAGCTTTATTTATTTGATTTATTTAATTTCATTATTTTTATTATTTATTGTCATTTTCACTGTACCTCGGTACATGTGTCAATTGTTGTTTCATGTTCCCAACAGGCAGATCGCACCCTAATGATATTTTCAATGTTAGTCCCTGTATTAGAGGGATAATATATTTGAAAGCAAACCTCCCCTCATTCTGCTGCCTTGGAGAACAAAGCACAGCTGATATGTGCGGTCACCTGAACCATGGCAACAACCGAGGCAAGAGGAAGTGACTCAGGAAATCCCTTTGTGGTTAAAGAGGATGTCACACTGTGTAGAGACCGCTGTCACCAGCTGTGGTTTGGGTCCTGAGGGAAGGACAGAGATTGTAATAGAAAGTACCTTAGAAAGCATCCTATCCAGATGCATCACAGTGTGGTGTGACAATGCTCTGTCCAAGACTTCAAGAAACTACAGAGAGTCATGACCATAGCCCAGTCCATCACACAAACCAGCCTTCCATCCGTTGACTCCATCTATACTTCCTGCTGTCTCAGGGAAGCAACCAACATAATCAAAAACCCTTCCCAAACTCGGTTAAACTCTCTCCCACCATCTTTCGTCAGGCAAAAGATATAAAAGATTTAATGCATGTATGAGTACTTTCAAGAACAGCTTCTTTCCTGCTGTTTTTTGCACTAACCTCTCACATGATAGTGTTGACCTCTCTCTTTCTGCACCTTCTCTATGGCTGTACACTGTATTCTGCACTGTGCTCTGCTCCCCTAATGCACTTTGTATGGTACGATCCGTCTGCACAGCACACAAAACAACACTTTTCACTGTGTCTCGGTACATGTGACAAAAATAAGTCAATCAATATCCAGGTCTCCCCTGCTGCCTGAACGTAGAGTGATTCTGTCGAACTTTTCATAAACCAAAATGGTGTAAAGTGAAGAAACATTCATTTATATTGGAAAATTTTCACCTTTTTGCACAAAAGTAACAATCCTCTTTGAATTTCTTTCATTTAGTGAAAACAGGTCCTAATGTAGGTCTTTTGTAAAAGTGAAGCGATGTAAAGTGAACTTTTGAAAAGCAGTGGATACCTGTACGTGAGACCTGTATGTGAGAATGAGAAATGTGTAGAATCAGAGTTGGAGAGCGATCAGTTTGAAGCAGATTGCCCAAGCCGTATGCTCCCTCAGTTAATAAAGAAAATTGAAGCAGGACACTGTGACTAAAGGCTGCTCGAGAAACCAAAGAATGAAATAAGAATGGCATTGGAGGGAGAGTTTCTGCATTCCCACTGTCTGGAATGAGGTCTGTTGGGTGGTCTTCATTCTTTGAGAGTTTGTGCTGTTTCGGTCACAGTGTAGTCTACAAGACAATATAAGGTGAAGGTTATAATTAATTTATAATGATATTAATTTATAATTATTCTGAGCACTTTGTAAGTATTTCAAAAAATATTGCTCACAGATATCGTAAAGAAAAAAAGCTTGCATTTATATCAATCCTTCCATGTCCTCAGAATGAAACAAACCATTTAACTAATCACATGAGAGATTGCTGAAATATTTCTGAAGTTACAAATGATACATCAAGTGGATTATTTGTTCGGAACAGCGTCAGGCTTCTTGATCCTTGCTGTAGCTGCAGCATCAAGATCTGAGTGGCCTTCATTTCAAATTGGGGCCATTCGAGTCACTGATCAACTTCACAGCAAAGGCAGCAGTGGATCACCCAGCCATTCCAGGATGTAAATTGTGTGGGGGGTGGGGGGGGGAGGGGGAGGAGTAATGCCTGTAGAAACATTGAAGATAGGAGCAGGAGTGGGCCATTCGGCCCTTTGACACTGCTCCCCCATTCATTATGATCATCCAATTGAGAACCCTGAGGTACATAAGGACCTAGAAAGAATCAATGGCTAAATCTGAGTGGAAGATCTGGGGAATAGACAATAGACAATAGGTTGAGGAGTAGGCCATTCTTCCCTTCGAGCCTGCACCACCATTCATTACGATCATGGCTGATCATCCTCAATCAGTATCCTGTTCCTGCCTTCTCCCCATAACCCTTGATCCCACTATCCTTAAGAGCTCTATCCAATTCTTTCTTGAAAGTATCCAGAGACTTGGCCTCCACAGCCTTCTGGGTCAGAGCATTCCATACACCTACCACTCTCTGCATGAAGAAGTTTCTCCTCAACTCTGCTCTATCCCTTATTTTTAAACTTTGTCCTCTGGTTCGGGACTTACCCATCAGCAGAACATGCTTCCTGCCTCCAGAGTATCCAATCCTTTAATAATCTTACACTTCTCAATCAGATCACATCTCAGCCTTCTAAACTCAAGCGTATCCAAGCCCAGTCGCTCCAATCTTTCAGCATAAGATAGTCCCGCCATTCCGGGAACTGACCTCGTGAACCGACGCTGCACTCCCTCAATAACCAGAATGCCCTTCCTCAAATTTGGAGACCAAAACTGCGCACAATATTCCAGGTGCGGTCTCGTCAGGGCCCTATACAGCTGCAGAAGGACCTCTTTGCTTCTATACTCAATTCCTCTTGTTATGGTGGCCAGCATGCTATTAGCTTTCTTCACTACCTGCTGTACCTGCATGCTTGCTTTCATTGACTGATGTACAAGAACACCTAGATCTCGTTGTACTGTCCCTTTACCTAACTTGACTCCATTTAGGTAGCAATCTGCCTTCCTGTACTTGCCACCAAAGTGGATAACCATACATTTATCCACATTAAACTGCATCTGTCATGCATCCGTCCACTCACCTAACTTGTCCAGGTCACCCTGTATTCTCCTAACATCCTCCTCACATTTCACCCTGCCACCCAGCTTTGTATCATCAGCAAATTTGCTAATATTACTTTTAATACCTTCATCTATATCATTAATGTACATTGTAAAAAGCTGCGGACCCAGCACTGATCCCTGCGGCACACCACTGGTCACTGCCTGCTATTCAGAAAGGGAGCCGTTTATCACTACTCTTTGTTTCTTGTCAGCCAACCAATTTTCAATCCAAGCCAGTATTTTGCCCCTAATACCATGTGCCCTAATTTTGCACACTAACCTCCTATGTGGGATGTTATCAAAGGCTTTCTGAAAGTCCAGGTATACTACATCCACTGGATCTCCCATGTCCATCTTCAGAGTTACAACCTCAAATAATTCCAGAAGATTAGTCAAGCATGATTTCCACTTCATAACTCCATGCTGACTCTGACATTTCCTGTTACTGCTATCCAGATGTGTCGTAATTTCGTCCTTTATAATTGACTCCAGCATTTTCCCCACCACTGCGGTCAGACTAACTGGTCTATAATTCTCTGTTTTCTCTCTCCCTCCTTTCTTAAAAAGTGGGACAACATTAGCCACCCTCCAATCCACAGGAACTGATCCTGAATCTAGAGAACATTGGAAAATGATCATTAATGCATCCGCGATTTCTAGAGCCAGCTCCTTCAGTACCCTGGGATGTAGACCATCAGACCCCGGCAACTTATCAGCCTTCAGACCTAACAGTCTCTCCAACACCAATTCCTGACTAATATAAATTCTCTTCAGTTCAGGTCCTTCAGCCACTATTACATCTGGGAGATTGCTCGTGTCTTCCCCAGTGAAGACAGATCCAAAGTACCAATTCAACTCTTCTGCCATTTCTTTGTTCCCTGTAATAAGTTCACGCGTTTCTGTCTTCAAGGGCTCAATTTTAGTCTTAACTTTTTTTTCTTTTCACATACCTAAAAAAGCCTTGATAGTTTTGGCCAGTTTACCTTCGTACCTTATTTTTACTTTGTGTATTTCCTTTTTAGTTATCCTCTGTTGTTCTTTAAAAGCTTCCCAGTCCTCCAATTTCCCATTCATCTTTGCTATGTTATACTTTTTCCCTTTTGTCTTTATATGGTCCTTAACTTCCCTCATCAGCCATGGCCAACCCTGCCTCCCCTTAGGATCTTTCTTCCTTTTTGGAATGAACTGATTCTGCATCTTCTGCATTATACCCAGAATACCTGCCATTGTTGTTCCACTGCCATCCCTGCTGGGGTACTGCACCATTGAACTTTGGCCAGATCCTCCCTCATAGCTCCATAGTTCCCCTTATTCAACTGACATATTGTCACTTCTGATTCTACCCTCTCCCTTTCAAACTGCAGATTAAAGCTTATTGTATTGTGGTCACTACCTCCTAATGGCTCTTTTACTTGGAGGTCCCTGATCAAATCCGGTTCATCTACTTTCTAGTATCTGAGAAGGAAGTGGAGTAAATGGTTAATGTTAGTCAGTTAGTGGTGTAACTGATGATCTAATTATGGTATTGAGAACATTCAGGGAGAAAATCTGAGGTGGAGATTTCTGTATTAGATTGCTGGAGTATATATTATGTGAATAAAGAGTTGGAATTGCTTTACTGTGACTGTCTCCAGATTACTATCAGAGTAGATAAGGACAGCCAACTAATTGAATAGTACAGGGACAGGGCCAAATTGAACCTTAGAGAGATGTATAGGAAGACCATAGTGCAGATCTCCGTTCCATGGTCAACCTCATCTCACACCACAGTGGCAGCACAGTGGGCATCATTTAGAGGCACCTGATGACAGGAATTAATAAACCCACAGGATGGCCTGCCAGCTTCAGAAAAGAAGATAAATGAGGGTGAGAGCTGTGAAAGACTTCAGAAACAAGGAACACTTTGAGATCGGGTAAACTTTGACGGGAAAGAAAAGGCAGAACAATGGAGCAGCACAAGATGTTGATGCTAAAACAGTAAATAGAGAGCAGGGAGAATTGATTTTGGATAAAAATGCAGGGTGTCTTAGAATTACAGTGTTTCCTAATTCAAGAGATAGGTGCCACCTTTAAAAATGGCTGCCATGATCCAGCTGCAACCCTGACACCACAGCATTAGTGGGAATGAAAAAGAACTGCTTCTTAGTCAAGTTCTGAATAGGGCACTTAACTGGAACTAATATGATGGAAAGCACTTACAATCCTTTTCAGAAGTGTGTTTCTGATGGATTGTTCTATTGTGGTCAAAGATTGCTGCTGAGAAGGAAGTCTTCAATCTTGTAATGCAGGATATGATCTGGGATATCTCGGGTAGATTTGCCACCACCAATCCATCATGCTGGCATTAATCTGAGCCACTGATATCATGTGGGGAAGGATGCCCTCAATCGTTCCTGGCAGAAGACAAACTCAATCTTGATGAACAGTAAATAGGGTTAGTCCATGAGATTTAATTGCAGTTGGATTAAATCTAAGATACACGATTATCTCTCGTGAAACATCTTTAGTTGCATGTTGTATATAGTTCGGGTTTGGAGCGGAGGAGATTGAGAAGTGACCCGATGGAAAATTATAAAATAACGAGAAGTATAGACAGAATTGATGGTAGTTGTCTTTTCTCTAAGAAGGGAATTTCAAGACTCAGGGGCACGTTTTAAGATGAGAGGAGAGAAATTTTAAAAACATATCAGAGTTAAATTACTGACACTCAGACACTGGTGACCTGACAGCAGAGGGGTTTCATCCCCATTGGGGTATTAATTCCCAATTGTTTCCAAATGTTCTCCAGGAGTTTACCCAACGTATTGTTTCTGTTTCTAGACAGAGCATTGCGATGGTTCCTCGTTGGTTCAGTCTCTGGGTAATGACTCCAGTGACTCTCCTTCCATATTAAGGGTTAAGGTGGGGGCACTGCCTTCAGCATTGTGGCTGGGGGTGAGCACGGTTGATGAAGGGCGTCAGCCCCTTTGATCTTCTCAAAGGTGAAACCCAGCATGGTTCACCAGACTCACTCATCATCAACCACGTCCTGGTGAATACAAAGCCCCATGTCCGTCGGTTCACCAGAGGGACCCTCACCTTGGAACTGAAGCTCACTCCCAGTTACTCAATCACAGTTCACTTCCCCCTGAATTCCCTCTCTGTTGTTGAGTTCCTTTTTCTGCCTGAAATCTGCCCCATGACTTATTTAACTTGGATCTTGTGAAAATGCAGCAGAAGGTGTCCTTCTCTTGCGAATCGAGGAGTTCAGATCCTGACACAATAATTATTCAGCATTAACAGGAGGTATGTTCTAACTGATAGCATTTTTAAAATGTATTTTTAACCTAAGGATTAACTTGTTAAAATTTTCAAACAGGAGAGAACAAGCCAGTTGTCATTCACCTGAGAATTTGTATAAATACTGAGCTTGGGTCAATATTACCCTGAAAACCAGACTCTTTAGCTGTCTTGGTTTCAGAATTTTGTATTCTTTCAACGAAGATTAATTTAGCTCTTCCGGTAAACATAACTGATTGGAGAAAAATGTCTTCTGAGTTAAATGCCACCATCTGTATTACTGAGGTTTCAGAAGCCGGCTTCGTATATCTTCTTCCTCATTGAAATTCTTGTAAACATTGCATTATGCACTTATCTCAATGTGAGAAACAACTGCTGAGAGACTGACATCAAGAACTGAACTGATCTTTGTGAATAAAATGATGTGAACTTTGATTGTCCTCATTTGTTCCATTCCCAGAGAGTGACCATCTGAGTTGGAGATTGGGATAATCAATACTTGATAAAGTCTATGGTCTGGTTTATACAGTCAAGATGTTTAAATATTTGAAGATATGTTAAGAGACAAAGGAAGATCCTGTGAAACAATGGGCAACGTTGTTGTTGCTGTGACAAATGCTGAGAGTTTGATTCACACTCCAGCACCTTTTGCGAAGGAATGTGCATTATAACAAAGCTACCTGATGAAGGAGCTGTGCTCCAAAAGCCGGTACTTCCAAAAGAAACCTGTCGGATTTTAACCTGATATTCTGTGATTTTTAACTTGATCCAACATAGACTGACACCCCTCACATTACTGCAACTGGCTTCAGGCTAGTGTCAAGCTGCAGAAAACAGACACAGCATGTACTTTGTCTGCCCCATGTGTCTCTGAATATGGAAGTCTTTCAAGTTTAACTGAACAAATATAAACATGTATGAACAACATCAGGAAGTGTTATACTTCTACTTAAAATATTGTAATCCAATGTGACAGATTTCCCAAAAGATTTAGAATGACATTATTAATTATAAAATAAATAAAAAGGACTACATAATGCTGCTTTTATGTGAATTATTTTAATTTTTCCAAAGTTTTCAATGTTGAATATACACTGAAACCTGGAATGTTAATAAACCCACGAGCAACACATTCTGAGTTTGCTTTCATTTCTTTTATTTTTGAAGTGCAGTTCAATAAAGTGGGTGGCATGGTGGCACAGTGGCACAGTGGTTAGCACTGCTGCCTCACAGTGCCAGAGACCTGCGTTCAATTCCTGCCTCAGGCATCTGTGTGGAGTTTGCACATTCTCCTTGTGTCTGATGGGTTAGCTCTGGTATCCTCCCACAGTCCAAACATGTAGAGGTTAGGTGAATTGGCCATGCCAAATCGCCCCTAGTGTTAGGTGAAGGGGTAAATGTAGGGGGGGTGGGTTGCTCTTCAAAGGGTCGGTGTGGACTAGTTGGGCTAAAGGGCCTGTTTCCACACTGTAAGAAATCTAATATAAATGTTGTTTTGTGATGGAAAAGTAAATGGTTGGTTTATATTTCTCTTCCCATAAGAAGCCTTTTTCCTTTTACTCTTTAACTTGAATCAAGTTGCTGAATGTCTTTCAATGCCATTGATTTACACATTAGAATGTAACACTGCAATTCATTTATTGCTCATCATTGACACCTCTCCATTTATGGTTAAGAAATTTTGAAACACTCAAGGTTAAAATTCTGGTGTTGCATTACTCTAGGCTGCAGCTCAGTACATACCGTTACATGAAATCTTCCTGAAACAATTTGTAGCTGTCGCCACCAAATTCATACAGAATATTTTATGGACAGAAATCTGAAGCATGCATCTGTCAATTTAGTAGTCCTTTTTCTTTCAAGACTTCCTTTTTCTAAGAAGATCTCTTTTTTCCTGACCGTTATCACCTTCCTCCTTTCCTTCTCTCTTATCCATCTCTTCACTGATGTTTCAAATCGTTTCTGTCATTTTACTCAACTATTGTTCCCCACACAAAACATGGTTCTCCCAACAAGACCATTGGTCAGGTATTTATTGAAGTAAATTCTACTCAGTCATCCACAGGCTGTTCCTCTTCCACATCGGGACACAATGTGGCAGCAGTTTAAATAATTTCTCATGAAGCATCACTCTGGAACAATCAGTAAATTACTTCTATTATTTTACTCTCCTTATACTGACAACAATGTGTGATTACAAATAATCCTGCCTTGTCTGCCCTCAAGGTCCTGCACATTGATCTCTCTCTCCCATCATGAACCATCCCTTGCTGAACTTCAGTTTTCTTCGTCTCCCACTTGAGGTCTCTCATTATCTTCCTGGGTCACCTGTTGTACTGTCCCATCAGAACTGAAAATGCAGCCCCTGGGCACACCATGTGTCTACACACACCCCCCACCCCTCCCCTCCGTGGATGAAACCCTCCTTCTCCGGTCGGAGTAAGGACCCTTCAGCACCTGTACCCTTCTTCACACTGATCCCCAGCCGACTCCAATCCAGGCCTGTCACTCAGGCTGCTCTCCAGGGGACAACATTTCAATGATGCCACACACAGTGGAGTTAGAGCCCACAGCGGGCAGCACAAACCCAATTTCAAGATTATCCCAAAGCTCGACCAGTGGGTAAGAAAATATCCTGACTGTTTCAATCATTCCCTGGCAATTTGGAATACCCTGAGGCTCTGATAACGAATTACCTTCATCATGTACTAGATGGAATATAGCTAATTAAAATGTTCCTCTGCATATTAAGCATTTCCTCCCAGTCAAGTTGTTAACATGATTTCTCCTCAGTTTCAAGTGTTTTATGGGCAGAGAAACACGTTACGGGAATTTTGGGAAGAGCGATCACAATATCCTGTCACTACTAAGCATAGTGGCACCAGCCAAGCATGAAATATTGGTGTCACGGATGGATTTGTCAGTGTAAGGTGATAGCAACGACAAATTGGCCAAATGGGGGAATATCAATCACTGATAACAAAACACAAGGAATATTTCTTGTCACAATGAAGAACCTTCAATGGGGAGATGCCGGATGGTACAGCTTGAGACCTTTGCCCTTGACCCACATTGTAATGTAAAGCTGCACATCCCTGAAGGTCCAGGATGCAGCAATTGTTTTCAAATTACTTTCTGCTGATATGTCTGATCAGTGTTTTATTCAGGAAGAAACATGACAAAGTGTTGGGGGATATTTGATCTTTGATCTCTCAATAATTGTTTCTTTCCCACAGAAGCTGTCTCTGTTCATGGGCTTCAATATTTATCCCAACCAAATGCCTCATGGTCTGGGGGCTCAGTGACAGTCTCCTGTGAGTCTGCCCAGGGATCCCTCCCCATTCAATACACATGGTCTAAGAAGACCCTACCTCAAGATTCAATGATCTCTGACACCAATAAACTGGATCTACATTGTCAATCCTTCACACGGCAACATCATCAATATTACTGCACAGCCTCAAATACTCAGGGAACAAAATCCAGCGAAATTGTTCATGTGTCAGTCAACAATGTAAGAGAGAAGAACTGCAGTTATAGGATACAGATCAACAGCATTGGTAAATGTGATGTAAACAATGTTTGTTTATTATCTCATTCTGGAAAACTGTAATTGATAAAATGAACTCCAATCGTTTTCATTGTCAGTTCTGAACAAAGCCAATGGTTTGCACTGTACTTGGAAAATGAGCAGGTATATAAAATCCTACCCACAACATGGTGAAACATTGCAACAACTCCAACAATCCCTGCATATTAAAATAACGTTTGATTGATGGAGAATTTGCATTTTTCTAAGAGATGGAATTATCAAATTCAGTACATGGCTGTTGCATTCAGATTTCAGACAGATATTGGGGATAGAGTGGAGATCAGTTGTACAATGAAATACCTGTAAATATTGCCTGCAGCCATTTCCTGATCTGATCTGTTTGAGCTGTCAGGGAGGAAGCAAGTCAGCATCAAGTCGAAGTGACACACGGGAACTGTATTTGGAACTATCAGCAGCAGCTCATGAACAAAGAGAACAAAGAACAAAGAAAATTTACAGCCCAGGACAGGCCCTTCGGCACTCCAAGCCTGAGCCGACCCAAATTCACCGTCTAAACCTATCACCCAATTCCTCAGGATCTGTATCCTGCTGCTCACCACCTACTCATTCATCTGTCCAGATGCACCTTAAATGAATCTACTGTCCCTGCCTCTACTAACTCTGCTGGCAATGCATTCCATGCACCTACCACCCTCTGTGTTAAGTACTTGCTGCTTCTATCCCCCTTAAACTTTTGTCCTCTCACCTTGAACACGTGACCTCTCGTTATTGAATCCTTACCCTGGGAAAAAGCTTATCTCTCTCCACACTGTCTATACTTTTGATGATTTTGTAGACATCAGCCAGGTCCCCCCTCAATCTCCTTTTTTCTAAGGAAAACAATCCTAACCTACTCAACTTCTCTTCATAACTAGTACCTTCCATAACAGGCAACATCCTCATAAACCTTCTCTGCACCCTTTTCAAAGGCACACATCCTTTTGGGAATGTGACAACCAGAACTGTACACAGTTTTCTAAATGTGGCTGAATCAAAGCCTTGTACAATTTTAACATGACCTACCTGCTCTTATATTCACTGCCCATCCGATGAAAGCAATCATACCATATGCCTTCTTGACCACTGTAACTACCTGTGCAGCCATCTTCAGGGTACAATGGAGTTGCACTCCCAGATCTCTCTGCCCATCAACTTTTCCCAAGGCTCTTCCGTTTACAGTATAGTTCTTTTTGAATTAGACCTTCCAAAATGCATCACCTCATATTTACCCAGACTGAACTCCATTTGCCACTTTTCTGCCCAACTCTACAATCTATCTATATTCTCCTGTATTCTTTGACAGTCCCCTATCCTTTCTGCTACTCCACCAATCTTTGTGTCATCTGCAAACTTACTGATCATACCAACAGTGCTGTCTTCCAGATCACTTGTGTCTATCAAAAACAACAGTAGCCCCAGCACTGATCCCTGTGAAACACCACTGATCACCTTTCTCCATTTCGAGAAACTCCCTTCAACTACTATTCTCTCTCCTGCTGCTCAACCAGTTCTTTATCCGCCTAGCTAGAACACCCTGCACACTATGTGACTTCACTTTCTCCACTAGTTTACAATGGGGAACCTAATCAAACACCTTACTAAAATCCATGTAAATGATATTTACAGCCCTTCCTTCATCTATCAACTTAGTCACTTGGTCTATTGGTAAGGCACAATCTCCCCCGCACAAAACCATGTTGCCGATCACTGATGAGCTCATTCTCTTCCAAATATAAATAGATTCTCTCCCTCCGTACCTTCTCCAGCAACTTTCCCACCACTGACATCAGGCTCACTGGTCTGTAGTTTACTGAATTACCCCTACTACCCTTCTTGTACAGGGAGACAACATTAGCAACTCTCCAGTCCTCTAGCACTTCACCTGTGTTTAAGAATGCTACAATGATATCTGTTAGTGGCCCAACTATTTCCGCTCTCACCTCCCTCAGCAACCTGGGATAGATCACACCTGGTCCTGGGGATTTTTCTACCTTAATATCCTTTAGTCTACCCAACATGTCCTCCCTCCTGATGTCAATATGATCCAGAGTAAACAAACTTCTATCCTAACCTCAACATTCATCATGTCCTTCTCTTCAGTGAGCACTGATGCAAAGTAATCTTGCCCGTTTTCTCAGGTTCAACACACAACCTTCCTTCCTTATCCTTTAGTGAACCAACCATTTCTCTAGTTACCCTCTTGCTTCTTACATATGAATAAAAGGCCTTGGGATACTACTTAATTCTACCTGTTAAAGTTATTTTGAGACCCCTTTTAGCCCGCTTGATTCCTCATTTAAGATTGGTCCCACTCTTCCGATATTCCTCCAAAGTCTGTTCTGTTCTTAGCTGCCCCACCTTATGGACGTTTCCGTTTTCCTCTTGGCGAGTTGCACAATTTCTCCTGTCATCCACGGTTCACAAATCTTGCCTTTCCTATCCCTTGTTTTCAAAGGGATAGCCTATCTTTGAAAGCCTCCCACATTTCAAATCTGGATTTCTCTTTAAATTGCTGCCCCTCACCCACATTTCCCAACTGTGGCTGCACTCTCACTTTTGATGCCAGCATGTTGGGGGTTCCAGTTCCCCTTCGGGGTTAAAATTCAGCTGGATCCCACTGCCCAGCAGAGAGAAGTAATGCTGTGCTGTGGAAGATGAGACAGTGTCGATGAGATGAGAAACTGAGAACCTGTTTCCCCTTTAGAAATGGCACCATTTGTAAACTATTTACAGAATAGAGGTTCTCCTAGTGTCTGAGCAACCATTCATTCCTCAATCAATGTTACTAAAAACAAACAGATTTTTGAGAGAATTATTTCAATGCTATTGGCTGCTGCAAATTAACTTCTAGATATTGCTGCATTCCAACTGTTTGCTTCCGTCAACTCAGTAATCCACCGGATGGGAGGGATTTTGTGACCTCCTCAGTTTCTGTAAAGCACCAAAATCCATCTGATTCATTGATGTTCTTTAGGGAAGGAAATCTGCCGCCCTTTCCAGGTCTGCTCCACATTGGACTCCAGCAATGTGGTTTGTTCTTAAACTGCCCTCTTCAAATGGTCTAGAAAGCCTCTCAGTCAGGGGTAATTAGGAACGGGCTACAAAACCTGCTCATTAACGTACAACAGATAAAGAATTAACAGTTAATTTGTTGCAGAAGTTATTCACTTAAAACACACCCAAGCCATCTTGTCTGTGTACTCTTTGGAGATTCAAAAACTCAACCATCTACCTCATGAATCTTTACGGTTCAGTCGATGGAAAACCACTGGCGGGTTGTGTCGGTGTGAGGATGAGGTTTCACATTATTCCTGCAGGCTCAGAAAACAGGCCTCAAGAGGGTGGAAGTGACCACTGTCTATGTCGGCAAGGGACAGCTCCATGTGAAACCCGTGGTTTTAAACAAGTGGGATATCTGAGTGTAGTTACCAGCCCAAACCCTTTAACAAACCCCAATGGAACACACCAACTCTCAGATTCAGGGAAGGAAGTAAACAACATTATCTTTGTGTGGAAAAACAGGAGATAAAAGACTGCTAAACAAATATTTTGCAAGAGTTTTTACTGTGGAGAAAGACAGAGACACCAGTTAAATCAAGGAAATAAATATTCATGGTGTGATAAATAGTCCTCATTACAGAAGAGGAAATGATGGAGGTCCTAAAAAACACAATGCAGATAAATCACTGGGATCTGATCAAGTGTATCCCAGGACATTGTGGGAAGTTAGGGAAGGAATTTTGGGAGGCCCCCCAGCAGAGATATTTGTATCATGTCCAGCCATGGGTGAGATGCTGAAGGACTGGAGGGTGGCTAATGTTGTGCCTTTTTGGAGGCATGGTTAATAAGTTAGTGGATGACACCAAATTTGGTGGAATAGTCAACAGTGAAGATTACAAAGATTACCAAGGGATGTTGATCAATTGGACCAATGGGCTGAGGAATGGCAGATGGAGTTAAATTTGGGTAAGTGTGAGGTATTGCATTTTAATCAAACAAACAAGGGCAGTACTTTACACTTAATGTATAGCCCTGGGTAGTGCTGTAAGGAGACACCTGTGAGCTAGAGAGCTGTGAGTCTGATATCCGTGCAGAGTAGGTTGTTGGAGGGGATTCTGAGAGACAGGATTTACATGCATTCAGCGAGGCAAGAACTGATTTGGGAAATCGTGCTGACTAAACCTAATTGAGATATTTAATAGAGTAACCAAAACGATCGATGACAGCACAGTAATAAACATTGTCTACGCAGGCATTAGTGACAGGAATCCACAGAGTAGACTAATCAGTAAAGTTAGATCTCACAAAGCTAGTCCCTTTTTTTACTAAAGGCTGTTCCTTGGCTCAAGGAGACTCTATCCTTGATTCTTTTCAGAGGAGCAATAAACCCGGCCGGGCTCCGATCAGTCTGGCTTGGCACAGAGATGAAAAGGAGTTTGAGAGGCCTTTTGTTTATATGTAAACAGATGTGACTTCAGGCCAAAGTGGTCATGCTTTAGAAGTGACCTGTATAATGAAACGAGAGTGGTCAGCTCTTTAGCTGAACTGAGCAGTTTTCAGTTGAGTCTTGAATTGGGAAGTTCAACAGGGAGCTGTGTGGAAACTATCTCCCTTTTCTGCCCTTCAAGTTCAACCTGCAAGCATGCGTTCCATTTATAATGGGTTTCAAAGGGAGTTTGCTTATTGGGACTGTTGTATGTATTCAGAACAGCATAATTAATTGTAGCTGGATAGGTTGAGTTCTGTAGGGGTTCTTTATTCTGTTCTTTGTGTTCCATTGTGTAATTTTGTGAATAAACTTTTTGTCTGTTCTAAAATCTAATGAGTAAAAAGTGAGGTCTGCAGATGCTGGAGATCAGAGCTGAAAATGTGTTGCTGGTTAAAGCACAGCAGGTCAGGCAGCATCCAAGGAACAGGAAATTCGACGTTTCGGGCCAGAGCCCTTCATCGGAATCATTCCTGATGAAGGGCTCTGGCCCGAAACGTCGAATTTCCTGTTCCTTGGATGCTGCCTGACCTGCTGTGCTTTAACCAGCAACACATTTTCAGCTCTAAAATCTAATGGTCAACCTCGCTATCTTACTCCGGGTAATTTTCATTATACATTTACCAAAACAAATTGCAAAATTAGGCCTAGGGCTTACTGCTTAAGAATGTTTCGACTGCTCTGGCCTAGTCCATAACATAGATCCCATGGTATTCAGGGTGAGTTTGCCAATTAGATACAAAATTGGCTTGGTGGCAGAAGACAGAGGGTGGTGGTGATGGAGTTTTTTTGGAAGGGAAGTCTGTGACTAGTGGTGTTTTGCAGGGATCAGTGTAATTTATCTCAACAATTTGGATTGGAATTTAGGAGGCATGGGTAATGAGTTTGAATAGTCATCAGTGAAGAAGATTACGAAGATAACCAAGGGATTTTGATCAATTGGGCCAGTGGGCTGAGGAATCGCAGATGGAGTTTGATTTGGAGAAATGTGAGGTATTGCATTTTAATAAAACAAATAAAGGCAGGACTTTACACTTAATGCACAGCCCTGGTTAGTGCTTTCGGGCAGAGAGATCTAGGCTTTCAGAATAAAAAGGTGTTTAGCACGCTTGTCTGCATTGCTCAGATCTCTGTGTATCAGAGTTGGAACAGGGCATTTCTGAGGCCACTTTTGGAGCACTGTGTCCAGTTCCGGTCACCCTGCAAGAGGAAAGTTATTATTCAACTGGAGAGGGTTCAGAAAAGGTTTACCAGGGTTTGAGTTATAAGGATAGGCTGGAGACACTGGGACTTTTTCCATTGAGGGGGGACCTTGTCGAGGTTTATAAAATCATGAGGGGTATAGGTTAGATGAATAGAAAAGTTTTTTTTTCCCAGACTGCAGGAGAGTGCAAAGTGAGGGGACATATTTTAATGTGAGATGAGAAAGATGTAAAAGGGACCTGAGGGGCAATGTTTTCATGTAGTGGGTGGTTCATATGTGGAATAAAATGCCAGAGGACATGGTAGATGAAGGTACAGTCCCAACATTTAAAAGAGATTTGGATCGGTACATGAAAAGGAAAGGTTTGGAGGGACTTGGGACAAATGCAGGCAAGTGGAACTCGTTTATTGTGAGAAATTTGTTCAACATGGACGTACTTTATAGATTAGATTAGATTCCTTACAGTATGGAAACAGGCCCTTCAACCCAACAAGTCCTCGCCAGCCCTCTGAAGAGTAACCCACCCAGACCCAATCCTCCACCCCATATTTATCACTGATTAATGCATCTAACACTATGGGCAATTTAACATGGCCAATTCACCTCACCTGCACATCTTTGAAGTGTGGGAGGAAACCGGAGCACCTGGAGGAAATCCACGCAGACGTGGGGAGAGTGTGCATACTCCAGACAGACAGACGGCTGAGGGGGGAATTGAAACCAGGTCCCTGGCGCTGTGAGGCAGCAGCGCTAAATACTGAGCCACCATGCCACCCATCAGTATTGAACTGAAGTGTCTATTTTTGTGCCATATGAGTCGATGACCCTGGTTGGAATAATGAAGTGCAAAGTGTTGGAGGTTTTTGGCTTTTCAATTACAGTAGTTTTGTAATAACTCTTTCTTTCCCAAAGAAGCTGTCTCTGTTCCTGCATTTCAATTTGTTTCATGTTCAGTGGGCACAGTGCCAATCTCCTGTGAGTCTGCCCATGGATCCCTCCCCATTCACTACCATCTCAAGAAGACCCCATCTCAAGATCTCTGACTCCAATAAACTGCATCAACATTGTCAACCCTTCAAACACCATGTGGAGGTGCCAGTGTTGGACTGGGTTGGACAAGGTCAATAATCACACAACACCAGGTTATAGTCCAACAGGTTTTTTTGAAAACACTAGCTTTCAGAGTGCTGCTCCTTCATCAGGTGATAGTGAGACAGAAAGATTTCAGACACAGAATTTATAAGGAAATGATCAAAGGGTTATACAACTCATGTGAATGAATTGAACGCACCTAAGTTGGCTCTTAAATGTTTAATCAATTAGGATGGAGGTGCAGGTTTCAATTGGTTAATATGGAAAGGCCAGAATTTCAAGTGGCTGTCCTGAAATAACTTATGGTAATATCAATACCAAAGAGGTGACCCCTCTGGTCAGACAATGTATTTTAGGTGTGAGGTTCAGTTTGATGCCCTCAGCTGGAGTCAGACTGGTTTTATTTCCAAAATTTTTCGAATGACCATGTTGATTTCAGTTCATTCATATGTAAATCCCAGAACTTCTTTTAAATTAATTTCACAAGTGCGCTTTAACAATTAGTGCTATGTCAGCCCAGATAATGTATTGAAGGTGTTTGCTTCCCTGTGTGAGACTGTTTGTGTCCCAATGTTCAGACTGATTCTAATCTGAAAAAGGGACTTACAGAATCTTACATAGTTTCATGCAGTTTTTGAGGAAAATAAAATATAATTATGCAAATTCAAACGCACCCCACAAACATATATATGTGTGTGTGTGTGTGTATAGTGCGATGGGGTCACCTGTAGTGTGACATAAACCCAAGGTCCCGGTTGAGGCCCTCCCCATGGGTACCGAACTTGGCTATCAGCCTCTGCTTGGCCACTCTTCATTGTTGCCTGTCCCGAAGCCTGCCTTGGAGGATGGTCTCCCGAAGGTCCGAGGTTGAATGTCCTGGACTGCTGAAGTGTTCTCCAACTGGGAGAGAACACCCTTTTCTGTTGATTGTTGTGTGGCGTCCATTCATCTGTTGCCGTAACCTCTGTTTAATCTCACCAATGTACCATGCCTCAAGGCATCCTTGCCTGCAGCATATGAGATAGGCAATGTTGGCCGAGTCACATGAGCACCTGCCATGTTCTTGGTGGGAGGTGTCCCCACATATAATGGTGGTATCTGTGTTGACACTCTGACACATTTTACTGCATCCTCCATGACAAGATTGTATGGTGTTGTCCTGAAAGCCAGGCAGTTTGCTTCAAACAATGATCTGTTTGAAGTTTGGTGGTTGTTTAAAAGTGAGAAGTGAAGGCGTAGGGAAGGTCTTGGTGAGGTGTTCATCCTCATTAATAATGTGCTGCAGGCTGTGAAGAACATGGCGTAGTTTTTTGGTTCCCGGGAAGTACCGGACAACGAAGGGTGCACTATCTGTATTGCAATCCGCGTCTGCCTCCTGAGGAGGTCATTACAGTTTCTCGCTGTGGCACCTCGGAATCTACGTTTGATGAGTTCAGTATTGTACACTGTTCTTATGAGGACATCCTTAGGTACCTTCAAGTGTCCATCATGCTTCTCCTGATCCGAATAGATCCTGTGTATGAGTATGGCTTGCCTGTAGGGGATGGCTGTTTTAATATGTTTCAGGTGGAAGCTGGAGAAGTGTAGCATTGTAAGATTATCCTTGGTTTGCAGTAGAGTGAGGTGCTGAGGTGCTCATCCTTGATAGAGATGCATATATCCAAGAATGAGACAATACTAGAGAGTAGTCCATGGTGGGTTTGATGGTGGGATGAAACTCATTGATATCACTGTGAAGTTGTTTTAGTAACTCCTCGCCATGTGTCCAGAGGAAGAAAATGTCATCAATGTACATGGTGTATAGTGCTGTTTGGAGGTCCTGCATAGAGAAAAAGACTTGTTCAAACCTGTGCAAGAAAATATCGGCAAATTGGAGTGCAAATTTGATCCCCATTGGCTGTTCCATGTGTCCAGATGAAGAACTAGTTATCAAAGGTGAAAACGTTGTGTTTGAGGATAAAGTGGATGAGCTGCAGGACGATGCTCGGAGACTGGCAGCTGTTGGTGTTGGGTACTGAGGCTGTTGTTGCAATGCTGTCATTGTGGGGGATGCTGGTGTAAAGTGCTGAAATGTCCGTTGTGACGAGGAATAGTCTATGGGTCTTGAGTTTCTGTAAGAGATCTTAGTATCGCGACAGAAGTTGGGGGGTCCCTTGTACAATTAATTTCAAGATGCCTTTGAGTAACATAAAGACGGCCTCATCAGGTTTAAATACCATTACAGGACATACTACAGTACTGAAACTTGTTTCATTTGATCTTTATCTGTTGTTCATGTCAGTAATAAATTAAACTGTAATTTAATTTTCTCAGTTACCTGACCTCTGCTGCGTTACTTTGCAGGAATATCTTCACTCAGAGGGTGATGGTTTGTTGGAATTCTCTGCCCCAGGGAGCTCTGGAGGCTCCAGTCTTGAGTATATTCAAAACAGAGATCAATAATGCTCTGGGTAATAAAGATAAGTAGGGATGTGGGGTTAGTGCAAGAGAAATGGTATTCAGGTGGATGATCTGGTCTGATCCCGGTGAGTGCTGAAGGACCCTCGAGGAGCTGAACGGCCTACTCTGGTTCTGCCTCATCTCTCTCCATGGTGGCCTCATGCTGTTAATTGTTGTCATTTTACCAGCCTCCATCACTTCCTTTGGTAGTTCGTTTCATACACACACACACCATCTGTGTGAAAACGTTACTCCTCAGGTCCTTTTGAAATCTTTTCCTTCTCACCTTCAACCTATACCCTCTGGGTTTGGACACCCCCTGAGAGGAAAAAGACTTTGGCTGTTCACCCTGTCCATACCCTCATTTAAATCTCATTGGATAATATGGTCATGTGTCCTAATTGGAATGAAGACAATGCAAATACCGTTGGGTAGAGAGACAAGGGAATTAGTGTGTAATAGTTTGATTGGACAAAATATATTTTATTGCAGCCTGGACAACTTGATCAGCATTTATTGGTATGTACAGCTCCCGTGCAGACATTAATAAACATTTAAACAAAGGAACTGAGTCTTATCTGATCTAAAGAGGAAATACAACATCAAATCCTCCTTTCTGGGTCTCTCATAGAACATAGGAGACTCCAGAGAGCAAAAGAAAATGTCATATTCCCAGGTCACTGTCACTTTGTCCTTCACATGGGGAGGGTTCGGGCCAATAAGGGCTTTGTAATTCTCAAAGACATGAGCTCTGATGGGAAATTAGGGACATAATGGCTACAGAGAGAGAATGAACAGAAACGGTGAGCTGGCAAAAGATCATTGGGTCCACGGGGATAGCAACCATAAAGAGAGGAAGAAGGAGCATTCTACATCACAGGTAGAGTCTGCTGTTAATTCACAGAAACACCCCTCTCCCCATGTCTGCAGTATGTGGAGCACCTTATCGAAGCTACTAATAGTTCTGAAGAATGGCCAACAGACCCAAAACAGTAACTCTGCTTTCACTCCCCAGACACTGCCAGACCTGCTGTGTTTCTCCAGCAACTTCTGTTTTTGTCACAAATATACTCAGTTGACACTTCACCAATCCTGACCCAGTTGCTGCACAATAACTGTGTGAAATGACCGACACCCAATTGCAGAGTAGGGGAGGAGGCATTTATACATATTTTGGACAAGGAGGAGAAATGGTTGTTGGAGTAAAATTCTATGAATTTGAAACCTATTCGGGGCAATTGCATCCATCATGCATCCGCTGAGTCATTCCCACCACTGGCATAAAATAACACTTCAACAACAGGTCACTCATTGTCCAGAAGTAAACATTACGAGTGATGGCCACAAGCAATCATTGACAACAACATTGTTCACCCTCAGGTGTCTCATTAATCAGATAAATGTAATCAGACAAGCTCATTTTCTGTAATGCACTGCATGGCTATCAGTGGAAGACAGAAATCCTCAGCTGCCACATTCACACACTCAATTGTCAGTTTGTGAGGAGATCGTCTGTAATGTATAACAGGGGCTTAATTGTGCCAATAACATTTGGATGAAGATGCACACTTTGGACATCCTAGTGGAGTTATAACATGGACAACATTTCCCCTGAATTTCTCACACACACACACACACACACACACACACACACACACACACACACACACACACACACACACACACACACACACACTCTCTCTCTCTCTCTCTCTCTCCCTCGCACACATACACACTCCTTCATCCTCTCTCTCTCTCACACACACTCTCCCCACCATACATAAACACACACACATGAGTCTATCGGATGAATTTGCATTTACAAATTTGTGTTTGCAGATACCTTCTATTTTGTTCAAAAAGCACAAATCTGTCAGCAGTCAATGTGACATTTTATAAATTCCTACTTTTGAAATAAAACCAGTCTGACTCCAGGTAGGGACACAGACTCTAACCTTATCCTTGTAATGCATTGTCTGAGCTGAGATGGCACTTTTTTTATTTACTGATAAAACCTTTAGATACATTGGGACTGTGATTTGAGAGAAATTCTGGGATTTACAGATTAATCAATCGAAACCTGCATCTCCATTCAAAGTGACTAAAGACTTAACAGCAATCTCGGTTTCTCTAAAACATTGCATCCGTTGTGTGATACTTTGATCTTTTATTTCTTAATCCTGTGTCTTCTGTATCCTGTCCCACTGGCTACCTGACAAAGTTTGTATTTTCAAATAAACCTGTTGGACTATAACCTTGTATTGTGTGGTTTCCAGCTTTGTCCACCCCAGTCCAACAGCAGCCCCTCCACATCCTGAATCTTCTTGCCAGTGGCTCATATCCAGCAGACAGTGAGTGCTGAGCCTGAGTCTGAATGACAGTTGTTCACCTCTCCAAGGAGACAGCTAGATGTAAGGCTCGGGATTGATAGTGATGGTTGATGCCTCCATCCCCATTGATCCAGTTTAAGGACTGTCTCTGACATACCGACCTGCTGTGATTGTGCTTGTCTCTGCATTTTCACAACTTCAATAAAATTACTCCTGACAATTCTCAAGATTGAAGCCATTGCACAAGCATCTTTCCTCAGCCACTGACTCCAACCATCTCCCTGTCCAACAGAGCTCTTATCCATGACATTGTTAGCTCCGCACTCAATCATTCCAACACCATTCTATCCGGGTTTGAATATTCCAACTTACACTCCTCTCTGGCGCCTCTTATGTTCTACAAGAGCCCCAGAAAGGATGATATGATGCTGTATTTCCTCTTTAGACCAGATATGACTGACGTTTCATCATTTATATATTTATTAATGTATACATGAGAGCTGCACATGCCAACAAATGATGAATAGATCAAATCATTCAGATGACAACAAATGTATTTTATTGTTTTAACAGATAACAAAGTTCCATCCAATGCAACTATTACACACTATATCACTTGTTTTCTACCCAACAGCATTTACATTGTCTATGTTCCAAATGAGGACACATGACTATATTATCCAATGAGATTTAAGTGAGGGCAATGACAGGGTGAACAGCCAAGGTCGTTTTCCTCTCTGGGAGTATCCAGACCTAGAGGGCTTGGGTTGAAGGTGAGAGGGAAAAGATTTCAAAAGGACCTGAGGAGTAACTTTTTCATGCAGAGGGTTGTGGAACAAGCTGCCAGAGGAAGTGATGGAGACTGGTACAATGACAGCATTTAACAGCATGAGGTCATCATGCAGAGAGATGAGGCAGGACCAGAGTAGGCCATTCTGCCCCTCGAGTCTTCTTCAGCATTCACCTGGATCAGAGCAGATCTTCCACCTGAATACCATTTTTCATGCAGTAGCCCCATGTTCCTCCCTATTTTTATTATCCAGGATATTATCATTCTCTGATTTGAACATACTCAAGGCTGGAGCCCCCAGAGCTCTCTGAGGCAGAGAATTCCAACAAACCATCACCCTCTGAGTGAAGAAATTCCTGCTCATCTCAGTCCCAAATGGTCAGCCCATTTTTCTCAAGCTGTGTCTCCTGCTTCGAATCGCCTCCACCCAGGGCCACCTCATTGATGGGGAACTTAGAGTGCTCAAAATCATTCTTGTAAAGGCCATGATGTTCACCTAATGTTTTCATGAAAACATTGTGACTGAAACAGAACAAATCACCAGGAGAGTGAAGAGTACCCAGCGTATCACATCCCAGACAACGTAACTGTGTAAATCAGAAGAAATACAAAACCATATGTAGGAAACAAGACTGCTTCATATTTCAAATATTTATCCCCTGGTGATACTGCAGTGTATTGCAGCAAAGTAAAGCAGCACAGCTCAAGGAGTTATGTGGGAAACTAAAATTGTAATTTAATTTATTACTGACATGAACAACAGATAAAGATCAAATGAAACAACTTTCAGTACTGTAGTATGTGCCCGATGAGGCAGTCTTTCTTTTAGTTCCTGTCAGATGTAGACAAGGTGTGGCTATTGTAGTCCTGACAAATCAACAGATGTTCAGACAGTTTCTACTCTGAATGTGCCTTACAGCCACAGAAATGAACAATAGATAAAGGTTAAGTGAAACATATTTCAGTAACATGTCCTGTAATGGTCAGCTCAGTGTTATATGTGAGGATTACAAGGTTAAATGGTTGGACATTTGCAGGTGGCCCTGCAGTCTGGTGTAGTATTCCAGTCGGTGAGATGCCTCTTCAGTGAGTGAGAAACTCAGAATATCATCATCCCACACTGCTCCTGCACCTTCTAACAGGTCAGATTTATGCAGCTGGAACCAGACAGCATCCTACCCTCTCAGTTTGGGAACAATGTATAAGAAATGGACAGAAGAGGAGAAGTCAACAGAGAGTGTAATGTCCCTGTCAGTGGTACTCCAAAACACTCTGGCTTAAAAAAGCTGTCATTGCTGGTCTTTAAAAAATACCGTGAGCTGAGATAAATAATGAAGCATTGAATTTTAATGCTGGAAACAGCACCTCAATCTGGGGCGTTCCAAACAGAAAATTGGTACAGAACTTCCTGTTATGAATTTCCAATTGCATAAATCGAAATATTGTAAGGAAGGTAACAGAACAGCACTGTATAAAATCAGCCACCAATTCCATTCTGATAAATTATCATCTGAAATTGAAAATTATTGTAAACCTTTATGCTAAATCACTGATTCTCACTTGGAATCAATGAAATATTGACAATGAAATTGTTTTACCTTTCACAGACAGACTTGGATTCTGAAGATGATCTTGTTGTTGGTGACATTGTTGAAGAGACTGCACAAGTATATTCCTCTCCTATCGAGGCTTAAGAAAATATTCAGCTTCATCTGGGTCTCACTTGCAGACAATCAAGAGAGCTCTCCTCACCAAGGGAACCTCACGGCTTGTTGTGAGTAATGGATTTTGTTGAATTCATTTCTCTCTAACTCCCCCTGTCTGGAGAGATGTGGTAGTGACCTAGCTTGAACATAATTTGTGTTTGGATCCTTGCCTGGACATTGATGCTTGTATATTTTATTGAAGCATTTGAAAGGCTGAGGTTGGTGGGACTGTATTCCTGAGATTCTTTTCTTACCCTTTTCAAACATAAAGGAATGTTCCAGACACTGAGCTGGTCACTGTCCCCTGCTGGACAATGTCTTCCTGGGGGATCCCGCAGCCCCTGTTCTATCCTGTAATATCCTTGATGTGGAGGTGCTGGTATTGGACTGGGGTGGACAAAGTTAAAAATCATACAATCCCAGGTTATAGTCCAAAGGTTTATTTGGAAATGCTCCTTCATCAGGTAGCTACTGGAGCAAGGTCATAGGACACACAACTCATAGTGTCATACAACTGATGTGATATATTGAACAAACCTGGATTGCTGTTAAGTCTTTCATCTTTTAAATTGAGTTGCAGGTTTCGATTCATTAATATGTAAATCCCAGAACGTCTATATCGCATCAGCTGTGTCTTAAGATCTTGCTCCACTTGCTACCTGATAACAAGCAGTGCTCTGAAAGCTGTACTTCAAATAAACCTGTTGGATGATAACATGGGGTTGGTGTGATTTTTAACTCTGTAATATCCACTTATTATCAATGTGTTTTGGACTCTTGCCTCCTCTACAGGTGTATACCTAAAAGGTCAGAACTTATGTTCGCTCCTTAAGCATGAGGACAAGGAATGGGTCTTGTATAACTGACAAATCAATAGATGTTTATAGCAACATCTGGTCTAAACATATCTCACAGCCACAGGCACTTCAGGGTCTGGACTGAAACTGAGGTATTCGGTCACACACCGTGAAATACTTCCGTCAGCATGTCATGCTTGAAGTGACACCAACTAAGATGGAGTCAGACACCCTCTTGCCACATGCGATGATACAATGATTAAAGCAAGGTTTGTGAAGGTTTGTAGCTCAGGTTGAGGTTTAGGGTGTAGGTTTGCTCGCTGAGTTGTAGGTTTGATATCCAGACATTTCATTACCTGGCTAGGTAACATCATCAGTGGACTTAGAGGTCGCCATTGATGATGTTACCTAGCCAGGTAATGAAATGTCTAGATATCAAACCTAGCTCAGCGAGTAAACCTACACCCTAAACAGTGATTAAAGACAGAACACATCCAAGCTGTGAGATGGAACAAAAAGTTGGAGTGCAGCATTTATACGTATTCTGGAGCTACATTACAATTCTGTCCATTTTCAAAACTAAATCAACAATTGTTCAAAGGTCAAAGACGCCTAATGTGATGAGGTGCACTTGTTGGTAGTTAGACAAGAAACTTAACCAATGAGCAGTTTGAATAGGCATTGAATGAATGTGTCAGCCTCAGTGTTTGTATAAAACTTACCGATGCTGCTGATTTATATCATGGAACTACAGCCCCTCTCTGCTACCCTGGGAACTGACACATGAACAATTTCACTGGACTTTGTTCCATGAGTCTTTGAGGCTGTGCAGTAATATTGATGATGTTGCTGTGTGAAGGATTAGGTCAAAAACAACACAACACCAGCCTGTAATCCAACAGGTTTATTCGAAAACATGAGCTTTCAGAGAACTGCTCCTCCATCAGGTGATAATGAGAAAGGAAGTTTTTAGATGCAAAATTTATAAGGAAATGATCAAAGGGACATCGAACTTATGTGAATCGAACATGTGTAAAATGCCTCTTAACTCTTTAATCAGTTAGAATGAAGGAGCAGATTTCGCTTTATTGATATGCATATAGAGGAATTTCTTTCCTTTGGCTATCCTGAGATAACTTAAATTAAAAATCATACAACACCAGGTTATATTCCAACAGGTTTATTTGAAAGCACTAGCTTCTGCATCAGGTGGTTGTGGAGCAGAATCATAAGACACAGAATTTATAGCAACGGGATTACAGTGCCATGGAATGTAATATTAAGCAAATTTTGTTTAAATCTTCATCTTTTTGAATGACCCCGTTAATTTTGGTTCCTTCATATGTAAAATCGAGAATATTTTAAAAGTTACATTCTCAAATTAGCTTTTAACAATAGGTATCACTTCACCTCACATTGAAAATGTGAAGTTAAAGTCTGTCTGTGTCCCAATGTTAGGTCAGACTGATTGTATTTCTAAAGTGGGATTTACAGAATCTTACATGGATTTATGTAGCTTTTGAGCAAAATAAAATGTAATTCTGCAAGTATAAGTACACCTCAGAAACTTATGTGTGTGTGCAAGGGAGACTCAGTGAATGTGTGCATGTTGCTGTGTGTGTGGGGCCTGTGAGAGTGTGTGTCAATGTATGCAAGTGTAGTGGGTTTTCAGTCTGTGAGTGTGTGTGTGTGTGTGTGTGTGTGTGTGTGTGTGTGTGTGTGTGTGTGTGTGTGTGTGTGTGTGTGTGTGTGTGTGATAGACTGAATAGTGCAGTGGGGTCATCTGTCCCGTGGCATGAATGTCAGTCAGAATCCCCTCCAACAACCTAACCAGCACAAATGTCAGACTCACAGCTCTCCAGTTCACAGGCTTCTCTTTACAGCCTTTCTTACACAAGGGCACAACATTAGCTACCCTCCAGTCCTTTGGGACCTCACCCGTAGATGTGGATGATACAAATATCTCTGCCTGGGGCTCCCCGAATTCTGTCCCCAACTTCACACAATGTCCCGGGATGCACTTGATCAGATCCCAATGATTTATCTACCTTTGTGTTTTTTAAGACCTCCAGAATTTCCTCTTGTGTAATGTGGACTGGTTTCATGACATCATTTTTATTTCCCTGAGTTCTCTAGCCTCTATATCTTTGCGAGTTTTGAGAAGATTTGTAACTCTATGTCTTCCTCCTAAGTAAAAACTCTCGCAAAATATTTGTTTCATATCCCTCTTATCTCTTGTAGTTCCACACAAAAATGATCTTGTTCACTTTCTTTCTCAAATCTGTGAGTTGGTGTGTTCCATCTGGGTTTGTTAAAGGGTTTGGGCTGGTAACTACACCCAGATATCCCACTTGTTTAAAACCATGGGTTTCACATGGAGCTGTCACTTGCTGATATTGGTAATGGTCACTTCCATGCTCTTGGGGTCAGTTTCTGAGCCTGCAGGAATAATGTGAGACTTCATCCACAGGCACACAATCCGCCAGTGACTTTCCATCAACTGAACGATAAGGATCCATGAGGCAGACAGATGACGCTCCCCATCTCCATGACGTACACAGGCAACACGAGTTAGGTGTGTTTTAATTGAATAATTTCGGCAACAAACTATTAATTCTTTATTCTTTATTCTTTGATGGCCAGCTTTGTTGCCCATTCCTAATTACTGCTGAAAATGTGTTGCTGGTTAAAGCACAGCAGGTTAGGCAGCATCCAAGGAATAGGAAATTCGACGTTTCGGGCATAAGCCCTTTATCAGGAATGAGGAGAGGGTGCCAGGCAGGCTAAGATAAAAGGTAGGGAGGAGGGACTTGGGGGAGGGGCGATGGAGATGTGATAGGTGGAAGGAGGTCAAGGTGAGGGTGATAGGCCGGAGTGGGGTGGGGGCGGAGAGGTCAGGAAGAAGATTGCAGGTTAGGAGGGTGGTGCTGAGTTGAGGGAACCGACTGAGACAAGGTGGGGGGAGGGGAAATGAGAAAACTGGAGAAATCTGAGTTCATTTCTTGTGGTTGGAGGGTTCCCAGGCGGAAGATGAGGCGCTCCTCCTTCAGCCGTCGTGTTGTTATGTTCTGCCGGTGGAGGAGTCCAAGGACCTGCATGTCCTCGGTGGAGTGGGAGGGAGAGTTAAAGTGTTGAGCCACGGGGTGATTGGGTTGGTTGGTCTGGGCGGCCCTGAGGTGTTCTCTGAAGCGTTCCGCAAGTATGCGGCCCGTCTCCCCAATATAGAGGAGGCCACATCGGTTGCAGCGGATGCAATAGATGATGTGTGTGGAGGTACAGGTGAACTTGTGGCGGATATGGAAGGATCCCCTGGGGCCTTGGAGGGAAGTGAGGGAGGAGGTGTGGGCGCAAGTTTTACATTTCCTGCGGTTGCAGGGGAAGGTGCCGGGGGGGGAGGTTGGGTTGGTGGGGGGTGTGGACCTGACGAGGGAGTCACAAAGGGAGTGGTCTTTGCGGAACGCTGATAGGGGAGGGGAGGGAAATATATCCCTGGTGGTGGGGTCCGTTTGGAGGTGGCGGAAATGACGGCGGATGATACGTTGTATACGGAGGTTGGTGGGGTGGTAGGTGAGAACCAGTGGGGTTCTGTCTTGGTGGCGGTTGGAGGAGCGGGGCTCAAGGGCGGAGGAGCGGGAAGTGGAGGAGATGCGGTGGAGGGCATCGTCGATCATGTCTAGGGGGAGTCTGCGGTCCTTGAAGAAGGAGGCCATCAGGGCTGTGCGGTGTTGGAACTGGTCCTCCTGGGAGCAGATGCGGCGGAGACGAAGGAATTGGGAATATGGGATGGAGTTTTTACAGGGGTCAGGGTGGGAGGCGGTGTAGTCCAGGTAGCTGTGGGAGTCAGTCGGTTTATAGTAGATGTCTGTGTTGAGTCGGTTGCCCGAGATAGAAATGGAAAGGTCTAGGAAGGGGAGGGAGGAGTCTGAGACAGTCCAGGTGAATTTCAGGTCGGGATGGAAGGTGTTAGTAAAGTTGATGAACTGTTCAACCCCCTCGTGGGAGCACGAGGCAGCGCCGATACAGTCATCGATGTAGCGGAGGAAAAGGTGGGGTTGGTGCCAGTGTAGTTGCGGAAGATGGACTGTTCCACATATCCTACGAAGAGACAGGCATAGCTGGGGCCCATGCGGGTGCCCATGGCAACTCGTTTAGTTTGGAGGAAGTGGGAGGATTGAAAAGAGAAGTTATTCAGGGTGAGGACCAGTTCAGTCAGTCGAAGGAGGGTGTCAGTGGAAGGGTACTGGTTGGTGCGGCGGGAAAGGAAGAAGCGGAGGGCTTTGAGTCCTTCGTGATGGGGGATGGAGGTGTACAGGGACTGGATGTCCATTGTGAAGATAAGGCATTGGGGACCGGGGAAGCGAAAATCCTGGAGGAGGTGGAGGGCGTGGGTGGTGTCCCGAACGTAGGTGGGGAGTTCTTGGACTAAAGGGGACAGAACCGTGTCGAGGTATGCGGAGATGAGTTCGGTGGGGCAGGAGCAGGCTGAGACAATGGGTCGGCTGGGGCAGTCAGGTTTGTGGATTTTGGGCAGGAGGTAGAAATGGGCGGTGTGGGGTTGTGGGTCTATGAGGTTGGAGGCAGTGGATGGGAGATCCCCTGAGGTGATGAGGTTATGGATGGTCTGTGAGATGATGGTTTGGTGATGGGAGGTGGGGTCGTGGTCGAGGGGGCGATAAGAGGAGGCGTCCGCGAGCTGGAGTTTGGCTTCAGCGGTATAAAGGTCGGTGCGCCAAAGTACTACCGCGCCTCCCTTGTCTGCTGGTTTGATGGTGAGGTTGGGGTTGGAGCGGAGGGAGTGGAGGGCTGCACGTTCTGAGGGTGAGAGGTTGGAGTGGGTGAGAGGGGTGGACAGGTTGAGTCAGTTAATGTCGCGGCGGCAGTTGGCTATAAATAAATCGAGGGCGGGTAAGAGGCCAGCACAGGGTGTCCAGGTGGATGGGGTGCGTTGGAGGCGGTAGAAGGGGTCGTCAGAGGGTGGGCGGGAGTCTTGGTTGTGAAAGTAGGCACGGAGGCGAAGGCGGCGGAAGAATTGTTCAATATCTCACCGCGTGTTGAACTCATTAATCCGAGGGCGTAGGGGAATGAAGGTGAGGCCCCTGCTGAGGACTGATCTTTCATCCTCAGAGAGGGGGAGGTCTGGAGGGATGGTGAAGATCTGTCATGGCTGGGAGCTAGGACCTGGTGTGGGACTGGAGCTGGGAGTGGGGGCGGGGTTAGGGGCAGGGACAGAGATCGACGTGGGTCGGGTTAGATGTGGTGACATTGCTCGGTGTAGGGGAGGGGTCAAGTGTGGGGGCGTGGTCATGCGTCGTGACGGAAATAAGCGTGGGGGCGGGGTTACGTGTGGTGGCAAAAGTCGGCATGGGGGCGGGGTTATGCGTGGTGACGAAGGTTTGCGTGAGGGCGGGGTTACGTGTAGTGACGAAAGACGGCGTGGGGGCGGAGAAACCTGAGGCGTTGTGGTCCTGCAGGTTAGTGATGTCAGTGGGGGCGGAAATGGTTGCGGCAACGGAAGAACCGTAGTCATTCCCGGTAGCCGCGGGGGTCGCGAGTCTGTCGGCGATCGTGGAAGTGGTTGTCTGTGCGGTGATCGCCGGGGCGGTTGTTTGGGCGGCGATCGCGGAGGCTCCGAGGTCGGTGGGGGCGGAAGTGACATCACGGTCGGCAGCGGCCGTTGGTGCCGCAGGCGCTGTAGCGGCCACATGTGTAATGGCGTCCGACAGGCCGATAGAAGATTCTGGAACAGTTGAGGAACCACGAGTATGGGGGTAAGTACATGAAAGTTTTCGGTACTTACTATCTTTAATTTCTGATATGGCTAGGAAGAACTGTTTGTTTAGTGTGTGGATTCTTCTGTAGATGAAGAACAGCAGGGGTCCTTTGCAGGTCTGTGAGAGTGTTGTCCTGAGCTGGGGTAGGGCTGATTGCAGAGAGTGTAAGTTGCGACGCATGGCTGCAAGGGTGGAGCGGAGGATCCGGAGGGAGGTCTGTTGCTGGAGGCTTCGGATTTGTTGTAGGCACAGGTTGTCCTGGTTGGGTCCAAATTTTGTTGGTTGGAATGTAGTTCGGAGTCCGTGCGGGACCAGTCGGTTCCGTAGGCAGGTGCTGAGGAAGGAGATGTGGCTGTGGTAACGAATCTGTTTGAGAAGCTTTCTAGACCACTTGAAGAGGGCAGTTTAAGAACAAACTACATTGCTGGAGTCCCATGTGGAGCAGACCTGGAAAAGGCGGCAGATTTCCTTCCCTAAAGGACATTGATGAATCAGATGGGTTTTGGTACTTTACAGAATCTGAGGAGATCCCCAAATCCCTCCCATCCTGTGAGTCACTGAGTTGAAGGAATCAAACAATTGGAATGCAGCAATATCTCGAAGTTAATTTGCAGCAGCCAATAGCATTAACATCATTCTCTCAAAAATCTGTTTGTTTTTAGTAACACTGATTGAGGAATGAATGCTTGCTCAGACACTAGGAGGACCTCTATTCTGTAAATAGTTTACAAATGGTGCCATTCCTAAAGGGGAAACAGGTTCTCAGTTTATCGCCTCATTGACACTGTCTCACCTGCCACAGCACAGCATTACTTCTCTCTGCTGGGCAGTGGGATCCAGCTGGATTTTAACCCCGAAGGGGAACTGGAACCCCCAACATGCTGGCATCAAAAGTGAGAGTGCAGCCACATGAGCTGCTGCTGATAGTTCCAAATACAGTTCCCGTGTGTCACTTCGACTTGATGCTGACTTGCTTCTTCTCTGACAGCTCAAACAGATCAGATCAGGAAATGGCTGCAGGCAATGAGATTAGATTAGATTACTTACAGTGTAGAAACAGGCCCTTCAGCCCAACAAGTCCACACCGACCCGCCGAAGCGCAACCCACCCATTCCCCTACATTTACCCCTTTACCTAACACTACGGGCAAATTAGCATGGTCAATTCACCTGACCTGACGGGCAATATTTACAGATATTTCATTGTACAACTGATTTCCACTCTATCCCCAATATCTGTCCAAAATCTGGAAACAACAGTCACGTACTGAATTTAGTAATTCCATTTGTTAGAGAAATGCAAACTGTAAGACAATCAAATGCTATTTTAACTTGTGGGGATTTTTGGAGTTTTTGCCATGATTTTGCATGCTGTGGGTAGTATTTTTCCAAGTGCTAACCATTGGCTTTATTCAGAACTGACAATGAAACAAATGGAGTGCATTTTATTAATTACAGTGTCCCAGAGTGAGATAATAAACAAACATTGTTTACATCACACTTACCGATGCTGTTGATCTGTATCCTATAACGGCAGTTCTTCTCTCTTACATTGTTGACTGACACATGAACAATTTCACTGGATTTTGTTCCCTGAGTATTTGGGGCTGTGCAGTAATATTGATGATGTTTCTGTGTGAAGGAATGACAATTTAGATCCAGTTTATTTGTGTGAGAGATCTTTGAATCCTGTGATGGCATCTTCTCAGGCCATGTGTATTGAATGGGGAGGGATCCTTGGGCAGACTCATAGGAGTCTGTCACTGAACCCCCAGAACATGAGACATTTGTTTGGGATAAAAATCGAAGCCCAGGAACAGAGAAAGCTTCTATGGGAAAGAAACAATTATTGAGATATCAAAAAATTAAATATCCCCCAACACTTTGGCACTTTTCTTCCTGGAGAAAACATTGATCAGACATTCCAGCAGAGAGTATTCTAAAAAAATACTGAGACATTTGCCTTCAGAGACGTGCAGATATACATGAGACATGATGTCCTGCTGAATACCAGGAATCTCAATCCCAGAGATGTATCATTTGGCATCTTTCCATTGAACATTCTTCATTGTAACAAGAAATATTCCTTGTGTTTTCTTATCAGTGATCGATATTCTCCCATTTCGACAATTTGTCGTTGCTATAACCTTACACTGACGAGTCCACCCGTGACACCAGTATTTCATGTGTGACTGGTACCACTGAGCTTCGTAGTGTCAAGATATTATGATCGCTCTTATCAAAATTCCCGTTACATGTTCCTCTGCCTATAAAGCACCTGAAACTGAGGAGACAATATTTCAGAAATTTGACCAGAAAAACGTGCTTAAAATGCACAGATAAATTTTAATTAGCTACATTGCATCTAATTTCCGATGAAGGTAATCATTAATATAAACTCTTATCAAAGCCTCAGTCTGTTTCAAATTCCCAGGGAATGATTGAAACAGTCGGGATATTTTCTTACCCCCCCGGTCGAGCTTTGGGATAATCTTGAAATTGGGTTTGTGCTGCCCGCTGTGGGCTCTAACTCCTCCGTGTGTGACATCATAGAAATGTTGTCCCCCTGGAGAGCAGCCTGAGTGACAGGCCTGGATTGGAGTCGGCTGGGGATCAGTGTGAAGGAGAGTACAGGTGCTGAAGGGTCCTTACTCCGACTGGAGAAGGAGGGTTTCATCCAGGGAGGAGAGGGGGGCTGTGTGTAGACTCATGGTGGGTTCAGAGGCTGCATTTTCAGGGCTCAAGGGGTAGATACAACTTCCAAGTGACCCAGGAAGATGATGAGAGACCTCAAGTGGGAGAGGAAGAGAATTGAAGTTCAGCAAAGGATGGTTCACGATGGGAAGATAGATCAATGTGCAGCACCTTGAGGGCAGTAAAGACTGGTATGGGTTGTGGTTTCAAAATGGGCTTTCCCACAGGCTCTGGGGTTTTACCAGTGACTGAGGAGGCCAATCCCAAGTGTCTAGCAAACGTTTTGAAAGCCTGTGGAAGAGTTGTGTAATGTCCCTGCTGGAGCAGTTAGTGACATATTCCTGAACTCCTGAGCTGTTAGCTGTACAGTTCCTGGACATTATAAAAGGTTTCTGCTGTCGGAGCTTTATCTCTAGTTTACAATGGTTGAATTGATAACTCTTCTTCTGGTCCTTTGGAATCTCCCCTGTAGATTAATCGATAAAACTTCTCTCCCCTTTCAGCTGTCCTCTTTGTGATTCATAACCTACATCCTGCTCAGGCTGGACCCCGATACATCTGTCCACTGTTTGTTCCATCCACATCCAACAATGTCCTTCAAATGGACCAGGCCCCACAACATTAGCCTCCAGCAAGTGCTGTACCAGGGCAGCTCTCTCTCCAATTTGCAGACAAAAGTAACTAACATTTGCTCTCATTGTACATTCATGGGTATCTAACACACATCTCCCTTGATAATAATGACACTTTTTTCTTATAGTGTCAAAAGACAATGAACATCAAAACATGCAACAAGTGTGGAAACTTGCGTTTTGCATCTCAGCTTCTCAAAAATGGACAGCACAGTGTCTCAGTGGTTAGCACTGCTGCCTCACAGTCCCCGTGACCTGGGTTCAGTTCAAACCTTGGGTGACTGTGTGCAGTTTGTATGTTCTCCCTGAGTCTGCCTGGGTTTCTTCCAGGTGTTTTCTCCCACTGTCCAGCAATGTGCAGGTTCGGCAGGATGGCCTTGCTAACCTGCCCAGAGAGTCCAGGGATGTACAGGTTCGGTGGGTTAGCCATGGGAACTGTGTGGCTATGGGAACGGAATGGGATTATGGGTCTGGTGGGATGGTCTTCAGATGGCTGGAGCAGACCAGATGGGCCAAATGGCCTCTTTCTGCACTGTAGGGATTCTATAATTCTCAGTTACATTCCTCATTGACCATGAACCTGTTTGAGGGTTTAATGGAATGGGCCCAAACTGAATGTGTGTTCATTTACAATGAGCCATTCACACACAGCATGCTGCAGACAGAAACATATTTAGAAATAAAGCAATTTAGGGAAGAAAACTACTTTACCAGATTTAAATTTTAATTCAATAAAATTTTAAAATTATTCAATTCCATTGATGTTAATTTAGATTGTAATGTTTGGGATAAAAGTTCACATTGTTTCAGAATGATACATGAATTTGCAGCTTTCTAAATACAGTGAGCTGAGAAGGACATTCATTTCTTTCAAAGCCTTGCCTTGTCAGTGTGTTTGCGAATATTGCCAGTTGCATTCACATAGCACCTTTAAAGATGTAAAACTAGAGCAGAGAGATGGATGAGAGTAAATTGGAAGATTCATGGCCAGACAGAATGATGTTGGAATGATTGAGTGTGAAACTAACAACATCATGGATGAGGGCTCTGCTGGACAGGGAGATGGATGGAGTCAGTAGCTGAGGAAAGATGGTTGTGCTTCTTTGAGAGACAGTGGCTTCATTCTTCAGGACTGTCAGGTGTAATTTTATTGAAGTTGTGAAAATGCAGAGACAAGCACAATCACAGCAGGTCGGTATGTCAGAGACAGTCCTTAAACTGGATCAATGGGGATGGAGGCATCAACCATCACTATCAATCCTGAGCCGTACGTCTAGCTGTCTTCTTGGAGAGGTGAACAACTGTCATTCAGACTCAGGCTCAGCACTCACTGTCTGCTGGATATGAGCCACTGGCAAGAAGATTCAGGATGTGGAGGGGCTGCTGTTGGACTGGGGTAAACAAAGCTGAAAATCACATGACACCAGGTTATAGTCCAACAGGTTTATTTGAAAATACAAGCTTTCAGAGCACTACTCCTTTGTCAGGGAGTCAGTGGGGCAGGATACATAGGGCACAGCATCTGTAAGTAAAAGATCAAAGTGTCACACAACGTGCTGGAGAACCCTAGATTACTGTGAAGACTGTAATCACATAGAATGGGGATGCAGGTTTCGATTGATTAATATGTAAATCCCATAATTTATATCTCAAATCACTGCTCCGATATATCTTAAAGTTTTATCACTAAATAAAAACGTGCCATCTCGGCTGAGACAAAGCATTACAGGTATGATGTTAGAGTCTGTGCCCAACCTGGAGTCAAACTGGATTTATTTTGAACGTAGGAATTTATAAAACGTCACATTAACTCACTGCCTATAGATTGTGTGTTTTTTTAACAGAACGCAAAGTATGTACAAATACAAATTTGCAAATAGACTTATATATGTGTGTGATTGTGTTTGTGTAGCTTTGGGGGATGTGGTAAGAGAGATACAGGGAAGATGTGTGTATGTGTGTGATGGAGAGAGAGAGAGAGTGTGCAAATTCAGGGGAAATGTTGTCATATCTCCATTAGGATGTCCAATGTGTGTATCCTCATCCAAATGTCATTGGCACAACCAAGGAGACTTGCACATTGCAGACTATCTCCTCACAGACTGACAATTCAGTGTATGGCCATTGTAACTGAGGATTGCTGTCTTCCACTGTTCGCTATGCAGTGCATTACAGAAATACCAAACCCAAGTGGCCCTTTAAAATGTACTTGTCTGATTACATTCACCTCGTTAATATGATATCGAGGGTGAACAATGTTCTTGGTAATAATTGCTTGAGGCCATCACTTGTAATGTTTATTTCTGGACAATGAGTCATGTGTTGTTGATGTGTAATTTGATGCCAGTGGTAAAAGGTGGATAAATCCCCAGGACCTGATCAGGTATACCGGAGAACTCTGTGGGAAGCTAGAGAAATGATTGCTGGGCGTCTTGCTGAGATATTTGTATCATCGATAGTCACAGGTGAGGTGCCAGAAGACTGGAGGTTGGCAAACGTGGTACCACTGTTTAAGAAGGGTGGTAAAGACAAGCCAGGTGAGCCTGACCTTGGTGGTGGGCAAGTTGTTGGAGGAAATCCTGAGGAACAGAATGTACATGTATTTGGAAAGGCAAGGACTGATTTGGGACTGTCAACATGGCTTAGTGCGTGGGAAATCATGTCTCACAAACTTGATTGAGTTTTCTGAAGAAGTAACAAAGAAGATTGATGAGGGCAGAGCAGCAGATGTGATCTATTTGGACTTCAGTAACGCATTCGACAAGATTCCCCTGGGAGACTGATTAGCAAGGTTAGATCTCACAGAATACAGGGAGAACTAGCCATTTGGATACAGAACTGGGTCAAAGGTAGAAGACAGAGGGTGGTGGTGGAGGGTTGTTTTTCACATTGGAGGCCTGTGACCAGTGGAGTGCCACAAGGATCGGTGCTGGGCCCTCTACTTTTTGTCATTTACATAAATAATTTGGATGCGAGCATAAGAGGTACTGTTAGCAAGTTTGCAGATGACACCAAAATTGGAGGTTTAGTGGGCAGCGAAGAGGGTTACCTCAGATTACAACAGGATCTGGACCAGATGGGCCAATGAGGTGAGAAGTGGCAGATGGAGTTTAATTCAGATAAATGCGAGGTGCTGCATTTTGGGAAAACAAATCTTAGCAGGACTTCTACACTTAATGGTAAGATCCTAGGGAGTGTTGCTGAACAAAGAGACCTTGGAGTGCAGGTTCATAGCTCCTTGAAAGTGAAGTCACAGGTAGATAGGATAGTGAAGAAGGCATTTGGTGTGCTTTCCTTTATTGGTCAGAGTATTGAGTACAGGAGTTGGGATGTCATTTTGCAGCTGTACAGATATTGGTTAGGCCACTGTTGGAATGTTGCATGCAATTCTGGTCTCCTTCCTATTGGAAAGATGTTGTGAAACTTGAAAGGGTTCAGAAAAGATTTACAAGGGTTGGAGGATCTGAGCTACAGGGAGAGGCTGAACAGGCTGGGGCTGTTTTCCCTTGAGCGTCAGAGGCTGAGGGGTGACCTTATAGAGGTTTACAAAATTATGAGGGGCATGGATAGGATAAATAGACAAAGTCTATTCCCTGGGGTTGGGGAGTCCAGAACTGGAGGGCATAGGTTTACGGTGAAAGGAGAAAGATAGAAAAGAGACCTAAGGGGCACGTTTTTCATGCAGAGGGTGGTACGTGTATGGAATGAGCTGCCAGAGGATGTGGTGGAGGCTGGTACAATTGCAACATTTAAGTGGCATTTGGATGGGTATATGAATAGGAAGGGTTTGGAGGGATATGGACCGGGTGCTGACAGGTGGGACTAGATTGGGTTGGGCTATCTGGTCAGCATGGACAGGTTGGACCGAAGGGTCTGTTTCCATGCTGTACCTCTCTATGACTCTATGGTAGGATTGAATCAGTGGATGCATGGTGGATGTAATTGCCCTGACGAGGTTTCAAATGTGTAGAAATTTACTCCATCACCCCCCTCCCCCTCCCCAACCAAAATATGTATGACTAACTACACCCCTACTCTGCAATTGGGTGCCTGTCATTTTACACAGTCATTGTGCAGCGACTGGGTCAGGATGGGTGAAGTGTCAACTGAGTGTTTTTGTGAGAAAAGCAGAAATAGCTGGAGAAACACAGCAGGTTTGGCAGAGTCAGTGGAGCAAAAGCAGAGTCACTGTTTTGGGTCCCTTAACCATACTTCAGAACTATTAGTAGCTTCGATAAGGTGTTCCATATGCTGCAGACACAGAGATTGGGGTGTTTCTGTGAATTAACAGCAGACTCTACCTGTGATGCAGAATGATCCTTCTTCCTTTCTTTCTTGTTGCTGTCCCTGTGGATCCAATGATCTTTTGTCACCTCACCGTTTCTGTTCATTCTCTCTCTATAGCCATTATGTCCCTAATTTCCCATTAGAGCTATGTCTTTCAGAATTGCAAAGCCCTTATTGGCCCTAACCATCTCCAATTTATTTCAATGCAAGGGGCCTAACAGGGAAGGCAGATGAACTCAGGGCATGGTTAGGAACATGGGACTGGGATATCATAGCAATTACAGAAACGTGGCTCAGGAATGGGCAGGACTGGCAGCTGAATGTTCCAGGATACAAATGTTACAGGAAGGATAGAAAGGGAGGCAAGAGAGGATGGGGAGTGGTGTTTTTGATAAGGGATAGGATTACAGCTGTATTGAGGGAGGATATTCCAGAAAATACATCCAGGGATGTTATTTGGATTGAACTGAAAAATAAGAAATGGTTGATCACCTTATTGGGATTGTATTACAGACCCCCTAATAGTCAGAGGAAAATTGAGAAAAAAATTTGTAAGGAGATCTGTTATCTGTAAGAGTAATAGGGTGGTTATGGTAGGGGATTTAAACTCTCCAAACATAGACTGGGACTGCCATACTGTCAAGGATTTAGATGGAGAGGAATTTGTGAAGTGTGTACAAGAAAATTTTCTGATCCAGAATGTGGATGTATCTATTAGAGAAGGTGCAAAACTTGACCAACGCTTGGGGAATAAGGCAGGACAGGTGACTGAGGTATCAGTGGGGGAGCACTTTGGGGCCAGCGACCATAATTCTATTAGTTTTAAAATAGTGATGGAAAAGGATAGAACAGATCTAAAAGTTGAAGTTCTAAGTTGGAGAAAGGCTAATTTTGACGGTAGTAGGCAAGAACTTTCAAAAGCTGATTGGGGCCATATGTTCGCAGGTAAAGGGACGGTTGGAAAATGGGAAGCCTGAGGCACAGTGGTTAGCACTGCTGCCTCACAGTTCCAGATTCGATTCCAGCCTTGGGCAATTATCTGTGTGGTGTTTGCACATTCTCCCCGTGTTTGCGTGGGTTTCCTCTGGGTGCTCCGATTTCCTCCCACAGTCCAAAGATGTGCAGGTTCGGTGAATTGGCCATGCCTAATTGCCTGTATTGTTAGGTGCATTAGTCAGGGGTAAATGTAGGAGAATGTGTCTGCGTGGGTTGCTCTTCAGAGGGTCGGTGTGGGCTTGTTGGGCCGAAGGGCCCGTTTCCACACTGTAGGGACTCTCATCTAAATGAGATAACGAGAATCCAGAGAAAGTCTATTCCTGTCAGGGTGAAAGGAAAGGCTGGTAGGTATAGGGAATGCTGGATGACTGAAGAAATTGAGAGTTTCGTTAAAGAAAAGAAGGAAGCACATGTAAGGTAGAGACAGGATAAATTGAGTGAACCCTTAGCAGACTATAAAGGCAGTAGGAGTATACTTAAGAGGGAAATCAGGAGTGCAAAAAGGGGACATGAAATAGCTTTGGCAAATAGAGTTAAGAAGAATCCAAAGGGTTTTTACAAATACATTAAGGACAAAAGGATAACTAGGGAGAGAATAGAGCCCCTCAAAGATCAGCAAGGCAGCCTTTATGTGGAGATGCAGGAGATACGGGAGATATTAAATGGTATTTTGCATCTGTATTTACTGTGGAAAAGGACATGAAAGTTATAGATTGTAGGGAAACAGATGGTGACATCTTGGAAAATTCCATATTACAGAGAAGGAAGTGCTGGATGTCTTGAAACACCTAAAAGTGAATAAATCCCCAGGACCTGATCAGGTGTTGCCTCGAACTCTATGGGAAGCCAGGGAAGTGATTGCTGGGCCTCTTACTCCAGATATTTGTACCAGGAGGTTGGCTAATATGGTGCCACTCTTTAAGAAAGGTGGTAAAGACAAGCCAGGGAACTATGGACCAGTTAGCCTGACATCAGTAGTGGGCAAGTTGTTGGGGGGAATCCTGAGGGACAGGATGTACATATATTCGGAAAGGCAAGGACTGATTAGAGATCGTCAACATCGCTTTGTGTGTGGGAAATCATGTCTCATAAATTTGATTGACGTATTTGAAGAAGCACCAAAAGGGATTGATGAAGGCAGAGTGGTTGATGTCATCTATATGGACTTCAGTAAGGCATTCGACAAGGTTCCCCATGGGACACTGATCAGCAAGGTTAGATCTCACAGGATACAGGGAGAACTAGCCATTTCTATACAGAACTGGCTCAAAGGTAGAAGACAGAGGGTGGTTGGGGTGGGGGGGGGGGTTGTTTTTCAGACTGGAGGCCTGTGACCAGTGGAGTGCCACATAGATTGGAGCTGGGTCCACTACTTTTCATCATTTATCTCAATGATTTGGATGTGAGCCTAAGAGGTATAGTTTATAATTTTGCGGATGACGCCAAGATTGAAGGTGTAGTGGACAGCGAAGAAGCTTACCTCAGATTACAACAGGATCTGGACCAGATGGGCCAATGGGCTGAGAAGTGGCAGATGGAGTTTAATTTAGATAAATGTGAGGTCCTGCATTTTGGGAAAGCAAATCAGAGCAGGACTTATACACTTAATAGGAGAAAGTGAGGACTGCAGATGCTGGAGATCAGAGCTGAAAATGTGTTGCTGGAAAAGCGCAGCAGGTCAGGCAGCATCCAAGGAGCAGGAGAATCGACATTTCGGGCATGACCCCGAAGAAGGCTAAAGAAGGGCTCATGCCCGGAATGTCGATTCTCCTGCTCCTTGGATGCTACCTGACCTCTCGCACTTTTCCAGCAACATATTTTCAGCTTATACACTTAATAGTAAGACTCATGGAGTGTTGCTGAACAAAGAGACCTTGAAATACAGGCTCATAGCTCCTTGAAAATGGAATTGCAGGTAGATAGGATAGTGAAGAAGGCATTTGGTATACTTTCCTTTATTGGTCAGAGTATTGAGTACAGGAGTTGGGAGGTCATGTTGAGGCTGTACAGGACATTGGTTAGGCCACTGTTGGAATATTGCATGCAATTGTGGTCTCCTTCCTATCGGAAAGATGTTGTGAATCTTGAAAGGGTTCAGAAAAGATTTACAAGGATGTTGCCAGGGTTGGAGAATTTGAGCTCTCAGGAGAGGTTGAATAGGCTGAGGCTGTTTTCCCTGGAGCATCGAAGGCTGAGGGGTGACCTTATAGAGGTTTACAAAATCATGACGGACATGGATAGGTTAAATAGACAAGGTCTTTTCCCTGGGGTCGGGGAGTCCAGAACTAGAGGGCATACGTTTAAGGTGAAAGGGGAAAGGTATAAAAGAGACCTAAGGGGCAACATTTTACACAGAGAGCAGTGCGTGTTTGGAATGAGCTGCCAGAGGAAGTGGTGGAGGCTGGTACAATTGCAACATTTAAAAGGAACTTGGATGGGTATATGAATAGGAAGGGTTTGAGGGATATGGGCCAGGTTCTGGCAGATAAGACTAGATTGGGTTTGGATATCTGGTTGGCATGGATGAGTTGGACCTTGCTGTACTTCTCTGTGACTCTATAAGCCTATGTGAGGGACAATATGACAGTGACCTTGGAATATGCCATTTCCTTTTGCTGTCTGGAGCCTCCTATATTCTATGAGACTCCCAGAAAGGGGGATTTGATGCTGCATTTCCTTTTTAGATCAGGCTCAGGTTTCTTTGTTTACATAATTTATTAATGTATGCACGGGAGCGGTACATGTTGAATAAATGTTGAATAAATCAATTCTTTCGAATAACAACAAATATATTTTATTATTTTAACAGATAACAAGGTTCCATCCAATCAAACTATTACACACTAATTCACTTGTCTCTCTGCCCAACAGCATTTACATTGTCTTTGTCTTCATTCCAGATTAGGACACATGACTATATTATCCAATGAGAGTTAAAAGAGGGCATGGACAGGGGGAACGGCCAAGATCCTTTTCCTCTCTGGGGGTATCCAGACCCAGAGGACATAGGTTGAAGGTGAGAGGGAAAAGATTTCAAAAGGACCTGTGGAGTAACTTTTTCACACAGAGGGTGGGTGTGTGTTTGAAACGAGCTGCCAGAGGAAGTGGTGGAGGCTGGTACAATTACAGCATTTAACAGCATGAGGTCATCATGGAGAGAGATGAGACATGAACAGAGTAGGCCATTCAGCCCCTCGAGGGTCATTCAGCATTCACCTGGATCAGGGCAGATCTTCCACTGGAATACCATTTTTCTTGCACTACCATACCATGTCCCTCCATATCTTTATTGGACAGAACATTATTGATTTCTGTTTTGAATATACTCAAGGCTGGAGCCTCCAGAGCTCTCTGGGGCAGAGAATTCCAACAAACCATCACCCTCTGCGTGAAGAAATTCCTGCTCATCTCAGTCCCAAATGGTCAACCCATTCTTCTCAAACTGTGTCTCCTGCTTCGAAACCCCTCCACCCAGAGCCACCTCATTGATGGGGAACTTAAAGTGCTCAAAATCATTCTTGTAAAGGCCATGATGCTCACCTAATGTTTTCGTGTAAACATTGTGACTGAAACAGAACAAATCACCAGGAGAGTGAAGAGTACCCAGCGTATCACATCCCAGACAACGTAACTGTGTAAAACAGAAGAAATACAAAATCATTTGAAGGAAACAAGACAGCTTGATATTTTAAACATTTATCCCATGTTTACACTGCAGTATATTGTAGCAAAGTAACGCAACACAGCTCAGGGAGTTACGTAGGAAAACTAAATAACAGTTTAATTTATGAATGACCTAAACAATACATAAAAGCCAGATGTAACAAGTTTCAGTTCCACGTCCTGTCATGCTCTGCATCTTGTTGTCAGTGAGGATTATTAGATGTGGATGGATATCTGCAGGAGCACTGCAGTCTGGTGTAATATTCCAGTGGATGAGAAGTCTCTTCAGTCAGTGAGGAACTCAGAATAGCATCATCCCACACTGCTCCTGCACCTTCTAACAGGTAAGGCTTAACCAGCTGGAACCAGACAGCCTCCCACCCTCTCAGTTTGGGAATAATGTTTAACATGAGAGAATGGAGGAGGAGATGGTGATAGAGAATGTAATGTCCCTGGCAGTGATACTCCAGACGCTCTAGCTCAACAAAATCTGTCACTTCTTTGAAATATACAACACCGTGAGCTTAGATGAATAATGAAGCATTTATCCTGGGACATGGCAGACAGAGAATTGGCATTTCCTGTTATGAATGTCCAAAAATGTAAATAGCAACATTGTAAATGTTATGACTTGGAAATTGAACTCTTTTGCTCATTAAAACTAAAATAAAAACACCCAGAAAAGCTTGCCTTCAGCTCACCAGTAAGGGAGCAAACATAATAACATTGTATAAAGTGAGTGACCATTTACATTCTGATAAAATTGAAATGTATTGTAAGCCTTTATGCTCAGTCACTTATTCTCACTTGGAATTAATGCTGATGGAAATATTGACAATGAAATTGTTCTACCTTTTACTGACAGACTTGGGTCCTGACGATGTTCTTGTTGCCCCTCGTGATATTTTTGGTGATGTTGTTGGTGATATCGTTGAGAAATTGTCACAAGTATATTCCCTTCCTATTGAGACATGAGGAAATATTCAGCTTCATCTGAGTCTCACTCAGGACTTCTGCGAATAATGGGTTTTGCTGAATTCATTTCTCTCTGGGGACACTTGATTAGGTCCTGGAGATTTATCCATCATGATGTATTTTAAGATGATCAGCACTTTCCCTTCTGTAATTTGGACTATTTTCAAGACATCAATGCTTATTTCCCTGAGTGTCCTCAGGGGTACCTGAGGGTACAGGTGCTGACGGGTCCTTACTCCGACCTGAGAAGGAGGGTTTCATCCAGGGTGGAGGTGTGTGTGTGTGTGTGTGTGTGTGTACTCATGGTAGGCTCAGGGGTTGCATTTTCAGGGCTCAAGGAACAGACACAGCAGGTGACCCAGGACGATGATGTGAGTCCTTGTGTAGGAAACAAAGAGAATTCAGCTTCTGCCAGGGATGTTTCACAATGTGGGAGAGAGATCAATGTGCAGGACCTTGATGGCAATAAGGGCAGGATTATTTGTAATCACATATTGCTGAGAATGTAAGGAGGGTAAAATCACCACTTGCTCTCCGGATGCTGACTGACCTGCTGTGTTTTTCCAGCACCACACTCTCGACTCTGATCTCCAGCATCCACAGTCCTCACTTTCTCTTCAAAGTAAGTTACTGACTTTTCCAGAGAGATACTTCATGAGAAAATGTATAAATTGCTGTGCCATTAGGTTCTGGTGTGAAAGAGGAGGAGCCTGTCGATGTCTGGCTAGACTTTTGTTCAATAAATACCAGACCAACAATTTTGTTGAGAGAATTGCCTTTTGTGTGGGGTACAATTCTTTAATAAAGTGACAGAAAGGGTATTAAGTGTAAGTGAAGAGGTGGTGGGGAGAGAAGAAACAGAGATAGATACATGAATGATTAAAGGTGATGAAGGTCAGAAAGCAGTGATCTTATTGGAAAAAGGAAGCTTTGGAAGAAAGAGAATTGTGAAAACAGAGAGATGCACACTTCAGGTTTCTGTCCGTGAATTATTCTGCATGAAATTCATGGGCTCCAGCCACAAAATGTTTCCGGAAGGTTTCTTGTAACAGAATTGACTAAGTCATAGTCTAGAGTAATGCTACATTGGGCATTTTAATTTTGAGTGTTTGAAAATTTCTTGACTTTAAATGGAGGGATGGAAATGATGAACAAAAATGTTATTGTAGTGTTACACTGTAATGTGTAATTCAATGAGATTGAAAGAGAGTAAACAATTTCATTCAAGTTAAAGACTGAATGGAAAAAGGCTTTTAGTGAGAAGAGAAATATAAACCAACCACCTACTTTTGTGACTGAATTTCACAAAACAATATTTAATGAACAGCACTCCAAAACAGAAAAGAAATAAAAGCAAACACAAGATGTTTTGTTTGAGGAGTTATTACCACTCCTGTTTCCAGAGTGTGTTCAACATTAAAAACTTTGGAAAAATTAAAATTATTATACTGGAATGTTCACTTAAAAGAAACATTATTTGCTCTTTTTCATTTCATTCATAATTAATAAGGTTGCTCTTCAGTATTTGGGAACTCTGTCACATGGGCTTATAATATATTCAGGAGAGGATCGAACCCTCTCTAGTTGAATAATAACCTTCCTGTTGCAGTGATCAGAATTGTACACAGTGCTCCAAGAGTGGCCTCAGCAACATCCTATACACCACAATAAGATGTTCCAACTCCGATACTCAATGGTCTGAGCAATGCAGACAAACGTGCTAAATACCTGCTTCACCTGAGCCCCAAGGTCCCTCTGTTCGCCAGCACAACCCAGGGCCTGACCATTAATTGTATAAGTCCTCCCCTTGTTTGTTTTACCGAAATGCATGACCTCACATTTATCCAAATTAAACTCCATCTGCCACGGAGCAGCCCAATGACCCAGTTGATCAAAATGCCTTTGTAATCTGAGATAATCTTCTTCACTGCTGAAAATGTGTTGCTGGTTAAAGCACAGCAGGTTAGGCAGCATCCAAGGAATAGATTGTGATCTCCAGCAACTGCAGACCTCATTTTTTACCCGAAGATTTTAATCTTCTTCACTGTTGACTATACCACCAAATTTGGTGTCATTCACAAACTCATTAACCATGCATCCTAAATTCCTCTACAAATTGCTTATACAAATTACACTGATCCCTGTGAAACACCACTCGTCACATGCCATCAGTCCAAAAAACGTCCTTCATGACCATCCTCTGTCTCCTGTCCCAAACCAAATTTGTATCTGATTGGCAAGCTCACCCTGAACCCCATGTGATCTAACTTTCCTGATTAGTCTACCCTGCGGAACCCTGTCATTAATGTCTGTGTAGACAATGTGTACTGCTGTGTTGTCATCAATTGTTTTGGTTACTTCATTAAATATCTCAGTCAGGTTTGGACAGCACGATTTCCCTCACTCTATCCCAAATCAGTCTTGACTCTCCAAATGTATGTAAATCCTCTCTCTCAGAATCCACTGCAACAACCAACCCAGCACAGATATCGGAATCACAGCTCGAGAGTTCCCGAGCTTCTCCTTACAGTCTTTCTTATATAAAGACACAACATTAATCACCTTCCAGTCCTTCAGCACCTCACCCATGGCTGTGGATGTTGCAAATATCTCTGCTAGAGATGCCCCAAATTCCTTCCCCAACTTCCCACACCATCCTCAGATTCACTTGATCAGGTCAGAGTGATTTATCCACTTTTAAGTTTTTTAAGACCTCCAAAACTTCTTCTTGTATAATATGGACTGTGTTTTATGACATCAATATTTATTTCCTGGAGCTCCCTTGCCTCTATGTCATTTTCCATTGTAGAAACTCCTGCGAAATATTTGTTCAGTATCTCTCCCATCTCCTGTAGTTCCCCACAATGACGATCCCGGTTATTTTTCCCTGAATCTGAGAGTTGATGTGTTACATTGGGGTTTGTAAAAGGATTTGGGCTGGTAACTACAACCCAGGTATCCCATTTGTTTAAAACCATGGGTTTCACATGGAGCTGTCCCTTGCCGACATAGACAGTGGTCACTTCCATCCTCTTGAGGTCTGTTTTCTGAGCCTGCAGGAATAATGTGAAACCTCATCCTCACACCGACACAACCCGCCAGTGGTTTTCCATCTCCTGAAGTGTGAGAATCCATGAGACAGACAGATGAGGTTCCCCATCTCCAGGGAATACACAGTCAACACGGGCTGGGTTTTTTTAAAAATATGTGAATCATTTCTGCAACAAATAAACTATGAACTCTTTATTTTCTAGTCTTTAATGGACAGCTTTTGTTGTCCATTCCAATTGCCCCTGACTGAGTGGTTTTCTAAGCCATTTGAAGTGGGCAGTTAAGGACAAAGTACATTACTGGAGTCTGATGTGGAGCAGACTTGGAAATGGTGGCAGATATCATTGCCTAAAGGACATTGATAAATCAGAAGGGTCTTGGTGCTTTCGAGAATCTGAGGAGATCCCAAAATACTTCCCATTCTGTGAAGTACTCATTTGAAGAAAGAAAACAGTTGGAAGGCAGTAAAAAGAGGATTATGGGTAATCCAAGATGGAGGATGGGAAAAATTTCTGGCCGTAACAGGCTGCTCCTTTTTTGAGGTATTTCAGGTGTTGAAGGTGATCTCCTCGAATTCCAGGAGCAGCAAATACTGTTTAAGTGCTGCTGCATTGTTTTGGAACTTTGGGCAAAAAATGTCAAATTAGCAGCACTTTTAAAAGGGGGAGGAACAGACAAAGGCAACACATGGTTAGGTCAGTGCAGGACAGGGAGACAGAAAAGGAAACCCACACTGCTAACTGACACAGCAGTGAACCTGCGCAGTTACTGCCTTTGGTATTTGAATTGATGTATCACTGGACATCGTAGTGCGTCTGAGAAAATTAACAGACAGTAAAATTGACAACTAATCTTGGAGGAACCTGTTTCGGAGAGGTCACATCACAGAAACAGATAAGTGAATATTTTTAAGTGTGGCCTGAGAGAAAGTCTGCAGTAGTGAGTAGAGTGGATTCTTTCTTGTTTATATGTTTTATTGAAATATGTCTCTTGACTAAACGTAAAAATATAAGCATTAAGTTAGCCTGGAGCAGGAGAGGAATAAGACAGTCCTATTTTCTGGGTCTGCAAATTGGAAGAAGCAAAAATGGCCTTGTGAAGAGTGATATGCCCTTCCTGTTGGATGTGATCGTTCTGAGAGAGTTTACATGTTACTGAGAATTACATCTGCAATAAATGCTGTTGGTTGTAAATCCTTTCATATCGAATGTATCGTTTGTAGAGACAGTTAAGGACAATGAAGAATTTACAAGAGCAAGGTGGCATGATGGATGGCAGTTATAGGAAGGGGGAAAAGTTGCAGATACAGTCACATAGATGGGTTATGTCCAGGAAAGGTAGGAGAGGTAGGCAGGTAATGCAGGGTTTTCTGTGACTATCCCCATTTCAAACAAGTATGCTGTTTTGGAAAAGGCAGGGGGTGATGGATTCTCAGGTGAATGTAGCAAGAACAGCCAAGTTTCTGGTATTGAGATTGGCTCTGATGCAATGAGGGGTATGTCGAGTTCCAAGAGATCGGTTGTGTTAGGGGACTCTCTAGTCTGAGGTACAGACAGACCTTTCTGTGGCCATCAGCGAGAAAGCAGAATGATGTGTTGCTTCCCTGGCGCCAGGATCAAGGATGTCTCAGAGGGGGTGCAGAATGTTCTCACAGGGGAGAGGTATCAGCATGAGGTCATTGTCCATGTTGGAAAAAACAACATAGGAAGGGAAATGGTTAAGATTCAGAAGGGAGATTACAGAGAGTTTTGCAGGAATTTAAAAAGGAGGTCCTCGAGAGTAGTAATATCTGGTTTACTCCCAGTGCCATGAGCTAGTGAGGGCAAGAAGAGGAGGGTAGAGCAGATGAATGCTTGGCTGAGGAGCTGGTGTATGGGTGAAGGATGCACACTTTTGGATCATTGGAATCTCTTCTGGGGCAGAAATGACCTGGACAAGAGGGACGGATTGCTCCTGAATTGGAAGGGGACTAATATACTGGCAGGGAAATTTGCTAGAGTTAGTCGGGTGGATTTAAACTAGTAAGGTGGGGGTGTTGGGGGGAGGGTGTTGGGGGGTGTGGAACCCAGGGAGATAGTGAGGAAGGAGATCAATCTGAGACTGGTACAGTTGAGAACAGAAGTGAGTCAAACAGTCAGGGCAGACAGGGACAAAGCAGAGGAAAAGTTTGGACTGTTAAATTAAACTGCATTTATTTCAATGCAAGGGGCCTAACAGGGAAGACAGATGAACTCAGGGCATCGTTGGGAACATGGGACTGGGATATCACAGTAAATACAGGGACATGGCTCAGGGATGGGCAGAACTGGCAGCTTAATGTTCCAGGATACAAATGCTACAGAAAGGATAGAAAGGGAGGAGGGGGTGTGGCGTTTTTGATAAGGGATAGCCTTACAGCTGTGCAGAGGGAGGATATTCCTGGAAATACATTCAGGGAAGTTATCTGGGGGAAACTGAGAATTAAGTAAGGGATGAGGGATGATAACCTTATTTGGATTGTATTATTGACCCCCGAACCGTCAGAGGGAAATTGAGAAACAAACTTGTAAGGAGATCTCAGCTGTCTGTAAGAATAAGAGGGTGGTTATGGTAGGGGACTTTAACTTTCCAAACATAGACTGGGACTGCCATAGTGTTAAGGGTTTAGATGGAGAGGAATTTGTTAAGTGTGTACAAGACAATTTTATGATTCAGTATGTGGATGTACCTACCAGAGAATGTGCAAAACCTGACTACTCTTGAGAAATAAGGCAGGGCAAGTGACTGAGGTGTCAGTGGGAGAGCACTTTGGGGCCAGCGACCATAATTCCAGATTTAAGTGTGATGGAAAAGGATAGACCAGTTCTAAAAGTTGAAGTACTAAATTGGAGAAAGTCCAATTTTGACAGTATTAGGCAAGAACTTTCGAAAGCTGATTAGGGGCAGATATTCGCAGGTAAAGGGAAGGCTGGAAAATGGGAAGTCTTCAGAAATGAGACAATGAGAGCCCAGAGAAAGTATATTCCTGTTAGGTTGAAAGGAAAGGCTGGTAGGTATAGGGAATGCTGGATGACTAAAGAAATTGTGGGGTTGCTTAAGAAAAAGAAGGAAGCATATGTAAGGTATAGACAGGATAGATTGAGTGAATCCTGAGAAGAGTATAAAGGCAGTAGGAGTATACTTAAGAGGGAAATCAGGAGGCTAAAAAGGGGAAATGAAATAGCTTTGGCAAATAGAGTTAAGTGGAATCCAAAGAGTTTTTACAATTCATTAAGGACAAAAGGATAACGCGGGAGAGAATAGGGCCCCTCAAAGCTCAGCTCGGCGGGCTTTGTGTGGAGCTGCAGAAAATGGGGGAGATACTCAATGAGTATTTTGTATCAGTATTTACTGTGGAAAAGGTTATGGAAGATATAGAAGGTAGCGAAGTAAATGGTGACACCTTGCAAAATGTCCACATTACAGAGGAGGAAGTGCAGGATGTCTTGAAATGCATAAACGTGAATAAATCTCCAGGACCTGATCAGGTGTACCCTAGAACTCTGTGGGAAGCTAGAGAAGTGATTGCTGGGCCTCTTGCTGAGATTTTTGGATCATCAATAGTCACAGGTGAGGTGCCAGGAGACTGGAGGTTGGCTCACATGGTGCCACTGTTCAAGAAGGTTAGTAAAGACAAGCCAGGGATCCATAACCAGTGAGCCTGATGTCAGTGGTGGGCAAGTTGTTGGAGGGAATCCTGAGGGAGAGGATATGCAAGTATTTGGAAAGGCAAGGACTGATTAGGGATAATCAACATGGCTTTGTGTGTAGGAAACCATGTCTCACAAACTTGATTGAGGTTTTTGAAAAAAGTAACAAAGAGGATTGATGAAGGCAGAGTGGTAGATGTGATCTACATGGACTTCAGTAAAGTGTTTGCCAAGTTTCCCCATGGGAGATTGATTAGCAAGGTTAGATCTCATGGAATACAGAGAGAACTAGCCACTTGGATACAGAACTGGCTCAAAGGTAGAAGACAGAGGGTGGTGGTGGAGGGTTGTTTTTCAGACTGGAGGCCTGTGACCAGTGGAGTGCCACAAGGATTGGTGTTGGGGTGTCTACTTTTTGTCATTTACATAAATGATTTGGATACAAGCATAAGAGGTACAGTTACTGAGTTTGTAGATGACACCAAAATTGGAGGTGTAGTGGACGGTGAAGAAGGTTATCTCAGATTACAACAGGATCTTAATCAGATGGGCCAATGGGCTGAGAAGTGGCAGATGGAGTTTAATTCAGATAAATGCGAGGTGCTGCATTTTTGGAAAGCAAATCTTAGTAGGACTGATGAGGTCCTCGAGAGTGTTGCTGAACAAAGAGACCTTGGAGTGCAGATTCATAGCTCATTGAAAGTGGAGTCACAGGTAGATTGGATAGTGAAGAAGGTGTTTGATATGCTTTTGTTTATTCGTCAGAGTATTGAGTACAGGAGTTGGGAGGTCATGATGCAGCTGTACAGGGTATTGGTTAGGCTTCTGCTGGAATATTGTCTGCAATTTTGGTTGACTTTCTATCGGAAAGATGTTGTGAAACTTGAAAGGGTTCAGAAAAGATTTACAAGGATGTTGTCAGGGTTGAAGTATTTGAACTATAGAGAGAGGCTGAACAGGCTGGGATTATTTTCCCTGGAGCGTCATAGACTGAGGTGTGACCTTATAGAGGTTTACAACATTATGATGGGTATGGATAGGATAAACAGACAAAGACTTTTCCCTGGGGTGGGGGAGTCCAGAACTAGAGAGCATAGGTTTAGGGTGAGAGGGGAAAGATATAAAAGAGACCTAAGGGGTAACTTTTGCACACAGAGGGTGGTGCATGGAATAAATGAGCTGCCAGAGGAAGTGGTGGAGGCTGATACAATTGCAACATTTAAAAGGCATCTGGATGGGTATATGAATAGGAAGGGTTTGGAGGGTTATGGGCCTGGTGCTGGCAGGTGGGACTAGATTGGATTGGGATATCTGGTCGGTATGGATGCGTTGAAGTAAAGGGTCTGTTTCCATGCTGTACATCTCTATGACTCTATGAATGCTTGCTCAGACTACTCTGTAAATAGTTTACAAATGGTGCCATTCCTAAAGGGGGAACAGGTTCTCAGTTTCTCACCTCATCGACACTGTCTCACGTACCACAGCACAGCATTACTTCTCTCTGCTGGGCAGTGGGATCCAGCTGGATTTTAACCCCGAAGGGGAACTGGAACCCCCAACATGCTGGCATCAAAAGTGAGAGTGCAGCCACATGAGCTGCTGCTGATAGTTCCAAATACAGTTCCCGTGTGTCACTTCGACTCGATGCTGACTTGCTTCTTCTCTGACAGCTCAAACAGATCAGATCAGGAAATGGCTGCAGGCAATATTTACAGGTATTTCATTGTACAACTGATCGTCACTCTATCCCCAACATCAGCCCTAAATCTGGACACAACAGTCAAGGACTGAATTTAATAATCCCATTACTTAGAAAAATGCAAATTCTCCATCAATAAAATGCTGTTTTAATTTTGCAGGGATTATTGGAGTTGTTCCAAAGTTTCTGCATGATGTGGTTAGTATGTTTGTACCTCCACATTTTCTAACTACAGTACAAACCATTGGATTTGGTCAGAAATGACAATGAAACAAATGGAGCGTATTTCATCAATTACCGTTTCACAGACAGAGATAATACACTAACATTGTTTACATCACACTTACCGATGCTGTTGATCTGTATCCTATAACTGCAGTTCTTCTCTCTTACATTGTTGACTGACACATGAACAATTTCACTTGGTTTTGTTCCCTGAGTATTTGAGGCTGTGCAGTAATATTGATGATGTTGCTGTGTGAAGGATTGACAATGTAGATCCAGTTTATTGGTGTAAGAGATCATTGAATCTTGTGATGGCATCTTCTCAGACCATGTGTATTGAATGGGGAGGGATCCCTGGGCAGACTCACAGGAGATTGTCACTGACCCCCCAGAACATGAGACATTTGGTTGGGATAAAAATCGAAGCCCAGGAACAGAGACGGCTTCTGTGGGAAAGAAACAATTATTGAGAGATCAAAAAATCAAATATCCCTCAACTCTTTGTCACTTTTCTTCCTGGATAAAACATTGTTAAGATATATCAGCAGAGAGTATCTTTTTAAAAGATCAATGAGACATTTACCTTCAGAGATGTGCAGCTTTACATTAAACAGGAGGTCAAAGTGAATACCAGGAAACTCAATCCCACAGCTGTATCGTCCGGCATCCCTCCATTGAAGATTCTTGATTGTGACAAGAAATATTCCTTGTGTTTTCTTATCAGTGACTGATATTCTCCCATTTGGCCAATTTGTTTTTGCTATAACGTTACACAGAGGAGTCCGTCCGTAACACCAATATTTCACGTATGACTGGTACCACCGTGCTTCGTAGTGACACGATATTGTGATCGCTCTTCCCAAAATTCCCGTTACATCTTTCTCTGCCCATAAAGCACCTGAAACTGAGGAGAAACGAATTGATAAATTTGACTGGATTGAATTGCTTAATATAAACATTAACATTTTAATTAGCTACATTCCATCGAGTTCATGATGAAGGCAATCCTTTGTCACAGCCTCAGGATGTTCCAAATTCCCAGGAGGGGAAACATTTCTGGCTGTAAGAGCTGCTCCTTTTTTTGAGGTATTTTTGGTGTTGGAGGTGATTTCCCCGAATTCCAGAAGCAGCAATTATTGTTTATCTGCTGTTACATTGTTTTGGAACTTTGGAAAAAAAAGTCAAAACAACAGCAGTTTAAAAGGGAGAAGAGCAGACAAAGGAAGCACATGGTGAGGACAGTGCAGGAGAGAGAGAGAGAGAGAGAAAACCTGCACAGTTACTGCCTTTGCTGTTTGAATTCGTGTATCGCTGGACATCGCAGTGCATCTGGGAAAATTATTAAATAGTGAAGTTCACAACTAATCTTGGAGGAACTGTTGGGCGAAGTTCACAGCACACAATCAGAGAAGGTCATTGTTGTTTTAAGCCTGTCCAAGCGAAAGGCTGCAGTAGTGGGTACAGTGGATTCTTTCATGATTATATGTTTTTGGAGATAAGTCTCTTGATTAAACTTAAAATATAAGACATAGCTATTAATTTAACCTGCGGCAGTGCTTGTCGAGGAATAAGACGGTGTTATTTTCTGGGTCTGTAGATTGTGAAGGAGCAAAAATGGCCTTTGCAGTGATATGTACTTCTTGTCAGATGTGGGAGTTTAAAGAAAGTTTAAGGGTTACTGCGGATTATATCTGCCATAAATGCTGTTGTTTGCGAATCTTATCAGATCGAGTGGATCGGTTGGAGAGACAAATAGAAGTGATGAGGAATTTGCAACAGCAACAGTATGTGTTGGATGGCAGTTATAGGAAGGGGAGAAAGTCTCAGATACAGTCACATAGATGGAAGAGTAAGAGAGGTAGGCAGCTAGAGCAGGATTCTTTTGTGGATATACCCATTTCAAACAGGTATGCTGTTTTGGAAAATGTAGGGAGTGATGGATTCTCAGGGGAATGCAGCACAAACAGCCAGGTTTCTGGCATTGAGACTGGCTCTAATGCAATGAGGGGTTCGTTGGCTTACAAGAGGTCAATTGTGTTAGGGGATTCTGTAGTCAAAGGTACAGACAGACATTTCTGTGGCCAGCAGAGAAAAATCAGAATGGTGTGTTGTTTACCTGATGCCAGGATCGAGGATGTCTCAGAGAGTGTGCAGAATGTTCTCACGGGGGAGAGGGGCCAGCAGGAGGTCATTGTCCACATTGGAACCAACGACATTGGAAGGGAAAAGGTTGAGATTCTGAAGGGAGATTACAGAGAGTTAGGCAGAAATTTAAAAAGGAGGTCTTCAAGGGGAGTAATAATTGGATTATTCTCAGTGCTACAAGCTAGTGAGGGCAGGAATAGGAGAATAGAGCAGATGAATGCATGGCTGAGGAGCTGGCGTATGGGAGAAGGATTCACATTTTTGGATCATTGGAATCTCTTTTGGGGGAGAAGTGACCTGTACAAGAAGGACGGATTGCACCTAAAGTGGAAGGGGACGGATATACTGGCAGGGAAATTTGCTAGAACTGCTTGAGAGGATTTAAACTAGTAAGGTGGGGTCAGGGAGTGTGGGAGGGGCGGTGGGACCCAGGGAGATAGTGAGGAAAGAGATCGATCTGAGATGGGTACAGCTGAGAACAGAAGTGAGTCAAACAGTCAGGGCAGGCAGGAACAAGGTAGGACTAATAAATGAAACTGCATTTGTTTCAATGCAAGGGGCCTAACAGGGAATGCAGATGAACTAAGAGCATGGTGAGGAACTTGGGACTGGGATATCATAGCATATACGGAAACATGGCTCAGGGATGGGCAGGACTGGCAGCTGAATGTTCCAGGATGCAAATGCTACAGGAAGGATAGAAAGGGAGGCAAGAGAGGAGGGGAGTGACATTTTTGATTCGGGATAGCATTACAGCTGTGCTAAGGGTGATATTCCTGGAAATACATCCAGGGAAGTTATTTGGGTGGAACTGAGAAATAAGAAAGGGATGATCATTTTATTGGGATTGTATTATAAACCTCGCAGCAGTCAGAGAGAAATTGAGAAACAAACTTGTCAGGAGATCTCAGCTATCTGTAAGAATAATAGGGTAGTTATGGTAGGGGATTTAAACTTTTCAAACATCGACTGGCACTGCCATTGTGTTAAAGGTTCAGATGGAGAGGAATTTCTTAAGTGTGTACAAGACAATTTTCTGATTCAGTATGTGGATGTACCTACTAGAGAAGGTGCAAAACCTGACCTACTCTTGGGAAATAAGGCAGGGAAGGTGACTGAGGTGTCAATGGGGGAGCACTTTGTGGCCAAAGACCATAATTCTATTCGTTTAAAAATAGTGATGGAAAAGGATGGACCACATCCAAAAGTTGAAGTTCTAAATTGGAGAAAGGCCAATTTTGACGGCATTAAGCAAGAACTTTCAAACGCTGATTGGAGGCAGATGTTCGCAGGTAAAGGGACAGCTGGAAAATGGTAAGCTTTCAGAAAAGTGATAACAGGAATCCAGAGAAAGTATATTCCTGTCAGGGTGAATGGGAATTCTGGATGACTGAAGAAATTGAGGGTTTGATAAAGAAAAAGAAAGAAGCATATGTCAGGTGGAGACAGGAGAGATCGAGTGAATCCTTAGAAGAGTAAAAAGAAAGAAGGAGGATACTTAAGAGGGAAATCAGGAGGGCAAAACAGGGACATGAGATAGCTTTGGCAAATAGAATTAAGGAGAATCCAAAGGGGTTTTACAAATATATTAAGGACAAAAGGATAACTAGGGAGAGAATAGGACCCCACAAAGATCAGCAAGGCGGCCTTTGTGTGGAGCTGCAGAAAATGGGGGAGATACTGAAAGAATATTTTGCATCAGTATTTACTGTGGAGAAAGATATGGAAGATACAGACTGTAGGGAAACAGATGGTGACATCTTGCAAAATGTCCAGATTACAGAGGAGGAAGTTCTGAATGCCTTGAAAAGGTTAAAGGTGGATAAATCCCCAGGAGCTGATCAGGTGTCCCCGAGAACTCTGTGGGAAGCTAGAAAAGAGATTGCTGGACCTCTTGCTGAGATATTTGTATCATCGATAGTCACAGGTGAGGTGCCGGAAGACTAGAGGTTGGCAAAAGTGGTGCCACTGTTTATGAAGGGTGGTAAAGACAAGCCAGGGAACTATAGACCAGTGTGCTTGACTTCAGTGGTGGGCAAATTGTCGCAGGGAATCCTGACGGACAGGATGTATATGTATTTGAAAAGGCCAGGGTTGATTCAGGATAGTCAACATGGCTTTTGTGCGTGGGAAATCATGTCTCACAAACTTGATTGAGTTTTTTGAAGAAATAACAAAGAAGATTGATGAGGGCAGAGCAGTAGATGTGATCTATATTGACTTCAGTAGGACGTTCGACAAGGTTCCCCATGGGAGACTGATTAGCAAGGTTAGATCTCATGGAATACAGGGAGAACTAGCCATTTGAATACAGAACTGGCTCAAAGGTAGAAGACAGAGGGTGTTGGTGGAGGGTTGCTTTTCAGACTGGAGGCCTGTGACCAGTGCAGTGCCACAAGGATCGATGCTGGGCCTTCTACTTTTTGTCATTTACATAAATGATTTGAATACAAGCATAAGAGGTACAGTTAGTAAGTCTGCAGATGACACCAAAATTGGAGTCGTAATGGACCAGATGGGCCAATGAGCTGAGAAGTGGCAGATGGAATTTAATTCAGATAAATGCAAGATGCTGCATTTTGGGAAAGCAAATCTGAGCAGGACTTATACCCTTAATGGTAAGGTCCGAGGGAGTGTTGCATAACAAAGAGATCTTGGAGTGCAGGTTCATAGCTCCTTGCAAGTGGAGTCGCAGGTAGATAGGATAGTGAAGAAAGCATTTGGTATGCTTTCCTTTGTTGGCCAGAGTACTGAGTACAGGAGTTGGGAGGTCATGTTGCAGCTGTACAGGACATTGGTTAGGTCACTGTTGGAATATTGCGTACAATTCTGGTCTCCTTCCTATCGGAAAGATGTTGCGAAACTTGAAAGGGTTCAGAAAAGATTTACAAGGATGTTGCCAGGGTTGAGGATCTGAGCTACAGGTAGAGGCTGAACAGGCTGGGGCTGTTTTCCCTTGAGCGTCGGAGACAGAGGTTCACAAAATTATGAGGAGCATGGATAGGATAAATAGACAAAGTCTTTTCCCTGGGGTCAGGGAGTCCAGAACTAGAGGGCATAGTTTTAGGGTGAGAGGGGAAAGATATAAAAGAAACCTAAGGGGCAACGTTTTCAAGCAGAGGGTGGTACATGTATGGAATGAGCTACCAGGATGCGGTGGAGGCTGGTACAATTGCAACATTGAAGAGATATTTGGATGGGTATATGAATAGGAAGGGTTTGGAGGGATATGGACTGGGCGCTGGCAGGTGGGACTAAATTTGGTTGGGATATCTGGTTGGTGTGGACGGGTTGGCCCAAAGGGTCTGTTTCCATGCTGTACATCTCTATGACTCTATGACTCTATGAACGATTGAAACAGTTGGGATATTTTCTTACCCCACCGGTCGAGCTTTGCGACAATCTTGAAATTGGGCTTGTGCTGCACGCTGTGGGCTCTAACTCCACCGTGTGTGACATCATTGAAATGTTGCCCCACCCCACAGAGAGCAGCCTGAGTGATGGGCTTGGGTTGGAGTTGGCTGGGGATCAGTGTGATGAAGGGGACAGGTGCTGAAGGATCCTTACTCTGACCGGAGAATGAGGGTTTAATTGAGGGAGAAGAGGGGTGTGTGTAGACTCATGGTGGGCTCAGGGGCTGCATTTTCAGGGCTCAACGTGTAGATACAACAGGTGACCCAGGCAAGATGATGACAGTCCTCAAGTGGGAGAGGAAGAAAATTGTAGTTCAGCAAGGGATGGTTCACGATGGGAGAGAGAGAGATCAATGTGTAGGACCTTGAGGGCAGTAAAGGCAGGATGGTTTGTAATCACACATTGTTGTCAGTGTAAGGAATGTAAAATAACATAAATAATTTACTGACTGTACCAGAGAGATGTTTCATGAGATAGTGCTTAAATTGCTGCAATGTTGTTACCTGGTGTGGAAGAGGAACAGCCTGTTGATGACTGGGGAGACTTGACTTCAATAAATACCAGACCAACAATCTTGTTGGGAGAACCAGCCTTTTTGTGGAGAACAATTCTTGAGTAAAATGACAGAATGGAATTGAAATCTAAGGTGGAGAGGAGAAGAGAAAGGCATTCAGGTCATGAATATGTAAAGCTGATGAAAGTCAGGAGAAAGAGACCTCATTGGAAAAAGGAAGCCTTGAATGAAAGAGAGTTGTGAAAACAGAGAGATTCATGCTTCAGGTTTCTGCCCGTGAAGTATTCTACATGAATTTGGTGGGCGAGTGCCACAAAATGTTTCAGGAAGTTTTCATGTAACAGAATTCACGGAGTTGTAGCCTTGAGTAATGCCACACTGGGAATTTTAATCTTAAGTGTTTGACAATTCCTTGCTCATAAATGGAGAGATTGCAATGATGAGCAATAGTTTTAGTGTTACATTGTAATGTGTAAAGCAGTGGGATTGAAAGAGAGTCAGCGACTTGATTCACGTTCATGACTGAAAGATAAAAGGCTTTTTCTTTGAAGAGAAATATAAACCAACCATCTACTTTTGCAACTGAGCCTCACAAAACAATATTTATTCAACTCAAAATGTTTCCCTTGAGGGCTTATTACAACTCCAGTTGTCAGTGTATATTCAACATTAAAATCATTGGAAAAATTAAAATAATTGTTCTGCTTTTTTCGCTCAAAAGAAACATTATTTGGTCCACTTTTATTTAATTCAGAATTAATAAAGCTGCTCTCAAGTATTTGGGAACTCTGTCACATGGGATTGCAATATGTTCAGTAGAAGGTATATTTGTGATGTTGTTCAGGTATTTTTATATTTGTTCTTTTAAACTTCCAAGACTTCCATATTTAGAGACACATGGTGTAGACAAAGTACATGCTGTGTCTGTTTTCTACAGCTTGTCTCTCGCCTGAAGCCAGTTGCTGTAATGTGAGGGGTGTCACTCTGCATTGTGTAAGGCTGACCTGGAACCTCACCCAGTCCTGCTCCCTGCACTGGGCATGTTAGATGGATTTACAGGTTGGTAATGACCCTGTTCGATTTTGTGAGAACACACATGCTTTTGCAAAATGTGCTGGAGTGAGAATCAAACTCTCAGCATTTATCACAGCAAGAACAATGTAACCATTGTGTCACAAGCTCTCACTTTATCCGATTATGTATCTTCAAATATTTAAGCATTTCTACTGTATAAACCACACAGTGGACTTCAACAAACATTGATTATCTGAATATACAACTCAGATGGTCACTCACCGGGAATGGAACAAATGAGGAGAATCAAAGTCCACATCGTTTTATTCTCAAAGATCAGTTGAGTTCTTGATGTCAGTCCCACAGCTCTTGTTTCTCACATTGAAATAAGTGTGTAATGCAATGTCTACCAGAAGTTAAGTGAGGAACAGGATATACGAAGCCAGTTTGTGAAACTACAGTCGGCCAGATGGTGAAAGTTCACTGTGAAGACTTTTTTTTGATTAGTCGTGTTTAACAGAAAACTGAATTAATTTCCTATGAAAGAATAGAATGTTCTGAAATCAAGAAAGTTAAAACATCAAGTGTTGAGGATAATGTTGATCCAAGCTCAGTATTTATACTGAAATCTCAGTTGAATGATAACTGACATATTCTCCCATGTTATAAAATTTCAACAAACACTTTTTTGCAAATAAAGATTTCTTTTGCAAAAAATAATCATGCAGCTAAGAGTCGAATTGTTTTGAATATTTTGTCTGCTTGCAGAATATTCCTCCTGGCATTAGTGCTGAATAATTATTGTGTCAGGATCTGAACTCCCAGATGTACAGGAGAAGGACACCCTCTGTTCCATTTCCACAAGATCCAAGTAAACAAGCCCTGGGGCCGATTTCAAGCAGAAACAGAAACTCAACAACGGAGAGAAAATTCAGGGCGAAGTGAATTGTGATTGAGTAACTGGGAGTGTGCTCCAGTTCCTCACAAAACAATATTTAATGAACTGCACTTCAAAAATAAAAGAAATAAAAACTCAAGATGTTTTGTTTGAGGGCTTATGACCACTCCAGTTTTCAGTCTGTATTCAACATTAAAGACATTGGAAAAATTACAATAATTTATTCCACACACGAACTTCTCTCTGTGTAAAATATTTGCCTCATTTCTCCGAAAAAATTTCCCCTCATGTTCTTTTTAAACATTTCTCCTCTCACCTTAAAAACATGCACCCAGGTTTTGAACAGACACCCGAGAGAAAAGACCTCATCCGTGTCGCTCATGATCTTATAAACCTCAAAAAGGTCACCACCCAGCCTCCTCCACTCCAGTGAAAAAGGTCCCAGTCCTTCCAGTCCATTTTGATTTATAAAACTCTCATTTCGCAGCAACAAACTACATTGCATTATTTCAAAGGACAGTCGTGGAGTTGCCTCATCTCCTCATCCATAATTCTCACCAACTAAGGTCACAAATAAAGACAATTTGATCATTATCAGATTGTTCCTTGCAGAAGCTTGCTGTCACAAATTAACTGCTGTGGTTCCTAAAATGGAACAGACATGACAGTTCAAACAGTCTTTCACAGACTGTAAATGGTTGGGCCTGTTCCAAGGTGAGGATCCCTCTGGTGTCCTGACGGACATGGGGCTTTGTATTCACCAGGACATGGTTGATGATGAGTGAGTCTGGTGAACCATGCTGGGTTTCACCTTTGAGAGGATCAAAGGGACTGACACCCTTCACCAACCCTGCTCATCCCCAGCCACAATGCTGAAGGCAGTGCCCCCACCTTAACCCTTAATATGGAAGGAGAGTCACTGGAGTCATTAACCAGAGACTGAACCAACGAGGACCATCGCAATGCTCTGTCTGGGAAACAGAAATAATACGTTGGGTAAATTCCTGGAGAACACTTAGAAACATTTGAGGGTTGATACCCTAATGGGGATAAAACCCCTCTGCTGTCAGGTTACCAGTGTCTGAGTGTCAGAAACAGAGAGCAGAAATCCCCCAGCCCCTGAATGACATGGACACTGTAGATTCAGTTGGAAAAATAGGATCGGATTGAAAAATTAGATTCTGTGATGAAGCAGTGATGGCAGCAATTATTAACAAAGTGAAGAATATCTGATCAAATTGTCAGAGATCCTGTAAAATGACTTGCTCAGTGTCAAAGCCATATCCTGGTAGACGGTCACTCAGCAGTTTTTAAAAGACTGTTCTTCTGAGACAAACAATTGCAGGACCTGGAGCTGCCACAAAGCCCCTCCCTCATTCGGATGGATGTCCCATTTGCTCTGGAATGGTGCAGTGATCCACCCACAACATGGACATGAGCCTGTCCCAGGAGGTTTCCTTCCCAGAGATTGTGATCAAAGGGCTGGATCTGAAAACTCTCAGTACAGCCTTGAATGACCCAGAGTGTGCCACCCACAATATCCTGTTGATTAACACTGATCTGGGCTCTAAGAAAACTGTCCCTATCCTGCCTTTCCAGAATGCCTTTCCACTGAACATTTCTGTCAGTGGCTGTGCAAACGTGGCTGCAGACATATTGCTCCAGGTGACACAGTTCTCCCTCTTTACTGAGCTGTAGACAATGGGTGCCAGGAGGGTGTTACAGTGCCTGCAGGTATGGGTTGTGGTTTCACAATGGGCTTTCCCCACAGGCTCTGGGGTTTTACCAGTGACTGAGGAGGCCTATCCCAAGTGTCTAGCAAACGTTTTGAAAGCCTTTGGAAGAGTTGTGTAAGGTCCCTGCTGTAACAGTTCGTGACATATTCCTGAACTCCCCTGAGCTATTTGTCACACATTTCCTAGACAATATAAAATGGTCAGTGCTGAAGGAACTTTAGGAACAGTTTACAGCACAGTTTAATTGATAACTCTTCTTCTGATCCTCTGGAATCTCCCCTGTAGATTAATCGATAAAGCTTCTCTCCCCTTTCAGCTGTCCTCTTTGTGATTCATAACCTACATCCTGCTCAGGATGGACCCCGATACATCTGTCCACTGTTTGTTACATCCACATCCAACAATGTCCTTCAAATGGACCAGGCCCCACAACATGAGCCTTCAGCAAATGCTGTACCAGGGCAGCTCTCTCTCCAATTTGCAGACCAAAGTAACTAACACTTACTCTCATTGTACATCTATGGCTATCTATCACACATCTCCCTTGATCATATTCACACTTTTTTCTGATAGTGTGAAAACACAATGAACATCAAAACATGCAACAAGTGTGGAAACTTGCGTTTTACATCTCAACTTCTCAGAAATGGACAGCACAGTGTCTCAGTGTTAGCACTGCTGCCTCACAGTCCCCATGCTCTGGGTTCAGTTCAAACCTTGGGTGATTGTCTGTGTACAGTTTGTATGTTCTCCCTGAGTCTCTGTGGGTTTTCTCCAAGTGTTGCAGTTTTTTCCCACTGTCTACCAATGTGCAGATTAGGTGGAATGGTCATGCTGAATTGCCCAGAGTGTCCAGGGATGTATAGTCTCAGTGGGTTAGCCATGGGAAATGTGTGGCTGTGGGAAAGAGTGGGGTTCTGGGTCTGGTGGGATGCTCTTCAGATGGATGGTGCAGACCAGATGGGCCAAATGGCCTCTTTCTGCACTGTAGGGACTCTATAATTCTCAGTTACATTCCTCATTGACCATGAGCCTGTTTGAGGGTTTAATGGAATGGTCCCAAACTGAATGTGTGATCATTTACAATGAGCCATTCACACACAGCATGCTGCAGATAGAAACATATTTAAAAATAAAGTAATTTTGGGAAGAAATATATTTTACCAGATTTAAATTTTAATTTCATAAAGTTTTTAAATTATTTAATTCCATTGAACTTAATTTGGATTGTCATGTTTGGGATAAAATTTCACATTATTTCAGAATGATCGGTGTATTTGCAGCTTTCTAACTACAGTGAGCTGAGAAGCACATTCATTTGAAAGCCTTGCCTTGTCAGTGTGTTTGCGAATATGGCAAGTTGCATTCACATAGCACCTACAAAGATGCAAAGCTGGAGCAGAGAGATGGAAGAGTGTAAATTGGAAGATTCAAGGCCAGATTGAATGATGTTGGAATGGTTGGACATGAAACTAATAACATCATGGATGAGGGCTCTGTTGAGCAGGGAGATGGATGGAGTCAGTGGCGAAGGAAAGGTGAATGTGCTGTGATAGAGACAATGGCTTCAACATTCAGGACTGTCAGGTGTAATTTTATTGAAGTTGTGAAAATGCAGAGACAAGCACAATCACAGCAGGTCGGTATGTCAGAGACAGTCCTTAAACTGGATCAATGGGGATGGAGGCATCAACCATCATTATCAATCCTGAGCCATATGTCTAGCTGTCTCCTTGGAGAGGTGAACAACTGTCATTCAGACTCAGGCTCAGCACTCACTGTCTGCTGGATATGAGCCACTGGCAAGAAGATTCAGGATGTGGAGGGGCTGCTGTTGGACTGGGATGGACAAAGCTGTAAATCACACAACACCAGGTCCAACAGGTTTATTTGAAAATACAAGCTTTCAGAGCACTACTCTTTTATCAGGGAGTCAGTGGAGCAGGATATATCGAGCACAGAATTTATAAATAAAAGATCAAATTTTCACACAATGGATACAATGTATTAGAGAAACCTAGATTGCTGTTAAGTCTTCAGTCACTAAGAATGAGGCTGCAGGTTTCCATTGATTAATATGTAAATCCCAGAATTTCTGTCAAGTCACCGTCCCGATATATCTTCAGGTTTTATCGGTAAATAAAAAAGTGCCACGTCAGCTCAGACAATGCATTGCAGGAATGAGGTTAGAGTCTGTTTCCAGCATGGAGTCAGACAGGATTCATTTTGAAAGAAGGAATTTATAAAATATCACATTAACTCACTGTTTATAGATTGTGTGTTTTTTGAACATAATATAAAATATCTGCAAATACAAATTTAAATGCAATTCATCCCATAGACATGTATGTGTGTGAGGGAGAGAGAGAGAGAGGGAGAGTGAAAATTCAGGGGAAATGTTGTCATAACCCCATTAGGATGTCCAATGTGTATACCCTCATCCAAATGTTATTGGCACAACCAAGGAGCCTTACACATTGCAGACTACCTCCTCACAGACTGACAATTCAGTGTATGGCCATTGTAACTGAGGATTGCTGCCTTCCACTGCAGTGCATTACAGAAATACCAAACCCAAGTGGCCCTTTAAAATGTACTTGTCTGATTACATTCGCCTCCTTAATGAGAGACCGAGGGTGAACAATGTTGTTGCAATGATTGCTTGAGGCCATCACCTGTAATGTTTCTTTCTGGACAATGAGTGACCTGTAGTTGAAGTGTAATTTGATGCCAGTGGATGCATGGTGGATGCAATTACCCTGACGAGGTTTCAAATTCATCGAATTATACTCCAACACCCACCTCCCCCTGCCCATCCAAAGTATGAATAACTGACTCCACCCTACTGTGCAATTGGGTGTCTATCATATTACACTGTCATTGTGCAGTGACTGGGTCAGGATTGGTGAAGTGTCAACTGAGTGTTTTTGAGACAAAAACGGAAATTGCTGGAGAAACACAGCAGGTCTGACTGTGTCTGTGCAGCAAAAGCAGAATTACTGTTTTGGGTCCATTGACTGTTCTTCAGAACTATTAGTAGCTTTGATAAGGTGCTCCATATCCTACAGACAGGGGGAGTGAGGTGTTTCTGTGAATTAACAGCAGTCTCTCCCTGTGATGCAGAATGATCCTTCTTCCTCTCTTTATTGTTGCTGTACCTGTGGACCCGATGATGTTTGTCACCTCACCGTTTCTGTTCATTCTCGCTGTATAGCCATTATGTCCCTAATTTCCCATCAGAGCCATGTCTTTCAGAAATGCAAAGCCCTTATTGGCCCTCACCCTCTCCAATTAATTTCAATGTAAGAGGGTTAATAGGGAAGGCAGATGAACTCAGGGCATGGTTAGGACCATGGGATTGCGATATCATAGCAATTACAGAAACATGGCTCAGGGATGAGCAGGACTGACAGCTGAATGTTCCAGGATACAAATGCTACAGGAAGGATAGAAAGGTAGGCAAAAGAGGAGTGTGGGGGGGAGGGGGCGGTGGCATTTTTGATAAGGGATAGGATTATCAGCTGAGCTTAGGGAGGATATTCCTGGATACACCCATAGTTTTAGGGTGAGAGGGGAAAGATATAAAAGGGACCTATGGGGAAATGTTTTCACGCAGAGGGTGGTATGTGTATGGAATGAGCTACCAGGATGCGGTGAAGGCTGGTACAATTGCAACATTTAAGAGGCCTTTGAATGGGTGTATGAATAGGAAGAGTTTGGAGGGATATGGGTTGGGTGCTGGCAGGTGGGACTAGATTGGGTTGGGATATCTGATCGGTGTGGACGGATTGGATCGAAGGGTCTGTTTCCATGCTGTACATCTCTATGAATGATTGAAACAGTGAAACATTGAAACTCCTCCAGATGCTGATGGATCCTTACTCTGACCGGAGAGCAAGGGATTAATCCAGGGAGGAGGGGGGTGTGTGTGTAGACTCATGGTGGGCTCAGGGGCTGCATTTTTAAGGCTCAACGTGTAGATACAACAGGTGACCCAGGCAAGATTATGACAGTCCTCAAGTGGGAGAGGAAGAGAATTGGAGTTCAGCAAGGGAGAGAGAGATCAATGTGTAGGATCTTGAGGGCAGTAAAGGCAGGATGGTTTGTAATCACACATTGTTGTCAGTGTAAGGAATGTAACATAACCTAAATAATTTACTGACTGTACCAGAGAGATGTTTCATGAGATAGTGCTTAAATTGCTGCAATGTTGTTTCCTGGTGTGGAAGAGGAACAGCCTGTTGATGACTGGGGAGACATTACTTCAATAAATACCAGACCAACAATCTTGTTGGGAGAACCAGCCTTTTTGTGGAGAACAATTCTTGAGTAAAATGACAGAATGGAATTGAAATCTAAGGTGGAGAGGAGGAGAGAAAGGCATTCAGGTCATGAATATGTAAAGCTGATGAAAGTCAGGAGAAAGAGACCTCATTGGAAAAAGGAAGCCTTGAATGAGAGAGAGTTGTGAAAACAGAGAGATTCATGCTTCAGGTTTCTGCCCGTGAAGTATTCTACATGAATTTGGTGGGCGAGAGCCACAAAATGTTTCAGGAAGTTTTCATGTAACAGAATTCACTGAGTTGTAGCCTAGAGTAATGCCACACTGGGGATTTTAATCTTGAGTGTTTGACAATTCCTTGCTCATAAATGGAGAGATTGCAATGATGAGCAATAGTTTTAGTGTTACATTGTAATGTGTAAAGCAGTGGGATTGAAAGAGAGTCAGCGATTTGATTCACGTTCATGACTGAAAGATAAAAGGCTTTTTCTGTGAAGAGAAATATAAACCAATCATCTACTTTTGCAACTGAGCCTCACAAAACAAAATTTAATCAACTCAAGATGTTTCCCTTGAGGGCTTATTACAACTCCAGTTTTCAGTGTATATTCAACATTAACATCATTGGAAAAATTAAAATAATTGTGCTGCTTTTTTCACTCAAAAGAAACATTATTTGGTCCATTTCTATTCAATTCAGAATTAATAAAGCTGCTCTCAAGTATTTGGGAACTGTGTCACATGGGATTGCAATATGTTCAGTAGAAGATATATTTGTGATGTTGTTCAGGTATTTTTATATTTGTTCTTTTAAACTTCCAAGACTTCCATATTTAGAGACACATGGTGTAGACAAAGTCCATGCTGTATCTGTTTTCTACAGCTTGTCACTTGCCTGAAGCCAGTCGCTGTAATGTGAGGGGTGTCACTCTGCATTGTGTAAGGCTGACCTGAAACCTCACCCAGTCCTGCTCCCTGCATGTTCGATGGATTTACAGGTTGGTAATGAACCTGTTCGACTTTGTGAGAACGCACATGCTTTTGCAAAATGTGCTGGAGTGAGAAACAAACTCTCAGCATTTATCACAGCAAGAACAATGTAACCATTGTGTCACAATCTCTCACTTTATCTGAATATGTACGTTCAAATATTTAAACATTTCTACTGTATAAACCACACAGTGGTTTATCTGAATATCAATAACCATTGATTATCTGAATACACAATTCAGATGGTCACTCACCAGGAATGGAACAAATGAGGATAATCAAAGTCCACATTGTTTTATTCTCAAAGGTCAGTTCAGTTCTTGATGTCAGTCCCACAGCTCTTGTTTCTCACATCGAAATAAGTGTGTAATGCAATGTCTACAAGAAGTTAAATGAGAAACAGGATATACGAAGCCAATTTGTGAAACTACAGTAGGCCAGAAAGTTCACTGTGGTAACATTTTTTTTGATTAGTCGTGTTTAACAGAAAAACTGAATTAATTTCCAATGAAAGAATAGAATGTTTTGAAATCAAGAAAGTTAAACATCAAGTGTTGATCCAAGGATAACGTTGGACAATGTTGATCCAAGCTCAGTATTTATACTGGAATCTCAGTTGAATGACAACTGACATATTCTCCCATGTTATAAAATTTCAACAAACACGTTTTTGCAAATACAGATTTCTTTTGCAAAAAATAATCATGCAGCTAAGAGTCGAATTGTTTTGAATATTTTGTCTGCTTGCAGAATATTCCTCCTGGCATTAGTGCTGAATAATTATTGTGTCAGGATCTGAACTCCCAGATGTGCAGGAGAAGGACACACTCTGTTCAATTTCCACAAGATCCAAGTAAACAAGCCATGGGGCCGATTTCAAGCAGAAACAGAAACTCAACTGACAGGGAGAAAATTCAGGGAGAAGTGAATTGTGATTGAGTAACTGGGAGTGTGCTCCAGTTCCTCACAAAACAATATTTAATGAACTGCACTTCAAAAATAAAAGAAATAAAAGCAAACTCAAGAAGTTTTGTTTGAGGGCTTATGACCACTCCAGTTTTCAGTCTGTATTCAACATTAAAGACATTAGAAAAATTACAATAATTTATTCCAAACACGAACTACTCTCTGTGTAAAATATTTGCCTCATTACTCCGAAAAAATTACCCCTCATGTTCTTTTTAAATATTTCTCCTCTCACCTTAAAAACATGCACCCAGGTTTTGAACAGACACCCGAGAGAAAAGACCTCATCCGTGTCGCTCATGATCTTATAAACCTCAAAAAGGTCACCACCCAGCCTCCTCCACTCCAGTGAAAAAGGCCCTAGTTCTTCCAGTCCATTTTTATTTATAAAACTCTCATTTCTCAGTAACTAACTACATTGCATTATTGCAAAGGACAGTCATGGAGTTGCCTCATCTCCTCATCCATAATTCTAACCAGCTAAGTTCACAAATAAGGATAATTTGATCACTATCAGATTGTTCCTTGCAGAAGCTTGCTGTCACAAATTAACTGCTGTGGTTCCTAAAATGGAACAGACATGACAGTTCAAACAGTCTTTCACAGACTGTAAATGGTTGGACCTGTTCCAAGGTGAGGGTCCCTCTGGTGAACCGACTGACATGGGGCTTTGTATTCACCAGGACATGGTTGATGATGAGTGAGTCTGGTGAACCATGCTGGGTTTCACCTTTGAGAAGATCAAAGGGACTGACACCCTTCACCAACCCTGCTCATCCCCAGCCACAATGCTGAAGTCACGCCTCCCACCTTAACCCTTAATATGGAAGGAGAGTCACTGGAATCATTACCCAGAGACTGAACCAACGAGGACCATCGCAATGCTCTGTCTGGGAAACAGAAACAATACATTGGGTAAATTCCTGGAGAACACTTGGAAACATTTGAAGGTTGATACCCCACAATGAGGATGAAACCCCTCTGCTGTCAGGTCACCAGTGTCTGAGTGTCAGAAACAGAGAGCAAAGATCCCCCAGCCCCTGAATGACATGGACACTGTAGAATAAGTTGGAAAAATAGGATCAGATCGTAAAATTAGATTCTGTGATGAAACAGTGAGTGCAGGAATTATTAACAAAGTGAAGAATATCTGATCAAGTTGTCAGAGATCATATAAAGTGACTTGTTTAGTGTCAAAGCCATATCCTGGTAGACGGTCACTCAGCAGTTTTTAAAAGACAGTTCTTCTGAGACAAACAATCGCAGGACTTGGAGCTGCCACAAAGCCCCTCCCACATTCGGATGGGTGTCCCATTTGCTCTGGAATGGTGCAGTGATCCACCCACAACATGGACATGAGCCTGTCCCAGGAGGTTTCCTTCCCAGAGTTTGTGATCAATGGGCTGGATCTGAAAACTCTCAGTACAGCCTTGAATGACCCAGAGTGTGCCACCCACAGTATCCTGTTGATTAACACTGATCTGGGCTCTAAGAAAACTGTCCTCACCCTGCCTTTCCAGAAAGCCTCTCCAGTGAACATTTCTGACAGTGACTGTGCTAACGTGGCTGCAGACATATTGCTCCAGGTGACACAGTTCTCCCTCTTTACTGAGCTGTAGACAATGGGTGCCAGGAGGGTGTTACAGTGCCTGCAGGTATGGGTTGTGGTTTCACAATGGGCTTTCCCACAGGCTCTGGGGTTTTCCCAGTGACTGAGGAGGCCAATCCCAAGTGTCTAGCAAACGTTTTGAAAGTCTGTGGAAGAGTTGTGTAAGGTCCCTGCTTTAGCAGTTAGTGACGTATTCCTGAACTCCTGAGCTATTTGTCACACAGTTCCTGGACAACATAAAATGCTCAGTGCTGAAGGAACTTGAGGAACCATTTACAGCACAGTTTAATTTATTAGATTACTTACAGTGTGGAAACAGGCCCTTCGGCCCAACAAGTCCACACTGACATGCCAAAGCGCAACCCACCCATACCCATACATTTACCCCTTACCTAACACTACGGGCAATTTAGTATGGCCAATTCACCTGACCCCGCACATCTTTGGAATGTGGGAGGAATCCGGAGCACCCGGAGGAAACCCACGCAGACACGGGGAGAATGTGCAAACTCCACATAGTCAGTCGCCTGAGTCGGGAATAGAACCCGGGTCTCAGGCACTGTGAGGCAGCAGTGCTAACGACTGTGCCACCGTGCCGCCCATTGATAACTCTTCTTCTGGTCCTTTGGAAGAGCTTCTCTCCCCTTTCAGCTGTCCTCTTTGTGATTCATAACCTACATCCCACTCAGGCTGGACCCCGATACATCTGTCCACTGTTTGTTACATCCACATCCAACAATGTCCTTCAAATGGACCAGGCCCCACAACATGAGCCTTCAGCAAGTGCTGTACCAGGGCAGCTCTCTCTCCAATTTGCAGACCAAAGTAACTAACACTTACTCTCATTGTACATCCATGGCTGTCTATCACACATCTCCCTTGATAATATTCACACTTTTTTCTGATAGTGTGAAAACACAATGAACATCAAAACATGCAACAAGTGTGGAAACTTGCATTTTACATCTCAACTTCTCAGAAATGGACAGCACAGTGTCTCAGCGGTTAGCACTGCTGCCTCACAGTCCCCGTGACCTGAGTTCAGTTCAAACCTTGGGTGATTGTCTGTGTACACTTTGTATGTTCTCCCTGAGTCTGTGTGGGTTTTCTCCAAGTGCTACAGTTTTTTCCCACTGTCTACCAATGTGCAGATTAGGTGGAATGGTCATGCTGAATTGCCCAGAGTGTCCAGGGATGTATAGTCTCAGTGGGTTAGCCATGGGAAATGTGTGGCTGTGGGAAAGAGTGGGGTTCTGGGTCTGGTGGGATGCTCTTCAGATGCATGGCGCAGACCAGATGGGCCAAATGGCCTCTTTCTGCACTGTAGGGACTCTATAATTCTCAGTTACATTCCTCATTGACCATGAACCTGTTTGAGAGTTTAATGGAATGGGCCCAAACTGAATGTGTGATCATTTACAATGAGCCATTCACACACAGCATGCTGCAGACAGAAACATATTTAAAAATAAAATAATTTTGGGAAGAAATCTATTTTACCAGATTTAAATTTTAATTTCATAAAGTTTTAAAATTATTTAATTCCATTGAACTTAATTTGGATTGTCATGTTTGGGATAAAACTTCACATTATTTCAGAATGATCGGTGGATTTGCAGCTTTCTAACTACAGTGAGCTGAGAAGCACATTCATTTGAAAGCCTTGCCTTGTCAGTGTGTTTGCGAATATGGCAAGTTGCATTCACATAGCACCTTCAAAGATGCAAAGCTGGAGCAGAGAGATGGAAGAGTGTAAATTGGAAGATTCAAGGCCAGATTGAATGACGTTGGAATGGTTGGACATGAAACTAATAACATCATGGATGAGGGCTCTGTTGAGCAGGGAGATGGCTGGAGTCAGTGGCGAAGGAAAGGTGAATGTGCTGTGACAGAGACAATGGCTTCAACATTCAGGACTGTCAGGTGTAATTTTATTGAAGTTGTGAAAATGCAGAGACAAGCACAATCACAGCAGGTCGGTATGTCAGAGACAGTCCTTAAACTGGATCAATGGGGATGGAGGCATCAACCATCACTATCAATCCCGAGCCGTATGTCTAGCTGTCTCCTTGGAGAGGTGAACAACTGTCATTCAGACTCAGGCTCAGCACTCACTGTCTGCTGGATATGAGTCACTGGCAAGAAGATTCAGGATGTGGAGGGGCTGCTGTTGGCCTGGCGTGGACAAAGCTGAAAATCACACAACACCAGGTTATAGTCCAACAGGTTTATTTTAAAATACAAGCTTTCAGAGCACAACTCCTTTTTCAGGGAGTCATTGAGGCAGGATACATCGGGCACAGAATTTATAAATAAAAGAACAAAGTATCACACAATGGATACAATGTATTAGAGAAACCTAGATTGCTGTTAAGTCTTCAGTCACTTAGAATGAGGCTGCAGGTTTCCATTGATTAATATGTAAATCCCAGAATTTCTGTCAAGTCATCATCCCGATATATCTTCAAGTTTTATCTGTAAATAAAAAAGTGCCACGTCAGCTCAGACAATGCATTGCAGGAATGAGGTTAGAGTCTGTTTCCAGCATGGAGTCAGACAGGATTCATTTTGAAAGAAGGGATTTATAAAATATCACATTTACTCACTGTCTATAGATTGTGTGTTTTTTGAACACAATCTAAAATATCTGTAAATACAAATTTGCAAATGCATTTCATCCCATAGACTTGTATGTGTGTGCGTTTGTGTGTAGTGGGGTGGGAGGTGGCATGGTGGTGGGGGAGAGAGGCAGAGGGAAGATGTGTGCATGTGTGTGAGGGAGAGAGAGTGAGAGAGAGAATAATAGGGTAGTTATGGTAGGGGATTTTAACTTTCCAAACATCGACTGGCACTGCCATTGTTTTAAAGATTTAGATGGAGAGGAATTTCTTAAGTGTGTACAAGACAATTTTCTGATTCAGTATGTGGGTGTACCTACTAGAGAATGTGCAAAACTTGACCTACTCTTGGGAAATAAGGCAGGGCAGGTGACTGAGGTGTCAGTGGGGGAGTACTTTGGGCCAGGGACCATAATTCTGTTAGTTTTAGAATAATGATGGAAAAGGATAGACCACATCTCAAATTTCGGATTAGTGGTGCTGGAAGAGCACAGCAGTTCAGGCAGCATTCAAAGTGCATCTCAAATTTGACATTCTAAATTGGAGAAAAGCCAATTTTGACTGTGTTAGGCAAAAACTTTCAAAAGCTAATAGGGGGCAGATGTTTGCAGGTAAAGGGATGGATGGAAAATGGGAAGCCTTCAAAAATGAGATGACAAAAGTCCAGAGAAAGTATATTCCTGTCAGGGTGAAAGGAAAGGCTGGAAGGTACAGGGAATCCTGGATGACTAAAGAAATTGAGAACTTCATTAAAGAAAAGAAGGAAGCACATGTCAGGTATAGACAGGATAGATCGAGTGAATCCTTAGAAGAGTATCAAGGCAGTAGAAGTATACTTAAAAGAGAAATCATGAGGGAAAAAAGGGGAAATGAGATGGCTTTGGCAAATAGGTTTAAGAAGAATCCTAAGTGCTTTTACAAATACAGTAAGGACAAAAGGGTAACTAGGGAGAGAATAGGGCCCAAATGATGAAAGGGCTAATGCCAAAACGTCAAATTTCCTATTCCTTGGATGCTGCCTAACCTACATAGAACATAGAACATAGAAAGATACAGCGCAGTACAGGCCCTTCGGCCCTCGATGTTGCGCCGACCGAATCCTACCTAACCTACACTAGCCCAATAACTTCCAAATGCCTATCCAATGCCAGTTTAAATGACCATAAAGAAGGAGAGTTCACCACTGCTACTGGCAGGGCATTCCATGAACTCACAACCCGCTGTGTAAAGAATCTACCCCTAACATCTGTCCTATACCTACCACCCCTTAATTTAAAGCTGTGTCCCCTAGTAACACCTGACTCCATTAGCGGTAAAAGGTTCTCAGTGTCGACCCTGTCTAAACCCCTAATCATCTTATACACCTCTATCAAATCTCCCCTAAACCTTCTCTTCTCCACTGAGAACAGCCCCAAGTGCCTCAGCCTTTCCTCATAAGATTTTCCTACCATTCCAGGCAACATCCTGGTAAACCTCCTCTGCACTCGTTCCAATGCCTCCACATCCTTCCTATAGTATGGCGACCAAAACTGCACACAATACTCCAGATGAGGCCGCACCAGAGTCTTATACAGTTGCAACATGACCTCAGGACTCCGGAACTCAATTCCTCTACCAATAAAGCCCAGTATACCATATGCCTTCCTCACAGCACTATTTACCTGGGTGGCAACTTTCAGAGATCTGTGTACATGGACACCAAGATCCCTCTGCTCATCCACACTACCAAGTAGCCTACCATTAGCCCAGTAATCCATCTTCTTGTTACTCCTACCAAAGTGAATGACTTCACACTTAGCTACATTGAATTCCATTTGCCACATTTCTGCCCAGCTCTGCAACTTATCTATATCCTGCTGTAACCTACCACTTCCTTCCTCACTATCCACAACTCCACCAACTTTTGTGTCATCCGCAAACTTGCTTACCCAGCTTTCAAGCCCTTCCTCTAGATCATTTATAAAGATAACAAAAAGCAATGGTCCCAAAACAGATCCTTGTGGTACACCGCTAGTAACTGCACTCCAAGATGAACATAGTCCATCAACTACTACCCTCTGTCTCCTTCCAGCTAACCTGCTGTGCTTTAACCAGCAACACATTTGCAGCAGAGAATAGGGCCCCTCAAAGATCAACAAGGCGGCCTTTGTGTGAATGTGCAGGAGATGGGGGAGAAACTAATTGGTATTTTGCATCTGTATTTACTGTGGAAAAGGACGTGTAAGTTATAGAATGTAGGGAAACAGATGGTGACATCTTGAAAAATGTCCATATTGCAGAGGAGGAAGTGCTGGATGGCTTGAAATGCATAAAAGTGGATGAATCCCTACGACCTGATTAGATGTACCCTAGAACTCTGTGGGAAGCTAGGGTAGTGATTGCTGGCCCTCTTACTGAAGTATTTGTGTCATCTATACTCACAGGTAAGGTGCCAGAAGACTGGAGGTTGCCTAACATGGTGCCACTGTTCAAGAAAGGTGGTAAGGACAAGTCACGAAGCCATAGCCCAGTGAGCCTGACGTCAGTGTTGGGCAAGTTGTTGGAGGGAATCCTGAGGGACAGGATGTACATGTATTTGGAAAAGCAAGGACTGATAAGGGAAAGTCAGCATGGCTTTTTAGATTAGATTACTTACAGTGTGGAAACAGGCCCTTCGACCCAACAAGTCCACACCAACCAGCCGAAGCGCAACCCACCCATACCCCTACATTTACCCCTTACCTAACACTAATGGCAATTTAGCATGGCCAATTCACCTGACCCGCACATCTTTGGAATGTGGGAGGAAACCGGAGCACCCGGAGGAAACCCACGCGACACGGGGAAAACGTGCAAACTCCACACACTCAGTCGCCTGAGTCGAGAATTGAACCTGGGTCTCAGGCGCTGTGAGGCAGCAGTGCTAACCACTGTGCCACCGTGCTGCTTTGTGTGTGGGAAATCATGTCTCACAAACTTGATTGAATCTTTGGAAGAAGTAACAAGGAAAATTGATGAGGGCAGAGCAATAAATGTGATCTATATGGACTTCAGTAAGGCTTTTGACAAGGTTCCTCATGGAAGATTGGTTAGTAAGGTTAGATCTCACTGAACGCAGGGAGAACAAGATATTTGGATCCAGAAGTGAATCAAAGGTAGAAGACAGAGGATGGTGGGAGAGGGTTGTTTTTCAGACTGGAGGCCTCTGGCCAGTGGAGTGTCACAAGGATCAGTGCTGGGTCCACTACTTTTCATCATTTATCTCAATGATTAGGATGTGAGCCTAAGAGGTATAGTTCATAATTTTCAGATGACATCAAAATTGGTGGTGGAGTGGACAGCGAAGAAGCTTACTTCAGATTACAACGGGATCTTGACCAGATGGGCCAATGGCTGATAAGTGGCAGATGGAGTTCAAGTTAGATAAATGTGAGGTGCTGCATTTTGGGAAAGCAAACCTTAGCAGGACTTATACACTCAATGGTCAGGTCCTAGGGAGTGTTACTAAACAAAGAGACAATGGAGTGCAGATTCATAGCTCCTTGAAAGTGGAGTCACAGGTAGATAGGATAGTGAAGAAGGCATTTGGTATGCTTTCCTTCATTGGTCAGAGTATTGAGTATAGGAGTTGGGAGGTCATGTTGCGGCTGTACAGGACATTGGTTAGGCCACTGTCAGAATATTGCGTGCAATTCTGGTCTCCTTCCTATTGGAAAGATGTTGTGAAACTTGAAAGGGTTCAGAAAAGATTTACAAGGATGTTGCCAGGGTTGGAGGATCTGAGCTACAGGGAGAGGCTGAATAGGCTGGGATTGTTTTCCCTGGAGTGTCGGAGGCTGAGGGGTGACCTTATAGAGTTTTACAAAATCATTAGGGGCCTGTATAGGATATATAGACAAGGCCTTTTCCCTGGTGTGGGGGAGTCCAGAACTAGAGGGCATAGGTTTAGGGTGAGAGAGGAAAGATATAAAGTAGACCTAAGGAGCAACTTTATATGCAGCGGCTGGTGCGTGTTTGGAATGAACTGCCAAAGGAAGTAGTGGAGCTAGTACAATTGCAACATTTAAAAGGTATCTGGTTGGGTATAGGAATAGGAAGAGTTTGGAAGGATATGGGCCAAGTTCTGGCAGGTAGGACTAGATTGGACTCAATATCTGGTTGGCATGGATGAGTTGGACCGAAGGGTCTGTTTCCATGCTGCACATCTCTATGACTCTATAACACTATGTGAGGAACAGTATGACAGTGATCTGGGAATATGTCATTTCCTTTTGCTCTCTGGCACCTCCTCTGTTCTATGAGAGTCCCAGAAAGGAGGATTTGATACTGTATTTCCTCTTTAGATCAGACTCAGGTTTCTTTGTTTACATATTTATTAATGTATGCACGGGAGCTGTACATCCCATCAAATGTTGAATAAATCAATTTGTTTGAATAACAACAAATGTATTTTATTATTTTAACCGATAACAAGGTTCCATCCAATCAAACTATTACACACTAACTCACTTATATCTCTGCCCAACAGCATTTACATTGTCTTCATTCCAGATTAGGACACATGACTATATTATCCAATAAGATTTAAACAAGGGAATGGGCAGGGTGAACAGCCAAGGTGTTTTTCCTCAATGGGGGTGTCCAGACCTAGAGGGCAGAGGTTGAAGGTGAGAGGGAAATTATTTCAAAATGACCTGAGGAGTAACATTTTCACACAAAGGGTGGGTATGTGTGTGAAACGATCTGTCAGACGAAATGATGGAGGCTGATGCAATGACAGCATTTAACAGCCTGAGGCCACCATGGAGAGAGATGAGGCAGGAACAGAGTAGGCCATTCAGCCCCTCAAGGGTCCCTCAGCATTCACCTGCATCAGGGCAGATCTTCCACCTGAATACCATTTTCCTTGCACTCCTGCCATGTCCCTCCATATCTTTATTACCCAGAACATTATTGATCTCTGTTTTGAATGTACTCAAGGCTGGAGCCTCCAGAGCTCTCTGGGGCAGAGAATTCCAACAAACCATCACCCTCTGAGTGAAGAAATTCCTGCTCAACTCAGTCCCAAATGGTCAACCCATTCTTCTCAAACTGTGTCTCCTGCTTCGAAACCCCTCCACCAGGATCACCTCATTGATGGGGAACTTAGAGTGCTCAACATCATTCTTGTAAAGGCCATGATGCTCACCTCATGTTTTTGTGTAAACATTGTGACTGAAACAGAACAAATCACCAGGAGAGTGAAGAGTACCCAGCGTATCACATCCCAGGCAATGTAACTGTGTAAAACAGAAGAAATACAAAATCATTTGAAGGAAACAAGACAGCTTGATGTTTGAAACATTTATCTCCTGTTCACACTGCAGTATATTGTAACAAAATAAAGCAGCACAGCTAAAATTAATTTACAATTTAATTTTTGATTGACTTGAACAATATATAAAGGCCAAATGTAACAAGTTTCAGTTCCACGTCCTGTCATGCTCAGCATCTTGTTGTCAATGAGGATTATTGGATGTGGATGGATATTTACAGGAGCACTGCAGTCTGGTGTAATATTCCAGTGGGTGAGACGTCTCTTCAGTGAGTGAGGAACTCAGAATAGCATCATCCCACACTGCTCCTGCACCTTCTAACAGGCAAGGCTTAACCAGCTGGAACCAGACAGCCTCCCACCCTCTCAGTTTGGGAATAATGTTTAACATGAGAGAATGGAGGAGGAGAAGATGTGAGAGAATGTAATGTCCCTGGCAGTGATATTCCAGACACCCTGGCTCAACAAATTGTATCATTTCTTTGACATATACAACACCATGAGCTTAGAAGAATAATAAAGCGTTTAAACTGGGATGGGGCAAACAGAAAATTGGCATTTCCTGTTATGAATTCCAATAATGTAAATAACAACGTTGTAAATGTTACGACCTGGAAATTGAACCCCTTTGCTAATTAAAACTAAAGTTAAAACAGTCAGAAAATCTCACCTTCAGCTCACCAATAAGGAAACAAACATAATGACATTGCATGAAATCAGTGACCATTGACATTCTGATAAGTTATCACCTAAAATTGAAACTTATTGCAAGCCTATGCTCAGTCACTTATTCTCACTGGAATCAATGCTAATGGAAATATTGACAATGAAATTGTTCTACCTTTTACTGACAGACTTGGGTCCTGAAGATATTCCTGTTGTTGTTGATGATATTGTTGGTGTATTTGTTGATGATATTGTTGGTGAAGTTGTTGATGATATTGTTGGTGAAGTTGTCGGTGATATTGTAGTTGATGTTGATGATGATATTGTTGATGTCGTTAATGATATTGTAGTTAATGTTGATGATATTGTAGTTGATGTTGTTGATGATATTGTTGAGGATTTGTCACAAGTATATTCACTTCCTGTTGAGACATAAGGTAATATTCAGCTTCATCTGCGTCTCACTTACAGACAACCAAGAGAGCTCTCCTCACCAATGGAACCTCAGGACTTGTTGTGAATCATGGATTTTGTTGAATTCATTTGTCTCTAACCCCCCCTGTCTGGAGAGATGTGGTAGTGACCGAGTTTGCCTAAAACTTGTATTTTGTTCCTCACCCGGACATTGATGCTCCTGTATTTTTATTAAAGCATTTGAAAGCCTGAAGTTGGTGAGTCTATATTCCCCTTTCTCATCCTTGTCAAACATAAAAGAAAGTTCCAGCCACTGAGCTGGTCACTGCTCCCACTGGACAATGGCCCCTGCTCTGCCCAGTAATATCCTGTGATTGTTGGGTGAGCTTCCACTGGGACTTTTGCCTCCACTATTGTATTTAGACCCAATGATGTCATCTTTACGTTAGCTCCTGTTACATGAGAACAAGACATGGATTTTGTTGGACTGACAAATCAACAGATATTTACACCAGCATCTGGCGAAACATATCTCACAGCCAGAGACACTTCAGGATCTGGGCTGGAACTGAGGTATTCAATTACAAACAGTGACATCCGTCCATCAGCATGTCATGCCTGATGTGACCCTGACTAAGATGGAGTCTGACACCATTATCCCCTCAGGTCACATGCTACGATACAGTGATGAACTTTATCTATTAAAGGTATAACACACACAAGCTGTGAGATGTAACACAAAGCTGGAGTGAAGCACGCATGCATTTTCTGAAGCTTTATTACAATCTTGTCCATTCTCATAAATAAGTTAACACCTTGTTCAAAATTGTTCAAATATCATAGAGACATAATGTGATGAGGTGCAGTTATTCTGAAGTATGAAAGAAACTTAACCAATGAGCAGTTTGAATAAACATTGAAAGAATGTGTCAGCCTCAGTGTTTGTAGGAAACTTACCGATGCTGCTGATTTATATCATGGAACTCCAGCCCCTCCTTGCTACACTGGGAACTGAGACATGAACCATTTCACTGGGATTTGTTCCCTGAGTATTTGAGGCTGTGCAGTAATATTGATGATGTTGCTGTGTGAAGGATTGACAATGTAGATCCAGTTTATTGGTGTCAGAGATCTTTGAATCTTGAGATGGGGTCTTCTCAGACCCTGTGTAGTGAATGGGGAGGGATCCTTGGACAGACTCACAGGAGACTGTCACTGAACCCCCAGAAATGAGACATTTGGTTGGGATTAAAATTGAAGTCCAGAAACAGAGATGGCTTCGTTGGGAAATAAACATTTGTGACAAAACTGACTATAATTGAAAAACCAACAACCCCCAACACCTTGCCCTTCACTATCGCATTCAGTGTCATAGACACATATGGCACAGAAATAGACCCTTCAGTTTAATACGTCCGTGCTGAAAACGTTTCTCAAATAAACCAGTCCCACTTGCTTGCATCTGGCACATTTCCCTCCAAATCTTTCTTATTTATGTATTGATCCAAATGTCGTTTTGATGTTGCAACTGCCCCTTCACCTCCCATGTTCTCTGGCATTTCATTCCACATATAAAACACCCTCTGCATGAAAATATTGTCCCTTAGATTCCTTTCAGATCTGTCTCCTCTCACTGTGAAAACATGACCCCTCACTTTGAACTTTCCCAGTCTCGTGAAAGAAACCTTTGCTAAACACCTTATCACCTACCCCTCATGATTTAAAAAACCTCGATAAAGTCACCTCCCAACCTCCTCCGCTCCAGGGGAAAAAGTCCCAGCCTATCCCTATCACTCAAACCCTCCAGTCACAGCAACATCTTAGTAGATCTGTTCTGAAGCCTCTTCAATTTAATAATAACCTTCCTGAAGCAGGCTGACTCGAACTGTACACATGAAACCAAAAGTGGTCTCAGCATCATTCTGTATAAGCTAAACGCAATATTCCAACTCCTACACTCAATGGTCTGAGCAATGAGAGTAAGCATGTTAAATACCTTCTTAACCATCCTCTCTACCTGTGATGCAAATATCAAAGATCCCCAGGGTCACTCTGTTTGACAACACGACCCCAGGCCGTACTTTTAATTGTGTAACTCCCGTCCTGTTTTGTTTTACCAAAAGGCTATACCCCACATTCAACAAAATAAACTCCATCTGCCAATCCTCAGTGCATTGGCCCAATTGATCAAGATCCCTTTGTAATCATAGATAACTTTTGTCACTGTCAACAATACCACCAATTTTGGTGTCATTCATAAACTTACGAACCATGCCATCTAAATTGTCATTCATATTGTTTATATAATTAACACTGATCCCTGCTGAACACCACTGGTCACAGGCCTCCAATCCAAAAAAATGACCCTCCACCACCCTCTGTCTCCTGCCATCAAGCTAATTTTGTATTCAATTCGCAAGCTCATCCTGAATCCCATGTGATCTAACTTTACAAATCACTCCTGAATGTGGAACCTTGTTACTAAAGTCCATGGAGACAACAATTACTGTTCCCCCTCATCAATCTTTTTGCTTACATCCTGAAAAAAATAGAACCAAGTTTGTAATGCACGACTTCCCACACAATATCCCGAATTAGTTCTTGTCTGTCCAAATATATGTCAATCCAAACTTTAAAACGCCCTCCAACAACAGTCCAAAGATGTGCAGGCTGGGTGAATTGGACGTGATAAATTGCCCCATTGTTTTCAGGGATGTACAGGTTAGGTGCGTTAGACAGGGGAAATGTTTCTGTGTAGGATGCTCGTCGGAGGGTTGGTGTGGAATTGTTGGGCCGAATGGCCTGTTTCACACTGTACGGAATCTGTCATTCTATGATTCTCACTTACCCGTCACTGATATCAGACTCACAGAAATGTAATTCCCAGGCTTCTCCACACAGCCTTTCCTACATAAAGGGATAACGTTAGCCACCCTTACATCCTCCAGCACCTCACCCGTGACTGTGGATGATACAAATAGCAATGCTAGGGGGACCCACAATTTCTTCCCTAATTTCCACACTGTCCTGGGATGCACTTGATCAGGTCCTGGAGATTTCTTTTTTAAGATTTTCAGGACTTCCTCTTTCTGTAATATGGACCGTTTTCATGACATCAATGTTCATTTCCCTGAATTCCCTAACCTCCATGTCTTTCTCCACAGTAAAATATTCGAAATATTTGTTGAATATCTCTCCCATCTTCTGTAGTTGCACACAATGACGATCCCGGTTACTTTTATCCCTGAATCTGAGAGTTGGTGTGTTCCATTGGGTTTGTTAAAGGGTTTGGGCTGGTAACTGCACCCAGATATCCCACTTGTTTAAAACCACGGGTTTCACATGGAACTGTCACTTGCCGACATAGACAGTGGTCACTTCCACCCTCTTGAGATGGTTTTCTGATCTTGCAGGAATAATGGGAAACCTCATCTATAGACACATAACCCACCAAAGATTTTCCATCAACTGAACCATAAGGATCTATGAGGTAGACAGATGAAGTTCCCCATCTCCAACAGGTACACAGGCAATACGGCTTGGGTGTGTTTTATGTGAATTATTTCTGCAACAAATAAACTGTTAATTCTCGATCTTTTGGTCTTTAATGGCTAGATTTTGTTGTTCATTCCTAATTACCCCGACTGAGTGACTTTCTAAACCTTTTGTAGAGGGCAGTTTAAGAATAAACCACATTGCTGGAGTCCCAAGTGGAGCAGACCTGGAAAAGGCTAGAGATTTCCTTCCCTAAAGAACATCAATGAATCAGATGGGTTTTGGTACATTACAGGATCTGAGGAGATGGAAACAAACAGTTGGAATGCAACAATATCTCAAACTTAAATTACTGCAGCCAAATAGCATTGAAATAATTCTCTCAAAAATCTGATTGTTTTTAGTAACATTGATTGAGGAATGAATGCTTGCTCAGACACTAGGAGAACCTCTATTCTGTAATTAGTTTACAAATGGTGCCATTCCTAAAGGGGGAACAGGTTCTTAGTTTATCGCCTCATCAACACTGTCTCACCTGCCACAGCACAGCATTACTTCTCTCTGCTGGGCAGTGGGATCCAGCTGGATTTTAACCCCGAAGGGGAACTGGAACCCCCAACATGCTGGCATTAAAAAGTCAGAGTGCAGCCACATGAGCTACTGCTGATAGTTCCAAATACATGTCCCGTGTGTCACTTCGTCTTGATGCTGACTTGCTTCTTCTCTGACAGCTCAAACAGATCAGATCAGGAAATGGCTGCAGGAAATATTTACATATACAGAGGGCCCTTGATAATCCAAATGACTCGGGAAGGGAATGTTTTGTCTGGATAATTGAATGTTTGGACAATACAGTTCACCAAAGCATCAGGCCCTTGAGAACCTGTTTGGATAACCCGAAATTAGTATCATCGACGTTCAGATAATTGAGGTTTCTCTGTACTTCATTTGTGCAACTGATCTTCAATCTGTCCCCAATATTTGTCCTAAATCTGCACACAACAGTCACTGACTTAATTTAATAATTCTTTCTGTAAGAAAAAAGCAAATTGTTTTGACAATCAAATGCTATTTTAATTTGCTGGGATCATTGGAGATGTTGCAATGACTCTCTATGCTGTGGGTAGGACTTTCTGTCCTTGCTCATTTTCCAAGTATAGGGCAAGCCATTGGCTTTGTTCAGAACTGACAATGAAAACAAATGGAGTGCATTTTATCAATTATAGTTTCCCAGAGTGAGATAATAAACAAACATTGTTTACATCACACTTACTGATGCTGTTGATCTGTATCCTATAACTGCAGTTCTTCTCTCTTACATTGTTGACTGACACATGAACAATTTCACTGGATTTTGTTCCCTGAGTATTTGAGGCTGTGCAGTAATATTGATGATGTTGCTGTGTGAAGGATTGACAATGTAGATCCAGTTTATTGGTGTCAGAGATCTTTGAATCTTGTGATGGCATCTTCTCAGACCATGTGTAGTGAATGGGGAGGGATCCCCGGGCAGAATCACAGGAGATTGTCACTGAACCCCCAGAACATGACACATTTGGTTGGGATAAAAATCGAAGCCCAGGAACAGAGACAGCTTCTGTGGGAAAGAAACAATTATTCTGTGAGAAAAATCAAATATTCCCCAACACTTTGTCACTTTTCTTCCTGGATAAAACACTGATCAGACATATCAGCAGAGAGTAATTTAAAACAAAGTGAGTCACGTACCGTCAGAAATGTGCAGCTTTACATTAAACATCGGGTCATGGCCAAAAGTCTCGATCCCACAGCTGTACCATCCTGCATCTCCCTGTTGAAGATTCGTGATTGTGACAAGAAATATTCCTTGTGTTTTGTTGTCAGTGATTGATATTCTCCCATTTGGCCAATTTGTCGTTGCTATAACCTTACACAGACGAGTCCATCCGAGACACCAATATTTCTTGTGTGACTGGTACCACCGTGCTTCGTAGTGACAAGATATTGTGATCGCTCTTCCCAAAATTCCCGTTACACCTTTCTCTGCCCATAAAGCACCTGAAACTGAGGAGACTATGTTTCAGAAACTTAACTGGAAAGAACTGCATATTACAAACAGATATGTTTTAATCAGCTACATTCCATCCAGTTCATGATGAAGGTAATCATTAATATAAACCCTTATCCGAGCCTCAGGCTGTTCCATATTCCCAGGGAATGATTGAAACAGTCGGGATATTTTCTTACCTCCCTGGTCGAACTTTGGGACAATCTTGAAATTGGGTTTGTGCTGCCCGCTGTGGGCTCTAACCCCACCGTGTGTGACATCATCGAAATGTTGACCCCTGGAGAGCAGCCTGAGTGACAGGCCTGGATTGGAGTCGGCTGAGGATCAGTGTGAAGGAGGGGATAGGTGCTGAAGGGTCCTTACTCCGACTGGAGAAGGACGGTTTCATCCAGGGAGGAGAGGTGTGTGTGTGGACTCGTGGTGGGCTCAGGGGCTGCATTTTCAGGGCTCAAGGGGCCAAGACAACAGGTGACCCAGGAAGATGATGAGAGACCTCAAGTGGGAAAGGAAGAGAATTAAAGTTCAGCAAGGGATGGTTCACGATGGGAGAGAGATCAATGTGGAAGATCTTGAGGGCAGTAAAGGCAGGATTATTTATAATCACATATTGTTGTCATTGTATGGATAATAAAATAACAGAAGTAATTTACTGATTGTGCCAGAGAGATGGTTCATGAGAAAATGTTGAAATTGCTGCCACATTATGTCCTGGTGTTGACGAGGAGAAGCCTGTTGATGACAGCGTAGACTTTACTTCAATAAATGCCAGACCAACAGTTTTGTTGGGAGAACTGCCCTTTGTGTGGTGAACAATTCTTGAGTAAAATAACAAAGGATTTTAAATGTAAGTGAAGAGGTGGAGATCTGAGATGAAAGGGAGGGAGATACGTGAATGATTACAAATGATGCTGGTTTGGAGACAGAGACCTTATTGGAAAGAGGAAGACTTGAAAGAGAGAGAATTGTGAAAGCAGAGAGATGCATGTTTATGATTTCTGTCCATGAAGTATTCTGCATGAAGTTGGTGGGCTGGAGCCACAAAACATTTCAGGGAATTTTCATGTAACAGAATTCACAGAGCTGTAGCCGAGGGGAAAGCGACACTGAGAATTTTATTCTTGAGTCTTTCAAACATTTCTTTATCATTAATGGAGCGCTTGCAATGATGAGCATTAACTTGATTGTACTGTGTAAATCAATGGAATTGAATAAGAGCAAACAACTTGATTCAAGTTAGACTGAAAGGAAAAAGGCTTTTCTAAGTGAAGAGAAATATAAACCAACCATCTCCTTTTGTGACTGAGCCTCACAGAGCAATATTTAATGAATCGATCTTCAAAAATAAAAGAAATAAAAGCAAACTCAAGATGTTTTGTTTGAGGGCTTATTACTCATACACTTTTCAGAGTGTATTGAAAATTGAAAATTTCAGTCAAATCAAAATAATTGTGCCCTTTTTCTCACTGAAAAAAACTGTTATGGTTCCCTTTTAATTTAATTCATAATTCATTATGCTGCTTTAAATTATTTGGGAACTCTGCAGCATGGGATTATAAAGTGTTTAGTAGAATTACTACATTTTGTGATGTTGTTCATGTACTTTTATGTTTGTTCATTTAAAATTCAATGGCGTCCATATTTAGAGACACATGGAGCAGACAAAGTCCTTGCTGTGTCTGTTTTCTGCAGCTTGTCACCAGCCTGAAGCCAGTTGCTGTGATGTGAGGGGTGTCACTCTGCATTGGATAACCATGAGGTGCCGTTGTTGGACTGGGGTAGACAAATCACACAACACCAGTTTATAGTTCAACAGGTTTATTTGGAAGCATTAACTTTCGAAGAACTTTCAAATGGTTGTGTTCACCTGATGAAGGAGCAGTGCTCTGAAAGCTAGTGCTTCCAAATAAACCTGCTGGACTAAATCTTTGTTTTGTATGATTTTTAAGTGCGCATTGGAAAAGACTGATGTGGAATCTCACCCAGCCCTGTTCTCTGTATGTTGGAAAGATTTGTAGGTTGAAAATGAACCAGTTTGGCTTTGTGAGAAGACACATTCCTTTGAAAAGTGTACTTTTGTAAGAATTGAACTCTCAGCATTTGCCACAGCAATAACGATGTTACCCACTGTGTCACAAGCTCTCCCTTTTCCAATTATATATCTTCAAATATTTAAACATTTCTACTTTATAACACAGTGGATTTCAACATATGTGGATTATCTGAATATACAACTCAGATGGTCACTCACCGGGAATAGAACAAATGAGGAGAATCAAAGTCCACATCGTTTTGTTCACAAAGATCAGTTCAGTTCTTGATGTCAGTCTCTCAGCTCTTGTTTCTCACATTGAGATACTGTGTAATGCAATGTCTACAAGAAGTTAAACGAGGAAGAGGAAACAGGAAGCCAGCTTCTGAAACCAGAGTGAGCCAGTGAAATTTAATCGTGAAGAGATTTTTCTCCTTGGTTATGTTTAACAGAGCTAAAGAATTTTCATTGAATGAACAGAAAATTCTGAAATCAAGGCAGTTAACGCATCAGGTGCTCAGGATAATGTTGACCCAAGCTCATTAATTATACTGAAATCTCATTTGAATGACAACTGTCTCATTGTCCCATGTTAGGAAATTTCAACCTGCAGTTTTGGACAGACGTAGAATTAGCTTGCGAAAGTTAAGCCTTCAGCTAAAAATAGAACTCTTTTGAATATTTTGTCTGCAGAATATGCCTCCGATCGTCAGTGCTGAATAATTATTGTGTCAGGATCTGAACTCCCCGATGGGCAGGAGAAGGACATCCTCTGCTCGATTTCCACAAGATTCAAGTAAAAGGTTCTGGGGCCGATTTCAGGAAGAGAATGAAACTCAACCGACAGAGAGAAAATTCAGGGGGATGTGAACTGTGATTGAGTAACTGGGAGTGAGCTTCAGTTCCAAGGTGAGGATCCTTCTGGTGAACTGACTGACATTGGGGTTTGTATTCGCCAGGACATGGTTGATGATGAGTGAGTCTGGAGAACCATGCTGGGTTTCACCTTTGAGAAGATCAAAGGGACTGACACCCTTCATCAACCCTGCTCACTCCCAGCCACAATGCTGAAGGCAGTGCCCCCACCTTAACCCTTAATATGGAAGGAGAGTCACTGGAATCATTCCCCAGAGACTGAACCAACGAGGACCATCGCAATGCTCTGTCTGGGAAACAGAAACTATATGTTGGGTAAACTCCTAAAGAACACTTGTAAACATTTGGGGGTTAATACTCCAATGGGGATGAAACCCCTCTGCTGTCAGGTCACCAGTGTCTGAGTGTCAGAAACAGAGAGCAGAGATCCCTCAGCCCCTGAATGACATGGACACTGTAGAATCAGTTGGAAAAATAGGACCAGATTGAAAAATCTGGCAGCAGTTATTAACCAAGTGAAGAATATTTGGTCTAATTGTCAGGCATCCTGTAAAGTGACTTGCTCAGTGTCAAAGCCATATCCTGGTAGACGGTCACTCAGCAGTTTTTAAAAGACCGTTCTTCTGAGACAAACAATTGCAGGACCTGGAGCTGCCACAAAGCCCCTCCCTCATTCGGATGGATGTCCCATTTGCTCTGGAATAGTGCAGTGATCCACCCACAACATGGACATGAGCCTGTCCCAGGAGGATTCCTTCCCAGAGATTGTGATCACAGGGCTGGGTCTGTAAACTCTCAGTACAGTCTTGAATGACCCAGAGTGTGCCACCCACAATATCCTGTTGATTAACACTGATGTGGGTTCTAAGAAAACTGTCCCCACCCTGCCTTTCCAGAAAGCCTCTCCACTGACCATTTCTGTCAGAAATACATCACCATTGCACATTATAGTCGATGTCGTCACAGACTTACAACTCAGTGTGTGAAGGTGGCAGCTGAGAATTGCTGTCTTCCACTGACAGCATGGAAGACCCCAAACCCAAGTGGCCCTTTTAAATGTGCTTGACTGATTACATTCGCCTCATTAATGAGACACCGAAGGTGAACAATGTTGTAGTCAATGATTGCTAAAGGCCATCACCTGTCATGTTTATTTTGGGACATTGAGTGACCTGTTGTTGAAGTGTGATTTGATGCCAGTGGTAGGACTGACTCAGTGGATGCACGGTGGATGAAATTTCCCTGACTAGACTTCAAATTCATAGAATTTTACATTCGCCCCCTTGCCCTTCACCTCCCCATCCCAAAATCTGAATAACTGACTCCACATGCACTCTGTAAGCTGGTGTCAATCATTTTACACAGTTATTGTGCAGCAACTGGGTCAGGATTGGTGAAGTGTCAACTGAATGTTTTTGTGACAAAAACAGAAATTGCTGGAGAAACACAGCAGGTCTGACTGTGTCTGTGGAGAGAAAGCAGAGTTGTGGGTCCGTTGATCATTCTTCAGAACTATTAGTAGCTTCGATAAGGTGCTCCATATCCTGCAGACACTGGGAGTGGGGTGTTTCTGTGAATTAACAGCAGACTCTACCTGTGATGTAGAATGATCCTTCTTTCTCTCTTTATTGTTGCTGTCCCTGTGGATCCAATGATCTTTTGTCACCTCACCATTTCTGTTCATTTCCTCTCTCTATAGCCATTATGTCCCTAATTTCCCATCAGACCCATGTCTTTGAGAATTACAAAGCCCTTATTTGCCCCAATCCTCCCCTGAATTTCCTCTTTAGATCAGACAAGACTCAGGTTTCGTAGTTTAAAAATATTTATTAATGTCTGTGTGGGAGCTGTTCACACCAATAAATGCTGAATAGATCAAATCGTTTGGACAGCCACAAACATATTTTATGATTTTAACAGATAACAAGGTTCCATCCAATCAAACTATTACACACTAACTCACTTGTCTCTCTACCCAACAGCATTTACATTGTCTTCATTCCAGATTAGGACACATGACTATGTGATCCAATAAGGTTTAAATGAGGGCATGGACAGGGTGAACAGCCAAGGTGTTTTTCCTCAATGGGGGTGTCCAGACCTAGAGGGCACAGTTTGAAAGTGAGAGGGAAATTATTTCAAAATGACCCGAGGAGTAACTTTTTCGCGCAAAGGGTGGGCATGTGTGTGAAATGATCTGTCAGACGAAATGGGGGAGGCTGGTACAATGACAGCATTAAACAGCATGAGGCCACCATGGAGAGAGATGAGGCAGGAACAGAGTAAGCCATTCAGCCCCTCGAGGGTCCCTCAGCATTCACCTGGATCAGAGCAGATCTTCCACCTGAATACCATTTTACTTGCACTACTGCCATTTCCCTACATATCTTTATTACCCAGAACATTATTAATCTCTGTTTCGAATGTACTCAAGGCTGGACCCTCCCGAGCTCTCTGGGGCAGAGAATTCCAACAAACCATCACCCTCTGCGTGAAGAAATTCCTGCTCATCTCAGTCCCAAATGGTCAACCCATGCTTCTCAAACTGTGTCTCCTGCTTCAAAACCCCTCCACCCAGGGCCACCTCATTGATGGGGAACTTAGAGTGCTCAAAATCATTCTTGTAAAGGCCATGATGCTCACCTCATGTTTTCGTGTAAACATTGTGACTGAAACAGAACAAATCACCAGGAGAGTGAAGAGTACCCAGCGTATCACATCCCAGACAATGTAACTGTGTAAAACAGAAGAAACACAAAATCATTTGAAGGAAAGAAGATTGTTTGATGTTTTAAACATTTATCCCCTGTTCACACTGCAGTATATTGGAGCAAAATAAAGCAGCACAGCTAAAATTAATTTACAATTTAATTTTTGATTGACTGAAACAATATATAAAGGCCAAATGTAACAAGTTTCAGTTCCACGTCCTGTCATGCTCAGCATCTTGTTGTCAATGAGGATTATTAGATGTGGATGGATATTTGCAGGAGCATTGCAGTCTGGTGTAATATTCCAGTGGGTGAGAAGTCTCTTCAGTGAGTGAGGAATAGCATCATCCCACACTGCTCCTGCACCTTCTAACAGGCAAGGCTTAACCAGCTGGAACCAGACAGCCTCCCACCCTCTCAGTTTGGGAATAATGTTTAACATGAGTGACCGGAGGAGGAGAAGGTGCTAGAGAATGCAATGTCCCTGGCAGTGATACTCCAGACGCCCTGGCTCAACAAAATCTGTCACTTCTTTGACATAAACAACACCATGAGCTTAGGTGAATAATGAAGCATTTAAACTGGATGGGGCAAACAGAAAATTGGCATTTCCTGTTATGAATGTCCAATAACGTAAATAACCACATTGTAAATGTTACGACCTGGAAATTGAACCCCTTTGCTAATTAAAACTAAAGTTAAAACAGTCAGAAAATCTCACCTTCAGCTCACCAATAAGGAAACAAACATAATGACATTGCATGAAATCGGTGACCATTGACATTCTGATAAGTTATCACCTAAAATTGAAACTTATTGCAAGCCTATGCTCAGTCACTTATTCTCACTGGAATCAATGCTGATGGAAACATTAGCAATGAAATTGTTCTACCTTTTACTGACAGACTTGGGTTCTGAAGATATTCCTGTTGTTGTTGGTGATATTGTTGGTGAAGTTGTTGATGATATTGTAGTTGATGTTGTTGGTGATATTGTTGTGGATTTGTCACAAGTATATTCACTTCCTATTGAGACATAAGGTAATATTCAGCTTCATCTGAGACTCAGTGACAGACAACCAAGAGAGCTCTCCTCACCAATGGAACCTCAGGACTTGTTGTGAATCATGGATTTTGTTGAATTCATTTGTCTCTAACCCCCCCCCGCCTGTCTGGAGAGATGTGGTAGTGACCGAGTTTCCCTAAAACTTGTATTTTGTTCCTTTCCTGGACACTGATGCTCCTGTATTTTTATTAAAGCATTTGAAAGCCTGAATTTGGTGAGACTATATTCCCCTTTCTCATCCTTGTCAAACATAAAAGAAAGTTCCAGCCACTGAGCTGGTCACTGCTCCCACTGGACAATGTATTCCTGGGGGATCCAGCAGCCCCTGCTCTGCCCAGTAATATCCTGTGATTGCTGGGTGAGCTTCCACTGGGACCTTTGCCTCCACTATTGTATTTAGACCCAATGATGTCATCTTTACGTTAGCTCCTGTTACATGAGAACAAGACGTGGATTTTGTAGGACTGAAAAATCAACAGATATTTACACCAGTATCTGGCGAAACATATCTCACAGCCAGAGACACTTCAGGATCTGGGTTGGAACTGAGGTATTCAATTACAAACAGTGACACCCGTCCATCAGCATGTCATGCTTGATGTGACCCTGACTATGATGGATTCTGACACCATTATCCCCTCAGGTCACATGCTATGATATAGTGATGACTTTATCTAATAAAGGTATAACATACACAAGCTGTGAGATGTAACACAAAGCTGGAGTGAAGCACGCATGCATTTTCTGAAGCTTTATTACAATCTTGTCCATTCTCATAAATAAGTTAACACCTTGTTCAAAATTGTTCAAATATCATAGAGACATAATGTGATGAGGTGCAGTTATTTGTAAGTATGAAAGAAACTTAACCAATGAGCAGTTTGAATAAACATTGAATGAATGTGTCAGCCTCGGTGTTTGTAGGAAACTTACCGATGCTGTTGATTTATATCATGGAACTACAGCCCCTCCCTGCTTCACTGGGAACTGAGACATGAACAATTTCACTGGGATTTGTTCCCTGAGTATTTGAGGCTGTGCAGTAATATTGATGATGTTTCTGTGTGAAGGATTGACAATGTAGATCCACTTTATTGGTGTCAGAGATCATTGAATCTTGAAATGGAGTCTTCTCAGACCATGTGTAGTGAATGGGGAGAGATCCCTGGGCAGATTCACAGGAGACTGTCACTGACCCCCCAGAACATGAGACAATTGGTTGGGGTAAAAATCAAAGTCCAGGAACAGAGAAAAAAACAAATATTCTTTGAGAAAATTAAAATATTCCCCAATTGTACAAACATTGTGACTGAAACACAAGAAATCACCAGGAGAGTGAAGAGTACCCAGCGTATCACATCCCAGACAACGTAACTGTGTAAAACAGAAGAAATGCAAAATCATTTGAAGTAAACAAGACTGCTTCATAGTTGAAATACATATTCCCTTGTTAGATTAGATTCTCTTCAGCATGGAAACAGACCCTTCAAGTCTGCATTCAACCTCTGAAGAGTAACCGACCTGGATCCTCTCCTCTACATTTACCCCGACTCGGGGCAATTTATCATTGACTTGTGGAAGGAAACCTGAGCACCCAGAGGAAACCCAAGCAGATATGGTGGGATTTTGCAAACGCCACACAGTCACCTGAGGTGGGAATCAAACCCAGATCCCCGGTGCTATGAGGCAGCAGTGCTAACCACTGAGCCACCATGCCGCCCCTGTTAACCTGTTACACTGCAGTATACTGTAGCAAAGTAAAAGCAGCAAAGCTAACGCAGTTTTGTGGGAAAATTAAATTACCGTGTATTTTATTACTAACCTGAACAACAGATAAGGTTCAAATGAAAGAATCCGCTGTAGTACGTCCTGTGAAGGTATTTATATCCGATGAGGCAGTCTTTATGTTAGCTCCTGTCAGGTGTAGACAAAGCGTGGCTAGTTCTGACAAATCAGCAGTTGGACAGAACAGTTTCTGGTCTGAATGTGCTTTACAGCCACAGAAAGGAGCAATAGATAAAGCTTAAATGAAACAAGTTGCAGTAACATATCCTGGAATGGTCAGCCCAATTTTATCCGTGATGAGGTAACGGGACGAGGTGCAGTTGTTCGTAGTTAGACAAGAAACTTAACCAATGAGCAGTTTGAATAGACATTAAATGAATGCGTCAGCCTCAGTGTTTGTATAAAATTTACCGATGCTGCTGATTTATATCATGGAACTACAGCCCCTCTCTGCTACCCTGGTAACTGATACATGAACAATTTCACTGGCGTTTGATCCCTTGAGTCTTTGAGGCTGTGCAGTAATATTGATGATGTTGCTGTGTGAAGGATTAGGTCAAAAACGACACACCAGGTTGTGGTCCAACAGGTTTATTTGTAAACATGAGCTTTCAGAACACTGCTCCTCCATCAGGCTGGAGTGAGACTGGTTTTATTTCCAAAGTAGGAGTTTATAAAATGTCACATTGTCTGACTATCTATAGATTGTGTGCTTTTTAAACAATAAGTCTGTGGGGTGAATTTGCACTTGCAGATTTGTGTTTGCAGATACATTCTATTTTATTTAGGAAGCACAAATTTAGAAATTTGTAGATAGTCAGTCAATGTATCATTGTATAAACTCTTACTTTGGGGAAAAAAATCTGTTTGACTCCAACTGAGCACTCCAAACAAAACCTCACACCCAAAATACACTGTCTGACCAGAGGTGTCACCTCCTTTATATTGATAATACTTACCTCAGGACAGCCACTGGAAAGAAATTCTAGGATTTATATATTAATCAATCGAAACCTGCACTTCCATTCTAAATGATTGAAGATTTAACAGCCAACTTACGTGTGTTCAATTCGCTTGCATGTGTTGTATGATCCATTGATTATTTCCTTATAAATGCTGTGTCTGAAATCTTTCTGTCTAATATCCCCTGATGAAGGAGCGACACTCCAAAAGCTAGTGTTTCCAAATAAACCTGTTGGACTCTAACCTGGTGTTGTGTGATTATTGACCTTATCCAACCCAGTCCAACACCGGCACCTCCACATGGTGTTTGAAGGATTGATGTTGTAGATCCAGTTTATTGGAGTCAGAGATCTTGAGATGGGGTCTTCTTGAGAAGGTAGTGAATGGGGAGGGATCCCTGGGCAGAATTGCAGGAGATTGGCACTGTGCCCACTGAACGTGAGACATTTGGTTGTCATCAAAATTGAAGTCCAGGAACGGAGATGGCTTCTTTGGGAAAGAAACAATTATGACAAAACAGACTGTAATTGAAAAGCCAAAAAAGTCCCAACACTTTGCCCTTCATTATTCCAACCAGTGTCATAGATTCATATGGCACAGAAATAGATCCTTCTGTTCAATATGTCCAGGCTGAACAGGTTTCTCATAATAAACTGGTTCTACTTGCCTGCATTTGTCCCACGTCCCTCCAAACCTTTCCTGTTCACTTACCAATCCAAATCTCTTTTAAATGTTGGAACTATACCTTCATCTACCATGTCCTCTGGCATTTCATTCTACATATGGACCACCCACTACATGGAAACATTGTCCCTTAGGTCTCTTTTACATCTTTCTCATCTCACATTAAAATATGCCCCTTACTTTGTACTCTCCTATGCTACGGAAATAAAAACCCTTTTCTATTCAACTGACTGATACCCCTCACAATTTTGGAAACTTCAGCAAGGTCTCCCCATAACCTATCCTTATAACTCAAACCCTCCGGATTTCGCAATATCTTGATAAATCTTTTCTGAACCCTCTCCAGTTGAATAATAACCTTCCTCTTGCAGGGTGACCAGAACTGGACACAGTGCTCCAAAAGTGGCCTCAGAAACATCCTGTTCCAACTCTGATACTCAGAGATCTGAGTAATTTAGACAGGCGTGCTAAACACCTTCTTAACCTGAAAGCTGAGGTCTCTCTGTTGAAAAGCACTACCCAGGGCCCGTCCATTAATTGTAAAGTCCTCCCCTTGTTTGTTTTACCAAAATGCTTAACCTCACATTCATCCAAATTAACCTCCATCTGCCATTCATCAGCCCATCGACCCTATTGATCAAAATACCTTGATAATCTTAGATAATCTTCTTCACTGTTGACTATTGACCAAATTTGGAGTCATCCAAAAACCCATTACCCATGTCTCTTGAATTCCTATCCAAATTGCTGATATAAATTGCACCAATCCCTGCGAAACACCACTAATCACAGATCTCCCATCCAAAAATACCCTTCAACACCACCCTCTGTCTCTTGCCACCAAACCAATTTTGTCTCGAGTTGGCAAGCTGACCCAGAATCCCATGTGATCTAACTTTACTGATTGGTCTACCCTGTGGAACCCTGTCCATAATGCCTGTGTAGACAATGTGTACTGCTGTGCTGTCACCATTCGTTTTGGTTACTTTATTAAATATCTCAATCAGGATTGGTCAGCACAATTTCACAAATCTCAGAGTTATTTTATTTCCTGAATCTGAGAGTTGATGTGTTCCATTTGGGTTTGTTAAAGGGTTTGGACTGGTAACTACAACCCAGATATCCCACTTGTTGAAAACCAGGGGTTTCACATGGGGCTGTCACTTGCTGATATTGGCAGTGGTCACTTCTACCCTCCTGGGGTTGATTTTTGAACTTTCAAGAATAATATGAAACCTCATCTCCAGACACAGATCCTGCCAGCGATTTTCCATCTCCTGAACCGTAAAGATCCATGAGGTAGATCCAATGGGGTTTCCAATCTCCAAAGAGTACAAACAGCATGGCTTGGGTGTGTTTTAAAGGAATCATTTCTGCAACAATTAAACTGTTAATTTTTGATCTGTTGTTCTTTAATGGCTAGCTTTCGTTGCCCATTCCTAATTACCCCTGACTGAGTGGCTTTCTAGACCATTTGAAGAGGGCAATTCGGAACAAACCACATTGCTGGAGTCCCATGTAGAGCAGATTTCGGAGAAATTTGCCCAATAGGTTAGAGATCACAAAACACAGCTCGAAGTGAAATTGACAAACAATTTATTACAAGCCATATCACTGGAAGAGAAATTGACTAGACTGACACAGAACTGACAGTCTGCACAGGTAGATCAGATTTCTCTTCCCAGAGCTGAGGATGAGACCAGCTTTATAATAATGTTACACAATGACACTGAGTAAGAAATGGGAAACTACAATGTATCTGGAAATGGAGTAATCTAGTTACAAGGATGCTAATTGGAAAACAGTTATCACATGAATGTCCAATTCCTTCACACAATGCAACATCCTGACAGTAACAATGGTTCCATTCCTCTTCACAGGTAGATGTTAATGTCTCTTGTGAAATGGTGAGGTGCTTCCATTCTCCTGTGCCTGGACATGTCCTTGCTGGTGCCTTTCTGTCTGACCTGCTCTTTGTGTGGCTTTGGTATTGCTGGGTTGTGAAACTGCCCTTAGGGCTTTGACATATCTGTGGTGCTCTATCATGTCCATGGGAGCTTAAAGTGTATTCCCTTGTCTGTGCTGTCTGATTCAGCTTGTAAGCTGCTTGGGAATTCTGGGTGTTGTGGTACAGTTTGGCAAATTTTGCTTTTGTGGGCCTATCGTGGGTTAGCAAATCTTTTTTCACAGCAGACCTGGAAATGGCAGCAGATTTCCTTCCCTAAAGGACATTGATGAATCAGATGGGTTTTGGTACTTTACAAAATCTGAGGAGATCCCAAAATCCCTCCCATCCTGTGAGTCACTGAGTTGATGGAAACAAAGAGTTGGAATGCAGCAATAACTAGAAGTTAATTTGCAGCAGCCAGTAGCATTAACATCATTCTCTCAAAAATCTGGTTGTTACTGGTAACATTGATTGAGGAATGAATGGTTGCTCGGAGAACCTCTATTCTGTAAATAGTTTACAAATGGTGCCATTCCTAACGGGGAACAGGTTCTCAGTTTATCACCTCATTGACACTGTCTCACCTGCCACAGCACAGCATTACTTCTCTCTGCTGGGCAGTGGGATCCAGCTGGATTTTAACCCCGAAGGGGAACTGGAACCCCCAACATGCTGGCATCAAAAGTGAGAGTGCAGCCACATGAGCTGCTGCTGATAGTTCCAAATACAGTTCCCGTGTCTCACTTCGACTTGATGCTGACTTGCTTCTTCTCTGACAGCTCAAACAGATCAGATCAGGAAATGGCTGCAGGCAATATGTACAGATATTTCATTGTACAACTGATTGCCACTCTATCCCCAATATCAGCCCTAAATCTGGACACAACAGTCATGTACTGAATTTAAAATTCCAATTGATAAAAAAAATTGCAAATTCTCCATCAATCAAATGCTGTTTTAATTTTGCAGGGATTGTTGGAGTTGTTGCAATGTTTCTGCAGGCTGTGAGGAGTATTTTATGTACCTGCTCATTTTCCAAGTACAGTTTAAATCATCTTCAGAACTGGATGTACATGTATTTAGAAAGGCAAGGACTGATTCGGGATAGTCAACATGGCTTTGTGTGTGGGAAATCATGTCTCACAAACTTGATTGAGTTTTTTGAAGAAGTAACAAAGAAGATTGATGAGGGCAGAGCAGTAGATGTGATTTATATGGACTTCAGTAAGGCGTTCGACAAGGTTCCCCATGGGAGACTGATTGGCAAGGTTAGATCTCATGGAATACAGGGAGATCTAGCCATTTGGATAGATAACTGGCTCAAAGGTAGAAGACAGAGGGTGGTGGTGGAGAGTTGTTTTCCAGACTGGAAGCCTGTGACCAGTGGAGTGCCTCAAGATCGATGCTGGGCCCTCTACTTTTTGTCATTTACATTAATGATTTGGATGCCAGCATAAGAGGTACAGTTAGTAAGTTTGCAGATTACACCAAAATTGGAGGTGTAATGGGCAGCGAAGAGTGTTACCTCAGATTACAACAGGATCTGGACCAGATGGGCCAATGGGCTGAGAAGTGGCAGATGGAGTTTAATTCAGATAAATGCGAGGTGCTGCATTTTGGGAAAGCAAATCTTAGCAGGACTTATACACTTAATGGTAAGGTCCTAGGGAGTGTTGTTGAACAAAGAAACCTTGGAGTGCAGGTTCATAGCTCCTTGAAAGTCAAGTCACAGGTAGATAGCATAGTGAAGGAGGCGTTTAGTATGCTTTCCTTTCTTGGTCAGAGTATTGAGTACCGGAGTTGGGAGGTCATGTTGTTGCTGTACAGGACATTGGTTAGGGCATTGTTGGAATATTGCATGCAATTCTGGTCTCCTTCCTATCGGAAAGATGCTGTGAAACTTGAAAGGGTTCAGAAAAGATTTACAAGGATGTTGCCAGGGTTGGAGGATTTGAGCGACAGGGAGAGGCTGAACAGGCTGGGGCTGTTTTCCCTGGAGCGTCGGAGGCTGAGGGGTGACCTTGTAGAGGTTTACAAAATTATGAAGGGCATGGATAGGATAAATAGGCAAAGTCTTTTCCCTGGGGTCAGGGAGTCCAGAACTAGACAGCATAGGTTTAGAGTGAGAGGGGAAAGATATAAAAGAGACCTAAGAGGCAAGTTTTTCACGCAGAGGGTGGTACTTATATGGAATGAGCTGCCAGAGGATGTGGTGGAGGCTGGTACAATTGCAACATTTAAGAGGCTGTACATTTCTATGACTCCATGAAACAAATGGAGTTCATTTTATCAATTACAGTTTTCCTGAGTGAGATAATAAGCAAACATTGTTTGCGTCACATTTACCGATGCTGTTGATCTGTATCCTTTCACAGCAGACTCTACCTGTGATGCAGAATGATCCTTCTTCCTCTCTTTATTGTTGCTCTCCCTGTGGACCCAAGGATCTTTTGTCATCTCACCGTTTCTGTTCATTCTCTCTCTCTAGCCATTGTGTCCCTAATTTCCCATCAGAGCTCATGTCTTTGAGAATTACAAAGCCCTTATTAGCCCTAACACTCCCCATGTGAAGGACAAAGTGACAGTGACCTGGGAATATGTCATTTTCTTTTGCTGTCTGGCACCTCATATGTTCTATGAGAACCTGGGAAAGGGGGATTTGAAGTTGTATTTCCTCTTAAGGTCAGACGAGACTCAGGTTTCTTTATTTAAATGTTGATTAATATCTGCATGGGAGCCGTACATACCAATAACTGCTGAACAGATCAATTCATTCGAATAGCAACAAATATATTTTATTATTTTAACAGATAACAAGGTTCCATCCAATGAAACTATTACACACTAACTCACTTATATCTCTACCCAACAGCATTTACATTGTCTTCATTCCAGATTAGGACACATGACTATGTTATCCAATGAGATTTAAACAAGGGCATGGACAGGGTGAACAGCCAAGGTCTTTTTCCTTTTGGGGTTGTCCAGACCTAGAGGGCTTGGGTTGAAGGTGAGAGGGAAAAGATTTCAAAATGACCTGAGGAGTGACTTTTTCATGCAGAGGGTTGTGTGTGTGGAAACGAGCTGCCAGAAGAAGTGATGGTACAATGACAGCATTTAACAGCATGAGGCCACCATGGAGAGAGATAAGGCAGGACCAGAGTAGGCTATTCAGCCCCTCGAGTCTCCTTCAGCATTCACCTGGATCAGAGTAAATCTTCCACCTGAATACCATTTTTCTTGCTCTCTCCCCCACCATGTCCCTCCATACCCAGAACATTATTGATCTCTGTTTTGAATATACTCAGTTAAAAGTCACACAACACCAGGTTATAGTCCAACAGGTTTATTTGGAGGCATTAGTTTTCAAAGGGCTGCTCCTTCATTAGGTGGTGGTGAAATAGGACCATCAGACACAGAATTTATAGCAGAAGGTGACAGTTTCATGCAGCTGAAATGATATATTGAACAAACCAAGATTAAGTCTTTCATCTTTTCTTGTGGGTTTGTGAGTTTTGGTTCTTATGAAGAAGCAGCACTTCGAAAGCTTGTGCCTCCAAACAAACCTGTTGGATTATAACCTGGTGTTGTGTGATTTTTAACTATGTCCACCCCTGTCCAACACCAGCACCTCCAAATCTTGAATATGCTCAAGGATGGATCTTCCAGAGCTCTCTGGGGCAGAGAATTCCAACAAACCATCACCCTCTGAGTGAAAATATTCCTGCTCATCTCAGTCCCGAATGGTCAACCCATTCTTCTCAAACTGTGTCTCCTGCTTCGAAACCCCTCCACCCAGGGCCACCTCATTGATGGGGAACTTAGAGTGCTCAAAATCATTCTTGTAAAGGCCATGATGTTCACCTAATGTTTTTGTGTAAACATTGTGACTGAAACAGAACAAATCACCAGGACAGTGAAGAGTACCCAGCGTATCACATCCCAGACAACGTAACTGTGTAAAACAGAAGAAATACAAAATCATTTGAAGGAAACAAGACTGCTTCATATTTCAAACAGTTATCCCCTGTTTACACTGCAGCATATTGTAGCAAAGTAAAGCAGCACAGCTCAGGGAGTTATGTGGGAAACTTAAATTACAGTTTAATTTATTACTGACATGAACAACAGATAAAGATCAAATGAGACATTTTTCAGTCGCACATCTTTTTTTAATCATTAAGGGGATGAGGACATCACTTGCTGGGCCAGCATGTGTTGTCCATCCCTAATTACCCAGAGGGCACTTAAGAGTCAACCACATTACTGTTAGTCTGGAGTCACATGTAGGCCAGACTGAATAAGGAAGGCAGTTTCCTTCCCTGAAGGACGTGAGTGAACCAGAGTGTGAAAATAGAGAAGTCCCCTGGGCCGGATGGGATCTATCCTAGGATCATCTGGGAAGCAAGGGAAGAGATTGCCGAGCCTTGGCATTGATCTTCAAATCATCATTATCTACAGGAATAGTGCCTGAGGACTGCAGGATAGCAAATATGGTACCCTCATTTAAAAAGGGTAATTACAGGCCAGTGAGTCTCTCTTCAGTTGTTGGTAAAGTGTTGGAAAAGGTTATAAGAGATAGGATTTATAACCATCTAGAAAAGAATAATCTGATCAGGGACAGTCAGCACAGTTTTGTGAAGGGTAGGTCGTGCCTAACGAGTCTTATTGACTTTTTTGACAAAGTGATCAAACAGGTAGATGAGAGTAAACCGGTTGATTTGGTGCATATGGATTTCAGCAAGGCGTTCGATAAGGTTTCCTACAGTAGGCTATTGTACAAAATGTGCAGGAATGGGATTATGGGAGACATAGTAGTTTGGATCAGTAATTGGCTTGCTGAAAGAAAACAGAGAGTTGTAGTTGATGGAACATGTTCATTTTGGTGTCCAGTTATTAGCGGCATACCGTAAGGGTCGGTGTTGGGTCCACTGTTGTTTGTCATTTTTATAAATGACCTGGTTGAGGGCTTAGAAGGGTGGGTTAGTAAATTTGCAGACGACACTAAGGTCGGTGGAGTTGTGGATAGTGACGAAGGATGTAGTAGGTTGCAAAGAGACAGAGATATGATGCAGAGCTGGGCTGAGAGGTGGCAAATGGAGTTTACTATGGACATGTGTGAGGTGATACATTTTGGATGGACTAATCGGAATGCAAAGTACTAGCTAATGGTAAGATTCTTGGGAGGGCAGATGAGCAGAGAGATCTCGGTGTCCAGGTACACAGATCCCTGAAAGTTGCCACCCAGATTGACAGGGTTGTTAAGAAGGCATAGAGTGTTTTGGCCTTTATTAATAGAGGGATTGAGTTTCAGATCCAGGATGTTATGCTGCAGCAGTACAAAGCTCTGGTATGGCCAGAGTATTGTGCACAGTTCTGGTCACCGCATTAAAAGAAGAATGTGGAAGCTTTGGAATTGGTGCAGAGGAGATTTACTAGGATATTGCCTGGTATGGATGGAATGTCTTACGAGAAAAGGCTGAGGGCTTTGAGGCTGTTCTAGTTAGAGAGAAGAAGGTTGAGAGGTGACTTAATAGACATACAAGATAATCAGTGGGTTAGATAGGGTGGACAGGGAGAGCCTTTTTCCAAGTATGGGAACAGCAAACATGAGGAGACACAACTTTAAAGTGAGGGGAGATAGGTCAGAGGTAGTTTCTTTACTCAGAGAGTAGTAAGGGTATGGAATGCTTTGTCTGCAACGGTAGTAGATTCACCAAGTTTAAGTGCATTTAAGTCGTCATTGGACAGGCATATGGACGTACATGGAATAGTGTAGGTGGGATGGGCTTCAGATTAGTATGACATGGCGGCGCAACATCGAGGGCCGAAGGGTCTGTACTACACTGTAATGTTCTATGTTCCATGCTCTATGTTCTCACCAGGTGGGAATTTCCAACAGTTGGCAATGGATTCATGGCCATTGGTAGACTCTTAATCCCAGATTTTTGTTGAATTCAGATTCCACCACCTGCCACAACAAGGTTTGAACCCAGGTCCCCAGAAGTTGACCTTGGTCTCTGGTTGAACAATCCAGCAATAATACCACGAGACCATCGCCACCCCAGCGCCTCCTATAATGGTATTTATACCTGATGAGGCAGCCTTTATGTTAGCTCCTGTCAGATGTAGACAAGGTGTGGCTATTATGGTGCTGATAGATCGACAGATGTTCAGAACAGCTTCTGGTCTAAAAGCATCTTACAACCACAGTAATGACAAATAGGTAAAGGTCAAATCAAACAAGTTTCAGTAACACATCCTGAAATGGTCAGCCCAATGTTAACCATGTGGGTTATCACGTTAAATGGTTGGACATTTGCAGGTGTCCACTGCAGTCTTGTGTAATATTCCAGTGGGTGAGATATCTCTTCAGTCAGTGAGGAACTCAGAATATCATCATCCCACACTGCTCCTGCACCTTCTAACAGGCAAGGCTTAACCAGCTGGAACCAGACAGCCTCCCACCCTCTCAGTTTGGGAATAATGTGTAAGATGAAAGAATGGAGAAGGAGCAAATGACAGAGAACATGCTGTCCAATAATTCTCCAGAACATCCTGGCTTAAAAAAAGCTGTCATTGCTGGTCTTTGATAAATACCGTGAGCTGAGATAAATAATGAAGTATTGAATTTTAATGCTGAAAACTGCACCTCAATCTGGGAGGTTGCAAACAGAAAATTGGTACTTCCTGTTATGAATTTCCAATTAGATAAATAACAACATTGTAAGAAAGGCAATGGAAGTTCAGAACTAGAGGCATAAGAATAAGAACTTGGAGCAGGAGTAGGCCAGTTGGCCCTTCGAGCCTGATCGTCCATTCAATAAGATCATGGCCGATCTTTTCATGGCCTCTTTTCCACTTACCCGCCCTCTCACCATCACCCTTAATTCCTTTGTTGTTCAAAATAATCTATATTAGCTTTAAAACCATTTACTTCATTGGGCAGGGAATTCCATCGATTCACAACCCTCTGGGTGAAGAAATTCCTTCTTAATTCAATCCTATATCTGCTGCCCATCATCTTGAGGATGTGTCCTCTTGTCCTTGTTTCACCTGCCAGTGGAAATATCCTTTCCACAACTCTCTTATCTATACCCTTTATAATTTTATATCTTTCTGTAAAATACTCTTTCATTCTTCAGAATTCCAATGAATATGATCCCAGTCTACTCAGTCTCTTTTATAATATAACCCCCCTGAACTCCTGAATCAACCTGGTGAACCTCTTCTGCAGCCCCTCCAATGCCAGTGTATCCTTTCTCAAGTATGGAGATCAAAACTGTACCCTGTACTCCAGGTGTGGCCTCACCAGCACCTGATACAGCTGCAACAGAACCTCTCTGCTTTTAAACTCAACCCCTTTAGCAATGAAGGACAAAATTCCATTTGCCTTCCTAATTACCTGTTGTATCTGCAGACTAACCTTCTGTGATTCATGCACAAGGACACCCAGGTCCTTCTGCATAGCAGCATGCTGCAACTTTTTACCATTCAAGTAATCGTCCTTGTTACTGTAACTCCCACCCAAATGGATGACTTCACAATAATTAACAATGTATTCCATCGGCCGGAACTTTGCCAATCACATAAGTTATCTATGTTCCTGTGCAAAGTTTCACAATCCTCTGCACACTTTGCTCTGCCACTCACCTTAGTGTCATCTGCAAACTATGACCCCGTACATCAGATCCCCAACTCCAAATTATCTATATAAATTGTGTATAATTGTGGTCCCAGCACCGATCCCTGAGGCACACCACTTGTTACTGATTGCCAACCAGAATTGCGCTCATTTATCCCCACTCTTTGGCTCCTGTTGTTAACCAATCCTCTATCCTCTTATACTTTACCCCTAATGCCATGCATCTTTATCACATGCAGCAACCTCTTATGTAGCACCTTATCAAAGGCCTTTTGGAAATCCAGGTGCACTACGTCTACTGGGTCCTCACTGTCCACAGTGCTCATAATGTTTTCATAGAATTCCAAAAGGGCATGACCTGCTTTTCATGAACCCACACTGCGATTGCCTAATGGGACAATTTCTACTGAGATTTCTTGTTATTTCTTCCTTGATAATGGGCTCAAGCAACTCCCCCATGACAGGTTCAGCTAACCGGTCTACAATTCCCCATCATTTGTCTACTGTCCTTTTTAAACAGTGGCGTCATATTTGCTGTTTTCCAATCTGCTGGAAGTGCCCTAGTATCCAGCAAATTTCTGAAAATCTTGTTATTTCTCTCACCATCTCTTTTAGCACCCTGGGATGCATTCCATCAGGGCAAAGAGGCTTGTCTGTCCTGAGCTCCATTAGTTTGCCCAACACTTGCTCTTCCATAATAACGATTGTTCCCAGGGCCTCACTTACCTCCATCTCTTTGTCAGTTACTGGTATGTTATTTGTGTCCTCTACTGTGAAAACTGACATAAAATATATTTTCAATGCCTTGGCCATTTCATCATATCTCATTAATAAATGACCCTTCTCATCCTTTAAAAGACCAATGTTAATTTTAGCCATTCTTTTTTGGTTTATATATCTGTAGAAACTTTTGCTATGTGTCTTTATATTCTGTGCTAGGTTTTTCTCATAGTCTACCTCACTTTAATATATAGCTATTTTGTGGCTTTCTGTTGACTTTTAAAGCTTTCTCAACCTTTTAGTATACCACTGATGTTGGCCATTTTGTATGCCTTCTCTTTCAATTTGATAGCCTCCCTTATTTCCTGAGACACCCATGGCAGATTATCCCTTTCCTTACAGTCCTTCAATTCACTGGAATATACTTTTGCTGAGCACTTTGAAAAATTGCTTGGAAGTCCTCCTCTGCTCATCAACTGTCCCACCATAAAGTCTTGTTTCCAGTCTACTTTAGCCAAGTCCTCCCTCATCCTATCGTAGTCTCACTTGTTTAAACACAGGACCCTGATATTGGATTTTAACTTCACTCTCTCCATCTGTATTCTAAATTCAACCATACTGTAATTACTCATTCCAAGAGGATCCCTAACTATGAAGTCATTCATTATTCCTGTCCCAAAACACAGGACCAAATCTAGGATAACTTGCTCCCTTGTCGGTTCCATTACACACTGTTCAAGTAAACTATCACAGATACACTCAACAAACTCCTCCTCAAGGCTACCCTGACAGAGCTGGTTCGACCAGTCCACATGTAGATTAAAATTCCCCATGATAATTGGCATACCATTTTTATTGGCATTAGTTATTTCTTTGTTTATTGTCTACCTTAATGTGATGTTATTATTTGGTGGCCTATAGACTATGCCTATCAGTGACATTTTCTTCTTAAAATTTCAAATTTCCACCCAAATGGATTCAATCTTATTCTCCATAGAACCTATATCATCTCTCAGCATGGCCCTGATGTCACCCTTGAATATCAGAGTGACACCACCTCCCTTACCTTCTAGTCTGTTAGCCCTGGATATTTAACCCGTAGTCGTGACCATCCTGTAACCATGTCTCCGTAATGGTGACTAAATCTTATTCATTCGCAATAATTTGTGCTGTTAACCTTGTTAAGAATGCTATGAACATTCAAGTAAAGTGCCTTTATGCTAGTTTTCATGCTCTCATGATTTTCATCATCTCTAAAATTATCCTTCCTTTTCACTTTTCTCATAATCTGCGTTGTCGATAAACCGTCCTGCACACATGCTAACCTGTGGCTTACCTTGTTATTTACCATCATATTTCCTGTCGGTTTCCCCTTCCCTTCCCCCCACCTCACTAGTTTAAAGTCCTAGTGACCACCCTATTTATATTTTTTTCTAGAACACTGGTCCAGATCGTTTAAGGTCGAGACCGTCCCATCAATGCAGATCCCTCCTGTTCCAAAACTGATGCCAATGCCCCATGAATGGAACTCCTCTTTCCCGCACCATTCCCTTAGCAACATGTTTACTTCCTTAATTTTCTTATCCCAAAACACATTGCTTGTATATTAATCTGGAGATTATAACCCTTGAGGACCAGTTCCTTCATTTCGTTCCTTGGGGTTGATAATCCTCAAACCGGTAATAGCCTTGCCTATGTTGTTGGAGGACAACAACTGGACCTTCCCCCTCCAGCTCCAAATCCTTTCAAGCTGGCCAGAGATGTCCTGCACCCTGGCAGCAGGCAGACAACACACCATACGGGACTCCGGATCAGTCTTGCAAAGGATGCTATCTATCCCACTAACTATAGAATCCCCTATAATGACCACTTGTCTTTTAGCTCTCCCCTCTTGAATGGCCTTCTGCACCATGGTGCTGTGGTTAGCTAGCTCATCATCCCCACCGCCCTTTTCCTCATCCACACAGGGAGCAAACATCTCATACCTGCTGGAAAAGGTTAAAAGCTGAGACTCCTTCGTTCCTGAACTCAGGATCCCCCTACCTGGCTCACTCAACACACCCTTTTGTCCCTGATCACTGACTGAGTTTGAATTACTTAATCTACCAGGTGTGACTGCCTCCTGAAACAAAGGGACCTACGGGCCATCTTTTTCACAGAGAGTGGTGCATTATGGAATGAGCTGCCAGAGAAAGTGGTGGAGGCTGGGACAATTGCAACACTTAAAAGGAATCTGGATGGATATATGCATAGGAAGGTTTTAGAGGGATATGGGTCAAGAGTTAGTCAATGGGATTAGATTAGTTTAGGATATCTGGTCAGCATGGACGAGTTGGACAATAGGCTCTGTTTCCACATGTACATCTCTATGACTGTATGACTCTACAATTGCTCTGTACACAATCACCCACCTTTTCCATTCTGATAAATCATAGTCTGAAAGTGGAAATTATTGTAAACCTTTATGCTAAATCACCAATTCTCACTTGGAATCAATGAAATATTGACAATGAAAATGATCTACCTTTTAGTGACAGACTTGGATTCTGAAGATGTTCTTGTTGTTCGTGATGTTTTTGCCGAAATTGTTGAGGAATTGTCACAAAAATATTCCTCTCCTATTGAGACATAAGAAAATATTCAGTTTCATCTGAGTCTCACTTGCAGACAACCATGAAAGCTCTCCTCACTGATGGAACGTCACAACTTGTTGTGAATAATAGATTTTGTTGAATTCATTTCTCTCTAACTCCCCCTGTCTGGAGAGATGTGGTAGTGACCTAGCTTCAACATAATTTGTGTTTGGATCTCCACCTGGACATTGATATTGCTGTATGCTTGTTAAAGGCTGAGGTTGGTGGGACTGTATTCCTGAGATCCCCCTTCTCGTCCTTGTCAAATGTAAAAACAATGTTCCAGACACTGAGCTGGTCACTGTCCCCACTGGACAATGTATTCCTGGGGGATTCAGTGGTCTCTCCTGTTATATCCTGTGATGGCTGGGTGAGCTTTCAACATGATTTGGATTTTTGCCTCCACCTTGGTATTTCTACCTAAAAAGGCTGGAGTTAATTTGCTCCTTAAATATGAGTAGACAAACAAGAGGCTGGAAGAACACAACAAGCCAGGCAGCATCAGGAGGTGGAGAAGTTGATGCTTCAGGTGGAACCTTTCTTCAGGCCTGGGGGTGACAGTGAGGGGAGCTGTAGGTAAAGGGGGTGGTGTTGTGGAAGAGTGTTTTGGATGGGGAGGGGGGGAATGTTGAGGTAGTGATAGCTGAACACTAGTAGAGGATAAGGCTTTTGGTGATGGAAAGGATGAGTCCAGCTGGGAGCTGGAAGGAAGGGTCAGTCAGAGTCATGGAAGGGAGGGGGAGGGGCTGGAAAAGAAGTTCAGGGATGGGAATGGAGGCTATTTGAAATTGGAGATTTCATTATTGAGTCCTCCAGGCTGTACACTGCTCAGGCAGAAGATAAGGTGTTGTTCCTCCAATTTGCGATCTGATTCACTGTGGCAATGGAGGAGGCCAAGAATGGACATGTCGGAAATGGAGTGGGAAAGGGAATTAAAATGGGCAGTGACCGGGGGGATCGGTTGGCCTCTGCAGATCTGACTGAGATGCTCAACAAACCATTCCCTAAGCTTACGTTTGGTCTCCCCAACATAGAGAAGACCACATTGGGTGCAGCGGATACAGTAAACTCAGTTGGAGGAGAGTCAGGTGAACCTCTGTTTCACCTGGCAGGACTGTTTTGGGCCTGGCTGGAGGTGGGGGGGGGGGGGGGGGGGAGGTGTACCAGCAGGTTTTGCATCTTTTACGGTTACAGGGGAAGGTAATGGGAGTTTGGAGGTTCGGTGGTATGAGTGGGGGAAGCAACAAGTGATGAAGGCAGCGGTCTTTGCAGAAGCTGGAGGGGGGTGGGGAGGGGAAGATATTCTTGGTTATGGTGTGTAGTTGAAGTTCACAGAAGTGTTTAAGAATGATATGTTGGAGGCGGAGACTGGGGTGGAAGGTAAGGACAAAGGACACCCTGTCCTTATTGTGTTTGGTGAGAGGGTGGGGGGAGCAGTTTTAGAACAGTGGAGCAGAGAATGGAGGAGGTGTAGTGTAGGGCTGTCTAGATGACAGGGTGGGTAGGGATGTAATGGGGGCAGACCTTGAGGCATGAGGACAAGGTGTGAGTTTGTAGTACTGTCAAATCAACATAAGTTTATAACAGTGTCTGGCCTAAACATATTTCAAAGTCACAGGCACTCCAGGGACTCCTACAGAGTCACAGGGAAATAAAGCACAGAAACAGACCCTTCGGTCCAACTCATCTTTGCTGACCAGATATCCTAACCTAATCTAGTCCCATTTGCCAGCACTTGGCCCTTATCCCTCTCAACCCTTGCTAATTATGCCTTTTATATGTTCAAAATCACACAACACCAGGTTATAGTCCAAGAGGTTTATCTGGAAGCACTACCTTTCGAAGTGTGCTCCTTCATCAGGTGGTTGTGAAGCAGGACCATCAGACGCAGAATTTATAGCAAAAAATTACGGTGTCATGCAGCCAGTCCAACCCCGGCTCCTCCAAATCATAACTTTCACATGTTGGAATTGTACCAGTCTCCACCACTTATCTGGCAGCTCAGTGCATACACGCACAAAGCTTTGATTTAAAACATTGCAACTTAGGTCACTTTTAAACCTTTCCCCCCCCCCTCACCCTAAATCTATGTCCTCTAGTTCTGGATTCTCCCACCCCAGGGAAAAGATATTGTCTATTTACTCTGCTCTTGGCCCACATGATTTTATAAACCTTCATAAGTTCACCCCTCAGCCTCCGATGCACCAGGGAAAACAGCCCCAGCCTATTCAGCCTCTCCCTGTAGCTCAAATCCTCCACTCGTGGATACATCATTGTCAATCTTTTCTGAACCCTTTCAAATTTCACAAAATCTTTCCGATAGGAGGGAGACCAGAATTGCACATAATATTGCAAAAGTAGCCGAACCAATGTCCTGTACAGCCATAACACGACCTCCCAACTCCTGTGTCCATGCTCTGACTAATAAAGGAAAGCATACTAAACATCTCTTCACTACCTTATTTGCCTGAGACTCTACTTTCAAGGAACTACGAACCTGCATTCCAAGGTCTCTTTGTTTTGCAACACGCTCCACGTCCTTACCATGAAATGCATATGTCCTGCTTTTCCAAAATGCAGCACCTCACATTTATTTAAATTAAACTCCATCTACAACTCCTCGGCTCACTGGCCCATCTTATCGAGATCCCATTGTCGTCTGAGATAACTTTCTTCGCTGTTCACTACACCTCCAATTTAGGTGTCATCTGCAAATTTAATAACCATACCTCATATGTTCACATCCAAATCATTTATGTAAGTGATGAAAAGCAGTTGACCCAGCACCGATCCTTGTGGCACACCGCTGGTCACAGGCCTCCAGTCTGAAAAGCAATCCTCCACCATTACCCTCTCTCTTCCCTCTATTCCACATGATCTAACCTTGCTTACGAGTCTAACATGTGGAACCTTGTCAAAAGCTTTACTGCAGTCCATGTAGATCACATCCACTGTTCTGCCCTCATTAATTACTTCTTCAAAAAACTCAACCAAGCTCATGAGACATGATTTCCCACGCACCAAGCCATGTTGACCATCCATAATCAGTCCTTGCTTTTCCAAATGCATATGAATCATGTCCGTCAGGATACCCTCCAACAACTTGCCCAATACCTGCCTATAGTTCCTGAGCTTTTCCTTACCAACTTTCTTAAATAGTGGCATTGCATAGCCAATCACCAATCTTCCGGCACATCACCTGTGACTATCTTTGGTATGAATATCTCGTCAAGATGCCCAACAATTACTTCCCTAACTTCCCACAGAGTTCGAGGGTACACCAGATCAGGTCCTGGGAACTTTATTCACTTTAAGACATCCAGCACCTCCTCCTCTGTAATATGGACATCATCAAGATGTCATCATCTATTTCCCCACATTCTGTATCTCCAGGTCTTTCTCAACAGTAAAACTGACGCAAAATACTCGGTTCGTACTTGCCCATTGCCTGTGGTTCCACACAAAGGCCAATTTGTTGATCTTGGATTGGTCATATTATCTCTCTAGTTACCCTTTTGTTCTTAAGAGATTCATAAAATCCTTTTGGATTTTGTTTTTGTTTCTGATTTACAGCATGCACAGTTCTTTTGATTTTTAATGTAAAAGTTAATTTGCAGCAGTCAATGCCATTGAAATAATTCTCTCAAAAATCTGATTGTTTTTAGTAACATTGATTGAGGAATGAATGCTTGCTCAGACACTAGGAGAACCATTATTCTGTAATTAGTTTACAAATGGTGCCATTCCTAAATGGGGAACAGGTTCTCAGTTTCTCACCTCATCGACACTGTCTCACCTGCCACAGCACAGCATTACTTCTCTCTGCTGGGCAGTGGGATCCAGCTGAATTTTAACCCCGAAGGGGAACTGGAAGCCCCAACATGCTGGCATCAAAAGTGAGAGTGCAGCCACATGAGCTGCTGCTGATAGTTCCAAATACAGTTCCCGTGTGTCACTTCGACTTGATGCTGACTTACTTCTTCTCTGACAGCTCAAACAGATCAGATCAGGAAATGGCTGCAGGCAATATTTACAGGTATTTCATTGTACAACTGATCTCCTCTCTATCCCCAATACCTGTCCAAAATCTGGACACAATAGTCATGTACTGAATTTGATAATTCCATCTCTTAGAAAAATGCAAATAATTTGTTAATCAATCATTGTTTTAATTTGCAGAGGTTATTGGAGTTGTTGAAATGTTTATGCATGCTGTGGATAGTATTTTATGCTCCTCCTCATTTTCCAAGCACAGTGCAAAGAGTTGGCTTTGTTCAGAACAGACGATAAGACAAATGGAGTGCATTTTCTCAATTACAGTTTTTCAGAGTGAGATAATAAATAAACATTGTTTACATCACACTTACCGATGCTGTTGATCTGTATCCTATAACTGCAGTTCTTCTGTCTTACATTGTTGACTGACACATTAACCATTTCACTGGGTTTTGTTCCCTGAGTATTTGAGGCTGTGCAGTAATATTGATGATGCTGCTGTGTGAAGGATTGACAATGTAGATCCAGTTTATTGGTGTCAGAGATCTTTGAATCTTGTGATGGCATCTTCTCAGACCATGCGTAGTGAATGGGGAGGGATCCCCGGGCAGACTCACAGGAGACTGTCACTGACCCCCCAGAACATGAGACATTTGGTTGGGATAAAAATCGAAGCCCAGGAACAGAGACGGCTTCTGTGGGAAAGAAACAATTATTGAGAGATCAAAGATCAAATATCCTCCAATGCTTTGTCAGTTTTCTTCCTGAATAAAACACTGATCAGATATATCAGCAGAGAGTAATTTTAAAATAAAATGAGTCCTTTACCTTCAGAGATGTGCAGCTTTACATTAAAATGTGGGTCAAGGCCAGGAGTGTCAATCCCACAGCTGTACCATCCGGCATCTCCCCATTGAAGATTCTTCATTGTGACAAGAAATATTCCTTGTGTTTTGTTGTCAGTGATTGATATTCTCCCAGTCTGCCAATTTGTCGTTGCTATGACCTTACAATCACGAGTCCATCCGTGACACCAATATTTCATGCTTGGCTGGTACCACCGTGAATTGTAATTGCAAGCTATTGTGATTGTTCTTCCCAAAATTCCCGTTGCAAGTGTTTCTGCCCATAAAGCACCTGAAACTGAGGAGAAAACATGTCAAACACTTGACTAGAAAAGATGCTTAATATACCGAGACACATTTTGATTAGCTACATTACATCCACCTTCCGGTGAGAGCAATTGACGTGGAACAGTGGTTGAGGGGTAAATATAGGGTAGCAGTCTGGGTCGGTCACTCTTCAGAGGGTCGGCGTGGACTTGTTGGGCCGAAGGGCCTGTTTCCACACTGTAGGGAATCTAATCCCTTATCAGAGTTTCAGAATGTTCCAAATTCCAAGGGAATGATTGAAACAGTCAGGATATTTTCTTACCCCACTGGTCGTGCTTTGGGACAATCTTGAAATTGGGTTTGTGCTGCCTGCTGTGAGCTCTAACTCCATCATCGAAATGTTGTCCCCCTGGATAGCAGCCTGAGTGACAGGCCTGGATTGGAGTCGATTGGGGATCAGTGTGAAGGAGGGTACAGGTGCTGAAGGGTCCTTACTCCAACTGGAGAAGGAGGGTTTCATCCAGGGAGGAGAGGGGGGCTGTGTGTAGACTCATGGTGGGCTCCAGGGCTGCATTTTCAGGGTTCAATGGGCAGATACAACAGGTGACCCAGGAAGATGATGAGAGACCTCAATTGGGAAAGGAAGAGAATTGAAGTTCAGCAAAGGATGGTTCACGATGGGAGAGAGAAATCAATGTGCAGAATCTTGGGGACAGTAAAGGCAGGATTATTTGTAATCACACATTGTTGTAATTGTATAGATAATAAAACGACAGAACTAATTTACTGATTGTTCCAGATGAGATGCTTCATGGGAAAATGTTTAAATTGCTGCCACGTTTTGTCCTGGTGTGGAAGAGGAACAGCCTGTTGATGACTGGGTAGACTTTACATCAATAAATTCCTAATGAAAGGCTTATCCAGAAACATTGAATCTCCTGCTTCTCAGGTTCTGCCTGACGGGCTGTGCTTTGCCACACTTTCTAACTCTGATCTCCAGCATCTGCAGTCCTCAATTTCTCATTTACTTCAATAACTACCAGACCAACTTTGTTTGGGGAATGATTCTTGACTGAAATGACAGAATGGAATTGAAATGTAGACTGGAGAGAAGAGAATGAGGAATGAGGAATACATGAATGAGGAAGGCTGATGGAAGTCAGGAGAAAGAAACCTTCTTGGAAAGAGGAAGCTTTGAAATAAAGGGGTTTGTGAAACAGATGCACGCTTCAGTTCTCTGTCTGTAAAGTACTCTGCATGAAATGAGTGGGCATAAACCACAACATGTTCCAGGCAGATTTGATCTCACAGAATTCACTGAGTTGCAGTCAAGGGTCATGCAACATTGGGAATTTTATTAATATGTGCTTGAAATTATCTTGAAAAAATCTATCACAAAGAAGGAGAGGTGAAAATGTTGAACAATAGCTTTATTACAATGTTACATTGCAATGTTAAAATCAATGGGATTGAAAAAGCATAAATAACTTGGTTAAAGTTGGTCAAAGACTGAAAGTAAAAAGGCTTCTTGTGGGAGGTGAAATATAAACCAACCAGCTATTTTTATGCAATAGCCTCAGTAAAAAATATTGAATTAATGGCATTTTAATAGGAAAGTAAATAATGAAAAATCAAAATTGTTTTGTTTGGGAGCTTCTGACCACTCCACCTTTTAATGGATTTTGAAAGTCAAGCAACATTAGAAGTTTGCATCTGATTGAAATAGGTTTTCATTTTAATTTTTCTGCTTTTTCAGTTTAAACAAAATTATGTTCTTTTTATTTCATTCCAAATAGTTAATGCACCTCTACATTGTTTGTTTACTGTAGCCCACGGTAGGATAACATTTTTAGAAGAAGATACAACATTCCCTTTAAATAACAAAGTCTTAGATATTTCGAGTTGCCTGAGGCAGACAAAGCACATGCTGTGAGAGAGTTTAAAAGTACTCAATAGGTGAAATACTTGAATCGAATTGTAGAATCCCTATGTTGCAGAAATAAGCCATTCAGCCCATTGAGTCTGCACTGACCCTCCAAAGATCATCCCACACAGACAAAGCCCCAACTCCAGCCCCTTATCCCATTCCTGGAATCCTTTAAAAGTACTCAAGAGGTGAAATACTTGAATCATGTCTGTTTTCCGCAGCTTGTTCTTCCAGGAACAGGTCATTCGTCTGAACCAGTTGCTGTAATGTGAGGGGTGTCACTCTGCATTGGATGAGGCTGATCTGGAACCTCACCCACTCTTACTCCCTGCCCTGCACATTTTGGAAAGATTTGCAGGTTGATAATGAACCTGTTTGGCTTTGTGAGAATACACATTCCTTTGCAAAATGTGCTGGAATGAGAATCGAACACTGAGCATTTGTCATGGCAATAACAATGTTACCCATCGTGTCACAAGAGCTTCCTTTGTGCCTTTACATGTCTCCAAATATTGAAGCATCTTCACTGTATAAAGCATGGTGTGGAGGAGCTGGTGTTGGACTGGGTGGACAAAGTTAAAAATCACACAACACCAGCTTATAGTGTGATTTTTTTTACTGTATAAAGCAGAGAGTGGACTTCAACAAACATTGATTATCTGAACATGCAACTAACTCAGATGGTCACTCACCAGGAATGGAACAAATGAAGAGAATCAAAATCCCCATTGTGTTATTCACAAAGATCAGTTCAGTTCTTGATGTCAGTCTCTCAACTCTTGTTTCTCACATTGAAATAAGTGTATAATGCAACGTCTACAAGAATTGAAATGAGGAAGAGGATATAGGAAGGCAGTTTCTGAAACTACAGTGAGCCAGATGTTGAAACTGACCCTGAAGTCTCTTGTCAGTGATGTTTAACAGAAGAAATAAATTACTTTTCATTGAATGAATAGAAAATTCTGAAATCAAGACAGTTCAAGAGTCAGATGCTGTGGGTAATGGTGACCCAAGCTCATTATTCAGCTTGAAATCTCAGCTGCACTAGAAATGGTTCATTCTTCCACGTTAGAAATTTTTGACATAGATTTTCACAAAAATAGTTCTCTTCTATGAAAATTATTCCTGCAACTAACAATAGAGTTTTTATTAATACGTTGTCATGGAGTCATGGCATTACACAATATGGAAAAAGACCCTTCGGTCCAACTCGTCCATACCCATAACGTCAAATTAAATGGGTCCCATCTGCTTGCACTGACCCCAAAGCCTTCTATCATTTATTTATACTTATCTAAATGCCTTTTAAATGTTGTAACTGTACCCACATCCACCACTTCCTCTGGAGGTTCATTCCCCACGTGCACCACTCTCTGTGAAGAATTTTTCAAACATTCTCCTTTCAGCTTAGAAATATGGCCCTTCATCTTGAAATCCCTCCTCCAGGGAAAGGACCCCCACCATTCACTTCTTCTGTAAACCTCATTATTTTATAAAGCTCAAAAAGGTCTGCTCTCAACCTCCTATGCTCCATGGAAAAAAGTCCCAGCCTATCCAGCCTCTCCTTGTAATTCAACCCCTCCATTCCCAGCAACTCTTGGTAAATCTCTTCTGAATCCTCACCAGCTTAACAATATTCGTCCTTTTATATGGAGACCAGAACTGGATAAATCCTCCCGAAGAGATCTCACCAATGTTCGGTTCAAATGCAAAAAAAGTCCCAAATCCTATCCTCCAATAAAGTCTGAGCAATAAAGCAAGCAAGCTAAATGCTTTCTTAACCGCCCTAACAACATGTGATGCCAACTCCAATTAATTATTAACCAGAATCCCTAGGTCTCTCTGTTCTACAACACTGCCCAAAGCCTACTTTCAGTTGTGTAACTTTTGTCTTTTTTTGTTTTACCAAAATCCTATACTTCACATTTATCCAAACTAAACTCCATCTCCCACTCTTCACACCATTGACCCAATTGTGCAAGCTATCTTTGTAACCTTAAATAATTTCTTACAGTCCACTATACCACCAATCTTGGTGTCATCCACAAATGTACTAACCCTGCCTCCCATATTCATATCTAAAGCTTTTATATAAATGACCAATAAATGTGGACTCCGCACTGATCTCTGTGGAACACCACGTGTCATAGGCCTCCAGTCTGAAAAACAACTCTCCACCAATCACTCTCTGTCTCCTCCCGTTAAGCCAATTTTGGATCCAATTGGCAAGCTCACCCTAAATCCATGTGATCTACCTTTCATAATTAAGCTGCCATGCAGAACTTTGTTGAAGGCTTTACTAAAATCCAAGTAAACAACATCCACCACTCTGTCCTGATCAATCTTCTTGGTAACTTCATTAAAATACACAATCAAGTTTGTGAGACAGGATTTCTCTCACACTAAACTATGTTGACTATCCTGATCATTCCTTGCTTCACCAAATGCTTTATGAATCTTACCTTGCAGAATCACCTCCAACAACTTACCTCCCACCGAAATTGCACTCAGGTATCTACTTCCCAGCTACTCCTTACATCCCTCCTTAAACAAAAGCACAACATTCAATATGTTCCAGTCATTCAATACCTCAACAGTTTTTATAATGATACAAATATTTCTGCAAGTGGTCCCTCAATGTCCCCCTAATTTCCCACGATGTCCAGGTCTAGCACACTCAGTGTCTGCTGAGTATGAGCACGCAGCTGCACTCCATCACTGTAGTCATTGGTGTTCATCAGTCGATGGGTTTCATAGAGATGCCATTGGCCAAGTTTTGAGAGGATACTCCTTGTCTCCCAACAGCTATCCCTGTATGTCTGAGACCCGCGGGACGGAGCAGGACCCAGTGACCTTTTTAATATCTCAGTATTGTGGGACATCCCAGTATATCGAAGACATACCTCCAAAATCTGGCATTGATGGTCACATACAGTTTGAGCATTGTTGGAGTGGAAATCCTTTCCTGTTCCTAAACTCTGTAAGTTGGTGATGGGGACATTCTGAAAGCAATGTGAGTGCAGCTTCTGCAATCCTGCACCTGGGGTGAACCAGTGATGGTGGGACATTCTCGTTCCTGGACTGAGTGTCTCTCCCTGCCACAGCTCGGGGACAGATATGAATAGCTGTCATCTGGGGAAAATGGCAGCAGACACAGCTTGACTGCATTTGTGTGTCTGAGAGTGGGAGATACCACACAGCTGCTCAGTCACTCATTGAAATGTAGGCACTGGCAGAAAATTCAAGGCAAATATTGTCCATGTCATAACTCCATTCGGATGTCTGAGGTGTGAATCTTCATCCAAATGTCATCTGTACAGCCAAGATTTCGGGCTCCATTGGGGGTTGTAGAATTCTGACAGTAAGTCACTATTATAGACTCCTCCTTCCTGAAGAAAAGGCACCTTTACACAATGCAGACTACAGATCATTCTGTTAGAATGTGCGCTTGGTCAACACAAATTCCCTGTTATATGATTGATGCATTGGGGATGCTGTTTCTAAAGCAGGAGCTTCTAAAACTTTTAAACAGCCAACACTTAGAGTGCTATTTCAAAAGCATAATTTTTCTATAATGCAGAATTGCAACCATCACATTATGGAAGAACTGGCTGTATCTTGTCATGAACTCACAATTCAGTGTGTGAATGTAGCAGCTGAGAATTGCTGTCTTCCAATGATTGCTATGCAGTGCATTACAGAAATACCAAACCCAAGAGGCACTTTGAAATTATCTTGTCTGATTACATTGACCTTGTTAACAAGATGCTGAGGGTGAACAATGTTATAGTCAATGATTGCTTGAGGCCATCACCTGTAATGTTTATTTCTGGACAATGTAGTTGAAGTGTAAGTTGATGCCAGTGGTGGGACTGAATCAGTGGATGCATGGGTGCAATTGCCCCGACTAGGTTTCAAAATCATAGAGTTTTACTGCAAGCCACCTTCCACTGTCCCTCCCAAAATATGAATAAATGACTCCATTCCCACTCTGCAATTGGGTGTCTGTCATTTTACACAGTTACTGCACAGCGACTGGGTCAGGATTGGTGAAGCGTTAACTGAGTGTTTTTGTGACAAAAACAGAAATTGCTGGAGAAACACAGCAGGTCTGGCAGTGTCTGTGGTGAGAAAGTAGTCTCTGTATTGGGTCCGTTGACTGTTCTTCAGAACTATTAGTGGCTTTGATGAGGTGCTCCATATCCTGCAGACACCAGGAGTGGGGTATCTCTGTGAATTAACAACAGACTCTACCTGTGGTGCAGGATGATCCTTCTTCCTCCCTGAATTGTTGCTGTCCCTGTGGATCCGATGACCTTTTGCCATCTCACCATTTCTGTTCATTCTCTCCCTATGGCCATTATGTCCCTAATTTCAAATAGAGCCCATGTCTTTGAGAATTACAAAGCCCTTATTGGCCCTAATCCTCCCCATGTGGAGGTCAAAGTGACAGTGACCTGGAATAACTCCACCTCCTCTGGTGCTTCCTATGTTTTGTGAGAGACCCCAAAAGAGTGATTGTATGTTCTATTTCCTGTTTAGTCCAGGCCAGATTCAGGTTTCTTTATTAAATATTTATTAATGCATGCTTGGGAGCTATACATATCCAAAAAAAAAGTGAATGGGTGAAATCTTTAGGACAGCAACACAGGTTTAATTCTATGCTGTTCTACCTCAAACAGCATTGTCAGAATGACATTGGCATGGGATGGTGCCACACAGAGATATGTTGCTGGTTAAAGCGCAGCAGGTCAGGCAGCATCCAAGGAACAGGAAATTCGACGTTTCGGGCACAAGCCCTTCATCACGAATGAGGAAAGTGTGTCCAGCAGACTAAGATATCTTAGTCTGCTGGACACACTTTCCTTATTCCTGATGAAGGGCTTGTGCCCGAAACGTCGAATTTCCTGTTCCTTGGATGCTGCCTGACCTGCTGCGCTTTAACCAGCAACATATTTTTAGCTCTGATGACTTTATCTATTAAAGGTATAACACACACATGCTGTGAGATGTAACACAAAACAGGAGTGCATAATTTATGCATTATCTTGCGCGTTATTACAATTTTGTCCATTTTCAAAATTGTTTAAATATTAAAGAGACATAATGTGATAAGGTGCAGTTATTTGTAAGTATGTAAGAAGCTTGACCCATGAGTAGTTTGAATAGTCATTAAAAGTACCTGCAGGACTCAGTGTTTGTATAAATCTTACCTATGCTGCTGATTGTTATCATGTAACTACAACCCTTCTCTGCTACATTGGTAACTGAGACATGAACCATTTCACTGGGTTTTGTTCCCTGAGTATGTGAGGCTGTGCAGTAATATTGATGATGTTGCTGTGTGAAGGATTGACAATGTAGATCCAGTTTATTGGTGTCAGAGATCTTTGAATCTTGTGATGGCGTCTTCTCAGACCATGTGTAGTGAATGGGGAGAGATCCTCGGGCAGACTCACAGGAGACTGTCACTGAACCCCCAGAACATGAGACATTTGGTTGGGATAAAAATCGAAGCCCAGGAACCGAGACGGCTTCTGTGGGAAAGAAACAATTATTGAGAAATTGAATTGCATCAAAAATCAAATGCTCCCAACACTTGATAATCTTTCTTCCAGGATTAAACAATGAACAGACATATAGTCATTAGATTAGATTACTTACAGTGTGGAAACAGGCCCTTCTACCCAACAAGTCCACACCGACCCGCCGAAGCGTAACCCACCCAGACACATTCCCCTACACCTAACACTACAGGCAATGTAGCATGGCCAATTCACCTAACCTGCACATCTTTGGGCTGTGGGATGAAACCGGAGCACCCGGAGGAAACCCACGCAGACACGGGGAGAATGTGCAAACTCCACACAGTCAGTCTCCTGAGGCAGGAACTGAACCTGGGTCTCTGGCACTGTGAGGCAACAGTGCTAACTACTGTGCCACCGTGCCGCCCATATAGTGGAAAGTAATGTTTAAAAAATCACTGAGACATTTACCATCAGAGATGTGCAGCTTTGCATTAAACATTGGGTCAAGACCAGGAATCTCCATCCCACAGCTGTACCATCCTGCATCCCTCCATTGAAGATTCTTCATTGTAACAAGAAATATTCCTTGTGTTTTGTTGTCAGTGATTGATATTCTCCCATTTGGCCAATTTGTCATTGCTATAACCTGACACAGACGAGTCCATCCATGACACCAATATTTCATGTGTGACTGGTACCACCGTGCTTCGTAGTGACAAGATATTGTGATCGCTCTTCCCAAAATTCCCGTTACATTTTCTTCTGCCCATAAAGCACCTGAAACTGAGGAGACAATATTTCAAAAATTTAACTGGAAAGAACAGCCTAATACAAACAGATATATTTTAATCAGCTATGTTCCATCCAGTATGTGATAAAGGTAATCAGTAATATAAACCCTTATCAGAGCCTCAGGATGTGCCAGATTCCCAGGGAATGATTGAAACAATCGGGATATTTTCTTACTCCACTGTTCGAGCTTCGGGACAATCTTGAAATTGGGCTTGTGCTGCCCACTGTGGGCTCTAACTCTACTGTGTGTGACATCATCGAAATGTTGTCCCCCGGAGAGCAGCCTGAGCGACAGGCCTGGGTTGGAGCTGGCTGGGGATCAGTGTGAAGGAGGGCACAGTTGCTGAAGGGTCCTTACTCCGACCGGAGAAGGAGGGTTTCATGCGGGGGTGGGGGGGGTGGGGGGGATTGTGTGGAGACTCATGATGTGCTCAGCGGCTACATTTTCAGTGCTCAAGAGGCAAATACAACACGTGACCCAGGAAGTTGATGAGAGACCTTAAGTGGGAAAGAAGAGAACTGAAGTTCAGCAAGGGATGGTTCACGATGGGAGGGAGAGCTCAATGTGCAGGACCTTGAGGGCAGTAAAGGCAGGATTATTTGTGATCACACATTGTTGTCAGGTTAAGGAGAGTAAAATAACAGAAGTAATTTACTGATTGTTCCAGTGAGATGGTTCCTGAGAAAATGCTTAAATTGCTGCCACACTGTGTCCCAGTGTAGAGGAGGAGCAGCCTGTTGATGACCAGGTAGACTTTATTTCAATAAATACCAGACCAATGGTCTTGTTGGGAGAATAATTCTTGAATAAAATAGCAGAGAGGAATTTAAGTGTAAGTGTGCAATGATGTGCTAGGTAAGTAGATTATGCATGGTAAATTGCCCCATTGTGTTCTGAGATGTGCAGGTTAGGGGCATTAGTCAAGGGAAATGTGGCGTAATAGGGTAGGGAAATGGGTCTGGGTGGGATACTCTTCGAAGGGTTGTTGTGGACTTACTGCGCCAAATAGCCTGTTTCCACACTGTCAGGATTCTATGAGAAACTGTCCTTTTCTATGGATGGAGTATTCAAGACGAGGAGCATAATTTTAAGGCGATAGGAGAAAGATTCTAAAAAGACATGAAAGGCAATTTTTTTTACACAGTGAGTAACTCATGCTTGGAATGAACTTTCAGACAAAATGTTGGATACAGGTACAGTTATAACATTTAAAAGACATTTAAATAAGTGCATGAATAGAATATATTTGGAGGGTTATGGGCCAGGTTCAGGCAGGTTGGATTAGTTTAGTTTGGAAACATGATTGGCATGGACTAGTTAGACCAAAGGGTCTGTTTCTGTGCTGTATGACTCTATGATTCTATAACTGTGGATGCTGGAAAGCTGAAACAAAATCAGTGATTGCTGGAAAAACATAGCAGGTCAGGCAGCAAGTGTGGAGATAAATCAGAGTTAACATTTCAGGTCCAGTCACCCTTCTTCAGAACTGATAGGAGCAAAGAAAAGGGTAATACATATGGTCTAGAATAGGTTGGAGGGAGGGGGGCATTGCTGAACACTATGTGGAGATGGAGTCCAGAAGGAAGACATTAAAACAATTGGGCAGACAGAGCATTGGATAAAGGTCAGCCTAGGAGAATCAATAACCGCTAATAGGGATTGTTAATGGCTGACAATGGGTTGTGATGTAGCAGCCCATGTGATAACAAGGCCTGGAGTGTGGGGGTTGGGGGAAGGGACTAAGGCCCTAAAATTACTGAACTCGATACTGATTCCTGAAGAGGTGAAAATGAGGTGTTGTTCTTTCAGCTTGAGCTTCGCTTCGCAGGAGTACTGTCGAAAGTACGAGACCGAGATGCTGGTTGTGTATTGAAATGGCAGACAACAGGAAGCTTCGGGTCATCTTTGCAGACAAAATGGAGGTGTTCTGCAAAGCAGTCGCCCAGTCTGCACTTCGAGAGCAGCGAATGCAGCAGACTAAGTTGAGTGAAGTGCAGGTAAAGTGCTGCTTCACCTGGAAGGTGTGTCTGGGGCCTTGGATACTGAGAGGGGGAGGAAGCAAACTGTTCAGTGCTACACCTTCTTTGATTACATGGGAAGGTGCCGTGGGTGTATGGGAATTTGTTGGGAGTGAAGGAGAGGTAGACCAGAGTGTCTTGGAGGGAATGGCTGCTCCAGAAGGGTGACAGGGTGAGGAGGTGAATATGAGTCAGTAGCGGCATCCTGCTGAAGGTGATGTAAATGGAGGCTAATGATCCTCTGAATGTGGATGCTGGTGGGATGGTAGCTGAGGATGAAGGGGACTCTGTCACTGTTGTGGAACAGAAGAGAGGGGTTGAGGGTTGGAGTGTGGGAGATGGGACAGACACAGCTGAGGGCCCTGTCAATCACAGTTGGTGGGGAATCCTCAGTTGAGTGGATATCTGGGAGGAATCCTTCTGGAGGTTGACATTCGATGGAGACAGAGGAACTGGGAGAAGGGAACAGTGTCTTTTCAGGAAGCAGGGAGTCAGGATATACAGATATATAACTGTGGGTTTGTAGTGGATATTGATGACCACTTATCTCCAGAAATGGAAACAGAAAATAAACCAACCTTCTACTTTTGTTATCGAACTTCATTAAATAATATTTAATGAATGGCATTTTGAAAATAAAATAAATAATTACAAAATCATGATATTTTGTTTGAAGGCTTATTGTCGTTCTGGTTTTCAGTGTATATTGAGCAGCTGACTACATTAAAAACTTTGGACTGATGAAAATGGACTCTTGTTTTGATGCTGCTGCTTGTGTCACTTTTAAAAAATCATATTGTCATTCTCATTTCATCCTTAATTAATAACGCTGCTCTAAACTACTTGGCAACTATATAAAGGTAAAAACAAGGACTGCAGATGTTGGAAACCAGAGGAATAGATGTTCTATTCCTGTTGAAGGGCTTTTGCCCGAAACGTCGATTTTCCTCCTCCTCGGGTGCTGCCTGACCTGCTGTGCTTTTCCAGCACCACTCTAATCTAGACTCTACTTGGTAACTATATTCCATTTTATGATAATATTTTCAAAAGAATGTGCAATATTTCCTGGTATTATTCATGTAATTTTCCATTCGTTCCTTAAAATTTCGAAGATTTCCGTATTTAGAGATATATGGAGCAGACAAAGTACATTCTGTGTCGGTTTTCTGCAGCTTGTTCTCCAGGAAATAGGTCACTAGCTCAAAGCTAATTGTTGTAATATAAGGGCTGCCATCCATGTTACAGACTACACCAGAATCCCTCAAAATATTTTAAGAATCTAGCCAAAATGTTAACTTTTTCATATTTTAAAGGTAGATAGAGTCATAGAAACGTACAGCATGGAAACAGTCACTTCGGTCCAACTCATCCATACCAACCAGATATCCCAAACCAATTTAAATTAGATTTGATTCCCTACTGTGTGGAAATAGGCCCTTCGGCCCAACCAGTCCACACCGACCCTCTGAAGAGTAACCGACCCAGACCCATTTCCCTCTGACTAACGCACATAACACTATGGGCAATTTAGAATGGCCAATTCATCTGACCTGCACATCTTTGGAGTGTGGGAGGAAACCGGAGCACACCCACAAAGAGAATGTGCAAACTCCACACAGTCGCCCAAGGCTGGAATCAAACCTGGCACCCTGGTGCTATGAGGCCGCAGTGCTAACCACTGAGCCGCTGTGCCATCTGCCAAAACCCAGCCCCTATCCCTCCAAACCCTTCCTATTCATATCCTCATCCAGATGCCTTTTAAATGTTGCAATTGTACCAGCCTCCACCACATCCTCTGGCAGCTCATTCCATACACGTACCACCTTCTCCGTGAAAAAATTGCCCCTTAGGTCTCTTTAATATCTTTCCCTTCTCACCTAAACCTATGCCCTCTAGTTCTGCACCCCAGGGAAAAGATTTTCTCTATTTATCCTGTCCATGCCCCTCATGATTTTGTAAATCTCTATAAGGTCACCCCTCAGCCTCCGATGCTGCAGGGAAAACAGCTCCAGTCTGTTCAGCCTCTCCCTGTAGCTCAAATCCTCCAGCCCTGGCAACATCCTTGTCAATCTTTATGAACCCTTTCAAGTTTCACAATATCCTTCCGATAGGAAGGAGACCAGAAATGCACGCAATATTCCAACAGTGGCCTAACCAATGTCCTGTACGGCCGCAACATGACCTCACAACTCCTGTACTCAATATTCTGACCAATAAAGGAAAGCATAGCAAACGCCTTCTTCACTATCCTATCTACCTGCAACTCCACTTTCAAGGAGCATTGAACCTGCACTCCAAGGTCTCTTTGTTCAGCAATACTCCCTAGGACCTTACCATTGAGTGTATAAGTCCTGCTAAGATTTGCTTTCCCAAAGTGCGGCACCTCACATTTATCTAAATTAAACTCCACTTGCCACTTCTCAGCCCATTAGCCCATCTGATCCAGATCCTATTGTAATCTGAGGAAACCTTCTTCGCTGTCCACTACACCTCTAATTTTGGCATCATCTACAAACTCAATAACTGTACCTCTTTTGCACACATCCAAATCTTTTACATAAATGACGAAAAGTAATGGACCCAGCATCGATCCTTGTGGCACTCCACTGGTCACAGGCCTCCAGTCTGAAAAACAACTCTCACCATCACTCTCTGTCTTCTACTTTTCAGCCAGTTGTCTATCCAAATGGCTAGTTGCCCCTGTATTCCATGAGATCCAACCTTGCTAGCTAGTATCCTATGGGGAACCTTGTTGAACCACTTACTGAAGTCCATATAGATCATGTCCACTGCTCTACCCTCATCAATCCTCTTTATTACTTCTTCAAAAACCTCAATCAAGTTTGTGAGACATGATTTCCTACACACAAAGCCATGATGACTATCCCTAATCAGTCCTTTGTGAGGCGCCATGCTCCAGATGTGATGCGACTGAACAAACTACTCGACATTAAACAAAACATAATTTATTTAAATGTTATAGTTAAAATGCAAAAGAAAGAAGCAGGAACTAGATTAACCTAACTATTAGAAAGCTTGATTGAATAATAGGTACAGAACCTATTACTAATGAACTGTTCCAATATAGTAACATTCCATAAACACACGCCTTGGCAGAAGGTAAAATTCAAACCCAGATTCTCACATGCAGTTCTCCAGTCCAGGAGGAAAAAATATCAAGAGAAAATTCAGAGTGTAGCAGCCAGGAGACATTCACTGAAGCTCTCAAATCTTTTGAGATCCCACTGGCTTCTGCTTAAAATAAAACCTAAAATCTACAAAAAAACCTAGAAAGCCTGGTCTGTGACTCAGTCTACTTCCATTGTTCCAACTTTAAAAACAAACTAAGCCCTGTCAAATTGTTTACGTTCTTAGAGACAGCTCCGTACCTCTGCCTCACAATCTCTCCTAAAGAAAAACAGGATAAATAACGCTTTAAAGTGACAGCATTGTCACACTCTGCATTGGACAATGCTGGCCTGGAATCACACCCACTCCTGCTCCCTGTCATGGCCATGATGGAAGGAAATGCAGGTTGATCATGAACCTGTTTGGCTCTGTTAGCATCCACATTCCTTTGCAAAATGTGCTGGAGGGAGAATCGACTCATGGCATCTGTCACAGCAACAATGATGTTCCCCACTATGTCATAAGATCCTCCTTTGTGCCATTACATATCTCCAAAGATTTAAATATCTCTGCTGTATAAACCAGATAGTGGACATAAACAAACATTGAAAATGTGAATAAGCAACTAAGATGGTCACTCACCGGGAATGGAATAGATGAGGAGAATTGAAGCCCACAACATTATATTTGCAAAGATCATTTCAGTTCCTGATGTTCGTCCTCCAGCTTTTCTTTCTCACAACAAAGTATGTAACACAATGTTTACAAGAATGTAAATGAGGAAGAGGATAGAGGAAGACAGCTTATAAAACCACAGTAAACTAGATGATAAAATCTGACACCGAAGAAATTACTCTCCTGTCAGTTATGTTTTAACAGCAGAATTAAATTAATTCCTAGCCCAAGAATAGGAGGTTATGAAATCAAGATAGTTAAAAAGTCAAATGTTCTTGATAATGGTGACCAAAGTAAATTGAATTTTCAGGTAAATGACAAATGGCTCATTCTCCTTTGTTAAAAAATATCAACTGTTCATGACACAAAGAGTTTTGCTTTATGAAAATTTGTTCTGCAATTAACATTAAACTGCTGCTAATAATTTTGCTTTTTTTAACATAATATGACTCTTGTTATTGCTGAGTAATTATTCTGTCACAATCTAAACTTCTAGACATGCAGTTGAAGGACAAGATCCAAATAAACAAGACATAAGGTCAATTTCAGGCAGAGAAAGGAACTCAAAAACTGAGAAAATTAAGGGGGAAGTGAACTGTGATTGAGTAACTGGGAGTGAGCTTCTGTTCCAAGGTGAGGATCTCTCTGGTGAACCGACTGACATGGAGCTTTGTATTCACCAGGGCGTAGTTGATGATGAGTGAGTCTGATGAACCATGCTGGGTTTCACCTTTGAGAAGATCAAAGGGGCTGACGCCCTTCATCAACCGTGCTCATCCCCAGCCACAATGCTGAAGGCAGTGCCCCCACCTTAACCCTTAATATGGAAGGAAAGTCATTGAAGTCATTACCCAGAGACTGAACCAACAAGGACCATCACAATGCTCTGTCTGGGAAACAGAAACAATACATTGGGTAAACTCCTGGAGAACACTTGGAAACATTTGGGAGTTAATATCCCAATGGGGATGAAACCCCTCTGCTGTCAGGTCACCAGTGTCTGAGTGTCAGTAATTTGCCTCTGATATGCTTTCAAAATTTCTCTCCTCTCATCTTAAAAATGTGCCCCTGAGTCTTGAAATTCTCCATCTCAGGGAAAAGACAACTACCATCAACTCTATCTATATCTCTCAGTATTTTATGAACTTCTATCAGGTCACGTCTCAACTTCCTATGCTTTTCTGAACTCCAGAAAGTCCAACCCTAAGCTATATACAACATGCAACTAAAGATGTTTCACAAGAGATAATCCTGTATCTTAGATTTAATCCAACTGCAATTAAATATCATGGACCAACCCTACTTACAGTTCATCAAGATTGAGTTTGTCTTCTGCCAGGAACGATTGAGGGCATCCTTCCCCACATGGTATCAGTGGCTCAGATTAATGCCAGCATGATGGATTGGTGGTGTCAAATCTACCCAAGATATTCCAGTTAAAAATCCTATAACACCAGGTTAAAGTCCAACAGGATTTATTGGAAGCACACTAGCTTTCGGAGCATTGCTCCTTCATCATGTGATTGTGGAGGACACAATTCTAAGGCACCAAATTTATAGCAAAAATTTACAGTGTGATATAAATTTTACATCATATTGTAAATTTTTGCTATAAATTCTGTGCCTTAGAATTGTGTCCTCCACAATCACCTGATATAGGACCGATGCTCCGAAAGCTAGTGTGCTTCCAATTAAACCTGTTGGACTATAACCTGATGTTGTGTGATTTTTAACTTTGTACACCCATCTCCAAATCAAGGTATCTCATATCCTGCATTACAAGATTGAAGACTTCCTTCTCAGCAGCAATCTTTGACCATAATAGAGCAATCAATCAGAAACACACTTCTGAAAATGAGTGGAAGGGCTTTACATCATGATCTTAGTTCCAGTTAAGTGCCTGATTCAGAACTTGACTAAGAAATGGTTCTTTCTCATTCTCACTAATGCTGTGTGTCAGGGTTGCAACTGGATCATGGCAGCCACTTTTAAAGATGGCACGTATCTCTTGAATTAGGAAACACACTCTGTAATTCTAAGACACCCTGTATTCTTGTTCAAAATCAATTCTCCCTGGTCCTTTACTTACACTTTAGCATCAATATCTTGAGCTGTTCCATTGTTCTGCCTTTCTTTCCCTTCAAAGTTTACCTGATCTCAAAGTGTTCCTTGTTTCTGAAGTCTTTGGCAGCTCTCGACCTCATTTATCATCTTTTCTGAAGTTGGGTTTACCAAGTCTTGGCATCAGGCATCTCTAATTGTTACTCACTGTGCTGCCATCATGGCTTGCGATGAGGTTGATCATGGAATGGAGGTCTGCACTAATCGTCTTCCTGTACGTCTCTCTAAGGCTCCGTTTGGCACTGTCCCTGTAGTATTCAATTGGTTGGCTGCCCTTACCTACTCTGATAGTAATCTGGAGATAGAGACAATAAAGCAATTCCAATTCTTTATTCACATAATATATATGACAGCAATCTAATACAGAGAGCAACTTCTCCATCTCAGATTCTCTCTCTGAGTGTTCTCTCAATACCATAATTAGATCATCAGTTACGCCATTAACTGACTGACATTAACCATTTGCTCCCACTTCCTTCTCAGAGACTCCAAAGTAGATGAACTCCTACTTCCCCAGATTAAACTGCACATTCCACACAGATTTCACCATTGACTCTTTCTAGGTCCTTATCTACCTCAGGATACTGAGGTAGGTGATCATAATAGACCGGGAGGCAGTGTCGAGAGGTCGAATGGCTCACTCCTGCTCCTATCTTCACTGTTTCTACAGACATTGCTGCTCCTCCTCTCCCCCCACCCACCACACAATTTACATCCTGGAATGGCTGGGTGATCCACTGCTGCCTTTGCTGTGAAGTTGATCAGTGACTCGAATGGCCCCAATTTGAAATGAAGGCCACACAGATCTTGATGCTGCAGCTACAGCAAGGATCAAGAAGCCTGACGCTGTTCCGAACAAATAATCCACTTGATGTGTCATTTGTAACTTCAGAAACATTTCAGCAATCTCTCATGTGATTAGTTAAATGGTTTGTTTCATTCTGAGGACATAGGAGGATTGATATAAGTACTTCAAAAAATTGCTCACAGATATTGTAAAAAAATTAATTTAATTATGAATTAATTACAACCCTTCCCTTATATTGTCTGTCAATTATACTGTGACTGATTCAGCACAAATCCCCAAAGAATGAAGACCACCCGATAGGCCACATCCCAGACAGTGGGAATGCAGAAACTCTCCCTCCAATGCCATTCTCATTTCATTCTTTGGTTTCTCGAGCAGCATTTAGTCACAGTGTCATGCTTCAATTTTCATTATTAACTGAGGGAGCGTGCAGCTTGGGCAATCTGCTTCAAACTCATCGCTCTCCAACTCTGATTCTACACATTTCTCATTCTCACATACAAGTCTCACGTACAGGTATCCACTGCTTTACAAAAGTTCGATTTACACCACTTCACCTTCACCAAATTTATAGCAAAAATATACAGTGTGATATAAATTTTACATCATACTGTAAATTTTTGCTATAAATTCTGTGCCTTAGAATTGTGTCCTCCACAATCACATGATGAAGGAGCAATGCTTTGAAAGCTAGTGTGCTTCCAATTAAACCTGTTGGACTATAACCTGATGTTGTGTGATTCTTAACTTTGTACACCCATCTCCAAATCAAGATATCTCATATCCTGCATTACAAGATTGAAGACTTCCTTCTCAGCAGCAATCTTTGACCATAATAGAGCAATCAATCAGAAACACACTTCTGAAAATGAGTGGAAGGGCTTTCCATCATGATCTTAGTTCCAGTTAAGTGCCCTATTCAGAACTTGACTAAGAAATGGTCCTTTCTCATTCTCACTAATGCTGTGTGTCAGGGTTGCAACTGGATCATGGCAGCCACTTTTAAAGATGGCACGTATCTCTTGAATTAGGAAACACACTCTGTAATTCTAAGACACCCTGTATTCTTGTCCAAAATCAATTCTCCCTGGTCCTTTACCTATACTTTTAGCATCAATATCTTGAGCTGTTCCATTGTTCTGCCTTTCTTTCCCTTCAAAGTTTACCCAATTTCAAAGTGTTCCTTGTTTCTGAAGTCTTTGGCAGCTCTCGACCTCATTTATCATCTTTTCTGAAGTTGGGTTTACCAAGTCTTGGCATCAGGTACCTCTAACTGTTACTCACTGTGCTGCCATCATGGCTTGCGATGAGGTTGATCAAGGAATGGAGGTCTGCACTAATCGTCTTCCTGTACGTCTCTCTAAGGCTCCGTTTGGCACTGTCCCTGTAGTATTCAATTGGTTGGCTGCCCTTACCTACTCTGATAGTAATCTGGAGATAGTCACAGTAAAGCAATTCCAACTCTTTATTCACATAATATGTATGACAGCAATCTAATACAGAGAGCAACTTCTCCATCTCAGATTCTCTCTCTGAGTGTTCTCTCAATACCATAATTAGATCATCAGTTACGCCACTAACTGACTGACATTAACCATTTGCTCCCACTTCCTTCTCAGAGACTCCAAAGTAGATGAACTCCTACTTCCCCAGATTAAATTGCACTTTCCACACAGATTTCACCATTGACTCTTTCTAGGTCCTTATCTACCTCAGGATACTGCGGTAGGTGATCATAATAGACCGGGAGGCAGTGTCGAGAGGTCGAATGGCTCACTCCTGCTCCTATCTTCACTGTTTCTACAGACATTGCTGCTCCTCCTCTCCCCCCACCCACCACACAATTTACATCCTGGAATGGCTGGGTGATCCACTGCTGCCTTTGCTGTGAAGTTGATCAGTGACTCGAAAGACCCCAATTTGAAATGAAGGCCACACAGCAAGGATCAAGAAGCCTGACGCTATTCCGAACAAATAATCCACTTGATGTGTCATTTGTAACATCAGAAATATTTCAGCAATCTCTCATGTGATTAGTTAAATAGTTTGTTTCATTCTGAGGACATGGGAGGATTGATATAAGTACTTCAAAAAATTGCTTACAGATATTGTGAAAAATAATTAATTTAATTATAAATTAATTACAACCCTTCCCTTATATTATCTTGTAGACTACACTGTGACTGAAACAGCACAAATCCCCAAAGAATGAAGACCACCCAACAGACCACATTCCCGACAGTGGAAATGCCGAAACTCTCCCTCCAATGCCATTCTTATTTCATTCTTTGGTTTCTCGAGCAGCCTTTAGTCACAGTGTCCTGCTTCAATTTTCATTATTAACTGAGGGAGCATACGGCTTGGGCAATCTGCTTCAAACTCATCGCTCTCCAACTCTGATTCTACACATTTCTCATTCTCACATACAGGTCTCACGTACAGGTATCCACTGCTTTTCAAAAGTTCGATTTACACCACTTCACCTTTACAAAAGACCTACATTAGGACCTGTTTTTGGTAACCGATAGATAATCGAATCGGATTTTTGTTTTAACGAGAAAAGGCAAAGTTTTTCCGAAATAAATTAATATTTCTTCGATTTACACCATTTGGGCTAATAAAAATTTCCATAGGAACGCTCTTCTTTTGGGCAGCAGGGGATACCTGTGTATTGATTGATTTATTGTTATAGACAATAGACAATAGGTGCAGCCCTTGCAGTCAGCACCATCATTCATTATGATCATGGCTGATCATCCACAATCAGTATCCTGTTCCTGCCTTATCCTTATAACCCTTGATTCCTCTATCTCTAAGAGCTCTATCCATCTCTTTCTTGAACGTATCCAGAGACTGCATTTTGGGTCAGAGCATTCCATATATCCTCCACTCTCTGGGTGAAGAAGTTTCTCCTCAACTCTGTTATAAATGGTCTACCCCGTATTTTTAAACTGTGTCCTCTGGTTCTGGACTCACATGTCAGTGGAAACACGCTTCCTGCTTCCAGAGTGTCCAATCCTTTAATAATTTTATACGTCTGAATCAGATCCCCTCTCATCCTTCTAAATTCAAGTGTATACAAGCCCAGTCGCTCCAATCTTTCAACATAAAATAGTCTTGCCATTCTGGGAATTGACCATGTGAACCTACGCTGCACTCCTTCAATAGCCAGAATGTCCTCAAATTTGGAGACCAAAACAGCACACAATACTCCAGGTGCGTTCTCACCAGGGCTCTGTATAGCTGTAGAAGGACCTCTTTGCTCCTATACTCAATTCCTCTTGTTATGAAGGCCAGCATGCCATTAGCTTTTCTCTCTGCCTGCTGTACCTGCATGCTTGCTTTCATTGACTGATGTACAAGAACACTTAGATCTCATTGGACTTCCCCTTTACCTAATTTGACTCCATTTAGATAGTAATCTCCCTCCCTGTTCTTGCCACCAAAGTGGATAACCATACAATTATCCACATTAAACTGCATGCCATGCATCTATCCATGCACATAGCCTGTCCAAGTCACCTTGTATTCTCATAACATCTTCTGCACATTTCACCCTGCCCACCCAGCTTTGTGTCATCAGCAAATTTGCTCAAATTACTTTTAATGCCCTCATCTATATCAGATATACAATTATGTATCCCTTTATCTGAGCATCCAAAAACTGAAAAGCTCTGAAAACCGAAGGGTTTAATGGAGCGTGCAGTGTCAGCCATGCCTGTGTAACATCATGGGGTTTTCTTGGCAAGCGAAGGCCACACCCACTTGACCACATGGCGGCATGGCCCAGCACTCAGAGGCGTCAGTTGTGGATTGTTTTGACTGGGCTAAATTGTTTAATTTTAGAGTAAAAATTTCACATAGAGATGCATTTACATCTGTGGCTAACAATAATATAAAGAAAAGGAAGCATCTATCATTATCAATAATGCAGGAAGTAGAGTTATTGCAGAAGCTTGATCATGGTGTGACTGTGCGGTGTCAAACTGAAGAATATGGTGTCGGAACTACCACTGTCTATGATTTGAAGAAACAGAAAGACAAGTTACTGAAGTTTTATGGTGACAGTGATGACCGTCAATTAATGAAAAATAGGAAAACACAGCATAGGCAAAGAAATGAAGATCTTATCCGGTGTAGATGGAGTGGATTAGACAACGAAGAAGTGAACGTATGCCACTGACTGGTTTGATGGTCCTGAAACAAGCTGAAAAATATCATAAAGAACCGGACATTAAAGGTATTCAGAAGGTTGGCTGCAGAAATTCAAGAAGTGTAATTGGTGTGAAATATCTGAAAATCTGTGGCGAAAAGGCTTCTGCTGACCATGAAGCAGCTGAAAATTATGCCAAGCTGATATCTGCCAAAAGCCTTAGGCCTGAACAAATTTACAATGCTGATGAAACAGCTCTCTACTGGCGCTATGTCCTGAGAAAAACATGAGCAACGGCTAATGAGAGAGCACCAACAGGTTTTAAGGAAACTAAGGACGGATTAACTATTCTTGGGTGTATCAATGCTATAGGCACACACAAAGTGAAATTGGCAGTGATTGGGAAAACATACATCCGAGATGTCTTAAAGGTGAACGCAATTTGCCTGTGCATTATTATGCAAACAAGAAAGCATGGGTAACCAGAGAAACTTTTTACGATTGATTCAGTAAACACTTCATACTAGTGGCACGAGCTCATTGCAGACAACTGCTCCGCACATCCCCCTGCCAAACAACTTGTGAAAAGTATTATTTTTAGCATTTACTTGCCCCCGAATGTGACATCAGTATTACAGCCTTGTGACCAAGGAATATTATGCTCCATGAAGAGCAAGTATAAAAAATACTTAAATAGTATACTTGCTGCAGTCAACAGAGAGGTAGGATTTCAAGACTTCATCAAAGAGTTTACAGGGGAACCTCGATTATCCAAATGGGATGGGCGGGATTCAATGCCTTTCCTCTGGGGCTTGGAGCTTCTAAAGTCTGCTCCCTCTTCAGGAGACTGCAGCAGCACACAGCGTGCGAGGTCCTGCACCCAACCCCGCACCCAGCCAACACAGCGCCCATGTCCACCCCCCAGGCGTCCAACACCACCCCCCGCCCCCAATCCCCCCCCCAACCCTGGTCAACACATCCCCCCTATCCCCCTCCAACCATCCAGCACCTCCCCCTGCCTCCCAACACTGCCTGCCCCCACCCTCACCCCCGACCAACACCTCCCCCCCGCCTCCCACCCCCAGCTAACACCTTCCCCCACCCCCACCCAACACTTTCCCCGGCCCCCCGACTGCCAGCCAACCCTGCACCCGTCCCTGTCCAACACCCCCCCACCCCTCCCAACCCCACCCAACCCCGGACCCCCCGCCCCCGTCCAACAAAGCCCCCGCCCCTCTCCGGGGCAGCCGGACCGTACACCAACAATAAAACTGTTGCTGTTGCAGCTGCTGCAGCTGCCTTTGTGGGGTAAGTCTCCAAATAGTGCACACACACACACGCACACCACACACACACACCACACACACACAAACACACACATACACACACGCACACACACGAACACACACACATGCACACACAAACACACACACACACGTGCACACACACAAACACACACGCGCACACACACACACACGTGCACACACACACAAACACACACAAACACACACGCGCGCGCACACACACACACACACCCACACACACAACGTTTTGACAGGTTCCACTTCTGCCCTGTACAGGACAATGTTAGAGAGATTATCTGGGGAATGGGGGTGGGGGTGGTTGGGCGCAGTTTAGGGTACACCCCCTCTGTAGAGCTCCAGGGAAAGTGTGGGGAGAGAGAGAGGGCAGGAGGTCAGTCATTTGGTGACAGTGCCTGTTTAATCACTGTAAACAAAAGTCGCAATCACTGTTGGAAACACGGCTTTGATGTAATGTTTCTATCAGGACCTCAAGATCTCCTTCTGATAATCCAATTATCGGATAATTGGTATTCAGATAATCGAGGTTCCTCTGTAGTCTTAAGAATGCCATTTACATAGTTGCTAACGCTTGGAATGATGTTGATAAAGCAACATTAACAACTTCTTGGCAAGACTCTGGCCTACAACGATGTGTCTTGTAAATGAACCTGCAGGTGAAGAGCTTGAAGGATTTCATGTCACTGAAGAGAAAAAGATGATAACAAGCCTTGTTACTTATGCACAAGATTTATCAGACGAAAGTGTAAATAAATTACATGAAGTTGACATAGAAAAAATGCTGATCATTAACAATGATATGCCTATCGTGCATTCCTAGAGTGATGAGAACATTACTGAAATATGGGTTCCTGTCCAGGTAAGTGTGAGGATAGTAATGATGATGACGACGACGATGATGAGTTAATGAACACGGTTGAAAAAGTCCCCATTGATGATATGGTGACAATGTGTGATCAGTTAAATGCTGGCCTTGAACAACGTGCATTTATCAGAGAGCAAGAGATTATGGCAATTTACTCAATTAAAGAGAGATTGTTTGGACAGAAACCCATGTTAATGAGACAGATGACACCTGAAGAAGCCTTGTAAACAGTCGCCTGCCATAGTACTGAAGCTGTGTACGTTTAAGTTTTACCGAACATGTTTTTTGGAATGATTTTTGTGGAAATAAAACTTTGTTGAATATTTATAGTCGATGCATTTCATGAATGTGTATATATTACTCTATAAATAAGCTTTGTGCTTTTATGTTTTCCAGAATGTTTTTCTTCAAATGTCTTTTATGGAAATAAAATGTCGTTGAACATTTATGGTCAATGTATTTCATTTATTGGTACACTACTCTATAAATAAAGTGTGGTAGCATTTCTAGTCTTTATTTATCCCACTTAGTGTCAGTATTCATACGTTTTTGCTATTTATTTACTTTTGATTACGAGTTGTTGCCCCGTGCATAATTCCGACTTCTGCAAAGCAGCTTGTCCTGAGCATTTCAGATAAAGGGATACGTACCTGTATTGAGACACAGTGAAGAGTGTTGTTTTGTGTGCTGTGCAGGTGGATTGTACCATTAAAGTGCATCATGGGAGCAGAACACAGTGCAGAATACAGTGTACAGCCATAGAGAAGGTGCAGAAAGAGAGAGGTCAACACTAACATGTGAGAGGTCAGTGCAAAAATCTGATAACAGCATGAAAGAAGCTATTCTTGAAAGTACTCATACATGCATTCAATCTTTTATATCTTTTGCCTGATGAAGACAGTGCAAGAGAGTAGAACCGAGTTTGGGAAGGGTCTTTGATTATGTTGTTTGCTTCCCTGAGACAGCAGGAATTAAAGAAGGAGTGAATGGATGGGAGGCTGGTTTGTGTGATGGACTGGGCTATGGTCAAGGATCTCTGTAGTTTCTTACAGTCTTGGACAGAGCATTGCTACACCATAAATGTTCAATGACATTTTATTTCCATAAAAGACATTTGAAGAAAAACATTCTGGAAAACATAAAAGCACAAAGCTTATTTATAGAGTAATATATACACATTCATGAAATACATCGACTATAAATATTCAACAAAGTTTTATTTCCACAAAAATCATTCCAAAAAACATGTTCAGGGCGGCACGGTGGCACAGTGGTTAGCACTGTTGCCTCACAGCGACAGGAACCTGGGTTCAATTCCCACCTCAGGTGACTGACTGTGTGGAGTTTGCACGTTCTCCCCGTGTCTGCGTGGGTTTCCTCCGGGTGCTCCGGTTTCCTCCCACAGTCCAAAAATGTGCGGGTCAGGTAAATTGGCCATGCTAAATTGCCCGTAGTGTTAGGTAAGGGGTATATGTAGGGGTATGGGTGGGTTGCGTTTCGGCGGGTCAGTGTGGACTTGTTGGGCCGAAGGGCCTGTTTCCACACTGTAAGTAATCTAATCACACTGTGGTGCATCTGGATAGGATGCTTTCTAAGGTACTTTCATTTACAATCTCTGTGCTTCCCCCAGGACCCAAACCACAGCTGGTGACAGCGGTCTCTGCACAGTGTGACACCGTCTTTAACCACAAAGGGATTTCCTGAGTCACTTCCTCTTGCCTCGGTTGTTGCCATGGTTCAGGTGACCGCACATATCAGCTGTGCTTTGTTCTACAAGGCAGCAGAGCGAGGGCAGGTTTACTTTCAACTATATTATCCCTTTAATACAGGGACTAATATCAGTAATATAATTACAGTGCGATCTGCCTGTCAGGAACATGAAACAACACTTGACACATGTACCGAACTACAGTGAAAATAACAATAAATAAATCAAAATATATGAAATGAAGTAAATCAGATAAATAACGCCTGAAATCAGCAAGGAAAATAGCTATCATAGGAGGTATAAAGACTATTTTGCTCACTGTGAGAGCTTGTAGCTACCTTGGCTAGTTTGTGTCTGGAGTTGGAAATGTTGGTCTCAGAAGGGATGTGTTCTGCTTCATGGCATGCAATGCTTTGATGTTGAATTAATTTTCTCAGAGCAGCCCTGGCATCTTCGAGTTGTAAATTGATATCTTGTTCAGTTGAAATCTTTACTGAGCTGTAAGGTACACAGAAAGGTGCCTTGGGGCAGCTCTTTCTGGATTGTTTTTCACTTAATCTTATCCTTCTGAACCTCCTCAGAACCCCCTCCACAATCTTTCTCACATTCCACTGTCACCCTCATGACATTTTTTGCTCTAACTGCTCCAGCTTTGGCGATCAAACTCACTATCAATAATTCTCTAGCATTTGTCATTCCTATTCTTGCTTCTGGTTTCACTTAGGGGCCATTCCACATTATTTACCCAGATGTTGAAGACTACTGCAGTCAATGAGGTGTTGATAGAGCCACAGTCAACTCAGCCCCAGAACATCTCTGGAGGAGTTCTTCAAGGGTAGAGTCTTAGGCCTAATCACTTATAGTTACTTCATCAATGACCAATAAAGGAAAGCATACCAAACATCTTCTTCACTATCCTATCTAACTGTGACTCCACTTTCAAGAAGCTATGAACCTGCGCTCCAAAATCTCTTTGTTCAGCAATACTCCCTAGAACCTTACCATTAAGTGTATACATCCTGCTCTGATTTGCTTTTCCGAAATGCAGCATTCCGCATTTATCTAAATTAAACTCCATCTGCCAGTCTTCAGCCCATTGGCCCATCTGACCAAGATCCCATTGTAATCTGAGGTAACCTTCTTCGCTGTCCACTATACCACCAATTTTGGTGTCATCCAGCAAACATAAGAACTAAACCTCCTATGTTAACATCCAAATCATTTATATATGCCATGTCTGACCTACTAACCATTCTACCTTATATAAAAAATATCTCAGAAGTGACAGCCAGACTTTTCTGACACTTTAGATTCATGATAGCCCATAAACTGACAACAATGCTCAGACAACAACTTACCATAACAAAAGACCCTATATCCATCATATGCAAGATTAACGTAACTTATAAGATTCCATGCAAAGACTGCATGAAACACTACATAGGACAAACAGGCAGACACCTAGCAATCCGTATCCATGACATCCAACTAGCCACAAAGCGACAGGACAAGCTGACCCAAGTAGCTGTATAAACAGATGACAAGGACCACAAATTCGACTGGGACAAAACAATGATCATAGAACACACCAAACAGAGGACAGCCAGATAATTTCTAGAAACATGGCACCCATCCACGGACTCCATCAATAAACACATAGACCCAGACCCAACATACCAGCCACTACAACAAACACCCAGAATCGGCAACTGGAAACAGCAGGAATGGAACCGTTTATCCCTTCTTCGGTTCTGGGCGAGCCAAAGTGCTATTTCTGTTATCACGCCATAGATTTCCATATACTAGAAACTGACTCATTCAGAATTCAGATGGAGTCATGACCCTGATTCTGAATTAAGGAGGACTTTACCATGTTTGAATGTCACAGTTTAATTTTTGACAGAGGAGAAACTGTTTCTTCATCATTGATTTCAGTGGGAAACAATAGGATGGTCAGAAAAGTAGAGAAATGCCTTTTTCCTGAGCAGCAGTACATATATCCTTGCATACTCTTGATATTGACAATGACCACTTGCATTATTTGCCAGAGAAGATAACTGTCAGCAGCTGGTAAACAAAGATTCACCTTCAAACTGCATTTGTATAGTGTGGAAAGAGATCAACTGGTTGCACTCTGACTTCTGATTTCAGTGGGCTGTGAATTCAAATGCCATTTCAAAGATTCCAGTTCATATTGATACCCCTGTCTAGCCCTGATATAGTACTGTGCTGCTGGAGGGACTGTTAGGATGTTACACTACAGACCCTGACATCCTTCAGCTGATACAATTCAAGGAAGAACAGGAAAATCCTCTCAACATCTCATAAACTTCACCCCTCAGCTAACACAATGGTAAGCAGATTATCTGGTGATAATATATGTGTGAATTTCTCATGTGCACAAATTAGTCTCTGTTTCCCTACATTCCAACCACGTATACAATCAAGGGAAGTACTTTTTAGGTTGTGAAATACTGTAGGTTGTGCTGAGCTTTATGAAAGGTGCAGAATCAATACAATTTATTTTGATATTTTGAAACAAATGAATGACCTAAATTGCATTTGAAGCATTTCTCTGCATTTTCAATGGATGTGGGGGGTCTTGAAGACTAGCAACATGGAACATTATTATTCAATAACAGAAATTACTAACGGGATTTGCAGATTTGCACTACTGATGGGTAAGGTTTCCCATCAAGATCAAAATACCCATCCCAAAGATAGGAAATTAATATTGCCAATATTAGTAAGTTACAGTTCAATGTGCTCAAGCAATTATTATAAGGGGAACTCACAATATTGACAATTTGTTGACGAGAGAGTTAAGTGAATGGTGGTATGACTTTTGACCCTTCAACAGCAAGAGAGTCCACTAGGATCTGAGCAAGTCCCCTGGAGAGGAAGATCCAGGTTGCAGTCGGGGACGTGCTATCGGTCCTGAGAGAGATGGTTGGGACTCTGGGATGTGTTATAATAGGTCGTTTTGAGAGGTTTTAAAAAGATGTATCAACATCTTTTTGCTGGTCCCATTTGGCAAGATTATGCACATAATGTCTTTGGCAGGATATCAGTTGAATCTTGAGTAAACATTAGGTAGGTAACCAAAATGCTTTTTTAGCAGATTAAGTTATGAATTGTAAATTTTCTCACACAGATTTCTGTAGTGTTGAACTTAGATTAGATTCCCTGCTGGATGGAAACAGGCCCTTCGGCCCAACAAGTCCACACCGATCCTCCGAAGAGTAACCCAGCCAGACCCATTTCCCTCTGACTAATGCACCTAACACTATGGGCAATTTAGCGTGGCCAATTCATCTGACCTGCACAGGTTTGAACTTGTGGGAGGAAACCCACACAGACACAGGTAGAATGTGCAAACTCCACACAGACAGTCACCCGAGGCTGGAATCAAACCTGGGACCCTGGTGCAGTGAGGCAGCAGTGCTAACCACTGAGCTACCATGCCACTGAGAACTAAAGTGCAGAGTTCAACTCTTGCTCACATAGAACCTTCAAAGTCCTTAAAGGAACAGCTGCTGGTCTCCATGTACCCATTCGCCAAAGGAAATTTACCTGGGAAGCTCTTTGGCTGTCCTGAGTTTGTGGAATGTTTTGCATCAATGCACATTATTTATTATATTTTAAACAAACGTTTGATTGAAGTATATTGAAGGCAATGATCTGAGTGCTCACTCAAGGAGGCCACCCCTCTTCTGCCTGCAATTAGACTCATTAAAATAAAATATTCAGTATATCTATTGCTAGGGAATGAGGTTTCCTGCCAAAGTCTGAAAAAAGCAGTGAACCCACTCTTAGATGCACGATATGAGCATTTTCAATATTGCCGGGTGACAGGTTAATGTTAGATTAAATTACTTACGGTGTGAAAACAGGCCCTTTGGCCCAACAAGTCCACACCAACCCTCCGAAGAGCAACCCACCAAGACCCATTTATCCCTTCACCTAACACTACGGGCAATTTAGCATGGCCAATTCACCTAACCTGCACATTTTTGGACTGTGGGAGGAAACCAGACCACCCGCAGGCAGGATTTGAACCCAGGTCTCTGGTGCTGTAAGGTAGCAGTGTTAACTACTGTGCCATCGTGCCGTCCACAAATATATGCAATGTAACACTCACATATTTAAACAACAGGAAATGTATGTTTATATAGAAACTCTCAGCAAAATTCAATGCATCTCCACTCATGTCCACTCAAAGAAACAGCAGTAATTTTTGGGTGAACTTTCCTGTGATTCAAGGCAAAACTGACAATCTTTTACCATCATGGATATCACTCCAGGACAGAACAGTGGTTGCTGTCCTCCATTGTCCAGTGGGGCAGTGACCAGATCTGTGGCTGGAACTTTCCTTTCTGTTTAAACATGCCAAGAAAGGGGATCAAGGTTTTCATAAAGATTCGTAGCTTTGTTGCTGCAACTATAACAAGAAAGGGGATCTCAGGATTATTGTCCATGTTAAGCCCTTTAAATGCTTTTGTATAAACTGAGTATCATCGATGTTCATACAGAGGAAAGACAAAAATTACAAGTGAAAATTAAGTTCCTGCTACATTTTTCTTTGCTACTAAACAGGGGGAACCTTATACTAAAATTAATTCATCCAAATCCATTATCCTAAAAAGAACTGTGGATTCTCTATTTGAGAAAGAGCTCTCTTGGTTGATTACAAATGGTAGACGATGAATCTAATTATTTTCCTTCTGTCTCTATGGGATTTGAATACACTCGTGAAGTTGTCATTGTTATCCATGCCAGGTAGGAGAAACAGATTCCCAGACAGTTTCTGAAATGGTGAAAGTCTGAGAAATGCTGAATTATTAAGGGCCTTGGTGGCCTTGTTCATGAATCTCTGAAGGTTAACTTGCAGGTACAGCAAACAATTGTGAAAGAAAATGGTAAGTTGTCATTTATTGCAAGATCCCTTTCATGTCTCTCTCATTCTGGGCTCTGCTCACCTCTCCCCTTCTCCCCTTTCCCACTCCATTCCCCATATCCAGTTTTAGGATAAATGTCACTTTTTCCAAGCTGCTAATGGTTCTGATGAAGAGTTTTACTTGAAATGTCTATTCTAATTTCTTCCAATAGATGTTGCCAGACCTGCTGAGTTTCTGCAGCAATTAATGTTTTAAGTTCAGATCTCCTGCAACTGCCATTCATTGTTTTACTTTATTATTAGAGGAATTGAGTATAGAAGTAAAGATGTCTTCTTGCAATCATAGAGATCCTTGGTGAGACCATGGCTGGAGTATTGTGTGTAGTATGGGTAACCTTCCCCAAATATACTTGCCAGAGAGGGAATGCAACAAAGGGATGGACTGATTATCCAATGAAGAAAGAGTAAAGAAACTAGGAATATAATCTCTGGAGTTTCAAAGAATCTCATTCAGTCACACAAAATACTTCCAGGGCTCGACAGGGTAGATGTAGGATAATGTTTCCAAAGGTCAGGAGGTCAAGAACAAAGGGAAACAATCTCAGAATAAGAGGCAGGCCATTTAGGACAGAGATAAAGAGGAATATTTTCACTCAATCTTTGATATTCACTAACTAAGTGATGCTTAGCATTGTTAGCATTGTATTCAACTCTTAATAAATGAAGATATAAATTAGAAAGGCTTATTATACATTAGTAATTCCTGATTTAAGACAATAATTTATCAAGATGGAGAAATGGTGGCTGGGTTTAAACAATGTTTTTAGTTTCCTTACAAAGCTGCTATTTTTGCTTATAGGAATTCAAAATAAAGAATTCAGTATTTTCTGTTTGCCACCTCCCAGAGGCTTTCATTCTCCATGTTAGCTCCTTCACCATTCACCAAATCCCATGGAACTGTACTTGTCATACTTCAGAAATTATTAATCCTGTTCATTCTGGAATATCATTGACAGGTATGTTACATTCTCTGTCATCTTCTCCTCCTCTGTTCTCTCATGTTAAACATTATTCCAAAACTGAGAGGGTGGGAGGCTGTCTGGTTCCAGCTGGTCAGGCCTTGCTTGTTAGAAGGTGCAGGAGCAGTGTGGGATGATGCTATTCTGAGTTCCTCACTGACTGAAGAGACTTCTCAACCACAGGAATATTACACCAGAATGCAGTCCCTCCCACAAATATCGATCCATGTCTAATAATCCTCATGTATAACATTGTGCTGAGCATTACAGAATGCACTACAGAAATGTGTTTCATTAGAACTTCGTCAAATGATCATGATAAATTAAACTGTTATTTAGTTTTCTTGCTTAAGTCCCTTATTGTGCTATTTTCCCTGGCTCTAATATTCTAAGATCATAATGCAAATAGTGAATAATTGTTTAAAACATGAAGTAATCTTGTTTCCATAAGGAATTTTGTGTGTCTTCCCTATTGCACCGGTAAGTTGCCTGGAATTTGATGCAATGGGTGCTCTTCATTCTCGGTGGTTACAGCTGTTTCTGTTACAACATATACTCAAAAATCTAAGATGAGGATTGTGTATTTTATAAGAACCATTTTGAGCACTTTGTAAACACTCCATTAATTACATCCTACTCCATAGATATCTGGACCAGGGAACACAGTCTCAGAACAGGGCCTCATCCCCTTCACACAGAGGGGGTGAGACTTTGAATTCACAACCCCAGAGGGATGTGGAAGCTGACTACTGAATATGTTTAAAACAGAGAAGCTAGACTTCCAGTTTCTGAAATTTCTAATGAAATAAACAGATATGGGGATAGTGCAGTGATATAATGTTGCAGTAGCTGATTAGCCATGGTTTGGGGATATGGGGATAGTGCGGTGATATAATGTTGCAGTAGCTGACAAGCCATGGTGAAGGGGTATGGGGATAGTGCAGTGATATAATGTTGCAGTAGCTGGTTAGCCATGGTGAAGGGATATGGGGATAGTGCGGTGATATAATGTTGCAGTAGCTGGTTAGCCATGGTGAAGGGATATGGGGATAGTGCAGTGATATAATGTTGCAGTAGCTGATTAGCCATGGTGAAGGAGTATCGGGATAGTGCAGTGATATAATGTTGCAGTAGCTGATTAGCCATGGTTTGGGGATATGGGGATAGTGCGGTGATATAATGTTGCAGTAGCTGACAAGCCATGGTGAAGGGGTATGGGGATAGTGCAGTGATATAATGTTGCAGTAGCTGGTTAGCCATGGTGAAGGGATATGGGGATAGTGCGGTGATATAATGTTGCAGTAGCTGATTAGCCATGGTGAAGGGGTATGAGGATAGTGCAATGATATAATGTTACGGCAGCTGATTAGCCATAGTGAAGGGGTATGGGGATAGTGCAGTGGTATAATGTTGCAGTAGCTGATTAGCCATGGTGAAGGGGTATGGGGATAGTGCAGTGATATAATGTTGCAGTAGCTGATTAGCCATGGTGAAGGGATATGGGGATAGTGCGGTGATATAATGTTGCAGTAGCTGATTAGCCATGGTGAAGGGATATGGGGATAGTGCAGTGATATAATGTTGCAGGAGCTGATTAGCCATGGATTGGGGATATGGGGATAGTGCAGTGATATAACGTTGCAGGAGCTGATTAGCCATGGATTGGGGATATGGGGATAGTGCAGTGATATAATGTTGCAGTAGCTGATTAGCCATGGTGAAGGGATAAGGGGATAGTACAGTGATATAATGTTGCAGTAGCTGATTAGCCATGGTGAAGGGATATGGGGATAGTGCGGTGATATAATGTTGCAGTAGCTGATTAGCCATGGTGAAGGGATATGGGGATAGTGCAGTGATATAACGTTGCAGTAGCTGATTAGCCATAATGAAGGGATATGGGGATAGTGCGGTGATATAATGTTGCAGTAGCGGATTAGCCATGGTGAAGGAGTATGGGGATATTGCAGTGATATAATGTTGCAGGAGCTGATCAGCCATTATTTAGTTAAACTGTGGAGCTTGCATGAGGCCAGAGTGACATTTTCCAGGGCACATTTTCTATGTTTCTCAGACCGTGTTTCAAACTCATTCATCACAGATATTGTAAACAATATGAATCACTTAATTTTGTCTGGATGAAACAATTCTTTTTGCAGATCATTTGAATAATTTTTAAAATGTGTGCAATTTAAATAAAATAAAATGGATTAATTTTGGGCAGCGTCAGGATTCTTGATCCTAACTTGCATCCATCCAGTCGTGATCGGTACCCTTAGTCCAGAATAACTCTCAATCAATGCAAGTTTCACTTTATCATTGAATGGACCATTCACAAAATGTCTATCGTCCCTGTCTTGACATCAGGATGTCGAAAGCTTTTGAAATTCATTCAGCCTTTTCTCAGTTCTGTAGTTGCACCATTCAGACATAATTGGTAGACAATCCCGAATAATTTTGACAAATAAAGAATGTTTTCCGATATCACTGGGTGTTCTTGTAACAAAATGCATACACCTGTTTTTAAGACTTCAATATGTCCCAAGTGTTTTTAAAATTTTGTAGATGTATTTGCCATTTCACTTTCATTATCCGGGCAAAAATGACAGAGAGTTTGTATGTTGTTGCACATCAAGATCAGCAAAGTAGCTGAATACCCAGACAATATGTTTAGACCATTAGCAACGTCCTTTCCTCTTCTTCTGATAGTGCCCTGGCATTTTTTGTATACCCCAGAACAAACAGATGGAACTTTCAGCTAATTCTTCAACTGACCATAGAAGATTAGCTCTGTACGATGTTGGAGTACCAGTTAGAGTGAATGGACCAATCTGTGGGAGATGGAGCTCATTCTGGGCAGGTGTGAGTTCTTCCACATTGAATCTGAGAAAGGCAAATCAGATCAAATTTCATTCATGAGATGACATGAAGGAATAATGAATCTAGCCATGTCATAAATCATAAAAAGTTGCAGATGCAGAAACTAATGGAGAAAGCTGTGAGGAAGTGATGTGTCAGTTGTGTAGACCTTCCAGAAATTCAGTTTTAGCAGCAAAACCCAGAAAAGAAATGCTCATCTTGGAAAGCATACAACAATTTCTAAAGTTCTGTTTAATGGGAACATTTTTTAGATTAGATTAGATTAGACTTACAGTGTGGAAACAGGCCCTTCGGCCCAACAAGTCCACACCGACCCGCCGAAGCGCAACCCACCCATACCCCTACATTTACCCCTTACCTAACACTACGGGCAATTTAGCTTGGCCAATTCACCTGACCCGCACATCTTTGGACTGTGGGAGGAAACCGGAGCACCCGGAGGAAACCCACGCAGACACGGGGAGAACGTGCAAACTCCACACAGTCAGTCGCCTGAGTCGGGAATTGAACCCGGGTCTACATTGTTGACTGTTGAAATGATGAATCGAATGTTGACCTTTATTTCAAGATTGGAATTCAAACATGCAGAGGTTGTATAGAGTAAAAAGTGAGGTCTGCAGATGCTGGAGATCAGAGCTGAAAATGTGTTGCTGGTTAAAGCACAGCAGGTTAGGCAGCATCCAAGGAACAGGAAATTCCTGATGAAGGGCTCTGTCCCGAAACGTCGAATTTCCTGTTCCAGAGGTAGTATAGAGTCTTGGTGAAGCCCCTTTAGGGATGAGATCAGAGTATCGGGGAAGATTATAAAGGGACATGGGCCAATGATTGGAAAATAAAGTTGAGCTGAAGGTCAGTCCAATGTAATCCAATTGATTGGTGCAACAGGTTGGAGGAGTTGAATGAGCTGCCCCTGTGGTCTCTTTCTATTGAAGCTCCACAATACAGAACCCTCTCATCTTTTAGTCCAGTTATAAAACAGTCAATAGGGAAAGGGGGAAAAAGACATAGGTCTAGGGAGACTTGATTTTGGTCAAGAATACTGGAAGACTTCAAATTCTCCAGACTGCAGCAAGAGTCTCCAACCTGATGCTTTTATTTTGCTGAAAATATCAACTGGGTATATTTATAGAAAACATATTTGATAAAGCGGAAATTTCAATATATCTCTGCTCCCATTGTTCATATCAAATGCAGTGAGACATTAACTACTTGTGATAAAGTGGCATTCAAATACCATACATTTTTATCACATATATAAAGGATGATGCAGAGGGAGTCATGTGATCTAGACACAGATACAGTTTGTCACAAGCTTCATCTCAAATTATTTCCATTTCCAAAATTTTGAATAGAGACGACATGTAAAGTAAGGCATTACTCCCCATCTCAAAGAACTCTGCGACTTTTTATTTCCCCAGTTACAGAGTGAACAAATATGAGCAAGGTGGGAAAATGAAGATTTCTGCTACTTCAACATGGGCTGAAATTTTGCAATCTGATCAAATAATAATCATTTATCTTATTTTGAACATTTCTTAATTCTATATAATGAAAGAGATTTGTCATTAAATGATTTTGGTGATTAAATTAAAGGAGCAAGAACCAAAAACTGAACCTCCAGGTTTTATATTGACAGCTGATTAATACTTATCTGTCTGCCAATGTGACATGCACAATTAAACTTATCGTCTCTTTTTTTTTGCCCTAATGTGTCCCAGTGGAATGCTGATTTTATAAGAAAGGAACAATTTGAATGATTCAGTCACTGGAAATCAGTGACACCAATAAAATGTTTTATTTTTACATGGGATAGATCAATGTACATTTTTAATAGAAGAATGGGGACACTCCTGTATAAATAGGAAAGTGGGTGGAATTTTTCTCATCCTGGAAAAATTTGGGAAACAGTGAAAAGTTGGAATAAGGCAAGAATGAGAAATCAGAATCTCTTGTCAAGAAAAGACTTTGCCATTAACTCCTTTAAGATTTAAACGGAAACAATAGAATTTTGCTATTGAGTGGTGACCAACACATTTTCAAGCATTGTGTCTCATTCATTGCCTAACTCTGCTATTTATCTGTCCCTTCCAATTCTCCTCCTCTCCTTCTCCCCGAAACTAGACAGTGCAAATTCCCAACATGCAAATCACAGCAGCTAACTGCCAACTGCAACTTGCCGATCAATTGTCTAAAACTTCATTGAAGCCTTGATTATGAAAGTTTTGAGTATTTATCGGGGAGGCCTGAGGGAAACCGTTAAGTCAAGACTGGGAAATAGCAAGGACTACAGATGCTGGAAGTCAGAGTTGATAAAATGTGGAGCTGGAAAAGCACAGCAGGTCAGACAGCATCGTACAAGCAGGAATGTCGACTTTCTGGTTTCTCCAATGCAAGTCAAGCCTGGGGATGGATTTTATTGGACAGCATTGCTGAGGAAATGATTACAAAGAAAAGAGGCAATTTGAGATAAGGGAAGATAATTCGAAGGGGAACAAATAGTCAGTACAAGGTTTCTGCTAATCCTAAATATGGACCTAAGGACAGATGATGTACTTACAGTGAGGGATGTGAGCATGTTTAACATGATTGGGTAATACAATCACATGTACTGATTTGAATACAATTGGATAATTTAGTTAATATAGTTATGTGTAATAACCTGGAAAGCAGACACTGTTAGTAAGAGTTAGGGGTGGGTAAATGTGTAACTGCTTGATTGAAAATTAAAATTTGGAGGAAGTGGTGGTTGGAAGCATGCTATCTGTAAGAATTGTTTTTATCCCTGAAGAAGAACTAGAATCCCTACACTGTGGAAACAGGCCTTTCAAACCAACAAGCCCACACTGAGTCTCCGAATAGTAACCCACCCAGATCCAGTGCCCTACCCTACATTTATCCTTGACTGAATGCAGCTAGCCAACACACCCCTGAACACGATGGGCAAATTGGTGTGGCCAATTCATATAACCTTTGGAGTGTGGGAAGAAACCAGAGCAAACCCACACAGACATATGGTGAACATGCAAACTCCATACAGACAGTCAGCTGAGGTGTGAAATTGAACCCAGGTTTCTGGAACTGTAAGGCAGCAGTGCTAACCACAGTTCCACTCAAGAATTGAGCTAGTTGCCATTTTTTGATATGTTCAGCCTAATGCATGACTTAATAAATGTCCAGACAAAGAAACCTGAGTCTTATCTGGTCTAAAGAGGGAAGAAAACGTTAAAATCAGTTCTTCAGTGGGCTGTCCTCAAACATAGTAGGCTCCAGAGGGCTACAGGAGGTGGGGCTTTCCTCAGTCACTATCAGTCTAGTCTCTACCTGGGGAGAGTTTAGGGACAACAAGAGCTTGGCAATTCTCAAAGATCTGAGCTCTAGTAGTAATTGAGGGACATAATGATTGTGTAAAGAGGTTGAACAGAAACAGGGGAACATAAAAGGGCATTGTGGACAGAGGAACAGCAACACAAAAGGGAAGCGAAAGGAGCATTGTGCATCATTGACAGACTGCAAGTAACATACACAAACACGAGGTTGAAACCTCACATGTTTTTACCCAAAGTTAACCACAACAATGTCTGACACCACTTGCAGAGTGGGCCAGAGTCAGTTACCATCTTTTTTTCCCAGTATTGAGCTTCTTGTCAGACAGCATTGATTGTGCAATGAGCAGTATTATGTACAGCTTTTCTCAGCAAACTACGAGGCTCTAAGATAATGGACATGTCAGCTGTCAATTGTAGATGATTCAAATGGAATCATAGAACCCATATAGTGGGAAAGAGGCCATTTGTCCCATCAAATCTGCACTAACCTTCTGAAGAGCATCCCACCCAAACCCATCCTACTCCATAACCTCCCATTTCCCATGGTTAATCCATCCAGCCTGCATGTCCCAGGACACTACAGGGCAACTTGTTCAGTCAATCCACCTGACCTGCACACCTTTGGACTCCCTTGAGAAGCTCCAAATAGAAGGAGCCTTTCCCTCCAGAGATGTGAGAAACAGTGATTCCATACCCCTGCGCACAATTTTGAGTCCAACTGTGCCATGATGTGTCCCAAACCACAGCACAATTACTGCACATTATGTTCAAACACAGTATTGCCAACATTAAAATGTAACACCTTGGCTGCAGTCATCAGCCTGATGTTTCATGAACCTGTGACACCTGATGGATCCATAGGAGTTGCTTGTGAGAAATGGGTAATTTGTGTCCATCACGATTCCTTTTGTCTTTAGGGAGTCCCCCACTATCAACAACCTGGAATTACCATTTACCAGAAAATGAACCAGATATAACTGCAATGGCTACAAGAGCAGCTCAGAATTTAGAATTATTGCAGCGAATAACTCACCACCTGTCTCTGCACAGACTATCCACCATCTACAAGGAACAAGTGAGGACTGTGATGGAATTCTCCCCACTTGCCTGTGTGGATGCAGCTCCAAACACACTCAAGAAGCTTGACAGATCCAAAGCAAAGCAGTCCACTTGATTGACACCACATCCATAAACATCCACTACTTCTACGACTGACACTCCTAGCAGCAGCATGTACCATTTACAAGATGCACTGCAGAAATATGCCAAAGATCCTTAGCCACCATCTTCCAAACCCACAACCATTTCCATCGAAGAGGACAAGAGCATTATATACAAGGCAACACCAACACCTACAAGTTACCTTCCAAGTCACTAACCTTCTTGACTAAGAAATATGTCACTGTTCCTTCACTACTGCTGGTTCTGAATTCCCTCCCATATGGCATTGTGTGTCTACCTACAACACATCGACTGCAGCGATAAACCATAGAACCAAAGAACCATTGAAAATAGGAACATGAGTAGATCATTCGGACTTTTGAGCCTGGACTGATATTCAAAATTATCATGGTTGATAATCCAACTCTACAGCTTGTTCCCACTTTTTTGACACATTGTTTGATCCCTTTATCCTCAAGTGCTATGTCCAACTCCTCCTTGAATTCAAATGATGATATGGTGTCGACTGCTTTCTGTCGTATTGAATTCCACAAACTCACCACTCTCTGGATGAAGAAGCTTTCCTCATTTTAGTCATAAATGGTTTACCTTGTGCACTGAGTCTGTGACCCCTGGGTCTGGGAGGTAGTGAGAACTCCAGATGTTAGAAAGTCAGAAGCGATAAAACATGGTGGTGGAAAAAGCTCGGCAGGTCAAGCAGCATCAAAAGAGCAGGAGTGTTGACGATTCTGGCTGGACCCTTCATCTGCCCAAACATTGACTCTCCTGCTCCATTGATGCTGCTGAGCTGCTGAGCCTTCTCCAGCTCCACATTTTATTGACCCCTGCTTCTGGGCTCCCCATCATGAGGAACATCCCTTCTACATCATTGCTGTTGGAATGGTCTAGGTTTCTATGATACTCCCCCCCTCATTCTTCTGAGCTCCAGTGAATATGATCCTAATAGATTCAATCACTCTTCACTCACCAGTCATGCCATCCCAGGGATCATTCTGGCAAACAAAAATCAAGCAACGTGCCTCATGGATGCAACAAGTCTATATCAGAGGCCTTACACTCATTCCTAGAGTATATGGACAGCAAAGATATATACATTAATCTCCTACTTATTGATGACAGCTCCACGTTCAACACTATATTCCAACAAAGCAATCCCCAAATTCTGGGACCGAGGTCACTGCTCCCCCCCACCGTGTAACTGGATTCTCGACTTCCTGACCAACAGACCGCAGTCACTAAGGATAGGCAACAACATCTCCTCCATGATAATCCCCAACACCGGTAACCTACAAGGCTGTGCACACAGCTCCTCACTACAATCCTTATACACGCGTGACTGAGTGACCAAATTCCAAGCAACTCCATTTACAAGTATGCTAATGACATCACCATTGTAGGTCGGATCTCTAACAACATCAAAATGGAGTACAAGAAGGAAATAGAGTGCTTAACTGCATGGTGTAAAGACAAAAAGTCTCCTCATCAGTGTCAGCAAAATGAAGGAGCTGGTCATTAACTTCAGGAAGCAGAATGGAAGTCACATCCCTGTCTGTATCAATGGTGTTGAAGTGGAGATTGTCAAGAGACCAAGTTCTTGGGAATGATGATTACTAACCATCAGTCCTGGTCCATCCATTTTGGCACTATATTGAAGAAATCACTGCAACACCTCTCGTTCCTCAGGAGACTAAGGAAATTTGACATGTCTATAAAGGCTCTTACAAATTTTTACAGATGCACAGTAGAAAGCATGCTAGGTGAATGCATTACATTATGGTATGACAATTGCTCTTCCTAAGACTCAAAGGAACTGTAGAGAGTTGTGAACACAGCCCAGTCCAGCACGCAAACCAGCCTCCCATCCATTGACTCCATCTATACTTCCCGCTTCCTCATGAAAGCTACCAATATAATCAAAATACAGTGGTAAATCAAATCAAATCATAACTTCACTGCACTCCGTTTATAGGAAGATCACTTTTGCTAGACAAGATTTGGAAATGCCAATGTAGGACTGGGGTGTGCAAAGTTAAAAATCACACAACACCAGGTTCTAGTCCAACAGGTTTAATTGGAAGCACGCTACCTATCAGGTGATAGTGAAGGGCTCAATCCTAACAGACAGAATTTATAGCAAAACTTTAGTGTGAAACTCACTTGTGAAACTATCATGGTATTCAAACAGATGAAAGATTCAATAGACAATTAATTTTTCAATGTATAATTTCAGTTACATCACACTAAATTTTTGCTATAAATTCTGTGTGTTAGGATCGAGCCCTCCATTATCATCTGATGAAGGAGCGTTGCTCCGAAAGCTAGTGTGCTTCCAATTAAACCTGTTGGACTATAACCTGGTGTTGTGTGATTTTTAACTTCCCTAGACAAGGAGACCAAAACTGCACATACAGATGTGGTCTCATCGAGGCTCTGTATAATTGCCACAAGAGATCCTTGATCTTTTACTCAAATCCTCTCACAATGAAAGCCAGCATTATATTTGTCTTTTTACTGCCTGCTGCAGCTGCATGGTTAGTGTTGGTTACTGCTGAATGAGGATACGTAGGGCTCATTGCACATTCCCCTCTCTCAATTTATAGCTTTTCATTTCAAAATGCACCTTCTTCTTCTTGCTCCTATAGTGGATTGCCTCTCATTTATCCACATTTTTTTGTAAATGCCCTACATTTGTCCACTTCCTCAGCTTGTCCAAATCTCACTGAAGCATCTCTGCAACATTGTCACAGGTCACCCTCCCACTCAGTTTTGTGTCATCTGCAAATTTGGACTAACAGTATTTAGTTCCCACATCCAAATCATTAATATATATTGTGAATAGTTGGGGCCCTAGTATTGATCCTGATGGTAGCCCACTCGTCACTGCCTGCCATTCGGAAAGAGACTCATTTATTCCTACTCTTTGTTTCCTGTCTGCCAACCAGTTTTCTATCTATCACAATACTCTGCCTCCAATCTTATGTTCAATAAGGCAGCACACCGTCACCTTCTCAAGAGCAATTAGGAATGGCCAAGAAAATTCCAAAAATTACAATCCAAATTAATTTGAATTAAACCAAATCATTTTAACATTTTATCAAATTAAAATTTAAATATTGTAAAATAGTTTTCATTCCAAAATTATTTGTAAATATGTTTCTGTTTGTAGCACGCTACATGTGAATGGTTTATTCTAAATGAACACACATTCAGTTTAGGCCATTAAATCCTCATGGTCAATGAGGGATCTAAATAAGCATCATAGAATCCCTGCAGTGCAGAAAGAGGCCATTCAGCCCATCTCACTATCCCTCTGACCAGACTCAGAACCCACTTTGTTTCCATAATCCCAGATGTCCCGTGGCTAACCCATCTAGCCTACACATCCCTGGACACTATGCATAATTCAGCATGGTCAATCCACCTTACCTGCACATCTTTAGACAATGGGAGGAAACTGTAGCACCTAGAGCAAACCTACAAGGAGAACGTACAAACTACATGTACACAGTCACCCAAGGCTTGAACTGAATCCAAGCCACTGGAGCTGGGAGGTAGCAGTGCTAACCACTGAACTACTGTGCTGTCTATTTTCAAGAGGCTGAGGTGTGAAAATGAGGTTTCCACATTTGTCACATGTTTTGATGTTCATTGTGGTTTGACATCATAAGAAAAACGTGTGAATATTCTCAAGGGTATATGTGATAGAAACCTATGAATGTATCATGAGACTAAGTGTTAGTTACTTTTGTCTGCAAATTGGAGAGAGAGCTGCCCTTGTACAGCACTTGCTGGAGGCTAATGTTGTGGGGCCTGGTCCATTTGAAGGACATTGTTGGATATGGATGGAGCAAACAGTGGACAGATGTATCGGGGTCCGGCCTGAGTGGGATGTAGGTTATGAATCACAAAGAGGACAGCTGAAAGGGGAGAGAAGCTTTATCAATTAATCCATAGGGAAGATTCCAAAGGACCAGAAGAAGATATATCAATTAAACTGTGCTGTAAACAGGGGCTAAAGTTCCTACTGCTCTGTACATTTATATGTTCTCCAGGAACTGCATGATAAATAGTTCATGAATCCAGGAATATGCCACCAAGTGTTATAGCAGGGACATTACACAATTCTTCCAAAGGCCTTCAAAGAGCGAAATAGCATGTGCCAATCCAAAATGATCCCTTTAACCCAAACAAACTGGAGAAACTCCTTCCTGTAAACATTCAATGCCTTGCCTTCATCCACTTTCTGTAATAGAGAATTGTATCAGCTCACCACTCTCTGGGTGAAGAAATATCCCCACATCTCATCTCATCATCCTCCCCGGCCCAACCACCAATCCCCCAAATTTAACCTAGGCCAACTAGACACTTGGGATTAGTCTCCGATGTCACTGACAAAACCCCAAAGCTTGTGGGGAAAAGGAGTGTGTTGAAATACTCCCCACTTGCCTGGATGGGTGCAGCTCCAACAACTCTCAAGAACCTCACACCATTCTGGACAAAGCAACCTGCCTGATTGGCACTACATCTACAAGCATCCACTCCCTCCACCACCGGTGCTCATTAGCAGCAGTGTGTACTATCTACAAGATGCACTGCAGAAATTCACCAAAGATACTTAGACAGCACCTTCTAAACCCACAATAACTGCCATCTAGATGGACAAGTGCAGCAGGTACTTGGGAGCACCACCACCTGCAGGTTCCCCTCCAAGCCACTCACCACCTTGACTTGGAAATATACCACCATTCCTTCACTGAATTTGGGTCAAAATCTTGGAATTCCCTCCCTACTGGCCACAGGTCAACCCACAGCAAGTGAACTGCAGCGATTCAAGAAGATAGCTCACCACCACCTTCTCAAAGCAAATAGGGATGGGCTATCAATGCTGGTCAGCCAGTAACGCCCAAGTCCCATAAATGAATATTAAAAAAAGGGATGTCCATCTGAATGAGGGAGGGGATTTGTGGCAGGTCCCACAGTACCTGTATATTGAGTTCTATGTTTTTGTCCATTTAAACCCACTGATCCTCCCATTTTCCGTTCTGTTGGGGTGAATGGATGTCCAGTTAAAACTCCCCCTTTGTTGCTGTACTAGGTGGGTTGTCAAAACATGTATGTGAGGTGTGAGCCATCACTTCTTATGAGGATTTTGAGTCAGAAACAGACTCGGACAAAATCTGCTCCTGAGCATTCATTGTTTGAAATGTTACTGCTGGCAATGCTGTCTCTCAGCACTTTTCTGCTCATACTTCCAGCTCCATTGAAAATCTATAAGAGTCCCAGAAAATCAAAGAAGAGATGAGACCACTCAGCCCATTAGTTGGATTGGGGCTGATCTGCATTTTAATTATGGAGCTACCTAGTTTCCAGAATCCGTCAGAACCTCAATACACATTGCTGCCGAGAATCCAGGTTTTCCCTAGAGCTGTGCCCTTTTGTTAGTGACTAGCGCTGCAGCATTGTAACACGTAATCCCACTGGCCTCTCTCAGTATCCACAGCCAATCCTGCAGAGACTCCCCAGATCTGTAACCAACCACCCACCGGTATCATCCTCATTGCGCAACATCAGTTTACCAGTTTCCATTCATTGACAAACAAATGAAGAGGTGAGGTGATCTTTATTTTATTTGCATGTGGGCTGTGGATGTCACTGGCTGGGCCAGCATTATCCATCCTTGAGAAGGTGGTGACGAGCTCATTTCTTGAACTACTGCAGCTCATTCGGTGTAGTTGAGCACCAAAGGCAGGGAATTCCAGGGTACAGACAGAATGGAGGAGTGGTGAATGGAACCGCACTTGCAGATAGTTGTATTCACCTGCATTTGACAAAGCTTGTTAAATGGTATCATTGACTCCTGCTTCAATTTCTCATGTTGGCGTTTCCATATTGTTGAAGGTGGTAGGATCAATTGGGAATGTGGTTGGAAACATCCAAGAGATTCTGTGACATAGGTGGATTTAAATGGACAAAAACATTGAACTCAATATATTTCTGGTGAACTACTGTGGAATTTGGGGTATTCGAAAACCTTCTCAAGAGATATGGTCCTTGATTCTTGTATTTAAATAAAGTTCCATTCCTCAGATTGTGACATGAACCTCATCGCTGTTGGCCCCTTTACCCGAGCTCGGCCAGAATATCTTGTCCATCCCTAATTACCTGTGAAAAGGTGGTGATGAGCTTCCTTCTAGACCTGCTTATTGAGAGAAAATACGCTCCCTTCTAAACCCAGTGAAGACACAACAGAACTGAACAAACACCTTTCAGTCTCTGAGTTTTGCAAACTAAAATTAATCCATCATTAATCTGAACTGAAAGCAAGGTAATGTACACAATGTTTATAAATCTGTCATAAAGCAACACAGTATCAACAATTTTCTAATAAAATACACAAAGGGTTTAGATGTACTTGCTTTCTGGCAAATGCTGGAATAAGGTTAGCATTTTAACTCCATTTTAGATTGGATTCCACACAGTATGAAAACAGGCTCTTCGGCCCAACAAGTCCAAAGAGTAACCCACGAGCCCCATTCCCCACATTTACCCCTGGCTAACACACTTAACAACTTGGGCAATTTAGCATGGCCATTTCATCTGACCTGCACATCCTTAGATTGTGGGAGGAAACCAGAGCACCTGGAGGAAACCCACGCAGACATGGGGAGAATGTGCAAACTCCACACAGACAGTCACCCAATGCAGGAATTGAACATGGGTCCCTCGTGCTGTAAGGTAGCAGTGCTAACCACTGAGCCACTGTGCAGTCCCAAAGGCTGCTCCACGTGAGGAGCTTATTTCAAAGAAAGCACTTTACAGAAATATCCAAAAAGAATGTATACCCATTTTGAAATTTGAAAAATGATGTTAATATCACATACCATCCTACATGGAACTATATCCATGTTCCTTCACTGTCGCCAAGTCAAAATCCTGGAACACTGAATATTACTTAATTTTATACCAATGGAAAATCCAAGGTGCAAAGGGATCAAGGTGCTCTAATGCATGAGTCACATAATGTTGGAATGAAGGTACCAAAATGTGATTAAGAAGCCTTAGAAAATCCTATCCTCTATTATAAGATGAATTAATTATAAAAGTGAGGACATTATGGTTCAGTGATAGAGGGCATTGGGGAGATTGAGTCTTGAAAATTATGTTTAATCTTCAGGGTGAGTCCCTGAGGGGACTCTGCTTTAAAATTAGGGATCAGCTTTTAAATACAGCAATAGGAATAAGTAATTTCTTCAGAGAACTGTCAGCCACAGAAAGCAGTAGAGGTGGATAGATATATGTGGGACAAGAATCAAAGGTTATCAGAATAAATGAGAATGTGAGATTTGGAACACAAACATATTAGGTATGCTGTTTTGAATGGCAGAGAAGATTTCAAGAGCTGAATGTCCCATTTCGTCTTTATAGTTCCAGGTTGTACTTCCTAATTCATATGGTCATATATTTGTCAATGATATTTTACAGTGTTTACAGTGATTTTTACAGTGGAGGAGTAAAACTTATTTAGTTATATTTATTTGGATTGTGAACTTAATTCTTGTTCAATTTCTGAAAAGTTGTCTCCTCAGCTTTACCCATATCTGTGGACGAACAAGAAAGTAACAGGAATTGTGGGAAGATCAATCTCAATAAATTGTCGATACAACTCTTTGTTCAAGCCCAATATGAAATACTGGTGTCATGGTTGGACTGTCCATTGCTCATATTTGATGAGAACAACTGATCCAGGTGGACAGCGAGGAAGAATATCAATCAAGGATTACAAGGCACAAGGAGTATTTATTGTGAGCATGGAGGATCTTCACAGGGAAGATGCAGGATGGTACAGCTTGGTATTACTCAAACACTTGAAGATGAATTACATGCTGTGAAGCTTGAAGTATTTTATGGCATGGTTCTCACTGATGTTCTTTATTAAGCTCTACTGAAATGTCTGATCAATGATTTATCTGAAATGAACCAGGAAAACTCCAATATCCCAAGGTGCCCCAGCAATGCTGATACTTGTTGGAAGGAATTTAGGAGGCCATTTAGCCTGTTGAGCCTGCCCCACACTTTACTATGATCATGGCTGATTGAACATTGCAATACTGTTAAGCCACATTATCCTCTTAACTCTTCATACCATTAATCACCAAATACTTAGCAGCTTCTACTTTAAATATGCAACAAAAAGTCTGGTGAAACTATCATGCACTCCTTTGGCAATAATATCTTTCATGAGATAAGGTGATCAAAACTGCACAAAATTCTTAAAGTGTAGTCTAACTAACATCCAACACAACAACTGAAGCAAGAATTCTCAATTCTAGTGCTCAAATCCTCTTGTAATAAATGGTAACATTTCATTATTCTTCCTAGTAACTTGCTGCACTTGCATGTTAGCCTTCAGTATCTTATTGACAAGGGGATCCAAGTCACTTTTTACATTTATACTTCCGAACATCTCACCATTTAAAAATACTCTGCACATCTGTTCTTCCTATCAAAATGGCTAGCCTGACACTTACTCATAATATATATCAGTGGCCAAGGTCTTTCTCTATCATTAAGCCTGTCCAACTCCTTCTGAAGTTTAGATTAGATTACTTACAGTGTGGAAACAGACCCTTCGGCCCAACAAGTCCACACCGACCCGCCACCCACCCATACCCATACATTTACCCCTTACCTAACACTACGGGCAATTTAGCATGGCCAATTCACCTGACCCACATATCTTTGGACTGTGGGAGGAAACTGGAGCAAACCCACGCAGACACTGGGAGAACGTGCAAATTCCACACAGTCAGTCACCTGAGGTGGGAATTGAAGTGGGGTCTCTGACGGTGTGAGGCAGCAGTGCTAACCACTGTGCCACCGTGCCACCCACTAAGTTGTTTTGTATCTTTCTCACAACACATAATCCTCCTTTTCTTGTATCAACTGCAAATGTGAAAAGATTATACTTAGTCCCCATGTCCAAATCATTTATATATTGAATAAAGCTGGGGCATGAGTCCTGGCCCTTGCAGTACCCCATTAGTCACAACCTGCCAATGTGAGAATGCCCCATTTATTCTTACACTCTATTTTCTGTCTGTACACTAATCATCAATCCATGCCATTGCAATGCTTCCTGTACTATGTGCTTCAACTTCACAAATTAACCTTCTGTGGGGTCCTTATTAAAAGCCTTCTCAAAAACCAAATGCTCTCTATTCATTAACTTTCCATTAACAATTTTGTGAGTAACATCCTGAAAAAACTCCAAAAGGTTGGTAAAACACAATTGTTCATTTATAAATCCATGCTGACTACACAATCAAACCATTTTTCTCAGAGTGTATTCATCACGTCCTTTATGATGAAGTCCAGCATTTTCCTTACTATTGATGTAAGATTGATACATCAGTAGTTCCCTATTCTTTCCCTTTCTCTTCCCATAAATAATGGGGTATCAGCTGCAAGCTTTCAACCTGTAGGAATCATTCTCAAATATCTGAACTTCTGAAAGATCATCACCAATACATTATCTATCTCTACTGACACCTCTGTCAACACATAGGAAAGCAGACAATCAGGTCTTGGGGATTTATCAGCTTCCATTAATTTCTCCAGCACAACCTTCCTACCAATACTAATTTCCTTCACCTCCTCGTTCTCCCTTGCCATTTGAATCTCTAAATCAGACATAATACTCATAGTTTCCTCAGCTATAAAAGTCACAATTTATTCATTCAGCTTATCTGCCATTTCTCCATTTCTTCAAATAAATTCTCTTAAATCTGCTTTTAATGGATCCTCGTTTGACTTTGCCAATTTTTTTTACATACCTGCAGAAGCTTTTAATTTCATTTTGTTAAAAATGACATAACACCAGGTTATAGTCCAACAGGTTTATTTGGAAGCATTAGCTTTCAGAGCGCAGCTCCTTCATCAGATGTTTCCAGTATCAGTCCAAAAGGTCAGCATTTCATCACCTTCCTTGATTATGTTCTGCACCTGTTCTTGACATTTTAAGGGTCTATGTATTTCAACTCCCAAGTTTCTTTTGTCATTCACTGCATTTAACTTCATATCACCCAGAAAATATCTTGATCAATCCTTTTTTTACTCCAAAATGGATAATCTCACAGTTGGTTATATTGAATTCCATCTGCCATGATTTTGCCCATTCAGTTAGTCTGTCAATATATCCCTTTGTAAATATAAGCTGTCATCTAGACTGTCTGCAAAACTGTCTAACTGGTACCTCACATGTAAGCTGGATAAGCGCACAAGGTAGAAAGGTCTAATTAAATACAATACTGAGGTGAAATGAAGACCAATGTGAACAGGTTTGTGTGGATGAACTTATCAGACTGAGTTGGTTATTTGAGCATTTGATAATTTATAAAACTTTGCAACAGTTTTGTCAATTAATTTACAATAATCTGAAAATAGATCTCCCTTCATAGCAACAAAAATCACCATTAATCAAAGATCAATTCAAACTTTGTGTTTTTGTTTCAGCGAATGGTAGGAGCAGAAGACAATATTGTATATTCAAATATAAAGCACAGTCAAAGCAGGTCAGGAAAAATACAGAGCACAGGAACTGTCCATTTCAAGGACAATGAAAATGGAGTCATATATGCAGATTTGCAGTTTCAAAAGAAGTTATCATCACGGAGTGGTGAGACAACAAGTTACTCAGCTAACAGGGGCAATGCCCTAGTTCAAAGCCAGCTTCCAGAAAACAACATAGTAACTCCAACAACAGAGGATCCACCAGAATCTGAAATGACAACTGATACTAAAGTGAAGCATTAGGAAATCTATTCATGTCAATTTGTGATGGCCATTGCTTCTTCTTACTTTGCAATTTAATTTTATCTGCTATGAACCACAAACCTATTTTGTCTAATTCATCTATAATTTGAGTTGTTCCCTCCAGTTCCATCCTATTCCCAATATGGTGTAATCTATAGATGCCTCCTTTTCCTTTGTCTTATGGAAATGTCACATAAGACATCAAGCCTTGTGGTACCCCAGTGCATACCCATCATATCACATAACTACCCCAGCAAAGTATAACAGCTCAAAGAAGTCAGCTTTATCAAATTCTAGTCTCTAAGGCAGAGAGTTATGGATCTACTTCAGGATTTGGTCAAATAACATAGGTTAACATTTCATTTCGCCTGAGGGTATGCCATCTTTCAGGTGAACTGAGACCCCTCTCTGACATCTGAATGGATTGTAAAGTGTTCCATAAATTCAAAGGTATGAATTTAGGTGAGAAAAGGAAAGCAGTCTAGGATCTTTTAGGGTAAATACTTATATTGGCAGGTTTCCTCATTCTCTGAGTAACTGTATATATTTTACTAGCACAATTTGAACATGGTTTTATTGTGAAACAAGCTGCATCTTATTGTTAAAACGCACGAGTGGAGTTCTTCTCCCACAGACAAGTAAAGATGAATGGTGCAGCAAGGACTACACTGACAATTACCTGGCAGTGGGTTGATATCACAGTGAATGCAATTTTCTTTTCTCTTGAGCTCAATGAATGCCTTCCTCTGGGAGCAGATACTTCCAATGTTAAATGCTCCCAGAGGCATTTTTGTAAAGAGAGTTAATTTACCTTCTTACCTTTGAGGAGAAATCCTAAATCTTTGTTCAGAACATTTGATGCTGACTTCTATAATTCTACTGGCCCTGGGTCATGTTAAACTTACTGACTAGGACACTGAACAACAGAACAGCTCCCCTCTTGTGTAATCCACCTAGCCTATACATCCTTGGATTCTATAGGCAATTTAGCATAGCCAGTCTACCTAACCAGCCCTTTTTTTAAATTTGATTATTTATTATTATTGTCACATACTGAGATACAATGAAAGATATTGTTTTGTGTGCTCTACGAGCAGATCGTACTGTAATTATATTACCGATATTAGTCCCTGTATTAAAGGGATAATATAGTTGAAAGCAAACCTGCCCTCACTCTGCTGCCTTGTAGAACAAAGCACAGCTGGTATGTGCGGTCACCTGAACCATGGCAACAACCGAGGCAAGAGGAAGTGACTCAGGAAATCCCTTTGTGGTTAAAGACGATGTCACACTGTGTAGAGACCGCTGTCACCAGCTGTGGTTTGGGTCCTGAGGGAAGGACAGAGATTGTAAAAGAAAGTACCTTAGAAAGCATCCTATCCAGATGCATCACAGTGTGGGATGGCAACTGTTATGGCCAAGACCACAATAAACTACAGACAGTCATGACCAGAACCCAGTCCATCACGCAAACCAGCCTTCCAACCATTATCTCCATCTATACTTCCCACTGCCTCATAAAGCAGCAACATAATCAAAGCCCCTCCCATTCCTGTTCTACTCTCTTTACCTACTTCTGTCAGGCAGAAGATATATACCTTTGAATACCCAAATGAATAGACTCAAGAACATGTTCTTCCATGTTGTTATCAGACTTTTGAATGGACCTCTTAAATGTTAATTCTGATCTCTGTCTTTCTGCACCTTCTCTGTAGCTGTAACACTGTATTCTGCACTCTGTTCTGCTATGCTGATGCACTTTGTATAGTACGATCCGCCTGTATAGCACACAAAACAATACTTTTTACTTTATCTTGGTACAGATGACAACAATAAATCAATCAATATATGAGTTCTAATATCCTTCTCCTCATGCAAGAATAAAAAATGTTTAGTATCAGAGTTGGAGAGCAATGAGCTTAAAGCAGATTGTACAAGGTGCATGCTTCCTCAGTTTAAAAAGAAAATTGAAGCAGGGCACCATGACTAAAGGTCTCTTGAGGAACAAAAGAATGAAATAAGAATGGCATTGGAGGAAGAGTTTCTGCATTTCCACTGTCTGGGATGTGATGCTTTGGATTGTCCTCATTCTCTTGGTGATGTGTATTGTTTCAGTCAAAGTGCAGTCTACAAGACAATGTAAGGTGAGAATTATAATTAATTTACAACTATATCAATTTATAATTATTCTGAGCACTTTGCAAGTACTCTATCTATTTTGAAAATGTTGTTCACAGATATTGTTAAGAAGACTTGTATTTATGTCAATCCTTCCACGTCCTCAGAATGAAACAAACCATTTAACCAACCTTATTTCTGAAATAATTTTGATATTACAAATGAAACATTAGGTGGATTATTTGCTTAGAATAGATCAGGCTTCTTGATCCTTGTCATAGCTGTACCATCAAGAGATTACCAGTTGCTGGAATCTAGAATAGCTCCAATTAATGAAGCCAAGTTTTATTTAATCATTGAAGACATTTTTAATGAAATGTACAGTGTTCAAATCATCCCAAATGCATTCAAGTAATTGCACTGTTACTGTCATTATGTAGCAGAAGTAGCAGAAATTTTGCATAGGGGAAAGTCGTGACAAAGGAAAGGAAATAGGTGTCCAGATAATACTTGCTGAGGCTGGTAAACTGAACAAACTCTCTTGCTCCTCTTGAAATACTCTTAGCAGCAGTGGATCACCCAGCCATTCTAGGATGTAAATTGTGTATGGGGCGGGGGGAGCAGCAATTTCAATAGGAACGTCAAAAATAGGAGCAGGAGTAGGCCTTTTGGCCCTTGAGCATCACTTCCCCATAAATTATTAGCATCCAACTCAGTACCCTGACATGCGTAAGGACCTAGAAAGAGCCAAATCTGTATGAAAGATGCAGTTTAATATGGGGAAGTAGGAGTTCATCTGCTTTGTAGAATCTGAGAAAGAAATGAAGTCAATAGTTAATGTCAGTCGGTTAGTGGTGTAACTTATAATTTAATTATGATATTGAGAGAACACAACTGGAGAGAATCTGAGATGGAGATATAGCCCCCTGCATTAGATTGCTGTGTACTACAGTGTGAATAAAGAGTTGAAATTGTTTTCCTACGATTATCTCTGGATTCCTAACAGATAAGATAAGGACAGCCAACTAATTGAGTACTACAGGAACAGGGTTAAACTGAGCTAGGAAGACCATAGTTCTGATTTCCATTCCATGGTCAACCTCATCTCAAGCCATGGTGGCTACACGTGGGCATCAGTCAGAGCTACCTGATGCCAGGAATTGATAAACCCACAGGATGACCTGCCAACTTCAGAAAAGAAGATAAATGAGGGTGAGAGCTGTCAAAGACTTCAGAAACAAGGAACACTTTGAGATCAGGTAAACTTTGAAGGGAAAGAAAAGGCACAATAATGGAGAAGCACAAGATGTTGATGCCAAAAGAATAACCATTATCATTATCCCAGCAGCTCAGAAACATCAAGCATCCTGAGGAAGGTCAGAGAAGAGAGCTCCAGATTGAGAGATACAGAACAGCCTTGGGATTGCAGACAAAATCTCTCACTACCAGGTCAGGACATTTTTGTATCCAATAAGGTGAGGTGCTGATGATAACTCCTCAAAGCAAAGAGTCAATGAATAGTCTTGCAGTTATCTCAGTGGATTACAATTTAGGATCCAGACAGAACACAATCTTTGGGCCTCCTTCTAAATTCAATATATTGAATTGTCAACATATCACCTTGAATCCAATGTTTTGACTTAGATTCATGAGATATAACTCAACAGCAAATGTACTGCAGGGAAAATGTAAACAACTGCAGACACTCTGTCAAGACCTACACTTGCTGATGTTTTGCAGCAAGGTGTCAGATTAATTTTTGAGGTGGGTGTCTATGTTCCTATTTGACCAGCTACAGAGAAGAAAGTGGTTAAAATCAAAGGAATACAGTTAAGAGAGGATGATTTTTAAAATTTGTATTCATTCATGGGACATGGCTAGGGCAGCATTTATTGCCCATCCCTAATAGCCCAGAGAGCACTTAAAAGTCTTGTGTCTTTGTGTCTGGAGTCACATGGAGGCCAGACAAGGTAAAGATGGCAGTTCCCTTCCCTAAAGGACATTAGTAAACCAGACATGTATTTCCAACAATCAACAATGGTTCCATTATCATGATCAGACCCTTCATACCAGATTTTTTATTGAGTTTTGATTCCAAAACTCCAAGTTTTGTGGCAAGATTCAAACCTAAGTCCCCAGAATTTTACTTTTTGATTAATAGGTTCATGATAACACCACTAGGCCATCAGCTTCTCTTTGCAACCAAGTTAGAGCCTACTGCTAGGCAGGCTGACCTGTATGTGTTTGTAATAATAGATTATGAAGATAACATTGACAGCAGCAAAACCACTGAGCATTAGTGGATGACTTGTAGGGTTTTTAATGTGAGCTGGCTGACCCTGAGATCATTGAGAAATGAGATTCTCTAGAAACTCCACAGACTCCACAATGGCATCACAAAGTACAGAACAGGAGCACAAACATCTCAAAAGTGGCCAGTAATCTCAGCTGCCGTAGAAACCTTTATTACACCGTGCTGTCCCTGTACCATCAACAGTCAAGTACCAACAAAACCATTGATATCATCCAGCTTTTCAGTTAGAAAAGCTCAACTGGGTATTCATTTAACTTCAGAGGGAAAACCCACATTCATGTTAATCATGTTGGGTGCAGACTAGTTGACTTTATTCCGCAGACATTGATAGGATAAATACACAGTCTTTTCCCTGGGGTGGGGGAGTTCAGAACTAGAGGGCATAGGTTTAGGGTGAGAGGGGAAAGATATAAAAGAGAGCTAAGGGGCAACTTTTTCACGTAGAGGGTGGTATGTGTATGGAATGAGCTGACAGAGGAAGTGGTGGAGGCTGGTACAATTGCAACATTTAAAAGGCATTTGGATGGGTATACGAATAGGAAGGGTTTGGAGGGATATAGGCCAGGTGCTGGCAGGTGGGACTAGATTGAGTACATGCTGTACATCTCAACAACTCTATGACTCTATGAACAGCAGATCCTGTGATATAAGCTTTGCAAATCAGGTTGTTCAATTCTTGATGGAATTCTTGATGGAATAAAATGTTCCACATTTTATTAGTGAAAGTTCCGAATTATGAGAGTATGGGGTTAACCAGCTAACTAGTTTACCATGCCAGCCGTAAAGTAACACTAAAGCTGTGGGTCTCTAGTCACACACAGCCAGACCAGATATGGTAGACCAGTTCTGAAGAATGTTCACTCAACTTGAAACATTTCTCTCTGATAGATGTTCCAGCTTAGATTCTCCAGCACTTTGTTTTTATGTCAGGGAAGGCAAGTAGATATTATTCACTGAAGGACATTTGTCAGCCAGCTGTGTAATAGCTTCATGGTCACTGTTAGCTCAGTTTTTAATTCCTAATTTATTAATGTAGCAAACGTTCTTGATCAATTACAATTCAATTCTACCAGCTGCCATGGTAGAATTTGAAAGCATGCTCCCAGCACATAGTTGTTGACCTCTGTATTACTAGTATGATGATATTATCTCTATACCATCACCTCTGCAGTATAAAAGCACCAGAATAATACAAGGTTTAAATGATTAGGTCCTGAGAAAAGACTGAACAAATTGCATTTTACTGCCTTGAATTTTGAAGTTGCATGATCGAAGAATTGATAGTTTTTAAGGAATTGTGTGTGGTAGGTCCAGAGGAACTGATTGTTCGGTGAAATTGAGCATAGGTTCAGGGATCATCTAAAAATGGGAGGTACAATATTTTAGAGTGAAACTCGGAAGCTTTCTTTCACACACATGAATAATATTAATCTGGAATGGACCCAGCTTAAACCTGTGAATAGAGAATGAATTAAATTTACAATTGCTGAGATCACAAGGAATTGGGTAAGGCAATGGTCAGTGACTGGGAAAATATTAGGTTTAGATACTTCATAAGCAACCTGCTTAGAGATATTATTACATACCTCTGGAGTAGGTGGGACTTAAACCAAGTCCTCCTGGTGTAGGGATAGGGACCCCACCACAATATCACAAGGGCCCAAAATGTTAGCCTCATCTGGTCTAATTAAGTGCTGCAACTGTTTCAGAGGATTGATGTGTTATTCAGGCTCGGGGTGGTATACGAAGTTCACTGCAACCAATCCTTCTCAAGGGCTTGACTAATTGTCACTGCTAGAGAATAGACCATGACTGGTTGTTAACAGAGAGACACTAGCATTAGTTGACAAGATAGTTTGTAGCATGATAATTTGTGAAGATGACATGAACTTGTCAGGCATAATTACCAAGGACTCTCAGGAGATACACAGAATATACCTCTCCACTCAAGGACTCCAGCAGAAGTTAACCATTTCTGCCCAAAGATTGTGACACCGCCAGATTAGATGGAGCATCATGCTACTTTAATATTAACTCCTTCAGAACTATAATCTAATACAACAGCTGATTGAGTTGTTCCTTTCGCTACATTTTTATATAGTCCACCCATTGTGTAACTCTCCCTTTCTTTAATCAACACCATAATACAGTTTTTTAAAAAGTAGTAAAGAAAAGGAAATTTAGGAATTTAAAATAAAGAAAAGGGCGAAGGAAAACTGATTTTGGACAATCATACAGGACGTCTTAAAATTACAGTTTTTTCGGATTCAAAAGATAGGTGCTACCATTAAAAATGGCCACCGTGATCCAGTCGCACCCCTGACATCACAATATTAGTGGGAATAGAAAATAATTGCTTCTTAGTCAAGTTCTGAATAGAACATTTAATTGGAACTGAGATCATTGGGGAAAGCCCTTACACTCATTTTCAGAAGTGTATTTCTGATTGATTGCTCTATTGTGGTCAAAGATTGCTGCTGAGAAGGAAGTCTTCAATCTTGTAATACAGGATATGATCTGGGGAAACTTAGGTAGATGTGCCACCACCAATCTATTATGCTGAAATTAATCTGAGCCACTGATATCATATGGGGAAAGATGCCCTTCAGATCTCCCTGGCAGAAGACAAGCTCAATCTTGATGAACAGTAAATAGGGTATGACATGGAGGTGCCGGTGTTGGACTGGGGTGCATAGAATTAAAAATCACACAACACCAGGTTATAGTCCAACATTTTTAAATGGAAGCACTAGCTTTCGAAGCATTGCTCCTTTATCAACCACCTGATGAAGGAGCAGCGCTCCAAAAGCTAGTGCTTCTAATTAAACCTGTTGGACTATAAACTGGTCAGAGGGTCATAGAGATGTACAGCATGGAAACAGACCCTTCAGTCCAACCCGTCCATGCCGACCAGATATCCCAACCCTAACTAGTCCCACCTGTCAGCACCCGGCCCATATCTCTCCAAACCCTTCCTATTCATATACCCATCCAAATGCCTCTTAAATGTTGCAAATGTACCAGCCTCCACCACACCCTCTGGTAGCTCATTCCATACACATACCACCCTCTGCATGAAAACGTTGCCTCTTAGGTCTCTTTTATATCTTTCCCCTCTCACCCTAAACCTATGACCTCTAGTTCTGGAGGGTTAGTCCATGATACTTAATAGCAATTGGATTAAATCTAAGATACATGATTATTTCTTGTGAAACTTCTTTAGTTGCATGTGGTATATTGTTGTGGCAGAGGTGAAACCCTGTGTTAATTGAACCACACATTCCGAAAAGCTCACTTCACGATCAGTCAAAATGAGTGACAGAACTTCCAAATTCCACTATTTAAATAAATAAACATTAATTTATTTTTTAACTCTAAAAGTGAACACTAAACAACTATTCACAACTCTAAGCCCTCCTTTCTCTTAACTGCTTATTATTGGTCTCCAACTCAATAGCAATACGCTGTTCCAATAAGACACTTACTAAAATTACATCAATTTAATTTCAAAACCACAAAACTGCTGTCTTCCTCTATGTCTTCACTCTTCCAGCTGTTGATTTCCCTGGGTTGTCTTCCTTCTTTTTACTGTGAGTATGGTTCATATGAAAATGAGCAATTAACTATCTCCAGCAGTTGCTCTCTGACTTATTTTCAAAACATCTGCATTTTATACTCCCTCCACCATTGGATCATCTCATTGGTTCAATGTTGGCAAAACAATAAATTCAAATATGGTTGCATTTTAGCATCCTGGGGCATAATTTAAACTGATTGGTTAAATTCAAATTGCTATCCAGAACTCAGATATCCATTTCACAGCCAAATGTTACATATTTTCAATTTCCCAGTACACCCTGGGACTGCCATCCAGTTGTACACACAGATGCTTGTTTGCTCTCAGTTCAGAACAGCATTCACACTCTCTAAAAGGTTCAGTACACACCTTCAACTTCATAAAAAATATAGCTTCGGCTTGTACTCGCTGGAGTTCAGAAGAATGAGGAGGGGGAATCTGACTGAGATTTTTAGAGGGACTGATAAGATGGACATTAAACAAATGTTCCCCCTTGTGGGACATCCTCAAACTAGAGGTCATAGATTTAAAGTGAGATGGGGGAGGTCCAAAACTGGGATGGGGAGAAACTATTTCTCTCAGAGGGTTGTGAATCTGTGAAACTCACTGCCCCAGATTGCGGTGGAGGCAGAATCAATCAATGGATTCAAGAAAAAAAAGACATGTTTCTGATGAAAAGCAGGGTAAAGATACATGGGAAACAGGCAGGAAAGTAGGGTTGAGGCCTGGATAAGATCAGCCATGATCATGTTAAATGGGGAACCAGGCTTGAAGGGCTGAAATGCCGATTCATGTTCCTAACTCCTATGTTCTTACATTCCTAAATAGTAAGGACAACAATTTGGGAATTGCTTAGAACACTCATCAGCTTCTCCCAGGAGCAGTCTTTTATATCTTGATGGATAGACCTTTTGATATTCGTTAACCCTTTCAAGTGCTAACTGCCTTATATGGCATTCTGAAACATTCTCAAAACATATGTTACTTATTGCACTGAACAACTAAAAGAGGTTTTAAACTTACACAGAATCCAAATGAAAAGTAAAATATGGCAGATGGTATGATCCCATGAGTTATATCTGACTAGGCCGTTTGGCCATGCAGTTGGACAATCTTAATTTGACAGTGAGCACTGAGACTATTTAGCCCCCACACTAACATTAAAGTCAATTTGGTGCTGTCCTGACTAGGTGTGGACACAACTAGGTTGTGTCATTCATTTCCTACAATAAGGTGAGAGTAGGAGGTGATTAAATGATGTACTTTTCAACAATAAGCTGTGGACTTAGTCCTGAAGACCAAATGCCGATCTAATGTTGTACATATAGGGATAGTGTGCCATCTAGTGGCAGTGTTGGCCTCAAATGCAGCCATTCAAGAAAAGGATAATTGACATTTCTTTTACCCAGCAAACATGCAATGGATGATGAGGAGGGAGGAGTTTAAACCAAACACATTTCCATTATTACCATTCCCAGTACTCTGATCAAAATTGATACAATAATTGATGCAGTGAATCTGATTATCTTAAATATTTTCTTTTTCAGTTCCTCACTGAATAAGACAATCACAGCTTGTCAAATATGGTAAAGTGAAGATTCACAGGTTATATCTACATGTTGGTTGTTTCACATCCTGAAGAAATATTCATTATTGATCAATTGCATAAATGGTCATTTCTTTTCACAATTCTGCACAATAAATGTGATCTTGTTATTAATTTGATGATTATGGGGAAGAAGAATAAAAATATCAAAATGTTCACTGCAACCTTCACATTGTCTCTCTACATTTGGGTCAATGACTAGATGTTGCACAATTAAACTCATTATTCCATGCTTATCTGCAATTATTTTGTTAGCATTGATTCTTGCAATGATCTTAGTGTCACTGCTATTGCCTTGATCTGGAGATCTGTTTCAATCTGTTATGATGTGGAGGTATCAGTGTTGGTTTGGGGTGGACAAAGTTAAAAATCATACAACGCCAGGTTAAAATCCAATAGATTTATTTGAAACTACAAGTTTCCGAGATGCTGCTCCTTCATCAGGTAGTCACTAGAATGTGACAACCATGGAGATGGGTCATAACACGAATAAATAGATGGGTTTTGGTGTAGTGGTAATGTTCTTACCTATGGACTAGGAGACTCAGCATTCAGTCCTATCTGCTCCAGAGATCTGTAGTAATACGCAAGGACTCTTGATCAGATAGCCCAATGGACTGAGGAGTGGCAGATGGAGTTTAATGTAGGGAAATGTAAGCTGCTGCATTTTAGAAAGGCAAATCAGAGCAGGACTTACATGCTTAATGGTAAGGTCCGAGGGAGTGTGCTGAACAAAGAGACCTTGGAGTGATGGTTCATAGTTCCTTGAAAGTGAAGTCACAGGTTGATAGGATAGTGAAGAAGGCATTTAGTATGCCTTCCTTTATTGGTCAGAGTATTGAGTACAGGAGTGAGGAGGTCATGTTGCAGCTATACAGGACGTTGGTGAGGCCACTTTTGGAATATTGCGTGCAATTCTGGTCTCCCTCCAATTGGAAGGATGTTGTGGAACTTGAAAGAGTTCAGAAAAGATTTAGAAGCATGTTGCCAGGGTTGGAGGATTTGAGCTATAGGGAGAGGAGCATCAGAGGCTGTGGGGTGACTTTATAGAGGTTTATAAAATCATGGATAGGGTAATTAGACAAAGTTCTGGATTAGTGGTGTGGAAAGGCCTCTCCACCCTTCAGGCACTCTGCCTGTATCCCTGATGAAGGGCTTTTACACGAAACGTCAATTTTACTGCTCCTCAGATGCTGCCTGAACTGCTGTGCTTTTCCAGCACCACTAATCCAGAATCTGGTTTCCAGAAACTGTAGTCATTGTTTTTACCTTATTAGACAAGGTCTTTTTTCCCTGGGGTGGGGGAGTCCTGAACTAGAGGACATAGGTTTAGGGTGAAAGGAGAAACATTAAAAGGGACTTTTTTCATGCAGATGGTTGTGCGTATGTGGAATGAGCTGCGAGCAAGTCGTGGAGAATGGTACAATTGTAACAGTTCAAAGAAGTTTGGATGGGTATAAGAATAAGAAGAGCTTACAGGGATATGGGCCAAGTATCGGGAAATGGGACTAGATTAATTTAGAATATCTGGTTGCATGGACAAGTTGGACCGAAGGGTCTGTTTCCATGCTGTAAATCTCTATGGAACTAAGTGACCAAGTAATTGGGGTAGACCAGGGCAGTAGTAAATTCCCCTTCCCATCTTCAAAATAATGTCATGACAGTTTTTGGCACCTGAACAAACAGATGGGAATCGTAGATGCCAGTCGAGATCTACCTCTTTTTGAGATTGAAATGTGGTAGATTATGTAGCCAAAGAGCCTCAGTCCCTATGTCCTATGTTACAGTCTCAGTTCTATGTGACATAAAAAAGCCAACATCATTGTAGAGAGGACTGTGCTCTGAATCAAGAATGTTCCTTAGGATGGGAGAAGAACATCACAAAACAGAGAGAAAGGCACATGCATCCAGATAGCACTCAATGTGGGGAAGTAGAAATACATCCTCTTTGGATCTGATAAAGTCAAGTCAGAATAATTGCTTAAACAAAAACATAAATTGCTGAAGAAACTCAGTGGGTCTAGCAGGATCTATGACGAGAAAGCAGAATCAAAATGTTAACTCTGTTTCTTTCTCCACAGATGCTGATAGACCTGCAAAGTTTCTTCAGCATTTCTGTTTTTGTTTCAGATTTCCAGCATCCACAGTTTCTCTGGTTTTAGTTCAAAATAATTTCTTAATGTTGAGAGACTGGAATGTGTGGACAGGTAGTATGATAAGTATGCCGTATAACAATCCACACCAAAAGGAGTGTGTGAATGCAGGAAATAATTTGAGGATAATCTAATGTTGGCCTTTACAGAATTGAAATTTAGAAGTGAGAAAGTGATGTTTGAGTTGTACAAAATCTTAGGAGATTCCCTCAAGAATTCTGCATTTAGACCCAGGAATGAAATACTGGCATTGAAAGGGGTGCAGTGTAAATGAATGTGCCAATGAGTAAGGAGGTCAATCGGGAAGCTAAATTGAATCCATTTGGCTCATGTTCCCTTGAGTTTGTAAAGATCACGGTTGGATTGATTGAACTATTTCTAACTTGTTAGGGAATTGTTTAGGTACTTATAGATAATGGAGAATTTGGTTGGAATTCTTGCACAGGGGGACACAATCTGAAAGGCTGAGTTGGTAATGCAGTACCTGTAGAGGGTACAAAGTTGAAAATCACACAACACCAAGTTATAGTCCAACAGGTTTAATTGGAAGCACACTAGCTTTCAGAGTGCCGCTCCTTCATCAGGTGGTTGTCCTATAGAGGGTGCTCTTCCTGCGATGCAGTTGTAATAGCAGTGAATCTACAGAGAAAGTGAAGATATTACTAAAGACAACAAAAGGCTAACAAGTAAAAACCGTGCTGGTCACATGTTTTAGTTTTTAATGGAAGCATGCAAATCTCAGTCTGTATCCCCTAATCACCCCATCCTCTGCATGGAATCATCTTTTTACTCAAATACAGCACAGAATTTCACACACAGACAAGATGGATGGCAGCATGTTTGCTTCCTCACATCAATGATGTTTCAAAAACAAGTGTTAGCAATTTACACTTTAACAGCAAATTTACCAGCACACATTTTGGAACACCTGTTAAAACATCTCTGCTATAATTCTAAAAGATCTAGTTTATTAAAGACTGATAGCCAGAAGGAGAAAGTTTGCACTAGAATGCAGAATTATACATCAACTCAACAATTATTTTATCCGTTTTGAAGCACAGATGGTACATAAACAATAAAATTTCTGCAACCACTCAGGGCAGAAAATGACCTAAATTCCGAGGCCACTCTACAAATTGAATTGAAGTAAAAGATCTCATGAGATTATTTCAGAGAGCAGTGGAGTTAGTTTCAGAATCCTCATCAATATATCTTCCTTCTTCGGCATCATAAAAACTGATTGTGTTCTTTGTCACAAGTGGGAGTTTGCTGTGAGTAAACTGGCTGCTGTATTCCCAAATTTAAAACAATGACTATACTTCAAAAGTATTCAGTTAAGATATTCAGTTAAAAATTACACAACACCAGGTTATAGTCCAACAGGTTTAATTGGAAGCACACTAGCTTTCAGAGCGTCGCTCCTTCCTCAGGTGAAGGAGCGATGCTCTGAAAGCTAGTGTGCTTCTAATTAAACCTGTTGGACTATAACCTGGTGTTGTGTGATTTTTAACTTTGTACACCCCAGTCCAACACCAGCATCTCTAAATCAAGATATTCAGTTGTTGTGAAAAGTATTAGGGATTGGCAATTTTTCTATATTTTTAACTATCAATGAATGAGCAGAAATAAAATTGAAATATGAGGACACATTTTAAATATCATAAAGGCACTATTCACATAACAGAGTATGATTGCTGTATAAAACGCATATTTAAAATAATTCATAAATGGAGGAATGCACATGTGAAATTGGAAAGCATTTTCCATTAACTGAGAAAGGATCTGAACTAGATTGGACAAAAGCAAATGCAAATGCGAAGCACATGATCTAGAAGCAAAATTGGAAATGGCTGGGGAGAAAGTTAAAAAAAAAGGAAAGCAAAGATTCAGAACCTACACTGAAATATTAAGGACACCAGGAAAGAGAAATCGATGAATAAACAACAGACGGCAGTTGCAGCTGCGCAGGACCAGACGGCCAACAAAGACTGTGCCTTATACCCCATCCCCTCTCCCAAATGTGCCGAAGCCCATGCACTTCTCCCAACTATTCAGCTGAATATGGATTCGGCTTACCACGAAGCCGCTCCCCACCGCACTAGGAGTCAATTAAAATTAAAATGTGAAAGGAGCACTGAAGAGACACCTTTGATTTCCACTGCCCCTATACTAATAAATCCTGAAGACATTGATGAATCGCAATCAAAGTTTTGGGGCCTTCATATCAGTCCTTGCACTCACCCTGATGTGGGAGGGCCAATGAGAAAATTCCCAAATAGAAGAGTTCCTAAACCACAGGCCCTGAACCCGGGACAAGCCCAATTTATGGATCTTTATCAAACATGGAAACCTCAGTAAATCTCAAGCATTATCAATAAGGCTCCAGATTATGGAAAGAATCCTGAGGGATTTGTTAATTAGATTGATAGGACTAGGGCCATTTACAATGCTGCTTCCCAAGACCTACTTCACCTCATAGAATGCACCATTTTCCCTGAAAAATGGGCTCAGTTGTTAGAAATTTTACAATGTAATAATCATGCCCACTCTGTAATCTGGCACCAGGCCATATCTAACAGATCAGATTGGATTATTACCTGTCTCTACCAAGCAGTGCGTTGTGCAGTTGATGTGGGTAAAGACTTAACATGTAAACCCAGCTCAGGCGAAGGGGCTGAGCAGTTCCTTGCCCATTTTAAGGAATGCTATGGCACTTACTCAGGTGATGCTAACTCCCCACAAGGCCAATCACCCCAATTTAATGCCCTATGTATGACCATCTTACCTGATCAGGTACGGAAAACCATTAAAACCCACAACATCGATTGGCAAGACGCTGAGGTTACAAAATTCAGCTGAGAGGTTTGTTACTTCTGGGAACTAAAGGGTCCTAAGAGTAAGGCTACAGTTGGCAAGGTCAAGAGAGAACTTGCCCAAAATACAGGGACTAAACCTACAGCCAGGATTCAAAACAGACCTTTCTGTCTACAAGGTCAGTCAGGCTATCAAATGGAACCTCAAACTGTCACCCAGTATGGCAGGACAGTAGGACTGGTACCATGTATTCACAACATCTCAATGGACCTTGGGAACCTCCTAAGTATCCTCCACGACAGTCCATGATGTCCCTTACTCCCTGTACATCCTCTCACTATTCTTCACCGCCTCCCCCACCCCCTAGCGTACCCCAACAATCACACATTTATTTCAATTGTAATGAACCAGGACATTGGTCCAGGGACTGCCCTTGCCCAAAGCAGGCCCCGGTTGATCGCTAGAGTGGAAGCAGCTGGCAACTTCTTAGTTGTCCTCCCTAGGGACCTCGGCAGGTTGCCCCTTTTACCACATGAAACCCTTTTCCATCCTTGACACCTGTGCTACAGCGGTTCTCACCCAGCAACATGGCTCCTCTTGGTACCCTGTTGCCTATTATTCTACTAAGCTTGACCCTGTTGCTCAGGGTATGCCTTCCTCCACCCAGATTCTTCCGGCCATCCATCCCCATGGTATTGGCTGCCTCTAATATAACTTGACATCAAAATGTAGAAGTCTGTACCTCCCATTATGCAGTATCCTTGCTTACCTCTAAACATACTCAACACCTCACTATGGCTCGTCTAATTCACTATGAGATTTTGTTACTTCAGAATCTGCTTTTCTCCTTTAAATACTGCTCTAACATTAACCCTGCTACACTCCTGCAGGAAGAACCTCTTGAACTGCCTGATCCTCCCATGATTGTGTCTCATAAATGGCCTTGTTACTAAACTGATCTTACAGATCAGACTCTTGTTAACCCAGACCTTACATTTTATGTCAATGATTCTTCTTCTATCTCTCCAGAGGACAAACGCGTGTCAGGATGTGTGATTGCCACTTTGTCCCATACAATAGAAGCTTATTCCATCGACCCACCCTGTTCCGCCCAACAAGCTGAACTCCTTGCTCTCACCCATGCCTGCATACTTGCTGTGGGAAGGTCCGCTCATACCTATTCCGATTCCCGCCACACTTTTGGATGTGCCCATGATTTTGGTCAACTCTGGCAGCAGGGCAGCTTCCTTACCTCATCAGGAACCCCTATCCTCAATGCTGCCTGTGTTGCTAATCTCCTCAGTACTATTCAACTTCCCTCTCAATTGGCAATTGATCAAATGTTCTGCTCACTCCTCTGATGTTTCCGATGTCACTAAAGGCAACAATGCCGCCGACGCGGCTGCTAAGAAAGCAGCTTTCGAGCAAAAAGACATGGTTACTCAAATGACGAATAGGAAACCAAAGGGAGACTTCCCTATTTTCTCTTCTAACACCCACCTCCACACCCTGCCCCCCCCCCGCCATCCATTCCTGACCAACAGCAAATATGGACCCATCAGGAGGACGCCTCTGATGAGGAAGGACAAAGATGGATGAACTATGGTTGTTATGTAAAGTTAGAATAAGCTTTGGGTTATGCTGGTAGGACAGATATGTCTGCACGACTCACTAGTTGATTATTCTAGTTGATTAAGTTCATACACATACGCATGTAGGTAGGGAGGGAATGGCAGAAAGAATTCTTCAAATTTGGTGGAATCCCAACCTGCAAGAGAAAGAAAAACAAGCAGCTGCAAATTGCTTAATTTGTCAAAAGCATAATCCCAGGAAAGGAGTAAAGTGTCCACCAGGTGAAACTCCCTTGCCAAGTGACCTTTTGATACTATCCAATTAGATTCTATTGAGTTACCTAGATGTCATTGTTATAAGTATTGCTTAGTGATAATTGATGTATTCAATAAATGGATTGAAGTTTATCCCTGTGCTGACTGCACAGCAACAACTACATGTAAAGTTCTATGAAATCCTCAGATGTGGAATACTAGTAACGGTCTCTTCCAATAATGGCCCCCACTTCTGTGCAGAGCTAAACAAGGATCTATGTAGGAGATTGAATATAAATCAAAAATTCCATTGTGCCAACTATCCCCAAGAAGCAGGAATGGTAGAAGGAGCCAATGGTACCTTAAAAGGTCAGCTAAGCAAGTTGGCAGAAGAAACAAGCCTTAATTGGCTGCAAGTCCGCCCAATCTCCCTTTTTAACATGAGAACCATGACTCAGAAAAAGACGGGATTCTTGGTGCCTAATCTGATTCACGGAAAGCCCCTGAGGACTCCCTGGTCTGCACCATCACCTTGCTGATGTGGATGTCATGGCAGAAGAGATGCACAGGTGCCTGATTAAGCTAACCAAAGCACTGCAGTCTCATCATCAACAGGTCAAAGAAGCCTATCGAGTACCAGGGAAGAAAGATGAAAGAGCTCCAGCACTTAATGACATTAACTCTGGTGAGTACGTACTATTGAAAGACTTTAATGGTGAAAAATTGGGCCCCTGCTGGAAAGCTCCTTATCAAGTTCTTTTGACAACTGAAACAGCAGTAAAGGTAGAAGGACGTTCAACATGAGTCTACAAAGGACATTGCAAGCTTGTATCCTCCTTACAGTCCTAGTGTTCGCATTCGATGAAAACCCAACCCAAGTACATGTGCCCAAATGTAACCAATTCATCTGTGACATCTCACACCAGCTAAAACTCCAATGTGACTCTATAAATGAAACCTGCACTAATACCATTGGAAGTCATAAATGCAGCTGCCCAACTGAAACTCATTTAAGCTACTCACATTATGTATCTAAACTTCACTCTCAACCGTATTGTCATCCTCGCAACTCTTCTATGCCAGTTATCATGAGATGGCACAAGTCCATAACATCATCCACTCTGTCAACCGAAAACTGTTAGTTTGAAATGTTTGTCTGTTCCCCACTCAAAATGAACTGTATAGATTGCAGTATTGAGCACATAGTACTGAAATCACCAAAACCCTAATGCACATATTGCCATGAGACTGACTGCCTCTACCTTCTTGACGGAGAGGCTACCGCCTCTCATAGAAATACCTTTACATGTTTCCTGTATTCAGAAGCTGTAATTAACAAGACAAGCAGAAAAGATGAAGAAAGACCAAAAATACTATGCATTCCCAATCCTCCTCCTGTTACTAATGATTTCTTTATTCGAGCTAAACCCCCTGATCCATGTGTTATCTACTCACTCTTCCACTATTCTGATGTAGAGTGTATAAATAGGACTCACCCACTTATGCAATCCCTCATTTATGATGGAAACATCATGATGGAGTACGATCTCCCGGACGAACCAAGAGAGGCTTACAGGTTGAGTCCACGAGAGATTCCCTGGGCCATCTCAAATCTGTACTTTATCATACAGGATGTGAAATAATATTACATGGAGCTATCAATCAGCTGTGATGTAATCAATGGCAAGAATAATCTCAAGAAGATGAATTTGTTATTTGTTGTGACATTCATATATAACCCTCTGTCAGAGAACACTTTCAAATACCAGTCTATTGCTATAAAATTGAGAGAAGAAATCGGAAGAAAAGAAATTTGAAAGTTGAAAAAATTTAGCATGTTACAGTTGGGTGATGGGGAGACTTGCTTTCAGACAAGAACAAGGGACTCATTTTTACCTGCTCAAACTCCAAGTTGTTCAGGCACAGACCCGATGCAATTGTTGCTGGGAATCACATAGACTGGTCTCAATAGAGTAGACTTACTGCAGCAGAGAATCAGTTTCTTCTGCTGTCGATAGGCCACCAGCATAGCGACAAGGAAATGGCGTCAACCAATGAGAAAATGATATTCTTTTAATGCAAGGTAACACCAATGACGTTTTTTCCTCACACATTTTGTAATTGCTGATGAGGGAGGGGCGAGTGTGTGCTCATGGGCACCCGCATGGGCCCCAGCTATGCCTGCCTCTTCGTAGGATATGTGGAACAGTCCATCTTCCGCAACTACACTGGCACCACCCCCCACCTTTTCCTCCGCTACATCGATGACTGTATCGGCGCTGCCTCGTGCTCCCACGAGGACGTTGAACAGTTCATCAACTTTACTAACACCTTCCATCCCGACCTGAAATTCACCTGGACTCTCTCAGACTCCTCCCTCCCCTTCCTAGGCCTTTCCATTTCTATCTCGGGCGACCGACTCAACACAGACATCTATTATAAACCGACTGACTCCCACAGCTACCTGGACTACACCTCCTCCCACCCTGCCCCCTGTAAAAACGCCATCCCATATTCCCAATTCCTTCGTCTCCGCCGCATCTGCTCCCAGGAGGACCAATTCCAACACCGCACAGCCCAGATGGCCTCCTTCTTCAAGGACCGCAGATTCCCCCCAGACGTGATCGACGATGCCCTCCACCGCATCTCCTCCACTTCCCGCTCCTCCGCCCTTGAGCCCCGCTCCTCCAACCGCCACCAAGACAGAACCCCACTGGTTCTCACCTACCACCCCACCAACCTCCGCATACAACATATCATCCGCCGCCATTTCCGCCACCTCCAAACGGACCCCACCACCAAGGATATATTTCCCTCCCCTCCCCTATCAGCGTTCCGCAAGGACCACTCCCTTCGTGACTCCCTCGTCAGATCCACACCCCCCACCAACCCAACCTCCACCCCCGGCACCTTCCCCTGCAACCGCAGGAAATGTAAAACTTGCGCCCACACCTCCACACTCACTTCCCTCCAAGGCCCCAAGGGATCCTTCCATATCTGCCACAAGTTCACCTGTACCTCCACACACATCATCTATTGCATCCGCTGCACCCGATGTGGCCTCCTCTACATTGGGGAGACAGGCCGCTTACTTGCGGAACGCTTCAAAGAACACCTCCGGGCCGCCCGAACCAACCAACCCAATCACCCCGTGGCTCAACACTTTAACTCTCCCTCCCACTCCACCGAGGACATGCAGGTCCTTGGACTCCTCCACCGGCAGAACACAACAACACGACAGCTGGAGGAGGAGCGCCTCATCTTCCGCCTGGGAACCCTCCAACCACAAGGTATGAATTCAGATTTCTCCAGTTTCCTCATTTCCCCTCCCCCCACCTTGTCTCAGTCGGTTCCCTCAACTCAGCACCGCCCTCCTAACCTGCAATCCTCTTCCTGACCTCTCCGCCCCCACCCCACTCCGGCCTATCACCCTCACTTTGACCTCCTTCCACCTATCCCACCTCCATCGCCCCTCCCCCTAGTCCCTCCTCCCTACCTTTTATCTTAGCCTGCTTGGCTCTCTCTCTTATTCCTGATGAAGGGCTTATGCTCGAAACGTCGAATTCTCTATTCCTGAGATGCTGCCTGGCCTGCTGTGCTTTGACCAGCAACACATTTGCAGATCTCCAGCATCTGCAGACCTCATTTTTTACTCAACACACGTCCAGTTCATCACAAACCTTTGCCTGATTTGTTGCCAGTTCTAGAATTCCTTTCAGAACTGACATGTGAAATGATACCTTGTGCGCAATGCAAGTGGAGCCTTAAACGTTTTCTTTTCCAGGCACTCAATGATGGCCATAATGTGACCAAAGTGGGAAAATGAAGATCACCAGGCTACGTACATGTGGACTGGATTTTGGGTCTGAATCATATTATGCCTCTTGGCCGATTTCAGAGAATACGATGGACTTTGTCATCAAATCAACTTGACCACCAAACAGGAGAAGGAAGAAACAAAAACAAAAACAAAATCAAAAGCCTTTTCATTGAATTGTTGTGTCTCTATCTGCAAATTAGTGTTAACTTACTGTTCTTGCATTTCCTGGTTGCTCAACTGGAATGGTTTGAAACTGATACAAAAATTGCTGGTGAAACTCAGCAGGTTTGGCTGCATCTGCAGGAAGAAAGCCCAGTGAACATTTTGATCCAGTGACCCTTCAGCAGAAGTCTTCTGGACATGAAACATTTCATCTACTCTCCTCCCACAGACACCACCAAACGTGCTGAGTTTCCAGCAATTTCTGTTTCTGTTTCAGATTCCCAGCCTTTCCAGTTTGTTTTTGTTTTATGTTAGAATTGCTTGATATTTTTGTCATGAATTATGTCAATTGCTAAGTTTGTAAATATCATGAACACATGAAGATTGTTCTGTGAGAAATAGGTCAGTTGAGTTACTCATTCACTGGAAGCTAATGATTCAAATAATATTTCTCACTTTTACTGAGTTGGAATGATATACTATCATAACAGGATTGTCAGTTGGTCTTGTAGTGTAATGCAGAAACAGGAAGCTACATATTGTCACAACTCACTGGGGTAGTGCACAGGAAATCGGTCACCACTATTCCTGAACACATCACAAATGTGAAAATTTAATTAAACACTCAAATTGCACAATTTTACGTCAGTATCTAATTCCAATTAGAAGAAGATACACCACATTTATTTCATTAACAAAACAAAAGGGCGAGCAAATTAGATATCACTCCACAGAAGACACATTTATCACACCTGAGGAATGTGATATATTAATTTTCATGCCAACACAGTGCCTGTTTTGTTGGTAAAACATTCCCAGGACTAGTGATGATTTCAAATAGCATATCCTTTCTGCTGTTAGCAAAACCACCAGGAGCTGAATGTACCCCATAATCCCCGTCTTGCGAAATCTGCAACATTAGAACGGAATCTGCAATTGGACATTTGCTGGATACAATAATCTGAAGCATAAACAGAAACTGCAAGTGAAACTCAGCAGGTCTGGCAGCGTTTGTCAATGTTCCAAATCCAGTGACACTTCTTCAGACCTGCTAGTAGCTACAAAAGGTGGTATGCATGCTGAAGACAGGGTGTGAATGAAGCTGAAAGTATAAGTAAATAGGTAGAGAGACAAAGACTGTTAAGCAGACAAAGGGATAAATAATAGTAATAGTTCCCTACAACTGCCCCGGTGACCACCACAAATTGCAGCCATAAATAATAGTAAGCCTGGGAGGATGATTAGCTGATAATGGGGACCGTGAGTAAGTGAAAATAGGTTGGCAATGCTGAAAGGAGCCCATATCATGACAGGGCCAAGAGTGTGGGGATGAATAAAGAATATCTAGGAAGATGCTAGAGTTTTTAAATTATTAAACTCGACATGGTGTCTGAGGCTGCAAGGGCCCTGAATGGAAACTTTGATGAGATGATTAAGAATTCCCGGTCAGCCCCATGGCTTCTGCTTGTTTCTGCTCCACAGAAACTATCTCTTTCTACTATGATTTGATTTTCTTTCTCCCCTTATCTGGTTCCTTCTCACTTACAGCTGTGATTCTTGTAATGCTCTACATTAGTTTCAGAATTTCCACTTTGTGGGCACCAAGCTCCTCCTCTTCACCATGGTCAAGCACTTCCTTCACACGTCCATCCTCAATATTTGAGCTTGCCACCTCCTCCTGGAATGAAGGCCTGACCCATTCCCATCCACCATCACCCTCCTTCACCTGGCCAAGTTTGTCATCACTGTGAACAACTTCTCCTTTAACTCCCCTCAATTTCTTCAGTTAAAGGTGTGGCCGTACATACCCATATGGGTCCCAGTTCCGTCTGTCTCTTTGTGGGATACTTGGAACATTCCTTGCTCCAATCCAACTCAGGCAGTCTCACTCCATCTCTTTATCTGGTACATCAGTGACAACTTCAGTGCTTCTCCTCTCTCTGGTTCAGAATTGGAAAAATTTATCAATTTCACCTCCATTTCCAGCCTGCTCCCACCTTCATCTGTTCTATCTATCTTCTTCAATGTTGTTTACCCTCCCTCGTACCCCTGGCCTTTCAGCACAGTCAGCCCATTTTCATTGATTTATGGTCCTGATTATCAGCTTTTTCACATTCCTGGGCTTACTATCATCCTTTTGTCTACCTGACTGTTTTGGTTTCTTTCTGGGCTCCACCTATTCACTTAATCCATCCCTCCCCCACCCAGGTCTATGGCACATATACCACCATTTCTGAGCTACTAATAGTTCTGAAGAAGGTTACTCGACCTGAAACATTAATTCTACTTCCAGTCCATAGTTGCTGCCAGAACGACTGTGTTTCTTCAGCAATTTTTATTTTGTTTCAGATTTCCAACATCTCATGGGTCAGTCCTATTAAGTTTTATGTCCAACATTCAGACATGGATTTCTAAAACATCTAACAATTAAACATTACAAAGCCTGAAGCCATTAACTTCCTGACCAACTGTTACCTATGCACTGACTCATCACTAACCCTTACCATAATTCATAGGAAGAAAGGAACAACAGCAATTCGCAATGTTCTAATATCTACTGCCATTTGTGGAAGAGAGTTTCAAATATCTAATATCCTTTGTGTGTAGAAGTCCTTTCTAATATCTCCCCTGAATAGTTTGGCCCTAATTTTCATTCTGTGTCCCCTTGTTCTAGAACCCCAAACCAATGGAAATAATTTCTCAGTATCTACTCTTTAACTTTATCTCTCTTGTCTAATCTCACTTACTATCAAAATTTCTCACCTAACTATTCTGATGGTCCCCTCCTGGGGCCTCCCATCATCTGCCTTATATCAATTTGAATCTCTCCAAACAGTCTACAACTGAATCCTGACTTGAACAAAGTTAACTCATCAGCCCTGCACTCTCTGATTTACTTTAGTTACCAGTCCTCAGTATCTCAGTACCTCAGTATGTAAAATTATTTTTCTTGTGTTCAAATCCCTTCTTGGCTTCACTCGTTCTTTTCTTTATAAACCCCTCTGTGAAATCACTGTTCCACTTTGTCATTTCAACATCCTATTGCCTCAGGATTAGCAGCAAAATGTCTTAATTTGTCTAATTGCTCAACTCTAGTGTTCTCTCCCCTGAACCAGTTACACTCCTTTCGACACATTTCTGTCACTACTTTAATTTGGCAACAACATTTGTCTAATCATTTGTGAAATATTTTGCAAAGTTTTTGCAATGTTGGAAGTGCAATATAAATCTAAGTTATTGCTATCATTGATCTTTCCAATGATGGATCCCAAGAAAGACGTTTCTCAAGCCACTGCTGTTGTTAATGAGAGTTTTATCGCTGTAGGTTTATTAAGCAATTTTTTTCTCCATGTATAACAGATTGACTTTGGAAATGTTCCTCTATTTTTCATGGTTAAACTGTTTTTTCTATGGAGAATGTTTCTGGTGAAAGTTCTATCCTAAATAAAGACAAATTTAGTTTTAGTTCAATTCCACTAACTCCTCAAATGCTTCGATGGTTGGTGAGGATTGCAGAGAAAGAGTTGGGTTTTGAAAATAATCTGAAATGATTAAGATTCACAGGATTCTGTTTTGAAAGGATGAGCAAAAGAAGCAATGGTAACATGAGGAAAGTTATTTTACATTTTGAGTAGTTAGGATCTGGAATGCCCTAGCCAAAAGTGTTGAGCGCGTTAGGTTCAAGAGGGAGTTGGATGATTACGTGAAGGGAAAACAATTTCCAGGACCTCAAGGAAATGGTGGGAACGTAGTTTGAGGCAACATTTTCTGGTAGAGAATCAACATGGACATGATGTCTTTGTGCTGCAATCATTCTATGGTTCTAAATGTTCAGGATTATTGCAGCTTCTAAATCTCAGGTATGTTTGAAGCCGTTAGAAAATTATATGCACGTTCTTAAGGATAGTGTGAAAACGACTGGAAGTGTTAGGTACAATATTAGATTAGATTAGATTTACAGTGTGGAAACAGGCCCTTCGACCCAACAAGTCCACACCGACCCGCCGAAGCGAAACCCACCCATACCCCTACATTTACCCCTTACCTAACACTACGGGCAATTTAGCTTGGCCAATTCACCTGACCCGCACATCTTTGTGACTGTGGGAGGAAACCGGAGCACCCGGAGGAAACCCACGCTGACACGGGGAGAACGTGCAAACTCCACACAGTCAGTCGCCTGAGTCGGGAATTGAACCCGGGTCTTCAAGCGCTGTGAGGCAGCAGTGCTAACCACTGTGAGCTGTGTTTGCAAATGTGAAATGAAGGACTGCATTGTTAAAGGAATAAAAATAAAGTACTGCAGATGTCGGACATCTGAAATAAAAACAGAAAGTGCTGGAGAAACTCAGTAGATTTAGCAGCTTCTGTGGAGAGAAAAACAGAGTTAGTATTTTACATCCAGTGACCCTTGTTTGAACTAGAACACAAATTCAGCGGGAAAACTAACATTTATAGTGCACGAGAGGAGACACTGCTGAATGGTTAGCAAGTGGACTCTGAAAAATAGATGCAAAGCCATGGAGAATACAGATAATAATGCTGATTGACAATTAACAGCTATACTTTTATTATTCTTTAAGCCAACAAGGTTCACTCTGATTGGTCAGAACATTGCTTTGAGAACGAAAGCAGTCAATGGCTGTCAGACATTTTGTTGATTTGAAACAGATGTTATGTGTGACCATAAGACCAGAAGATCTAGGAGCAGAATTCATTTGGTCCATTGAGTCTCCTCTCTCATTCGATCATATTAGATATGTTTCTCAAACCCATTCTCCTGTGGTCTCCCTGTAACCTTTGGTTCCCTTACTAATCAAGAAACAATCTGTCGCTGTCTTAAATACACGCAATGGCTTGGCCCCCACAGCAATCTGCAGCAATGAGCTTTACACATGAACCTCCATCTGGCTGAAGAAATTCCACCTCACCTCAGTTCTGAACGGTCATCCCTTCACTCTGAGACTATTGGCCAAGTGCTAGAAAGTGGGATTAGCACAGATAATTTGGTGCAGACTCGATGGGCTGAAGAGCCTCTTTGTGACACTATATTCGTCTCATTGCAAAAGACTGAAAGAAAAGAATAAGGAGTAGTGCAGCAATTGAATGTGGGCTCTGGTCAGACCACAGATCAAGAATTGCTCCTTGCTTAAGGATTGAGCCATGTAAAGATTCATTACTTTGGTTCCTGGGTTGAGAGAGCTGCCCTCTGGTGAGAAAGTGAGTAAGGTGAACCTATACCCTTTGATTGTAGAAGAATAAGAGGTAATCTTAATTAAATGTACTGAAGGATTCTAAAGGAGCTTGACAGTTAGAATTTTCAGAAAGAACTTGTTTCCCATGGTTGAGAATCTGGAAAATGTGAGTAATGTCTGAGGATATGTGACCAATTGTAGTGGACTGAGATTCTTCACATGAATCCCATCACGAAAGGTACCAGTGCTCGTGTCACACTTATTTAGAATCTACATTAATAATTCCAGCTGTCACAAAGCTCGTCCTTTTTTTACTAAAAGCCGTTCCTTGGCTCATTGACACTCTGTCCTTGATGTTTTACAGAGGGACAATTAACCAGGCCGGGCTCCAACCAGTCTGGTTTGGTACAGAGATGAAAAGGATTTTGAGAGGCCTTTTGTTTATATGTAAAAAGATGAGACATCAGGCCAAAGTGGTCATGCTTTAGAAGTGACCTGTATAAAGAAAGGGGGGTGGTCAGCTGTCTAGCTAGCTGAGCTGAACAGTTTAGTTCAATCTTGAATTGATTGGAAGTTCAACAAGGAGCTGTGTGGAAACTCTCTCTGTCTCTTCTTTCTGCCCTTCAACTTCGACCTGTATGCATGTGTTCCATTTATACTGGTTTTTAAAGGGAGTTTACTTATTGGGACTGTTGTATATATTCGGAACAGCATAACTCAGTCTAGCTTAGATAGACTGAATTCTGTAAGGGTCCTTTATTCCATTCTTTGTGATTCATTGTGTAATTTTGTGATTAAATTTTTGACTTTTAAAATCTAGTAGTCAACCTAGCTAACTTACACCGGGTAATTTTCAGTGTACACTTACTGAAACAAGTTGCAATGTTATGATCTTCGCTGCCTGTTTAAGAATGTTTTGAGTAGTTTGGCCTAGTCCATAACAGATTGGGGGCTTTTGCGGGACTTTAAACAGCGAGTGGTAGGTGCTAGTGTCTTTATTTCTGGTGTTGGTTTGGTTGGGTAAGCAAAGCTTGGGATCGGAATGGCTCTTTCAGTCGCCAAATGTTTTCTGGATGTAGATGCAGTGACTTTGGAAGGTTTGCAAAAGGTGAATAAGACAAAGTTGCAGGAATTAACATAAGCTGGAATTGGAGCTGCCTGCTTCTGTGAGGAAAGGAGAGATAATTACAGCAGTAGCTCAGTATTTAAACTTGCTGGAGAAACTATCAGAATCTGTAGAGATGGGAAGGATTCAATTGCAAATGAAGCAGCTTGAGTAAGAGCTGAGAGATAAGGAAAAGGCAGCAGAAATGAAACAGTTTGGGTTAGCAGAAGAGAGGGATAAAGAGAGAACTTTTGAACATCAAAAACTGACACTTAAAAAGTCAGTTTAAAAGGCTAGAGATGAAGTTTAAGGGTAGGCTCAGTGATGAAGTCATGCAAACTCATGTGGAAGAGCAGAGAAAATAGCAAAGTTAGCAGGTGAAGTGGCTGATGATTATGAGCTGGTCCATAAAACTCGGTTTGACTTCCAGCATCAATTTCAGTCCATGAGGGATAGAAATTGGGGCAAAGAGAAATCCTCATGTGGAAAGGGAAAGGCAGATCTCAGTGAAGATCATAAAGATAACTTATCACAGGGTAAAAAGGAAACCGTTTAGAGAGATAAAGAAGTTAAAAGTGTTTTCACTGTAATGAAGTGGGCCACACAAAATCACATTGTTGGTGGGCTAGGACAAAGCCAGATGTAGGAAAACCAGACAAGCCTAGAACTTTTGTTGCACTAGTAACAAAAAGCGCAAGGGAAGTTAGACAAGTGTACAAAATAATCAGAGGTTGGTTACAGAGAAAGTGCCAGATCTACTTAAAAAATATGTATGCATGCAAGGGTAAAGTTTATTCACATAGGACAGGAGCAATAGGTAAGGAGGTTACTACATTAAGGGACACAGGATCCCCTTAGTCTGTAATGCTGAAGGATGAGGAGGTATGCACTCCTGAGGGACTATTGCCAGAAAAGGTAATGTAACAGGAATTCATGGTGAGACAAAAAGTGCTCAATTATGTAAAGTGAAGCGAGAGACTCCAGAGAAGAGTGGAGAATTTGTGGTAGGAGTACTGGTTAGACAGCATTTAAAAGTATCACGGCATACAATGGAACAGGAAGCAGATAAGAAATCGCAAATTCGCAATTTTGCAATTGGGTATAAGGTATTGGTGTTACCTCCAGTAACAGGTGAGCTTTTAAAAGCAAGGTTTAGTGGTCCGTATCAAATCAAGAGGACATTGAGTGAGATGAACTACTTGATAAGGACTCCAGACAGGAAGAAATCTCACAGAGTGTGTCATGTGAATATACTCAAAAGGTATTTTGATCAGGAAGGAAAGCTAGAGAAGAAGGTATTAATGATTACAGCACAGAAGGAAGAGCCAAGTTCAAAGGAATCTGAATTGGACATTTCCCAAATCAAATTGGACAATGAGGAAGTTGTCAAAAATTGGGATAAATTATTGAGTTACCTTCCACAACAAAATTAAAATGATCAGAAAGAATTATTACTATCACATGGGGAGATATGCAGAAGTAATCTGGGAAGTACTAATCTAATTGTCCATGATGGAGATATAGAAGATGCTGTTCCAATTAAGCAACATTCTTTCAGGCATAACACTCTAGAGTTGGCACAGGTTCAGAAGGAGATGGAGCGCATGATCTAAGATGGCATAATCAAAGTGAGTTACAGTGACTGGAGCTCACCCAGATCATGGTGCCAAAACCAGGTAGTACCCAATAGTTAAGTGTGTACTATCACAAAGGTAACATTGTTACAAAGACTGATGCATTTCCAATTCCACAATTGGTGGACTATGTTGAAAAAGTGGGACAAGCAACTTACAATTCGAAGTTGGACTTGCTCATAGGCTACTGGCAAGTACCTCTGTCAGAGAAAGCAAAGGCAGTTTCGGCTTTTGGAAAGCCAAAGGGACTACATCAGTTCAAAGCCATTTGGTATGAAAAATGCTCCAGTCACATTTCAGAGACTGACTCATAAGGTCATTGCAGGATTCCCCAACTGTGTGGTATACAATGATGATCTGGTGATTTTTAGTCACTCATGGAGGGAACATTTACAGCATTTATTAGGCTTGTTCGATTTGAAGGCAAGCTTGGCAGTAAACCTGGCTAAAAGTGAGTTTGCCAAAGCCCAAGTCACCTTCTTGGGCCATGTTATTGGACACGGGCAAATGGCCTCACAGGATACAAAAATGAAAATAATTGGGGAATTTCCCAGAACCATCAATGAGAAAAGCAGTACTACAGTTCCTATGGTTGAATGGATTTTACCGAAGTTTGTACCGAACTTTAGCAGTGTGGCTGCTCCACTCACCGAATTGTTAAGAAAGGCAAGAAGTTTCAGTGGACAGCGAACCCTCAAAAGGCAATTGACAGCCTAAACACTGTGTTAACCACTGCCCCGGTGTTAGCCACACCGGATTACACAAAACCTTTCAAGGTGGCTATTGATTAGATTAGATTACTTACAGTGTGGAAACAGGCCCTTCGGCCCAACAAGTCCACACTGACCCGCCGAAGCACAACGCACCCATACCCCTTCATTTACCCCTTACCTAACACTACGGGCAATTTAGCACGGCCAATTCACCTGACCCGCACATCATGGACTGTGGGAGGAAACCGGAGCTCCCAGAGGAAACCCACACAGACACGGGGAGAACGTGCCAACTCCACACAGTCAGTCGCCTGAGTCAGAAATTGAACCCAGGTCTCAGGCGCTGTGAGGCAGCAGTGTTAACCACTGGGCCACCGTGCCGCCAGTGATGTGGGTGTCAGTGCGGTGCTCCTGCAGGAGGAGTGATGAACAGATAGAAAGATCCATTGTGTATTTTTCCAGGAAATTGAACATTCATTAACAGAGATATTCAATAGTAGAGAAAGAGACTTTGAGCTTGGGGTTGGCATAACAACATTTCAGTGTTTATATTACCAGCAATGCATCTGAGACAATCGTATACACTGATCACAACCCATTGACATTTGTGGAAACATTTAAGGACAAAAATGCCAGCCTTTTTAGATGGAGCTTGTTGTTGCAGCCATTCAATTTGACAATTGTGCAGGTGGCAGGTTGCGAAAACATGATTGCTGATGCGTTATTGAGACTTGAATGAGATATGGAGGCATTCAGTAGTGGGTGTACCGCAGCCTGAATTTGCATCTGGTTGTGCAAGTTTGCATGATTATAGGTAGTAGAGTGTATATATGTGTTGGGATTAACCGGGTTTTGAACAGTGAAAAATGAAGCTATCTTTTGGTATTGATGATACTTTTTCTTTTAAGGAGGGAGGTATCACAAAACTAGTCCCTTTTTTTTCGAAAAGCTGTTCCTTGGCACAAGGAGACTGTATCCTTGATTTTTTTCAGAGGGGCAATAAATCAGGCAGGCCTCCAATCAGTCTGGTTTGGTACAGAGATGAAAAGGATTTTGAGAGGCCTTTTGTTTATATATAAACAGATGAGATTTCAGACTAAAGTGGTCATGATTTAAAAGTGACCTGTATAAAGAAAGGGGAGTGGTCAGCTCTCTAGCTGAGCTGAGCAGTTTTAGTTCAGTCTTGAGCTGGTGAGAGGTTCAACAGGGAGCTGTGTGGAAACTATCTCTCTTTTCTGCCCTTCAACTTCAACCTGTTAGCATGTGTTCCACTTATACTGGGTTTTAAAGGGAGTTTGCTATTTGGGACTGTTGTGTATATTCGGAATACCTTAATTAAGTCCAGTTGGATAGGTTGAGTTCTACAAGGGTTATTTATTCTGTTGTTTGTGTTTCACTGTGTAATTATGTGAATAAAGTTTTTGAATGCTTTAAAATCTAGTAGTCAACCTAGTTTACTTACTCCAGGTAATTTTCGCTGTACCCTTCCCAAAAGAAATTGCAAAGTTATACTCTGAGCTGCCTGCTTAAGAATGTTTTGAGTGGTCTGGTTTGGCCCATAACACAGTAAAGAGACTGAAATGGATCCCTCTATGTTTACTAACAGTCTTAAGCAAGGTGGAAATGTGACCTCTGAAGGCGACACACAGAGGCTTCAAGGAATGAGTGTTTGAAAATCTCTGGTCAGTTTGATTGTGGATGCTTTGATCATTGAATTTATTTCAGGATGAAATAAAAAGATTTTCAGCTATGAGAATCAAGGATATAGAAAAAGGGTGGAGAATTGATTGAAGGTCAATGATCAGCTAAGGTGATGTTGAATGGCAGGGCAAGTTCAAGTGACAGTAAAGCCTACTCCTGCCCCTCCTTCTTCAGTACTTGTTTCATCATCTGCTTCACGATGGTTTCATCACTGGGCTTCCTGTTATTTTCTTCTTCTTTTAAATTATTACCACAGTTCTATCAGGCATTTATTTCAATATCAGAACTAAGAGCTTGGTGACTGAGGACAAGCAGTGATCAGGTCTTTGTGAATAAGATATGTGGAGTCTCGTTCTTCTAATTTGTTCCCTGCCTGGTGAGTGTCGGTCAAAGCTAAATAATTTGTATTTGTTTAAATCTGGTGTATGGCTTATAGGGTAGAAATGTTAAAGTACTTGGAGGCATGAAATGGTTTAAAAGAACCAGCAAACAATAATGAACGATATTTTGGCAAAGTCCGGTAGCCTTTCAACTGCACAATTGGACCACAGAAATATTTATCACTATGTTGTAAACCAGAGTATTGATTGTTAGTAACTAATAAGAATCATACCATTGTTTGATAATCTAGGTAGACATCAAAACAAAAAAAAACCTGTTTAAAGTGTAAAAAAGATTGAATATCCTATTGTCCAATATACAGAGAAGTCTGCAGTGGTAAAAATGGAATGTCTTGAGTTTGCAATTGTTTCTGTTATTTAAAGCACTTTGATAAAATATTGTTATAACAGTCACAGTAACACTGATCAACTGTTTGCATATATTACTCACAATATAAAAAACTGTTTTCTTCTTACTCTTAAACATCAAACACCTCAGTTTAGCTTTTATCCCTGCAATTCTATATTAACCTTAAAATGTTTTGCTACAACAGAATTGTAATGAATCGTACCCATTTCTCTGCTACTAATGGCAAGTATGTTTTCTCACCAGAATGCTAAACTCACCCAATCCTGCATCACGAATCTGATTTCTTTTGCATTCAGCCTGTTGATAACAAACCATGCCTCTAATTTACTATTTACAAAAACCTATTTCACAACTGACCAAATGTACTTCTGCATTTTCAACTGAAACATGCTCCAGTCTATCATTCTTCCTGTTTGCAATACTTTGTCTTTCTGATCTGATTTATCTTCTTTTCTCTTACCTTATCTTCCCTTTAATGTTTTTAATCCTTTCTGCAATGTTTTTGCTGTTCTCTCTGCTTCTCCACCCAATTTTTGGTCTTCTATTTCAGTATAAACTATTTCCCCATTTGCAAGTTCCTCCTCAGCAAGATAACCTAGTCTATTACATGTTCAAAGACCATTTTTGCATCCTCTACAGGTCATTCCTCCTCTGACAACTTCACATTGCCTGGAATCTGAACCCTGTCCCACTGAAACATTTCTACCATAAGATAATTACTTTCCTTGTCTTATTCTTATACTGGCTGCCCTAATGTAATGAGAATAACCCTGGGCTAAGTGTCAGTTGCATTGAGGCTTTCAGACAGATTTTCATCATGAAATGTCTTGCTGCTTTTAACCAAATCAGAAGTAACTCACAAGTCAACAAATATTGCAAACAGACTGCCATCCCTTGTACCTGCAATATCTCAATATGCCTGTTATGGATGTAGACAAATACCATTAGTCTAAAGTTGCCAATCTGGTCTGAGGTTGCCATATTGGCCAGTATAGTCTCTGCCATCTGGAGGAAGATACAGCATGATAGAAAGAAAGTCAACAAGCTTCTCCACTTCTCCAGTATGAGTCCCACTATCTTCTGCCCAATACATCATATTCCCTACCTCTCTGTCTCTCTCTCTCTCTCTGCTACTCACCTCCCACCTAGGCTCATGTTCCACTTTTCTCACTGTTGCCTGCAGCATCTGCCTTCATCGTTATCCTTCATCCAAAACTCAGGCACCACTATCCCTGAACATCCCCTGCTTTGCCTGCTCACTCACTTGGGATAATTTCCTATCTACACCAAAAACAATTCAGCTGTGTCATCATCTTTCATCTCCCTTAATACCGAACTCTCTCTCCTTCCAGAAGGGTAACAGTTCACAGTAGGGCAGAAAGAGTCAAGACAGGAGCTGGGCTGTCAGATATTCAGCTTCTCAGCCCTTAAATGAATGAAATCCTAACTGTGACCTCCCAAGTGGCTGACAGACTGAGTTCAAAACTCTAGTCTGGTATCAGAGACTGGTCTTGACTTCCTGTGCTGTGAAACACCTGAGAGAAGGCTATCCTTCTTGATTTGATTGAGACCACCTGACAATTATGAGCTTCCAAACTTTGTACCTATGCTAAATGGTGAGGCATGACACAAGTAATATAAGCCTGGTACCTCGGACTGAGAGAGTAGTATGCAAAAAGACAAGGCATGGAGAGGCAAGTTGGATGTTATAAGAATCCAGGTAGGTTTGGAATGAGTGCAAACAAACAGGCCAGATATGCAGCCTGGTCTAGTCCATGAACTGGGCGTATGTCCCTCACTACAAAATTACAATCATGGTTGCTTGTGCAGTGTTAAAGTCCAGATATGTACAGTAAATGGTTTGGAGATGTACCATGAGGGTTCTTAAAGACTGGCACCAGTTGTAGTGTCAATGTCTGTTGATGTGTGACTGAAGCCCATGGAATGGGCAGTGACATGTTGGTGCCCAGTATTCAACAAGAGCAAGTGAAGAGCATGATTTAGCTAGTTAGCTGCTCTGATACCATTTTGAAATTCTCGATGGCTAGCTTGTGAGACATACTCACTAAGGGCAGAAGTTAAATATTGATGAGGTGAGTTGTGACATTAATGAGGCATTTACAAGTTATAATCCTCCTTAACTGGTGTATCATCGCTTCTTGTTGAGACAAATACCTCACTATAAATCCACAAAAGATATAGCAAGTTTCTCCCGACGCAGAAACGGGCCTTACTGGAATTCTTACCCCATTCTGATACAAAATTGACCATATCCCAGCTCATTCACAATTCTATAGGAACTTGCTTCAAGTTCCTTCACGTTCCCTTGCTGAACATCAGTGGAAAATGTTGCCCTTGCCTAGTCCGGCTTACACATGACTCCTGACCCACAGTAATGCAGTTGACACTAATATCCTCCATGCAATTAATGCAGGACTTTAAATTCTGATCTGGCCAATGACACCCACAAACCATAAGGAATAAAGAAAAACTTCATGCAACAAGAACATAGAAAGGAACTACACGGTTTTCCCTCTCCAAATCCTGCTGCAGTTAAAGATGTTGTTACAGGATATGAAAAGATTAATAAAGATGTGTGCCAGTCACATTACCCACTATGATGAACCACATGGACCTGTCAGTGAACAGCTTAGGATCTCAAAGATGTTATGACCATATATAGAGATCCTATGCATAGTCTCTATAACAGTGTTTCTCATAACAATGTGACTTGTTGCTAATAGGCAATAATAGTAGAAGATGTCCATTTGAAAGATACTTAGATAAGAACATGAATAGGAAAGATTCAGGGAGTTATGGGCTAAGAGCAATCAGGCGGGACTACTTTAGTTTGGGATTATGTTCAGCATGGACTGGTTGGACCAAAGAGTCTGTTTCTGAGTTGTATGACTATGACCTTTGGGCTACTCCCTCATGAGAAAGAGAACTGATGATGGATTTAACCTGAGGATCACCATGCTTCAGGCAAGGGGAAAGGTCAAGGAGGTCTTCATGGTGTCTGTAGCCAGTGCGGAATTTAAACTCAGAGAGTTGGCATCACTCTACATTTTAAATCAACCATCCAGCCAACTAAGCTAACCAACTACCTCATGGGCAGCAAGCTACTTCTTGTTCAATGCAACAGTCACTTCTAGTTAGACCAGTAAGTGTTTTCTTTCCCTGCCACGTGGTACCAAGTAGTCATTGTAGATTCCTACAAAGAGGAAGCCAGTTGCAAACTTGGTTTCAATCACAGTGCACTTGATAACAGCCAACAATGGAGAGGCTGGAAATTCAGTTCCTCAGTGCTAAATGAATTGGAGAAAATCTCAAATTCAATTGTTGTTGCCATTATGAACACAGACTCACATTCACATAGAACCTTTCAAAACTCCAGATGTACCAAAGTACACAACAGTCATTTATTTATTTGAACTTCTGTAATGATGAGGAAATGGTCATGAATTTGTGCAGAGGAAGATTCCCAGTTAGTGGATGAGAATAACCAGATAATCTGTTTTCTCAGTGATTGTTGGATGAAGAGTAATTGTTAACGAGCATCTTGTGAAGTATTTTCCTGTTCTTGTTAAAATTACACCTTGGTTACTTTTCCACACAGGAACGTTTCTGTCCACATTAGAGGGTAAATATGGGGTTGCAGTCGCTGTCTGAAAAGCCAGTGAGACCCTCACAATACCTCTTTCCCAGAGGCCTGTGCATCTTGATATAATCTCAGCAGATGATAACTAGCCCTCCCCTCCAATCGGGGACCTAGTGATGGAGAGCCTGACACCAAAGGCAGCAGGTCTTCAGGACCTGAATGCCATTGGGAGGTGCTGACGATCGTTGGTATTTCAACAAACCAAGATTCCTGAATAAGCACAGAGCCAGGGACAGCTAAGTCACAGTGAAAGAGGTCTCATGGGGCATAGGTTATTGGGAAAGTGGCATGAAGAAGGAGATTATTGGCAGCAAGGAAGGGTTGGAGGCTTTCAGCAGGTAATCCCAGCGACCAACCCTCTTGAAGCAAGATCTCTTGGTCAGGTACTGAGGGGCTTTGGATAAGAGTCCCCCTGAGAACCCACAAGCAAACATGGCTGAGTTTAGATATTATACTGAACCCTCAGCTGCCACTGAGTTTATAACAATGGCAGCAAGATGAAGCCATGAATTGATCTCAGTTGAGGTCAGAGCGGAAAGCCTTTCAATAACAGTACTCAACAAAGTGGAAATGGGACAGTCTCCACCTCCCCTTTTTCCAACCAATTAATTGACTCTTACTACAAAACGTGGCACAAGTGGGAGGATACCAGATGACACACATGGCCTGGAAGTGAAGCGCCGTCCCTCAGCACTGATCTGAAGGGCTTTTGCCCGAAATGTTGATTTTACTGCTCCTCGGATGCTGCCTGAACTGCTGTGCTCTTCCAGCACCACTAATCCAGAACTGATCTAGAATGACAGCTGAGATCTTCAGCTGTGGGTGGAATTTGATCAACAACGTATTAGCACATACATGAGGGTGCCAATACAAAGCCACAGCTGTCACCACAACCATTGTAACTAAGGGATATACCTTAACCCTTTGGAAGCAGGTGGGGCTGTTAGCAGCTGAGGTTTGAATTGTAAGAAGCTTGAATCTCAACCCACCCAATTCTCATTCTGTTGGAAGAGTCAAGACACGGAATGTGCTTGATGGAGGCTCCAGGGAGGCATTTTGGCTTTTAAATATATTAATTAGTTCAAATTGCTTCATTGAATTCACCTATTGGCTGAGAACTATGACATTTCAAGAAGGTGTGGAACTGAGGGTATTGATTCAGTGGTATTGTATCTTTCATCTTCATTGATGGATCCTGTGTCTTCCCTTGGCCAGCAGCGACCAATCAGGAAGTCCCTTCTCTATCCTTCTGATCTCCTCCAACCTCATATAGCCACCAACATCTCAACCCAAGAAGCAGGTTTCTACTTTCCAACTCCACGATCAACCTGCAAACACAAGACATTATCCATGGAATTAAACCCCACAGAATGTGACTGAATCCCAATTTCCAGGTTCCCTGCTCTTGATTACTGCAGGCGGGTCAAGAAAGTTATCAATCTCTAAATGCTCCCACGAGACAAAACCATAGGATCTGTCACATTCTGAGGCTGTGACAAGTCACTGTACTAATATTTCCTTTCAACATAAACTATAAGAAATCCAACAGTGTTAATAGATGTACTTGAGATATTCCTATCTACAGGGCTAATTCTTATTAAAATGTGTTGGTTTGAAGTATTTCTTCCCTGTTCAACTTATGAAATGTTGTCTACCCAGCTTCAGGTGCATTGTCAGCGAAAAAGAAAGTAAAAGGAATTGTGGGAAAAACGATTACAATAAATTGTTCTTATGACAAACAGTACCAGCAAAACATGAAATACTGGTGTCATGATGGTACTAATCAATGTACATATGTGGTGAAAACAGACAATCCAGAGGGACAGTGAGGAAGAATGTCACTTAAAGATAACAAGGCACAAGGAGTATTTATTGTTACAATGAAAAACCTTCACAGGGAAGATACAGGATGGTACAGCTGTGGGATAGCTCGACCTGGCCTTGATTTAAAGTTTGCCCTAACGCTACAAGTATCTTATGGTAAGTGTCTCACTGATTTTCTTCCTTTCTCTCAACTGAAGTGTTTGATGAATGTTTCACAGTTTTGAATCCTACTGTGATAGATGATGAAACTTGAATTCACAACATTTTAGATTAGATTTACAGTGTGGAAACAGGCCCTTCGGCCCAACAAGTCCACACCGACCCGCCGAAGCGCAACCCACCCATACCCCTACATTTACCCCTTACCTAACACTACGGGCAATTTAGCATGGCCAATTCACCTGACCCGCACATCTTTGGACTGTGGGAGGAAACCGGAGCACCCGGAGGAAACTCACGCAGACACCGGGAGAACGTGCAAACTCCACACAGTCAGTCACCTGAGTCGGGAATTGAACCCGGGTCTCAGGCGCTGTGAGGCAACAGTGTTAACCACTGTGCCACCGTGCCGCCCACATGATCTGAAATTAAAATCTAATCGCTAGTGTCCATGTAATTACTGTTGATTCCCATAAAAATCTTTCTGGTTCACTGATGGCTTTCATGCAAGGAAATCCGTACCCAGTCTGGCTTACACATATCTCCAGACCCACACCAATGTGATTGAGCCTTAACTAACTTTAAAATAGTCTAGACCCTCAGTAATTGCTGGCCGGCTAGCAATGCCGATACTCATGAATGAAGAAAACAAACATAGGACCTGAGGTACAGGAGGAGGCCATTCAGCCCATTGAGCCTGCTCCACCTTTCAATTTGAACATAAAATATAGGACATCATCAGAACAGGCCCTGCAGCCCACCATGCCTGTACAGACTATGATACCATTCTGAACTAATCTTATCTACCTATGTATGGTCCATATTCCTCTATTCCCTGTTTGTACATGAGTCTTCCTAAATGCCTCTTAAACTTGGCTAACCTATTTACTCCTACTACTCACCTGGCAGTGTATTATTGCGGCTGCTGATCACCTCAATATCACCTTGTCACACTAACTTTGTAACTTTGATCAATCAATTTCAATCTTAAACAGACAGAAAACTGAGTCTCCATTACCTCTACAGCTCAAAGTTAAATAACCTCCCCTCTTATCCTGAAATTAGGTCCTGTGGTTTTACATTCAACAGCAGGAGAAACATATTATCTGTATCCAGCCTGTCACACTCTGTTTTAAGTTTCAATAAGGCCACCCCTTAACTTTCAAAATTCCTAGGAATGTAGACCCAGCGTCCCTGCATCATAATTCCACTCTCCCAGGAATTAATCTGATGAGCTCCTGGTGCACTCTCTGTGAAGCAAGTACGTCATTTCTAGAAAGGAAACCAAACTGTGCACAATCCTGTATGCGATATACAATTTGCTTAACTTCAGGCTATTGATAAGTATATTCCACAGGAATGAAATCACCACAGTTTGCTCCCTCTGTACTTGGTTCAATGTTATTACTATTAATAGTTGCAAATAGTCAGAGTATTGAACATGAAAAGTTAAATTTTGAGAAAATTTTAAAAAGATCATTAACATACTTAGTTGGTTAAGAGATATAACTACAGTCAGACATCACGTGTTGAACCGTGTGTGTTATGATCTGCCTGTACTGCATGCAAAACAATATTTTCACTTTACCTCGGTACACATGACAATAATAAATCAAATCAAATCATATCAGATCTTTATTAGATATCACACAATTAAATGCTTGAATTCAGGCTAAGGCTGATGAATTATAAATACAAAAGCAGTGAGTCTCAATTTATTACATATTACACAAATTCTCAGAAAATGATAAAGTTGGAATTAATCCAAGTGTTGGGAACTCAGCATGGTTCATAGGCTGCCTAGTATGCTGGATGGTACACATAATCAAACAATTTATCAGGTCAGCATAAAATAATTCAACTCTACGAGTGAACTAAATTTCTGTTCTGCACTCTCTTAATCTATAACTTAAGATATCGCAGATTGAAGGATAAATGAAATGAAATACATTCATCCCATGGAATCAGTGCATTTCATGAGACTGAATATCAGTGAGAAGAACAAAATGTCGTGACTGTTGCTCCTGCATCTCATCTGCCATTTCTCTGTTTCCCTGTTATAAATTCTCCAGATGATCTTCAAAGGATTCCATGTTTACTTTAGCTACTCTCTTGATATTCATGTATCTGTAGTAGCTCGTGATGTTATATTTTATATTTCTTACTAATTTCATTTCATTATCAATTTTCTCGCTCTTTAATAGATTTATAGTCACTTGCTGTTTCCTAAAATATTTCCATTCACCTGGTCTGTCACTAGTTTCTGCTACTTTGTATGCCTTCATCTTTGATTGGGTAAAAAATGAGGTCTGCAGATGCTGGAGATCAGAGCTGAAAATGTGTTGCTGGTTAAAGCACAGCAGGTCAGGCAGCATCCAAGGAACAGGAAATTCGACGTTTCGGGCATAAGCCCTTCATCAGCTTCCTGATGAAGGGCTTATGCCCGAAACGTTGAATTTCCTATTCCTTGGATGCTGCCTAACCTGCTGTGCTTTAACCAGCAACACATTTTCATCTTTGATTGGGTACTCTCCTTGGCAATCTTTGTTCATCCTTCTCACCAAGTCTGTCTTTTTGACTGGAATAAACATTTACTGAGGGTTATGAAATATCTGCGTAAATGTCTGCCATTGCTCTTCCACTGACTTCCCTTTTGTCTGTTTCCCAAACTGCATTCAACAATGTTTTCTCATACCTCTATAATTGCCCCTAAGTCGAGGACACTGATTTGAGACCCAAAGTGCTCTCCCTCAAATTGAATTTGAAATTCTATCATGTTGCGATTGCTAACCTCCAGGGCAATATTAATTATTAGTTTATTTTAATAACCCTAGGACATTACACATTATTAGATCTGAAAAAGGTGTTGCCTGGTTGATTCTGCAATGAAGAAACAAACCCTGTGTACCTTACAAATTCATCTTCCATGTTAACTCTCTCCACTGCCCAGAAAAGATACAGATTAGAATTACCCATGACAATTATAATGCTCTTCATACACACCTCCATTACTTCTAAATTTATACTTTGCCCCTCAATGATACAACTCTTTGTGCCCGATAAATGACTCCCATCCATTAATTCTCTCTCTTGCTATTCCTCATTTCAACCAAAATGAATTCCTATTGTGCCTACATCACTACTGACCACCACAAAACCTCTTGACTGTGGTACAAAGACAACAATGGAAACTGCTTCAGAACCACTACAAATTCTGTTCTTGTCACTGTACCTGAGGGCTATGTGATGGAAGGACTCATAATTGAGATGGCAGCAGAGCACTGAGCTATTGTGAATGTGTTAGCTCAGTTGGCTGGATAGTGAGTTTGCAATTCAGTAATAATGGCAACAGTGTGGGTTCAATTCCTGTATGAACTGAAGCTACATGAAGGGGCTGCCTTGTCAACTTAGCTTGTTGCCTGAGCTGTGATGACACTCAGATCAAACTCACCGTCAGTCATCTCATTCTGGTGAATTTACCTTTACCCACTGCCCATACTTCTAGACAGAATGGAAAATCCAGCTCATTAATGAGCTGGTTGTTGCTGCAATTAAATACTGTTAAAGTATACCAATTCTATCTTATACTGAGAAAAATTATTAGCACTGAATCTCACATTGACCTGTTTTCAGTATTTTTGTTGTTGTCCTGTTCAGTTCCTCAACTTATACTGGTCTTGAGAGTTCAGGCTTCTGGAAGGATGGCACAATATCGAGATGGAGAAGGTTTGGTGAAATTTCAACATGCCAGGCACTGGCTGAGGTAGACAAGTACTGCGAATCCATGAGCATTACCTTTCTACATATACAACCAATATTTAAATGTTTGTTTCCTTTTCACAGAAGCGGTATCTGTTCCAGTAATTTCATTTTCACCTTCATTAAATTTCCCATGCGCAATGTCAGCCTCCTGTGAATCTGACCAAAGATCGCTCCCTATTCAGTACGCATGGTATGAACAGTATTCATCTAAAAACTCAAAGGTCTCTGACACCAATAAACTGGATCTACGTTGTCAGTCCTTCACACAGCAACATCATCAATATTACTGCACAGCCTCAAATGCTCAGGGAATGAAATCCAGTGAAATGGTTAATGTGTCAGTCATCCACAGCTCAGATGTGATCTGCAGTTATATGGCACAAATCCACAACAGTAGTAAGTAATACTTTAAACAAACAGCATGATAATAATTTTTTTTATCAAAGTTTATCCAACAGATTGTAGTTCAAATTCCTTCAGACATTCATAAGCTATAACGGGTCAAATTTACCCTGTTTATTTTCTCAAGATTTAGAAACAGGGACATTGTTGTATGTTTCATTAGAAATGGAGGAGAATATTCCAAAGAAATGCTTCAACATTGGAGTAACTTCCATAATCCCATGAAGTTAAAAATGATGAAATCTTTAAAAATGACTTGGCCTGTTTCACACAAGTGGAATTCTGAAATGTAACCTCCAGCTGTTGTGATGAATTTAGAGGGCAATGGAGATAGGGTGAGAGATTGAGCCAAGCTGGGTAGCTCTTTCGGGGGCCATTATAAATCTGATGGGCTGAATGGCATCCTTCTGTACTGTCAAATTTGATCATTTTATAATAGGTTTTGATGAAGTAAACTTGAGCTAGTTGTTTCCATTCACCAGTCAGTGAGCAATTGATCGACATGAAGTGAATATCATCACCAAAATGAGATAGAGAAGTGCATAGGATTTTATGATTGCAAGTAATATGTCCAACTAGAATGGAACCTGCTCTTTCGTCATAATCTGCTACATATACAGTTATAAGACTTTTATCTTCAGCAGAGAACTTGCAATTGATGAGGCAACAATTATGTTAGCTCCTATAACAAAGTAATTGATCAGGGGTAAAGTAGAGCTTTTGGAAAGATTTGTTGCTCAGGCTGTGGGTGAGGTTGTAGATTAATTTGGCAAGCTGATGCGTTTTTCTTCAGGCATTCTGTCGCCTGCGGTGAAGCTTTGGAGGTCTGTCCCGCCTGGCGTTTGTATCTCTGTTTTCTGATACTTTGGTTCTGTATCTAGGTGTTTGTATGTGGGGTCCAGTTCAATATGTGTGATGATTGAGTTTTGGTTGGAGTGCCAGGCTTCAAGGAATTCTCTAGCATGTCTCTGTTTTGCCTGTGCTAGGATGGTTACATTGTCCCAGTTGATTTGTGTCCTTCATTGGCTGCGTGGGTGGGAATGAGAGTGTACTGGTCATGTCTGGCAGTGCCGAGCTAATGTTCATGCACTTGTATGGTCAGTTTTCTTCCTGTTTGTCCTATGTCGTGTTTTTTACAGTCCTTGCAGGATATCTTGTTGATAACATTCATCCTGTTGGATGCGGGTATTGGGTCTTTAACTTTTGTGATGAGCTGTTGAAAGATGTTTACTGTTTTGTGGGCCAAACTGAATCCCTGGGGGTCTCAGTAGTCAGATAGTCATTTCTGATATTTCCTTGATGTACGGTATGGTCACTATCATGTCTGATCATGTAGTATATTCTTCTTTGGGTTTGTTGAGTAAATATCAGAGGATAGTCTTCTTGGAGTACCAGTTCCACTTAAATCCCTTGAATAAGTGTTCCTGTTCTGCCTTCTGGATTTCTGGATTGCTGCAGTGTGTCCATATTGACTTATTTGAGAAGCTGACCAAACAGGTGAATGAGGATAAAGCAGTTGATGTGGTGTATATGGATTTCAGCTAGGTAAAAACAATGACTGCAGATGCTGGAAACCAGATTCTGGATCAGTGGTGCTGGAAGAGCACAGCAGTTCAGGCAGCATCCAACAAGCAGCGAAATCGACATTTCGGGCAAAAGCCCTTCATTAGGAATAACCAGTAAGGCGTTTGATAAGGTTCCCATGGTAGGCAATTGCAGAAAATGCAGAGGCATGAGATTGAGGGTGATTGAGCTGTTTGGATCAGAAATTAGCTAGCTGAAAGAAGACAGAGGGTGGTGGCTGATGGGAAATGGTCATCCTGGAGTTCAGTTACTAGTGGTGTACAGCAATGATCTGTTTTGGGGCCACTGCTGTTTGTTATTTTTATAAATGATCTGGATGAGGGTGTGGAAGAATGGGTTAGGAAATGTGCAGAAGACATGAAGGTCAGTGGAGTTGTGAATAGTGTCAAAGGAAGTTACATTTTACAGAGGGACATAGATAAGCTGCAGAGCTGGGCTGAGTGATGGCAAATGGAGTTTAATGTGGAAATGTGTGAGGTGGTTCACTTTGAAAAGAGCAAGAGGCATACAAAGTACTGGGCTGATGGTAAGATTCTTGGTAGTGTAGATGAGCAGAGAAATCTCAATATCCATGTACATATGTCCCTGAAAGTTACCACCCAGCTTGACAGGGTTGTTAAGAAGGCATATGGGGTATTAGCTTTAATGGTAGAGGGATTGAATTTCAGAGCCATGAGGTCATGTTGCAGCTGTACAAAACTCTGGAGCAGCTGCACTTGGAGTATTGCGTACAGTTCTGGTCGCCACATTATAGGAAGGATGTAGAAGCTTTGGGAAAGTTGCAGAGGAGATTTACCAGGATGTTGCCTGGTATGGAGGGAATGTCTTATGAAGAAAGGCTGAGGAATTTGAGATTTTTTTCATTAGAGAGAAGAAGGTTGAGAGATGACTTAATTGAGACATATAAGATGATCAGAGAACTAGATAGGGTGGACAGTGAGAGCCTTTTTCCTTGGCTGGTGATGGCTAGCAATAGGGGGCATAGCTTTGAATTGAGAGGTGATAGGTATAGAATAGATGTCAGAAGTAGTTTCTTTACTCAGAGTAGTAGGGGCATGGAACACCCTGCCTGCAACAATAGTAGACTCATCGACTTTAAGGGTATTTAAATGGTCATTGGATGAACATATGGATGAAAATGGAATAAGGTAGGTTAGATGGGCTTCAGATTGGTTTCACAGGTTGGGGCCTGAACTGCTGTAATGTTCTATATTCTATATCCTTGTTCATTTAAATAGTGTCCTAATGCAATTTCATTTGTGGGTGCTGTGATGTTGCTGTTATCCTTTGTTTGTCATCCTTAAATGCACACAACTGGAAGAATCCCACCACCACATCCTAACCAAAATAAAGCTCATTCAAGAAGAGGAGGACAACAGCAGACTCCCCTTTCTGGACATATTAGTGGAATGCACACCCTACTGGTGATCTCCAAATGAACACCCATACAGACCAGATTATAATTTCAAGGCAATCTTTCTTCCCCAACCAACAGCATGCAAAAACTGATTATCTGATGATTTATATCATTGTTTTTTGTGATATTATATGTGCACCAGTTGGTTTCCATCTTTCTTTACAACACAACCATGACTCTACTTCAGAAAATTATTGGTGATGTTTTATCTTCACCATGAGAAGATTCTCTGAAAGGTGTAACTCAAATAGAAGATATTGACCTTTCCAGATCTCCCATAGGGGATGACTGTTTTCATGTTGTTTGAGTCAAAAGTTAGTTCATGCTGTCTTTTGTCTAATCCATATCTGTTTTGACCTGAGTTGGTCAGGTGACTCCTCTGACCATAGTTAAATCAATATTTTGCCCCATAAATAGAAAGAATCAGCTAATGAATATTCCGATATGAACTGCCAAAGAAAATCAAAGATCAATATCAACATTATATATCATATGACAAGGGAAATTACATAAAGATTAAATCATTATGCACCCCAAAAAAGCCCCTAGGATCCATTTGGGAATAGACCTCTCTTGAATGACTGCGACTCAGAATCAGAAGAAATTTAATATTTTCCCCATTTCTCAGCAGGATTTGAATTTAGTTGTGAAGTTTTTCCAATAACATCAACCATATCAACAATAACTTCAACCACATTTTCAAGACCTGCGTCTGTCAGCAAAAGGTATAATATTTTCATTTGAGTGTTACCATTAGCATTGCTGTCAAATGAGAATAAATAAATATTTTGTCATAAGGGTTTACAATAGCTTGCTTCCTATCCCAGATAATAATTTATCAGAATGATTATGATGGCTGGATTTACACCATGTTATTTTATGAGCTTATTATCAGACATTGTAACCTTTGTGGGGGTGGTGGTGTAAGAATAAGAAGCAAAAACACTTGAATGAGCATTTGAAGTGTCATAACATTCAAGATTGTGGGCCTAGTGTGGGAAAATGGAATTACAAAGAACAAACAACAATGCAGCACAGGAACAGGTCCTTTCACCCTCCAAGCCTGTATTGACACATTTTGCCCTTCCAAACTAAAACTGCTTTCACATCCAGGATCTGTATCCCTACATTCTGTTCCCATTCATGTATTTGTCCAGGTGCTTTTTGAATGCTGCTATTGTGTTTGCTTCCACCACCTCCTCTGGCAGCACGTTCTAGGGATTCACCACCCTTTGTCTGAAAAACTTGCCTCGTCCATCTCTTTTAAACCCCTGTCCTCAAATCTTGAACCTGTGTCCCCTTGTAATTGACCCGTCGTAATTGACCCCTCCACCCTGGGTAAAAAGCCTTATACCTTCCACTCAATCCATGTCATTCACAATCTTAGATACTTCTTATCAGGTCGCCCTTAACCTCCTGCACTCCAGTGAAAACAAACCCAGTCTATCCAACCTTTCTTCATGACTAAAATCTCCCATACTCGGCAACATCCTGATAAAACATTTCTGTACCCCCTCCAAAGCATTGACGTCCTTCTGGTAGTGTGGTGACCAGAACAGTACACAATATTCCAAGTGCGGTTGAACTAAGGTTCTATAAAGCTCCAGCATCACTTGTTTATCCTTAAACTCAATGCCCCTTCCAATGATGGCAAGCATGCCATCGACCTTTTTTTACCACCTTATCTACCTGCACTGCCACTTTCAGTGATCTGTGGAACTTCATGCCCATATGCCTCTACATATCAATACCCTTAAGGATTATGGCATTCGCTGTATATCTTCCATCTGTACATGACTTTCCAAAATGCATCACTTTACATTTGTCTAGATGAAACTCCATCTACATTTTATCTGCTCATGCCTCCAACTGATCTTTATCCCACTGTATCCTCTGACAATCCTCCTCACTATATCCACAACTCCACCAATCTTTGTATCACCTGCAAACCTACGAGGACCAGCTACATTTTCCTCCAAATTACTTATGTAGACATCAAACAGCAGAGGCACCAGCACTGGTCTCTGTGGAACGCCACTAGTCACAACCCTCCATTCCAAAATGTATCCTTCCACCACTACCCTCTGTTTCCTATGACTAAGCCAGTTTTGCATCCATCTTGCCAGCTTACCACCAATACTATGTGACTTCACGTTTTATGCCAATGTGCCTTGAGGGATCTTGTCAAAGGCTTTACTGCAATCCATGTAGACAACATCAACTGCTTTTCCCTCATCAATCAACTTCATTACATCACATCCTCAAAAATTCAGTCAAGTTAGTGAGGGACTAAACCATGCTGTATATCACTAATAAGTGCATTTGCTTCTAAATGCATATACTGTAGATCTTGTCCCTGAGAACCTTTTCCAACAATTTCCCCACCATCAATGTGAGACTCTCAGGCCTGTAATTTCCTGGATTATCCCTGCTACCCTTTTTTAAACCATGGGACAACTTTGGCTGTTCTCCAGTCCTTTGGAAATCCACACGTGTCTAAAGAGGATATAGAAATGCCTGTCAATGCTCCAGCAGTTTGTTCTCTTGCCTCCTTCAATATTCTGTGATAGCTCCCATCAGGACCCAGGTACATATTTACCTTAATACTTCTTAAGAAACACAATAACTCTTCCTTTTTAATAGCAAATTGGCTTAGAGACTTGATATTACCTTCCCTGAGATCATCCTCCACCAATTCTTACTCTTTGGTGAATACAAATTATTCATTTAGGACCTCACCTACCTCTTCTGGCTCCCTACACAGATTCCCTCTTTTGCCCTGAGTGAGCCAACCCTTTCCCTGTCTACCTTCTTGCTTTTTATATAGGTATAAAAATCATTGGAATTTTCATTAATTCTGTTTGCTAACGACTTTTCATGACTCCTTTTAGCCATTCTCATTTCTTGTTTAAGTTTTTTTCCTACTTTCCTTATATACTTCAAGGGCTTCATCAGTTCCCATCCTCCTAGACCTTATGTATGCTTCCCTTTTCTTTTTGACTAAAGTCATTCCACGGTTCACGTAACTTGCCACAGCTATTCTTCACTCCTGTCGCTCCTGAACTTCTTTCAACTGCCATTTGAAGTAGTTCCACACCTGATGTGGATTTACCCTTAAACAGCCACGTCCAATTAACATTCTTCAGTTCCTGCTTAATATTGTTGTAGTTCATCTTCCCCAAATTTAACACCTTTGCCTGAGGACTGCTGTAAACCCTACACATGAGTATCTAAAAACTCATAGTATTATGATCGCCACTCCTGAAATGCTCCCCCCGAAACTTAGCGTACATTAGATTTGTGCAGATGGTAGTGTATTTTTATTAATACAAACTCAATGGGCCAAAGACTTTCTTCTGTACTGTACGATTCTAAGATAAACATCTCCAGTTTGCTGATCCTCGCATGCTGCTGGTTTCAGTTTTCACTTACTTCACCTTTAACCCTACTTCATAGAACAATCATTGTCACAGTCCGGTATTGCTTATTTTCCTTAACCTTCCCTATTTTGGAAATGGCTCTGTAAGAAAAGTTGCATTCTTTCTCATTTCATCCATATTATTTCCCTTTACAGATTGTTCCCAAACTGAGAATTAGTACTCTCTGCTTCTAGCTTGTTCCTAAAGTAGATGTGTAAAAGCAGTGTACAGTGATGATAATTTGAATATTCTTATGCCTTGAGAGAAATCTCACAATTGCCACTTGACCCCGTGCAGTGTTTCCCTTAGGTGATCAGGTTATAATGCTCTTACATGTAAAATTATGCCTAATTTTACACTTCTTATTTGTGGACACTGTGTGATGATGCTGCTCCCTTAACAAGGTTATGTTGTCCTTGGTTTTTTTCAATAGGAGATTCTGACATGTCTGAGTTTAGAGCACTTCGATTATAACTAATGGTTACTGCCGAAGGCAACAATCAGGGAAAAGGGCTTTTAGGTTTTTTTGTTTTAAAACACTTGTACAATGAAAGGGAAGTGGCCAGTTCTACTAGTTCAGGGGTTTTCTAGTTTGATTTAGTTTTTGCTGGGAATCCAGAGAAGTTGCTGGAATAACAAAAGAGACTCCGTGCTGATCCTCTCTCTCTCTCCCTCTGACATCAAGAACTTGTGCTTGAATTTACCTTTTTGCTATGGCGGGTGTTCATGGGATGCTGCAGGCAATCAGAACAGCTCTGTATTAAGTTGTAGGTGTTATTGCGTCAGTTGGGTTTTCAAATTAAGTTATTCTAAACTCTGTTTTCTTTTGTTTGTGTTTCTACCATAGAATATTCACTTTACATCTGCCTGAACAACTAAAAAAGTTTGAGTATGGGCTACCTTCTTAAATTTTTTTGGGGGGGGATGTTCCCACCTTTTCCACAACAAGCTGTAAATGAACTTTGATTATGCATGAAAGACAATTATGATCATCAAATTAGGACAAAATAAAGCAGAGTTTAATGCTTCAGATAAGGTCTCTTCACTCTAATGCTTTAATTGTTAATATATGCTAAAGTTAGACTACAAGCAGTTAATAATTGTTTCAAACAGAAAGCAATCCCATTTCCTTCAAACAATTTTTATTTATTCTCTTTTGCTCAGCTACATCATCTACAGTGTTATACGTTGGGTGCTCTTTGCTGTCCTAGTGATTTGTGCTGTTTCAGTGACATTGTTTACAAGAAAATCTAAGGTAGGGATCATGTACTTTGATACACTCCTCCACTTCTTTTGACGATATTGGTCACAGATAATGTAAATCAGATCACGAAAAAAAAATGTTGCAGCCAACACGTGTTACTGATATCAAGCAGGAAAATCAAGTTGACTCCTCATTCTGGATGGAGTTGTAATTTTTTAAACTTTGTTGCTTCATCCACCCAGAAGAAATCAGTATAATATCAGTCGAGGGTAAACTTCTGATATATGATTGTTTCACTCTAAGATTGATGGCTGTTGTGATAATTAACGACTTTCTTGTCTTCAAGACATCCTAAACAAACTCAAAAAGCTGCCTTTGAAATGTTATCATCAGTATTTTCAACAAGGTGAGGATTGATACACGCAGAAAGAAACACAGCAATGAAGAGATAAAGGTGTGGCAAAGGAGCTGGTGTAGGGAAGAAGGATTCACATCTTTGAGTCATTGGAATCTCTTTTGTGATGAAGTGATCTATTTAAAAAGGATGAATTGCACCTGAATTGGAAGGGGATTAATAAATTGGCAGGGAGATTTGCTTGAGCTGATTGGGAGGTTTTAAACTCATAAGGTGGTGGGGTGGGACTCAGGGAGATAGTGAGGAAAGAGATCAGTTTGAGACGGTTGCAAAAAGACGCAAGTCAAACAGTCAGGGCAGGTAGGAACAAAGCAGAGAATGAGATTATTAAACTGCAGTTATTTTAATGCAAGAGGCCAAGCAGGGAAGGCAGATGAACTTAAGGCATGATTTGGAACATGAGACTAGGATATCATAAAAATAACAGAGACATGACTCAGGAATGGACAGGACTGGAAGCTTAACATTCCAGGATACAAATGCTATAGGAAGTATACAAAGGTGGGCAAGACAGGAGGGGGAGTGACATTTTTGGTAAGGGAAAACATTACGACTGTTCTCAGGGACGATATTCTTAGGAATTTCTAGCAAGTTATTTGGGTGGAACTGAGAAATAAGAAAGGGTTGATTACCTTATGTGGGCTGTGCTCTAGACCCCCAATAGTCAGTGAAAAAATTAAGAAACAAATTTGTAAGGAGATCTCAATTATCTGTAAGAATAATATGGGGATAATGGTCAGGTGGAAATTGGTTTAGCTCAGTTGGCTGGATTGCTGGTTTACAAAGCAGTATGATACCAACAACATGGGTTCAGTTCCCATCAACATTTTGAGGACTCTCCTTCTCAACCTCATCCCTTGCCTGAAGCCTGCTGGCCCTCAGGTTAACTCACCACCAGTCAATTCTCTGTACTGACAGAGTAGCCTCTATGGTCTAGTAAGACAATGGTGACAAACAATAGTCAGGAAATTTGACTTGGAGGTGTAGTTGACAGCGAAGGTTACCTCAGAGTACAATGGGATCTTGTTCAGATGAGCAAATGAGCTGGGAATTGGCAGATGGAGTTTAATTTAGATAAGTATGAGGTACTATGTTTGGAAAGGCAAATCAGGGCAGGATTTATACACATAATGTAAGATCCTGGGGAGTGTTGCTGAACAACGGGACCTTGGAGTGCAGGTTGATAGTTCCCTGAAAGTGGAGTCACAGGCAGATAGGATAGTGAAGAAGGCTTTTAATTTGCTTTCCTTTATTGGTCAGACTACTGACTATAGGAGTTGAAAGGTCATATTGCAGCTGTACGGGACATTAGTTTGGCCACGTTTGGAATATTCTGTGCAGTCTTGGTCTCCTTCCTATCAGAAGGGTGTTGTGAAACTTGAAAGGGTTCAGAAAAGATTTACAGAAATATTGCCAGGGTTGGAGGATTTGAGCTATAACGAGAGGCTGAATAGGCTGGGGCTGTTTTCCCTGGAGCTTTAGAGGTTGAGGGGTGACCTTCTCAAGTTTTATAAAATCAAAAGGGGCTTGGATTGGGTAAATAGACAGGATCTTTTCCCTGGTTTGGGCAAGTCCAGAACTCAATAGCATAAATTTAGGGTAAAAGAGACCTAAGGGACAACTGAGCTGCTAGGGGAAGTGGTGAAAGCTAGTACAATTATAACAGTCAATACACATCCATACTGGTACATGAATAGGATTTGTTTGGAGGGATACAGGTGAAGTATGGGTAAATGGGACTAGATTAATTTTGGATATCTGGTCAGCATGGATGAGTTGAACTGAAGAGTCTGTTTCTGTGCTGTCCTCTCTATGACCCTATGACTCTAACTGAATAAATAATTGGGTTAGAGCAGGATTGTGAATAACTTCCCCTGCCCTTCTTCAAAATAATGCCACGACAGTTTTAGGCACCTGAACAAACAGATGGGAATCACAGTCGCCAATCAATTTCACAGTCAAAATCTATCCCTTTTTGAGACTGAGATGTTGTAGATTATGAAGCCAAAAACCCTCAGTCCCAGTCAAAGAACTCCACATGACATAGAAAAGCCAATATCACTGTAGAGAGGACTGTGCTCTGAATCTAGAGCATTCCTTGGGATGGGAACAGAACATCACAAAACAGAGAAAGGGCAGATTTATCCAGATGGCACTCAATGGGGAAGTAGAAGTTCATCTTTTTTGGATCTGATAAAGACAAGTCAGAATAATTTCTTAAACAAAAAGAAATTGCTGAAGAAACTCAGCAAGTCTAGCAGAATCTATGAAGAGAAAGCAGAGTCAATGCTTTGGGTCCTTCTTCAATTCTGTAGAAGGTTTACTAAACTCAGAATGTTAACTCTGTTTCTCTCTCTACAGATGCTGACACATCTGCCAAGTTTCTTCAGAATTTTTGTTTCTGTTTCCGATTTCCAGCATCCACAGTTTCTCTGGTTTGAGATCAAAATAATTTCTTAATGTTGAGAGACTGGAATATGTGGACAGGTAGCATGATAAGTATGCCATACGACATACCTCACAAAAAGGAGTGTATGAATGCAGGAAATAATTTGAGAATAATCTAATATTGACCTTTAGAGGAATTGAAAATTAAAAATGAGGAAGTGATGTTTGAGTTGCATAAAATCTTAATCGGATTCCCTTGAGAATTCTGCATTTAGATTTCTCACTGAAACCCAGGAGAGAACTACTGGCATTGGAAAGGGTGCAGTGTAAATTAATGAGCCAATGATTAAGGAGATCAATTGGGAGGATAGATTGAATCAATTTGGCTCATGTTCCCTTGAATTTTTAAAGATTACAACAGGCTTGATTAAGCTATTTCTAACTTGTTAGGGAATTGTTTGGATACATATAGATAATGGAGAAACTGTTTGGAATTCTAGTGCAGGGGGACATAATCTGAAAGTTTGAATAGGTAATGCGGTACCTGCAGAGGGTGTTTTTTTTCTGCACATGCAGTTGCAACATCAATGAATTTACAGAGAAAGTGTAGATTTTATCAAACTCAACAAAAGGCTAACAAGCAGAAACGGTGATGGTCTCATGTTTTAGGTTTTAATGGAAGCATGCGAATCTCAGTCTGTATACCCTAGTCATCAATTCTCCACTGCTTCTGTCTTCCTTTCACATGGAGTCATCTTTTTACTCAAACACAGCACACAGTTTCACTCACAGCTGAGGTGGATGGTAGTATGTTTGCTTCCTCACATGAATGATGTTTCAAAAACAAATGATAGCGATTGCCATTTCAACAGCAAAAGTGCCAGCACACACTTTGGGAACTCCTGTTAAAACATCTCTGCTATAATTCTAAAAGGTGAAGTTGGGTACGGCAGATGCTGGAAATTAGAATCAAGATTAGAGTGGTGCTGGAAAAACACAGCAGATCAGACAGCATCTGAGGAGCAGGAAAATCAACTATTGATCAAAAACCTATCATCAGGGATGACAAATTCTAAAAGATCTAGTTATTAAAGACTGACAGTCTGAAAGAAGACATTTGTACTAGAATGCAGAATTATACATCAGCTCAACAATTATTTTATCCGTTTTGAAGCACAGATGGTTTGTAAACAATAAAATTTCTGCAACCGATCAGGGCAGAAAATGACCTAAATTCCGAGGCCACTCTACAAATTGAATTGAAGTAAAAGATCTCATGAGATTATTTCAGAGAGCAGTGGAGTTAGTTTCAGAATCCTCATCAATATATCTTCCTTCTTCAGCATCATAAAAACTGATTGTGTTCTTTGTCACAAGTGGGAGTTTGCTGCGAGTAAACTGGCTGCTGTAAACCCAACATTAAAGCAATGGCTATACTTCAAAAGTATTCAGTTAAGATATTCAGTTAAAAATCACACAACACCAGATTATAGTCCAACAGGTTTAATTGGAAGCACATTAGCTTTCGGAGCGTCGCTCCTTCATCAGGTGATTGTCCTGATGAAGGAGCATCGCTCCGAAAACTAGTGTGCTTCCAATTAAACCTGTTGGCCTATACCCTGGTGTTGTGTGATTTTTAACTTTGTGCACTCCAGTCCAGCACCGGCATCTCTAAATCAAGTTGTTGTGAAAAGTATTAGGGATTGGCAATTTTTCTGTATTTTTAACTTTCAATGGAGTATTTGAATGAGCAGAAATAAAATTGAAACATGAGGAGACATTTTAAATATCATAAAGGCACTATCCAGATAACAGATATTGGTTGCTGTATAAAATACATATTTAAAATAATTCATGAATGGAGGAATGCACATGTGAAATTGGAAAGCATTTGCCATACAAGGTGTCATGGAAACGTGGAACTGTCCCATCCAAAACATAGAACATATCACAGCGCAGCACAGGCCCTTCGGCCCACAATGTTGCACCAACCTGTCATACCAATCTGAAGCCCATCTAACCTACACTATTCCATAAATGTCCATATGCTTGTCCAAAAGTATATGAACACATAGTCAATAGAAAATTACAGAAATGAAATCATTCGATATATATTTGGTCAGAGACTTACAGGATGTGAAATGATATTAAATGGAGCTACAAATCAGCTGTTATGTAATGAAATGGCAAGAATAATCTCAAGAAGTTGAATGGGCTATTTGTTGTGACATTCATATATAACCCTCTGTCAGAGAACACTTTCAAATACCAGTCTATTGTTATAAAACAATTGAGAGAAGAAATCAGAAGAAAAGAAATTTGAAAGTTGAAAAAATTTGGCACATTACTGTTGGGTGACAGAGAGATTTGCTTTCAGACAAGAATAAGGGACTAATTTTTATCTCCTCAAACACCAAGTTGTTCAGTCACAGACCCTATGCAATTGTTGCTGTGAATTATACAGACTGGCCCCAATAAAATAGACTTACTACAGCGGAGAATCATTGCTGTCGATACTCCACCAGCACAGCTACAGGGAAATGGTGTCAACCTGTGAGAAAATGATATTCTTTTAATGCAAGGTAACACCGATTACATTTTTTCTCACACATACTGTAACTGCTGATGAGGGAGGGACGAGTGTGTGCTCGACACACGTCCAGTCCATCACAAACTTTGCCTGATTTGTTGCCAGTTCTAGAATTCCTTTCAGAACTAACATTTGAAATGATACCTTGTGCTCAATGAAAGTGGAGCCTTAAATGTTTTCTTTTCCAGGCACTCAATGAAGCAGATGGCCATAACGACACCAAAGTGTGAAGATCCCCAGGCTACGTATATGTGAATGGGATTTTTGGTCTGAATCATATCATGCCCCTTGACTGATTTCAGAGAACAAAATGGACTTTGTCATCAAATCAACTTGACCACCAAACTGGGGAAGGAAGAAACAAAAACAAAAGCCTTTTCTTTGAAGTTGTTGTGTCTCTAACTGCACCTTAGTGTTAACCTACTGTTCTTGCGCTTCCTGGTTGCACAACTGGGATGGTTTGAAACTGACACAGAAATTGCTTGTGAAACTCAGCAAGTCTGGCTGAAGGAAGAAAGCACAGTGAACATTTTGATCCAGTGACTCTTCGGCAGAAGTCTTCTGGACATGAAACATTAAATCTACTCTCCTCCCACAGACACCACCAGACATGCTGAGTTTCCAGCAATTTCTGTTTCTATTTCAGATTACCAGCCTTTCAAGTCTTTTTGTTTTACTTTTGAATTGCTTGATATTTTTATCATGAATTATGCCAATTGCTAAGTTTGTAAATATCATGAACACATAAAGATTGTTCCATGAGAAATACTCATTTACTGGAAGCTAATGATTGAAATAAAATGTTCACTTTTACTGAGTTGGAATGATATACTATCATAACAGGATTGTCAGTTGGTCTTGTAGTGTAATGCAGATACAGGAAGTTCCATATTGTCACAACTCACTGGAATAGTGCACAGGAAATCAGTCACCACTATTCCTGAACACATCACAAATGTGAAAATTTAATTAAACACTCAAATTGCACAATTTTACCTCACTATCTAATTTGGGTTAAAAGAATACACACATCACATTTATTTCATTAACAAACCAAAAGGGCGAGCAAATTAGATATCACTCCATAGAAGACATATTTATCACACATGGGTAATGTGATATATTAATTTTCATGCCAACACAATGCCTGTTTTGTTGGTAAAACATTCCCAGGACTGGTGATGATATCAAATAGCATATCCTTTCTGCTGTTAGCAGAACCACCAGGAGCTGAATGTACCCCATAATCCCAGTCTTGCAAAATCTGCAACATTAGAACGGAATCTGCAATTGGACAACATTTGCTGGATACAATAATCTGAAGCATAAGTAGAAACTGCTGGAGAAACTTAGCAGGTCTGACAGCATTTGTCAATGTTCCAAATCCAGTGACACTTCTTCAGACTTGCTCGTAGCTACAAAAGGTGGTATGCATGCTGAAGATAGGGTGTGAATGAAGCTGAAAGTGTAAGTGAATAGGTTAAGAGACAAAGACAGTTAGGCAGACAAAGGGATAACTATTGTAAGCCTGGGAGGATGAAAAGCTGATAATGGGGACCATGAGTAGGTGAAAATGTGTTGGCAGTGCTGAAAGGAGTCCATATCATGACAGGGCCAGGAGTGTGGGGATGGAGAAAGAATACCGAGGAAGATGTTTGGGTTTTAAATTATTAAACTCGATGTTGTGTCTGAGGCTGCAAGGGCCCGGAATGGAACCTTTGATGAGATGATGAGATTTTCCGGTCAGCCCAATGGCTTCTGCTTGTTTCTGCTCCACAGAAACTATCTCTTTCTACTATGATTTGATTTTTTTTTCCCTCCCCTTATCCAGTTCCTTCTCACTTACAGCTGTGATTCTTGTAATACTCTACATTAGTTTCAGAATTTCCACTTTGTGGGCACCAGGCTCCTCCTCTTCACCATAGACATGCACTTCCTTCACACGTCCATCCTCAATTCTTCAGGAATTCCTGAAGAAGGGTTCATGCCCGAAATGTCGATTCCCCTGCTCCTTGGATGCTGCCTGACCTGCTGCGCTTTTCCAGTAACACATTTTCAGCTCATGTTATGACAAGGCCAGGGGTATGGGGGAAGGTGAACACTGAGAAAGATAGGTGTACCAAGTGAAAGAGAGAGCAGGCTGGAAAATGGAAGTGAAATTGATAAATTTTTCTAACTCTGGACCTGAGAGAGAAGTAGCACCAATGATGTCAGCGAAGAGGGTTACCTTAGATTACAACAGGATCTGGACCAGATGGGACAATGGGCTGAGAAGTGGCAGATGGAGTTTAATTCAGATAAATGCGAGGTGCTGCATTTTGGGAAAGCAAATCTTAGCAGGACTTATACACTTAATGGTAGGGTCCTAGGGAGTGTTGCTGAACAAAGAGACCTTGGAGCGCAGGTTCATAGTTCCTTGAAAGTGGAGTCGCAGGTAGATAGGATAGTGAAGGCGGCGTTTGGTATGCTTTCCTTTATTGGTCAGAGTATTGAGTACAGGATTTGGGAGGTCATGTTGTGGCTGTACAGGACATTGGTTCGGCCACTGTTGGAATGTTGCGTGCAATTCTGGTCTCCTTCCTATGGGAAAGATGTTGTGAAAATTGAAAGGGTTCAGAAAAGGATGTTGCCAGGGTTGGAGGATTTGAGCTACAGGGAGAGGTTGATCAGGTTGGGACTGTTTTCCCTGGAGCGTCGGAGGCTGAGGGGTGAACTTATAGAGGTTTACAAAATTATGAGGGGCATGGATAGGATATATAGTCAAAGTCTTTTCCTTGGGGTCGAGGAGCCCAGATCTAGAGGGCATATGTTTAGGGTGGGAGGGGAAAGATATAAAAGAGACGTAAGGAGCAACTTTTTCACGCAGAGGGTGGTACATGTATGGAATGAGCTGCCAGAGGATGTGGTGGAGGCTGGTACAATTGCAACATTTAAGATGCATTTGGATGGGTATATGAATAGGAAGACTTGTCACCTCCTACTGGAATGAAGGCCTGACCAATTCCCATCCGCCATCACTCTCCTTCGCCTGGCCAAGTTTGTCATCACTGTGAACAACTTCTCCTTTAAGTCTCCTCAATTTCTTCAGTTAAAGGTGTGGCCATGGATACCCACATGGGTCCCAGTTCAGTCTGTCTCTTTGTGGAGTACGTGGGACATTCCTTGCTCCAATTCGACTCAGGCCCTCTCCCTACATCTCTTTATCCGGTACATCATGACATAGAGTCATAGAGATGTACGGCATGGAAACATACCCTTCAGTCCAACCTGTCCATGCCGAACAGATATCTCAACCCAGTCTAGTCCCATCTGCCAGCACCCAGCCCATATCCCTCCAAACCCTTCCTATTCATATACCCATCCAAATGCATCTTAAATGTTGCAATTGTACCAGCCTCACTTTCCCCTTGTCATAACATAAGCTAATTTCAGCACAGCCAGCCCATTTTCATTGATTTATGGTCCTGATTATCAGCTTTTCTTATTCCTGGGCTTACCATGAGCCCTTTATCTACCTGACTGTTTTGGTTTCTTTCTGGGCTCCATCTCTTCACTTAAACCACCCCTCCCCCACCTTACGTAAGCTGCCTTCTTCCTTTTGACAAGAAGTTCCTCTGTTCTTGTCATCCAAGGCTCCTTAATCTTACCCCTTCTTACCTGTCTCAGAGGAACAAATTCATGCATCACTTGCAACAACTGCTTCTTAAATAGTCTCCACGTGTCTGCTGTGCCCTTTCTGTGGAACAATTGCAAATAGTCATATACCACCATTTCCGAGCTACTAATAGTTCTGAAGAAGGTTACTCAACCTGAAACATTAATTCTACTTCCTGTCCATAGCTGCTGCCTGAACTATAGAACATAGAACATAGAAAAGTACAACACAGAACAGGCTCTTGGGCCCACGATATTGTGCCGTAAAATATAGCAACTTAACCTACACACCCCTCAACTCACTGCTATCCATGTGCATGCCCAGCAGTCACTTAAATGTCCCCAATGACTCTGCTTCCACCACCACAGCTGGCAACCCATTCCATGCATCCACTACTCTCTGCATAAAGAACCTACCTCTGACGTCTCCTTTATACCTTCCTCCTAATACCTTCAAACTATTACTCCTTGTCAATCTTGCCCTGGGGAATAGTCTCTGGCTATTGACTCTATTTATTCTACTCATTATCTTGTATACCTCGATCAAGTCTCCTCTCTTCCTCCTTCTCTCCAGAGAGAAAAGTCTAAGCTTATTCAACCTTTCTTCATAAGGCAAGCCCTCCAGTCCAGTCAGCATCCTGGTAAACCTTATTTGCACCCTCTCTGTAACTTTTCGATAGTAGGGCGACCAGTACTGGACATAATATTCCAAGTGTGGTCTCACCAGGAACTTATAGAGCTGCAGCAAAACCTCACAGCTCTTAAACTAGATACCCCTGTTAATGAAAGACAAAACATCATATGCTTTCTTAACAACCCCATCCACTTGGGCGGTAACTTTGGGGCATTTATGTACTTGCACACCCAAATCCCTCTGTTCCTCCACACTGCCAAGAATCCTGTCTTTAATCCTATATTCAGCATTGAAGTTCAACTTTCCAAAATGCATCACTTCTCATTTATCCAGGTTGAACTCTATCTGCCATTTCTCAGCCCAGCTCTGCATCCTGTCTATGTCGCACTGCAGCCTGCAGTAGCCCTCTATACGATCAATGACACCTCCAAACTTTGTGTCTTCTGCAAATTTACTAACCCACCCCTCAACTCCTCATCCAAGTCATTTATAAAAACTACAAAGAGCAGAGGCCCAAGAACAGAGCCCTGCAGGGCCCCACTCAACACTGACCTCCAGGCAGAATACTTTCCATCTACAACCACTCGCTGCCTTCTGTCAGCCAGCCAATTCTGAATCCATTAGCCAAATCTTCCTGTATCCCATACTTCCTGACTTTATTAATTAGGCTACCATGGAGAACCTTATCAAATGCCTTGCTGAAGTCCATATACACCAATCCACTGCTTGACCATCGTCAACCTGTCTTGACACCTCCTCAAGAATCTCAATAAGATTTGTGAGGCATGACCTGTCCCTCACAAAGCCATGCTGACTGCCTTTAATCACGCTATGCTTTACCAAATAGTCATAAATCCTGTCCCTCAGAATTCTTTCCAAAACTTTGCTGACCACAGACGTACGACTGACTAGTCTGTTATTCCCAGGGATTTCCCTGTTACCCTTCTTGAAAAGAGGAACAACATTTGCCTCCTTCCAATTCTCCTGTGGAGATTGAGGAGGCAAATATCCTCGCCAGCGGCTTACCAGCCTCCTTTCTCGCTTCCTGAAGCAGCCTAGGATAAATCTGGTCTGGCCCTGGAGACTTATCAATTTTAATATTTTCTAAAATTTTCAGCACATCAACTTCATCAATCTTGATCTGGTCAAGCCTGTATCCCAGCTCCTCAAAGTTTTCATTTACAACAAGTTCCCTTTTAGGGTTTCCCCTATCTGCTCAGACTCCACTCACAAGTTCCCTCCGCTATCCCTGATCGGCCCCACCTTCTCCCTGATCATTCTCTTATTCCTCACGTATGAGTAAAATCCCTAATCCTCTTGCCAAACCTTTTTCGTGCTCCCTCCTGGCTCTCCTCAGTACATTTCTGAGCTCCTTTCTAGCAAGCCTGTAATCCTCTAAAGCTGTGCTAGATCCTTGCTTCCTCCACCTTATGTAAGCTGCCTTCTTCCTTTTGACAAGCAGTTCCTCTGTTCTTGTCATCCAAGGCTCCTTAATCTTACCCCTTCTTACCTGTCTCAGAGGAACAAATTCATGCATCATTCGCAACAACTGCTTCTTAAATAGTCTCCACATATCTGCTGTGCCCTTTCTGTGGAACAATTGCTCTCAGTCTGTACTTCCCAACTCCCGTCTGATAGCTTCATAATTTCCTTTTCTCCAATTAAATATCTTCCCTCGGTAACTGCTCCTTTCTCTCTCCAAGGTTATGCTAAATGTGAAGCAGTTGTGATCACTTTCACCAAAGTGCTCTCCTACCGCGAAATCTGACACCTGTCCTGGCTCGTTGCCAAGCACCAAATCCAAAATGGCCTCTCCCTGGTCGGTCTGTCTACATACTGAGTAAGGAAACCCTCCTGAACACACCTGACAAAAATGGCTCCATCCAAATCACCTGCACTAAGGAGGTTCTAGTCGACATTGGGAAAGTTGAAATCACCCATTACAACAACCCTGCTACTTCTGCATTTTTCCAGAATCTGCCCACCTATGATTCTTCAATCTCTCTACTGCTATTAGGGGGTCTGTAGTAAACACCAATGAGGGTCTGTTCCCTTACTGTTCCTAACTTCCACCCACACTGACTCAGTAGACAAACCTTCCTCAACAACCTTCGTTTCTGTAGCTGTGAAGCACACTCTGATTAGCAATGCTACACCCCCTCCTCATTTTCTACCCTCCTGTTCTTTTTAAATGTTCTAAATCCTGGAACATCAAGCAACCATTCCTGCCCCGGTAGAACCCACACCTCCGTTTTGGCTACAACGTCGTAGCCGCAAGTACTGATCCACTGCCGAGTTTCTTCAGCATTTTTTGTTTTGTTTCAGATTTCCAGCATCTCATGGATCAGTGCTATTAGGTTTTATGTCCAAAACTCAGACATGGATTTCCAAAATGTCTAACAATTAAATAAACAATTACAAAGCCTGAAGCCATTATCTTTCTCCCCAAATTTTACCTACGCACTGACTCATCACTAACCTTTACCCTAACCATAGGAACAAAGGAATCACAGCAGGCCATTCAGCCTCTCAAGTCTGTTCCACCCTTCAATGAGATCATGGATGATATATGGCTTAAACAGACTTTGGCCAGTATCCCTTAATACCTTTGCTTAACAAAAATGTATCTAAATCAGATTTAAATTACCAAACTGTTGTAATATCTACTGCCACTTGTGAAAGAGAGTTTCAAACATCTAATATCCTTTGTGTGTCGAAGTGCTTTCTAATGTCTCCACTGAATAGTTTGGCCCTCATTCTTGTTCTATATCCACTCATTCTAGAACCCCAAACCAACGGAAACAATTTTACAATATCTACTCTTTAACTCGATCTCTCTTGCCTAACCCCACTTACTGCCACTAAATTTCTTACCTAACTGTTCTGATGGTCCCCTCCTGGGGCCTCCCATCATCTGCCTTATATCAATTTAAATCTCTCCAAAATGTCTGCAAACGGAATCCTGACTTGAATAAAGTTAACTCATCAGCCCTGCACTCTCTGATCTACTGTGGTTACCAGTCCTCAGTATCTCAGTACCTCAGTATATAAAATTATTTTTCTTGTGTTCAAATCCCTTCTTGGCTTCACTCGTTCTTTTCTTTATAAACCCGCTCTGTGAAATCACTGTTCCACTTTGTCATTTCCACATCCTATTGCCTCAGGATTAGCAGCAAAATGTCTTAATTTGTCTAATTGCTCAACTCTAGTGTTCTTCCCCTGAACCAGTTACACTCCTTTCGACACATTTCTGTCACTACTTTAATTTGGCTACAACATTTGTCTGATCATTTGTGAAATATTTTGCAAAGTTTTTGCAATGTTGAAAGTGCAATATAAATATAAGTTATTGCTATCATTAATCTTTCCAATGATGGATTCCAAGAAAGATAAATGAAGAAGATGTTTCTCAAGCCATTGCTGTTGTTAATGAGAGTTTTATCATTGTAGTTTTATTAAGCAAAACATTTCTCCATGTATAACAGATTGACTTTGGAAATTTTCCTCTATTTTTCCCTGGTTAAAAATATTTTTCCATGTGGAGTGTTTCCAGTGAAAGCTCTATCCTAAATAAAGTCAAATTTAATTTTAGTTCAATTCCGTTAACTCCTCAAATGCTTTGATGGTTGATGACGATTGCAGAGAAAGGGCTTTCAAAATAATCTGTAAGGAGTGAGATTCACAGGGTTCTGTTTTGAAAGGATTCTCAAGAGAAGCAATGGTAACATGAGGAAATGTTTTTTACATTTTGAGTAGTTAGGATCTAGAATGCCCTAGCCCCAGAGTTAAAATTTTAAGTCCAGTGACCCTTCTTTCAACAAGAACACAAATTCAGAGAAAAAAAACTAACGTTTATAGTGCATGAGAGGCGACACGGCTGAACGGTTAGCAAGTGGATTTTGATAAATAGATGCAATGCCATGGGAAACACAGATAATAATGCTGATTGACAATTAACAGTAAGATTCTGGATTAGTGGTGCTGGAAGAGCACAGCAGTTCAGGCAGCATCCAACCAGCAGCGAAATCGACATTTCGGGCAAAAGCCCTTCATCAGGAATAAAGGCAGAGAGCCTGAAGCGTGGAGAGATAAGCTTGGGAGGGTGGGGTGGGGAGAAAGTAGCGTAGAGTAAATGAGCTGGGAGTTGCAGTGAGAGAGGGACTCCCTGAGATTCTTGTAGAGAGAGGACTTTATTATTCTTTAAGCTAATAAGGTTGACTCTGATTGGCCAAAGCATAGCCTTGAGAACTAAACCAGTCAATGGGTGTCAGACATTTTGTTGATTTGAATCAGATGTTATGTGTGACCATAAGACCAGAAGATCTTGGAGCAAAATTCATTTGGTCCATTGAGTCTCCTCTCTCATTCGATCATAGTTGATATGTTTCTCAAACCCATTCTCCTGTGGTCTCCCTGTAACCTTTGGTTCCCTTACTAATAAAGAAACAATCTGTCACTGTCTTAAATACACGCAATGGCTTGGCCCCCACAGCAATCTGCAGCAATGAGCTTTACACATGAACCTCCCTCTGGCTGAAGAAATTCCACCTCACCTCAGTTCTGAACGGTCATCCCTTCACTTTGAGGCTGTGTCCTTGGGTCGTAATCTCTCCTACTAGTGTAAATATCATCTCCAAATCCACCCCAGACTTCTGAGTGTTCTGTAAGTTACAATGAGATTTCCCCCTTCTCCTTCCAAACTCCATCGAGTACAGAACCAGAATCCTCATTAGCTCCACATATGACAAGCCCTTCATCCCCAGGATCATTCTTGTAAACCTCCTCTGGACCCTCTCTGGCACTGGTACATACGTCCTTGGATACAGGCCTAAAACTGCTCATAATATTCCAGTGTGGTCTGATCAGAGCCTTACACAGCTTCAACATACATCACTGCTTTTGTATTCTCACCCTCCTGTACTTAATGCTACCACAGCATTTGCCTTCCTAACTGCCAACTAACTTGCATGTTAACTTTAACAGAATACTAAACTAGCACTTTTAAGTTCCTATGTGCTTCAGATTTCTGAAGCTTTTCTCTCACAGAAGCCTCCTGAAGGGCATCTTTTTAAAGGCCTTCTGTTTACAAAGAATGGGTGTGGTTAGCTTCTAAAAGCTTGAAATTGTGCCACACTGTGAGTCCGACTGACAATCTTAAATTGGTTGTCTAGGTAGCTCAGATTTGGCTGTACTCACACAAGGAACATACAGGGCTGTTGCACAGGTGTAATTGAGAAGGGAAATAACATGTTTTCTTTAGAGAAGGGAAAACTGAGAGGGGATCTGATTGTGAGGTACTGAAGAAGGTTTGCACCCGAAACATTGACTTCTCCACCTCTTGATGGTGCTTGGCTTGCTGTGTTCTTCCAGCCTCCTGCCTGATTATGAGGGTCATGGATAGGGAGTGTATGAAACACCTGTTCCCCTTAGGTAAAGGGCAATAACAGGAGGGCATAAATTTAAGGTGAGGGCAGGAGGTTAAGAAGGGAGTTGAAGAAATTTCTTTTCATTTTTTTTTGGGAGCTGATGATAGCCTAGTGGCATTATCACAAGGCTGTTAATCCAGACACCCAGGTAATATTCTGGGGATCTGGATTCGAACTCTGCCATGGCTACTGATGGCTGTGAAACTATTACCGATTGTTGGAAAAACCCATCTGGTTCACTAGTGTTCTTCAAAGAAGGAAATTGCCATCCTTAACAGATCTGACCTATGTTGACTCCAGTCCTACAGCAATGTGAGGGTCAACTTTTAACTGCCCTCTGGGAAATTAAGCAATGGGCATGAAATACTGACACAAACAGCAAAGCTTTCTTCCTCTGGATGAATAAAACAATTTACAGGATGGTGGGAATATGGAATGCACTACTTGGGAGGGTAAAGGAGCTGGGTAAGTTCACAGCCTTTAAAAAGTACTCGGATCAGCACTTGAAATGATTTGATTTATTGTAGTTACAAGATCCTACAGCACAGTGAAAAGCTTTGTTTTGCGAGTAGTACAGGCAGTTCCTATCGATCAAGGACATACAGGTCACAGAGTGCTTAGACAGAGTGAGATGTACAGGTTACACTGCACAGAAGGTGCGCAAAGCAAGATCAACATTGTTTGAGGTTAGAGAGGTCCACTCATTAGTCTAACCAGAGCTGGGAAGAAGCAGTTTTTGAACCTGCTGGTGTGTGTGTGTGTGTGTGCGTGTTCGAGCTTCTTTATCTTCTGCCTGATGGAAGAGGTTGTAGGAGAGCATTACCGGGATGCGATGGGTCTTTAATGATGTTGGCAGCCTTCTCACACAAAAGAGCCATGTAAATGGACCCCATGGATGGGAGGTCAGCTTCTGTGATGGTCCAGGCTGGGCCCATAACTTTCTGTAGCTTCTTACAGTCCTGAGCAGAGCAGTTGCCATACTAGGCCATTTTGCATCCAGATACAGTGCTTTTGATCCTCCATTGGTAAAAGTTGGTGACAGTTCTTATGGATATGCCAAATTTCCTAAGCTGCCTGAGGAAGAAAAGATGTTGTTATACCTTCGTAACCTTGCCATCTACATGGAGAAGTCTGTTAACATCACTCTGAGGAAACTGACACTCTTCACCCTCTCTGCCTCAACTCTGTTGAGATAGATAAGGGCATATCCTCCTCCTCCTGTCTTCCTGAAGTCAATGATCAATTATTTTGTTTTGTGAACATTGAGGAAGTGGGTGTTATCATTGCACCACTACACCAAGTGCTCTGTCTTGGGGCGCATCGTCACTCAGAGGTAAGCCCTGCTGCCTCAGGGATATTTTCGAATCTAAATTAATAATTCCAGCAAAGAGACTGAAGTGAATAACTCTATATTTACTGACAGTATAAAGCAAGGTGGAAAAGTTAGCTCTGAAGGTGAACAAAAGGGCTTTGAAAATCTCTAGTCAGTTTGATTGTGGATGCTTTTATCATTGAATTTATTTCAGGATGAAATAAAAAGATTTTCAGCTATGAGAATCAAGGATATAGAAAAAGGGTGGAGAATTGATTTAAGGTCAATGATCAGCTAAGGTGATGTTGAATGGCAGGGCAAGTTCAAGTGACAGTAAAGCCTACTCCTGCCCCTCCTTCTTCAGTACTTGTTTCATCATCTGCTTCACGATGGTTTCATCACTGGGCTTCCTGTTATCTTCTTCTTCTTTTAAATTATTACCACAGTTCTATCAGGCATTTATTTCAATATCAGAACTAAGACCTTGGTGACTGAGGACAAGCAGTGATCAGGTCTTTGTGAATAAGATATGTGGCGTCTCGTTCTTCTCATTTGTTCCCTGCCTGGTGAGTGTCAGTCAGAGCTGAATAATTTGTATTTGTTTAAATCTGGTGTATGGGTTATAGGGAAGAGATGTTAAAGGACTTGGAGGCATGAAATGGTTTAAAAGAACCAGCAAAAATTAATGAATAGTATTTTGGCAAAGTCCAGTAGTCTTTCAACTGCACAACTGGACCACAGAAATATTTATCACTATGTCGTAAACCATGTTAATTGTTGTAAATAGTAAATAGTAAACAATAAAAATCATACCATTGGTTGAAAATGTATCTGAGTAATAATCAAAACATAAAAGTGGCCTATTTAAGTTGTAAGAAAATTATTTCTTGAATAGTCTAATGTCCAATATACAGAGAAGCCTGCAGTAGCAACAATCTCTCAAACGGAATATGTCTTGAGTTTGCAATTGTTCCTGTTATTTAACTTCTGTTAACAAAATATTGTTATAACAGTCAAGTATCACTGGTACACTTTTTGCATATAGTACTCCCAAACCATAACTGTTTTCTTTTTACACTTAAACATCAAACAACTCCAAATCCAAATTAACTTTAAAATGTTTTGCTGCAATGAAATTGTAATGAATAGCACCGAGTTCTCCCCTATTACTGGCAAGTATGTTTTCTAACCATAATGTTAAACTCACCCATTTCTGCATCATGAATCTGATCATTCGTTTGCTTTCAGCCTGTTGATAAAAATTAATGCCTCTAATTTACTATTTACAAACACATTTCACAACTTACCAAATGTACTTCCACATTTTCAACTGAAACATGCTACAGTTTATCATTCTCCCTGTTTGCAATGCTTCCTCTTTCTGATCTGATTTCTCTTCCTTTCCCTTACCTTACTTTCCCTTCAGCATTTTAGTCCTTTCTGCAATTTTTCAGCTCTTCTCTCTGCTTCTCCACCCAATTTTTAATCCTCCATTTCGATGTAAACTATTTCCCCAATTGCAGATTCCTCCCCAACAAGGTAACCTACATGTTCAGAGACCATTTCTACATTCTCTACAGGCTGTTCATCCTCTGACAACTCCATTTTGCCAGGAATCTGAACCCTGTCCAACTGAAACATTTCTCCCTCAAAGTAATTAGTTTCCTTGTCATATTCTTACACTGGCTGCTCTAATGTACTGGGAATAACCCTGGGCTAAGTGCTAGTTGCATTGAGGCTTTTGAAGAGATTCTCGTCATGAAATTTCTTAGTGCTTTTCACTAAATCAGGAACAACTCACCAGTCAGCAAATATAGCAAACAGGCTACCATCTCTTGTACCTGCACCATCTGAGTATGCCCACTAGGGGCGTAGACAAATCAGGAGTTCTCATGAAGGGCTTATGCCCAAGATGTCGTTTCTCCTGCTTTTCAGATGCTGCCAGACCTGCTGTGCTTTTTCAGCACCATATTCTCGAGCCTGAAGTTGCCAGTCTGGTCTGAGGTTGCAATCCAGGCCAGTACAGTCTCTGCCATCTGGAGGAAGATACAGCATTGTAGAAAAAAGGTCAATGAGTTTCCTCACTTCTCCAGCACTAGTGGCACCATCTTCTCCTCAGTACCTCATACCCCTTACCTCTCTCTCTCTCTCTTTCTCTCCCTCTCTGTGCTACTTACCTCCCACCAAGGCTCATGTTCCACTATTCTCACTGTTGCCTGCAGCATCTGCCTTTAGTCATTGTCCCTCATCCAAAACTCTGGCACCATTATCTCTGAACATCCCCTGCTTTGCCTGCTCACTCACTTGGGATAACTTCCTGTGTGCACAAAAAACAATTCAGCTGTGTCATTATCTTTCATCTCCATTAATAGGGCAGAAAGAGTTAAGACGAGAACTGGGCTGTCAGATATTCAGCTCCTCAGCCCATTATGTGAAAGATATCCTAACTGTGACCTCTCAAGTGGCTGTCAGACTGGGTCCAAAACTCTAGTCTGGTATCAGAGACTGGTCTTGACTTCCTATGCTGTGAAACACCTGAGGGAAGATTATCCCTCTTGATTTGATTGAGACCAACTGACAATTATGATGAGGTTCCAAACTTTGTGCCTGTGTTAAGTAGTGAGACATGACACAAGTAATATAAGCCTGGTACCTCGGACTGAGAGGATAGTATGCAAAAAGATAAAGAATGGAGAGGCAAGGCGGATGTTCTAAGTTTGCAGGTAGGCTTGGAATGAGTGCATGAGCTGGTGAATGTCCCTGGTCTAGTCCATGAGCTGGTGAATGTCCCTGGCTATACAATGTCCTTACTACAACGTTATAATGATGTTTGCTATTGCAATGTTAAAGTCCAGATCTGTCCTGTAAATGGTTTGGAGATGTATCATGAGGGTTCTTAAAGGCTAGCACCAGTTGTAATGCCAATGTCTGTCAATGTGGGGCTGAAGCATATGAAGTACACAGTGACATGTTGGTGCCCAGTATTCAATATAAAGGCCTTTGGAGCAACCGAAGAGCATGATTTAGGCAGTTAACTGCTCTGATTTCCATTTCGAGAATTCTCAATGGCTAGCTGAAGCTAAGTATTGATGAGGTCAGTTGTGACATTAATGAGGCATTTAACAAGTTATAATCCTCCTTAATTGGTGTATCATTGCTTCTTGTTGAGAAACATGCCTCACTATAGATGCATAAAACATGTAGCAAGTTTTTCCCGATGCAGAAATGGGCCTTGCTGGAATTCTCGCCCCATTCTGACACAAAATTCACCATCTCTCATGTCATCTACAATTCTATAAGATTCTGCCCACTGTGTTTATTATCTTCAAATACTTTCTTCAAGCCCCTTTGCTTTCCCTTGTTGAACGCCAATGGAAAATGCTGTCCTTGCCAGGTCCGGCCTACACAAGACTTCAGACCCATAGCAATGTTGTTGGCAATAAGGTCCTCCGTGTAGTTGATGCTGGATCATAAATGCTGGTCTGGCCAATGTCACCCACAACCTAGAAAGGAATAAAGAAAAACCTCCTTCTTATGTTTTTGTTGCATGAACTATGTGGTTTTCCCTCTCCAAATCCTACTGCAATTGAGGGCATTGTAGAAGGATATGAAAAGTTAATAAAGATGTGTGCCAGTAACACCACCCACTATGGTGAAGCACATGGACCTGACAGTGAACGGTTTAGAATCTCGAAGATGTTACAGCCTAACATCCAGGCCCTATGCATTGTCTCTGTAACAATGTTTCTCATAATAAGAGATAAGGTAGGGTAGTAGGTTGCTGTTCAATGGTTTGGTGTGGGTTCGATGGGCCAAATGGCCTGCTTCCACACTGTAGGGATTCTATATTATAACAATGTAACTTGTTGCTAATAGGGATTAATAGTAGAAAATGTCCATTTAAAAGATACTTAGATAGGTACATGAATAAGAAAAGTTTGGAGGGAAATGGGCTACGAGCAAGCAGGTAGGACTAGTTTAGTTTGAGATTATGTTCGGCATGGACGGGTTGGACCGAAGTGTCTGTTTCTGAGCTGTTTGACTATGACCTTTGGGCTGCTCCCTCATGAGAGAAAGAGAACTGGTGGTTGGTTTAACCTGAGGATCACCATGCTTTGGGCAAGGGGAAAGGTCAAAGAGGCCTTCATGGTGTCTGTAGTCAGGGCGGGATTTAAACCCGAAGTTGGCATCACTCTACATGCAAACCAACCATCCAGCCAACTAAGCTAACCAACTGCCTAATAGGCAGCAAGCTACTTCTTGTTCAATGCGACAGTTGTTTCTAGTTCGACCAGTGAGTGGTTTTTCTCTGTCATGCTAGGCCAAACAGTCATTGTAGTTTCCTAGGAAGTGGAAGCCAGTTGCAAACCTCCCACACAGTGAGGTGTAATCTTGATTTTGCTAAACACGTGATAGCAGCCAACAATGGAGAGAGTGTAAAATATTTCACCGATTCCACAGTGATTAGATTCCCTACAGTGTGGAAACAGGCCATTTGGCTAAACAAGTCCACACCGACCCTCTGAAGAGTAACCCACCCAGACCCATTTCTCTACATTTACCCCTGACTAATGCACCTAGAGTATGGGCAATTTAGCATGGCCAATTCACCTGATCTGCACATCCTTGGATTGTGGGAGGTAACTGGAGCACCTGGAGGAAACCCATGCAGACACAGGGAGAAATGTATAAACTCCACACAGACAGTCACCCGAGGCTGGAATCGAAGCCGGCTCCCTGGCACTGTGAGGCAGCAGTGATAACCACTGAGCCACTGTGCCACCCATAAATGAATGAATTGGAGAAAATCTCAAATTTTATTGTTGTTGCCATTATGAAGAAAAGTTCACATTTATGTAGAATCTTTCACAACCTTCAGATGTCCCAAAGTACACAAAAGTCATTATTTATTTGAAGATATGCCATTTTTGTAATGATGCAGAAATGGTCATGAATTTATACAAACCCAAGTTCTCCAGTCAGGCAGAAGAAAATAACCAGACTATCTTTTTTCCTCAGTGATTGTTGGTTGAAGAGTAATTGTTAACGAGCATTTTGTGAAGTACTTAAACTTACACCACAGCTACTTTTCCATCAGGAACGTTTCTGTCCACATGATAGGGTAAATATGGGGTTGCATCATATGCACGTGATACGGGTTGCAGTGGCTGCCTGGAAAGCCAGTGAGACCCTTATAATACCTCTTTTCCAGAGGCCTGTTGCATCTTGAAACAATCAGGCACTCAACAGATGATAACGAGGCTCTCCCCTACAATGAGGGACCTAGTGATGGACAGCCTTCCCACCAAAGGCAGCAGGTCTTCAGGACCTGAATGCCATTGGAAGATGGTGAGCATAGAGTCAGAAACAGGCAAGTCACGGTGTAAGAGGTCTCATGGGGCAGAGGTCATTGGGAAAGTGGTGTGAAGGAGGATTTGTTGGTAGCAAGGACGAGTTGAAGGCTTTCAGCAGGTAATCCCAGCAACCAAGCCTACTGATGTAAAATCCCGTAGTCAGGCACTGGGGGGCTTTGGATAAGGATCCCCCTGGGAACCCACAAACAAACATGGCTGAGTTTAGATATCATACTGAACATACAGACTTTGTAACAATGGCAGCAAGATGAAGCCATGAATTGATCTCAGTTGAGGTCAGAGTGGGAAGCCTTCCAGTAAAGGCTCTGAACAATATTGAAATGGGACAGTCTCCATCACCCCCTTCTCCAGCCAATTAAATGGCTCTTATCAGAAATGTCGCACAATCGGTAGTATTCCATGTGATACACATATAATCTGAGGTAACCCTCTTCGCTGATGAATAAAGAAATTGAGGGTTTGGTTAAGAAAAAGAAGGAAGCATATGTCAGGTACAGACAGGATAGATCGAGTGAATCCTTAGAAGAGGATAAAGGCAGAAGGGGTATACTTAAGAGGGAAATCAGGAGGGCAAAAAGTGGACATGAGATAGCTTTGGCAAATAGAATTAAGGAGAATCCAAAGGGTTTTTACAAATATATTAAGGACAAAAGGCTAACTAGGGAGAGAATAGGGCCCTTCAAAGATCAACAAGGCGGCCTTTGTGTGGAGCCACAGAAAATGGGGGAGATACTAAATGAATATTTTGCATCAGTATTTACTGTGGAAAAGGATATGGAAGATATAGACTGTAGGGAAATAGATGGTGACATCTTGCAAAATGTCCGGATTACAGAGGAGGAAGTGCTGGATGCCTTGAAATGGTTAAAGGTGAATAAATCCCCAGGACCTGATCAGGTGTACCCGAGAACTCTGTGGGAAACTAGAGAAGTGATTGCTGGGCCTCTTGCTGAGATATTTGTATCATCGATAGTCACAGGTGAGGTGCAGAAGACTGGAGGTTGGCAAACGTGGTGCCACTGTTTAAGAAGGGCGGTAAGGACGAACAAGGGAACTATAGACCAGTGAGCCTGACCTCAGTGGTGGGCAAGTTGTTGAAGGGAATCCTGAGAGACAGGATGTACATGTATTTGGAAAGGCAAGGACTGATTAGGGATAGTCAACATGGCTTTGTGCATGGGAAATCATGTCTCACAAACATATTGAGTTTTTTGAAGAAGTAACAAAGAGGATTGATGAGGGCAGAGCAGTAGACGTGATCTATATGGACTTCAGTAAGGCGTTCGACAAGGTTCCCCATGGAAGACTGATTAGCATGGGTATTTCTCATGGAATACAGGGAATACGTGGTGTCATTTGCAAACTTACTAACTGTACCTCTTATGCTCCCATCCAAATCAGTTATGTAAATGACAAAAAGTAGAGGACCCAGCACTGATCCTTGTGGCACTCCACTAGTCACAGGCCTTCAGTCTGAAAAACAACCCTCTACCACCACCCTCTGTCTTCTACCTTTGAGCCAGTCCTGTATCCAAATGACTAGTTCTCCCTGTATTCCATGAAACCTAACCTTGCTAATCAGTCTCCATGGGGAACCTTGTCGAACGCCTTACTGAAGTCCACATAGATCACATCTACTGTTCTGCCCTCATCAATCCTCTTTGTTACTTCTTCATGGGCTGAGAAGTGGCAGATGGAGTTTAATTCAAATAAATGCGAGGTGCTGCATTTTGGGAAAGCAAATCAGAGCAGGACTTATACACTTAATGGTAAGGTCCTAGAGAGTGTTGCTGAACAGAGAGACCTTGAAGTGCAGGTTCATAGCTTCTTGAAAGTGGAGTCGCAGGTAGATAGGATAGTGAAGAAGGCGTTTGGTATGCTTTCCTTTATTGGTCAGAGTATTGAGTACAGGAGTTGGGTGGTCATTTTGCGGCTGTACAGGACATTGGTTAGGCCACTGTTGGAAGATTGCGTGCAATTCTGGTCTCCTTCCTATCGGAAAGATGTTGTGAAACTTGAAAGGGTTCAGAAAAGATTTAAAAGGATGTTGCCAGGATTGGAGGATTTGAGCTACAGGGAGAGGCTGAACAGGCTGGGGCTATTTTCCCTGGAGCATCAGAGGTCGAGGGGTGACCTTATAGAAGTTTACAAACTTGTGAGGGGCATGGATAGGATAAATAGGCAAAGTCTTTTCCCTGGGGTCGGGGAGTTCAGACCTAGAGGGCATATGTTTAGGGTGAGAGGGGAAAGATATAAAAGAGATATAAGGGCCAATCTTTTCACACAGAGGGTGGTATGTGTATGGAATGAGCTGCCAGAGGATGTGGTGGAAGTTGGTACAATTGCAACATTTAAGAGGCATCTGGATGGGTATATGAGTAGGAAGGGTTTGGAAGGATATGGGCTGGGTGCTGGCAGGTGGGAGTAGATTGGATTGGGATATCTGGTCGGCGTGGATGGGTTGGATCGAAGGGTCTGGTTCCATGCTGTACATCTCTATGACTCTACGGCATGTAGTGCCCTCCTTCAGCACTGAACTGGAATGACAACTGAGATCTTCAGCTGTGGGTAGAATTTGATCAAACAACGTATTAACACAGACATGAGGGTGCCAATACAAAGCCACAGCCGGCACCACCACCAACATAACTAAGGAACATACTTTAATCCTTAGCATGTAGGTGGGGCTGTTACCAGCTGAGGTTTGAGTTATAAGAAGTTTGAATCTTGACCGAATCCCATCACCAATCCACCCAATTCTCACTTTAGCGGAAAATGTGAGACGCCAGGGAGGTGGCTCGGCTTTTAAATATGTTAATTAGCTCAAATTGTTCCTTCAAATTCTCCTATTGGCTGAGAAATATGACAATTCAAGGAAGGTTAGGGACTGAGCTATCAGGGGTATTGTGCCTTTCCTCTTCATTGGTGGATCCTGTGTCTTCCCTTGGCCAGCAGCGACCAATCAGGAAGTCCCTTCTCTACCCTTCTGATCTCCCCCAACTTCATATAGCCACCAACATCTCAACCCAAGAAGCAGGTTTCTACTTTCCAACCCCATGATCAACCTGCAAACACAAGACATTATCCATGGAATTAAGCCCCACAGAATGTGACTGAATCCCAATTTCCAGGTTCCCTGCTCTTGATTACTGCAGGCGGGTCAAGAAAGTTATCAATCTCCAAATGCTCCCACGAGACAAAACCATAGGATCTGTCACATTCTGAGGCTGTGACAGGTCACTATACTAATATTTCCTTTCAACACAAACTATAAGAAATTCAACAGTGTTAATAGATGTACTTGAGATATTCCTATCTACAGGACTAATTCTTATTAAAATGTGTTGGTTTGAAGTATTTCTTCCCTGTTCAACTTATGAAATGTTGTCTACCCAGCTTCAGGTGCATTGTCAGCGAAAAAGAAAGTAAAAGGAATTGTGGGAAGAACGATTATAATAAATTGTTCTTATGACAAACAGTACCAGCAAAACATGAAATACTGGTGTCATGGTTGGACTAATCAATGTACATATGTGGTGAGAACAGACAATCCAGAGGGACAACGAGGAAGAATGTCAATTAAAGATAACAAGGCACAAGGAGTATTTATTGTTACAATGGAAAACCTTCACTGGAGAGATGCAGGATGGTACAGCTGTGGGATTGATCGACCTGGCCTTGATTTAAGGTTTGCCTTAATGCTGCAAGTAACTCACGGTACGTGTCTCACTGATTTTCTTTCTTACTCTCAACTGAAATGTTTGATGAATGTTTCACAGGTTTGAATCCTACTGTGATAGATGATGAAACTTGAATTCACAACATGATCGGAAATTAAAAGCTAGTCACTGGCATCCATGTAATTACTGTAGATTGTTGTAAACACCTATTTGGTTCACTGATGACTTTTATGGAAGGAAATCTGCCATCCGTATCCAGTCTGGCTTACACATATCTCCAGACCCACACCAATGTGATTGAGCCTTAACTAACTTTAAAATAGTCTAGACCCTCCGTTCATGGGCAATAAATGCTGGCCCAGCTCGCAATGCCAATACTCATGAATGAAGAAAACAAACATAAGACCTTAGGTACAGGAGGAGGCCTTTCAGCCCATTGAGCTTGCTCCACCTTTCAATTTGAACATTTAACATAGAATATCACACCATGCCTGTGCAGACTATGATACCATTCTGAACTAATCCTATATATGGTCCATAATCCCTTGCTCCCTGTTTGTTCATGTGTCTGCCTAAATGCCTCTTAAACTTGGCTAACCTATTTACTTCTACTAGTCCCCTGACAGTGCATTATTACGACTGATCATCACCTCAACATTATCTTGTCACAGTATTCTCTGTCACCTTGATCAATCAATTTCAGTCTTAAACAGTCCCAAAACTGAGTCTCCATTGCTTCTGTAGTCACCCCCCACCACCACAGCTCAATGTTAAATAACGTCCCCTCTTATCCTGAGATTAGCCCCTGTGGTCTTACCCTCAATAGCAGGACAACAGACAATAGACAATAGACAATAGGTGCAGGAGTAGGCCATTCAGCCCTTCGAGCCTGCACCGCCATTCAATATGATCATGGCTGATCATTCCTAATCAGTATCTGCTTCCTGCTTATCTCCATAACCCTTGATTCCACTATCTTTGAGAGCTCTATCCAACTCTTTCTTAAATGAATGCAGAGACTGGGCCTCCACTGCCCTCTGGGACAGAGCATTCCACACAGCTACCACTCTCTAGGTGAAGAAGTTTCTCCTCATCTCTGTCCTAAATGGTCTACCCCGTATTTTTAAGCTGTGTCCTCTGGTTCGGCATGCACCCATCAGTGGAAACATGTTTCCTGCTGCCAGAGTGTCCAATCCTTTCATAATCTTATATGTCTCAATCATATCCCCTCTCAGTCTTCTAAACTCAAGGGTAGACAAGCCCAGTCGCTTCAGTCTTTCAGGAGAAACATATTATCTGCATCCAGCCTGTCACACCCTGTCATAAGTTTCAATAAGGCCACCCCTTAACTTGCAAAATTCCTAGGAATGTAGACCCAGCTTCCTCAAATCTCTCCTTGCATCATAATTCCACTATCCCAGGAATTAATCTGATAAGCTCCTGTTGCACTCTCTATAAAGCAAGTACATTCTTTCTGGAAAGGAAACCAAACTGCACAATTTGGTATGATGTATACAATTTGCTTAACTTCAGGCTATTGATAAATACATTCCATGGGAATGAAATCACCACAGTTTGCTCCGTCTGTACTTGGTTCAATGTCATTAATATTAGTAGCTACAAATAGTCAGAGTATTGAACAGGAAATATTAATTTTCTAGGAAATGTAAACAAATCATTAACATATTTAGTAGGCTCTCTGATATGATCAACTAGGAGAAAGCTAGGACTGCAGATGCTGGAGATCAGAGCTGAAAAATGTGTTCCTGGAAAAGTGCAGCAGGTCAGGCAGCATCCAAGGAGCAGGAGAATCGACGTTTCGGGCATAAGCCTGAAGAATGACTTATGCCCGAAACATCGATTCTCCTGCTCCTTGGATGCTGCCTGACCTGCTGCACTTTTCCAGCAACGCATTTTTCATCTCTGACATGATGCATGATAGGCAATAATTAATAACTACAGTCAGATATCCCCTGTTGAATCCTGTGTGTTATGATCTGCCTGTACTGCATGCAAAACAATACCTTTCACTTTACCTCGGTACATGTGACAATAATAAGTCAAGTCAAATCATATCAGGTCATTGTTAGATATCATGTAATTAAATGCTTGCATTCAGACTAAGGCTATTAGATTATAAATACAGAAGCCACGAGTCTCAAAAGCAGTGATTCTCAGAAAATGATAAAATTGGAATTAGTCCAAATGTTGGAAGCTCAGCATGGTTCATATTATCTGCACATCCACTAATATCATTTATTGTATCCATTGCTCCCAATGCGGTCTCCTCTACATTGGGGAGACTGGGCGCCTCCTAGCAGAGCGCTTTAGGGAACATCTCCGAGACACCTGCACCAATCAACCACACCGTCCCGTGGCCCAACATTTCAACTCCCACTCCCACTCTGCCGAGGACATGGAGGTCCTGGGCCTCCTTCACGGCCGCTCCCTCACCACCAGACGCCTGGAGGAAGAATGCCTCATCTTCTGTCTCGGAACACTTCAACTCCAGGGCATCAATGTAGACTTCAATAGCTTCCTCATTTCCCCTTCCCCCACCTCATCCTAGTTTCAAACTTCCAGCTCAGCACAGTCCCCATGACTTGTCCGGACTTGTCCGACCTGCCTAGCTCCTTTTCCACCTATACACTCCACCCTTTCTTCCCTGACCTATCACCTTCATCTCCTCCCCCACTCACCCATTGTACTCTATGCTACTCTCTCCCCACCCCCACCCTCCCCTAGCTTATCTCTCCATGCTTCCGGCTCACTGCCCTTATTCCTGAAGAAGGGCTTTTGCCCGAAACGTCGATTTCGCTGCTTCTTGGATGCTGCCTGAACTGCTGTGCTCTTCCAGCACCACTGATCCAGAATCTGGTTTCCAGCATCTGCAGTCATTGTTTTTACCCCATGGTTCATAGACTGCCTAGAGTGTTGGATGATACACATAATCAAACAAATAATCAGGTCAGCCTAAAATAATTCAATTCTACAAGTGAACTAAACTTCTGTTCTGCACTCTCTTAACCTAAGTCTTGAGATATCGCTGATCAAAGGATAAATGAAATGAGATGCATTCATCCCATGGAATCAGTGAGACTGAATATCATAGATAAGAACAAAATGTCACAACCTTTGCTCTTGCATCTCCCAGTTGAAATTGATATGAGAATCTGGGGGTGTGTGGTCACTGTTTTAAAAGTAAAATAAGTCTCTTTATTTATTGTTTAGTCATTGGGCTGTATTTTCCTGACCTGGTGGAGCATTTGGACCAGGTTGTGACTGGAAAAGTGATACCGATAAAGCTCCTTAACATCTTCCTGCCTGTTAGGAGAATTTCTCAGATGCAGGATGGCTGGATACAGGCAGACTGTCAGCTAGGCCAAGAGACATTTTGCAGAGGTGATCGCATTGTCCCCCTTCCTCCAATGTAACCTCCTTGGAGGTGAACTATTGAAGGCCATTGAAGCTGGAGGCTCCAATGAGGGAGCCATAAGGATGGAGTGTCTCAACTACATACAGTACCAATTTAGGGCAGAGTATTCAACATAATGTTTGCCCAACTAACTGTTGGAGAGCTTGGAGCAATGATAACAATTGTAGAAGTTAGTGTCAGGATGTTCAAAGGTCTGTACCTGCTTTAACAAAATGATGGCATCAATGAGCAGTGAGAGAGCGATGCTGTCTCAGAGAGCAGCAACAGTTTGAAGAAACCAACAAAGCTGATATGGCTGAATATTTTTGAAGAAATCAGAATTAAACAACACTTCTGGAAAGAGAGAAATAGCTGTCAAAACCTGACCAGATGAAGAAAGCTGAGTGTAGTCGCATATTTACCCACATCCCACTGTCCAGATGAGGATATAAATAACATCACAGAAACAGTGACATATCAGGAAAGGGAAGGGAGGGATGAGCTCAGGATTTCACAATAATCAGAGAATCAGGAATGAGTAAATTGTTGGACCTGCAGGTGACAAGTGCCAAGGTCTTGAACAGACTTTAGTCTTGGGTTAATCCAGGAAGTTTCTGGTGAATCCTTTCTGAATATATAATGGATGGATTATTCAAAAATGATATTGTTATTGATTGTTTAGGAACAATGGTTGGACTATCTCTTTTTGGAGAGGATTGTGCCTGACATTAACATAGAGGAAGTTGCTTCACTTACCATCATAATGTCCACCAACCTGAATGTCCGGGGGTGGCTGTATACAGATATGCATGTTTCATTAACTGAGGAGTTATGGATGGAACTGAAAATGTGTGACAATGCATGTTCAGAGAAACTGGTTCCTTCTGAATTTGTGTGCTTGCAGGATTTATGCTCACCATGCACCAACATGGAGTGCTGGACTTCAATGGTCCAGTTAGATAACTGAAGGCTCACACTTCACAAGTGAATAAAGGCAGCCAATGGTGGAGGTTGCAGCTGTGTAGACTCTGTGGCAGAGACTATATCTGTATAGCTGGCCATGGGCTTCTAAAACAATGGATAAAATGTTAACCATTGAGAAGCAGCAGATAGTCTGTGATGTGATGACAGGATTGCCAAACTCATTGTCCATAACTGTACACAGATTGGAGGAGTCCAAATCAAGCCTATCTGAAAACAAAAAATGTTGGAACTCACAACAGGTGAGGCAGCATCTACGGAGGGAAAGCAAACTAACATTTAGAGTCTAGTTGACTCTTCACTTCAGCTCTGATATGCTTTAATTGGAAGGCAAAATATGCTTAAGGAATTGTATGATGTTACATGTTTTGTTACTTTAGGGACTTGTGTGTATTTTCCAAATGAATGAAGACTGTGTGTAGTAAAGCACTCAGGGTCAAGCTCAGAACCTGGAGCATTTCAAAGGCAAACTTCCCCTTCGCAAGTTAACTCAATTATTTATGAATGTATCGTATTGAAGGACCATCAACTTTTTTTTTAAAAGTCTGCAATCCTGCTATTTCTTATAAAACCACAGTGTCATTGAGTCATAGAGATGTACAGCATGGAAACAGACCCTTCGGTCCAACACGTCCATGCCGACCAGATATCCTAAATGAATCTAGTCCCATTTGCCAGCACAGACCCCATATCCCTCTCAACCTTTCCTATTCATGTACTCATCCAGATGTCTTTAAAATGTTGTAATTGTACTAGCCTCCACCACTTCCTCTGGCAGCTAATTCCATATACACACCACCTTTTGCGTGAAAAAGTTGCCCCTTATGTCCCTTTAAATCTTTCCCCTGTCACCCTAAACATATGATCTCTAGTTCAGGACTCCCACAAGTCAGGGAAAAGACCCTGTCTGTTTATCCTATCCATGCTCCTCATGATTTTAAAAGCCTCTATAATGTCACCCCTCAGCATTTGATGGTCCAAAGAAAACAGCCCAAGCCAATTCAACCTCTCCCTATAGCTCAAACCCTCCAACCCTGGCCAACATCCTTGTAAATCTTTTCTGAACACTTTTGGATTTGAAATGATGGAGTATCTCACGCTGGAGAGACAGGTCAGTGATTAAAATTTTCTAATGAGGTTCCATTTCTCCTATTTTTGGGATCAATTTGAATTTAATGAATTTAGGCTTTGTTTTCCTTGGTCTTCCAGCTGGAGCAGGGAAATACATTTCCAATGATGCTCATGAACTGGGAACTGCAGGAGTCCAATCTGGCAGTCTCCCCCTAAGCAAACTTCACGCCATGAGTCACCTTCATCTCAGTTGATTAACATTCATATGATCAACAAAGATCCCATCCACCACCCAAAATATCCTCACCACCAGCTCCCATTTCACTTTGCCATGATCTATGTTGCCTTCCTCTCATACCGGTCCAATGTCAGATGAAAAATGGATTGTAAAATTCAAAGAAGGTCATTCCATTAATTTTTCTCAACCTTCACCAACCATCTCATTTTCTGATTCTCGCACACCCTCACAACCTCCAATTTCAGATAAAGTAATCTCTTTCAGCAGCAGTTCACTGAGCTCCAACGCAATTACATTCCTTACTTAAATCTGCAAAACCTGTAACCAATACCTGGTAAATTTTCATTGTAATTTTCTGCTCCATTAATCACTGATTTGACTTCATCATATTTGAGAGTAAAATCGTTCAGTAACTTTGAAGGCTGACTGCCTGTTGCCGAAAGAAATTATTGGCACTGACATTCATGTTGATTCATCCTCAACATTTCTGCCCTAATCTGGAGACCTACTCTGCTATTATCTAATGGTAGTCATTCTAGTTCAGGTTGCTAGGAGAGTCATGGAGAGTTAAATATGCTGGTGAGATTCCAACAAGAGGAGCCATGGCTAAACTGTGTTAGATACTCAGCATTTAAGTTTTGGATATTTATGCAGTACATGAATATTTGTTTCTTTTCCACAGAATCCGTGTCCATTCCTGTTCTCAAATTCACTTCACCACCAAATGTCTCATGTTCTGGGGGGTCAGTGTCAATCTCCTGTGAATCTGTCCGGGGATCCCTTCCCATATACTACCAATGGAATGAAAGGACCTCGTCTCAAAATTCAGAGATATCTGACACCAATAAATTGGATCTACATTGTCAATCCTTCAAACAGCAAAATCATCAATATTACTGCACAGCCAAAAATCAGCAGGGAATAAAAGACAGTAGAATGGTTGAAGTATTAGTTATCAACAGATCAGCGAACAATTGCAAGTATGTGGTAGAGATCAGCAGCATTGGTAAGTATTGTTTTAAACAAACAGTTAAATTTTTTTAACAGAAATCTAACCAAACTGGTCACTGATTAAGTTCCTTCAGGAACTCCGCGAAGCTGCAACTGGCCAAATTCACTCATTTGGTCTCTCAACAGTTCTGAACACAGCTACTGATTTGCATTTTCCTTGTAAAAATGAACAAAAAAAATCCCTAAAACCTGTACACAACCCATAAAACATGATGTATTCCCATGAAACTAACATGTAACTTGATTGGCTTGATAATTATTAAGGAGGAGAAAGTGAGGACTGAAGATGTTGGGGATTAGAGTCGATAAGTGTGGTGCTGGAAAAGCACAGCCAATCAGGCAGCATCTGAGGTGCAGGAGAGTCATTCACGATGAAGAGCTTATGCTCAAAACATTGACTCTACTGCTCCTCAGATGCTGTCTGACCTGCTGTGCTTTTCCAGCACCACACTTTTCAACTCTAGATCATTATTAACCTCACCTGAGACATGGTGGCTCTTAGGTCTGACCACCACCAGCTATCTCTCTCTCCAATGCGAGAACCCTGTATTTCAGCAGGGCTATGGCGACTTTATCTTTTTACCATTAACCAATATGTCTATATTGCAGATTGGTTGAAGATCTGATGCTTAATGAATTACAACTGGCCCCTTTTGTTCATCCTTCTTTTGTCAATTCTTTTTGGAGAGCGGCGATTTACCAAATTTCTTCACAAAAGGGTCCTATAATATATAAATAATCCAACTGGCCTATGTTGTACATCCACAGCCCTTGATGGTCTAGTGTATCCTTATGACTGCAAGAACCCTTCCTTTCCTTTGGCCTGACATTAATCCCAACTGCTCCAGTACATGTAGTAAAGTCCTATGTATTCCTTAATGGCTTCTGGGATAATCAAAAGATTGTCTATATGTTAGATCACTGCGATGCTTCTTAAACTTCATATCATTTTCCAATTGAAGTGCTTGAAATAGCAACCCTTATATAATTATTCATCAATTCCAATTTCAGAAACAATTATCCACACTTGGCTGTTTTATATCGTTCATTTAGATCAGAGACCCAAGCAGAAAGAGTCAAATTAGCAATTTTGTCACAGACTGATCAAGGCCAGTCTATAGAAGGCAAAGCTTTTAACCCAATTGGAGATTGGCATATTTCCAAAACTACACATGTAGCAAATGGAGAGTGTATGGTGAAATTAGATGATAGATGCCAGCAGAAAGATTAATTATTATATTTGTAGGTCTGAGAAGGAGGGGTGGGGTCCAATTCACTGAGCGATTTATATATTGCAATTTTACTTTGTTTAGAAAACTGTTGAAATCTGCTGATCATTTCAAACTGTCTTTTGAAATTTTGATAGTCCTTTCTTGGATTTTCCAACATGTTCAATTGTCTCAAAGCCCTTTCAGTATTTCAGAGCTCACTTTCATAATAGAAGCATATATCTCAGAGATTTTTGTTTTTCACACTTTCCCTTAAACATTTTTAAAACACAGTTCATTTAGATATTTTTCAAACTAGTTAATCTCACAATTATTAAGGAATAAAGAATAAAAGTAGACAGACATCAGGATCCATGCTGACATTTTTTTCAAAAATAAAAGCACATATTGCAAGTAATGTTATATTTTTGTTCACTGCAATTGATATCACTTTAACCCCTTTAAGTTTTTTTCATTCATTCACAGGATGCAGATCTCATCGGCGGGGCCAATATTTATTGCCCATCCTCAAGAGTCAATCAAATTGTCGTGGGTCTGGAGTTTCATGTAGGATGGCAGTATCCTTCCCTAAAGGGCATTAGTGAACCAGATGGGTTTTAGCTGACAATCAGCAATAGGTTCATGGTCATCAATCATTGCTTAATTTTAGATTTTTTTTATTGAACCCAAATTCTACCATCTGCTGTAGTGGGCTTTGAAACCAGATCACCAGAACATTACCTGATTCTCTGGATTACCAGTCCAGTGATAACACTGCTAGACCACATCTCCCAAACTATTAATCTATTAATAGTTTTAACTTTAAATTATTTTAAAGCATTTATATCCTTTCAAAGATAATTCCCTCATGAAAATAAATATTAATTGTCCATTCCTAATTGCTCTCAAATACAGTGGCATGCTCAGTCATTTCAGAGAGAAGGTAAAGTCAACCACAATGCTGTAGGTCTGGAGTCCCCTGTAGATCAGGCCATCTAAGGATGTCAGTTTTCCTTCCTTAAGGACATTAGTGAACCATGTGGCTTTTTATAACAATTGATGATGATTTCATGGTCACCGTCACTGATGCAAGCTTTATAATCCAGATTTACAAACTGAAATTAAAATTTCATCAGCTGCCATGGTAAGAGTGCCAACCCATACCACTCACCTAGATCTTTGGAATACTAGCCCAGTGGTATTGCAACTATGTAACCAACTTTCCATGGCGGTGAATGTTGGGTGATCTTGTGTGGTGGATGTAAAGACAATGAATCATGGGTGGGGTTGTGGTTGGTACCACAAAGACATAGGAGTGATAATCAGATATGAGGAGCAGAGTGGTATGGGTTGGCATGAAACGTGAGAAGGGTGGGTAGAGGGCATTATTTTGACATTGGGTAGTTCAGTTGGTTAGTGCGACCTAGGAAACCATGCAGGATCAAAGGGGTGACTGGAAACATGAGATGCCATCAATTGGCATGAACAAGTCATGTGTGGGTGATGGGGCGTGAGAGCTGGAGGACTATTTAATGTTTTATTACAAGTGGAACCAAATCCTGGAGCACAGAGATGGGTCCATTATCCAGTCCTTCATGACACCCAGCAGCCCTTGTGCCTGGCATAGCACCCATTCCAGAGTCAGCAGGCCTGCATCCTGTTAGTACCTATCCCATGGAAAGAACATCCAAATATCCGAGCTTCTTTCTCTAGAGTCATGAGTCCAAATAATCCTGCAATATTACAATTCTGCCTGAAACCAGTGATCAGCACCAAGGATTTCCAATGCTGTAAGAGGAGCTATTGGTCAGGTTAAACATTAAACTGATGGTCTATCCACTGCGCTCCCCAGTCAGGCAGATCCGGTGCTGTTCAAAGAAGATTGTGGTTTTAGAGTAAGTCTTCATCCCTCAATCCACGGCAAAAGAAAACTGACTGGTAATTGATCTCATTGAGTTTTGTGAGATATTACTGTGTGAAAATTGACTTCTGACAATCCCTGTAAAACAATCACAGTGACACTTCACTTGTGAAGCAGTTCGCATTTTCCTGGGATTGGAAAAGGCACTGTATAAATGCAAATCATGTTGTCATTTTTGAAATAAATGATTCACTCAAAACTCTCCTGAGACAACTATCTGAGTGGTGACTGTTCTGTAACATGGATTATAATTACTACTAGGACTTCATTGTGCCCATTGCCAGTTGGTAATGTTTCCTATTACTATTGTAAGGCCAGAAAACTGACTCAATAAGTGAGAACTGAGCACTTTACTAAGTATTTTCTAATCAATCTGTTCAGAACTGTCATTATACCCCAAAATGTGACTTGAATCATGACTACTTGGATATTATGACTGCATATAATGGCCCTTGAGAATTGTTACTATTAACTGCTGGTTCTTTAATATGTTCATGTGACTATTATTTTAATAGCACTATTCATTTAACAGAGAAAAGCCAGACAAATATGTTTTAAATGCTTGATCACTAACATTGACAGCAATTATTCCTGGTCTACCATTTCCCTGTCTGTTCAATGTGCAGCTATCCTTCCATGACAGGACTGTGAATACTTGTCTCCACAACTGTATATTTCCTGGTGGTGGCAAAGCCCAGTTCTTTGACCGAAACTTTCATTTCACTTATACAGGGCAATGAAAGGGGACACTCTAGATCATAGCCACCAACTTGAACGCTTTGACTGGCCCAATATTAACTTTCCACTCTCAGAGACAGGAAGTTATTAGAACTTTTTGAGAAAAATGAGTCATTGCCAGGTATTTGCATCTCCTCATGCAACCACGTGGGAAAATTTCACAGGAATTAAATCATCCAAATCCATTGTATTAGTCGTGCATATAACAGAGGTTTCTTGTTTGAAACGTGAAATCGTAAAGGAGTCTCGACAGGGCAGATGTGGAGGGATGTGTCTTCATGTGAAATAATCTAGAACTTGGAGTCATGGTTTAAAAATCAGGGGTGACTCACTTAAACCACAGATGAGGTGAATTTGTTTTCTCTCTACGGGACATGAGATGTTAAAACTCTCTTCCTAGGAAAATAATGGAAGCAGAGTCCTTTAACATTTTTGAGACAGGGTAGATTGATTCTTGCTAAGGAAAGGAACAAAAGGTTACCATGGGAAAGCGAAAATGTGATTTGAAGTTGTAATAAGAGCAACCATGATCTCATTCAATTGGAGAGCAGGCTTAAGGAACTGAATGTTTAGATTATAGTGGTGCTGGAAAGGCACAGCAGTTCAGGCAGCATCCGAGGAGCAGTAAAATCGACGTTTCGGGCAAAAGCCCTTCATCAGGAATACAGGCAGAGTGCCTGAAGGGTGGAAAGATAAATGAGAGGAGGGTGGGGGTGGGGAGAAAGTAGAATAGAGTACAATAGGTGAGTGAGGGAGGGGGTGAAGGTGATAGGTCAGGGAGGAGGATGGAGTGGATAGGTGGAAAAGAAGATAGGCAGGTAAGACAAGTCATGGGGACAGTGCTGAGCTGGAAGTTTGGAACTGGGGTGAGGTGGGGGAATGGGAAATGAAAACTGGTGAAGTCCACATTGATGCTCTGGGGTTGAAGTGTTCCGAGGCGGAAGATGAGGCGTTCTTCCTCCAGGCGTCGGGTGGTGAGGGAGCAGTGGTGAAGGAGGCCCAGGACCTCCATGTCCTCAGCTGAGTGGGAGGGGGAGTTGAAATGTTGGGCCACAGGGCGGTGTGGTTGATTGGTGCGGGTGTCCCAGAGGTGTTCCCTAAAGCGCTCTGCTAGGAGGCGTCCAGTCTCCCCAATGTAGAGGAGACCGCATCGGGAGCAACGGATACAATGAATGATATTGGTGGATGTGCAAGTAAAACTTTGATGGGTGTGGAAGGCTCCTTTAGGGCCTTGGATGGAGGTGAGGGAGGAGGTGTGGGCGCAGATCATCTCTCCATCTCCATTAATGACGACACCTTAAATTTACCTGGACCATCTCTGACACCTCCCTCCTCTTCCTGGACCTCTCCATCTCCATTAATGACGACTGATTTGATACCATTTTTACAAACCCACCGACTCCCACAGCTACCTAGATTACACTTCTACCTCCTGCAAAAATGCTATCCCATATTCCCAATTCCTCTGCCTCCACCGTATCTGCTCCCAGGAGGACCAGTTCCACCACAAAACACACCAGATGGCCTCCTTCTTTAGAGACTGCAATTTCCGTTCCCACATGGTTAAAGATGCCCTCCAACGCATCTCGTCCACATCCCGCACTTCCGCCCTCAGACCCCACCCCCCCAACCGTAACAAGGACAGATGCTCACCTTCCACCCTACCAACCTTTGCGTAAACCAAATCATCCATCAACATTTCCGCCACCTCCAAACGGACCCCACCACCCGGGATATATTTCCCTCCCCACCCCTTTCCGCCTTCTGCAAAGACCGTTCCCTTTGTGACTACCTGGTCAAGCCCACGGCCCCCGACAACCCACCCTCCAGTCCTGGCACCTTCCCCTGCCACTGCAGGAATTGCAAAACCTGTGCCCATACCTCCTCCCTCACCTCCATCCAAGGCCCTAAAGGAGCCTTCCACACCCATCAAAGTTTTACCTGCACATCCACCAATATCATTCATTGTATCCATTGCTCCCAATGCAGTCTCCTCTACATTGGGGAGACTGGACGCCTCCTAACAGAGTGCTTTAGGGAACATCTCTGGGACGCCCACACCAATCAACCACACCGCCCTGTGGCCCAACATTTCAACTTTCCCTGGAGGCACGGTGGCACAGTGGTTAGCATTGCTGCCTCACAGCGCCAGAGACCCGGGTTCAACTCCCACCTCAGGCGACTGACTGTGTGGAATTTGCACGTTCTCCCCGTGTCTGCGTGGGTTTCCTCCGGGTGCTCCGGTTTCCTCCCACAATCCAAAGATGTGCGGGTCAGGCGAATTGGCCATTCTAAATTGCCGATAGTGTTAGGTAAGGGGTAAATGTAGGGGTATGGGTGGGTTACGCTTTGGCAGGTCGGTGTGGACTTGTTGGGCCAAAGGGCCTGTTTCCACACTGTAATCTAATCTAATCTAATCTTCCGCCTTGGAACACTTCAACCCCAGGGCGTCAATGTGAACTTCAAGAGTTTCCTCATTTCCCCTTCCCCCACCTCACCCCAGCTCCAAACTTCCAGCAAAGCACTGTCCCCATGACTTGTCTTACCTGCCTATCTTCCTTTCCACCTATCCACTCCACCCTCCTCCCTGACCTATCACCTTCATCCCCTCCCTCACTCACCTATTGTACTCTATGCTACTTTCTCCCCACCCCCACCTTCCTCTCATTTATCTTTCCACCATTCAGGCTCTCTGCCTTTATTCCTGATGAAAGGCTTTTGCCCGAAACGTCGATTTTACTGCTCCTCGGATGCTGCCTGAACTGCTGTGCTCTTCCAGCACCACTCTAATTTAAACGCTCATTTCTAGCATCTGCAGTCATTGTTTTGACCTTAAGGAACTGAATGGCCTATTCCTGTTTCTTGTTCATATGTTCCTCAAGTAATCTGGTTCTGTTGAACAATAATGCTGTGTCAGTTGACTACAGGTTAACATGAAGTAAATCTGAATGATATTCCATTGTTTCAACAGGACAGAAATATTCTTGTGAAGTTTCTTCAACAACTGCACCATCTACAAGTGCAAGTAATGAGATCCGATCTCCAAAATCCAAACGGTACTACCTTCTCAATACTGATTTGTTTTGATTAGCACCTCTTCTTCTACCTGATACGTTAACACTGTTCTTTTTTTGGCTAAATAAGTGAAAATTATCTTTTATTAGAGAATGTATCTCATCAAATAGAAATGCTGACTGGATTTACAACATATTGTTGTGTCCTCAGGAAAGCATTTTGCCGTTAGTCGGATTTAAGAATAAGAAGTAACAATCTTCATTTTGATAACTCTCAGATAGTGCTCTTTGCATTATGCATTGAGATTGCTTCATCTCCAAGCTTCTCTTGTGGTGAGATTTGCTTGCCAAATTGACCTTTGTTATCTGATTTGGAATGACATTGACATGGTAGTTGTATTTCTGCTGGTCGAAAGGAGCGATTGGGCAATGTTCTTACACAGCTTTGTTGTCTTACCGATGACAGACAGCTTGCAGCATTGATCTAATTTCCACATTATTAGCCTGCGCTGTTGGCAATAAGCAGAAGGAATTGCAAATGTGAGGTAAACAACAAATAACTGAGTCTTTCACATTACAATGGAGATAAGGTGAGAACGCTAAATAAATGTAAAAAAAGTGCATTGGAAGCACAAGAGTTAAGTACACACCTACAGAGAAATAGACTCATTTATAGTTTGGTGTGGAATTCTTTACAATTCAATTCCACAGCTGAATTTAAACAGACCACAGTAGTCAACTGACCTTAGAAAAACAAAGATTACTGGAAGAATTCATTCAGATTTCTAGCAGACACACACTATTTATTTTTAGCAGGAAGTTATTAAGGAAACTTTCAAAAATGTTGGGCTGGATCCCGTTAATGCGGGTTGGCTGAAAGGAGTTATCCTGATCCCTTTAAGATGGAGGCTTTTTGCTGACTTGTGACTTGCTCCCAACAAATGGCAACAGAATGACTTTCACTTCTACCTTCAAATGTAGGGGTGCCAAATGAATGTTCTTCAGATATGACTTTCACAGCATGTATCAGCCCCACACAACTCAACAAAAAATTACCACATGAAGTCCCATTTGCAGTTGAGTTTTCTAACTCCTTTTCTTATGTATCACTGGAAGGGGAAACCACAAATATGTGTTCCATCCAGTACTGCTTCATGTCCAAAATGTGGGATAGAACTCATAGGAGGTGCTTTTTGCTGAAGTGGAAATTAATCTCTGTTATCTTTGCAACTACATGTAGTCATTGTTCAGATTTTGCACTGTCTCTCTCCATTTGAAGCGTCTCTATCTGAAGTTTCTTGATACCCACTAGGTGTTACATTTAGGACTGAACATAATCGACACAGGAATTTTCCAGAGAGAAAGTAAATTTTGTTCTTAGAATTTACATCCCCACATGCCTTTGGCTTATATGTCCACTCTTTTTATTTTTTGAACAAAGAAACTTGTCTTAACTAAAATTTCAATATGTCCATATAAATAATTTGGGGCGATGATCGGTTGCCATGAGACAGTACACGTGTTTTTTTTAAAACAAAGCACCAATTCTTTAAATACTAACTGTTGCATATCTTCTAATCAAACCTTTGAATGCAAATTTACAATCCACCAATGCCAACATCCTCCTCATATCTTCATAATTACTCCGATATAAATACAGTACCCTAGTTTCAGATGAACTATATCTTATTTAAACTTAATGTAAAATTGAATCATAGTATGGTCATTATTCCCTAATTAGTTTTACAACAAGATTATTAACTAACATACTCGAAAAACACACTTGACCTCATCCTGCATGCTGCATGACAGTATCAGTAAGAGTAACCACCGCACAGACCTGTGGAAATAAAGGACCACCTTCACACTGAAAAAACCCTCCATCATGTTGAGTAGCACAAGCACAAGCACTGTGCTTAATGGGACAGACTTCAAGCAGATCTGGCAATTCAAAATCAAGTATCCATTTAGCACTATTGACCATCAATAGCAGCAGAATTGTACTCCAGTGCAATCGGTAACCTCATAGCCCAGTATATCCCCTACTCAACCATTACCCTTAAGCAAGGGAATCAATCCTCATTCAATGAAGAGTGCAGAAGGACATATCAACAGCAGCACCAGGCATGCCTATAAATGAAGTGTCAACCTGCGAAGCTATCAAAAAGTATGACTTGCATGCCAAACGGCATAAACAGTAAGTGATAGGCAAAGCTAATTGATCCCACAATCAATGGGTCATACATAAGCTCTGCAGTCCTTCCATACTCAGTAATGCTGGACAATTAAAAACTTACTGGACCAGGAGGTTCCACAAATATCCCCATTCCCAATGGTGGAAGAGCCTAACATATCAATGCAAAAGATAAGGCTGAAGCATTCACAGCAATTTTTAGCTAGAAGCACAAAGTGTATGATTTATTTGAGCCTCTTCTAATAGACTCAGCATCACAGATACCACTCTTCAGCCAATTCAATTCACTCCATGTGAAAATGGTTGGAGGCACTGAATATGGCAAAAGCTGTAGCCCCTGATAATATTCTGGCAATAGTACTGAAGACCTGTGCTCCAAAACCTGCCAATCCCCCAAGCCAAGCTGTTCCAGTACAGTTACAACACTGGCATCTACCAGCAATGTGGAAAATTGCCCAGGTATGTCCTGTACATAAAAAGCAGGATAAATCCAACCCAGCCACTTAGCGCCCCATGAGTTTTCTCTTGATCATAAGTAAAGTGGTTGAAAGTTCCATCAATAGTTCTATCAAGCAACATCTGCTCAGCAATAACCTGCTCAATGATACCCAGCTGGTTCTGCCAGGGCCACTCAGTTCCTGACCACAATGCAGCCTCCGTTCAAATACAGAGAAAAGAGCTAAATTCCAGAGGTTAGGTGACAATGACAGCCCTTGACACCAAGGCCGCTTTGATCAAGTGTGGCTTCAAGGAGCCCTTGCAAAACTGGAATCAATGAGTATCAGGGGCAAACTCTCCACTGATTGGAGTTATACTTGGCGCAGAGGAAGATGGTTGTGGCAGGTGGGGGTCAAAATTCTCAGCCCCAAAATATCTCTGCAGGGGTTCCTCAGGGTAGTGTCCTGGCCCAACCATCTTTAGCTGCTTCAACAATGACCCTCACTCCACAGTAAGGTCAGAAGTGGGGACATTCGCTGATGACTGCACATTGTTAACCACCATTTGCGATTCATGTTCAAATGTAACAATACCTGGACTAAATAGAGTCCTGGGCTGACAAGTGGCAAGTAACATTTATGCCACACAAATGCCAGACAATGACAATCTCCAATAAGAGACAATCTAACCATCATCACTTGACATTCAATAGGGTTACTATCACTGAATTCCTTAGTATTAACATCCTGGAGGTTAACATTGACCAGAAACTAAACTGGATTTACCATATAAATGTAAATATATATACCATGCATTGGCTACAAGAGCAGATGAGTAGTTAGGAATACTGCAGTGAGTAACTCACCTCCTGACTCCCCAAAGCCTGTCCACCATCTAAAATGTACAAGACACAAGTCAGGAGTGTAAAGGAATACTCTCCACTTGACTGAATAAGTGCAGCTCCAAAACATTCAAGAATCTTGACACCGTCCAGGACAGAGCAGCCCACTTGATTGATATTGCATCACCAGGCATCTGAGCAATTCGGGTTGTTACAAGCTTGGCTCTTTCGACATTCCTTTGATAAACCATGACCTCACCAGCATCCAATATGGAAAAGTGGTTAGTTGAGTGGGAGGCTGAAGGAACTCATCTTTCACGTGCCTGATCTTTCTGGATTATCTAGCAGTCACCCATTCCTCCTCAGTCTTTCTGGGCTTAATCTGCAGTGTATCTGCTTTGTTAAACATCCTATGCAGAGTTAATGGCTTCACTGATTCACTACAGCAACATTAAGTGTTGCTTAAATTTCAAAACCTAGAGCTAAGTTTCTACAACTGAAAACACTCTCCATGCATGAAACAAGCGCAGCTCAGTGCATGACACTAGATGGGGATTTCACACAGCTGAACTGTCCTGCCATGTCTTCAGACTAACCTCAGGATAGTTACTTTGAAATGGAGGTGAAGAAAGCAAAAAATAAAGCAACTCACCAATCAGCTCCAATTGATCTACGTCTTTGCAAACAGACACTCACACTGAATACTCAGCAATCAATCAGCTTTCCCATGATACCACTGTTTGATTTTTGTTTGAAACTCAGTGTTCTGGAAGCTGTAGTGGCAACAGTCTCTCTCCTAGGCATTTCGCTGCTTGTTGGATGCTGCCTGAACTGCTGTGCTCTTCTAGCACCACTGATTCAAAGTCCAATCATAGTATGTTTACTTTCTGTGATTGACTCCAGGGGTATGTTATTTAAGTTGATAGTTGAGAGCAGCACTGGGAGCACTGTTGAGGTTACCAGAAGGGCCAACTCGGGGCTGTGATTTTGAACCCAGGTCTCTAGGTGTCCTCTCAATGGATTTAACATATCCCACAGCAATATCTGATGAAATGTAAGGAAGACATTCCTGGAAACATGGCCAAGATGTATTCTTTAACCAACACCAGTGATAAAAACAAAATCTGGTTATTAACACACACCTATCTTTGGGACCATACTGTGTGCAAATTGGGTGGCATGTCTTGTATATTCTAACAGTACCCACATTCCAAAATTACTTCATTGCTTGCAAAGTAATGTCCTAAAGTTAAATTTAAATGACCTCTATAAATATAAATATTATTTCTTTAAACGGATGTCCAAAAATCAATTGAGAACCAACATTGACCCTTGACTATTCTTTATATCACAGACTGGTTTTCATCATAGTTGGTGTGCTGGGGGCGTTTCTTATTGTTTTTGCAGTTTCTCTGCTTTGGTACATGAAGAAAATGAACAAGGGTGAGTCTCTCTTTCTCTTTGATCATTTCATTACATGTCAATAGTACAATACAACAAATACATTGCTTATTATAAAACATCCACAATTGCAATGTACTGCACATTCCAGTCAATATTTTAGATGTGATAGACTAAGACATTCATGTTGCCAGTTAAAAGCTAATATTGCCCCGAACTGTGCAGAAATCTGTATTTAACATGGATTTTGAATAATTGAGAAATGGCATGAAGTGATTTTGGTAAGAGTGAGATTTTGCCAGAAGAGTCCTATCAAACTCAAAACATTAACCTTGTTTCTCTCTCCAATGATGCTGCCAGACCTGCAGAGTTTCTCCAACATTTTCTGTTTTGATCCTCCAGTTTGATGTGAATGGCAGAGTGGTGAATATACCAGGCCTATGAAGTTACAGGTTGCGATAGAACGCAATGCCACTCCAGGTGAAAGCACAGATCATTCATCGAATCCCAGTTTTAGGTTCTGTTTGAAATCTATCCCATTTTGCAGGGGTGGTGCCACAGAAGGTGGCATGGTGACTTAGCACTGCTGCCTCACAGCACCAGGATCCCAGGTTCGATTCCAGCCTCGGGTGACTGTCTGCATGGGTTTCCTCTGGGTGCTCCTGTTTCCTCCCATTGGTCATGCTAAATTGCCCTTGGTGCTAGGTGCATTAGTTACAGGGAAATGGGTCTGGGTGGGTTACTTTTCAGAGGGTAGGTGTGGACGGTTGGGCCGAAGGGCTTATTTCCACACTGTAGGAAATCTAATCTAAACAAAAAAGGGATTATCTGCAAAGTGAAGTCACATGGAGAGCAGACCAAGTAATGGCAGAGGTAAAAACAAGGACTGCAGGTGCTGGAAACCAGAGTCTAGATTAAAGTGGTGCTGGAAAAGCACAGCAGGTCAGGACAGAATACAATTCCCCAAAGAGGAATTAGTGAACCAGATGCTTAGTTATATGCGACAATCAATGACAGTTGCTTCAATTTTGGATTAATTGAGATTTAATACCAATGCATGCTTGGTAGGATTTGAGGAGAAAGTGAGGACTGCAGATGCTGGAGATCAGAGCTGAAAATGTGTTGCTGGAAAAGCGCAGCAGGTCAGGCAGCATCCAAGGAGCAGGAGAATCGACGTTTCGGGCATGAGCCTGAAGAAGGGCTCATGCCCGAAACATCGATTCTCCCGCCCTTTGGTAGGATTTGAACCTATAGTTCCAAAACATTAGGCTGATCACATGAATTACTACTTTAGTGACATTACTACGACACCACTGCAGCCATGTGGTGGTGCAATTGAAAGTAATGAGCCAAATTTCTTTAATTTGACCCAATCATATTATGCATCAGTAAAATACAGGATTAACATTTTCTCTTTAAGAAAATTTACATGAAAACGTGAGAGTGTGGTGCTGGTGAGGAGCAGGAGAATCAACATTTCAGGCATAAGTCCTTCATTAGGAATTCCTTGGCTTACACCTGAAACAGCGATTCACCTGCTCCTCAGATGCTGCCTGACTTGCTGTGCTTTTCCAGCAACACACTCTCGACTCTGATCTCCAGTATCTGCAGTCCCCACATTCTCCACGGAATAATCCATAATGGAATGTGTATTCAAGCAGTTATTAGATTATCTGTGATTTATAAAAAATACAGTCTAATTTATTTTAGCTTTTCAGTCATTTGTGATTGAGAAATTGCTCTGCTTAAGTACAAACCCATCCTTCCCCAAGACATGCGAGGTGAAATCTTTAGGTGAGTAATCTTTCAGGATAAATGCATGTGGTATGTTAGTCAAATTCCTCTCAGTAATATCTTAAGGGTAACATGAATGGAATGAGTCATTAGTAGCCTTCTATTCATACAAGCATGAAGTTGCTGACAGCACCATAACTCCACATGCAAAAAAAAGTGTGCATCAAAGGATTCTCCTTGTGACAACTCTGACAAAGTTAGATTTTGAGTAAAATATTAGGTCACATTTGTAGACAAAATTTAGTACAACAGGAATCCAGATGTGTTTAGGGTTGACATCTGAAGTTAAATCTAGATATGAAGCACAAAAGACTGTCCTAAAGAACACATGATGCTGGCTGGATGTGTGAGAGAGCAATGGCAGCAACACAAGTTTATAAACCTGTTAAAACTCATTATTTATCATTTATCAACTATTTTTCCCTTTCATTTTTAAAAAGAAATAATTAATCCTCATGCAGCCATAGTTCATGATGAAGAAGTAGTGTAAACAGTTTCTAGGCTCAGATGTAGAAATAACAGTAGAATTTGTCAACTTGAACCTGTTTCACAACTCTTCACTTCCATTAAGAAAGTAATGTCAGTAAAATTCCTGTCATTAGGAGATAGGTTTTTAATACTATTGATTCATTAAAACTACTCCTGGTATTTTCATGAAACTTGTACACACTTATGGTCATTCTTGTGCAAATTGAACATCAACAAACAAAATTGTTGCATGTTAATTCTTCTATGTTGCATCACATTTGCTTCCTTTTCCTTTCTCATTTAAAAGATTTTTTTAAAATGTGAAGCATATGGATTAAAATTCTGGGGAATGAATGATTTCTTCTGGTTGAGGTTGATGAGTCATCAACTTAAAATCATGAGCAGAAGAATGATGAGAAGTTTTAGGAGAAGGTATTATCACAAAGAATGGCAAAGAACATTACATTTTTTAGGGAAAATTCAGATAATGACTTGAAGTGGAGGAAGATAAAGATCATTGAAGAGGAATAAAAGGTATTCATATTCATGTGGCCCATAAAGTGCTGTCGTCAGCAGCTGTGGTTCTCCAAGCCAAATATGGCTCATAAACCAACAATAGAGATGCATTTTCCACTGATGAAGTAGTTCCAGAGATGACTCTGCTGATCTCTTTTACTGATCTCTCCCAGATTCTCATTGTAAATCACTATTTCTGGTCAAGATGATGGTTGAACAATTGCCATGTCTGTCATACCTTTAAAAGTGAACAGTCATAATTGATTGGGATTGATTGTGCACACATGATTTGTATATAAATATCTTCCACACTTTTATACAGTAAGTCTATTTTAAGTGGAGAACTGTCTCCTTTTCAGTCACAAGTTCTGCTTTGTCTAGTTGTTAGAGACTTGTTTAAAGTAAACTGTGCAGACAATTTGTCATTATGCACCTTTTGTTGAGTAAACAGACTTTGTTTGCTTAATGTTGCATAAATAGATCTGGTTTACTGTCTTAAAAATTAATTCTGCCTGTTGCCAATACACCCAGTCATTGGCAACAGACAGGGCCCACCTTTACTCTGTAGAAGTGAATGACATTTGAATTAAAATTGGGTGCTGATTTCTCCCTGTAGTGAATTATTTGGTTTCTCTTTTACTGGCATGATAGAACAAGGGGTCTTTGTCAATACAGACAAAGGAGCGACGTGGTGGCTCAGCGGTCAGCACTGCTACTTCACAGTGCTAGAGACCCAGGTTTGATTCTGGCCTTAGGTGACTGTCTGTATGGAGTTTGCACATTCTCTCTGTGCCCAATTGGGTTTCCTCCCACAGTCCAAACTATCTGCATATTAGGTGGATTGGCCGTAGGAAATGTTGGGATGAGACTGGGTTGGATACTGTGGACTCAAGGGGTCGCTTTCACACTGTAGAGATTCGACGTAGAATTGAGGGATCTTTGAGTTGCAAAACCCCAAACAAATATTGGGTAGAGGGACAGGGTTTAATTTTCACTTTCACATATTGAACAATGTGCTGACAGAGCACTTGGTAGAAATCAATGGGATAGAACCTGAATGGATTCTACAACAGATGGTGACCTACTCTATGAGATAGTGCATGAAGATTGCCTCCACACTTTCTGAGTGCTATGTAAAATGACCAAGAGCAGTATTTTTCTCCATACAGTGTGATGAAGGTTCAAAATATATCATTATTATTTTGAAACATGGGTTCTAAAGTCGAGGAAAGAAATGGATCTTAGTTTTCAGACCATGAAAGATTGTTTCTCAGAAGTCAGAAAGTAATTTTGCACGAGTTAAAATAAATTTCTAAGAAATCATGTGATTTAGATAAATGAAAAGCAAACCACCCAAGAAGTTTTAAAACCATGAGAGATAAGTAAGTAAGTCTGAGGCAGGTTCATTCAGACAGGAATCATTCAGGGAGAAGAGGCCCTTTACAGCAGATATGCTGTCGTCAGCAGTCCAACCTGTCAGGCCTGAAGGAAGCTGAAAAAATGTCAGAAATAGAAGGCTGTTGAGGTGTCAGAGGGGCATCGTGCAAGGCTGTTGAAGACTTGAGTTTAAGAAACGTATGTTCTGCAGTAAATAAGCTGAGTTGTCAAAATGTTTAAAGGTCTCAGGAAGAGACATTAACTAAAGAAAATGGCATGTGGTGAATGCAAAAACCTTTCCATGAGTAAACTAATGACAGCTCCACCATCTGAACAATAAGCTTTACAATGGAAAGAGGGGTCACCCTTCATTGAGGTTCAGATTCTATAAGGTTGTTGTTGTTGTTGTGATAAAAGGGTTGAATTGATTTTCTGATATTTGGAAATATCAGAATAGACCTTGAATAGTTTATACGTGCTTTGGTTTTGTGTATTAAATATTGATTTTTGTTTGTGATCTCCCAGATATAGGAAAGATGCTGTGAAACTTGAAAGGATTCAAAAAAGATTTACAAGGATGTTGCCAGGATTGGAGGGTTTGAGCAAAAGGGAGAAGCTGAATATGCTGAGGCTATTTTCTCAGGAGGATCAGGGGCTGAGGGGCAACCTGATTGAAGTTTATAAATTCATGAATGACACAGATAGAGTGACCAGCAAAGGTCTTTTCCCCAGGGTTGGGGAATACAAAACCAGAGGGCATATGCTTAAGATTACAAAATGTAAAAGGCACCCAGATGGGTAAATGAATAGGAAGGGTTTAGAGAGATCTGGGCCAAATGCTGGCTAATGGGGCTAGAATAACTTAGGATAAGGGTTGGCATGAGCAAGTTAGACCGAAGGGTGTGTTTACATGCTGTATGTGTCTATGACTCTATGAGTCCACATTGGCGACCTCCTGTAAATATATTCAGTGACTGGCCTCCATGGTAAACAAAGTAAAATAAAACCTATGGCTCATCAAAGCTGGCTCCCACTTTGGGATCTTACTTGTTCAATATTACCATCAACTATGATTGCAATAATAGGAAAATCATGTGTATGATACAGATGAAGTTCACCTGAATATAAAGCAATGTGAGGTTATGCACACCACAAGACATACTGACTTTAGAAATGTTATGCTGATTAACTATTCCTGCCACAGCTCTTTCAACAATAACTTTGTAATCTTTCAGGGAATTGCTGCATTATACGTAGTCGAAGAGGTCAGAATGCAGATGATAATCAGGTAAGAATATCAATTCTGAGTTCTCTGAATAATATTTTGAAATTTGCAGAACTATCTAATCAACATTTTGTAGAATCCAGAAACTAACCAGTCAGCTGATGCAATCAATCCTTTCTCTCTCATGTGCATATCTAGCTTTACCCAAAGGTAACCATGCTAATTGCTTTAACCAATCCTTTGAAGAGAAGGATTTCAGGAGAAGCTTCTTTACCCAGAGAGTGATCGGAGCGTAGAAATCTCTACTAAAGGGACAGTCTGTAAAAATACCATAAATCCATTTGAGGGGAAGATAGATAGGCTCATAAGGACAAATGAACAAAAAGATATGTTGCTGAGGTTAAGAGGATTGGGAGAAGGTTCTCGAGAACAGTGATACAAGTATAAACTTGTTGGGCCAAATGGAATGTTTCTGTGCTGTAAAAAATTTCAAAACTTTACAAACTTATAATATTAAACAAGTATATTTGTCCTCATAATGCTACAAATCTATGTTGAAGTTACTCAGAAATAAATTGGATTGTGTGTATTTTTATAATGCAGCAACTAGCAGCAGCAGAAGAGACCATCATATATGCCAATGTAAGAGTCACAGAAAGTAGCTCATCTGAAACACGCAGTGATGGAAATGTCCAGTTCAATAAGAATGAAGATGGAATCAATTACGCAACAGTACAGTTTCAAAAGAAATCATCAGCACGGACAGGTGAGATGGAAAAGGACATGATTAACAACACAAACAGTGTCATCTACAGTGAAATCAATACTTCAAGGAAGTCCCCAGAGAACATTGGATGAACTTCATCTTTCATAATCTGCAAGATTCTCAAAAGGAAATTTATGTAATATTACTCATGAGGGAAGCCATTTATCATAAGTGATTCTCTTCACTCCTTAGACTATAAAAACGAAAGAGCGGAAGTAGGCCATTCAGCCTATCGAGTCTGGTCCACCAATCAATGAGCTCATGGCTGATCGGAAAATCCTCAACTCCACCTTGCTGCCTTATCCCCATGATCATTGAGACCCTCACTGACTACAAATCTGTCTATCTCATTTAAAGTATACTTAATGACCCAGCCTCAGCAGGCCTATGCAGTAAAGAATTCCACTGATTCACTTTCTTCCGAAAGAAAAGAATCATCCTCATCTCTGTCTTAAATGGACAACTCCTTCCTCTGAGGTTATCCCCTCTGATCCTAGATTATATAACAGGGAAAATAAACTCTCTGTATCTAATCTACCAAGCTCTCTTGAACTCTTATATTCTCAACAAAATGTTCTCTCCTCCTTCTGTACTCCAATGAGTACAAATCCAATCTACTCCACCTCTCTTCATAATAAAATCACTTCATATCCAGAACCAACCTAAAGAATTGCTTCCAATGCCAGTATATTTTGTCTTAGACAAGGGGACCAAGCTGTTCATAGCATTCTGGCTATTGTCTGACTTGCCCATTTTTCTTTGCATTTCAATGACACTAAATTTCTTCTGGATATAAGCCACCTATATATATATATATATATACATACACACACATTGTCCAACTCTACCTGCAGCTTGGGAATTATTCCTGACAGTTTTCCCCAGTTTAACTGATAACCTGATAATATCCTTTGAAGATATAAGAGTAGACTAGGTTAATATAGTAGATGTCACATAATTAGATTTCAAAGAAATCTATACAAGAAAGATGGATTGCACCTGAATTAGAAGGGGACAAATATACTGGCAGGGAAATTTGCTCGAGCTGCTCAGGAGATTTTAAACTAGTAAAGTTGGGGGGTGTGGGAATCGCAATGAAATAGAGAGGAAAGAAATCAATCTGAGACTGGTATAGGTGGAACAGGGAGCAAGTCAAACAGTCAGGACAGGAAGGAATAAATCAGCAAACAAGATAGCACTGATCAATTAAACTGTATTTACTTCAATGCAAGAGACCTAATGGGGAAGGCAGATGAACTCAGGGCATCGTTAGGAACATGGGTCTAGGATATCAAAACAATTACAGAAACATGGCTCAGGGATGGACAGGACTGGCAGCTTAATGTAACTGGATATGAAATGCTACAGGAAGGATAAAAGAGGGGGGGAGGGATGGCAAGAGAGGAGGGGGAGTGGCATTTTGATAAGGGATAGCATAACTGCTGTTCTTAGGGACCATATTCCTGCGAATACATCCAGGGATGTTATTTGCGTGGAACTGAGAAATAAGAAAGGGATGATTACATTATTGGGGTTGTATTATAGACCTCCTAATACTCAGTGGGAAATTGAGAAACAAATTTGTAAGGAGATTTCAGTTATCTGTTAGAATAATAGGGTAGTTATGGAAGGAGATTTTTAAACTTGCCAAACATAGACTGGACTGCCATAGTGTTAAGACTTTAGATGGATAAGAATTTGTTCAGTGTGTACCAGAAAATTTTCTGATTCAGTATGTGGATGTTCCTACAAGAGAAGAAGCAAAACTTGACCTAATCTGGGAAATAAGGCAGGGCAAGTGACTAGGGTGTCAGTGGGGGAGCACTTTGGGGCCAGCGACCATAATTCTATTAGTTTTAAAATAGTGATGGAAAAGGATAGACCAGATCTAAAGGTTGAAGTTCTGATTAGGAGAAAGGTTAATTTTGACAGTATTTGACAAGAACTTTCAAAAGCTGACTGGAGGCAGATGTTCGCAGGTAAAGGGATGGCTGGAAAAAGAGAAGCCTTCAAAAATGAGATAATGAGGGTCCAGAGTCAGTATATCCCTGTTAGGGTGAAAGGAAAGGCTAGGAGGTGTAGGGAATGCTAGATGACTAGAGAAATTGCTGTTTTGGTTAAGAAAAAGAAGGAAACCTATGTCAGGCATAGACAGGAGAGATTGAGTGAACCCTTAGAAGAGTATAAAGGCAGTAGGAGTATACTTAAGAGGGAAATGAGGAGTGCTAAAAGGGGACATGAGATAGCTTTGGAAAATAGGTTTAAGGAGAATTCAAAGGCTTTTTATAAATACATTAGGGACAAAAGGGAGAGAATAGGACCCCTCAAAGATCAGCAAAGCAGCCTAAGTGTGGAGCTGCAGGAGCTGGGGGAAGATACTAAATCAGAGTTTTGTGTCAGTGTTTACTGTGGAGAATGACATGGAAGATATAGAATGTAGGGAAATAGATGGTGACATCTTGGAAAATGTGTATATTATAGAGGAGGAGATGCTTGATGTCGTGAAGCAGATAAAAGTGTTTAAATCCTCAGGACCTGATTAGGTGTACACTAGAACTTTGTGGGAAGCTAGGTAAGTGATTATTGGGCCCCTTGCTGAGATATTTGTGTCATCGATAGTCACAGGTGAGGTGCCAGAAGATTAAAGGTTGGCTAACGCAATGCCACTATTTAGGAAAGGTGGTAAGGAAATGTCAAGGAATTATAGATCAGTGAGCCTGACATCGGTGGTGGGCAAGTTGTTGGAGGGAATCCTGAGGGACAGGATTTAAATGCATTTGGAAAGGCATGGCTTTGTGCGTGGGAAATCATGTCTCACCAACTTGATGAGTTTTTTGAATAAGTGACAAAGAGGATTGGTGAGGGCAGAGCGGTGAATGTGATCTATATTAACTTCAGTAAGGCGTTCAACTCCTCATGGGAGACTGGTTAGCAAGGTTAGATTTCATGGAACACAAGGTGAACTAGCCATTTGAATACAGAACTGGCTCAAAGGTAGAAGGTGGTGGTGGAGGGTTGCTTTTCATGTGGAGTGCCACAAGACTGGTGCTGGGTCCACAACTTTTTGTCATTTATATAAATGATTTGGATGTGAACATATGAAATACAGTTAGTAAGTTTGCAGATGACACCAATATTGGAGGTGTAATGGACAGCGAAGACGGTTACCTCAGAGCACAATGCGATCTTGATCAGTATATTGGGTATACTGATATACCAATATACCAATCACTACAGCGGACAGCTGAAACTGACACCCGGAAGCGGCAAGGACAGACCACTATAAATGCCGGAAGAAACATCAAAGAAGCGCTTCGCAGGAGGCTCCACAGCACTGATGATGTCTCCTAGCCAGGGGACGAAACGTTTGCAACAAAAGCTTTCAGTTCGGCGAACAGAACCACTACAGATCTTGATCAGATGGGCCAATGGGCTGAGGAATGAGTGATGGAGTTTAATTTAGATAAATGCGTGGTACTGCATTTTGGAAAAAAACATAAATCTGAGCAGGACTTATACACTTAATGGTAAGGTCCTAGGGAGTGTTACTGAATAAAGAGACCTTGGAGTGCAGGTTCATAGCTCCTTGAAAGTGGAGTCGCAGGTTGATAGGATAGTGAAGAAGGCATTGGTATGCTTCCCTTTATTGAGTATCAGAGTTGGGAGGTCATGTTACAGCTGTACAGGACATTGGTTAGGCCACTTTTGGAATATTGTTTGTAATTCAGGTCTCCTTCCTATCAGAAGGATGTTGTGAAATTTGAAAGGATTCAAAACGTACTTACAAGGACGTTGCCAGGTTTAGAGGATATGAGCTATAGGGAGAGGCTGAATAAGATAGGGCTGTTTTCCCTGGAGCGTTGCAGGCTGAGGGGTGACCTTATAGAGACTTATACAATCACAAGGAGCAAATAGACAAAGTCTTTTTCCTGAAGTGGGGAAGTCCAGCACTAAATGGCATAGGTTTAGGGTGAGAGGGGAAAGATATAAAAGGGACCAAAGAGGCATTTTTTTCACGCAGAGGGTGGTGTATGTACGGAATGAGCTGCCAGAGGGAGTGGTGGAGGCTGGTACAATTACAACACTCAAAAGGCACCTGGGTGGGAATATGAATAGGAAGGGTTTATGGAGATAAGGGCCAATAGGACTAGATTAGGTTAGGATATCTGGTCGGCACGGACAAGTTGGACCAAAGGGTCTGTTTCCTTGCTGTACATCTTTATGACTCTAAATGTTTGATAATGTGTCATGCAGTAAACTCATGACAAAGTGGAGTCTGTGGGAAAGTAGCTAAATGGATACAGAGGAATATTTCCACCTGTGGAAGAGTGCAAATCTAAGGATGATCAATATCGTGCATTTATTAATAAATCTCACAGAAAAATAAGAAAAAGAATTCCTTAATCAGAATATAAACCACAGCAAATGATTAAGGCAAAAATTCTTATCTGAAAATTAGATTAGCAAATAAAAGGAAATAGAAAGATATGCAGAAAGGCTGAGATCAAGTAGATAGCATAGAAGGAACACTCATGTTATATAATCAGTACAGACTAGTTGTTTATTCCATGTAATCTATGCATATTCCAGCCAGTGCTCTCAACAAGAGCTGTTCAAATCATTGTTGCTGTAAAATTCTTGTCTCAATTAAGACTGCCTCCATCAGTCCTAAATTTCCACAGACTTCAATGTGTGCACCGTTAGTGTATTTACATGACAGAAGTTAAAACTGATATATATTTTACTGTAACATCTATATATGTTCATCAGTATTGGTTGCATGTTATAAGATAAATGCTCAAATATTAATAAAATGATGTAACAAAAATATGCACAACTATATCAATTTCAAAGTGAATATCATTTAAAAGAAATGCAATGTGACAACTATAAATATACCCTGTATTTCCTTCATGCTAATGTGATTTATAAAATCCCATGCAGTTTGGGCCCAACAAGCTTTTCAACAGAGATTTAGCAGAACATCCTTACTTTTCATAGATCATTTGGTCCATACCAGCCCTCCACACAATACTTCCCATGGCTAATCCACCTACCCTCCACACTCTGGATAATTTAGCATGGCCAATCCGTCAACCTGCATATTTTGAACTATGGGAGGAGACCCACATAGACACACGGAGAATATGCAAACTCCACATAGACAGTAACCTATGGATGGAATTGAACCCAGGGCCCTGCTACAGTGAGGCAGCAGTGCTAACCACTGAGCTACATGCTGTCTTCTTTCATAGAGCCAAGGATATTTCATTTTAAAAACAACTCTTCCAGCTTCATCTACCAAATTCAAATGTTTCGGCACATTATGGAGATGATACAAGAGGAGGATGAAAACCATCTCCCAACTTACATCAAGCAGCTGTGGTGCTGAAAATATTTATAATTATAGCTGTTACAGACTCACATGATAATTGTACCACACTGCAGAAAGGTACAGTGACATACTTTATAATTAAAAAACACAATTATTTCCTTTATCTTCAGCCCAATTTTATTTTTACTCCTTTCAGATACATCTGTGAAACAATCCAATCATGAAGTCCACAATATATTCACAAGGGTAGCTCTCTGATAATATAATTGCTCAGTTACAATGCTGAGAGAGAAACAAGTTGCCCTGACATCTATTATCCCTCTAAAGGCTTTCAGAATTCTTACTATGCTGTACACTTTAGGAAATCGTAAATTCAGAACATGCTATCAAGAAACATATGAATCTCAGGGATGAGGTCTTAGGAGTATTAATTATTCTGATTTCACATAATATGTCCAAAAATGCTAATCATAACATTTTCACTCATATTAACACTTGAATAGCAGAAATAAAAATTGCTGGAAAAGCTCAGCAGGTCTGGCAGCATCCATGGAGAGAAATCAGAGTTAATGTTTCGGGTGGAGTGACCCTTCCTCAGATCAGTCACTGAGTTCTGAAGAAGGGCAACTTGACCTGAAATGTTAACACTGATTTCGCTCCACAGATGCTGACAGACCTGCTGAGCTTTTCCAGCAATTTCTATTTTTGTCTTTGAATTATAGCATTCGTGGTTCTTATGGTTCTTAACACTTGAAGCGTGTTAACTAAAACAAATGACTTGCATGTTCCTATGTGCTTAAAATTCAGTAATAAATTTGGAAAGAATGGCAGCCGATTTGGGTGCAAATGCTGTCTCAGGCAGCAATGTGGTAATGATTGGTTAACTTGCTTTTTAATAAATTGAATTGAAGTAGCTTTCTTGTCACATGTACTCAAAAAATTTACAAATCTCCACTTACGACGCCATCTTAGGCACAAGGTACTTAGGTGCAGATTCTTCAGTGATAATGATTGAAAGACAAATATTGGCCAAGACACCTAAATGACCAGGATAAATGCTCCTTACATGTAGACAACAGCAAAGAATGCTAAAGCATGTTACACTAACAGTGTGGCTGAGGAACTGAAAAAGTACTTTGCATCAGTCTTTACGATGGAAGACATGAGTATTATCCCGGTTATTCAAGAGAGTCGGAGGCACAGAGATGAATATGGTGGTCATCACCAAGGAGGAGATGCTACAAAAACCAAAAGATCTGATGGTGAATAAATCACCTGGACCAGATGGACAACACCCCAGAGTTCCGAAGCAGATAGCTGAAGAGATAGTGGAGACTTTAGTAGTGATCTTTCAGGTATCACTGGAGTCAAGAGGGGTCCCAGAGAACTGGTAAATTGTGAATGAAATCCCTCCCCCCTACCTTGTTTAAGAAGAGAGTAAGGCAATAGACAGGGAATTATAGGCCAATTAGCCTGACCTCAGTCGTTGGTAAGATTTCAGAGTCCACTGTGAAGAATGAGGTTTCTGAATACTTGGAAGTGCATGGTAAATTAGGACAAAGTCAGCACGGTTTCATAAAGGGGAGATCATGCATGACAAATTTATTACAATTCCTTGAGAAGGTACCGAACAGGTCAGACCAAGAGCCAATAGATGTTATCTATCTTGCCTTCTAGGAAGCCTTTGATAAGTTGCCACACAGGGGGCTGCTTTGTAAGATAAGGGCCTATGGCATTAATGGCAAGGTACTAGCATAGATTGAAGATTCTGGATTAGTAGGGCTGGAAGAGCACAGCAGTTCAAGCAACATCCAACAAGCAGCAAAATCGACGTTTCGGGCAAAAGCCCTTCATCAGGAATAATGGCTGTCTGGCAGAAGGCAGAGGATGGGGATAAAAGGGTCGTTTTCAGGATGGAAGCCAGTGACTAGTGGTGTTCCACAAGGGCCAGTGTTGGGACCTTAACTTTTCACTTCATACATTAATGATCTGGATGAAGGAACTGGGGGCATTCTGGCTCAGTTTGCAAATGATACAAAGATAGGTGGAGGGGAAGGTAGTATTGAGGAGGAGGGAGGCTGTAGAAAGATTTAGACAGGTTAGGAGAGTGTGCTAAGAAGTGGCAGATGACACACAACATGGGAAAGTGAGGTCATGCACTTTGGTAGGAAGAATAGAGACATGGACTAGTTTCTAAATGGACTTGGGAACCCTGGTCTAGGTTTCTCTTAAGGAAACTTGCAAGTTGAGTTAGTGGCAAATACAATCTTGTCATTTATCTCCAGAGGATTTGATTATAAAAGCAGGGATGTAATTCTGAGGCTTTATAAGGCTCTGGTCAGAGCACATTTAGAATATCATGAGCAATTTTGGGCCCCACACCTCAGGAAGGATGTATTGGCCCTGGAGCCAGAGAAGGTTCATGCAAATGATCCCTGGATGAAAGGCTTAACATATTAGGTATATTTGAGGATTCTGGGACTATATTTGATGGAGGTTAGAAGGATGGGGGTGAGGAGATCTGATTGAAACTTACGGAATACTGAATGGCCTTGACAGAGTGGATGTTGGGAAAATGTTTCTATTGGCAAAAGAGACGAGGACCCGAGCGCACAGCTTTAGAATAAAGGGAAGACCCTTCAGAAAGGAGATAAGGAGAAGCCTCTTTAGCCAGAGAGTGTGGAGTCTGTGGAGCTCATTGTCACAGAAGGCTGTGAAGGCCAGGTCATTGAGTACATTTAAAACTGAGATAGTTAAGTTCTTGATTGCCAAGAGAATCAAAGGTTACGGGGAGAAAGCAGGAAAATGGGTTTGAGAAACTTATCAGGCATGATCAAATGTTGGAACAGACTCGATGGGCTGAATGGCCTAATTTCTACTCTTATGTCTTATGGTCTTTTGGTGTAATTCCCAAACTGAACACTTTGTTAAGCAAACAAATAAGAATGTAGACTATGGTTGTTATGATCTTCAGATTGACCAAAAAACGGAATGATCCCACTTCGAAGGAACCACTGGACAAGATGTCATTCATTACAACTATTTCTTTAATACTCAGAAAATCAGTATAAATTAAATATGAATTAACAGACAGTTAACATAAACCGTAAATTACAGCAATGACAGCAAAGATAGAACTCACAGATTTACTGCGCAGTTCACTTAGCATACATGACATTAATTTTAATTACCAACTAAAACAGGCACAATCTTGTCTTCAAGGATTTAGCCTCGTTTCCTCAGCCAATAGCAGCAACTTCAACCAACCAATCGGAATTCCACAGGTATGGTCTTCACCAAAATGGCAGAATTCTTTAGAAGCTGCCAAACTCTGTCACAAATCTCTTGATAGTATGGATCCAGCAAGTAACAGAAACAACTGCAGCAACTGTATTTTTACTGGATCCAGTTCTTTGGACTGCGTACTGTGACAGTAGAATCTGGATTTGAACAACAGTGTGTCATTTTACTTGGTTTCAGTCAATGTCAGTTTCCCCAGAAATCTGAAGTTTTTGTTTTTGTGTTTCTAGAAACCTAAAGGATCACTAACTCTTTTGAGTTGGCTAAAGTTTCCACTTCACTTCCAATTCAGTTTTTCTCAAAGTACATCAGCTTTGGAACTATGGAGTTGATCATCACAAAACATGCTGCTACAATAAAATATTTCTGTACAATTCTCTTACTCTTTAAGTGAAACTCAGTTTGGGTAGAAGTAAAGAATCAACACAGGAGCTGAAGTAAGCCATTCAGCCCCTTGAGCCTTTGGCACCATTTACTGAGATACTGTGGCTTAACTCCATATAAGTACGGTTAGTCCATATCCCTTTATACCCTGGCTTAACAAAATGTATCTATCGCAAAGTTAAAACTAAAGGAATTTAACAGCTCCTTTTACATGAGCTCCATTTTCATTGCCTTTGAAGTCAATGGATACCGCCTTCTGAGGGCAATTACTTTCAAAGTAAAATATGTATTTCGCAAATGAAATGCTCTATTTATTTCCTCAGAGACAAAAAAACTGCTGGAATCCAAAGTGGACAAGCAGGAAGCTTCAAGAACACAGCAAGCCAGGCAGCATCAGGAGGTGGAGAAGTCAGTGTTTCAGACGTAACCCTTCTTCAGGACCTGCTGGCTTGCCATGTTCTTCCAGCCTCCTGCCTGCCAACTATTTATTTTCTTACCTGTAAGTAGAAATTACTGATCCTCCTCAAAACTGATTGATGCAGGCCTTTGTAATTATTATGAAGATCTGGATTTGGCATCTAGAAAAACTTGAATCAAAATCTAACTTATGGTCAGGGTAATTGGATAATTGTACAGAGCTATTGATTGATTCTTCTCCCACTCAGAGACTTAATTTGAAGGTTCTCTAACAGTTTGCTATTGTCTGACAAAAATATGTGGCTCGTTCTCCCAAGTAGAGGAAGTAATTTATATTGGAATTTCTTTGTGTCTCTTTTTCACCACAAAGTAATTTAGTTACACTAAAGAAGCAGGAGGTTCAACAAGACATGAGGTAGACCAAAACTATTGTCATTAGCAGACAGTGTGGTGGCTCAGTGATTAGCACCATTGCCTCACAGCGCTAGAGACTTGGATTTGATTCCAGCCTTAGGTGACAGTATCGAGTTTGCATTTTCTCTGCATGGGTTTCCTCCAGGTGCTCCAGTTTCCTCCCACAGTCTAAAGATGTGCAGGCTAGGAGAATTAGGCATGAAAAATGCAGGGCCAAGGGGAAAGGGTAGAGGGGATGGATCTGTTTGAAGTCTCAGAGGGCTGGTGCAGACTGGATGGGGGAAATAATGAACCTCACCTCTTGTGGTACCAACCTCTCTCTATAGATAATAGACAGATTTTTTTTGTCACCATCAAATCACCTGTGTTTTTAGTTAAGAGAGCAATTTACAAGCACTGTCAGGAACAGTGCAACAAAAAAAATGAGAGTGAGAGAGAGAGAGTGTGTGTGAGAGAGAGGGAAAGGCCCACATTAAAATGGAGTTGGACGAGGAATGAATAGCTGTTGGGTCCTGGATATTTTTAATCAATCTGTTTAGACATGCAATAATACAGTTCTGGAGCAGGTGAGACTTGTCTCCAGATGGACACTGCCACTGAACATAAGTTTCAAAACATTTCTTCTAATCAAGCTATTTATGATGCTATGACACACCTCTGGAGCAGGTGGGCCTTATTGCTCAGAGGTAATGACACTACCACTGTACCAAAGGAAGCCAGCTCTTGACCTTTTTAATACATAGAATCCCTACGGTGTGGAGAGAGGCCCTTCGCTCAACAAATCCACACTGACGCTCCAAGAGTAACCAACGCCTACCCATTCCCTTACCCTATATTTACCCCTGACTAATGCATGTAGCCTGCACATCTCTGAACACTACAGGCAATTTAGCTTGGCCAATTCACTTAACCTGTGCATCGTTGGATTGTGGGAGGAAACCGGAGCACCCAGAGGAAACCTGCACAGACATGGGGAGCATATGCAAACTCCACACAGACAGTCACCCGAGGTTGGAATTGAGTCTGGGTCCCTGGCATTGTGAGGCAGCAGTGCTAACCACTGAGCCACCGTGCCACCCAAATCAGCCAATACATTATGAGAGTCCAGTCAGCATCACTTGCATTCAATCAAAGGATACGGGGAGAAGGCAGGAGAATGAGGTTGTGGAACATGTGGACATGATCAAATGGTGAGCAGATTCAATGGGTCAAATGGCCTAATTTTGATCCTACATCTTATGTATTATGGTCAAAGTCTAGAGCTGTTCTCTGACACAGTGGTATGACTAACCTTTAATTGGCTAAGATGACAGTAGCAAAATTCCTAAGGAGTTCCTTCCTTCAACAAAAAAACTACAAGTTACCACTGGATACGCTGCATTATGAATTGTAGGAGACAGTGGTCCTCGGGATAATGTCATTCCAGTGATTCAGGCTAATGTTAGGGATATGTGGGTTCAAGTCTAAGCACAACTGCTGGTAAAATTTGAAGCTAGTCTCAAAAGTAATACTGCGAAATTATTGTCGATTGTAATAAAAACCTACGTGGATCACTCAAATCCTTTATGAAAGAAAATTTGCCATCATTATTTGGTTTGGCCTCCATGTGGTTTCAGAGATATAACAACGTGGTTGACTTTTAACTGTTCTCTCAAATGGCACAGCAAGCCAGGAGGTTGAGCAGTTCATCAACTTCACCAACACATTCTGCCCTGACCTTAATTGCACCTGGTAAAAAATGAGGTCTGCAGATGCTGGAGATCACAGTTGAAAATGTGTTGCTGGTTAAAGCACAGCAGGTCAGGCAGCATCCAAGGAATTGGAAATTCGACGTTTCGGGCATAAGCCCTTCATCAGGATGATGCTGCCTGACCTGCTGTGTTTAACCAGCAACACATTTTCAACTTAACTGCACCTGGACCATCTTTGACACCTCTCTCCTCTTCCTGAGACCTCTCCATCAGCATCAATGACCACCAACTTGAGCCTTCCACATTCATCAAAGTTTCACCTGCACATGGCCAATTCACCTGACCCACACATCTTTGGACTGTAGGAGGAAACGGGAGCACCCAGAGGAAACCCACGCAGACAGTCGCCTGAGGCTGGAATTGAACCCGGGTCCCTAGCACTGCAAGGCAGCAATGCTAACCACTGAGCTACTGTGCCGCCACTGTGATAACTTTGCCTTGTCAGATCCCTCGCGAATATCTCATTACACTTTGGAAAATTTTGGACAGAAGGAGGAAAACATGTGTTAATATTTTACAAATATTTCCCATGAGTTCAGCCATGCATGGATTTAAAACAATTATAAAACAACATTTTTAAACTTTTATGGATTGATGATAAAATCATTGGAACCAATCTGAGATTATTAATTATTCAGTGAATCATAATTTAAGAAATCAGCCTTCAGCTCACCAACCTTGTCACAGTAGACGCTGCAAGATATGTCAGAGTGTTGACACGGATACCACCATTATGCATGGGGACACTTCCCACCATGTACATGGCAGGTACTCATGTGACTCAGTCAGCATTGTCTACCTCATAGGCTGCAGGCAAGGATGCCCTGAGGAATGGTACATTGGCGAGACCATGCAGAGGCTATGGCAACGGATGAATGGACACCGCACAACAATCAACAGTTGGAGAACACGTCAGCAGTCCAGGACATTCAATCTCGGACCTTTGGGTGACCGTCCTCCAAGGCGGACTTTGGGACAGGCAACAACGAAAAGTGGCTGACCAGAGGCTGATAGCCAAGTTCAGTACCCATGGGGATGGCCTCAACTGGGACCTTGGGTTCATGTCATACTACAGGTGACCCCATTGCACTATACACACACACAGACAGACGGACACACACAGACAGATACACAGACACTCCTACACACACACACAAATCTACACAATCACACACACACACACCTACACAAACACACACACACTCCTACAGACACTTACACACTCCTAAAGACACGCACACTGATACAGACTCTCTCTCATACGCTCACACATACACTCCCACACTCACACACACACCCTCTCACAGACTTATACCCTTTTAAACTCACACGCATACTAACACTATCTCACAGGCAATCATAACACCCCCCCCACCCCCAATACACACACACACACACACACACGTTTATGGGCCGAATTTTACCAAAAACTGCATGAATCCATGTGAGATTCTGTAAATCTGTTTTTTAGATTAGAATCAGTCTGAACATTGTGGCACAGGGCACCTCACACCTTAAATGCATTATCTGGGCTGACATGACACCAATTGTTAAAGTTCACTTGAGAATGTAACTTTAAAAATGTTCTGTGATTTACATATGAAAGAACTTAAACCAACATGTTCATTCCAAAAGATGAGAGACTTAACAAACAATCCAGGTTTTTTTCAATATAGAATTTCAGTTACATCACACTGTAAACGTTTGCTATAAATTTTGTCTTACGATTTTATACTCCACAACCACCTGATGAAGGAGCATCGCTCCGAAAGCTAGTGCTTCCAATTAAACCTGTTGGACTATAACTTGGTGTTGTGTGATTTTTAACTTTGTACACCCCAGTCCAACACCAGTATCTCCAAACCAGTTTCTGTTCTGGAATCTAGATTTTCTGACTGCAATACTTACATCATTTAATAGGGGGAGCCATTGGATTAAAGTACAGCAAACTTGATTAACTGGCAAAAACTATATCCCTCAAATACCAGAATGTTTACTGTATTATTCTGTCCAATTTATTTATAATTTTAATTAATTTATTTATATAAATATACTTGTTGTTCATTTGAATGGGCACACAAAATATTAACAGATAATTCAATTTTGATTCATTTCTACCACGATGTTTGAGTAGTCAGTTGAGGGTGCAAATGAGAAGGCTGTCTGCCAGTAAGTTTTATCTAAGGCAAGATTTGGAGATGCCGGTGTTGGACTGGGGTGTACAAAATTAAAAATCACACAACACCAGATTATAGTCCAACAGGTTTATTTGGAAGCACTAGCTTTCGGAGCGACACTCCTTCGTCATATGGTTGTGACAGGCGGCGCTCCGAAAGCTAGTGCTTCCAATTAAACCTGTTGGACTATAACCTGGTGTTGTGTGATTTTTAACTTTATCTAATGCAAGGTTGCATTCTTATTTAAATGATTACTGCTGTAAATAAAGTATGACAGTGATGTGTATACCTCTTGCATTGCGTTTCTATTATTCTCTGTGTGTTTTTACATTGATTATGTGGACCTTTTGATCAACCAGCACCCTCCTGGTCCCATAGGTGCCAGTTAATAAAACATTAGCTGTACAGGGCGACCCCGGTATCCACGAAATCATTTGCCATGGTTTCAGTTATCCACGGTTTACCACAACCTGAATATGTTATAGGGAATCTGCCAGAACCAGGTACAAGGAGGGTGGGAGAGTGCCAGGAAGGTAAATTTCCCATTTAAATGAATGAGTTTGATCCTATGCGTGGTTTCAGGTTCCGCGGTAGGTCTTGGAATGTATCCCTCCAGGTATCAAATCTCAAATCTTCTTCACTCAAACGCTGAATCTCAAGTTACTCCACAGCGCTCACAGATTTAGGACTTTCTTGTGAAGCATCATTTCTTTTTGTCACAATACATATCAGGTAAGAATTCCTCCAGGTCCTCAATACTCTCTGCATCTGCAACTCCTGAAGTTCTGCGAGCTGACACAAATCATGAATTCATCCAGCTGGGATCTTTCTTCTTGTTCATTGGTGACCACATGTTCAGTTCTCAAAGCCCCTAACTTTTGGAATTCTCTCACTGAATGGTTCTACCTCCCTCTCTTCCTAAAGGATCAGCCTCTTTGACAAAGATATTGGTCATGTAACCTAATAAATCCTTCTTCAACTTAGTGTCAACTTAATTTGATTACACTCTTAGATGCGCTGAAAATGAGTTGCTGAAAAAGCACAGCAGGTCAGGCAGCATCCAGGGAACAGGAGATACGACGTTTCGGGCATAAGCCCTTCTTCAGGAACTCTGATTTCCAGCATCTGCCGACCTCACTTTCTCCTCGAAGATTTTTACACTCTTAGAAGAGCCTTGCAACTATATTAAAAGAATTGTACAAATGCAAGCTGCTGATGTGTAAATTCTCAATCTTATAATTTAAATTCAAATCCCAATATTAATTTGTTCATTTTAGACTTTAACCAACAAGGCACCAGGTATCAGGAGATCAGAAAGATATTAACTAGTGCATTTTTGATTGTGTCACCTCTGTTGATCAAAGCTGACTTGCAAACACTCCGTGTTCTTCCCCAGCATATAGATTAATTTTGCTTTCCTGTTATATTGACAATTCTTGCTAATTGTCCTGATGAGTGCAAATGCAAAAGCTGCACATCAATGTCTTTTTAACAATACTCAAATTCTGTACTACAAAATGACTTTTTATAAACTTTGTTTCAGTTGATGGTCAATAAAACTGCTGAGGAATCTTCAGTAGGTAGGTTTGAAACCTATTTGGCTCACTTTGTTAAAGGGGCACTTTAACATGCATTCATCCCTTAATGATAGGCACCTGCCTAGGCATCTTTAGCGAACCTATCAGCTCAGGCCATATTACTCCCACATTGGTCCTTTAGATGTGTAAAGCATGATGCATGATGGTTAAACCAAATTTTGTCAGTCTCATGAAGAGAGCTGTTGATGACAAAGTGTTGCAGATTGGTACACTCTAAGATCATAAACTATTGTCAAGGGTCATACTGAAACTGGAAGATAACCATCTAGCATCCCAAGTGGAAAAAGCCACGATCTACAGCCACGATCCCTGGAATATTATTCAAACCCCTCAGCCTTCTGCATGACAGAATGTTTGACATAAAATGTAAATATGTATTGAATCTTGCAATCTGTTCTGACAAATGAAGTGAGGAACCTCGTGCTGTAGTGAAAGAAACTAATATGTATTACACATTATATAACACGTCAGATTTGACATTACGTAGTATAAATTCACAACTTTTCTGAAGAAGGTTTGCTTTACGGGAAAAATGTGCTTAATTAATGTCTTCTTTTACTTATTTCAAGACAATTTGAACACAATGATCTTTTTGACTCCATTTCCTCAGTAGGCTATTCACTTTGCATTAAGAGAAACCAATTGGAAAATTCAGAATTCAGTCTAAACTGTAAAATTAATCTCATTTATACGGTTAATTAATCAGGTGTGTAGCTGTTTCTTCAAGCTGAGATACTGTAGAGATGCAATCAGGACTGACTTTCTTTCAATGACAGCCACAGAGGGAAGCTTTCTGTTGCTCTGCCTACTGGGGAGAGAAAAATGTGTTGACAGCAGATGCCACCACTGCTGGCTGTCTTTTTCCACTGACACTGATAATAGTGCCTCAGCACTCATATCAGCAAGACACTAATACTAAACAACAGAAAACCCAAGGACAAACATGAGCTACAACATAGATTTTACTACTGCATGCTGGTTGCGTCTGACTTTAGATGGGCAATCATATGAAAAATCACCGAAAATAATACATTTCTTCAGTTTGAACATTAAATTGAAATCGCAAACTCCACATTATTTTGTTTAAATTTTCCATTCATGGGATGTCGTCATTGTTGAATGGGTCAGCATTTAGTGCCCTTCCCAAGTTGTTCTTGAGAGGATGGTGGTTAGCTCCTTTCTTAAACAGCTGCAGCTAATTGCTGCAAATAGACCCACAATGTCATTATGATGGGAGTCACAGGAGTTTGACCTACCGACACTGAAGGAACAGCATTATATTTCCGAATCAGAATGGCGAGTGGCATGGAGGGAACTTGCAGGTGGTGATTTTCCTATGACTTTGTACTTTGCAGAATAAATAATTTAATAATTAACTGCAGCTTTTCAATAAAAACAGAACATGATTCACGCTTTTTACTACCTCTTGTTAACATTAAGTGAAAAGTGGGACAGTAAAACATGACATGCCAAGACTTCAAAAAGAGATTTAACAAAATTTTGCATCAAAAGCCATGGACATTCATTTAATGTAAAAATTCTTAACTTAGTAATATTATTCAAAGAATTTTTTAGATATATATCCAATTTTAAATGTCTTTAAGGTGCTTTTACTGTCCTTGATAATCCTTGTTTTTCAAGTTTCATTGCATAACAAAACTACTGTCAAACTATTAAAGGCTACAGCAATGCCATAAGCTTTCAGACACAACTGTTTGTCCTCCATTTCTCTGCACCTTCATAGCCCTGCAGCAACAGTGTCAATAAAACCTCCTGTGACTAGGCCTATGGGACACACTTCTACGACCCTCTTTGGAAAATATAAGAAACAGAATGTGTCCTTAGTAATGTGAGCATTCAGCATTCACATCATTCACAAAGTGTGGTTTAGTTTACTCCTCCATGTAGTGGAACATGGAGAACTCTGATAAGGAGGGCCATGGAATGCCTCCACCGATGGCATAGGGAAATTTTACTGAAAAAAGCAGCATAAGCCTTGGCATGCAAATAGAGCACACACAGACTCAGGCAGGCTGGTGAATACTTATCATTTCAGGGGAGAGGAAATCAGTTCCATGCCCATGTGGAGTCTAGAAGATCTTGATTTATCTTTAAGGATTGCTGACTACAGGTGCTACTTTTAAGTTTGAAACATAGAAACATAGAAGTTGCCTCGATTACTCCTGCTTCCAAAGGTGGCTATCTTCAATCCACGATGATGTGGTCAAGATTGCTTGTGACGAGCATTTGCATCCCACACAGTTAGATAGTGCATGCATCTCATATGCATAATGATATGAATACGGCTGAGTTCAACCTGTTCTGTGAAAGTACCTGATCAATGTAAGTGCACCTTAAAGAGTCTCATGTCACTCATAAATAGGCTCCCCATCCCCCATCCTTACCATGCTCAGACAGAAAAAATACACTTTGGGTGTAGTCACAACCATTTTGGATTTCCAGTGTACATTTTAAGTTGCATGCATATGGAAGGCAACATAGTTCTGGCTTGACAGTGCCCTGCAGGCTTACTGTGATAATCAAGAGACAGGTCCCCAAACCCCTATGCTCCTTCCTCCCTGGCATGCCTTATCGAGCCCATCAACACCGATACTCCAAACATTTCAATGGTCCACTTTAAATTACTATTTTATCTCTCAACATTATCCTGAAGCCCATCATTATCAATAACAGGGAGCTTTATTTTCCAAATTGTTAAATAGCGGACATATACAAAAAAAAACCTTGATGAATAAAAATCAGTACCAGATTAACCAGGAAAGTCTGAGGAAATGCCTGCAAATTTAAAAGCTGATTCAGCTTCCCTGTATTTTCTTTGCATATTTGATATAATGTTCATTTGTGTATGTTTTAACTCCACTATAAAAAACTTCAAATTATAGGGGTTAAAAAGAATTAGGAGAGACAATATTTCAATGAAATCTTTATTCACTACATTCATACAATTTAGTCTCTGACCTAGACATTACCAGAGAGCAGTGGCATGTCACGTATTTTACTTATGCCACTCAAAGATCAGTTCATAGAATGGAATGCCTACAATGTGAAAGCAGGCTATTCAGCCCACGGTGACCCTGCAAAGAGCTTCCCACCCTATCTCTGCATTTCCCATGGCTAATCCACATAGCCTGGACACCACAGGCAATTTAGAATGGCCAATCCAGCTAACCTGCACATCTTTGGACTGTGGGGGGCGAACCAGATAACCTGGAGGAGATGCATGCTGACTCAGGGAGAATGCACAATCTCCACACAGTCACCCAACAGTGGAATCAAACCCTTGTCCCTGCTGCTGCGAGGCAGCAGTGCTAACCACTGAAGCTACCATGCTGCCCCAATCATTAGGATAGAAACTCAGAATTTTGTTCCCTCTTTTTTACAATGTTGACATTGCACTGTCCCTTTTCTTGGGTCTGCTGGAAAGAAAAATAGATACAATTCAATAAAAGGTCATTAAAATGTCAGCATTTCTCAAAGTGCTTTCAAAATTAGGCGTCATTTTTTGCAGTGTTGTCACCACTTCACATAGAGTTTGTAGAACACAAAGTTCTACAAATATGCATGGAAAAAAGGCTTGTATTAATATTCACAACTTCAAGCACTTGCCAATAAAGGCTTGTAGAGTTATCACAATTGCAATGTGGTTGTCAATTTGTGCACTGCAAGACACACAAACAGCAATTTGATAACGTCCAGATGATCTACTTTGATAATGATTTTAGTTGAGGGATAAATATCAGCGAAAGCAATTGTTTGATATCTTAATATAAGAAAATAGAAGGTTTGCTGCTTAGCCTGTTGCCTAGCAGGTGCTAAGCATGATGATTTATTCTGAAACAGGTGTAGGAAGTTAATTTGGAGGCTGTAATTGCAGTAGTGCTGCAGAGCTAATTACGTCCTTTTTGGGATCTGTTGCTTTTATTCAAACTGAGGCAGAAATTTGAGTCATTTCAGCAGATGTTAATTAAAATGATGTGCAAAACTAATGGTTGCAGTTGGAACTAATAATGGGGGCAAACATAGAAAATAGAATGCCAAATGACACAGGAGGTTATATACAAATAATTAATAGAGAAAAGGAGAGTATATTTTCCATGCAGAAAGCCCACTCGGTTATGATGAGTCAGAGCTCAATGTCATGGGAAGTGTAAATGCAAATTCCTCAAGTATGCAGTGACTTTTTATAACTGTCACAAGAGGGTCAATAACCTTAAACTTCTTTGTACGTATGACATCATCAACTACAGTATCTGCCACTCTGGGCATTGATGACCCATAACTATTCCTCATTTGAAATCTGACAAGTGACAGAACAGTTTTCTAAACATTTGTAATTCTTAATAAAGCTGAAGTTGCAAAATCTACACATTAAATGTTTGTAAGCTTATAAAGTTTACTATTTGAATATTTCAAATCAATAATTTGCACAATTGTTTTCCGTCCCTTTTAATTTTGTTACTATATACGCAGAGATTCAACAGTGTTCAGAGTTAATACTATAATCCAAATTGAAATTTCAAAGATTAATCCACTACTGGATTCATTTTCAGAGACTAATTCCATTGTTTGAAGATAATGAAGGGAAGCTCATTAATGTAGTGATTTAAGCATTAGACTCTTATATCTAGGTTCAAATCCAAACAAGATTAATGGGATGATAATTTATCATATAGACATTTCAAGCCAGTGTTTAAACAGCAACTTGCATTTATATAGTACCTTTAACATTAAAAATATATGCCCCAAACATTTCACTTGTCACAAGACAACCATCCACTTCAGGCCAAACAAGGGGAGATTAGAAGAAACTGAAACCTTAGTCTGAGAGATGGATTTTAAAGGAAATATTAAAGGAAGGATGTTGGTGTGATGAAATATGCCTTTAAGAGTAATTTGTTCTGTCCTGTTTCTCTTGAAGAGGAGCATTGTAATCCTGGTGTAGAACCATCTGCTCCGTGGAAAGCAAAGTCAATAACTTTAGATGCTTTTTTTAGAAGTTAGAAGAAGCATGAGAGGGTGGAGTCTGGCTCACACAGATCCAGAGTTTTACTTTTGTTTTTAGTTGCTGAAGTTGAAGTTGTTAGATACAGCTCTCTCTCTCGCTGCTGCTGGAAAAAAGCTTGACTGCTCTCTCTGCTGCTAGACTCATTCTGTCGCTGTTCCTTCTCCTGGACTGGAGGAGAGAGAACAAGTGAGGGAAATCAGTTTTGCTGAATTTGTCTTTGTCAAAGGTGTGTTTATGGGATGCTGCTAACATTTGGAACAGCTGATGAGTGGTAGTTTAATAATACATTATTTTGTTCAGTATTTTTGAAGAATTAAAGTTATACTAATTTTTCTTTTTTAGTTTGTGCTTCAACTGTGGTGTAAGAATAAAGTGTTGCTTTGCTTAAAGCCTAGTAGTTTGACCAATTGAATCTCATCTGGAACACAGTGCCTTACACTTGCCTTTAAATAAGATAAATTTGGGGCCTCGGCTATCTCCTTAATATGTTTTGAGCGGATTTGTTCAAGTCCATAATAGATTTCGGGTGAGAATTTCAAGCTCAGGGTATAGACCAATGCTTCCCAAACTTTTACTCACATTGACTTAATCTTGAGGTTTGAAAATTATCGCAATTCTCCTCTTGCAGAACTTTGAGAGAGGGGGTTGGGGGGGGGAGAGTGGGAGTGCCATTAGAGTGTCAATGCAGCTGATGGGACTTGCATAGGATAAGAACTGCAAATAGCATCTGTTAACCAGCACAAACCAGGAGCTGTCTTGAGTGGCCTGATTCAGGAATCAACAATGCTGTATTTAAGAGGTATACGTATTAATGACAGCACTGACTTCTCAACTGTTTTGACATAGTTCGAGGTGAACATTGCTGCCTCAGAGCATGCAACACCAAAATTACAGCTGACAACCTCACCTGGAGTCCTAACCCCCATTTTGGGAAACCCTGAACTATACAGCAAAAGGCATTGCCAGCAATGAAGATGTCAAATGTATGGGCCAAAGGTAGAAGAACAAAGATTTCTTTGAGAGTGATATATTTAAAGAATATTAGAGATAAAGGTAAGGCATTGAAGGAACTTGAACAGAAGGATGAAAATTCACAATTTGAGGTGCTGGGTGACTAGTACTTAATAGGCAGCACAATGAGTGATGGGAGGTAATGGGTACAGTCAGTTCTTCTATAAAGCAATGGTTGCATTCTTTTTTTTAGATTAGATTACTTGCAGTGTGGAAACAGGTCCTTCAGCCCAATAAGTCCACACCGACCCGCCGAAGCGCAACCCACCCATACCCCTACATTTACCCCTTACCTAACACTGCAGGCAATTTAGCATGGCCAATTCACTGACCCGCACATCTTTGGACTGTGGGAGGAAACCGGAGCACCCAGAGGAAACCCACGCAGACACGGGGAGAACGTGCCAACTCCACACAGTCAGTCGCCTGAGTCGGGAATTGAACCCGGGTCTCAGGCGCTGTGAGGCAGCAGTGCTAACCACTGTGCCACCGTGCCACCCACATTCTTGTGCAAAGCTGCATTATAAAAAAATCACACTTTAGAAACAGCACTTAAGGTGTTGACAATGTAATCACGTTACAGCCAACACACACTTTAAATGTTCATGCTCTAGAAATAGTGTCCCGATTTATCTATCATGTGACAGCAAATTCGCATTGATGAACCACACGTTATAACAGAATGACCTGGATGTGGAATTTGGGGTTGGATAAATACAGGGATTGGAGTCAGAGTGAGTTGAAGTTAATGGAGGTTGAAGGATGGAGGATGTGAAACTGACCAGGAGAACTTGAAAATAGTCAAGAAAGCTTTCCTAACCTCAGCTTGCATATGATTCTGAATGCTTTCTGGGATGTCAGCAGCAAAACCAGCACTGGTTTCCCGTCTTCAGAAAGATTTTGTGAAACTTGAAAGAGTTCAGAAAAGATTTACAAGGATGTTGCCAAGGTTGGAGGATTGAATAGACTAGGGTTGTTTTCCCAGGGGCATCAGAGACTGAGGGGTGTCCTTATATAGCGTTATAAGATCATGAGGGGCATGGATAAGATAAGTAGACAAAGTCTTTTCCCTGGGGTGATAGAGTCCAGAACTAAATGATATAGGTTTAGGGTGAAAGGGGAAAGATACAAGAGACCTAAGGGGCAACTTTTTCACGCAGAGGGTGGTATATGTATGGAATGAGCTGCCAGAGGAAGTGGTGGAGGATGGTACAATTGCAACATTTAAAAGGCATCTGGATGGGTATATGAATAGGAAGGGTTTGGAGAGCCTTGGTTAGCTGCTGGCAGGTGGGACTAGATTGGGTTGGAATATCTAGTCGGCATGGACGGGTTGGATCGAAGGGTTTGTTTCCATTCTGTACATCTCTATGACTCTATAATTGTCCTTGAGAAAGTGATGGTGAACTGACACCTTGAGCCATTGTCATCCATCAGGTGTATATAGAGCTACAGGGAGTTCTAGGAATTTCACTCAGCAACAGTGAAGGATAGATATTTACAAGTCAAAATGGAATTAAAACGGAAGCTGGAGCAGTACACTGTTATTCTAGCCCCATTATTGCACAGGTCACAAAATAATAATACATTTTTCAGCTACCAAAATGGCCAATTGTGTAATTGTCAGTATCAGATTTCAAACAACAAGGTTTCTTAATAGACAGTTATTGCATTGTTGTCAAAAGAAAACTTATTCAATAAAGATACAATGAATGACTAGCGTACACAGTCATAGAATCATAGAGATTTACAGCACAGAAACTACCATTCTCAACTGGTCAAGCCAACATTTGAATCCAGACCCACAGCAATATAATAAACTCTTAGCTATTCTCTGAGCAGTTAAGGATGGACAATAAATGCTGGCCTGGCTAGCGACACCATCCTATGAATGATTTTTTTTAAAAATGGAAACACACATACACTTTCTTGCTCTTCAGGAAGAGATTTTTAAAAAGATTTCTGTGCAGCGTTTCTGAACAAAAAATGCTTTGGTCATTTCTTGAAGGCAAAAACGTAAACCATGTAATGCTCCATAGCATCTGATATTCTGACACATGTGGTCAAGTTATTAATGATGCACAATTGTCTCTGGAGCCTTACAGACAGAGTTGCTCATTAAATACAACCTTGAGATGTTCTTTCAATTACTCTTTCAAAAGAAAAATAAGTTTAACCTTGAACTCAACAGGTGGTTTTCTTTTAAAGATTGAATATCTGCCACCAACAGGATATTGATGGTGTAAAGGTCAACAATAATAATGTTATTAAATATCAAGGTGAGTTTGTTAAATTCTCAGTTTGTTAAATTGATGGCAATGTTCATTGTCTGGAACTTGTGTGGTGAGAATGGTATTTGCTACATTTCTGTCCAAATTGTAATTGTACAATGTTGTTCAGATCTTGCTGCATATGCTTCAACGTCTGTCAAATCATGAATAGTACTAAACTGTGCAATCATCAGCAGTTCTAGCCTTATGCTAGACCGAAGTTCATCAATTAAGCAAATTAATATAGTAGGATCTAAGTCATTACACTGAGGAACTGTTGCAATTAGTACGGTCACTATAAGGGCCTGACTAAGACAAACACAACTTTCAAAACTAAGGGAAAATATTTTTACTTTGGTAAGTGTTTGTCTTTACTCCCTGGGGTGCTAATTAGGCAGAATGAATCATCCATCCATTATAGAACATATAATTTCAATTCCATTGATTTCATTTCTCTCTCTAAAAGTGTTCTTTCAGATGGCAGTGACAAAATAAATAGCGACACAAATCTCAATGGATACCAGGTGTGCTTGGTCTGAAATTCTGCAACTGACGTTATTGTTGATGTTATTACTGGAAAAGTCAAACCCAAGATAAGAAATGGCTTGATGGATCATATTTGTATTTGATTCAATTTTAACAAAGTAGTTTTTCACTTAAACATAAGCCCATAATGCTGCAGATTTTGATTTAACAACAGATGGAAGTTTATTACAAAAGGAACGTTCTCATATAACACACATGGAAGAATGCCTGTACCTAATATTTTGGTGGATTTAAAGCAGTTGCAACTTCAATGGCAGATAACTTCTTTCTGGAAGTGGCACACACCTGAGTGACACTGAACTCGACGTAACCTTTTCAGGGCTTTTATCACAATATTTCTGGTCTAAGACTAATAACAACTCTTCATTCCAAGATAATCTAATTCATAGTCTATCATTGTCTTCCCAGGATCTTGGCTCTATACAGCAATCATGTTCCAACATCTTCACTGGACTAACACAACCTAAAATTAAAAGTGAAACTAAAAGTCTGTTTGCCTCAACTATGCGATTTGTTTCCATTAAGGTTAACTTACATCACTAACAAACTTTTGGCTCCCCATTATTTAACATGCTACATTATGAACAAGCTAAAATAAACACAAGTCCATTCGTGCACAAAATCCATTCACTCCGTAGCCAGGCTTCAAAAACTCTTTTTAAAGGAAAGTGCTATGACTATAGAAATACCAACAAGTGAATTATTATTCAGATGCAAAAAAAACCACACTAATGGGTATATGAATAGGAAGGGTTTGGAGGGTGGGACTAGATTGGGTTGGGATATCTGGTCGGCATGGACAGGTTGGACCGAAGGGTCTGTTTCCATGCCGTACATCTCTATGACTCTATGACTCTAATACCAGTTCAAAACCAGAAATCTAAACTTACAGCAACTAGCATTTAAAATTATTCAATTCTCCAGCACAGAATGAGTATACATAGCAATATGGCTGCTAAACTTGCACAGGCATGGCCTAAACTGGCTATCATAGGAGATAGGATGCAGTAAATGCCTGTACATGTGCCAATGATGGCCCTGTGTTCCATATACAGTGGCATCCTTATCAATGTTCGCACTGCTGATGAGGGGTTGGAGAGGCTAGAGAAGGGGTGGGTGAGAGACAGAACATTGTGATGGGGTGTGAGTTGTGCCCTTCTAAGGGGCAATATGGGGTGGCTCAGTAATTAGCACCGCTGCCTCACAGCACCAGGGACACAGATTCAATTCCACCCTCAGTCAACTGTCTGTGTGGAGTTTGCACATTCTCCCTACATTTGTGTGAGTTTCCTCCGGGTACTCCGGTTTCCTCCTACAGTCCAAAAATGTGCAGATTAGGTGAATTGGCCATGCTAAATTGCCCAAAGCATTTAGGGATGTGTGGGTTAGATGCCTTAGTCAGGGGAAATGTAGGCGATTGGGTTTGGGTGGGATACTCTTCCAAGGGTTAGTGTGGACTTGTTGGGTCAAATGGCCTGTTTCCACACTGTAGGGATTCTATGATTCTCTAGCCACTGCAGCCTTTTCAATCACCAAGGTGGGCGGGGTGTTTGATTTGTGCCTATTCACATTGAGTATGATCTTCTCTCCCTCCCTACTCCCCACTCCATTATTCACATTTCTGGCAACACCATTTTCTTCCAATGCTTCAATGACATTTAGTCTCGACAGAGTGGCATTCACAATAAATGAAACCATTCTGTAAACACTTAGCAAGTCTTATGAGAAGAAAAAAATGTTTAATTTCCTCAAATGCTGCTTTTATTTCAGATTTCTAGCATTTTATTTTTGTTTGTCTTGATATGTGCAAGGTTGTGTGTGTATATTTATATTAGTACCTGCATGTTGACTTAAACGTTTAATGGTGGCATGACAGGTTGAGAGAGTGCTTAATAAAAAATACAGTACTCTAGGCTGTTTTAATGGGGGCATAGAGTACAAGATCAAGGTGAACTTGTATAAGATACTGATTCTCTCTCATCTGGAATACTGCATACATGTTGCATTGTGCTGGGCAGTGGGGTTAGTACTGCTGCCTCACAGCACCAGGGTTCAATTCCTGCCTCAGATGACTGTCTATGTAGCGTTTACACATTTTCCCTGTGTCTGTGTGGTCCAAAACTAGAGGGCATAGGTTTAAAGTAAGAGGGAAAAGGTTTAAAAGGGACCTAAGGGATAACATTTTCGTGCCCAGGGTTGGGCGTGTATAGAATAAACGCCAGAGGAAATGGTGGAGGCTGGTACACTTACAACATTTAAAAGACATCTGGATGAGTATATGAATAGGAAGAGTTTAGAGGGATATAGGTGAGTAGGTAAATTTAGGATATCTGGTCAGCATGGATCAGTTGGACCGAAGGCTGTACAGCTCCATGATAAGCGAGTTTTGAGATGATTTGTACCTCAGGTTGAAGACCCAAGACACAAATACCAAACACCACCAAGTTCATCAGCAAGGACAATATCGTCAAGCTACTGGACCTATGCCTTACCACCCACTTCACCTTCAACAACAAAACCTACAGACAAACCAACGGAACACCCGTGGGATGTCCAATATCAGGGTTCTTAGCTGAGACAGTAATGCAGAGACTCAAGCAAACAGCTCTGCCAACCATCCAACCCAAACTTTGGGTCCGCCACGTTGTTGACACATTTGTCATCATTAAATGAAACAAATTAGAGGAAACCTTCAAGATCCTTACTGGCATAAAATTTACTAAAAAAGGACGAAAACAGCAACAAACTGCTGTTCCTAGATGTCACAGTAGAGCGAACAGCCAACGGGGAAACTTCAAATCAGCATCGACAGGAAAACAACATATACGGACTAAATATTGAACTACAGAATCAATTATCCTAACATTCACAAAGGAAGCTGCATCAGAACATTATTTCAATGAGCCACCACACACTGCAGCACAGAGGAACTACGCAGAGCAGAGGAAAATCACCTAGGCAGCATATTCAAAAAGAATGCGTACCCAATGAACACAGACGGCTGATTTCTCAGCAACAAACCCAAACGAGCAGACAAAACGCATCCAGACACCCTAGCCACTCTTCCCTACATCAAAGACATTTCGGACATGACTACCAGACTACTCAGACCCTTTGGCATCATGGTAGCCCACAAACCCACCCAACACACTAAAACAGCAGGTAATGAACTTGAAAGACCCTATACAGACAACAAGCATAACTAATGTCATTCCCAAAACCCCTCGCAAGAACTGTAACAACATTGGACAAACAGGCAGAAAACTAGCCACCGGGATACATGAACATCAACTAGCCACAAAACGACATGACCCTCTCTCACTAGTATCCTTACATACAGATAAGGAAGGACACCACTTCGACTGGGATAACACATCCATCATAGGACAAGCCAAACAGAGATATGCACGAGAATTCCTAGAAGCATAGCATTCCAAACAGAACTCTATCAACAAACATATTGACTTGGATCCCATTTACCGCCCCCTGAGAAAAAGAATAGGAAATTACATCATCATAGGAAATGATGCCACCACAGGAAATAACATTACCAACCAAAGGAAACCCAAACATATAAATGGAAAGCAGAAAACACCAGCAGTGCTTCATCCGGAGGTTCACTGAAGATGTTACCTAGTATGGTGATGAAATGTCTGAAAATGAACCTTCCAGCTCAGCGAGCAAACCTACATCCAGCTCTATGATTCTAAAACTCATCTTTCTTCTCTGCAATGTCCCGACCTCCCGGCCTCAGAGTGGACCTGGCAATGTGTCCTCTTATCCTAGTGTGGTGATCTACTGGCTGGCGTGGAGGTCTCCTAGCCTGGTGTGGTGGTCTTTCAGCAGCCTGTGGATGTCTTTTGACCCAGCGTGGCCTCAGCATGGACTTCCAGCCTTGAGGTGATTCTAGAGTGGTTTCCCATCTTCAAGAACTTCAAGGTGAAGCCCAGTGCTGACTGGAGTCAATGGTCAGTGCAGACTGCACGCTAAGTGGCAGTGTGGACTGGGTTGGAAGGACAGTTGTTCTGAATGTTTTATTTCTCTATTTTCTAATGACTCTTACAATGTATAATGCTCAAGATTTTATTTCTTTATTTTTCTAATTATTTTTCTGAGAACTTATACTGAAGAATCTCTACCTAGGTACCTTGAACCTAAGATGGCCCTGTAAGTGACGATTTGTAAGCTTTTCACTATACTCATCTGAGTACATGTGACAACGAAGCTAATTCTTCATTCATTCACTCAAGTTAGAGAAGCTGGCTGGTTTTCCTGGAGGAGAAGGCTGAAAGGAGTTTGGTAGCCAAATTCAAAATTATGAAGGGTCTGAACAGAGGAAATGTGGGTAAACGTTCCCACTTGTGAAAAGATCAAGAAGAAGGAGGCACAGATTTAAGATAATTGATAAAGGAAGCTAAATATTTTTCATAGAGGGAGTGTTAAAGGTCTGGAATGCACTGCCAAGAACTGTGATGGAGGCAGACTCAAACATGACACTCAGAAGGGAACTAGATTATTATTTGAAACTGAATGATGTGCAGGGTCACAGGGAGAAGGCTGGAATAGTATTAGGTGAGATGCTGGCTCAGAGAGCTGGCGCTTTCACAATGGACCAAATAATCTCCTTCTGTACTGTAATAATTGTGATTTTGAAAGAATTAGTGCAATTATCAAGGATTAAGAGCTCTGGTGCGAATGAGCATGTAATACTCTTAAGTGTAATACATTAGGGCTAGGATTTCCTTTTCTTTTTGCTTGTGTATCAACTTTGGGATAATAATACAAACTAATAACTAAATGTCATTTTTCAGATATTGATATTTCAGGTATTAATATCTTTATGTTAGTCAATTTGAATTCAGGTATCTAAGAAAAGGCAGTTATTATCTTGACGATGAGGATCGGTGTCAGTTGAGAAATGAATTGTCATCAATGAGTGGGACACAGTTCCAGGCTGCTTTAATTGGAAGATATGATTTGGAGATGCCGGTGTTGGACTGGGGTGTACAAAGTTAAAAATCACAAAACACCAGGTTATAGTCCAACAGGTTTAATTGGAAGCACACTAGCTTTCGGAGCGACACTACTTCATCAGGTGATTGAAGAATCACCTGATGAAGGAGCGTTGCTCCGAAAGCTAGTGTGCTTCCAATTAAACCTGTTGGACTATAACCTGGTGTTGTGTGATTTTTAACTTAATTGGAAGATGTTGCGAAATACAGTTTAGTTGAGCTGGAACAAACATTAATAGCTTTTGTTTTTGCCCACTCCAACATATCAAAACATTTGGTCACTTGTCTAGCACCCTTCCCACCTTGGAACCTGACCTCACAGTCACCTTATGTAATAACCCTTTCACAGGAGCAGTCAAAATGGCTGTGTTGCTCCACAGTTACGTTACAGAATACAAAAAGCTATGTGGGGAAAAGGGTGTGGTTTGCTTTCCCCTGATCAATTCTGTGTTATTCTGTTGGATTTAGAATATGCACATTTTCAGGAATCATCACCCCTGCCAACAAAATGGAGCTCTTCCTCGACATGAAAAGTTAGGAGCTGAAAAGGGTGACACTGGAAAAGCACAGCAGGTCAGGCAGCATCTGAAAAGCAGGAGAGTCGCCATTTTGGGTAAAAGCCCACAGTTAGGAGTGAAGTGGCAATCAAATGCAGATAATCTGATAATAATAAGAGAATCTGTTTTAGTGGTATTGGTATCGAGATAAAAATTGGTCAGGGCACATGGACCCTATCCTGCTTTTCTTCAAAATACTGCCACGGGATCGTTCATGCCCACCTAAAAGTGATTAACATCCAAAAGTGCTCCCTCAATGTTGCAATGAAGTGTCAGCATGGGTTACATGCTCACTTGTTGGGTGTTCTGCTTGAATACATGACTTGGAGTATTGTGTATAGTTTTGGTCTGCTCACATAAGGAAGGATACGCTTTCAATTGAGAGGGCAACAGAGGGTCACCAGACTAATCCCCGGATAGTCCAATTGCCTTATGAGGAAAATTGATGAAACTAAGTCTGCATTCTCCAGAGTTTTGAAGATTTCTTTTAAAATCATTCATGGGATGATGTCATCACTGGCCAACATTATTGCCCATCCTTAATTGTTGTGGGCCTAGAGTCACATGTAAGCCAGACAAGGTAAGGATGGTAGTTTCCTTCACTAAAAGTCATGCGTGAACTAGGTGGGTTTTTACAACAATTGCAATGGATTCATGGCTATCATTAGACTAATTGAATTCAATGGCAAGATTTGAACCCAAGTCCCCAGGACATTACCTGTGTCTCTGGATTAATTGTCTAGGCCATTGCTTCCCCATGATGAGGTGATCTCATTCAAATTTTCAAAATTCTGACAGGTCCATCAGGGTCAAATAATCACCAAAAGAACTGTGGATGCTGTAAATCAGAAACAAACACAGAAGTTGCTGGAAAAGTTCTGCAAGTATGGCAGCATCTGCGCAGAGAAATCAGAGTTGACATTTCAGGTCCATTGATCATTCCTCAGAATGTTTTCTGAGGAAGGGTCACCGGACCCGAAACATCAACTCTGATTTCTCTTCACAAATGCTGCCAGACCTGCTGAACTTTTCCAGCAACTTCTGTTTTTGTTAGGGTCAAATAATAATCCAGCTCACTTGTGAGCCTAGAACCAGGGGATGTAATCTCAGAATGAAGGTAAGTTATTTAAGACTGAGATGAGAAGGAATTTCTTCACTCAGAGGCTTGTACTTCTTTGGAATCTTCTGCCCAACAGGTCTGTAGGAGCTCAATCATTGTATGTTCAAGACCAAAATAATTAGATTTCTGGAGATTAATGAAATCAGAGTATATGGAGATAGTGGAAGAAAGTGGCATTGAGGTAGATGAACAGCCATAATAAAAACAGCGAGTGCCAGAGAAACTCAGCAGGTCTGGCAGCATTTGTGGACAGAGTAACAGAGTTAATATTTCATATCATCATATTGGACTCAAAATATTATCTTTGTTTCTTTTTCCACAGATGCAGCCAGACTGCTGAGTTTCTCCTGCATTCGCTGTTTTTATTATGGTTGCTCATCTGCCTCAATGCCACTTTCTTCCACTAACTCATATACTCTGATGACATCAACTTTATTTCAGATTTTAATTTTATTTCAGATCCCCGGCATCAACAGTACTTTGCTTTAATTAGATGACCAGCCTTGATCTGTTAGAACCTGGATGGGTTGAAAGGACATTTTTCTTCCTTTATTCTGTCTCAGAGGAGTATTACCACTCAAACTGACATTTAATCTGCATCAGCATTTTAACCTAAAAGTCACAAGTTTCATTTATCCTCCGACCATCTCTACCTCACAGAACAACAGTGAAATACAATGAAACGAAACAAATAACTGGATGCTGGAGATAGGAAATAAAAATAAAATCAAAAATTGTGATAGAAACTCAGCATCTCTGACAGCATCTGGGAAAAGAAAAACAGAATTAACATTTTGAGTCCAGTGACCTTTCAACAGAACTGAAAGCAACTGAGAAATGAGGGTGGCGTTCAGGGGAGTGGGGAGGACAGGGAGAAAGGAATAAGTCAAACAGACAGAAAGGTTGCCCAGAGAAAGAAAGATAGAGGGAAAAAAGAAAGCCAGACAAAGAAGAGAACTAAATGCTAAATGGGTGCTAACGGGAAGTGTGAACAGTTGAAAATATGTTGGCTGTACTGGGTGCAGCCCATGCAGAACAGTGTGTTGGAGTAGCTCACAAACATGGACGAATTCTATTCATTTTAAAATAGTGATTGAAAAGGATAGACCAGGTCTAAAAGTTGAAGTTCTAAATTGGAGAAAGGCCAATTTTGACGGTATTAGGCAAGAACTTTCGAAAGCTAATTGGAGGCAGATGTTCGCAGGTAAAGGGACAGCTGGAAAATGGGAAGCCTTCAGAAATGAGATAACAAGAATCCAGAGAAAGTATATTCCTGTCAGGGTGAAAGGGAAGGTTGGTAGGTTTAGGGAATGCTGAGTGATTAAAGAAATTGAGGGTTTGGTTAAGAAAAAGAAGGAAGCATATTGTCATGTATAGACAGGATAGATCAAGTGAATCCTTAGAAGAGTATAAAGAAAGTAGGAGTATATTTAAGAGGGAAATCAGGAGGGCACAAAGGGGACATGAGATAGCTTTGGCAAATTAAGGAGAATCCAAAGAGTTTTTGCAAATATATTAAGGACAAAAGGGTAACTAAGGAGAGAATAGGACCCCTCAAAGATCAGCAAGGCGGCCTTTGTGTGGAGCCACAGAATATGGGGGAGATACTAAATGAATATTTTGCATCAGTATTTAATGTGGAAAAGGATATGGAAGATATCAACTGTAGGGAAATAGATGGTGACATCTTGCAAATTGTCCAGATTACAAATGAAGAAGTACTGGATGTCTTGAAACGGTTAAGGGGGATAAATGCCCAGGACCTGATCAGGTGTATCTGAGAACTCTGTGGGAAGCTAGAGAAGTAATTGCTGGGCCTCTTGCTGAGATATTTGTATCATTGATAGTCACAGGTGAGGTGCTGGAAGACTGGAGGTTGGCAAATGTGGTGCCAATGTTTAAGAAGGATGGTAAGGACAAGCCAGGGAACTATAGATCGATTAGCCTGACCTCAGTGGTGGGCAAGTTGTTGGAGGCAATCTTGAGGGACAGGATGTACATGTATTTGGAAAGGCAAGGACTGATTAGGGATAGTCAATATGGCTTTGTGCGTGGGAAATCTTGTCTCACAATCTTGATTGAATTTTTTGAAGAAGTAACAAAGAGGATTCATAAGAGCAGAGCAGTAGATGTGATCCAAATGGACTTCAGTAAGGCATTTGACAAGGTTCCCCTTGGGAGACTGATTAGCAAGGTTAGATCTCATGGAATACAGGGAGAACCAGCCATTTGGATACAGAACTGGCTCAAAGGTAGAAGACATATGGTGGTGGTGGAGGGTTGTTTTTCAGACTGCAGACCTGTGACCAGTGGGGTACCACAAGATTCGGTACTGGGTCCTCTACTTTTTGTCATTTACATAAATGATTTGGATGCAAGCTTAAGCAGTACTGTTATAAAGTTAGCAGATGACACCAAAATTGGAGGTGTAGTGGGCAGTGAAGAGGGTTACCTCAGATTACAACAGGATCTGGACCAGATGGGCCAATGGGCTGAGAAGTGGCAGGTGGAGTTTAATACAGAGAAGGCAAGGATTGATTATGGATAGTCACAATGGCTTTGTGCTTGGTGAAACATGTCTCGGTGATTTGATTGAGTTTTTCGAAGAAGTAACCAAGAGGAAGTAACCGAACGGAGAATTCACCACAAGGGTACACAGAAAAACAACACACACAGACCAAGTCCTAAACTATGAAAGTAACCACCCCAACACACACAAACGAAGCTGTATCAGGACACTATTCAAAAGAGCTACAACACACTGCAGCACACCAGAACTGCAAAAAGAGGAAGAGGAACACCTATACAAGGTATTCACCAAAAACGGATACCCACGCAACTTTATCAACAGATGCCTAAGAGATAGACCACGGAACGAGGACATGCCACAACCAAAAGGACTAGCCACACTACCATACATCAGGAGCGTTTCAGAACTGACAGCCAGACTACTGCGACCCCTAGGACTCATAACGGCACACAAACCAACAGCCACGCTCAGACAACAACTTACTAGAACAAAGGAGCCAATACCCAACATGAGCAAAACTAATGTAGTTTATAAAATACCATGCAAGGACTGCACAAAACACTATATAGGACAAACAGGAAGACAGCTAACAATCCGCATACATGAACACTAACTAGCCACGAAACGACACGACCAGCTATCCCTAGTAGCCACACACTCAGACAACAAGCAACATGAATTCGACTGGGAAAACACCACTATCATAGGGCAAGCCAGACAGAGAACAGCCAGGGAATTCCTAGAGGCATGGCATTCATCCACAAATTCCATCAACAGACACATCGACCTGGACTCAATATACCAATCACTACAGCGGACAGCTGAAACTGACACCCGGAAGCGGCAAGGACAGACCACTATAAATGCCAGAAGAAACATCAAAGAAGCGCTTCGCAGGAGGCTCCACAGCACTGATGATGTCTCCTAGCCAGGGGACGAAACGTTTGCAACAAAAACTTCCAGCTCGGCGAACAGAACCACTACAACAAGCACCCGAGCTACAAATCTTCGCACAAACTTTGAAAATAACAATGTTAAAGAGGGAATGGAGAAGTCAGAGGTGGACCAGGTGAAGGTGAGATGTGAAGTATGCCTGAGAAGAAGCTGTCAATCACTCTCCACACCCAGAAACTCCAAAAACACCACCACCCCCTCTGTTGGCTGGGGTTATTTGAGGTCAAGAAACTCTTCCAAGATTATGGTCAAGGCAGCAAAGATGAAAATTTATAATACTACCGAGATAATTTCTTCACAGCTGAGCTAATTTATCTCATTTAGTAATTAGACTTGATTATGTTGCAGCCACAACAATATGTGTCTGAACTGCTCAAACCTAAAGTGGCACAGACTGAACAAGCAGGGAGTTGAAGTGGTTGCTTATAATTGCCCACCATGACAAAAGACAGATTGTTTGCCAATGGCAGTTCTAGCTACACATTAGCAATGGGGTTCTATAGAAGCAACACAAGACCCGCAGTAAAAAAAAGACAAGACTGACTAATCACAGCTCAATGCATATCAATATGTATATTTTTTCTTGTCTTGTGAATTGTGATAGAATGCCTAATTCTCACAGTGGTGTCTTTATTAGATGATTCATAATTCCAATATAACTGAACATCTGCTGGCTGTTCAGCAGTTGAAAATGCAGTAATACATTGGGGAGGAAGGGAATAGCCTAGTAGTATTATTACTGAATTGTTACTCCTGAGACCCCGGTAATGTTCCAGAATTGTGGACTCAATAAAAGTCTGGAATTAAAAGTCCAATGATGACCATGAATCTATTGCTGATCATTGTAAAAACCCACCTCATTCGTTAATGTCCTTTAGAGAGGGAAAACTGCCATCCTTACCTGGTTTGGCCTACATGTAACTCCAGACCAACAGCAATGTATGCAATTAGGGATGGGCAGCAAGTGCTGGTCTGGCTAGCAATGCCCACATTCTGTGAATGAATAAGAAAAAAACATTGCGATCAAGTGAAAAGAGGTTCAAGGGTTCCCTTTCTTTAACCCCTGCAGCTTTGTTTGAAACAGAAGCCTTAAATTCATAAAGGATGCATTTGCCAGTCGGTGAATTGTTATCTGTTTATGTGTGAATGATAAAGAACTAAGCAGGTAGAATTTCTTGACTTAAACAGTAATATTCACTTTTATCATGTTACATTTCATGAGTTCTATAGAAAAGTCATTCCTGACTCAGTGGTTTGTACTGCTGCCTCAATGGGACTGGGTTCAATTTTATCCTCTGACAACTGTCTGTCTGGAGTTTGTACATTCTCTCTGCGTCTGCATGGGTTTCTGCCAGGTGCTTTGGCTTCCTCCCATAATCTAAAGGTATGAAAATTAGCTGGATTGGCCATGTTAAATTGCCCATAGTGTTCAGAGACGTATAGGTTAGGTGCATTAGCCATGGTAAATGCAGGGAAAGGGTAGGGGAATGGGTCTGGGTGGGATACTCTTCAGAGGGTTGGTTTGGACTTGTTGGGCTGAATGGCTGTAGGGATTCTATATTTTAAAAATGTTAACTTTGCTTTTCTCTATCCACGGATGCTGCCAAGCTGAGTTTCTCCAACACTCTGGTTTTATTTCAGATTTCTAGCATCTCCAATTGTTTGTTTTTACATAAGCAAGAGTTTACTGGATGTAATTGTCTGTCTGGCCTTACTGCAATCAGCTTTGGTCAACAGATGACAGTTGTAAAGTTATATTTTTTTCCTTAGAGTTCTGGCTGGATAGATTCCAGGAGACACTGATGACAGTGTGAGCTGTCTCCAAGGTGAAACAGGGTGTCATTACTCACCTGGGGAAGTCTTGTTAAACACTTTGAAGCCTCTGCCACATCTTGCCCATGCCCCCATCCAGCACCCAGTTCCCACCTCCACACTGCTACTGCACCACCACCCCCACCAACATCCACATTTCTGCAATGAGAATCACTAATGCAGCCTGAGTGTTCACATGGAACTTTTAACTGACATTGAAAAGCATAAAGGATTATTCATTTGCTAAGTTTCTGCGTTATATTGGGAAAGCTTATTTAAAATTTTGATTGACCTCTTGATGGAGGAATTTTGAAAGTTGAATGCTTGACACATAGTAGGCATAGAAATGTGAAAGCTTTTGTCGAAAGCAATTTGAAAGAATTATTGGAACGTGGCAGTCAGATGTCACAATCAGAGTGAAACAATACATACGCACTTCCCATGATAAATGCATACTTAAAAGTTTAGAATGGAAACTGTTGACACACAATATGATAAAAAGTCACATGATGCATACAAAATATGCACATAGTAGTTACATTTTATTTTTCACATTACATAGAGATTCCATTAGGAAAATATGTAAATTGCAATTTGTTTTAATTGCTACAGCTCAGCATCTGCACCCTAACCTACTTCTGACTGATTAAGAAATTGATCGCTGTGTGTCTGGCATTACAACAGTGACAAAACTTCGAAAGTGCTTAAGTGACAATAAAACATTTGAAGACATCCTGGTTACATGAAAGATGTTACATAAATGCAAGCCTCTCATTTTATGATATTTTATATATTCAAATTGTTAAATATGCAAGTCAATGTAGCGGTAATACTATGATCTGTGGTGATTTGGGTTTCAAAAGTGCCTTTTTTCAAACTTCTTAAAATAATATTGAAGTGTGACTAAAATGGAGTTTGGAGAAGTTTGCTAAAAGATGTGTTTTTTGTTGGTTTTCATTTGCTGACCAATGTGGAAATAAACATTACAACCAGAAAGTTTCCCAAACTAGTGGAATATAAATGCAATTGATTCTGGAATTGAAAGTTAGTTGCTACCATTAATTGTCATAAAATCCCATCGGGTTCATTAACACCGTTTAGAGAAGGAAATCTGCCATTCTTACAGGTGACTCCAAACTCGCAGCAATATAGTTAATGCTTAACTGCCCCCTGAACTGACCTAGAAAGCCACACAGTTCAAGGGATATCAGGGATGGACAACAAATGCTGGCCTTGTCGGTGACATCCAGATCACATGAAAAATTGAACAAAAGAAATGAAAATTCGCTCATGTTGGAAAACTGCTTATGGTTTGATATTGGCTAAGGTTAGGGTTGAATGTTATTTGTGACTTTCTCCATGGTTACCAATCAAGTTTTTAAGTTTATACCTGATTGGAGGCTCTTTCATGAAGTGCCTTTAAAAATAAGTCCCGAGTACGTTTATGTGACTATTAAAAAATAAATTAGATATCCAATGAACAACAAAGTCCAACAGCCTTTAATGTGAAATAAAGAAGCATCTTCATAACAGTATGTAAACTGATATATTAAATTATGTCCATCATAAAGCAATATTAGAATTGGTGATTCAACACCACTTGTTCCAGGGAAATGGGCAGTGAATTGCCTTGTCCCTGACCCTCACATCCCAGGAACAAACAAAATCTTGGTGAATGACAAAGTTTTCCAACTTGCATCAGGATAAAAGCAGAAATGCATAGTCCAAACTGTTGGGTCATTTGAAGTTTGGCTTTCTTACAATCGTCCCGCTAAGTGTAAGAAGCAACACTTCAGCAACATTTCTTTCTTTTGAACAAAGTTCTACACCTCCTCAAACAAATATAGAAGGGAACGGGGTAATATGTCTCTATAGAAAGATGATTTGGAGATGCTGGTGTTGGACTGAGGGTGTACAAAGTTAAAAATCATACAACACCAGGTTATAGTCCAACAGGCTTATTTGGAAGCACTACTCCTTCATCAGCTGGTTGTCCACCTAATGAAGCAGCAGAGCTCCAAAAGCTAGTGCTTCCAAATAAACCTGTTGGACTATAGCCTGGTGTTGCATGATTTTTAACTATATATAGAGAGATGGACATAAAATGTTCGCCCTCAGATGACTTTTTGTGGGGGTAGGAGAACTTTAAATTCTCTCATACCTCACTGTTGGCAATCACTCACTATTGAATACGATTTTCGACCTTCAAAATTCCATATCACTGGTCATGAGTTCTGTTGATCCTTCTGTGATGATGAGACTGATGCTAAAGTCACTTTTCCAACCATACATTTGGTAGGTAGGTGAAAATGGGTGCCAGGCCTTAGAAGGTGAGTAATCCCTTCTCCAGTTCCTTTTCTGCGCATCCTTTTGATAACAGGTGTTCTCAAACATTGTACACCTCCACACAGGACATCCCTCCAGGTCAGTTTCGTCTGAAATAAATGTTGCATTTCTTGAGTTAAATATATATATAAAGTTATAGTCCAACAGGTTTAATTGGAAGCACACTAGCTTTTGGAGCAAAGCTCCTTCATCAGGTGATAGTGGAGGGCTCAATCCTAACACAGAATTTATAGTAAAGATTTACAGTGTGATGTAACTGAAATTATGCATTGAAAAATTGATTGTCTGTCAAGCCTTTCATCTGTTAGAATACTTTGATAGTTTCACTTTCATGTGTAAATCACAAAACCCTTTTTTTAAAAAGTTGCATTCTCAGGTGAGCTGTTAACAATGGTGATAGCTAGACATTTCTTGAGGGAAGCCTTCAGGGAGGCTTTGCAAGACTCCCTTTGTTCTCCTTTCGTTCGAGTATCCTCCTTGAGCAGCAGGAAGAATAGGAACTAAAGAAAGGCACGAGTTGTTGTTCTAATACAACCAACCACATCTCTACCCTCCCACTGCTTGGACCTCGGAGTGTCAGCAACTGAACTACAACTCCCATGATGCCTTACGTGGCGGCGGTCTCCCTGTGGCTTGTGCCCAGGTGTACCGGCAGGCGAACTACAACTCCCGCCGTGCTTGGTGCGGCGACGGTTTCCGGTTGGGCGGGTTTCCGGTTTCTCAGTCTAACCGTCGCGGCTCGCGCCGGCCGCCCTCGAGCGTTCGCGGCTTTTGAATTGTTAACGGTCCCCGGTTAAAACTTTACTTTCAATTGATCCTCTCCCTTTTCGGAGCGATTTACGCGCATATTTCTTTCCGTCTCTGTGAAAGAATTAACCTTTGTGAAAGAAGAAAAGAAATAGATAAATTCCCTCACCGTCTGCGAAGGGAGTTTGTGCTTTTTTTTTCGCGGCCTTTCCCCCCTCCTTCCTTCCCCGGTGTTGAGGGGATTTTCCTAAAGCCTCCTCCTCCTCCTCTTTCTTCCCTCCTTTCGGCCCCGGATTCCGGGTCCCCTGTCCGGCTGCCGGGATGGGCTGCACCATGAGCGCCGAGGACAAGGCGGCGATGGCCAGGAGCAAAATGATCGACCGCAACCTGAAGGAAGACGGCGAGAAGTCATCCCGGGAGGTCAAACTTCTGCTGCTGGGTAATCAATCATTGTCAAAGAACGGCAACAGCAAAGCGATTTTTAACAATTGTATAGTTGTAGGTTTCACTGGGGTCACCAGGGGCTGGCTTTGACTCTTTAAACCTCAGCCTAACAGCCAACCCTGGCAGAAGAAAGGATTGGAGTTTTTGGAAGAAGGGCAAGGTATATATGGTTTGTCTTTGGGCTTTGAGGTTTGATTTGGATGTGAACCCGTAGCGGCGAGGGTTTGCAAGGCGTTTTGCCCACCCTCCTGAGGCGAGGGTCTGCAGGGGGTTTTGCCCACCCCCCCTGAGGCGAGGGTCTGCAGGGGGTTTTGCCCACCCCCCCTGAGGCGAGGGTCTGCAGGGGGTTTTGCCCACCCCCCCTGAGGCGAGGGTTTGCAGGGGGTTTTGCCCACCCCCCCTGAGGCGAGGGTTTGCAGGGGGTTTTGCCCACCCCCCCTGAGGCGAGGGTTTGCAGGGGGTTTTGCCCACCCCCCCTGAGGCGAGGGTTTGCAGGGGGTTTTGCCCACCCCCCCTGAGGCGAGGGTTTGCAGGGGGTTTTGCCCACCCCCCCTGAGGCGAGGGTTTGCAGGGGGTTTTGCCCACCCCCCCTGAGGCGAGGGTCTGCAGGGGGTTTTGCCCACCCCCCCTGAGGCGAGGGTCTGCAGGGGGTTTTGCCCACCTCCCTGAGGCGAGGGTCTGCAGGGGGTTTTGCCCACCTCCCTGAGGCGAGGGTCTGCAGGGAGTGGGATTATTTATCCCTTACCCACTGAGATGGGGTTGAGATCATTCACCAACCCTGATGTATGGTTGGGGATGGCTGACTTTACTCATGCACTATCTGTGGTCAGGTCACCCGCTCTCTTGGGATGGTGCTTCCACCCTGGTGTGGGAGATTGGCTGGTGAGGAAGTTTTAATGGTTGCTGATTGGGGAAGTGCCAATATGTTGCAGACTTGTGATTTCAGGGATGTGACCTGGCAAAGACTATAAAATGTGGTGAGGCAATGCTGTGGCTGGAATATGTTTCAAAGGCATTTGGGTGGATGTTGGTGTGTTTGTTTAGGTATTACGAGCAAGAATTCTAAGATTTAACTTAACCCTTGTTAGCCCACTGAATACATAAGCTTCCATCCCACCATACTGAGACAAATAGAATTTTGTCCTTCATTGCTAGAGGATGGAGTTTAAAAATAAGGAGGTTATGCTGCAGTTGTATAGGGTGTTGGTGTTGTACACCTGGCGCACAGGATTCAGTTTTGGTCGTATTACTTGAGAATGGATGAACTGGCACTGGAGGGGGTGCAGAGAGAAGTTCACTGCATTGATTCCAGAATTAAGAAGGTTGGCTAATGAGGAAAGATTGAGTAGACTGGGGCTATACTCCTTGGAATTTAGAAGAGTGAGAGGAGATGTTACAGAAGCATATTATCAAGGAAATCGATTAAAATAGAAGCAGAGACGTTGTTTCCACTATTGGATGAAACTAGAACTGGAGGTATGGTCCAAAATCCGGCGCCCCCTTATTTTGAGGCTGAGTTAGGAAGAACTTCACGTAAAGGGTTGTGAATCTGTGGAATGCCATGCTTAGTGAAGCAGTTGAGGCTACCTCATTGAATGTTTTAAGGCAAAGATAGATTTTTCAACAGCAAAGGAATTAAGGGTTACAGTGAGTGAAGGGGACTGGAGCTGTGTCCATAAAAAAAACTCAGCCATGATTTTACTGAATGGCAGAATAGCTAGATGAGCCTGATGGTTTACTTCAGTTATGCTCTTTATGAGGAGAAAGTGAGGACTGCAGATGCTGGAGATCAGAGCTGAAAATGTGTTGCTGGAAAAGCGCAGCAGGTCAGGCAGCATCCAAGGAGCAGGAGAATCTACATTTCGGGCATGAGCCCTCCTTCAAGAATATTTATGAGGCCAGGTCCAGCTGCAAATTATAGATGCCACTGTTACCTACACCAACTTGGCAGTCTTTGTCAGTTAACATTAGAAGTATAGATGAAATTTTAAAAACCGGATAAAATGAGTAAGTTTCAGTAACAAGGAAATTCATGGGTCAGGGCACTGACTTAAGTGGATGTCTTGCTGAGAAAATTTTAAATTAGGAGTTGGAGTAACAGAGCTATTTTAAAAGCTGGAAGCAGTAACTAGCGTTGGTTTTTTTTTGTGACATGTTTGAACCAATCCTAATTATGATGCTTTGTGACTAAAATAAAAATTGCCTAACCATTTCTGTTTCTAGAGCCATTTATAGATAGCTCTTAATTTTTGATTTTGATATGCATCATTTGAGGGGTAAGGAGGCAATACAGTTGTCATCCAGATGACAAACCTAGAAGATTTTTGTTCTTGGCCTCAGTTGAATATCACAGAATTGATTCCCACCCAAATTAGTTGAAATGACATCACTGTTAGTGGGTGGGAGTGAAACATTGTCTTGGGATATTTTCTCACTGCTGAGGACCCACTGAAATGGTGAAAGTAAAAAAAACTGTTGCTGTGGTAGAAGCAGGGGAAGTTAAAATGTAACTATCCTTTAACAGAGAAATGCCACTCTTCTTGACCAATAAGGATTCTACGTAAATGTTTTATTTTCAAATTTGTTGTTATCTTATGGGGTACTCAAATGCAAAAGTTAAAATACCTCAGTAGCCTTCAAGACATCAGTCCGTGACTTCAAGATTTGAAATGGCCATCTATTTGTAGCAAGAATCTTTCAAATTAATATTTGTTCTAGGTGAGTGTCACTGGTTGTGGATGATGATCTCATGTCAGTATGTGGATGTGGATAATTTTTCACCTAATGCACTCCGCTGTTCCAAATGCAAGTACAGTAGATTTGATCTCAGCTAAGCACTCCTTAGTATACAATGTCAACGTTACCATTGTGTGACATGGGGTCCACTACCATCTAGGCAATGTGTGTTAAACTCATGAGGTCAAGTTTGCAACTGTTTGAGTAATTTTGTTGCAAGATTTGCTCAAAAGCTAATTGTACATAATTGCATGTGCAAGTGGTACCTGTGCAGTAAAGAAGATATGTTATAGCAAAGACACAAGTTCTAAAATACTTTGGAAATATGCAGATCTGCTAGCATGAAAAAGAGAGCAATTTATGTTTTGACTAGAGACCGGAGGAAGAATACTTCCTCTTCCGCCTCAGGACCTTACAACCATAAACCCTTAGTTGAGAATACACCAGCTTACAAATCTTGCGAAACCCCATGTCACCCCAGGCCCAGCCCTCCCTCTCCATCCCACTCCCTTTACCTGTCTCTCTTCCTTCCCACCTATCCACACCAACCCTTCCTACTAACCAATCACAGGACCTCCTACTGGCATCCACCTTTCGCCATCCCACCCATCTTTTCCCCCAGTCCCACCCCTCCCTCTATTTATTTTTCATACTCCTGCCCTTTCCAGATGAAAGGTTCCAACCCAAAACGTAGAGTTCCCTTCTACTCCGCTGCTTGACCTGCTGTACTTTTTCCAGCTCCGCTCTATCAACGCTGACTCTTCACCACCTATAGTTCTCAGTAGCTCTTACTACAGACTCTCTTCATGATTGGGCTATGCCTGCCTCAAGTTATTTATCATCTTTAGGTTTGGCTGAGCAGATGTTTATTTCTCCTATCTACCCATATGTTTTTCATGTAATGGGTCCTATTATGTATTGTAGAATTGCAGACAACGGTTGGACTATGTGGATTTGAATGAATGCAATGCACTTAGGACTCAGCATGGGGTCTGACATTTTGGATCCTTATGTGCATCTATGTAGTCTTAATGCTTGTAATGGTAGTCGCAGATATAAAAATTGCCCATGCGTTTAATAGTGAGAGGGACAAAGAATTACACACTCCAGGAGGATATCACTTGGCTGCACACATCTGGAAGAAAGTTGCAAATTTAAATCCATTTGGTCTGTATTTGGAGAAGTAAACCAAGACAAGGCAATACACAAGAAGTAAATGGCACAATAAGGGGAATTGTAGAGGAGCAGAGGAATCAGTGTATCCACAGATTCATTCCAATTAAACCTGTTGGACTATCACCTGGTGTTATGATTTTTAACTTTGTATACGCCAGTCCAACACTGGCATCTCCAAATCACAGATTCATATTAGCTTTAGTTCAAGAAGAAGCTTTAGTTCAAGAAGATAAGAAAACACTTTATTAGCTGTGGCATTCCAACCTCTAGCAACTGTCTGTGTGGAGTTTGCTCGCTGTCATTGTGTCTGCATAGATTTCCTCTGGGTGCTCCGGTTTCCTCAAACAATCCAAAATTGTGCAGGCTAGGTGAATTGGCCATGCTAACCTGCCCACAGTGTTCAGGGATGTGTAGATTAGGTGCATTAGTCACGGGTAAATATAGGATAATAGGGTATGGGAATCCATCTCTGTGGGCTGCTCTTCAGAAGATCGGTGTAGATTTGAGGCCAGAGGGCCTGTTTCCGCAGTATAAGGAGTCTATGATTCATAGAGTGGGGACGCTACAGTCGAACGGTCTAAAACACAACTTAGGCTAAAGCTTGACTATTGCAGCTCTGCTCACTGCATTACTGGAGGGATATGATCATACTGGAGGGATATGATCATACTGGAGAGGATACAGGAGGATATTTATGAGCATTTATCTAGAAGTGGCACAGAAAAGCTTGGATGAGCTGGTCCCTCGGAGCAGAAGAGTCAGAAGGGAAAATTAATTTGAGGCATATAATACTTTGGACATGCATGGAGTGAAAAGAAAGGACATATTTTGCTTAGTAACTAGGAGACAGATCTAAATTAATTGACAGAAGAATTTAAATTCATTATCAGAAGGATCAAACGGAGCAGGGTGGGGAGAGAGGGAGTTAAGTAATATTTTCACCCAGAAGTTAACAGATGTCTGGAGCTCACTGCCTGAAAACATGGGAGCATTGAAAAAATGTTTCGAAATGCACTTGGAAAGATGTGATCAAGAGGGCTACAGACCAAGAGTCAGAAAGTGAGGTTTGCTCAGACATGATAGCCAAATAGTCACCACCTGCACTGTCATTTTCTGATTTTCAAGGTGTCACGATGTAAATATATTTGTTATTAGTCCCCTCTGTTTAGAAATGTTGTAGGAGTCTGACTGGTTTATCACTAAGGATACACTGGTTACTTGAAGCTTTTGAATTTTGCTGAAAGAGAGAGACATTACTGATACTTTTCATCAAATTTCAAATTATCACAATATTCTACATGAAGAAAGATTGCTAATGAAGGATTAAGCCCAAAACATCAACTCTCTTTCTCCTCCTGCTCTCTTGCTTGATCTGCTGTGCTTTTTCCAGTGCCACATTTTATCAACTGTGTTTGGTAAATTGATTCTGGCTAGGACATTACCATAGAAAAAGCAGTTGGAAGTTCTGTGCTTCCCAGGATACACAAGGTTGGCAGCAACTCTCTCTCTCCAACAATATTTAAATTCTTGATTAAAATAACTAGCTTCTGTTGATTTAATCTTTTGTAACATGTTGACCTTTTGAATAAAACTAAACTTTGCCAAAGGTGTCATTAATGCCTGAGAATTCTAGTGCTACTACTGTATTCTGATACCTAGCTTGTCTTACTAATTTGAATTGGCAAAGGAAATTAATTATGTAGGTTTTATCTTTCTTTCAGGTTAAGTACTGATTATGAAGGTCTAGGATAGAATGCTGAGTGTCGCACCAATGCTTTTTGTGACTAAATTTCGTTACTGAAATGGCCTTGCTGAAAGATTAAATTGCAGAGACTGTTACATTGGACAGCAGAGTCTATTTATAACATCGTCTCTGCTTAATCATCTTCATTTTGCATTCTTTGTTCACTTTTTTGTTATTGGTATGTTGAAAACAGCATCAGCTTACTGATCCTACTTTTTAGATCATTGAAACACTAGCTTTTTGCTATGTAAAAATATGTTACAACCTGTTTCACAGTTTACAACCATTTTAAGCCACTGTATATGCAAGGCTTCCATTCGGTTGCAACATGTTTAGATTGTTCTCCTTTCGACTGTCAGAAAGTGCAATGATCAATCACACAGGTAAGTTCGTATGCTGAGGAATAAATTTCCCGATAGAAACAAAGTATACATTTATTTTTCATGTCCCCTTGCCCGACATAAACAGGTGGAAATTAATTCTTTTTAAGCTGTCTGATTTTTGACTGACACATCAATGTGTCTCTGCTCCATATTCAATGAAAAAAAAACTTAAATATGTGACGCATTGTGAAAGTGCTTACATCTATGTAACCACCCACTTTTGAGGCCAGCACTTTTGGTTCTCTAGTTACACAACACCATTCCAGTGAGCTATAATATGGGCTGGTCTTGAAGCAACAATATAAAAGTTCAGTTTGGGCAGCCCTAAATGCAAAATGAAATACTTAAGGATGTATTTTACCAGATAATAGGAGAATAGGCTTTTATAAAAATGTATCAAACATGTTTAGTGAAAATTACACTTACCTGTATTTTTACCTAGTTGCTTTTTAATATGGTTTGCTGATTGATGATGGGAATGTTTTTGTCTCTGTATGAGAGTTGATTGTGTAGATGTTTACTATAAATGTCAAGTTTGATTCCCCTAATATGTTGCATATTATTGTGATTAGTTGTCTGATGATAAGCTCAAGAGGCAAAACTAATTTCATTCGGCAGTATATCCAGTCAGTGAATTTTATTCTATGTCTATGTTGAATTAGCTTGCCTCAGCCAGGATAGTGTTTGGCAGTATCATGATTAGAATCCAAGTCATAAATACTAAAGTTATTTGTGAAATGTACATTTAACCACGTAACTGCTGATTTCCTGCAAAGAAAACTGAAAGTTTTGAGAAACATAGCAGTAAGCAAACCAGTTCAGAGAAAAGATCATATACCTACATAATCCACTGAATCAGTACTTCTAAGAAGTAAGTATACACAAGCAAAATACTACAAATGCTGAAAATCTGAAATAAAACAAAAATGCAGGTCTGGTAGCAACTGCGAGGAGAGAAAACTGCTAAATAAGCAGTTTAGCTAAAAACTTTCATTTCCATGTTTGAATTACTCCAGTAATCATTCCAATCATGCAGTTCACTCCCTAACGAGCGACTTTTGGGGTACCTTCACAATCTGCAATAGTACAAGAGGCATACTTTTTGAAGTGCAATGGATGGATAGTGACTCCATGTTCCGTGAGTGAATAGATAAAAATGGGTGCTATTAGGACTAATTGGATGTGTTTCATCACAAGTCAGTTGGAGAGACCACATCACAGCTGTGAAAATGTTGCTCATCTGCGCTAAAGCTTCCAGGCTGGGAAACATCTTAGCAAAGGATTCACATGTAATTGTTACTTTCTAATTGCTATTGGTAGGTATCTTAGAGAGAGTGACTACCTCCGTATCAGCTGATCAAATAATTGGAAGCTTATTATGTTATTGCAGTGCATGAATTTTAAATTCTGAAGTCATCTTTCTAGCCTTCCCTCCAGTTTTTGTGGGATTAAAGCTCCAAAATTGTATGACATGGGGCAGCCTCCCAATGATTACTTTCTATATTACTGGTTTAACTTTCCAACTTTGGACACTGAAATACATTTTTGTTATGTGGTATCACTGCTGGTAACTAAAACTCCCTTCTGACATGTGATAGTATCTGTGACAGTAATATTAACTCCTGATTTCTGTCTCATTCTGCCAGCTATAGTCTGAAATAATTTAGTATAATCTGCTAATACTCAATTAAATTTTTTTCCTGTTGTCATTTAAAATTTACGTTCATGTTACAGCTAGCTTTGCAAGACTAAAGTATCAGGAGTCAGCACTACTAAATCAGGTCTTACTGCAATGTAAAAGTAGCTTCAGACAGTTGCAAAATAACTGTTAACATTTTTTGATAAATCTTAATACTCTTGAAAACAAGGAGTTGTGCTTTACTTGTTCGTTGTGACTTCATCTGTGGGAGATATCAAAGTGATTTGGCCTGAATGAAGATGATGGTGGTGGCGGCAACGGCTCAAAAGAAAGAAGTTTACTGTGTTCACAGCTAGCATTTGTCTGACAAAGTTTTGAGATTTACTAAATCTCTTGGATGCAGTATGACTAACTTGACCAGCTTCTAACCCTTGGAACAAATAAATTATTTAACTTATAACAGAGTACTGCAACTGTCCTCCAGCCATTCCTGTCCACCAGTCAACGCGCACCTATCTACTCTCATTCTATTTTATGGCAAAAAATAAAGAACCATGGATGATGGAAATCTAAAAAATAAGTAGAAATTGCTGGAGAAGCTCAGGTCTGGTATCATCTGCAGGGAGAAAGCAGAGTCAATTAAGTGAAGAAGGGTCGCTGGACCCAAAATGTTGAATCTGCTTTCCCTTCATTTTCCAGCACTCATCCCACAGTTTTGTATGCTATGGGATTTGAAGTATACATTTTAACAACTTCTGACATTTTGTAATGGTTCCTGCCTCTACCACTCTTTCAGGCAGTTGAGTTCTAAATATCCACAACATGTATGGTAATAAAAAGTTCTCATTAATTCCTCGAGACCACCTTCACGTTAGCTTAAATCTATATCCCTGCTAATGACCCTTCCACTAAAAGGAAAAAGTTTATTCCCAAAAACCCTATCTATGCCCTTGATAATTTTGTTGACCTCAATCAGGCCCTCTCTCAGACATCTCTATTGTAACGTAAACCCTCACCAATCTAGTGTCTCTTCATAAGTGAAATGCTGTCTGGGCAACCTTTATGGAAATCTCCAGTGCAATCATGTCCTTCCAATAGTGTGACTAGAATTGAATCCAGAATTCAGTGTGGCCTTTACAGCTCCATTATAACTATACAAATTTTAAATTGCCTAGACTAGTAAAAGATAAGTACTGAAAATGTGTTCAGAAAATAGAAGGGCTCATGCCCAAAACATCGATTCTCCTGCTCCTTGGATGCTGCCTGACCTGCTGCGCTTTTCCAGCAACACATTTTCAGCTTTGATCTTCAGCATCTGCAGTCCTCACTTTCTCCTAGTAAAAGATAAGTATCTAGTATGCCACCACGAACATCCCATCCAAATGTACTGTTGCCTTCAAGAATCTAGGTATGTGAAAACTGAGGGTCTCCTAATCCTCAATGCTTTTGTTATTGCTTACCAAATGCATTAGTCTTACCAAATGCATTATTTCATACTTTCAGAATTAAGGTCCATCTGCCATCGTTCTGCCTATCTGACCAGATTTTCTCTAATTTCCTGTATTCTACAGCTTTCCTCCTTGCTATTTGCCATATGACAACTTTTTTTTGTCACCTGCAAACTTACCAATCAAGTCCTCTATATTTGTAGTATAAACAATGACTGCAGATGCTGGAAACCAGATTCTGGATTAGTGGTGCTGGAAGAGCACAGCAGTTCAGGCAGCATCCAAGGAACAGCTGTCCCCCCTATATTTGTGTTCAAATTATTAACGTATGCTGCAAACAGCAAGGGACCCAGTACCAAATCCTGTGGTTTGCCACTGTACACCAGTTTCTAGTAACACAAGCAACTTTCAACCAGCACCCTTACTAAGCCAATTTTGGATCCAATTTACAAAATAACCCTGGATCAAATGGTATTTTACCTTGTCCACCCTCCCCTGTGACTCCTTGTCAAAAATCTTGAAGTCTGTCAACTGCAGTACCTTCAACCACATACTAAGTCACCACCTAATGAAAATTCAATGAAATTTAAGCGTGATCTCCTCTGACAAAACCATGCTGATTTTCCTTGTCTCTTCAAGTGACGATAAATTCTGTCCCTCAAGTCTTTCAAGAAAATTCCTTACCACTGATATTAGACTTGCTGACCTATAGTTCCCTTCTTTGTCTCTGTTATCCTTGAATACTATACCACATAACTCTTCCAATCCTTAACACGTCTCCAGTGTTCAGAGTGGATTTTAAATGACGGTCTAGGCCTCTGTAATTTCTGATGTTACCCTCTCGCAACAGCCCAGGATACATCCTCATCTGAGACTGAGGATTTATCCAATTTTAAGCTCACTAATGAGTCGTCCCTTCAATGTTGATTTGTTCTGCTTTATCACAGTTGCCCTCCCTGATTTAATACCTAAATAATTCTTGTTAATAGTGAATTCAGGCACATGATAATCACTTAAAAGCTCACTTGTGTTTTCCAGTTTCACACACATGGAACTAATAGACTATACTGTCCCTGGTTATCATCTTGCCTCTGACATACTTGTTAGAGTCCTTAAGATTATTCTTTATTTTACCACCAATGTTCCTTTATTCATAACCCTTCATTACTCTGCTAACTTTTTTTTTAAAAGTAACCCCCTGTATTCTTTCTTCTATTCCGTGGCTATTGCTGTTTTTAGTCTTTGGTGTTGCTCATAAGCTTTTTTCTCCACTTCCTCCCCATCATCTCTACAGGAATGTGTAGTTTTTGAATGACTCCCAGTGCCCTGTAGATTTTCCTGCAAGTACTGCTCCCACTCTGCCTGGGCCAGATTCTATTAACGTAGTGAAATAAGTTTGTTTTTGTCTATACTCGAAATGAGATCTCATGTTGCTTACCATGGATTTATGGTGCAGTTGCAATTTCATTAACCAGATAAATAAGATTATCATCATGGAAAGAATTTTGAAATCTACCTAGATTCAAGGCTAATGAAAAGAACTTTTGGAAGATTGACATTTAGGTCTCCTATATGGAAATAGCCTAAAATATGGTAACATAATCTGTTGGGAATGAACCAAACAAGGTAATTGTTTATTATGAAAACTATGAGACAAATCTTTGTTTTGGATCCAATTCTGTTTCGATTTTGAAAAACAGCATTGCAATTTGTTAACAGGCAGCATTGGGAGCTGTGGAAGTAGGTTGGTGACGATTGTTATTTCATGCATTAATCTTCAGAAACTGCCCATAGGAACATAAATTCTATGCCTGGAGTATAACAACAAAAATAAATACATACATGGGCTGGTCAGTGAGTTCTGAAAATTAATGTTTACAGCCCCAAGTTTCGATGGTGAAAGTTACAGTACACAGAATGTAGTTATAGACTTTGAGATTTGACATAGTAATAGAGCAGATTACAGCCTCCGTAGGACTGGTAAGGCTGTGATTGTTTTCCAGTTTTGCCAACTATACCTGAACAGCCTAGATATTCTGCCTATTAGATGTCATTTTGCAATTAACAATAGCTAAAATGTGTAACAAACTGGTAATGTAAATGATGCAGCATTGACTAGTAATTGTTGGTTCTGACTATACCTCAAGAAAGTACAACAATGTAGTGCTTTTGTAGCAGTAACATGTCCCAACATACTTCTGAGCATTATCAAACAAAATTTGACAGCCAACTGTGAAAAGAGATATTGAAGTATTGGCCAATGTTTGGTCAAGGTTGTATATTTTAAGGGAAAGGCAATCAATCAGCCGTTCCTAAAGCCAAAGCAATACTTTAGATGTTTACTGACTGTATTATAAATTTTGCTGCTCTATTTGCATGACAAAGCAAAGTTCCACAAACAGTACAAAAATATCCTGATAATATTTTTAAGGGATGTTGAAGGAGGGATAATTGTTATGCAGGTCACTAGAATGAACTCTTTTTTTTAAAATCAAATAATGTCTTGGGACCTCTTGTAGCCTGGGATAAAACCAGAAAATTCTAAAAAAATGCAGATGTGAACCAAAATAAGCAATTAATTTGTATATCGCTGAACTCTTTCCATAATCTGTCTTATTACTTGTTCTACTTTTAAAAACCTCTGCTGGTCCTCCCCACCTTTTTCATTATTTTCCATGCAACTAAATTTGTTCCCCCACTATTTAGTTTAAAGCCCTTTGCTGTTTGTCAGGACTCTGGTCCCAGCATGATTCAAGTGAAGTCTATCCCATCAGAACAGCTTCCTCCATTCCCAGTACTTGTGCCAAGGTCCCCTGAATTTGTGCTCTTTTCTCTCACACCAGTCTTTGAGCTACTTATAACTCCTCAGTTATGGCCAAGTTACTACATTTGTCTGTCGCTGTAAGCTAACTGAAGTGTTGAGTGCATTCCTTTATATTATAATTGGCGCTTTTGATATGTCATTCGCTGCTCTTTATCCAGCCTTCCTTTTCAATCATGATTTAGCTTTCTTTATCTTATTTGATATTGTATGATTTAATTTAAATGACACTTCCAGTTTGATACTTATGCTACTCATTTATGTCCTTCATTGTAGTTGAGGTGTACTTGTCTTGTCCAAGCATCCCAAATGTCCTGTTAGCTGAAACACTTCCCAAAGCACAAGCCTGTAAGAACTAACTGGTGCCCTTTATTCTGCTTTCTATATTAGTTACGACATTATACAATGTATCACAGACTACAACAACTTTGAGGGAAAGTATGACTTTTCATTGACAGTTACATGTCTTTCTTTGGTCAACCAACATTCAAATACATGTCAAATTCTTTGTATTTAAATAAGATATTGTTTCTTGAATTTACATGCTGAGTACACCACTGATGTTTTATTGATATTTAATTTTTTAAACTGTTAATTGCTTCCACTGTTTCTGCTTTTGATATATCCCCAGCATGTTCATAGAACGAGTAGGAATACAGTATTTGGAAACCGTTTTCACATTTGTGGTTAATGTTGCACAATAGTCAGGGTTGTATGTTTAGTTGTGACTATTAAGTATGTTTGTTGCAATGTAAAGTTATGTGAAGGTGATTAGATGTGACAGTTATATTTTTCTTTTGCAGGTGCAGGAGAATCTGGGAAAAGTACAATTGTAAAACAAATGAAGTGAGTCTGAAACAGTTTATACATCTTTGATAATTTATTGAATTTTATGTTTCAAAGTTTTAAAATGAAGTGCACACTTCAGTGTAGATCTTTGAAATACCAAAATGAATAGTACTGTGTATATTTAGATTAAGTAGAACTGTAGTAACTTCAGTCAGTTATGCCTAATGCTTTCCTTCATGTTATTAGGAAGCTTTGTGTTCTCTCTACATTTTTCATATCTCAAACTGGAAGAGAGTGGTATTGAATATAGTTACACAATGTGAACAGATGCGTTAGTCTTAATGCGTAAACTTAACAGAATACAGTAACATCTGTTTATTATTTGTAACGTTTCATGCTACTAATCAATTTTTAATCGTTGTAATTGTAAGTTGCTCATTGTGTATAAAGGGTATGTAACACTACAATCAGTGTCCATGTATTGCCCTTTGGCCTCGCAGATGTCATCAGACATCAATACAAGGTGACCCTTAACAAAATTTGAAATTAGCTTTTACTTATCACTGTTGATAAGCTGAAAAAAATTACACCTCCATGCTTCAAGAAGACTTTCAGATTTGATGACCAGTGTAGTTACTATCAACAAAGATACACAATAATCCATAAAATCTTTTGTTTCTGATCCTGTTAACTGGTTTTGCCTGCTTTTGTGTGTGTAATTAGATTTCTAGACAAACATCTTGGCCATTTCTCTTGGTTTAAAAGGCATTGATGAATAACTAGATTTGATTGAGCAAAGTGCATCTTCCTGTTGCAACTTTAGGGGACAGCATTTACAACAAGTTTGATATTTAAAAACCTAGTTTGGTACTTGAAAGAGACTTTGGGTCTAACTATTGAATGACAATGTCAACCTCTTCAACTTTAATCAAAAAGCTACTCCTTGAGAGAGGGAGGTTACTTTGATTGGGATTAGGACCTTTTCAGAGACCAGCTACTTCATAATTTCTAGCTACAGATGAAATCCTTTATGAAATGCAGATATTATTGGTTTTGCATGAAAGATCCAATAGAATTTCACTTACTCTCACCATTACAGTGCATGTTTATACCTGTCACGACTGAGTTGTCAAGGAAGTCAATTCAGTGCTTTGTTTGGTGGAACTATTTGCTGATATTGTTGGAGCCGACATTATTGAGTGAGGAGATTCAAGATAGCTGCTCATTGTGGAAAGTAACCATGTTTCCACATTACTCACTAGAAATAGTTCTTGATGTTGAAAGCTCTTTTTTGCTTCTGATAAACTTTAAAGAACCTTCAATTATGATGAGCGAATCATTTTTTTAAAAAAAGAAAAGTTTAACAGTATATTTCCTTTTGAGTTTCTCATTTAACAATTTTTATATGGTGGTGGTTCATGGTTTCACATTAAGTGAGTTGTCTTTAGTCCTAAACTTGCGTTTATTTAAAATTTGCGTTCTGCAGATCAGCTTTTTTTTGCATTTATCCTTGTAGAATCATTCATGAGGATGGGTACTCTGAGGAGGAGTGCAAACAGTATAAAGCAGTGGTTTATAGCAATACAATTCAGTCTATCATTGCTATAATCAGGGCCATGGGACGTTTGAAGGTTGATTTTGGAGACCCAACAAGAGCAGTGAGTACACATCATTGATATTTAAATATACAGATGCAATCCTTTGGTTACGGTTGAGCTGAAATCTTACAGAAGAGGGTTGAGTAGAAGAGACTCTTAACTTAGGAAACAGCAGATAATATGTATTTCTATTCATTAGCAGTTCAGAGTTGAGTTGGAAAATCTATTTTCTGATTGGCCATCATTTTAAAGACCAATTAATTTGTTTAATTTTAAGTTTGCGTTATGATTTGAGATTTCTCTTCAGACATTTTTTTAAAAATGACAAGGTTTTTAAAAAATGTCTGTGTTGAGGGTACGGGGGAGAATGAGGCCCCATTTAATCTACATTGTTCTTGTACTTATAATTGCTAGAAATGTTCTACTGCCTAATGTGGGTATCACTGACTTTTGAGAACAAAATTAATTTTGTGGTTGTGGTCATAGCAAAATTAAAGACTTTTTTTTCCTTTTTGAAGATTTGATCAGATTTAAATTTTGAAGTTGTATATGAAAATGAATGAAGGTTAAAAGTAATGGAATTAACAGACAGATTAAAATATTGGAGCAGTGCTGTATTGGATTATATTTATAGTAGTTTCTGTTGCTAAACTTTTAATTTCAAATCTATTTTTTAATTCTTGACTTGCAGCTATTCTTCTTTTCAATTTAGAAACAATATTTTTCTAGGCAGTTGTGATATGAAACATTTGTGTTAATTGTGCAAAGTAAAGCCTCTTCACTTGTTTAAATGCACAGTACCATCCTGTTTAAGGTAGTTTCTGACCTTTAAAGTACTCTGTTTGTATGTAGGATGATGCCCGCCAGTTGTTTGTCCTCGCAGGAACTACAGAGGAAGGGATCATGACAACAGAGCTTGCAGGAGTTATCAAACGATTGTGGCAAGATGGTGGTGTTCAGGCTTGTTTTGGTAGATCCAGAGAATATCAGCTGAATGACTCTGCATCATAGTAAGTATTGTTTTTTTTAGTGCCAAAGTTATTTTATTAATGCAAATAACAAACACCTGTTTAGGCCAGAAAGTTTCATGGTCATAGTGTACCTGACTAAGGTCCATGCAACAAATGGTAGTAAACAACAAAAGTAAATTCACCATATCTAAATGCAAAAAGTTTCCTCAAAACAATGAATGAACTAATGCACAAATAGTTACATGGTTTATATCTAATTGCCTTCACAGAGACATGTTCGCTAGGTTTTGAAATAAATAGTCTATGGTTACGTAACATGTCTAAAAGAAAGTCAAAAAGGCAAATAAGGGGTATCACCCTGATAAAAGCTGACATAAGGATGTTTGTGAGGAAGGATCTTGGTTTGGAAAATCAGGATTTTAAAATCATAAGATAGAGATTAGGAATACCAAGGATCTATAAGTGTTGATGGGGAATACTTTGTTGTTCCCCCTAATGACACTTATAACATTGAACAAGACATTATTATAGCTTGTAACAAAGACAATTTAATAATTGTGTCTTCATATAGATAGCACCAATAAAATTAGCAGAGATGATCTGGCAGGTGAATTTTATTTGTGCCAAGTACTTAACCTTTATTGATCATCTTCAACCCTAAAGGAAGATAGTCAGCCAGAGAGGTGGACATGATCATAATTTTAATTATAAAAGTCTGATGTTTATTTACTGATGTAGAAGTAGAACATACACAGCTCGGACAGATCTATTTTTATCAAAAATAGCTTTACGTAAAACGCTGTCATTGTGAGTCTTTTGTTTTCATGGATTGATGATACTTTGACAAAGATGGTATGGCATCATGCATTTTGTTTTCTTTTCCTGATCAACATGGTGATTGCTTACCAGATTATCATTAACTTATCAGACTATCATTGTCATTAACTGCATAAAATGTTATCCAAACTAGATGTTGACTGACACTGTTTCTCCTGTAACCCCACCCCCAGCCTGCCTTTTTACATTGACTGTACCAAACAACTGAGCATTCTCCCCAAAATGGAAAATTAATAGCATGCACCTACTTTTGTGTAGAAGTGCACTGGTGCTCAAATATTAGAAACTGTCACTACACCAAAAAACTAGGGTAAAGCTCACAAGATATTGTGCATAAAATTGTTTTATGACCGAAATGTAAAATTACTTTCTAAAAGTTGAATAGCCTAGAGGTGCACAATAGTAGCATAATGGTACCAGATGGATAATTTGCATTTATGCAGCATCTTGAGGTGTCAGATCTCTAATCAAAGAAGTGTGTACCTTAAGTAATTTATGTAATTTTCACAAAAACTAACACATTGATTTGCTCTGACAAGTCAGTGTGAAATTGGAGCTTGAGCTCTAGCTCATCTAACCCATTCTCATTAGATTCTATCAGTTACTCTTCAATCAACAATACTTAAATTATTGCATGTAGTGATTAAAAGTAGTGACCATTGGCCTATCTCTTGGAAAATTAATTGGGTTAGATTTAATAGTATATTTTCACTAAATTTGTCAATTCTAAATCATTTTCTTTAGTTATTTGAATGATTTGGATAGAATTTCCTTACAAGGATACATCCCAACTCAACAAGATGTTTTGAGGACCAGAGTGAAAACTACAGGCATAGTGGAGACACACTTCACCTTCAAAGATTTGTATTTCAAGTAAGTAGTAATTCTGTTTCACCCAAGTATGTACTATTTGTAATGAATCATTTCATAATATAAATAAACATCATTGCCAGCAACACAAGTTATGGAAAATTGTGATCATTTTTGGATTAAATGTCAGTTTTGAAAAACTTTAATCTATGTAAAATGACCATAAATTGTTATGACATAACTTAAGCAAATGAGATTAATCAGTCGCATGTATTTGTTGTGTATGTTGTTGAAGTGGTCATCTGACTCCATACATGAATGCACAATGGTCCGTCTTAACTAATTAAGGCAATGAGTTGACAGAAAAAACAATCTTGATTTGATACAGAAGGAAATAAGCTGAATTTATTAAAAACATATTAAAGGGCAGAAAGGTAGCATTTAAGAAAAAGTAAATAAAAATGAAGTACTGGGGAAAACCCAGCAGGTCTAGAGGCACCAGTGGAGAGAGAGGTGATATTGGATTCAAATCTGTGTGTTTTCTGTTCAATGTTTTGTCTGTTTCAGATTCCCCAACATCTGCAGTATTTTTGTTTGTTAAAGAAAAAGTTTAAAAGAAGTATTGGTGAAAACAATGAGCATCAGGAGGGAAGTCAGTGATATAATGTCACTTGACAAGTAATCTAGAATCCCAAGCTAATATTCTGGGTCATAAGATCAAGCTCCACTATGGCACATGTTGAATTGAAATTTCACAAAAATCTGGAGAGAAAAAAACAACCTCATGGTGCGCATGTAATCATAGTCTATTATTTTTTTAAATAAAAACAAACCGCTTCAGTAATGTCCTTTGAAGGAAGGACACCTGTCATTTCTATCTGTTTTCATCTAAATATGAATCGACCCACAGCAGTATGGTTGAAACAGCCAAGCGAGCCATTTGGTTGTATCAAACCACTACAAAGCCTAAAGAATGGAAAGAAATGAAATTGGATAAGTCAACTGTCATCGACTAGGCACTGGAAATTACCATGAAAACTCAGCCCTATCAACCTTCCAAAATTCTCCATGCTAAAATGAAGAACTGTCCCACAGATTAGCCAACAGCCTGAAATAGTCATACTTTCAATATTTTGTTACAATGTGCCACACACCACCATCACCTGGCTATATACTGCCACCTTGGCAAGAAGACCACTGAAGGTGTTGCCACAGTGGAAGACCAGATCCTGCAAAATGTCATGGCATTAGAGAATAAGAAAACCTTCTGATTGTAACCTACTGTTCCCCATTACCTCCATCTTGGCTGGTGACTCAGTCCTACATGTTGAATCCCACTTAAAGGAAACACTGAAGATGGCAGGGGACAAAATGTATCTTGGATGAAGGACTTCAATTTCATCAACAATATGACTCGATAGCACCTATATGATTGAGCCTTAAAGGACATAGTTGCTATGCCCTAATTATGTTACAAATGAACCAATAGAAAAGAAAAATCTACTTGGCTTCATTCTTGCCAGTGCACCTGCTGCAGTTGTCCAGCCATAATGATTCTGGTAGAAGTCTTTGTGAAACTGAAGTTGTGTCATGTACATTGAGGATATGATCCAATATGTGGTGCATTACTATTGGGCTAAATGGAACACAGAACAAATCTAGCAACCCAAAACTGGGCATCTATGAGGTGATGTGGGCAACCAGCAGTAACAGGATTGCCTTTGTCACAATCAGTAACCTAATGATCCACTCTTGCCATCATGTTTGGGCGGTCAACTCCAGTTTAATAGAGTGCCAGAAGGCATGCCAGAGCAGAAATAAGCTTAACTAAAAGTAAGCTGTCAACTTGGGAAAACGACAACATAGTACTTTTGTGTCAAACAGCAAAAACAGCATGCTATAGATTATGCTAAGTGATCTCATAGTTAATGAATCTGATCTAAGCTGTACAGTACACCCCACATAGTGGTGAATGGTAGTAGATAATTAAACAATACACGAAACTCCATAAGTATTCCCATCCTCAGTGGGCAAAGCCAGCAGATCAGTTTAAAAGACCTGGCTGAAATTCTTATTTCCACCTTCAACCAGAAGTACCAAGTGAATGATCAGTCTGCTGCCTCCTTCATCACCAGCATTTCAGGTGCCAGTCTTCACCAATTCAAAATCACTGCAAAGCCTCTGAGCCCTGACATACAACCTGGCCAGAAAAAAAACTGTAGACTTGTGCTGCAACACACTAGTTGCATTTTGACCAAGTTATTTCAGTACAGCTGCAATACGGGGATCTCTGGACAAGTTGGGAAATTGCCCAACTCTGTCATGTGCACGTAAAAGGTAAATCCAATCTGACCAGTTGCCACCTTAGCTGCGTTGCCTCAATTCTCAGCAAAATAATGGCAGGAGTTGCTGACCTTGACTTTGAAGAGGCATTTGCAAAGGAATAACCTGCTCATGCTGTTCAGTTTGGCTTCCATCAGAATCAGTCAACTCCTGAGTTCATTCTGTCCCCTTTCACATAGTCGCTGCCTAGCAATTATTTGGCATTAACTTTACCTGTGATTTATCAACCCAAGCCTAGATGTTGTCCAAGTCTTGCTGCAAATGGCACTTATATTGCTTCAGTCAATGGAGTGTTGCAATGATACAGGGAATTGTGCAATTATTAGTGGTGATTGTCTAAAGCTGATGAAAAATGCTGTACTCCAGGGGAGATAAGAATGATTACCTCCAAGGTGGCATTCAACCACATGGAGCATCAAAGAGCCCCAACAAAATGGAAGGATGGGAATAAGGAAAAATTCTGTTGGTTGGAGTCCTACCTATGATAAGAAAGATGGTTGAGACTGTTGAGGGTCAACTATGTTAGACGCAGTCCATCGCTTCAGAAGTTCTTCTGGATAGTGTCCTAGGCCTGTCCATGTTCAGCGTCATTTGTGACATTTTAATCACTGAGGCAATCTGTGCCATTTGTAGCAAGACTTGGACAACATCCAGGCTCGGGCTGATAAGTTGCAGATTAAAGTTGTGCTAAATAATTACCAGGCAATACCACATACAACAGGACAGAATCTAACCGTAGCCCCTTGATATTTAAATGACAATAACATAATGTTAATAGTGGGGAGAATTCAATTATGGAATCCGTATTAACCAGAAACTGAACTGGACCAACCATATAAATGCTATGGTTATGTCAGCAGGTTGCATACTAGGAATTCTCTGTGATTAATCGGTCTCCTGTCTCCCCAATTACCTGTTCACCACCATCTACAAGACAAAACTCAGCAGTGTGATGGAATCTGTTCTGGTTGCCTGGATGAGTGTAATTCCAACAACATTGAAGCTCACCGCTATTCAGACCAAAGGATCTTCTATTGATCCTTCATTCACTCCCTTCAAAATGTACTTCCCTCACCACTACACAGTGACAGCTATGTGTTCCATCCATATAATGCACTGTAGTTATTCACCAAGGCTTCTGTGAAGGCACCTACCAAACTTAGGACCCCTTGCACTCAGAAGGATGGGAGCAGCATATGAATGGGCGCACTGCCACCTGCAACAATTTCTTCTGGTTTCTCACTATCCATTCAGAGTGATAGAGATGTACAGCATCTCGGTTCAACCCGTCTATGCCGACCAGATATCCCACCCAATCTAGTTCCCACCTGCCAGCACCCAGCCCATATCCATCCAAACCCTTCTTATTCATATATTCATCCAAATGCCTCTTAAATGTTGCAATTGTACCAGCCTCCACCACTTCCTCTGGCAGCTCATTCCATATCCATACCACCCTCTGTGCCCCTTAGGTCTCTTTTATATCTTTCCCCCCTCACCCTAAATCTATGGCCTCTAGTTCTGGACTCCCTGACTCCAGGGAAAAGACTTTGTCTATTTTCCCTATCCATACCCCTCATAATTTTGTAAACCTCTATAAGGTCACCACTCAGGCTCCAACGCTCCAGGGAAAACAGCCCCAGCCTGCTCAGCCTCTCCCTGTAGCTCAGATCTTCCAACCCTGGCAACATCCTTGTAAATCTCTTCTGAATCCTTTCAAGTTTCACAACACCTTTGCGATAAGGAGGAGACCAGAATTGCATGCAATATTCCAACAGTGGCCTAACCAATGTCCTGTACAGCTGCAACATATCCTCCCAACTCCTGTACTTGATACTCTGACCAGTAAAGGAAAGCATACCAAATGCCTTCTTCACAATCCTATCTACCTGCGAATCCACTTTCAAGGAGTTATGAACCTGTACTCCAAGGTCTCTTTGTTCAGCAACATTCCCTAGGACCTCCCCACTAAGTGTATAAGTCCTGCTAAGATTTTCGGCGGCACAGTGGCTAGCACTGCTGCCTCACAGCACCAGAGACCCGGGTTCAATTCCCGCCTCAGGCGACTGACAGAACCTCTGTTCTCCCCGTGTCTGCGTGGGTTTCCTCCCACAGTCCAAAGATGTGCGGGTCAGGTGAATTGGCCATGCTAAATTGCCCGTAGTGTAAGGTAAGGGGTAAATGTAGGGGTATGGGTGGATTGCACTTCGGCGGGTCGGTGTGGACTTGTTGGGCCGCAGGGCCTGTTTCCACACTAAGTAATCTAATCTAATCTAATTTGCTTTCCCAAAATGCAGCACCTCGCATTTATCTGAATTAAACCCCATTTGGCCATTCCGGTCATGATCCTGTTGTAATCTGAGGTAACCCTCTTCACTGTCCACTACACTCCAATATTGGTGTCATCTACAAACTTACTAACTGTGTACCTCTTATGCTCGCATCCAAATCATTTATGTAAATGACAAAAAGTAGAGGGCCAAGCACACATCCTTGTGGCATTCCACTGGTCACAGGTCTCCAGTCTGAAAAACAACCCTCCACCACCACCCTATGTCTTCTACCGTTGAGCAAGTTCTGTATCCAAATGTCTAGTTCTCCCTGTATTCCATGAGATCTAACCTTGCTAATCAGTCTCCCATGGGGAACCTTGTCGAATGCCTTACTGAAGTCTATATAATCACATCTACCGCTCTGCCCTCATCACTCTTGGAAACATTCTGCTGTTCCTTCACTCACTGAGTCAAAAATCTTGAACTCCCTTCCCAATAGTACTATGTGTCCCTACACTTCAAAGACTGAAGCAGTTTAAGAAAACAACACCTCCATGGTGGTCAGGCAGTAAAAATTGGCCTAACATGTATTGCTCATATTCTAGACAATTTTACAAGGGCATTGTAACCATGTTGCCTTTCATAGTTGTTCTCCGTTCTCAAGCTAAATGACTTTATGAGCTGAAAATGTGTTGCTGGTTAAAGCACAGCAAGCATCCAAGGAACAGGAAATTCGACGTTTCGGGCCAGAGCCCTTCATCAGGAATCTGAAGGGCTCTGGCCCGAAACGTCGAATTTCCTGTTCCTTGGATGCTGCCTGACCTGCTGTGCTTTAACCAGCAACACATTTTCAGCTCTGATCTCCAGCATCTGCACACCTCACTTTTTACTACTAAATGACTGCATGGTAAGGCACCTCCTTGTGGACTATCAAAGCAGCTGCCATATCTGTCATTCTAAGGAACAGTAGAACCACTTTCATTGAAACAAAAGAATTGTAATACAGCACAAAGCCAGGACTGTTCTAACTCACTTCCTGCCACCTAGTTTAAAAAAACGGTACAGTGATAATAGTTATTATTCATAGTAGCATCTCAACTAGCCTACAGCATACATGAGGAAAAACCCAATGCATGGAGAGCTACAGAAACCATAAGTCACCCCTTTTTTATAAATATTGAGTTTAATTTTAAATCTACCAAATTTAAGTTTGTGCAATGTCAGAAAAATTTTCTGAATTAAATCTGATTTGCATTTGTATCGAAACAGTTTTTGCTATCTGAAAACTGTTGCTTTCCGGCACTAAACAAATTGAGCCAGTGCAGGTTTATTTGAAATTCACAATGGAGAGCAGCTGTTTTCATTCTTCAATGTTGCTTCATATGTTTACATCCAGTTTTAAGGCTTTATGTTAACTTTGAAACATTTTCACGTTTAGTAAACTTTTTATGTGTAGAAAGCTGAGTTGGCACCTGGCATACTTGTGTATAAATTGAGAAGAAAGGTGTGTTAGTTAAGGACTAGGATCTGATTTGAATTCTGTCTGCCAGCATTTTGTCTGTGAAGTTGCATTTATAATGCTAAACAGCAAGATGGATGGCTGAGTCATTCCCTGATAATGTACTTGGATTTGGATGAATGTGGAAAGAAGTGTAATATTGCTTTTGCACCAAGCAATATGAAATCTTTTCATTATTCTCCAAGTTAGTTCATCAATTATTTAATTTTTACAGGTGTACAATTTGAAATATTAACTCTTTCTCTTTCTGCACATCCTGGCAGGTTGGCTGAGTATTTTTAGCGTCTTTGTTTGGTTTGGAAAGTATTCCCTTGTCTAATATTTTAGAGTTCTCTTTTTAAAACCTAATTTATTTGATGTGTTGAAAAAAATCTAATTATACTATACAATATGTTGAGATGAAAGATGTGAGATTTTTATATTAAAAGTTTAGGATTTAAATTTTAAAATGGTGGTATATGGGTGTTGGTTACTTCCAACGACTCATTCCTTAAAAAATCAGCTAATTCATTCAATTCTTCTGGAAAAGTAAACTGATACAGTATGCATCAGACAACAAGGAGCCCCTTGAGTGTTATGAATATATTTATACTAGGGTAGCATAAAACACATAAAGGTAAGGTGGTTGATGCACAACTTGTTTGTTTTTTTTTCAGAATAGTCAAAGATTGGCTTGAGGTAATCTAGAGATTGAAAGTTTTTTATGACTGTAAAAACTGAGTTCAGAAGCAAGTAAAGAAATTTTCCAGCTCCGTTAAATAGCTTAATTATCTCGGCACGCAGTTTGTATATCCTCCAGACTAAGTGTGTTTAGTTAGAAATCTGCTGGTCAGTAGAAACTGAGAAGGTCTAGGTATTCAGTTTGTGAATATTTGCATAAGACTTTAGTTCGTAGGACAAAAAACTGGGGGAGTCAGTTTATTCTAATTAACACGTTTGATAGAGGTGTAATTTCTCTGCATTTGTCACTGAAAAGTGGTGTCATTGGAGGTCAATGAAACTTTGTTTTGCTGAGTGTTTTAAGATTTTCTTAGTGTTCTATATTTAGCTTGTCTTTGCTGTACTAAACTTGTATTTTGTTGTTGAAGAATCTCTGAAGCTACTTGTGGCTCTGTTTCTACGAACGACCATCACATTAACTATGTTTTTTTTAATGATCTGTCAAGCCGGGTTTCATTGGAGATTTGATTTATCCAGTAGTGCCACCAGTTGGAATCATCATAATATGCCAGATATACTTTAATACCATTTTAATACAAATGATAAATGAACACTTCCATTATGTAAGCAGTTACAGTAAAAAAGATTTCAAAAGTTGATAAATGAGCTCTTGGAGTCCTACCAGCCATTTTTAGGCTATATTCCTTTGTGGCTGTATTGAATTCAATATTACTGTAACTTGTAGATAGTATATTGGACAGAAATTTGATTATCTGTAGAAGCTTGTGTATAGAACTTTAAAAATTCATTGCTCAGATTCTACATGATAATACATATATCTGTATAAAATAGCTTATCATGAAATCTGTGCAAGATGTTACTGTATCACACTTTGTGCATGTGTCTAATTATGCAGAAGACTGGTAATGGTTTGAAATTAATTTATTTGGCTTTTTTTAAAATTTTAGGATGTTTGATGTAGGCGGTCAGAGATCAGAGCGGAAGAAGTGGATACATTGCTTTGAAGGTGTAACTGCAATAATTTTCTGTGTGGCTCTGAGTGATTACGATCTTGTGCTTGCTGAAGATGAGGAAATGGTGTGTACATTTCATCATACGGTTTACGTTCATCTGGCGAGTAACTGGGCCAATTGATGCCTTTACAGCATTTCATAAACTGCCTGTTGAAATGATGTTCTTTGTTGCAGTTTCACAATTTGTTTTGCAAGAGTTGTCATATTTCAAGAGGAATGAAATTGATCATAATTATAAGTAATGAGTATTTAAAACCACAGTGTCAAAAAAGTTTATATTTTCTTTTTGTATTTACTCCAGCTGATGAGTAGGAGTAAATATAAAAATACAACCAAACTGGAACAGTTACCAACTCAATACTAAACATAAAGCTGAGTAATTTATATCAGCGACCAATGGAACTATACCTTGTTTAAAAATATGTAACGTTGCAAAACTTTAAAAACATTTTATTGGAACTGTACATAATATAACTGGAAAAATCTAGATTAAACTGGAGTACAACTTTGTAGGTCAGGAAAGAAAATGCTTAATTTCTTCTAAAGTGTAGACCGATTCAACCAACAATAAATTGAGTTGAAAGATTCTGTAAGGACCTATTCCATTTGCAGGCTGTTTCTGTGTCTCAAATCAGCAATATATATGGAAGAGAAATGTTGTTTGGTTGAAGGAGAAGTTCAAATGTGAGGGGTACAGTCAGGATTTAGTAGGGATTACTTCAGCTTTTACACAAGTGTTGTAAGTAAATTTCTGGCGTAGTTAACAGGATAGGTATGCTTGAGTTTCACTCAGTGATCCAAACTGCAAACTAAGTGAATTTTTCACAAGTTACATTACTAGTTTAGCCCTTAGTGTTTACATGAGCAACATGTAATTAGGAGCAGAAATAGGCTACTCAGCTCTTTTGAGCTTGCTCTTCCATTTAACGCCACATGCAGGGTTTGTATTTTGAATACCACATTCCCATCTACCCAATAACCTCTGATGCAACTGCCTAACGAAAATCTACATCTATAAGAGAAACATCTTGATCCCTCTTCCATTGTCTTCTGTAACAGAGAAATCCAAAATAAATATTCTGCGGAAAGCGTTTATAGGAAACACACATTTTGGTACTTTAGGGTTTGTTGTTTCTTATAAATACTGCATGTAGTTACGGGGACATTATTAATATGTACATATTGGTTTTAAGAGCATTTCATACTAGGTGAAGTGTGCAGAATTAAATTATTATAATTTTGGAATTATTTAAATTGCTCAGTCAGTGGTAAGAACTGAACTCGCAATAAACATGGTGATTGTGTTTTGACAATACTATTTAAAAGAAGGAAATAATCTTTTTAGTAGATCATCTTTTATAGTTTTGTTTCAGGCTTGGATAGGCATGTCATTAATGACATTGTGGCTGAATAATTTAATCAAGCATTTATGGCACCTCTTTAGAAAATGTATATGTTTTCTTCTTTCTCTGTCTCTCCACCCTTTCTCTGGCCCGCCTTCCTTCTGGCACCTTAGCCCTGCCCTCTTTCTGCCCACCCAACCCTGACCATCTCTTTGCCCCCACTCCCCTCACGCTCTCACTTACTTGCTCGCGCTCTCATGTGCTGTCTTTCTGCCCCCCAATTTCTATCTGGCCCCACCACATATCACCCCTTCTCTTCCCATCGGTGCATGACCGTAGATTTATAAGGAGACCACTCTAATCTTGAGCGAGAATTCAGATTTGAAAAGTTAAAAATCACTTTAACGCCAGGTTGTGGTCCAACAGGCTTATTTGGAAGCACTAACTTTGTGAGCCCTGCTCCTTCATCAGGTGGTTGAATCTGCACAACCATCTGATGAAGGCGAAGCGCTTCAACAGCTAGTGCTTCCAAATAAACTTGTTGGCCTACAACCTGATGTCGTAATTTTTAAATTTGTCCACCCAAGTCCAACACTGGCACCTCCAAATGGTGATTTTAAAAAACTCCCTAAAGTTATAGGGTATGATGGTCATGACACACACAATGTGAAATAGCACTTGCTGTAGCTTTACTGTGTGACTTTTTATGTAAAAGTCTTTTGACGAGGTTGCAGAGGGGTCAGAGAAGGGGGATTGCACAGAGAGAAGTAGTGGATGGGGCCAGATAGAAATGAGGGGCAGAAAGAGCAAGTCAGAGTGCAAGGGAGGGGGTGGGGTCAGAGAGCTGGGCAGAAAGAGGGTGGGGCTAATACCCCAGATGGAAGACGGGCCAAAGGCCCCAGATGGAAGACCGGCCAAAGAGCAGGATGGCACCCAAAAAGATGTAAACATTGAAGTTCTAAATTGGAGAAAGGTCAATTTTGACAATATTAGGCAAGAACTTTCAAAAGCTGATTGGGTGCAAATGTTCGCCGATAAAGGGACAACTGGAAAATGGGAAGCCTTCAGAAATGAAATAACAGAAGTCCAGAGATAGTATATTCCTGTTATGGTGGAAGGAAAGGCTGGTAGGTATAGGAAATGCAGGATGACTAAAGAAATTGAGGTTTTATCTGAGAAAAAGAAGGAAGCACATGTCAGGCATAGACAGGATAGATGGAGTGAATCTTTTCGACTAAAGGCAGTTGGAGTATACTTGAGAGAAATCAGGAGGGTAAAAAGGGGATACTAGATAGCTTTGGCAAATAGAATTAAGGAGAATCCAAAGGGTTTTTACAAATACCTTAAGGACAAAAGGGTAACTAAGGAGAGAATAGGGCCCCTCAAAGATCAGCAAGGCAGCCTTTGTGGGGAGACGCAGGAGATGGGGCAGATACTAACCGAGCATTTTGCATCAGTGTTTACTGTGGAAAAGGCCATGGAAGATGTAGACTGTAGGGAAATAGGTGGTGTCATCTTGCAAAAATGTCCATATTACAGAGAAAGAAGCGCTGGATGTCTTGAAACTCATAAAAGTGAATAAATCCCCAGAATCTGATCGGGTGTAACCTAGAACTCTGCGGGGAACTAGGAAATGATTGGTGGGTCTCTTACTGAGATATTTGTATCATCAGTAGTCACAAGTGAGGTGCCGAAAGACTGGAGGTTGGCTAACATGGTGCCACTGTTTAAGAAAGGTGGTAAGGACAAGCCAGGGAACTATAGAACAGTGATACTGACATCTGTGGTGGGCAAGTTGTTGGAGGGAATCCTGAGGGATAGGATGTACATGTATTTGGAAAGGCAAGAACTGATTAGGGATCGTCAACATGGCTTTGTGCTTGGGAAATCATGTCTCACAAACTTGATTACGTTTTTTGAAGAAGTAACAAAGAGCATTGATGAGGGCAGCGTGGTGGGTGCGATCTATGTGGACTTCAGTCATTCAACAAGGTTCCCCATGGGAGACTGGTTAGCAAGTTTAGATCTAATGGGATAGAGGGAGAACTAGCCATTTGGATACAGATCTGGCTCAAAGGTAGAAGAGAGAAGGTGGTGGCGGAGGGTTTTTTTAGACTGGGACCCTGTGACCAGTGGTGTGCCACAAGGATTTGTGCTAGGTCCACTATTTTTCATCATTTATATAAATGATTTGGATGTGAACATAAGAGTTAGTAAGTTTGCAGATGACACCAAAATTGGAGGTGTAGTGGACAGCGAAGAAGGTTACCTCTGATTACAACAGGATCTTGATCACATAGGCCAATGGGCTGAGGAGTCTCAGATGGAGTTTAATTTAGATAAATGTGAGGTGTTAGCAAATCTTACCAGGACTTATATACTTAATGGTAAGGTCCTAGGGAGTGTTGCTGAACAGAGACCTTGGGGTGCAGGTTCATATTTCCTTGAAAGTGGAGTTGCAGGTAGGTAAGATAGTGAAGAAGGCGTTTGGTATGCTTTTCTTTACTGGTCAGAGTTTTGAGTACAGGAGTTGGGAAGTCATATTGCGGACATTGGTTAGGCCACTCTTGGAATATTGCTTGCAATTCTGGTCTCCTTCCTATCGGAACAATGTTGTGAAACTTGAAAAGGTTCAGAAAAGATTTACAAGGATGTTGCCAGGTTTGGAGGATTTGAGCTATAGGGAGAGGCTGAACAGGCGGGGGCTGTTTTCCCTGGGGCGTCAGAGGCTGAGGGGATGGCTATATGAATAGGAAGGGTTTGAAGGGATTTGGGCCAGGTGCTGACGGGTGGGACTAGATTGGGTTACGATATCTGGTCTGAATGGGCAGTTGGACCGACGGGTCTGTTCTGTACTGTACATCTCTATGGCTCTATGTATTAACATTTCTTATTGTTATTTGGTGATTTTCCTTTGCTGCACAAGCAAATTGCATGATTATTTGAGACAAGGATTAAGCTGATAATCTTGTTTCACAAGTATGATCAAATCTTGTCTTCCCAGAACCGTATGCATGAAAGTATGAAACTTTTTGATAGCATTTGCAACAACAAGTGGTTTACAGACACATCCATTATTCTGTTCCTAAATAAAAAAGATCTGTTTGAAGAGAAGATTAAGAGAAGTCCTCTAACAATTTGTTACCCAGAATATACAGGTAATGATTTGCTACATGTCGTGAAATGTTTGCACTTTTAACATGAACTCAATTAACAATAATTGGATTTAGTGATCTGCGTTCTTAATTTTTCAGAAGTATCAAATAGCAGTGAATGTAATGCATTACTAAGTCAAGCAATTATATTGCACCTAAGCTGCATAGATTGGTAAATGGTGAGAAATGTATTACAGGCTTGAAGCACTCAAAACAGTAATGCTATAAATACAGCTTCTTTTAACACTGTAGACCTTCAGAAATTTTGAATTCATTATATCTAGTCGTACTGTAGTTCAATATATTCTATAGAAATGTTTATCACTTTGTCAAGTCAGTTGCAGAGCTAAGTTCTGTTGACAGTATTTACTAATGCTGTCACCTTTGTAAAATGATACAGGATTTTATGTGCAGTGTGGTTCCTTGTCCCATCTTGTCTAATCCAAACTAATTTTGCTTTTGACCAGGATCCAACACGTACGAGGAAGCCGCAGCATACATCCAGTGTCACTTTGAAGATCTGAATAGACGAAAAGAAACCAAAGAAATCTACACTCATTTCACATGTGCCACAGATACCAAGAATGTGCAGTTTGTTTTTGATGCAGTGACAGATGTCATCATCAAAAATAACTTGAAGGAATGTGGATTATACTGAGGCTTGTTATCAAGAGCTGACCCAGGTGAGGGATTGCAAGCTAACTACAGACTTGTTATAGTACATATTATATGTTTTCTTCGCGCCCTGTAATACTGTGCTGACTTTGCAGAGGCTGTGGGAATATAAAGAATTGAAAGTTACTAGATGTTAATAAAACTTCCATTAACAAAGCAGACATTAAGCATGGAATTTTTAGGATTATTGTAACTTGCTGAATGAAAAGCTTGCTTTTTTATAAGCTGTATTTTCCTTAATGCAGTTTTTGAAAACATCTGAATTTACTTTTCTTTTAGGTTTGTTTTTGTTAATAAAAAGAAGCCTGTAGGTGGACCATTGTATTCCCTGGTTATGCTGCCTGGCAGAAGTTAGAAACAAAATGACTGACGTCATGAGGGAGGCTGCATGCAAGATATTCAATACTAACTATGTATTATGAACACTTTTTTAAAAATTGTGCTTTAGTCTGAAATGAGTAATGTACATAATGTACTGTTACTGATTCAGCATTGTGTTTGAAAAAAACATTTTGCTGCTTTTGTTTCCAGTTCTTTTTGTCTTTGATATGTTAATATGCAATTGTATTGAATGATCAAAAGGTAACGCAATCGATGATCGTTGTTACTTTTTGGATAGTGTTTCATTGTTTTTGATCTGTAATGCAAACTATAGCTAAATTTTGTAGAGAGAATTATTGGAAGTTTTGTTATAACTGATCATCAGTGCTTTCATTCATTCTAAATGACATTTGGACCAATATGAAATTCAAGGATTGTATTAAATTGTATTTCTTTTTAACATGTACAAAATTATGCTCTGTGACATTGATAGTAGTACTGATTAGTCCAGCAAGAAGAGAACGTAACATTTTTCTGTAGACCAAAACCAATGCAAATTATTTCAAGTGTATTTATCCATTTAGAAAGCAATATAAAGATCCACAGAACATAGTGACTTGTAAACTGATTTAGCAATTTAGTATTACCCTCCAGCTGTCGTAAAAACTGTGCTACCATTGAAATTTCAAGTGCCATCTATTGTTCAACGTTTGCCAAATATAAAAAACAATACATGACTTAAAATTAGTCATTTAAAATCAAACCAAACCTTTTTTCTAATGAATCACCCATTGTTTGCTGTATTTTACCTACTTTTATTTCTGATTCGAAATCTGTTGATTTTGTTTTAAACTCAGTAATTTTGGTCTGGTACTCGATTAAACTGAGTTCATGCTTCCTGTTCATATCAGAATGTTAATAAAAATAACAATGACCTAAAAAGAATTTTGGATATCATAGTTATGTACTGTGAAGTAGGATTGTACTTCTCTCACTAGATTATTTTTATAATATAGCACTGCCATATAGACTACAAGAAATAAAACAATAATTATAAACCTAACCAGTATATATATTTTAAAGACTTGATAGTTCTGTTGGAACTCTTTATCCTCTGAAAAAAAGCTATGTACCCCAAGCATACAAACAACCTCCGCCACAGTTGTTCATAACATCATGGTTGGTTTGCTTACAGGTTCTGTCGTTCCCGTACCATTGCACATTTAAAATAGTTGTCACGTTTGAGTTACATTGAAGATGACGAGTCACTTTTTTTAAAAGATAGCTCTGAAAGTTCATCAAGCAAGTACATTTTCCATTCCAATCCATTTTTATAATCATTAGATTATATATATTTATTGTCAAGAATTGGTATCTTTGTTAACAGATTTTTTTCCTACATGATTTGCTACTGTTCTTGCTCTAGGGCCTCAAACCTATGTTATGCAAACACAGTTCTAGAGAAATGATGGTTGTGAATGATGGAACAAATTATGATTTTTAAATTGGCATTTTTAAGTGACTCAATTAAAATGAAGGTGAAGCCTGGCTTTAAGTCCCATGGTGATTGCATTTCTAAATGGTCATGTACATTATTGTTGTATTAAAGATATACTTTTAGCACAGCAAGTTTTTTTTTCATTCGTTGCCCCTCCTGAATGAACAATTTTGTTTGTTTTTCTATTATTCTTATATCTGAGGCTGGGGTGGAATTCCTTCTGTGACCTGTCACTCTGCTGGGATTGGCATTGTACTTTGAAGAATTTTCTGTACATAACCTGTGATGTCACATTCATTACTATTTACAAGGGACTTTGATACATATTTGGTAACAGAATTTTAAGGGAATGGGAAGTTGGATGCTTGGACCCAAATAGACTGGCATATACATGTCGAATAAGGGCTTCTTCTGTTCAGTTTTGATTTGTGCGTCTGGACAGCAGTCCTTTTTGCAGGCATTGATTTGTGGCTTATGGAATCTCATGTGGGAGGTTGGGAAGGAGATTAAGTGGACAGTCGATGAGTTGCATGTAGTACAAGCTAAACAAAAACTTGGTGACCTTCATTATCCTTTTCCGTGATTGCAGATTTTATCTCTGAGACATCTTTGGAGAAAAATTATCCAATATGTATTTATTCATGATTAAATGTCAAATAAAAGAATTCAGTGGGAAAAGTAATCAATGCATTCTCTAAGACAGTGTTGATCTCTGTAGATATTGCCATGCATTTTAAGAATAAAGGCAGTTGCCTGTTGTACTTTTGAATCTGGACTGGTTTGATTTTCTTTCACTTCAAAGTGATTGGTGTTTGTCTTCAACCTTTTAGCTATACAAGTTTTCTTCATTTCAAAGTATTCAAAGCCTTTTAATTGGTAATCAGGAAAGTAATCTAACTTGCAGCAAAGAAAACCCAGGTAACATCTCGGTGTAGGATTTCTGATTTCACCTGTGCTTTGAACATGTAGTAGTTAGTGATGGACTACAGGAGGAATAATATAAAACACAGCTAATTATGTTGAGTCTGAGGATAGAGCATTAAAGGAGAGCATGGTTTGTCTGCAACAGGAATATGTGCATGTTTAAAAGTCCCCTTTAAGTGATTGCACTCAAAACATTAACTCTGTTTCTCTCTTCACAGATGCTACCAGACATGGAGTTTCTCCAGCATTTATAGCCTCCTACTCATTGCCAGGAGTCACATTCACTACTTAAACATTCTCCATGACTGCCATAAAAATATATCCAAAGGCTCAAAAAGATATAATCAGGCATTGTAAACATTTCTGGAGCCTGTAAAGAGAGACATACAAACAAATCCACTTCACACTTGCGTAGCAATATGTATATATTATATCCCAAGAGGAAATTGATATTTTCACTAGAAACATCCTGATGATAACAGCTGGAATGAAACTAGTAATTTCCATGTCCAGTGAAATTAGTTCATGCATGAAAAATAAAAACTGATAAAGATATGAATGTAGTCAATTCTTCTATAACATGTGTTTCTTCAATGTGAATTGGCTTTAGCACAATTGAAGCATTTATTTGTTGAATGAGAACTTTCCTTACCCAAATTAGTTATAATGTGATTCCTGCCCCATTAGTTTAAACTGCACGGTTACTGCGTGATTTTCTTAACACAAGATTTCACAAGAACAGAACTATCATGTATCAGAACTGATTGTAAACCAAACTAGTTATACCCGCTATTAAATCAGATCAATTGTTTTAGAAAAGAAAGCTTATTTTATCTTTACCTTGCATTGTTTGGCAAAAGTCTTTGAACTTATTTTTAAACAAAAAGTGGTGCATTTTTGAAGTAAAGCTTCGCAAGAATTTTCTCAAAATCACAGGCATTGGAGGATTAGTCACCATTTTAGGTCAACTATCCCTCTCAATTTAGTGTTGCTTTTATTAATGAAATGTTTGAGACCTGGAAAGCAATACAGTAGGCATGACGCATCATACCATATTTATTTTTCTGCTTATCTTGCTGGTGAGAATAATGAAGTCAATTAAACATGGGGTTGGAGAAGCTGGTCATGTCAATTCAAACTTGGTAATGGAACACACTTCATGCGAAAGCTGGAAAGACTAGAGCCTGAAGGGCCTGAGGGCAGAAAAAGAAGATTTCAAGACTGTTAAATTAATAGGAAGATACGCCATCTAAAGTAGGCACTTTATTAATAGTGTCTAAAGTTGTCCAATTTCCTAAAATAGCCTATGCATTCCAATTATTAGCCCAGTAAACCTCTGAATTGCTTCCATTTATTTGCATCCTTGCATAAATAAGGAATCGACATCCACAGTCCTCCCAGATGTGATCTCACCAATGCACCATGTATCTGAAGCATAACCTCTCTATTTTCAATTTAATTCCCCTCAAACAGCATTTTATTCATATATGAAGCAACTGCCAATCTTTAAGATCTGAAAGAAACATGGTAGAGAAATTCCAATTGTTCAGAGTGTAATGGACGTGAAATGTTGACTGCTTTCTTTCCACAGATGCTGCTAGATCCACTGAGTTACTCCAGTAATCTGTTGTTTCTAATCATTCCTAATGTTTGGTGTACTTGCATTGTCTAGGAGTTCCTCTGCTATCTGTCTCACTTTAAATATTATGATTTTCATACACCTCCTGCCACAAAGTATCATCTTGCATTTTCTGTCATATTACATTTCCCAGATCTCTTCCCACTTGCCTAACCTGTCTTTATCCCATTGTACCCATTTGTCATCTTTACAACTTTCCACATTTGTGACTCCTGGAATTTTTCATTTTACACTATCATAGAGAAGGGCTGCAGCAGCTCAAGGTGATGAAATGGAACTATGTGGTTTGACTGTCTGAAGTTTTGATGTTTGTTATGTGTCTGAAATATGATAGCTTATGTTCATATGGAATGGGGGTGGGGGTTGTCATGGGGGCTGAGAGATAAATAGGAGTGGGGTGGGGGGTGTGTGCTAGGGCTTGGGGACAACCTAGAGAATGCAGTGAGAGACATTCGCTGAGATCCTTGTGGAGGGAGTAGGCATCCTTGGAAGAGGCTTCACAATAAGGTTATAACGATTAGGAAAAAGTGAGGCCTGAAGATGCTTGAGATAAGAGTCAAGAAATGTGTTGGAAAAGAACAGCAAGTCAGGCAGCATCTGAAGAGCAGTATAAGTCAGGGCTTATGATGAAGGGTTTATGCCCAAAATGTTGACTACTCTGCTCCCCAATGCTGCCTGACCTGCTGTGCTTTTTTCCAGCTTTTGACTGACTCTGCAGTCCTGACTTATTCATATATTGAGTAATAGGTTTGCACAATGTTTTTTATAGTTCACAGGACTTCAAGTACTGCATCTGGTTAGGAAGATAAGCAATTGGAGGACTGGAATCAATGCAGGGTGGTTGTGAGGATGAACTTTTACAATACAATTAGTGATAATGACTTGAAACTAGCTACCTGCAAGGGTGATGGAATCGGAAGTGATTAATGTCTTTTAAAAGCAAGTTGGATTGCCTCTTAAAGGGTAGGAACTCCAAATCCTCAGTGCTGTAGGTGTGGGGTGATAGGGGCAGACAGACGGAACTGGCAGCACTATTCAACAAGCAATTAACATAAGCTTGAAACCCAATGGTGTCTTTCTGTAATGTTATGATTCTGATTCCATAAACATCAATATTTATCATGAAAGTGGTTACAAACAAGTACTTTTACAATAAGTTCTTCAATACCTGATAAAGACTGAAGCCCAAATGTTCAGAAAAGACCACAGTCTTTGAGATTTTCTTTAATGATTATGTCTTTCACAGCATCAAACACAAACTTGACGTTTTGTGTGTCAGTAGCACATGTCATGTGTGCATAGATCTCCTTGACATCTTTTCGCATGTTGAGATCCAGGAATTGGCTCTTGATGTAATTGCTAGCATCGTCATATGTGTTGGGACCTAAAGATAGAACCCAAAGCAGTTGGTCAATCTGTTCGAATGAATGTTTTGTTATATGGTCTGAGTAAACATGCATTCCTGATGTAATGGATAAAGGAGTCATTGAACTCAGAAATCACCTGCCATCAGAAAAACCATTATTATTTTCCTCAATAAATAAGATGAGAATGCTTTATCTATCCTTAGATTCACTGGAACAATCCTTGGGATGATGGCTTATAAGGAGAAAGAGAGGAAATAGGACCTATATTTCTTACAGTTTCTAACATTGAGAAGTGGTCCTATTGAAACTTTTAGAATTCTTACTGGATGTGACAGTTGAAATAGAATGATTCCTCTAACCAGTGAGTTTAGAACCAACTAATCTAGGAATAGTGAGTAAACCACTCAGAGGGTGTTGAATCTTTGTAATTCTCTATCTCAGAGGATTATGGAAGCTTAATAAGCAAAAACATTCATGACCAAAGTCAATAGATTTCTGAAGACTAATGTCAACAATGGAGGTGAAAGCAGTGCTGGAAAATGGCATTGAGATAAGTGATCAGATGTCAAAGTAGGTTTATCAGACTGAATGGCCTACTCCTAAGTTTGTAAAGTATTCCAACATAGCACTGACAGCTGATTCTGCCTAATAAAGGATTAGCAACAATTCATGTTGCTAACAGTATATTTGATAAAACTGTTATGGTTTGAGGTAGCCCTGTCTGACCCATGTCAAGAAAGTAGCCTGGACCCTACCTTTGCTAGTAGTTTTAAGCAGGTGTACAGTGGATATTCCAGGAGTGATGCAGCTGGCCCAACTACATAGTTTTAAACAAAATGGAGTTTTTTTGCAAGATTAACAAGTGAAACACAAACAAAAGAGAACAGAATATAGAATAAGTTAACCTATCCAAAAACCCAACTGATTATCCCAACTTAATAATGCTGTTCTAAGTTTTTGCAACAACCCCCACAAACACCCCTTGGCACAAAAGGTAAAATCAAACACAGGGTCTTATAGGAGAGAGAGAGAGATGGCAGAAAGATTCAGCTTGGAACACCTTCCATGTAGCTGTTTCTTGTACCAGCAGCCTTAAAACTGGCTGGCTGCTTTCAGTCGAGAGTGCGGTGCTGGTCAGGCAGCATTGGAGGAGCAGGAAAATCGGCATTTTGGGCAAAATCCTTTCATCAGGAATGAGTCTTGTGAGCCAAGGAGGTGGAGGGATAAATGGGAGGCGATAGGGCTGGGGGGAAGGTAGCTGAGAGTGCGATAGGGAGCTGAAGGTGGGGGTCATGTTGATAGGTCAGGGGAGGGTAGAGCAGATAGATGGGAAGAAAGATGGAAATGTAGGACAGATCATAAGGGCAATGCCGAGTTGGAAGGTTGGATCTGGGATGAGATCGGGGGAGAGAAGATGAAACTGGTGAAATCCACATTGATCCCATGTGGTTGGACGGTCCCAAAGCAGAAGGTTAGGGTTTGGTAATGGAGGAGGCCCAGGACCTGCACGTCCTTGGTGGAGTGGGGAAGTTGAAGTCAGCCATGGGGTTGGTTGGTGTGGGTGTACTGTTACGGAGCACGGTGACCTACACAACACAGATATCTTTTATAAACCCACCGACTCCCACAGCTACCTGGACTACACCTCCTCCCACCCTGCCTTCTCTAAAAATGCTATCTCTTATTCCCAATTCCTCCACCTCCACCGCATCTGCGCGTAGGAGGACCTGTTCCACCACAAAACACACCAGATGGCCTCCTTCAAAGACTGCAATTTTGCCTCTTATGTGGTTGATGATGCCCTCCAGTGCATCTCATCCACTTCCTGCACCTTTGCCTTCGAACCTCATCCCTCCAACTGCAACAAGGACTGGACCCCACCACCACACCCCCTCGCCCGGTCCTTAGCTTCCACCATATACATCGCATCATCCTCCGCCATTTCCACCACCTACAAACAGATCTCAAAGCAGAGATACATTTCCTTCCTCACCCCTATCTATGTTCCATAAAGACCATTTCTTCCATGACTCTTGTCAGGTCCACACACCACCACCAACCCACTCTCTCCTCCTGGCACCTTCCTCTGCCACTACAAGAATTGCAAAACCTGTGCCCACACCTCCCCCACCTCCGTCCAAGGCGCCAATGGAGCCTTCCAATCCATCAGAATTTTACCTGCACTTCCACGTCATTTACTGTATTCATTGCTCCCAATGCAGTCTCCTCTACATTGGGGAGATAGGACGCTGACTTGCAGAATGCTTCAGAGAATATCTCTGGGAAACCTGCACCAACCAACCCCACTGCCCTGTGGCTGAACACTTCAATTCCCCCTCCCACTCGACAAGGACATACAGGTCCTAGGCCCCCTACATCACCAAACCTTAACTACCCAATGCCTGGAGGAAGAGTGCCTCATCTTTCACCTGAGGACCCTCCAACCGCACAGGATCAATGTAGATTTCACCAATTTCCTCATTTCCCCAACCCCCCACCACCACCACCTTATCTCAGATCCAACCTTCCAACTTGGCACCGCCGTCATGACCTGTCTTACCTGTCCTACCTGTCCATCTTCCTTCATACTTATCCGCTCCACCCACTTCTCTGACCTATCAGCATTACCCCCACCTTCATCTCCCTATCACACTTTCAGTTACTTTCTTCCCAGCCCCAACCCCCACCCCTCCCGTTTTTCTCTCTATCCCCTTGGCTCACAAGCCTCATTCCTAATGAAGGGCTTTTGCCTGAAATGTCAATTCTTTTGCTCCTCGGATGCTGCCTGACCTGCTGTGCTTTTCCAGCACCACACTCTTGACTTTGATCTCTAGCATTTCCATCCCTTACTTTCTCCTGCTTTCAATGAACAGTTCAACTGCTAATACCAAGCCAGAGTAAAGATGAACTGGGAAAACTGGCCACTCCTCTTTCATTGTACATTGAAAGGATTCTCAAGTATAGTTTTCAGAATCACTGGTTTTACTAAATTGGAGAAAAGCCAATTTTGACGGTATTAGGCAAGAACTTTCAAAAGCTAATTGGAGGCAAATGTTCGCAGGTAAAGGGACGGCTGAAAAATGGGAAGCCTTCAGAAAAGAGATAACAAGAATCCAGAGAGAGTATATTCCTGTCAGGGTGAAAGGGAAGGCTGGTAAGGATTGGGAATGCTGGATGACTAGAGAAATTTGAGGGTTTGGTAAGAAAAAGAAGGAAGCATATGTCAGGTATAGACAGGATAGATTGAGTGAATCCATAGAAGAGTATAAAGGCAGAAGGAGTATACTTAAGAGGGAAATCAGGAGGACAAGACGGGGACATGAGATTGTTTTGGCAAATAGAATTAAGGAGAATCCAAAGGATTTTTACAAATATATTAAGGACAAAAGGGTAACGGGAGAGAATAAGACCCCTCAAAGATTAGCAAAGCGGCCTTTGTGTGGAGCCACAGAAAATGAGGGAGATACTAAATGAACGTTTTGCATCAGTATTTACTGTGGAAAAGGATATGGAATATATAGACTGCAGGGAAATAGGTGGTGACATCTTGCAAAATGTCCAGATTACAGAGGAGGAAGTGCTGGATGTCTTGAAACGGTTAAAAGTGGATAAATCCCCAGGACCTGATCAGGTGTACCCGAGAACTCTGTGGGAAACTAGAGAAGTGATTGCTGGGCCTCTTGCTGAGATATTTGTATCATCGATAGTCACAGGTGAGGTGCCGGGAGACTGGAGGTTGGCAAATGTGATGCCACTGTTAAGAAGGGCGGTAAAGACAAGCCAGGGGACTATAGACCAGTGAGCCTGACCTCGGTGGTGGGCAAGTTGTTGGAGGGAATCCTGAGGGACAGGATGTACATGTATTTGGAAAGGCAAGGACTGATTAGGGATAGTCAACATGGCTTTATGCGTGGGAAATCATGTCTTTCAAACTTGATTGAGTTTTTGGAAAAAGTAACAAAGAGGATTGATGAGGGCAGAGCAGTAGATGTGATCTCTATGGACTTCAGTAAGGTGTTCGACAAGGTTACCCATGGGAGACTGATTAGCAAGGTTAGATCTCATGGAATCCAGGGAGAATAGACATTTGGATACAGAACTGGCTGAAAGGTAGAAGACAGAGGGTGGTGGTGGAGGGTTGTTTTTCAGTCTGGAGACCTGTGACCAGTGAAATGCCACAAGGATCGGTGCTGGGCCCTCTACTTTTTGTCACTTACATAAATGATTTGGATACAAGTGTAAGAGGTACAGTTAATAAGTTTACAGATGACACCAAAATTGGAGGTGTAGTGATCAGCGAAGAGGTTTACCTCAGATTATAACAGGATCTGGACCAGATGGGCCAATGGGCCGATAAGTGGCAGATGGAGTTTAATTCAGATAAATGCGAGATGCTGCATTTTGGGAAAGCAAATCTTAGCAGGGCTTATACACTTAATGGTAAGGTCCTAGGGAGTGTTGCTGAACAAAGAAACCTTGGGGTGCAGGTAGATAGAATAGTGAAGAAGGCATTTGGTATGCTTTCTTTTATTGGTCAGAGTATTGAGTACAGGAGTTGGGAGATCATGTTGGGAGATTATGGTTAGGCCATTGTTGGAATATTGCGTGCAATTCTGGTCTTCCTATCAGAAAGATGTTGTGAAACTTGAAAGGGTTCAGAAAAAAATTACAAGGATGTTGCCAGGGTTGGAGGATCTGAGCTACACGGAGAGGCTGAACAGGCTAGGGCTGTTTTCCCTGGAGTGTCGGAGGCTGAGGGGTGACCTTATAGAGGTTTACAAAATTATGAGGGGCATGGATAGGGTAAATAGGCAAAGTCTTTTCCCTGGGGTCGGGAGTCCAGAACTAGAGGGCATAGGTTTAGGGTGAGAGGGGAAAGATATAAAAGAGACCTAAGGGGCAACTTTTTCACGCAGAGGATAGTACGTTTTTGGAATGAGCTGCCAGAGGATGTGGTGGAGGCTGGTACAATTGCAACATTTAAGAGGCATTTGGATGGGTATATGAATAGGAAGGGTTTGGAGGGATACGGAGTGGGTGCTGGCAGGTGGAACTAGATTGGGTTGGGATATCTGGTCGGCATGGACGGGTTGGACCGAAGGGTCTGTTTCCGTGCTGTACATCTCTACAACTCTATGATGTCTTCTCTGAAGCAAAAGCCAAGAACAGCATAACCTTGTTAAAGGAGCAGTATTGTCACAGTCCATCTGAATTTGGAATTTCAGTAACAAATTCAATCAGGTAACTGGCAGCACAATAGCCAAATGACCTCACCACAACAGTAACACTTTAAAAATAACGGAGGACATTTGAAGGTCATATAATAAATAATTTGATCTGAGTGGTAAATAGTCTATGTTATCTATCTGAACCTACTAATCATACTTTCTCCAAGAAATTGGGAGGAAAGAAAAATCAGAAGTACCATCATAATCCGGGAAGCAGATGCTCAGATGAACTTTTTTGATTTTTTCTTCAAAAAGATCCTTCTTATTCAGAAACAGCACAATGGAGGTGGCTGCAAAGTACCTGTGGTTGCAAATACTGTTGAAGAGATGGAGACTCTCATGCATTCGGTTCTGGTGGGAATAAGAGACAGACAGAAATCATGTTATTGTTTTACTGTACTGGGGAAGGAAAATGTAAATGAGAAAATTGGGAATTCTGGAGAAAAATCTTGATGCACAGAATGGTTATAATGCAATAATCTTGGTTTCAAGCAGCGAAAGAATACTGATAAAGTCTGTTAAGATAATTTTATTTAAGGAACATCTTCTTGTGGCTTTATCTTGCTATGGGACTGCAAGAAAGAGCAAAATTATTTGTCATTGCATCCCTCCCAGTGATGATGTACACTGTGTCTCACTTGTATATCACACAGACGTAACCCCCCTATTCTGTAGATATCACAAGAAGTTAGACTAGAGGTGTTTAAGGAGCTGCTAAATAAATAGATGCCGGTGTTGGACCGGGAAGTCAGAAGTCTCACAACACCAGGTTGTAGTCAACCAGGTTGATTTGAAATCACAAGCTTTCAGAACTTTTCTTTAGGTGAAATAAGTAGATTAGGGAGAAAGTGCCAGAAGAGTATATTAGTAGGTAGAGTAGGTTTTGACCAATTAGCTGTTTTTGTGTTGTATATTTTATGTAAAATAAAAGTCTATATTTTGCCCCACAATTTTTTCAGTCCAGGATCTTTCTAACTTGTCTGAATGATTTTGGCTGATTTCTTTACATGGAGTCATAGAGATGTACAGCATGGAAACAGACCCTTCAGTCCTACCTGTCCATGCCAACCAGATATCCCAACCCAATCTAGTCCCACCTGCCAGCACCCGGCCCATATCCCTTCAAACCCTTCCTATTCATATACCCATCCAAATGCCTCTTATATGTTGCAATTGTACCAGCCTCCACCACATCCTCTGGCAGCTCATTCCATAAAAGTACCACCCTCTGCGTGGAAATTTGTCCCTTAGGTCTCTTTTATATCTTTCCCCTCTAACCCTAAACCTATGCCCTCTAGTTCTGGACTCCCCAACCCCAGGGAAAAGACTTTGCCTATTTAATCCTATCCATGCTCCTCATAATTTTGTAAACCTCTATAAGGTCACCCCTCAGCTTCCGACAGGAAAAACAATCCCAGCCTGTTCAGCCTCTCCCTGTAGCTCAGATCCTCCAACCCTGGCAACATCCTTGTAAATTTTTTCTGAAGCCTTTCAAATTTCACAACATCTTTCCGATAGGAAGGAGACCAGAATTGCATGCAATCTTCCAGCAGTGGCCGAACCAATGTCCTGTATAGCCGCAACATGACCTCCCAACTCCTGTACTCAATACTCTGGCCAATGAAGGAAAGCATACCAAACGCCTTCTTCACTATCCTATCTACCTGCGAATCCACTTTCAAGGAGCTATGAATCTGCACTCCAAGGTCTCTTTGTTCATTAACACTCCCTAGGACCTTACCATTAAGTGTATAAGTCCTGCTAAGATTTTCTTTCCCAAAATGCAGCTCCTCGCATTTATCTGAATTAAACTCCATTTGCCACTTCTCAGCTCATTGGCCCATCTAGCTATGATCCTGTTGTAATCTGAGGTAACCCTCTTCGCTGTCCATTACACCTCCAATTTTGGTGTCATCTGCAAACTTACTAACTGTACCTCTTATGCTCGCATCCAAATCGTTTATGTAAATGACAAAAAGTAGAGGGCCCAGCATCGATCCTTGTGACACTCCACTGGTCACAGGTCTCCAGTCTGAAAAACAACCCTCCACCCCACCCTCTATCTGAGCCAGTTCTGTATCCAAATGGCTAGTTCTCCCTGTATTCCATGAGATCTTAACTTGCTAATCAGTCTCCCATGGGGAACCTTGTCGAACGCCTTACTGAAATCCATATAGATCACATCTACTACTCTGCCCTCATCAATCCTCTTTGTTACTTCTTCCAAAAACTCAATCAAGTTTGAAAGACATGATTTCCCACGCATAAAGCCATGTTGACTTCCCCAATCAGTCTTTGCCTTTCCAAATACATGTACATCCTGTCCCTCAGGAATCCCTCCAACAACTTGCCCACCGCTGAGTTCAGGCTCATAGGTCTATAGTTCCCTGGCTTGTCTTTACCGCCCTTCTTAAACAGTGGCACCACGTCAGCCAACCTCCAGTCTTCCAGCACCTCACCTGTGACTATCGATGATAAAATATCTCAGCAAGAGGCCCAGCAACCACTTCTCTAGCTTCCCACAGAATTCTCGGATACACCTGATCAGGTCCTGGGAATTTATCCACCTTTAATCATTTCAAGACATCCAGGACTTCCTCCTCTGTAATCTGGACATGTCGCAAGATGTCGCCATCTATTTCCCTACAGTCTATATATTCCATATCTTTTTCCACAGTAAATACTGATGCAAAATATTCATTTAGTATCTCTCCCATTTTCTGTGGCTCCACACAAAGGCCGCCTTGCTGATCTTTGAGGGGCCCTATTCTCTCCCTAGTTACCCTTTTGTCCTTAATATATTTGTGAAAGCCCTTTGGATTCTCCTTAATTCTATTTGCCAATGCTATCTCGTGTCCCCTTTTTGCCCTCCTGATTTCCCTCTTAAGTATACTCCTACTTCCTTTCTACTCTTCTAAGGATTCACTCAATCTATCCTGTCTATACCTGACATATGCTTCCTTCTTTTTCTTAACCAAACCCTCAATTTTTAGTCATCTGGTATTCCCAATAGCTACCAGCCTTCCCTTTCACCCTGACAGGAATATACTTTCCCTGAATTCTTATCTCATTTCTCAAGGCTTCCCATTTTACATCTTCCAAAATTAAGCATTTTCTGATCCATTTTTGGGAAAGTGTTTGTTCAACTTTAAAGGTAGTAACTGGAGTCATTGACTATCAAGTAGCAAGCAATTTGGTCTGCCGTGCTTAAGAGAAATTCTTGAAAAAGCTATTGATTTAGATTGACGTCATTGCTTTATCCACACAGTGGACATTTAAACTTACAAACAAACTTCATATTCAAATCTCTTATAAAGGTTATTAATGAATTTATTTCCATCATCTCTCCAGGATGCGAATGTATTCCCGGTCATAATTCATGACATTTAAAAAACAACATTATTTCCAAGCTGCCTTGCCAGTCAATGTTTACAATTATAAGCTGGTGATTGGATATTTCTGACAGGAAATGGTTTCTCTTTGGAACTCTCTTCTTCAAAAGTTGGTGGAATAGGTTGTGATTCTGCATTCACTTTGTTTCTGATATCCAGCATCTGCAGTATTTTGTTTTCATTAGATTGATCCTTGATTTAAAAAAAAGGGGTTAAACATTATCAAGAGTAGGTTGACATGTGGAATAATCAGATCAGCTGAGATCTTATTGAAAGGAGAAGCAGGTATGAGGGGATGACTGAGCAACCCATCTGTTTATATGTCCTGCATTTTAAATCTATATTAGCGAGTTTGAGAAGATTTGTAGCTCAGGTTGAGGTTCTGGATGTAGGAATATCCAGATGAGGAAGGACACCACTTCGACTGGGACAACACATCTATCTTAGGACAAGCCAAGCAGAGACACACACGAGAATTCTTGGAAGCATGGCATTCCATCTGGAACTCTATCAACAAATACATTGACTTGGACATGATTTACCACCCACTAAGAAAAAGAATAGGAAATGACATCACCACAGGAAATGACATCACCAACCCAAAGAAACCCAAACATATAAATAGAAAGCAGGAATCATCAGCAATGCTTCGTCCAGAGGCCCACTGAAGATGTTACCTAGTATAGTGATGAAACGTCTGAACATGAACCTTCCAGCTCAGCGAGCAAACCTACATCCTTAAATCTATGTATTTCGTCACTGGTAAGGAAATCCAATTCTTTGATAGAGTTAAATACATTTAATTCTATTACATGTCCTCTTCTCTGCCTAGATGATGTCAAGCTTCTGGAGTATTGTTGGAACCGTGCTTACCTAGATAAATGGGGAGTAGTTCATCACACCCCTGACTTGTGCCTTGTAAGTAGTGGACAGTCTTTGTGGAGTCAGGAGGTCAGTTACTTGCTGCAGTATTCTGAGACTCTGACCTGCTCTTGTAGCCACTGTGTGTGTGTGTGTATGTGTGTTTTTTGCATACATTGCAGTTGAGTTTCTAGTCAATGATAATGCCCCTGGACATTGATAGTGGGAGATTTAGTGATGATAACACCATTAAATGTCAAGGGGTGGTTATTTTGTCTCTTTTTGGAGATGGATATTATCTGGCATTTGCATGGTGCAAACTTTACTTTCCATTTGTCAGCCCAAACCTGGATATTGCCCAGGTGATGTTGCATTCGAATATGGACTGCTTCAGTATCTGAGGAGTCACAAATGGTGCAGAACATTGTGTGAACATCGGTGAGCATCCCCACTTCTGACTTTATAATGGACCGAATGTCATTGATGAAGCAGCTGAAGATGATTGGATCTAGGACTCTACCCTGAGCCACTCCTGAAGAAATATTTTGGAACTGAGATGACTGAACTCCAACAATCACAACCATCTCCCTGTGTGCCAGATATCATTCAAACCAACGGACAATTTGCCCACTGATTCCAGTTTTACTAAGGCTCCTTAATGCCACACTTAGTCGAAGGCAGCCTTGATGTCAAGGGCTTTCACTCTCACCTCCCCACTGAAATTCAAATCTTTTGTCCATATTTGAACCAGGGTTGTCATGGGAGCAGGAGCTGAGTGGCCCTGGTGGAACCCAAAAAGGGCATTAGTGAGCAGGTTATTGCTCTGCAGGTGCTGCTTGATAGCACTGTTGATGAATACTTTCCATCACTTTATTGATGGTCAAGAGTGGACTGGGAAATTTTCCTGGACAGTTTTCTGTATCGTCAGGTAAATGCCTGTGCTATAGCTGTGCTGAAACAGCTTTGCTAGGGAATGTAGCAAGGTTTGGAGCACAAGTCTTCAATATTATTGCCGGAATGTTGCATAGCCTTTGCAGTTTCTAGTGCCTCCAACCGTTTCTTGATATCACATGGAGTGAATCAAATTGGCATCTTTGATGCTGGGGATCACTGGATGAAGTTTAGCCAAGTTCCTTTCTGACTCCTATATGAAATCAAGAATTCTTCAGGACCTTTGCCATGAGGTAGGGTTTGGAATTCAGGAGTCAAAACACATGATAGGTCGAACAATTTGGATGTGAACATAAGAGGTACAGTTAGTAAGTTTGTCGATGACACCAAAATTGGAGGTGTAGTGGACAGCGAAGAAGGTTACCTCAGAGTACAACAGGATCTTGGTCAGATGGACCAGTAGTCTGAAGAGTGCAGATGGAGTTTAATTTAGTTAAATGTGAGGTGCTGCATTTTGAAAAAGCAAGTCAGAGCAGACTTCTACACTTAATGGTAAGATCCTAGGAAATGTTGCTGAACAAAGAAACATCGGAGTATAGGTTCAGTGTTCCTTGACAGTAGAATCGCAGGTAGATAGGATAGTGAAGAAGGCATTTGGTATGCTTTCCTTTACTGGTCAGAGTATTGTGTACAGGAGTTGGGATGTCATGTTGCAGCTGTATAGGACGTTGGTTTGGTCAGTTTTGGCCGATTGCATGCACTTCTGGTCTCCTTCCTATTGGAAGGATGTTGTGGAACTTGAAAGGGTTCATGAAAGATCTACAAGGGTGTTGCCAGGGTTGGAGGATTTGAGCTATAAGGAGAGGCTCAATAAGATGGGTTTGTTTTCCCTGGAGCGTCAGAGGCTGAGGGGTGACCTCATATAGGTTCATAAAATCATGAGGGGCATGGATAGGATAAACAGACAAGGTATTTTCCCTGTGTTGGGAATCCAGAACTAAAGGGCATAGGTTCAGGGTGAGAGGAGAATCATATAAAAGGGACCTAAGAGGCAACCTTTTCATGCAGAGGGTGTTGCATGTATGGAATGAGTTGCCAAGAAAGTGGTGGAAGATATACAATTACAGCATTTAAAAGGCATCTGGATGGGTATATGAATAGGATGGGTTTAGAGGGATATGGGGCAAGTGCTGGCAAATGGGACTAGACTAGGTTAGGATATCTGATCGGCATGGACGAGTTGGATTGAAGTGTCTGTTTCTGTGCTGTACATCTCTATGACTCTATGATTCTATTAAGAATTAATAGGCAGGGAAACTCGAAGTGAGGGAGTTTAAAATAGATATCATTGGGATTAATTGTTGCTTAGGGTATTGAAGGAACGCAGCTCTTTCTGCAATGTAAAAGTATTGATTATTATCTACTTGACAGTCAATGACATTATCATTGTTGAGTCCTTGCAGTATTAACATCCTGAGAATTACCATTGACTAGAAACAGAACTGGACCAGCCATGAAAGTACTGTGGCTATAAGAGATGCCAGAGGTTAAGAGCTCTTAAGCTCAGCAACTCACCTTCCATCTCCCCACGTGCCTGGGTGCATGCAGCTTTGAATTCATTCACAAAACAGCATGCTTGAATGGGATGACATTCACTTCCTTCAACACTCACTCCCTTCATCACTGACACATGTTGGCAGCAGTTTGCATCCATTTACAAGGTGCACTAAAACAAGCTATTGAGGCTTCTTTGAGAGCCTCTGCAAAACCTCTGACCTCTGTGATGGAGAAGAACAAAGGCAGCAGATGCATGGGAGCACCACTCCTTGTAAGTGTCCCCCCAAGTCACACACAACCTGACTTAGACCTTTATTGCCATTCCTTCTTTCTCACTGCCTCATTCACGTCGGGCTCTCTCCCTAACAGCACAGTGGGTACCCTTACACCAAATGGACAGCAGTAGTTCAAGATGGCAGCCCTGCACCACTTCCTCAAGAGCAATTAGAAATGTCCTGGCTTAGCCAGTAACACCCACATCCCGTGACACTTTCAAAAGATACGCCCCAGACATCAGAGAAGGTAGAGTCTGAATCATAACAGGAAAATCAGTTCCCAATTAATCACACAATTTCTCCTCCATTTCTGCATTAGGTACTCTGTGGTTTTAATTCTCATGGATTTGCTGCTAATTATTAAACGTATCTTCTTTGAGTTGAATACATCTGCAATCCAACGTAAAGATGTCTTCTACATGTGATTTGACTTTGACATCAACAACTTTACTGGGACCCAATTTGCCTCAAATTAGATTAAATCTCCAAATGACAGAGAGGTGCAGCAACAACTTGCATTTGTATCATGTCTTTAAAGTATTTTGGGGAAAAGTAAATTGAACAAAATGAAACATGAGCCATATAAGGAGATATACAACAGGTGAAAACAGCTCAATCAAACTTTAAAGGAATGTCTTGGGGAGGAGGCAGAGAATTGGGAGGTTTGGGAATGAGAGAGGTTTTGAATTGCTGAATGTGGGACCCAGGCAACTGAAAGCTGTGCAGCCAACAATAAAATAATAAAAATAATTGGGAATTGAGAGCTAGTTTGGGAGCTTCACCACCAGGAGGGGAGAGAATTCTGAACATATGTGTGAGTCAGTTCTCTCAAGATAAGTCAAATAAAAACAAAATTTGCTGGAGAAATTCTGGCAGCATCGGTGGAGAGAGAAACAGAGTTAATGTTTGGAGTCCAGTGACTCTTTTTCAGAACTCAAAGAAGATGGATGAGTGGACTTGAACAGTTGACTCTACTTTCTCTCCACCGATGCTGCCAGACCAGCTGAATCTCTCCAGCAATCTTTGTGTTTGTTTCTTTCAGTGGTTTGTATTTCATCGTTCTTCAATTTATTCTCCTAATATTCAGCAGGAAATTCCTCGGAATGTTAATTATTCATCAGTGGTGTAGGTCATGAACTGAGATAAAGCTTTCCACAGATGTTTAATCAAAATTCAAATAATACATGTTGGACCAGCTTTTAATAGAACATTAATTTGCAATTTGACATGAAAGCAATTTCTGCCAAGCCAAAAACGTACAGATACTAAATGCCTGAATGCATGTTGCTGTCATTGAATATTCCCCATGCTTTGTTTTTGTGCCTGTCACATTTATTTTGAGTAGGTTTTCTTAATAACTGCTCAGTAATCAGCAGGGCCAATTTTATGAGACATCTGTCCTTGGTACATCAGTGGCTTTCACCTATACTGAAATTTAGCACAGTGACAGAGTGATTGTAATTTGATTGAATGTCTGATGGAATAAAATAAACTCTGAACTAATCCTTGCACATTCTACTCACAGTTCTTCTAGATGAAGCTCAAACAATTAACACAGCAATGATTGTACCTGAGACATAGATGCTTCATGACATTGCACCGAATGAACCTGAGATATAGCCATTTATTTGACATTACATTACATTAAATTCAGCACATTTCAGTCATAGGCAGAAAGGCACTAATGAAAATAGCTCAGGGGACCCGCTTTGAACTGACATCACTCAATTAGTATCCACTTTGGTCTCACTGAACCTCATCTCATTCAATTATTGTCTATACTCGAGTAATAGTCGATCTCATGTAAAAGTCTGGATTAGAGTGGTGCTGGAAAAGCACAGCAGGTCAGGCAGCATCCAAGGAGGAGGGAGCAGCCTGACCTGCTGTGCTTCTCTAGCACCACTCTAATCCAGACTCGGGTTTCCAGCATCTGCAGTCCTTGTTTTTACCTAGGTGATCTCATGTAAAAGTCAGCCACCTGCACCCCCCCCCCCCATTTTTGGCCAAAAAATCTGGAATTTTCCATATATCTTATGTAAAAGTCGACACTAGGTCTTCACAGATAACAGGTCAATATTTGTGAGTCTAGGTAATATCCTGTACATAAATGTTACAATGACGAAATTAAGTTTTTTTTGTGCTATTATGTGGTTTGATGTCCAGTTCACACCAATTCAATACAAGAGTCAGGTGAGGTTTTGAAATTTCTTCATCATTTTGTGTAAAAATGCCCTCCAGAAAAAAACAAAGAATATATAGCAGTGTTTAAACTGAAAGGTATTGAAGTTGCAGAGAAGACAAATAACTTTGTAGCAGCAAAAGAATTTTGTGTTTCGGAGAAACTTTTGAGAGACTGGAGAAAGACATGGAACCAACTTTAGACAATGCCAAAACGAAAGTCTGCCAACAGAGATAAACTTAGCATGCGGCCACAATTGAAAATGACAGTTGAAAATTGTCACAATGGAAAATGTGTTAGTCATGAAGCCACCTGAGTCCATGCACAAAAAGAGTCAAAGAAGGATGGAATTTTGGATTTTAAGATGTGCTGGATGGGGCACAAGTTTCATAAAACTTCTTAGTACTTTGGCAGAGAACTAAGATTACACAAAAGCTGCCTGCTCAAACAGAAGATAAGATATTACTGTTTCACCAGTTTGTAATCAAAAATCAGCAGAAGGAAGGCTACAAGTTATCTTGCACTGGAAACATGGACGAAATGCTTATTATTTTAGTCATACCAGAGAATCCAACTGTGAACGAAAAGGCAAAAAATAAACAGTATTGGTGAGAACCACTGGCTATGAGAAAAGTAGGTTTGCTTTAGTTCTTTCTTGCATGGCTGATGGCACTAAGTTAAAATCAATGGCTGTTTTTAAAAGAAAAGCTTTGCCAAAGGAGAAATTTCAAAAGGAATTGTTGTCCATATACATCCACAAAGCTGGATGGGTGAAGGTGGGTATAGAAAATGGATAAAGGAAGTTTGGAACTTACAACTTGGAGGACTACACAAGGTAAAGTTTGCTCGTCTGGAACAAGTTTACATCACATCGAATGAAGAATGTTATTGCTAACATCCGATCAAATAACAGCAGCGTAGCTGTAATTCCCTGCAGACTTCCAAGTATTTTGCAACCAGCAGATGTTGGTATTGATCAACCATTTAAGGATATGATGAGAATGAAGTGGAACAACTGGATGCATGATGGAGAAAAAAGCATAACAAATGGAGGCAGTATGTGAGTTCCATCACTGCCATGGTCTGTGAATGGATTGTTAATTCATGAAAGGAAATAGAAGCTGACACTATTTTCAAAACATTCCTGAAATGTGGAATTTCAAATGCATTGGACGGTACAGAAGCCGATTATCTACGGATAACATAGATGAAGAAGAAGAAGTGAATGATGTGCTACGTTTAACTACAGACAGTGAAGATGAAGATGATCCATATGAAGATATCATTCTTCCTGATGATTATGAAGCTTTTTCCAGTGCTGAAGATGTTGAACAGTGTGATTTTGCAGGAGTTGAATGAACTTTTGTACCTGATGTTTAATTTAAGATGTAACATATACCAGTAATTGTGATTTAAAGCCATATTATACTTGTATTTCACTTTTTGTATATATAAATAGAAGCTTACCACTTTTTTTTTGTTTCTGTTGTCTTTATCCTGTGATTACCATAATTTGTTGTGCTTTTTTTTCCTTTATTTGTTTAGAGATCAATTGGGCTTCTGAGAATGATACGGTATGACGTTTATCAGGTATGAATTTCAGCCTCTCAAAAGTAGTATCCATGTAATAGTTGACCCCATAAATTTAACCTTAAAAAGTAGTCTGAAAAATTGGACTGCTACTTGAGTATTATGTGGTACATTCTCTAGAAAATGCATGTCCTTGCAAATATATCCTTTCTTGTATTTCAATATGCTGTCATTTGTTAAAATGATCTGAATTTTAGAATCTTATAGCACAGAAAGTGGCTATAGCTTTTTGTATTCTCTTGCGAGATGTGAATGTTGCTGGCTGACAGAATTTATTGCCTGTCCCCAGTTGCCCTTGAGAGGATGGTTTTGAGATGCTTCTTGAACCGCTGCAGTCCATGTGCTATAGGTTGACATACAATGCCCTTAGGGAAGGAATTCCAGGATTTTGACCCAGTGGCAGTGAAGGAACAGTGATATATTTCCAAGTCAGGATGGGGAGTGGCTTGGAGAAGAACCTGCAGGTCATGGTGTTCCCATGAATCTACTGCACATGTCCTTCAGGGTGGAGGTTCTCATGGATTTGGAAGTCCTGTCTAAGGAACATTGGTGAATTTCCACAGTGCATCTTATAGATATTGCACACTGCTGCTACTGAGCATTGGTGATGGAGGGAGTGGATGCTTGTGGATGCTGTGTCAGTCAAGTGGGCTGCTTTGTCCTGGATGATGTCAAGCTTCTGAATGTTGTTGGAGCTGCACCCATCCAGGCAAGTGGGGAGTATTCCATCACACTCCCGACTTGTAGATTTTGGATGGTGGCCAGATTTTGGGGTAAGGAGGTGAGTTATTCCCTGCAATATTCCTAGCCTCTGGCTGGTTGTCATTATATCTATACAGCAAGTCTAGGTCAGTTTCTGCTGAATCATAGCCACGCATGTTCATAGTGGGGGCATTCAATGATGATAACACCATTGAATATCAAAGGATGGTGTTTAGATTGTCTTTAATTGGAGATGCCTTGTAATTGTGATGCGAATGTTACTTATTACCTGTCAGTCCAAGTCTGAGTATTATCCAGGTCTTGTTGTATTTGAGCATGGACTACATCAGTATCTGAGGAGTCATGAATGGTGCTGAGCATTGTAATATCTTGTGGTGATTCTGTTCGCCGAGCGTGAAGCGCTTCTGTGATCTTTCGTCCACCATTTGTAGTGGTTTGAATCTGCCGCTTCCGGTTGTCAGTTCCAGCTGTCCGCTGCAGTGGCTGGTATATTGGGTCCAGGTCGATGTGCTTATTGATTGAATCTGTGGATGAGTGCCATGCCTCTAGGAATTCCCTGGCTGTTCTCTGTTTGGCTTGTCCTATAATAGTAGTATTGTCCCAGTCGAATTCAAGTTGCTTGTCATCTGCGTGTATGGCTACCAAGGATAGCTGGTCGTGTCGTTTCGTGGCTAGTTGGTGTTCATGGATGCGGATCATTAGCTGTCTTCCTGTTTGTCCTATGAAGTGTTTTGTGCAGTCCTTGCATAGGATTTTGTACACTACATTGGTTTTGTTCATGCTGGGTATCGGGTCCTTCGTTCTGGTGAGTTGTTGTCTGAGAGTGGTTGTTGGTTTGTGTGCTGTTATGAGTCCTAGTGGTCACAGCAGTCTGGCTGTCAGTTCAGAATACTCTTGATGTAGGACATAGGACAAACAGGAAGACAGCTAACAATCCGCATCCATGAACACCAACTAGCCACGAAACGACACGACCAGCTATCCTTAGTAGCCACACACGCAGATGACAAGCAACATGAATTTGACTGGGACAATACTACTATTATAGGACAAGTCAAACAGAAACAGCCAGGGAATTCCTAGAGGCATGGCACTCATCCACAGATTCAATCAATAAGCACATCGACCTGGACCCAATATATCGACCACTGCAACGGACAGCTGGAACTGACAACCGGAAGCAGCACGTTTCCGGTTAGGGGATGAAACGTCTGCAACACAAATTCCCAGCTCAGTGAACAGAACCACAACAACGAGCACCCAAGCTACAAATCTTCTCATAAACTTTGAATTGTAATATCTTGGCAAACGTCCCCATTTCTGACCTTCTGATGGAAGAAAGATATTTTGCCAGTTCTTTTGCCCAATAAATCCACCTGAGACTTCTCGGCTTCTCTTATGAGGATTTCAAAATGTTAGGGTACTACACGAGAGATTTTAAATCCTCCTATTTTTGTTTTAAACTATCCCATGGGATTGATTTTGACAATTACATACCACTTCATCGTCCTCGACCAGCACCATGTCATATGCACTAAGAGCACCACAGAAAATAATGCAGGTAACTCCTTCAAAACAGTGGATCCATTTCTTCCGCTCTGACCTCTGTCCACCAACATCGAACATTCTGAGGTTTGAGCAGAAATTAATACATTAGCCGCTTCACCGTTTTAAGAGCCTAAGAAGGAATGTCACTTCATAATTGTGCTGAACCTGCATGGAATTGAACCCGCGGAATGGAAATGTACTTTTTTGATATTACCCAACAAAATATTTTGTTTCAGTTAAAGTACAGACTCATTGTGTTGTGGAAGCATGCCATTCAGCCCATCAAATCCACACTAATCCTCCAAAGAGCAAGCCACCCATCCCCTTATCCGTGTGACCCTACATTTCCCATGGCTAATTCACCTAGCTTGCACATTCCTGGAAACTATGGGCAATTTAGCATGGCCAATCCACCTACCCTGTACATCTGTGGACTGTGGGAGGAAACCAGAGGACCTGGTAGAAATCCACACAGGCACGGGGAGAATGTATGGAACTTACATGGACAGTCACCCATGGTAGGAATCCAATCCAAGTCCACAGTGCTCTGAGGTGGCAGTGCTAACCTCAGCCACCATGCTGCCCTTGTAGTTGTTTATTTTTCTTAAACTTTAATTGAATGTTTTGTATAAAAGAAAACTTTTGGCCCTTTTTTGGGATCCTTGTCAAATTAGTGAAACTGTAGGTCAGATGTTAGCCATTAGATGTTCTCATTTGGGACCTTGGCATCAACCCAGTCCAGATTGATGAGACTGATGTCTTGTACACTCACCATAAGGGCCTTAGGTGAAATTGTTTTGGTTACATCAGTTTGGTACCTAAATGAGTCTGAACTTAGTAGTATCCTCATTGACAATCACATTCAGGAGGGGCCATAGAATGGTCAACATGAAAAGGATCAAATCAAGTGTTTGTCTTATTTAAGCTGAGGTTTGTTGGACATCACTTGTGGGGAGGCTTACTGTGTTACTGTGTTACAGCAGGCATGGGGTTGCTTACTGCTAGCATGAGGTTCCAGCTGCAGATACATTTCAATTCTCTGGCACTAGCACCCTTCAACTTGATGAAAATAAATTGTTTTTAAAGTGTACATCTTATACAGCTATCCAGACAATGAACCCCATAGGCTTTCAAGATTCACACCATCCAAAAATATTTTATAAAGTGTAAGTCTAATTTTGTGTTTAAATTAAATACACAGAGCAAGGAGAGTTATGCAAATAATTCTAATTTCTGAATTTTTTTACAAAATCCTACAAATTTAGGAAGCCATAAGATATGAAACAATGAGCCACGGTAGAATGCTTAAACTCAATAAAGGTCTCAGTTGATTTAATGAGTCTGGGCAACATTGCTTGGTGGGCGTGGTACTACAACTCACAATTGCAATCACATTACAGGAGATGTAGGCTAAATTCTAAGACAATGCAGCTGTTTACCTGAAGTGCAGGTCCTGACAGGAAAACTGCTCTTCAATAATACCTGTGGTCTTAACTCTGGACCTCAAGACATCTTGCTCATTTGGAATGTAACCAGCAGCAGTGATTCTGTCCAGGTTATTCAAGTAGCTGACAGAGAGAACAGAATCACATTCCTATACAATCTCGATTCATAACTGCTCACTGTATAGTTAAAACCAAATGCTTTAATAATAATCAAATAAAGGCAAAATACAGCAGATGTTGGAAAACTGAAACAAACACAAACAACATTGGAGAAACTCAACAGGCCTGGCAGCATGTACGGAGAGAAAACAGTTAATTTTTCTAACTGGCATGACTTCTTCAGAGATGCTGTTAGGCCTGCTGAGACCCTATGTTTGCTCTAACAATACCACTCCTGATTCTGAAGGTGTAACAACTGGTGCAAAACCTGTTGAGAAATATCGTCATCTTCAAATGCGATGGGGACTCAGTGTGATAGATTTCCGCTGATTTCAGCACATCACGTCCTGTAAAATGGTGGGCATGGGATATGACTAACAGAAGAGTTGGTTGTATTGCCTTACTCTTCTACATCCTATGCTTTTATGTCACTTTTTCGTGAACGTTGCTCAAAGGTCAACTGCATTGCAGTGTCAGCATTCTTATCCAGAATCAGAAACCTGAACTTCAGTGACTGGAGCACCCACTGTAGACTGAGACTCCAGTATTGTAGTGAAGCAGTATAGCTGCCAGCACGACCTTCTGGGTGAGAATTCAAGTGCTATTCCATCTTTACAGGTTAATGTAAAACATACCTAACAAGGGGTTGGTTCTCCTAGCATTCCTGCTAATGTCGATCCTTCAACTAGCATCAGAAAAGAAAAAGATTATCTGACTATTTATCTCACATTGCTGTTTGTGGAACCATATTGTGAACAAATTCACTGCAATATTTTCTTGTATCAGAACAGTTACGCTGTTTCAGAAGTATTTAAGTGGCTGTAAAGTGCTTTGGGACATCTTAAGGTTTATTTTAATTTACTTGTGGGAGATGGAGATTATTGGTTGGGCCAGCATTTATTGCCTGCCCCTTGTTGCCCTTGAGAAGGTGTGATGAGGTACCTACTTAAATCACTGAAGTCCACATGTTTCATGTAAGCCCCATAATATCCTGATGGAGGGAATTCCAGGATTTTCACCCAGCGACAGCGCAGGAACAGAGATGCATTTCCACATTAGGATGGTGAGTGGTTTGGAAAGGAACTTAGAGTTGGTGATGTCCTCATACATCTACTGCCCTTATCCCTCTAAATGGTAGTAGTTGTGTGTTTGGAAGGTGCTGTCTAAAGTCTTACAGTGAATTTCTGCAGTGTATCTTGTAGATGGTACACATTGCTGCTGAGTGTCAATGGTGGAGGGAGTGGATGTTTGTGCCAATCAAGCGGGCTGCTTTGTCCTGGATGATGTCAAACTGCTGGAGTATTGCTGGAGCTGCCCACATTCTAACAAAAGGGAGTATTCTATCACACTTCTGACTTGTGCCCGATAGATGATGGATATACTTGAGGTTATGAAACGTAGTATGGCAATCAATGTTCTTTCTTAATGCACAATAACCTATTTTAATTCTCTGACAGAATGAATTTTCCCAAAGCACAGAAATGTAAAACACCTCCAGTTTGGGAATTGAAACTAATTATCTTTTAAGTTAACATCATTCAAAAGTGATTATATTATTACTACCAGCACATGAGTGAAATATTGTGAAAAAAAATTGTTAAAATTTAAAAAGGTGAACAATTAGAAGTAATTTAAAGGAAGTGATTAAACCTGAGCTCATTAGAGTATATACGTTATCCTCAAGTGAATTATATCATCGCAAGAAGATGATTCCAGATATTAGATATGGGGGAGAGCATGATTAGTTGAACCAAGATCAGGAGGATACTTCAATGTAAAAACAAAAATGTTTTTAAAGTTAAGAAGAACATTGACAAAATTAATCTAAATTTGTAACTGTTGAATGTTTCCAAAACCATGTGACGTATGTTAAAATAAGGAAGTAAGAATTAGATACAGCAGTCAAAAAGAATGTTTTCAAAGAAGAAAGTAGTTGCAAACTCAGTTTCCAATAAGGCAATTGAAGGAGATAGTTTTCATTATGTTCATGAATTATCAGATATATTGAAGAATCAGAAAGGATTGAAAGATTGAAGGAGGTGGCTAATACCACTCTTTAATGAAAAAGGGCCTGGTGCTTTTGTGCTGAATGTCATCTTCCAGATCATGAAATAAATGTATTCGTCAAACTTCTCAAAGGCAATTAGAGCTGGGCAATAATTGAAGCTTAACCAGTGATGTCCGCATCTCATGAGCGATCAATAAAAACTTATGATTCCACAGTTAAACGTAATAACAGGTGCTAAAAACAAAGAGAATCATTCCACTTAAGCAAAGATCTTATAACTTTAAGACATAAATTTGAGAGAAAAGGTTACATTAACAAGAAAAAGTCACATTGCGTACAATAACACTAACTGGCAGTCTATTTCCTACTCTGACGTGAGTACATCCTCAATATTGTTACACTGTAAAAAGGAAACCACATGAGTTCCGACTATGAAATGATGTTTACACAACTCATGCTCAATTAAGCCTTATGTGCTTACAACATCGTCCCTTGGGTGCTATGCATTTGGGTTCACTTGCTTAAGTAAGCAACGCCTAAGTGCATATTGCAGCACACTGCTATTAGGAGAGGTATTGCACTTCAGACATTTAGCTGTGCTACTGCAAAAGTCATTATGATCAGTGACCTGATCCTGTCACTATGGAATAAAAAAACTTAGTCTGAAAAGAATTTCCAAAACAATGCCAATCAACTTTCAAGAGCTGATTGGAGGCAGATGTTCGCAGGTAAAGGGACGGCTGGAAAATGGGAAGCCTTCAGAAATGAGATAATAAGAATCCAGAGAAAGTATATTCCTGTCAGGGTGAAAGGGAATGCTGGATGACTAAAGAAATTGAGGGTTTGGTTAAGAAAAAGAAAGAAGCATATGTAAGGTATAGACAGGATAGATTGAGTGAATCCTTAGAAGAGTATAAAGGCAGAAGGAGTATACTTAAGAGGGAAATCAGGAGGGCAAAAAGGGGACATGAGATTGCTTTGGCAAATAGAATTAAGGAGAATCCAAAGGGTTTTTACAAATATATTAAGGACAAAAGGGTAACTAGGGAGAGAATAGGGCCCTCAAAGTTCAGCAAGGTGGCCTTTGCGTGGAGCCACAGAAAATGGGGGAGATACTAAATGACTATTTTGCATCAGTATTTACTGTGGAAAAGGATATGGAAGATATAGACTGTAGGGAAATAAATGGTGACATCTTGCAAAATGTCCAGATTACAGAGGAGGAAGTGTGGGATACCTTGAAACGGTTAAAGGTGGATAAATCCCCAGGACCTGATCAGGTGTACCTGAGAACTCTGTGGGAAGCTAGAGAAGTGATTGCTGGGCCTCTTGCTGAGATATTTGTATCATTGATAGTCACAGGTGAGGTGCTGGAAGACTGGAGGTTGGCAAACGTGGTGCCACTGTTTAAGAAGGGTGGTAAGGACAAGCCAGGGAACTATAGACCAGCCTGACCTTGGTGGTGGGCAAGTTGTTGGAGGGAATCCTGAAGGACAGGATGTACATATATTTGGAAAAGCAAGGACTGATTAGGGATAGTCAACATGGCTTTGTGCATGGGAAATCATATCTCACAAACTTGATTGAGTTTTTTGATGAAGTAACAAAGAAGATTGATGAGGGCAGAGCAGTAGATGTGATCTATATGGACTTCAGTAACGCATTCGACAAGGTTCCCCATGGGAGACTGATTAGCAATGTTAGGTCTCATGGAATACAGGGAGAACCAGCCATTTGGATACAGAACTGGCTCAAAGGTAGAAGACAGAGGGTGGTGGTGGAGGGTTGTTTTTCAGTCTGGAGGCCTGTGACCAGTGGAGTGCCAAAAGGATCGGGTCTGGGCCCTTTACTTTTTGTCATTTACTTAAATGATTTGGATGCGAGCATAAGAGGTACAGTTAATAAGTTTGCAGATGACACCAAAATTGGAGGTGTAGTGGGCAGTGAAGAGGGTTACCTCAGATTACAACAGGATCTGGACCAGATGGGCCAATGGGCTGAGAAGTGGCAGGTGGAGTTTAATACAGAGAAATGCGAAGTGCTGCATTTTGGGAAAGCAAATCTTAGCAGGACTTATACACTTAATGGTAAGGTCCTAGGGAGGGTTGCTGAACAAAGAGACCTTGGAGTGCAGGTTCATAGCTCTTTGAAAGTGGAGTCGCAGGTAGATAGGATAGTGAAGAAGGCGTTTGGTATGCTTTCCTTTATTGGTCAGAGTATTGAGTACAGGAGTTGGGAGGTCATGTTGTGGCTGTACAGGACATTGGTTAGGCCACTGTTGGAATATTGCCTGCAATTCTGGTCTCCTTCCTATGGGAAAGATGTTATGAAACTTGAAAGGGTTCAGAGAAGATTTACAAGGATGTTGCCAGGGTTGGAGGATCTGAGCTACAGGGAGAGACTGAACAGGCTGGGACTGTTTTCCCTGGAGCATCGGAGGCTGAGGGATGACCTTAAAGAGGTTTACAAAATTATGAGGAGCATGGATAGGATAAATAGGCAAAATCTTTTCCCTGGGGTTGGGGAGTCCAGGACTCGAGGGCATAGGTTTAGGGTGAGAGGGGAAAGATATAAAAGAGACCTAAGGGGCAACTTTTTTGCACAGAGGCTGGTACTATATGATATAAGCTTCCCAAGGATGCGGTGGAGGCTGGTACAATTGCAACATTGAAGAGCCATTTGGATGGGTATATGAATAGGAAGGGTTTGGATGGATATGGGCCGGGTGCTGGCAGGTGGGACTAGATTGAGTTGGGATATCTGCTCGGCATGAATGGTTTGGACCGAAGGCTCTGTTTCCATGCTGTACATTTCTATGACTCTTTTATGAAACGATGAATGAATACATTCTGCTATCCTTCAAACATCTGAAATGCTTACATTTATATCTCAAATATAGATTTAGAAATGCTAAGTGTAATGTGGCTAATCAAAATGGTTCAGTCAGGTTGGATTCAACTTATTCCATACTATCCTGGCAAATCCAATGTACCTCCCAAAGTTGGGATCAGCTATGCCTTCCCAAGCAATTGAGTTGGTTTATAAGGCTGAGCTCTACCTCTTGCACAATCAGATAAAATGTACGATGTGAGAGTCCTCACAAACAAGGAGTAGGCCATTCAGCCCCTCGAGCCTGCTCCAACATTCCGTAAGACTACGGCTGATCTGATTCTAACCTCAAATCCACATTCCTGGTGTAGTGATTGAAATGAAGTCAGCCAGATGGATCTCAGTGAGTATTAGTTCCCTGACTGGGGCTGTTAACTTGGGCCAATCAGGAAGCCTTGGCTGACAGATATAAACAGGATTCTCTTCACTGAAGAGAATCTGAGCTAGCTGGTCACAGTCCACATGTAAATAAACAGCGATTTGGTGATGGGATATTGGTCTATGTGCAGTGATTTCACCTGGCCATCCCAATTCCAGTATCTTGCTTAACAAGAACTCTGTAGGAAGTTAGGCAAGAGGATTGCTGGGTCCCTTGCTGAGATATTTGTATCATTGATCGTCACAGGTGAAGTGCAGGAAGACTGGAGGTTGGCTAACATGGTGCCTCTATTTAAGAAATGTGGCAAGGAAAAGCCAGGGAACTATAGACCGGTGAGCTTGACATTGGTGGTGGGCAAGTTGTTGGAGGGAATCCTGAAGGACAGGATGTACATGTATTTGGAAAGGCAAGGACTGATTAGGGATAGTCAACATGGCTTTGTGCATGGGAAATCATATCTCACAAACTTGATTGAGTTTTTTGATGAAGTAACAAAGAAGATTGATGAGGGCAGAGCAGTAGATGTGATCTATATGGACTTCAGTAACGCATTCGACAAGGTTCCCCATGGGAGACTGATTAGCAATGTTAGATCTCATGGAATACAGGGAGAACCAGCCATTTGGATACAGAACTGGCTCAAAGGTAGAAGACAGAGAGTGGTGGTGGAGGGTTGTTTTTCAGTCTGGAGGCCTGTGACCAGTGGAGTGCCAAAAGGATCGGGTCTGGGCCCTTTACTTTTTGTCATTTACTTAAATGATTTGGATGCGAGCATAAGAGGTACAGTTAATAAGTTTGCAGATGACACCAAAACTGGAGGTGTAGTGGGCAGTGAAGAGGGTTACCTCAGATTACAACAGGATCTGGACCAGATGGGCCAATGGGCTGAGAAGTGGCAGGTGGAGTTTAATACAGAGAAGGCAAGGATTGATTATGGATAGTCACAATGCCTTTGTGCTTGGTGAAACATGTCACAGGAATTTGATTGAGTTTTTCGAAGAAGTAACCAAGAGGATTGATGAGGGCAACAAGGTAGACGTGATCTATATGGACTTCAGTAATGTCTACAAAAAGGTTCCACATGGGAGATTGGATAGCAAGGTTAGATCTCAAGGGATACAGGGAGAACTATCCATATGGATATAGAACTGGCTAAAAGGTAGAAGATGGAAGGTGGTGGTGGAGGGTTGCTTTTCAGACTGGAGGCCTGTGACCAGTGGTATGCCACAAGGTTTTGTGCTGGGTCCATTGCTTTTCATCATTTCTATAAATTCTTTGGATATGAATGTAGGAGGTATTGTTAGTAAGTTTGCAGATGATACTAAAATTGGAGATGTAGTGGACAGCAAAGAAGATTATCTCAGAGTACAATGATCAGATGGCCCAATGGGCTGAGGAGTGGCAGATGGAATTTAATTTAGATAAATATGAGGTGCTACATTTTGGAAAAGCAAACCAGAGCAGGACTTCTACATTTAATGGTAAGGTCCTAGGGAGTGTTGCTGAAAAAAGAGACCTTGGAGTTGGGAGGTCATGTCGCAGCTGTACAGGACATTGATTTGGCCGCTTTTGGAATATTGCATGCAATTCTGGTTTCCTTCCTTGAAACAGTTCAGAAAAGGTTTACAAGGATGTTGTCAGAGTTGGAGGGTTTGAGCTATAGAGAGAAGCTGAATAAGCTGGGGCTGTTTTCCCTGGAGCATTGGAGGCTAAGGAGTGATGTTATAGAGGTTTATAAAATCATGAGGGGCAAGGATAGGATAAGTAAACAAGGTCCAGAACTAGAAGGCATAGGTTTAGGTGAGAGGTGAAAGATATAAAAGGGACCTAAGGGGTAACTTTTTTAAGCAGAGGGTAGTGTGTGTATAGAATGAGCTGCCAGAGGAAGTGGTGGACATGGTACAATTACAGCATTTATAAGGCATCTGGATGGTATATGAATAGGAAGGGTTTAAAGGAATTTGAGCCAAGTGCTGGCAAATGCGACTAGATAAGGTTAGGATATCTGGTCGGCATGGACGAGTTGGACCGAAGGGTCTGTTTTCATGCTGTACGTCTCTATGACTCTATGAGTCTAAGAACTTATCCACCTCTGACTTTAAAAATATTCAAATACTCTCCTTCCACTCCCTTTGCACAAATAGTTTCGAAGTTTAGTTCCCTCTGATAGAGAAAGAAACTACATAATCTTTGTTTTCAATGTGTGGCCCTGATGTTTAAACAGTAACCCTTAGTTCTACATTCCCCCATAACAGGAAACAGCCTCTCTACGTCTGTTACTACTTGTCATGGAAAAACAAAAGCCAATTTTGAGTTGTGTACAGCTGGGGTATTGGGCCATTAGCTGTTCCAGTAATAATGGAAGGGTAAGGCATCGCCAATTGCTTTCTGTTGAATTCACAGTTATCCATTCTGAGTAAATTCCTGTTACAATGTAAGAAAAAGAAAACATTTGGCAGACATTGCCATTGTGTTGGGACATACTAGGAGGCTGAGTCATTGAGCTGATACTCAGCTGCCCTCTCGAAACAGGCCTGAACTCCAGAGTCTGTCCACAACTTCTTTATAACATCCACCAGTTCCTTCGGCATAGTTCCCTCTTCAACAGAATCCACAAGATTAAAAAGCTGCCTCCCAGCTTCCTGGCAACAAAAATGAGAACAACATCATGAGTTAGAAAATTGGAGAATGTAAATGGCCATTTCCAGCTCAAGAGTCACAGTGGTAATGTCCCTATCTCTGAGCCAGGAGACCGGGATTCAAGTCCATGCTGCTCCAGAAGTGTGTAATTACATCTCTAAACAGGTTCATTCAAAACAAAAATGTATCATTCCTAGCGCTGTTGATATCCAGAAGGATCATATATTGTAAGATGGTCCTTTCCAACCTGAAGTCATTAACATGCCTTTTGGGTTACGCAAACAAATCATAGGCTACTTCACTGTCTAAACTGGCCCTTGCGACCAGAGGAATTCAACACTGACTACTTGAGAAAATATAGCCAGAGGCTTTTCCAACTGTAGTTGCTAAAAATCCTCAACCTTATTTGATCTCTCAAATTGAAGACATGAGTGGGTTTCCTCCGGGTGCTCTGGTTTCCTCCCACAGTCCAAAGATGTGCGGGTCAGGTGAATTGGCCATGCTAAATTGCCCGTAGTGTTAGGTAAGGGGCAAATGTAGGGGTATGGGTGGGTTGCGCTTCGGCGGGTCAGTGTGGACTCGTTGGGCCAAAGGGCCTGTTTCGACATGGTAAGTAATCTAATTTAAACATGCCCTTAGGGGTCTGTGCTCAGTTCAATTGTGTGAAGTGTTTCTTAATTCTTTGGAGTTTCTTATAACTAGGACTAGTCAATATGAATGTGGAATAGAATCATAGAACTTTACAGTATGCATTCAGCCCATCATGTCTGTACTGGCTCCAGAAAGAGTTACAAATTCAATATGTGTCAACATTATAAGAAAGTGGTTGCATGCTAATTGTCACTATTGATCTATTAGCATCATGTGTACTTGGACCATGTTCAGCATTATCCAGTCAGACATTAAGCTTAAGTGCTGTGGTAACATTCCAAAGCTAGCACCTGCGTGAAATTTAAGTGTATCCTGTCCAGTGCTAAGATATTCAGAAACAGATTGGAAAGGTAGAGCAAAATGTGCATTTTCTTCCACACAATGCCGAAAGGAGTGACTGGGGAAATCAGAGCAGTGCACTTTCTGACTGTGAGAGTTGAGGCACGAACACACAGACTGGGATTTTTCCCTTCCTGCAAAGCACTGGGAAAATAATGGGAAATACGATAAGTGGGATACCACCCTTTTCCCATCACCTTAGCAATTAATGTCTGGATGGAAAGGCCCATAGTTGGCTCAGACACCCTGGCACAGGTTAATGACTATTTAGGGCCTCATCAGACTTGCACTGCATTTAGTTCAGGTCCAGGCAGGGTGAGGAAGAGCTAAATGAGAAACATGTGTGGGCAAGCTGTCTGTTTATAGTTAGGGAGTCCCTCAATTTGTACCAATTTAAGAGAAGTAGTTAGCATTGTAGTAATGTCACTGGACTAATAACCAGAAACTCAGACTAATGCACTAGGAATGTAAGATCAGATCCCACCCTGCTAGATGGTGAAATTTGTATTTAATAAAATTCTGGAATTAAACACTAGCTTAATGCAGACCACTGCTGATTGCTTTAAAAAACAATCTAACTAATATCCTATTCTGCTGAGTTTACCTGGTCTAACCTACATGTGATTCCAGGACTACAACAACGTATTTGACTCTTAAATGGCCTGGTAAGCCTTTCAGTTCCCGGGTAATAAATACTATTAAAGTGAATTCAAGAAAAAAACAGCAACACTGTCTAGGGGAGGTTGGAGAGCCAACCGTACTTGAACTTTAACTTGAAACCCAAAACTACTCCCAAACCAAGCTTTCTCATCTCTGGTCCCCCATCTGAGGCTGCAGGGGGTCATGTCCTAGTTGCAGACATGGTCTCAATGTGCTGAAGTCTGGATGTGTCAAACTATGATTGCTCAGTAGTTCCAGACAGGATGTGACTTCTCATTCCAGCTTCATAATTCTGGCAAAAAACCTAACAACAGCCAATCAGCTGTCTGGTTTAGTCCAGTTGGTTCCCTGAGAAAGGGAAGCTAGGAGTGGGGGAGGGAGGTGATAGTTGTTCCCACCCTCAAACTCTCTGGTTTTCAGATGTGGTCCAAAAGCAGAAACATCATGACCACAATGTTCAACGTTCATGTGCATCATAAAGGCCTGTATTTATATAAAGCTACATCGTGCCTTCTGTAAATTTTGTAAAAATGCTATATGATGTTAAATATATTGGACAATTCTTGCCACTTACAATAGAACATTACTTAGGGCACTGTAGTCTTCAAGGTTCTTCTCTATAAAATATTTGAACAAGAATATATACTCACCGCATTTGCAGAGTCCCCATAATCGATTCCTATGGTGGACATGGCACGAATGATAGCCAGGATAGACTGCAGAATGTTGCCATTGATGACAGAAATAAAGGCTAAACATTCTTCCTTGGTATAACCATCCTGATGAATGATTCTACAAGAAAAGCCAACATGCTCTGTGAATTTATTGAGCAAAGGTACGGTTATTTCAGCTTCCTGTTTTGAGCTCCTCGTGCTAAGCTTATGATCTAATGAGATCTGTTTGATCAATGGTTCTGTCCATGTGAATTCTCATCAATATAATCAATGCTTCTCCACAGTCAATACGTTTTGGAACTATGATACTTTCTTTGGAGCGGAGACCCTGCATCATAATCTATGTTGATTTCACAATCTGCCTTCTTACTTGCAGCCTGCATTCTTTCTTCCCTTATACAGCACCTAAAAACATAATAATTAGGCCTTCGAGCATGTTCCACCATTCAATGACTGATCTCCCACCTCAACCTAGGTCCCTCAATCTCCTTGGTTTTCAGAAATCTATCAAATAAGACTCTGGTGCGGCCACATCTGGAGTATTGTGTGCAGTTTTGGTCGCCATACTATAGGAAGGATGTGGAGGCACTGGAACGGGTGCAGAGGAGGTTTACCAGGATGTTGCCTGGTATGGTAGAAAGATCATATGAGGAAAGGCTGAGGCACTTGGGGCTGTTTTCATTGGAGAAAAGAAGGTTTAGGGGTGACTTGATAGAGGTGTATAAGATGATTAAGGGTTTAAATAGGGTTGACCATGAGAACCTTTTTCCACGTATGGAATCAGCTATTACGAGGGGGCATAGCTTTAAATTAAGGGGTGGTAGGTATAGGACTGATGTTAGGAGTAGATTCTTTACTCAGCAAGTCGTGAGTTCATGGAATGCCCTGCCAGTAGCAGTGGTGGACTCTCCCTCTTTTTGGCATTTAAACGGGCATTGGATAGGCATATGGAGGAAAGTGGGCTAGTGTAGGTTAGGTAGGCTTGGGTCGGCGCAACATCGAGGGCCAAAGGGCTTGTACTGCACTGTATTTTTCTATGTAAATCAGCTTTTGAATATAACCGTCATGGTTATGTTGGGTATTGGACTCGAAGCATTAGCTCTGTTCCTCTCTCCACTGTTGGGTTTCTGCTCCCAGACCTGCTGAGTTTCTCCAGCACTATCTGCACTTGTTTCAAATATAAAGCATTAAAGCATTTTGCTTTTATTCGAGAAATTTGCTTCATTCTCTATATCGACCTGAATTGTGTTTTTTTTTCTGTAAAGATAGCCTTGGCTAAAGAAGGATTGTAGTTTGGAACTCTTAACTTTATTTTGTATTTACTACTTTATACTGGCAAAAACTGTAAAGTTGAACTTTTAATTTATTTCATTGTTTTTCTAAGCTTTACCTAAGATTTTGTAGCTAGGTTCCTTGTATCTCAGATAACGCTGTGAATGGCCACATTGCAAACTTTTTACTGACCTCCTGTACTCTTTTACTTGAGTACACGTGACAATAAAACATAATTCAAATTCTAAAAATAATTCTAATGGTATTTTAGTTCAAAGATGATTGATGTATAGAGCCAGAAAATAAAGAAGTTATGCAAATTAACATTGTCATTTACTTTCTTTGTTTTTCCATTCGTCTCTCATTCCTAATTGCCCCTGAACTGAATGACCTTGCAGGCCATTTCAGAGGGCAGTTAAAATTAAACTACATTGCTGTTGATCTGGAGTCACACGTAGGGCAGACCAGGTAAGAATGGCACATATGCTTGCCCAAAGAACACTAGTGGAGCAGGTGGGTTTTTCACGACAATCTATGTTAGCTTCATGACATCACTCCTGAGACTAGCTTTATCTTCCTGATTTATTGACTGAATTTAAACTCCACCAGTTGCCTTGGTGGTTTTTGCACCTGTGTCCCAAGAGCCTAGGTCACTGAATTACTAGTCCAATGATTTTATCAATACATCACCACCTCCCTGAAATCCTAAGGCCTAAATCTTAACATTTCACATTAATTTGACAACACAGGTATTCATCTGCAAGCAAAGTTGAAACTCTCATGAACAGAGATATTCCATTAATAATTTTCACTGCAAAGCAATTATTAAATGTACTTTTATTCCACTGTTGCCAGGCCTACTTATCAATATTTGTATCAGGATATATCTTGGACTGAAATGATTTTTATGTACAGAGATGTTTGTGCGTATTCTTACTTTTATTCTCTATAGCTTCAAAGAATGAATGGCACATTCATTGAACTTTTAAAAATTCTTAAAAGGTGGATCCAAAATGGATGTTTCTCCTGATGCATTTTGGGAAGGCCACTGGAAACATCTATGGAATGAAGGCAAGCCATCAAGCGAAGATGAGGAGAATAATAGTTACATTTAAGTGGCATCTGGATGGGTATATGAATTGTAAGGGTTTAGAGGGATATGGGCCCAATGCTGGCAAATGGGACTAGATTAATTTACCTGGTCAGAATGGATGAGTTGCACTGAAGGGTTTGTTTCTGTACTGTACATCTCTGTGACTCTATGGTTGTAATAGTGAATCTTTGGAATTCTCTAGCACTGTAGAATCTTAGTAATTTGGCATATTCAAGCAAGAGGTTGATAGATTTCTGAATACTAATGGCATTAAAGTACGTGTGATAACACAGGAAAAGGGCATTGATGTTGATAGATCGGCCATGATCTAGAACGATAGAGCAAACTTGAGGATTGAATGGCCCAATCGTACCTACATTTCTATGTTCTATGTTTCAATAACATTTTTAACTGGTAGTTCAAATCTCTGTACAGTTAATAGTTAAATCTAACTGAGAGTGAAGCTGTATGAGACTCTGTGTAACTGTTGAATTGGTAATTTGAATTCCGTACATGTGGGAAGAAATGTGCACTTACAGTTCACTGCAAATCAAGTGTGAATGTGTTGGTAGTGTGGATGGGAATGCTGTCTCTGCAGCAAATAGAAATCAATGGTACACGCTTGTGCCAGACTTGATTGCCTGTGAGTCATTTTAATATTGAAGTGCAGTTTTGCAATGAACAGGCTTGCAGAAGTGCAGTGTATCTTCTCAAACAAAAAAAAACTGAAATGCAGAAGTAGTCAAAACTTACTTCATTTGTTTGACAATGGTGCTTTTGCCTGATTCTCCAGCACCTAAAACATGGAAAAGCAACAGTTAATCACAAAAAGAGGAAATGTGGGTTAATGTGGGAAAGATATACAGATTACACATGGGGTGTAAGAGTTTAAGGGAACTTAAAGTGCTGTAGTTTTGACATTGGCCCTTTAGTTCTCAATCCTGAAGAATGTGACAAAATCTATTCAGTTTGATGACTATTGGAGTGAATTCCAATGTGAATTTTGTTTATTCAGTGTTAATTGGATCTCCTCCCACAGCAAGAAACTATAAGCTTAATTTTCATTCAAAAGGGAATGTTGACTCAGGCTGTGGGCTGAAAGATGTGGAAAGGAGAGTCACACTGATACAGAAGGGGAGGGTCTCTCAAGACAATTGCAAAACGTTGCAGGTGACAGAAACATCAAGAGCAAGATATCATTAATGCAGTGGAAAAGTACCTGAGAAGGAGATCCCTTCCAAGCCACCAGCCATCCTGATCTGGAACTATTTTTCCAATTTTACTGGGTCAAAATTCTGGAACTTGCTTCTTAACAGCATTGTGGGTGTCTCTACACCTCAAGGACTGCAGTGGTTCAAAAAGACAGCTTTTTAAAATTTATTCACGGAACATGGGCATTGTTGGCTGGACCAAGGACGTTGTCAGGGAGGGGAACTTGAGGATCTGGACTGATGAGCAATAAATACAGGTCTAATCAGCTTTTCTCACGTCTGTAAATAGACTATAAAAAAAGGGCTGGGAGGACAGATGTCAGAGGTAGTTTCTTTACTCAGAGAAGCAGGGGCGTGGAATGCCCTACCTGCAACAGTAGTGGACTCGCCAACTTTAAGGGCAATTAAATGGTCATTGATAAACACATGGATGAAAGTGGAATAGTGTAGGATAGATGGGCTTCAGATTGATTTCACAGTTCAGCGCTACATCGAAGGCTGAAGGGCCTGTATTGCACTGTAATGTTCTATGTTCTTAATAAATGTTCCTCATTCTTTGAGGTTGGTGCGAAGAGGCACCTTATTGGGGAACAGAAAGAGGATGTTTGATTCTACAGCTAGCTATTATATGTCTGAGATGACACTGGATTCCAATGGCTACCACTACTCCTGCTGTTGTGTTGCAAGAGGCTGCTTGGCGGTGCAGGGTGGACCGAAGTGTGGGAGCAAGGCACACGGGGAGGAAGTGGTTGATGGTATTCAGAAGCTGCATAATGTCAGGATTGGATCAATGGGGCAGTTTCTCTTCGATTACCCTTCTTTTATCGATGCCCCTTATGAATCCAAGTACAAGCTCCATGTGCCAATTTCAAAACTTTACTAACAAAATTTGGATTTTTATGAGGGCATTGCAGGTCTGATCAGAGGAGCATTTTCTGTTCACCAAAGGGAGAAGTAGCTGATATTCCGTATAAACCTATTTGGCACTGCATGAATAGCTGGTGTTTTTCACAAATTTCAATATGCATCCCTTGAGTCTGTAATTTCCTCCATCCTATATTCCTCCAAGGAGTCTGCACACCTCCAGTTATAATTTAAGGATTGGCTGCCTGCTCGCTAACCTCTGGAATATTCTCCTTAAGTTTCTTCACCTCTCTACATTTCCACCCCTCCTTTAATAATTATCCCAGTTTGTTTTACATTGACTTAACTATTTGAAATGTAGGTGAAATTTGGGTAAACACAGCAGTCAATTTTCAAACTGCAGGGAAGTTTCTTTAAAGGAAACCTGATCTCCTCACCACCTATCCAAACTGAGATGGAAGACATTCTTACTCATATACAGGCCATTTCAGTAAAACAATAATAGGATATTTCCCTTCTTTTTGGTGAAGAAAGCTGATTCATTAACCTTGGCACGCAATTGTGAGATTCCATTTCTTGTTGTTCAAGTTGTGGAATAGAATTAAAATATAATGACGATGAAAGATTTTGTCAGAAAAGGTTTGTTAGTGATTAAATGCACAAGGTTTACTGTGCGTTCCTGACAGTCTGCAGTCTACTTGAAAGGTATAAGTTTGGAGACAGGTATTATTGCAGAGGCAATAGCTGGTGTACTTGGTGTTTATGATCAGTTCGCACTCTCAATAGTCAGAATACCACTTTGTAATATAGTTTAGTGAACAAAAATATTACTGAGGGATAGATGTTGGGAGTAAAATATTGCTCGGGTGCCTTGGGCACATCAGTGAGACATTCCACAAACATGAGCTCTTGTACATGTAGTGCTGTATATATTTCCGTAGCATATAAAAACTCCAAAACTCTGACGCTTCTATAATAACATTTTAAATGTTGTTCATCCAGCTCACAAGCCAACATTGACTTCTGTGCCTGCCCCAACCCGATTTTAAAACTTTCATCGATCTTATCAAATGCCTCCATGGCCTTGTCTCTCCCATCTCTGTATGTTCCTCTAATTAATGTAAAAGCATTTAATTTCACTTCATTGTCCACATGGAAATTTATTTCATTCAGTTAAAAAATTATATAGCAATGAAAAATAACAATAAAATTAAGAAACCATCCTATAAAGATCTAACTTTAACTTAAATGTATTAAAAACTATTGCAATGCATTAAAATAGCCAGTCGGTAACTCCCATCATGATGGCATATCTAGACTTGAAATCCTGCAATCCTATCCCCAAATTTCTTTGCCCTTTCAGGTTGTATGTTGTTTCAATGTACCTTCTGAATCATTGGTGTGCTCAACAATAACACTTTATTATATATTAAGGAACTATATACAGCTCTACGCAACCAAGTCTTACAGTGACTTACAAGAGTCATTCTCCCACCAGGTCACCCAGTCATGTGCTCTCTGATATCATTATGGGAGGTGCCATTTACACAGTCCCAGATATTACCCTTATCAACGTCAAAGCATTACTCATTTATTATCCTATTCATCCCATATTTGCATACCACGATCTGCATCTGAATAACTACTTTAGAAAGTAATGGCATTGAGGAATATATGGGGTTTCTAGAAAGGTCTTGATTTTTTATGATTATCCTTCTTCATTGGAGATGCTGCACTACATTTGCAAACTATGCTGTGTATTTTTTATTGGATCCATGATTTAACAAAATTCCTTCAAGTTAATCAAACCTCTTTGATGTTCAAAAGGTATTTGCTTACATCTGAAGTCTTCTGTTTGGCCAAAGATTTCTATCATCTTCATGCCCAATGTCAGCGTACATGTTCTGAATGTACAATGTAACAAATTCTAACTCATGTGGATTGTGTTTGGGTTCCATTGCCATTTAATCTGTTCACCAAAGCATGCAGAATGAGCAAACTGGCTTCCCCTGTGCTTACATTTCTATTATTTCACAATCAATGCCTATCTAGACATGAAATTATTCTTATCACAAGAAATGGCTTGGAGATATGAGTATTATTTTTAAATGACAGGATATGCATGGAATATTGCATGCAATTCTGGTATCCTTCCTATCGGAAGGATGTTGTGAAACTTGAAAGGGTTCAGAAACGATTGACAAGGATGTTGTCAGGGTTGGAGGATTTGAACTATAGGGAGAGGCTGAACAGGCTGGGGCTGTTTTTCCTGGACCATTGGAGGCTGAGGGGTGACCTTATATGCAGTTTATAAAATCATGAGGGGCAAGGATAGGATAAACAGACAAAATCTTTTCCCTGGGTTAGGGGAGTCCAGAACTAGAGAGCATAGGTTTAGGGTGAGAGGGTAAAGATGTAAAACAGACCTAAGGGGCAACTTTTTTACGCAGAGGGTGATACATGTATGGAATGAGCTGCCAGAGGAAGTGGTGGAGGTTGGTACAATTGCAACATTTAAAAGGCATCTGAATGGGTATATGAATAGGAGGGATTTGGAAGGATATGGGCCGGGCACTGGCAAGCGGGACTGGATTAGGTTGGGATACCTGGTCAGCATGTAGAGTTGGACCGAAGGGTCTATATCCATGCTGTACATCTCTATGACTCAATGACTCTATGAGCATCACTGGTTAGGTTTGCCAGCTCAATGCAGTCACAATAGACCCAGTGGCCTCTTTTGATGCCATAAGTGATCTATAATTCGATGATTTATTTTCTATCCTTGACTGCACTTGAAAGATAGTGATGTGTCTCCTTTGTGAAAACTGCAGGGCATCACAAAATTGTCTTGCGCTGCTTTACTATTTCAATGAGACTTTTAATCTATTGGCAACAAACTCATTTGGATAAGAGCAGTGTCATCTAAACACTCCCCTTGAAACCAACAGTAATTTCAAAGCTCGAAGTAACTGTGATCCATATCAATCTAACTATAGCAACCTGGCTGAGACTCTGGACAGGCTAGGTGTAATCTAACACCTTTCCTTTAGAAATTAAACTGAACAGATACTGTGGTAAGAGTTTTGAGATAACAAAGAGTCGAGAGCGGGCATGAAAGAGGAGTTTAAGGACTATGGCAGATCAGCCATAACCTTGAAGAATGACAGGACAAGCTTGAGGGGCAGAGTAGCCTACTTCTCCTCCTCTTACCTTCTAAGTGGTGGATTCAAATCACATGCTGGGCAAGCGAAGAGGAGAGAGACCAAAGCCCTGGTGATCCAATTGAAGATATTGGCCTGTTGAGAGGTGTTTAATCACGGGACAGATTCTATTCTTAATTCTTGGTGGTCCTGGACAGGAAGTGTCAGTTTTCTTTAACAACATAACTGGGGGTGGGGGTAGAAGTGAATTTGAGAGAAAGACAAACTACAAATTATGCGAGAGTGCAAACCCTTCTTTAGGCTGCTGTGGATTCCTGCTGTAAGTGCTGATTAAATGTTTACTTCAGTTTTGAGCTTCCAGATTAATCCCTTCATTCTGAGCAGTAATCCATTGAGTGGATAAAATGCTAATCTAGCAAAGTCATGATGCCAACACCAGCTCTCCCGGTATAGCTCTTGTCTTTTCCAAACGACCTGAGAAATCGTTTACTGCCTCTGGGAAAATCGTCTTCAGTTGAGATCAACCATCATAAAATGGGTCAATAACACATTACTAATTGGAATGACTTGTCAGGCCACTTGAAGTGAGCTAGTTACATGTGTTAGTTTTACCGAGATCTCACTTGCTTCTCAGGATACTCAAACAACAGAAATGTTTTGTCAGTTGTTATATAAGAAGCAAAAACTCCTAAATAATGTACATTAATTTCGATGACACAGTCTGTACTTGCTTTTATCCTTTGTTGCTGTATCAAGCCTAAATGACAACAATTTATCATTAATTAACTAGCACCTCTAATGTAATAAAACATCTTTCACAGAAACACAAAGCAAAATATGCACTGAGCCACATGAGAAGATACTAGGTCAGAAGACTAAACACTTGATTAACGAAGTAGGTTTTAAGGAGTGCCTAAAGGGAGAAAACACGGTAGAAAGACTGAGAGGTGTAGATCAGGTATTCCAGAATGTGGAGCCCTGGGCCACTGAATACACAGCTGGCAATAGAGGAGTGATTAAAACTGGAGTTACACAAGAGGCCAAATTGAGAGGAGTACAGAGATCTCTGAGGGTTGTGGGATTGGAGGAGAAATGAGAGGTGAGAGGTGAAGTTTGTGGTGGGGGGAGGGAAGGTGCGGGTTATTATTGGGGTTTGGGAGAGAGTAGGGGAAGGTGAGGACTGCAGATGCTGGAGATCAGTGTAGTGCTGAAAAAGTCCAGGAGGTCAGACAGCATCTGACGAGCACGAGAATTGATGTTTCAGGCATAAGCCTTTCATGAGAAATGACAAATGAAGGGCTTTTGCCCGAAACGTTGATTCTCCTGCTCCTCAGATGCTGCCTGACCTGCTGGGCTTTTCTAGTACTACACTCTTGAGAGTGTAGGGGAAGGGCATGGAGGGATTTGAAAATAAGGATAACAATTTTAAAATCAAAAGATTGCTTGACCTGGTGCCAATATAAGTCAGTGAGAGGTGATGATGGATCTGATGCACATTTATATGAGAAACTGAGTTTTGGCTAACATCAACTTTATGTAAGATAGAATGTTGGAGACCAGTCAGGAGTGGGTTGCTCTGGGCTTTGTCTCAATGTAACAAGGATCTGCATGAGAGCGTCAGTGACGGGTGAACTAAGACAAGATCTTTTTTCAAGAAGTTTTTTTCTTCCTTCTGGGCATGTATTGCTGTTATACCTGTTATCTATTGCAAATATAAATGCTGGGTTTTTTCAAAAATACTGGGAATATCAAATCCAAAAGTGTAGTCATCTCCTTTGTTTACAGAAACAGAAATTACTGGACAAACACAGCAGGTCTGGCTGCATCTGGGGAGAGAAAGCAGAGTTATCATTTCAGGTCCAGTGACCCTTCCTCAGAACTGATGGTAGCGAGGAAAAAGTTGGCATTTATGCAGCAGGGGGGGGTGGGAGGAGGGGAGAGGTGTAAACCATAGGGGGGAGGTAGAGCCCAAAGAAAGAGAAAAACAATTGGATAGACAAAGGAGTGAGTAAAGGTCAGCCTGGGAGAATGAATAGCTGCTAATGGGAACTATTAGTAGCTGACAATGGGTGTGTTTGGTAGTAGCCCATGTGATGATAAGGTCTGCGGTAAAGACGTGGGAGAAAGTGCTCAGGCCCTAAAATTATTGAACTCGATATTGATTCTAAAACGTTGCAGATTTCCAGAGTGGAAAATGAAGTGCTATTCTTCCAGCTTACACTGTGCTTCACTGGAGCAGTATGGGCGGCACGGTGGCACAGTGGTTAGCACTGCTGCCTCACAGCGCCTGAGACCCGGGTTCAAATCCCGACTCAGGCGACTGACTGTGTGGAGTTTGCACATTCTCCCCGTGTCTGCGTGAGCACCCTCTGGGTGCTCCGGTTTCCTCCCACAGTCCAAAGATGTGCGTGTCAGGTGAATTGGCCATGCTAAATTGCCCGTAGTGTTATGTAGGGGTATGGGTGGGTTGCGCTTTGGCGGGTCAGTGTGGACTTGTTGGGCCGAAGGACCTGTTTCCACACTGTAAGTCTAATCTACAGCAAGCCAGAGACACAGATGTTGGCCAGGGAACCGGGTGGCATGTTAAAGTGGCAGGCAACTGAAAGCTCAGGATCATTCTTCTGGACAGAACGTAGGTGTTCTGCAACATCTCCTTTGTTTAGTTCTACTAAAACACCTTTAACCAATCATAATCTCGAACAGTCATATCAGTGTAGACTCTGTGAAAATGTATTTAACATTTATTGTTCACTCCAAAAACTTTAATTCCCAACTTCACAATATCTTCACATAACAATAATGAATTTATGATGGGATAATCAAAACTTATTACTGCATGACCTCTTTTACAACAACTGTTCTCATAGAATCTTACAGTGTGGAGCCGGCCATACAGCCCATTGGGTCCAGACCAATCCTTCAAAGAACATCCCACCCAGACCCATTCCCATTCCCCTTAATCTGTCCCTGTGACCCTGCATTTCCTATGGCTAATCGACCTAACCTGCATACCCTTAGGTACTTTGGGCAATTTAGCATGGCCAATCCACCTAATCTGCACATCTTCAAACTGTGGGAGAATTCCCACACAGACAATCACCAAGGCTGGAATTGAACTCGGGTTCCTGGCGTTGTGAGCCACCCGTAAGGTAGAGTTCCATTTTAATTGAAGGAAATTATATGGCCAAGAGTATCAGTAGGTTAAGGTGGAGTTATCATTGCTAGAGGTGGAAACCTTTAGTTAAATAAGTCTAATTAATGCACTTAAATAAATTGTGTTTTTCAAGGTTATTGTTAGCCCCTTTGGAGATTATGGGTGTGATCCAGGAGTTAAACTAATTACGTTAATTATCAGATACAGATGGAGTTGAGTTCCTATAGTTGTCTTTTGACTGGTTTTGGTCTTTATGGTTTTTGTGAAGCAATGGGACTGGAAGAGAATCAGTTGGTGAGACTGATGGTAAGGCTTGCTGGACTGCTGGTGTCCTAAAGGTGGCAGGGATGGTTCAGGAGGAACTCTCTGTCAGAGCCTTGGTAGCTCCCACGTACTAGTGAGCAACTCTACATCCATTGCCCAGGTGGTTGTAACAGCTGGCAAAGGATAAAAACTCATGATGCCAATGATATGGAGCAGCCTGTATAGACAGCTAAACACTACTGCAATGTGCTGCCGAACTCATCCTGACAGTGGAATCATTATTTGAGCAAGCCAATGTCTGCCTGACAAGGTTTCTTTGGTGGTGGCATGTCTGCCATTACAGACCTGGAGTTGTATCAAGTTCCGAAGAAATATTATAAGCCTTAAAGAGATAGCCATTATCATCAAATTATTGGAACAAAGCTTGCAGAAAGGATGACGGATGAGCAAACTGATCATGGGACCATGGTCAAAGAAGCAATGCAAACAGGGAAGATTAAACTGGAATGTGGGAGCAATAAGGGACAGTACAGTCAGTGGGATAGGCACAGCTCTCTGCAGATAAGAAGGAGAGCCCAGAAGACTTTATTGCTTGCCCATTGCTCATAGCTATCTCCTCAGGGCCAGAGAGGAGCATGCAGTTGCAGGGACTAAGTGTAATTATTATAGTCCACATAGAGTATAATGATGTAGGTAGGTTGAGAAAAAAAGATTGTGCACAGCAAGTATGAGCAATGAAGGGCTAAATTGAGAGCCTGTGAGAAAGTAATCTCACGTGGTTTAATCTACATATAAATTGGATGAATCAGGTTAACAAAGGTAGCCTAGAAAATGAGATTATATATTGCTTTCAGGGCAGTTCCCTAGAACAACACATTATAGAGTTAACCAGATTGTATTTGTTCATAAACTTGTTCAGAAATAGAGCAGATGGGATTGAATCCAGGCCCCCTGGCCCTGAGGTAGAGACACTACCACTGCATTACGTGACTACTCAGACAGCGCACTATTCTAGATCCAAAAATAATCAATCATGCAGGACTAACTAATGATTGCTTAGTAAAGGTTTCCAAGGTGTGATCATAACATAATTGAAATTTTCATCCAGTGTTAGGCAAAGATGGATGGGCTGAAAATGTGTTGCTGGTTAAAGCACAGCAGGTTAGGCAGCATCCAAGGAACAGGAAATTCGACGTTTCAGGCCAGAGCCCTTCATCAGGAATGAGGAAGGGCTCTGATGAAGGGCTCTGGCCCGAAACGTCGAATTTCCTGTTCCTTGGATGCTGCCTAACCTGCTGTGCTTTAACCAGCAACACATTTTCAGCTCTGATCTCCAGCATCTGCAGACCTCACTTTTTACTCAAAGATGGATGGGGGCTTGACTAATGTTTTAAACTTAAATAAAGCAATTAAAAAATATGAGGATGGAGCTGGCTAAAGTGAACTGAAAAATAGATTATTTAATGGATCAGTAGAAATGCATTTGCAGACATTTCAGCACAAAATCATTGCAAAAGGGAGGAGAAGATAGAATATAAGAGTAAGCTAGACAATAATATAAAAGAAGATTGCAAGAATCACTACCTGGTAAGAGAGTGGCAAGACTGGGCATTGGACTGCTGAAAAATGAGGTTGGAGAAGTAGAAATGGAGAGCAAAGAAATGGCAGAGGAATTGAACAGATACTTTGCATCTGTGTTCACAGTGGAAAACACCAGCAGCATGCCAGAACTTCAAGCAAGTCAGGGTCAAATGTGAATGTAGTGGCCATCGCTTAGGTGAAGGTGCTGGGGAAGGTGAAATGTCTAAATGTGGGTAAATCACTCAGACTTCACCCCAAGGTTCTTTAGGAGAGAGCTGAGGAGATTGTGGAGGCATTGACAGTGATCATTCAGGGATCACTGGAGTCAGAGAGGGAGCCAGAAGACTGGAAAATGGCTCATGTAACACCTGTGCTTAAGAAGAAAGGATGGTTTAAGACAGGGAATTATAATCTAATCTGGTAAGATTTTAGAGTCCATTATTGTGGACCACTTGGAAGTGCATGGTAAAATCGGGCTGAATCAGCATGGCTTTGTCAAGGGGAGATCATGGCTGACAAACCTGTTAGAGTTCTTTGAGAAGGTAATGAGTAAGTTCAACAAAGGAGAGCTGGTGGATGGAATCGATCTGGATTTCTAGGAGGCCTTTGACAAGGTACTGTACATGAGGCTGCTAAATATGATAAGAGCCTATGGTGTTAGGAGCAAGATACTGGCATGGATAGAGGATTGACAGACTGGCAGATGGCAGAGTGTAGAGACAGAGGGATCTTTTATAAGATGGCAGTCAGTGACTAGTGGAGTTTTGCAGGTGTCAATGTTGGGACTACAAGTATTCACGTTATGCATTGATGATGTGGACTAAGGAACTGGAGGCTTTGCTGCTAAGTTTGCAGATGACACAAAGATAGGTGGAGGGGTAGGTAGTGTTGTGAAAGTGGGGAGGCTGCAGAGGTTCTTGGACAGGATAGGGATGTGGGCAAAGTGCTTTGGAGTATCGATGTTTCAGTGTGAAATTTATTTGAAAATATGTCCGTGAAGGGTTTGGGACATTTTACTGTTTTAAAGATGTTTTATAAGTCTGGGATGGTGTCTTGTGGCAAGGTGGAGTGCTTCCCTGCCTCTGAAACAGAGGCACTGGGTTCAAGTCCCACCTCAGAAATTGATGGCCATGGAAGGTACACTCATAACATGACCAAACAGAGTCAATATTCATTTGTAAGTCCTTCCAACATATACCAATGAAAGACAATAAGAGTGGGAGAGATTCTTGATCAGCCATGTGATAGTTCCCGAATACAATGTACTAGTGTGTAAGTGGCCACAGTAAATGGGACTCCTTAGGGAATTAGTCAGCTAGATGGCAGGCACAGATCAAATTGGCGTCAACAACATGGGATTCCATTTTTTTTCCAGGTGGAGTCGTTTGGGACCTGCCTCTGTTCACCACCCATAGCGGAGTTCACAGCTCAATGGGTTAAGATGCCTTCAGCACAGAACTAAAGAAGAAGGGTATAATTCTGTTAGTACAATGGACCTGCAATTGCTCCATTGCTGTTACATACGTTCGATAATCGGATGTCTAAAACTGCACACCACACTTCAAATGTCACCTTGTGATGGCCTTGAATGCTAAAACTCTACGGAGTCTATTATCCTGTCACCAAGTCACCCCTTATTTACACGCGGAGTGTCCTTGACACTGATCTAACTCCCTCAGAATCTACTCTGGTGGAACAGGGTGTTGGGATATTCTTATTCTTAACCACCAGCCAGAGCTCCCTCACTAAACCAGGTTAACAGCCCCAATCAGGGAACTCATATTCTATTGAGGTCACTCCAGGTGACCTCAACATGTCTGGGCCTCCTTCACTGCCTAAACAAGGCCACCCGCAAACTAGAAGAGGAACACCTCACCTTCTGCCGCGGGAGCCCACAACAACATGGCCTCAACATTGAACTCTCAGTTTCCAAATCTCCTCTTCTCGCCTCCCCCTTCATCCCAGATCCAACTCTCTGACTCAACTCTGCCCTCTTGACCTGACCTACCTCTCCATCTTCCTTCCCACCTATCTGCTCCACACTTTCCACTGACCAAACACAATCATCTTTGCCCATGTATTGCCATCTCAACTATCTTTACCCCAGCCCCACCCATCTATTTCTCAGCCCCCTTCCCCCTCCCCAGACCTAATGAAGGGTTAAACCTGAAACATAGACTCTCTCACTCCGCAGATGCTGCCTGGCCCGCTGTGCTTTTTCCAGCATCACAATTCATTGACACTGACCTCGGTGCCGGTGGCACAGTGGTTAGCACTGCTGCCTCACAGCGCCTGAAACCCGGGTTCAATTCCCGACTCAGGCGACTGACTGTGTGGAGTTTGCACGTTCTCCCCGTGTCAGCGTGGGTTTCCTCCGGGTGCTCCGGTTTCCTCCCACAGTCCAAAGATGTGCGGGTCAGGTGAATTGGCCATGCTAAATTGCCCGTAGTCTTAGGTAAGGGGTAAATGTAGGGGTATGGGTGGGTTGCGCTTCGGCGGGTCGGTGTGGACTTGTTGGGCCGAAGGGCCTGTTTCCACACTGTAAGTAATCTAATCTAAGTAATCGGTATAATCACTGAACATGCATAAATATTATTTCTTCACCTTTATATATTAATTGTACTTTAAGATAATTGATGAAAGACCCAGAGAGGAGAATGTTTTCTTTTACAGAGACTGATACAAAGATAATGGAAGTATATTCAATACTTTTCTTCCAAGGAATATTTAAGAACATAAGACCGAGGAGCAGAAATAGACAATTCAGTCCCTTAAGCCTGTTCCACATAAATATTTGAAAATGAAAAACATATAGTGGTGTAAAATAGGATTGGGGTATGTGTCCAAATATTTTGCTCTTTCCATACATTTGATGGGCTGAATGGTCTTATTTCAACCAAATTATTAATTTTGAGTGTAAATAAGTGTAGTAGCAGGCTTATAGAAGGCTTGTTGTAACTTGCAATTCTGAGAAATCCCTTATCCATTATTCCTCCATCGTGAACCTTCTGTCAATCTTCCATGTCACGACATCTAAAACAAGACTCCGACACAACATCTTATCAGATGCTTCTTGGAAATCCAGATATAAGACAAGCAGTGGATATCTTTTATCTAATGTCATGACAGAATTGTCTAAAGTGATAACCCAATTTTGTTCAAGAATATCCTTGCTTTCTGAAATCTGTGTTGACAGGTTCTGATTAATCACCTGGGAAACAAAATTATGCAGACTGAAACAAAACACATTCCAAAAACTTTTCACAGCTCATTCGGTCAGCATAGAACTGACAGATGAACATTCAAGATACAGGCTGTACCTACATTCAGGGAAATTGGGAGTTGAACCCAGACTTCCTGGCCCCAAGGTGGTACCACTGCGTCACAAGATATAAACATGTACTCATGAGTGATATGATGTGATTGACAACATATGTAATATGTTGGTGTGATAAGGGATTAGAGATAAAGAGAGTATAATAGCAAAGTAAATTGAAAGTTTATTTCTGATGTTTGTTCCCCAGCAACATTTCATCTAAACAGGACAGATAAACCAACTGTCCATCAATTCCTCCCAACATTTCCAGGTCAACATCACAAATCTCTTCAGATTTGTTTCCACTTACTTTGCTATTCAAGCCTCCTTTGCTTTTTGTAATGTCATAATTTTCTAATCATTAGTTCAATTACATTGACATTGATACATTATTACTATATATTTGTATTCATCCTTGAATTTGTGTTTATCCAGATATATTGATATCATTATTGACAATGATATTAATAACTGTATAATTAGTAACTCATTATTGATATGCCTGACCACCTTATGTTTCAGCCTTGATTTTGCTGCACTCAAAATGTTAACTAGCCTGAGTCTAAAAATTCCTGTTGTTTTCTGTTTTTGATCAATTCCTGTCTATTCAACTGTTTAGACTTTTTTCCCCTGTATTATAGATAATAGCATGCTACCAACAATTGAAACACTGGCCTGTAATTTACTGACATGCCACTGTCTATTATTTTCCAAGAGGAAAGGGTGTTGTGGAGGATGAAACTGTACATTAAACCATTTAGAATTTTCTTAAATACTATTTCCCAGGGTCAAGTAATCATTATCCATGTACACTTCTCATCTCTGTCTGTTTCTAATCAATGTGCTCAAAATACTTAAATGTTAGTCTTGGCCTTTAAATTTTTCATCATTTTTTATGATGTATTCTACTTAAAGTAAAATGAATTCCATTTTTAAAGGATATTGCTTTCAAATATTTAAAATAACCATTCCATTGAACTACAAGATAGCTATTGGTTTACCAAAATTTAATCCAGGCATTAAAAAGGGTATTGGATGGTTATTTGGATTAAATAATGTGTCAAGGTATGGGGGGAATAGAGCAGAAATTTAGCAATAAGTTTGTGGATAGGGGTTAAATATATATATATATAGAGTGGGGTATTGTGTTTAGATGCAAGGAAAATTATAAAATCAAAGGTAAAGGTGGAGGTTAATAATGAGGTTGATTGTTACCAAAAAAAACCAAGAAAGGGACAGAATATATGAATGTCATATTGTGCCAAGGAACCATAAAAGTGTAGAGAAACTCAATAATAAAACAAATATCAAAGCTTTTTTACTTTAATGCATGAAGCTTTCAGAGTAAGATAGATAAAGTGATGGTGCAAATTGAAGTAAATTAAGGTGCAGTCCTTGCGCTGTAGATAGACCCACAATTCTGTTAGATAGAGGATTCCAGGATTTTGACCTAGTGGCAGTGATTTCCAAGTCAGGATGGTGAATCGCTTGGAAGGGATCTTGCAGTTGCTGGTATTCCCATGTATCTACTTGGCCTTACACTGCATGATTTAAATGATTATAGTTTTGGAAGTTGCTGTCTAAGGACCTTTGGTGAATGTATGTAGTGCACATTGTATATGGTACACACTGCTGTCATTGAGTGTGGGTGCTGAAATGAGTGGATGTTTGTGGATGCGGTTCAGAAATAAGTGTGGTGCCAATCAAGCAAGCTGTTTTGTCCTGGATGGTGTCAAGCTTCTTGAGAGCTGCTGGCTCTGCACTGTCCCTGGCAAGTTGGAAATATTCTATCACGCTCCTGACTTGTGTCTTGTTAATGGTGGGCAGCCTTTGGGTAGTTAAGAGGTGAGTTAGTTGCCACAGGATTTCTAGCCTCTGACCTGCTGTTGTAGTCACAGAACTTCCAAAAGTCATACAGCACAGAAGAGACTCTTTGGCCTATTGATTCTGCACCGATCTACCTGCACTAATCTCACTTTCCAGCACTTGAAGCATTGGCTTGAATGCTGTGACATTTCAAATACTTATCCACATATTTTTCAAAGATTTTGAGGATTCCCATCCCTACTAACCTCCAAGGCAGTGTATTCCAGATTGTCACCACCCTCTGGGTGAAAAGATTTTCCTTCAAATCCTATTGCCAATCAAGTTCAGTTTCTGTTCAATGGTATTCCCAGGATGTTCATAGTGGTGGTGGTGGTGGAGGTGTTGGGAGGAGGCTAGGGGAGTGGATTCAATCATTCAATGATGGTAATTCCATTCAATTTCAAGGGGCAATGGTTAGATTCTTTCTTGTTGGAGATCGTCATTATCTAGCATTTGTGTGTTTTGACCGCTACTTGCCATTTGTCAGCCCAAGCCTGAATATTGTCCAGATCTTGTTGCATTTGAACATGGACTAATTCAGCATCTGAGAAGTCACAAAATAGTTCTGAATATTGGGCAATTATTGATGAACATCCCCACTTCTGACCTTATGATGGAAAGAAGGTCATTGATGAAGCAGCTGATGATATTTGGGCTGAGAACATGATCCTGAGAATTTCCTGCAAAATGACCTGGATTTGAGATGATTGACTTCCAACCACCACAAATATCTTCCTTTGTGCCAGATATGATTCCAACCAGCAGGAAACTTCCCCTAATTGCAATTGACTCTACACTTGCTTGGGGTCCTTGATACTACATTTGGTCAAATGAGGTCTAATGTCAAGTATGGACACTCTCAACACACCTCTAGAATTCAGCTCTTTTGTCCATGTTTGAACTAAGGTCATAATGAGGTCAGGAGCTGAATGGCCCGAGTAGAGCCTCAACTAAATATCAATGAGGAAGTTATTGCTAAGCGAGTGCTGCTTGACCTTCTAGCACTTTACTAATGATCAAGAGTAGACAGATGGGGCAGTAATTGGCCAGGGTGGATTGGTCCTGCATTTTGTGTACAGTATACTGTCATGGCAGGCAAAATCTACTTCAATGTATTTACAACATAATTAATGCACAGTAACCAAAACAGTGGCCATTTTGAATACTATACACTCCTTATCATTTGTTTTCTCCTTATAATTCTAATTTGTTTGGTTCTATCTATTCCATTATTCCAAAAAATAAGGTTATTTTGCATCGGCCTGTAATTATTCACTGTACTTTGAGTCTGTTATTCTTTTTCATTTTCAGTTGTTTGGTAATACAGAAGTTGAATTTTGCTGAAAAGAGAGATAGTGTGTCCCTGTGCCTTTATCAGCACAATGCAGAAAAGCTAAATTTCAAATAATCACAACACCTAGTACAATAATGTCTCTCTTTTATTTATATTTTAGCACACTCCTCAAAGTCCATTCGTAACTCCGTACAGTTTCTGAATGACCAGTAAACATTTTAGTGTGTTAAAATATAAATAAAAGAGGGACATTATTGCACAAGCTGTTGTGATTATTTGAAAGTTAGCTTTCCTGCATTTGTGCTGATGAAGGCACAGGGACAAGTTTCAGGTTTTTTTTTATATATATATCTCTTTTTTATGAAAAAAAAGTAACTCTTCCTTTGAATCTTTTATTCAACACACGCCCCTACTTCCTTCTCAAGCATGGAAAGAATTACAACTTTAACTAATTAATAGCACTGTAGGTGTACATACACCCACACGAACTGTAACATTTCAAAAATGTGGCTCTCACCATTTTGAATACACAGTTTTCATTTCCATGCAGTTCTATGTATACTATGCAACCTTTTACGCCTGCAGCACTTAATTGACTAAGAATGAGGCAAAAATAGCACAGTGACACAATAACTTCTTGTGGAAGTACTTGAACTGAACCAGATCCACTTAGTTCCTCCTTGAATCTCCTCCTTCGCCACCTCAGGCTGTTTCCTGTCACAATGGTGAAAAGACTTCATGAAATTACTGTTTTAGTGTCAGGTACTGGGATTTAATTCATTATGATAGGGTTACTGTTAGGGCTTGCCCATGTGGCTAGATGTAATCCACTTAATCCTGTATTCAATGTACAATCCAAGAATTGAATAGGAACATCAAACGCAACATGACTAAACATTCATCAGTCATAATTTCACTCATATAGGCATAGCAGCCTGAATTAGAATAAATAGACATAATATTTTGAAGACAGTTTATACTATAGACCTTTAGAGAAATAAATATCCATTTCCATATACCTTATAAGATCATATGATCATAAGAAGGAAGACAATGAGGAGTCCATCTGGCCCCTCAACTCTGCTGCACCATTTAAATGAATAAGGGCTCATCTGACATTCCTTAGGTCCACTTTCCTGCATTTTCCCCATTGATTCCCTTACTGGCCAAAAATCAAGAATTATAGAGACAGAAAATCTCATTCAAATTGCAGGATCAAATTTCTGTATTTTTGTGCCCTTCTAAGCGTAAGGCAAATACTAAAGGTCGAACAAAGGACCTTCACTAGTGTATTACCCACACGATTACACTACACCCATTCATTGATGCCTTCACCAGAACACAACCACATGCTTTCTGACGTGCCAAGAGTAGTGTAATGATAAATCTTTAAAGGTATATTCTAAAAGCTACAATATAAATGATTACAGGTTGGGATGGCTTCTGTGAAGTCAGCAGACATCTTATATGCTTAAAAATACAATCACATCTCTAAGGAGAACAGGAAGGACTTTATTTCTGATGTGATTCTTTATAGCTCAGACCAATATACCAGTTTGCATTTTAAACACAAAAGCTATGATGTTGCTGGGGTTGGAGGATTTGAACTATAAGGCTGGGGCTGTTTTCCTTGGAGGGTTGGAGGCTGAGGGTTGATCTTATAGAAGCATGGATAGGATAAATAGACAAGGTCATTTCCCTGGAGTGGGGGAGTCCAGAACTAGAGGGCATAGGTTTAGGTTGAGAGAGGAAAGATATAAAAGGGATCTAAGGGGCAACTTTAAGAATTCTAAGAGTTTCTGAGTCCATTCAGTATTCTAACAACAGTAGGGTAGAAACTGTTTTGAAACTGGCTGGTGCGTGTGTTCAGGTTTCTGTACCGTCTTCCTGATGGTAAAGGTTATAGAAAAACATTGCCAGGGTGGAATGGATCTTTGAGAATGCTGGCGGCCTTTCCTTGACAGGCCTTTCCTTGGTGGGCCTGGTAGATGGATTCTATAGATGGGGGGGAGGGGGGGGGGGTGGTATTTGGCGATGCTGTCATGGATACAGTGAATACAGTAGGGGGCTGAGTATACACCCCGGGGGCTCCAATGTTGAGTGTTAGTGAGAATGAAATATTATTCCCAATCTTCACTGATAGTGGCCTGTGGGTCAGGAAACTGAGGATCCAGCTGCAGAGAGTGGGGCTTAGTCCGAGATCACTAAGTTTAATAATCAGTCTCGAGGGGATGATAATGTTGAAGGCTGAACTGTAGTCAATGAATAGGATTATTGCTTAGCTGTTCTTTGTGTCAAGATGTTCTAGGGAAGAGTGAAGGACAAGTGATATGGCATCTGACGTGGATCTGTTGGTCTGATAGGCAAATTGGAGTGGGTCAAGAGTAGTGGGGAAGCTAGAGTTGATTAATGCTATGACCAGCCTTTCAAAGCACTTCATGACCACCGAAGTTAGGGCCACTGGGCGGAAGTCATTGAGACATGCTGTATGAGCCTTCTTCGGCACAGGGGTGATGTTGGCCCTCTTGAAGCAGGCAGGGACAGTGGCCTGCTGCAGAGAGAGGTTGAAGATGTCTGAGAAGACCTCTGCCAGTTGATCTGCGCATGCTCCGAGTACACAGCCTGATACTCCGTCTGGTCCAATCGCTTTCCTTGGATTCACACAAAGAAAAACTGATCTGATCTCTGATACAGGGACTGTTGGAATAGGTTCCATCAGGACTCGTTGGAATAGGCGTTATCTATCCGCCAAAATTCTGCTCAAAGTGGGCATAGAAGGAGTTGAGGTGATCTGGGAGGGATGTGTCATTGTCTGCTATCTTGCACTGTCTCTTTTTAGAACCTGTGGTATCATTCAGTCCTTGCCATAGTCGCCGGATGTCTGTCAAAGTCTGAATCAGTATTGGTCCTTGGCTGTCTTACATGGCTCTGTGAAGGTCATACTTGGATTCCTTATATTTGAGTGCGTCTCTTGATCTGAAGGCCTCACACCTGGTTTTCAGCAGGTTTAGTAGGTTCATTTAATGGGCAATTTATAATGTTTGACTATAGTTTTTTGTTTTATTCATATATAACTTATGGTAATTCTGGGTGTTGAAGAAAGGAAATACACTTGGTGCAATAAAAATTCTTCAGTTTTTTCTGATTTTTAAAAACCATGGCATTAACTTCTTTGACAAGATCTGGGAATTTCAGATTATCTATATTAACTTAAGAGTAACTATTCCCTAACCAAGTCATAACAGCAGATAAAATGCTGCAGTGTCCAATTGTAAACTGTAAACAGGCTAACATTGTAATGATTGCAATCATGGTGACATACAATATATGGATGTTACAGTACCTACTCAAGGGTTTTCATCCTTTTTTCTTGACTCTGCAATGCTGAAGGAGTGCTACGATATTGGAGGCCTTTCAGGTGAGATGTTAAACCAAGGTTCTGTTATGTCCGCTCAGTTGATAAGATCCCAAGTCACCATTCAAAAAAAAGGGATCTTCCACTGTTCAGAGTAATGCTGTCCCTTAACCAACATTATCAAAATTATCAGTAATTTATTTCAGCTTTATTTGTGGGGCTATGGTGCATACAAATTGACTGCCACATCCCAACATTTCAGAAAAATATGCTTCTTTGACTGTGAAGTGTTTTGGAACATCCTGTGAACAGGAAAGATTTATTTCTTATAACGGGAGGCACTAGTTGTGAATGCCACTTAAACTACTGTGAGATACAATATGTACCTGACACTGTACTAACTGGAAGGGGACTTTGAGATAATGTAGCCTGATAACCTTAAAGTAACTGTAAGATATTCTTGTCAGCAAATGACAACTATCATTAGCAGGCAGCATATGTTTCAACTGCATTCCATATCATTGATCCTTTTTATGTCCATCTGAAGAAGACTTTAACATCTTAGGTAAAGGATAGCACTTCCCACAATGCATCACTTGATTGGTATTTCATTTGTCAGCTTATTACGTTTCCAAGTCTAGGTATGAACTGTGAACACACAACCTCCTAACTCATCTGAGAGACTGCCATTATATAAAAGTACCAGGTCACATTATACCACTTGGAAACATTCTGCTCTCGATAATACTAACCAAATATATACAGCTTTCGATAACAAAGAATCTACTGGGCTATCGCAGCATAGTCAGCACGTTACAGATTTAGGGACACTGTAATCCAGGCAATGCTTGACATTCCAATGACTAATGATACAGATGATCAGTCATTTCCATTTTAGGTTAATACATTCTAAGTAGAAGCAACAAAAGTTGCTGGAAAATCTCAGCAGCTCTGACAGCATCTGTGAAGAGATATCAAAGTTAATGTTTTGGGTCTGGTGATCCTTCCTCAGAACTGGTTCAGATTTTACTTAGTAGTAGCAAATTCAGAAGATGTGGCATCAGGAACTCAGCATTGGGCAGTCTTCGGGTGATACTAAAGATAGCCAGCATAGTCATTTAAAAGAAATCTTAGGATATGAGCAAGGCCAGCATTTATGCCATACCTAATTACCATCGATAATTGAAGAACTTGCTATTTCATCCACATTTAATTTGGTATGGGGCAGAAGTCAAATAATGGTCAGACTTAATAAGGATAGTGTGTTTCCTTCACTCAAGGGTACTAGTACACCATTTTTTAAAGATAACAATGCCAGTAATCCATGGTAACCTCCACTAATCCAAGCTCCTTCCTGCCAGATTTTATTTCTGAACTTTATTCATTTTTTCAAACATCTTGCTGGGAATTGAGTTTGTGCTGTCTGGTGATGCCATACTTTTAACTACATGGAAGCAATTGCTTCTTCTAGTTCAGGAGCATGTTTGCAGCATCTCTCCCATAATGGTTGGGAATAGATTTAGTATTAACAGCGGATCATCTTACTGTGCCAGCCCCTGTCGAGTCTTTATAGTTTTAGTGGAGATTATTTTCTCATTCTTCACGCTATTAAGTAGTGTTTGGCTTAGGGTTTGTAACTTATTGATGTAAAAACAGATGTGGATGTGTTAAAGCATAAGAAAATATAAAGCAACAACAATAATTCAGCCTGAAAGTCGCAGTCAAAAGTTACAACATTATAATCAGCATGAACAAATGTTTAAGTGCTATTTAATTGAGGTATTTATTTTCCAAAATAGTCTTTTATTCTACTTTTGTGAAAGGCTTTTGTTTTGAAATGCCAGCAATTAAGTACATTTCAATCCTTGCTATGAAGACTGGAGAGTTTATCCTAGCCTTACAGAGGGAGTACTGCCTTGCTAGAGGTGATATCTTCTGATCGAGCATTAATTCTAGGTCTTGTCTCTCTGTTTAAGTGAAAAATAAAGCACTAAGGCACTAGAGGTAAAATACCAAAAGAACAGCAGATGCTGGAAATCGGAAACAAAATCAAACAAGTGCTGAAAATACATAGTTCTGAACAAGGGTCACTGGACCCAAAACATTACTTTTGCTTTCTCTCCACAGATGCTGCCAGACCTGCTGAGTTTTCCAGTAATTCCTGATTTTGTTCCGAAGGTACTGCTTGATAAAGGGCAGGGTGCTTGGACCAATATTCCTCTACTAAACACCACCAACAACAGACTAGTTACTGGCATCTTATTACAGTCTGTGGGATTATTGTAATTATAATTACTCTATTATATAATGTGACCAATTTAAGATGGAGACGAGAAGGAATTTCTTCTCTCAGAGTTGAGAGTCTTTGGAACTCCTTGCCACAGACAGCTATTGGGGCAGAGTTGTACACATTTAAGGTTGAGAGAGAGAGAGAGAGATGTTTTTGATCAGTAGGGGAATCAAGAGTTTTGAGGAAATGGCAAGAAAGTGGACACGAAGATTGCTGGATCCACCAGGATCCTACTGAATGATGGAACAGGCCTGATAGCCAAATGGGCTCCTGTTTCCATTTGTTATGGTCTGTATTATTATATCATGAACAAAATACCTGCCGTGTTCATCAATATTACAACAGTCAATAATACAACAGTCTTTCCAAGGTTATTGTAATTGGACATGAAATGCTTAGAGATGTTTTTAGAAAGGTACAACATATACATGGTGTCATTGAATGTCAGGACAGGCTTAAAGGGCTGAATGGCCTGTTAATGATTATCTATCCTATAACATGCATCCATGTGTAATTGTACAAAACTATGAATTATGTACAAGTCTTATCATATTTGAACCTTTATGGAAATTGTATGCAAACAAATGCAGGACGGTTAGTTGGCTCAAATTTGTTAATGACATCTAAAATTAAATGAATCGTAAGTGAAAAATTCAATTAAGAAATGGGAAGTCAATTATGAAATTCTCGCATTTATGCATATTAATTTTATTCACTGCCTCTCAGCCCATTTCACTTACAATTGCTCTGGACCAGAGCAAAACCTCAAAATAAATTAAGAAGATAACCTAGGCTCTACCTTTTCTTATTTTAAAGATAAATCCTGGCATTTTTTTTATTGCAATTCGAACAGTCAGTTTACCTGTCATGAAGCCAAACACACTTCATTCGTACACTATAGTTAAAAGACAACAAAAGAAAGAATTTGGAATAACTTAACTCTACTGTAAAACTTAAAAGAGTAATAGATTATTTAACTACCAAACAGTAGCATGTTCCAATTTAGTAATGTTCCATAAACATATCCTTCATCAAAATTGCAACAACCCAATAGCAGTTATGTTCTCTCATTCTGCCATGCATATAATTTTCAAAATGACTGTCTGCAGTAATAAGCTCCATCTAAACAGTACGGAATTTTTATCCTTCATTTTTTCCAGAAGCTTTAAGTGATTATGATCAGTATATACAATTGTTCCAGACACAATACGGGCAATATAAATATTGTAACGCCCACACCAAGCTCAAGGTCTCCTTCTCAATTGTGGAATTTTTCTGTTGATGAATATTCAATTATCTGGAGAAATTCCCAATAGGTCTTTCTATCTCCTCATCATCTCCTTGCAAAAGTACAGCACTGACATCCACATCACTTGCAACGATAGTCACCTTGAATGGCTGTGCATAATTAGGGATGGGTCACACTGGGACAGTGGTTAACACAGCTTTCAGGCTGTCAAATGCCTTCTGTTGGAACTCAGCTCTTTCCTCTGAACTAAAAATATCTATTTTGTCCTCCACCTGTTCTTGTTTTTTTTTCTGAACTATTTGATCAAGAATAGTCTCTGATAGTTGAACTTCAACTTCCTTATCATTATTCTTTGATTTCTCCTCTGACTTCAACCTGTGGCTTTGTGACCTTGTTAGCGCACAGTCAGGAAAACTCCAAGGATATACTTCCTGTAATACCTCAGTTGCCTGATTTTCCACAGACTTTACAGCCACAGTGGGCATCACTCTTACCTGTGATCCAGCTATATCATTATCAAGCATGAACTGTTTTTCTGGAACTGAAAATTTCTCTATTACTCCCATAACCACTTCACCCCCTTCCACCAGACTCTCCAACCTTACTTTATGTAATGGAAAACTGCTCTTCTCACTAGGAATTCCACATATTAACACCTTCTCTGACAATACTCCTTCTAAATTATATATCTCCTCATTTCTCACTGTCAAATATTGACTTACTCCAGTATCTCTTAAAATCTTAATTTCTTTACCTACCCCTCCTGGCATACATGAGTACACCTGACCCAACAAGTAAAGTATTTGAAGATATCCAATGCCTTCTTCTCAACCAACCCCTCACCAGGTTTTACATTCTTTTGCAGCTTTTTAGCTTCCACTGTGCCTTCCTTTATCACTTCAACAAAACTCACTGCCTTATCCTGGGGCAGCATGGTGGCTCAGTGGTTAGCACTGCTGCCTCACAGCACCAGGGTCCCAGGTTTGATTCCAGCCTTGGGTGACTAACTGAGTGAGTTTGCACATTCTCCCCATGTCTGTGTGGGTTTCCTCCCACAGTCCAAAGATATGCAGCTCAGGTGAATTGGCCATGCTAAATTGCCCATAGTGTTAGGTGCATTAGTCAGAGGGAAATGGGTCTGGGTGGGTTGCTCTTTGGAGGGACTGGTTGGGCCAAAGGGCCTGTTTCCACACTGTAGGGAATCTAAAAAAAAATCTGATTTTCCTGCATCCATCTTTCTAATACTTTTTCTAGACCACTAACACTACGACTTCATTTGGTCTTGTTGCAGTTAGCTTTTTTATTTCTCTTTCCCCCTCAGGTTTCCTTTTTACCCAGTGGTAAATTGCCTTTGCTATCATCTCCATGAGATCTCCTTTTTCCTTACCACCTGAGGATTTCTCTTTTCCCCAATTTCTATCCCTCATGGATTGAAATTGAAGTCGAAAGTCAATTTTTGATTTATGAACCAACCAGACATCGACCAATCATCAACCAGTTTTGCTGCTAATCTTGTAACCTTACCTCTCTACTCTTCTGCACAAATTCTCACGACTTCAGGAAGTGAATTTGTGAACGCCTCTAAAATAATCATCTCTCTAAGAGTGACACATGTCTCATCTATTTTCAATCCCCTTATCCATCGATCAAAATTACTTTGTTTGAACCTTTCAAACTCAATGTATGTTTGACCATGTTCCCTCCTTAGATTCCTAAAACGTCTCTAGGCTTCCAGCATCAGCTCACATGCACTTACGATGGCATTTTCACTCCCCAGATACCTCCTGTGATAGTCATGCAAATACTTAACTCGCTCTACTTACCGACTTCATTTTGATCAACAATACCCACATAGTCACCGGCCATTTCATTTGTTTAGCCACTTTCTTAAATGAAATTTTAAAAAATCTTTCATCTTCCTCTCACTGAACTATGGCAATGCTAGGACATATTTAAACAGGTCCCCACTAGGCCTTTGGCTACGAAGGGATTGTTCTCCATCAGTGTCTTCATCACTACTCCTACCTTTCACCTCTACCTCTGCCATTTTAAATCGAGTTTGAGTTTTCGGTTCCAGCCTCTGAAGTTCAAAAACTCTCTTATTTTCCCTTACTTCTGCTAAGGCCTTCCTCTCCTTTTTCTTTTTTTCTCTCTCTAATTTAAATGGCAATTCAAACTTTCTTTCTTTTTCTTTTGCATCTAATTCAAGCCAGTTCATTTTCAATTGAATTGTAGCCATTTCCAAATTGGCATTCCAGGCAATTGTAAATGCCACAATTATCTCCCCTTTCCTCACAGACACAAGTAACCCCAACTCCAGTGTTTTCCAATTCCGAAAGCTTTGCCTTGCTGACTTTCTATAAAAGTGACTTCTTCCACCCCAGGAAACTCTTAGTGACTGAAAGAGCCATTAGTGCACAAGCGCACCCAACTTAGACCATTAGACACGGGAGCAGCCCATCGAGTCTGTTCCACCATTCAATCCTGGCTGATAAGTTTCTCAGAGAAAGTGAGGACTGCAGATGCTGGAGATCAGAGCTGAAAATGCATTGCTGGAAAAGCGCAGCAGGTCAGGCAGCATCCAAGGAGCAGGAGAAGGGCTCCTGAATAAAGGGTCATGCCCAAAACATCGACTCTCCTGCTCCTTGGATGCTGCCTGACCTGCTGCGCTTTTCCAGCAACACATTTTCTGCTTTGATAAGTTTCTCAACCTCATTCTTCCATTTTCTCCCCATAACCCTTGATCCCCTTCATACTCAAGAGCCTATCCATCTCAGTCTTCAATATACTCAATGACCTGGCCTCCAAAGCCTTCTGTGGCAATGAGTTCCACAGATTCACCACTCTCTGGCTGAAGAAGTTTCTCTTTACCTCCATGCTAAAACATCTTCACTTTACTCTAAGTCTGTGCTCTCGGGTCCCAGTCTCTCCTACAAATGGAAACATCTTCCAACATCCACTCTGTCCAGGCCATTCAGTTTCAATTACATCCTCCTTCATCCTTCTAAACTCCATCAAGTTATAGACCCAGAGTCCTCAAACGTTCCTTATATATTAGGCTGTTCATTACTGGGACTATTCTTGTGAATCTCCTCTGAACATGCTCCAGGGCCAGCACATCCTTCCTGAGATATGGGGCCCAAAACTGCACACAATACCCTAAATGTGGTCTGCCCAGAGCCTTATAGAGCTTCAGAAGTACATTCTTGCTTTTATATTCAAGTCCTCTCGAAATAAATGCCATCATTGCATTTGCCTTCCTAAATATTGACTCAACTTGCAAGTTTACCTTGAGAGAATCCTGAACTAGAACTCCCAAATCTCTTTGCACTACAGACTTCTGAATTTTCTCCCCATTTAGAAAATAGTCCATGCCTCTATGTTTACTACCAAGGCACATGGCCACTCAGTTTCCCATGTTGTCCTCCATCTGCCAGTTCTTTGGTCACTCTCTGAACCTGTCCAAATCTTTCTACAGCCTCCCCACCTCCTCAATGCTACCCGTGCCTCTAAAAAAAGAACATCAACACTGCCTTTGAGGCCAGTAATCCTAAACCCCAACCTGGAATTAGAGATTTTGATCCAGTATAGAGACCCCAGTTTGTTATGGACCAGATCAAACCCCCTCAAGAAGATAGCTGAGATCCTAACTTTTTCTTATTTTAAAGGCAAGTGCCAGGCATTGCATTTCAGATGCAATTTGATTGGTCAAACTACCAGCCTTGAAACCAAACAAACACTCTTTAATTATAAACTATAGTTAAAAGACAACAAAAGAAATAATTTGGAATAATTAAACTCTATTGGAAAACTTGACAGAATATTGGATTATTTAGCTACCAGACAGTAGCAGTTTCCAATGTAACAACATCACACAAAACACATTCTTGGCAAAGGCAATTTCAGTAAAATAGATTGTCTCACATGCAAGTCTAACAGCAGGAAGGGAACTCCAGCTTTTAACTGTAACAGGCAGAGGGATAACAGCTTCCACACTCAGCTTCAACACTGCAGCAGCAACTAAGACTAACAGTCCTGGTTCTGTGGGAGCTTGATCCCACCCATTCAGACTGCTTCTATTGTTTCAACATTTTTAAAAGAAAACAAGGCCTCAAAAACTGTTTACTTTATTGGCTTGGAGTAGCACTTCTCTCTCAACCTTTCTTAAAGAAAAAGACAAAATAAACCATAAGAATCGTCACACTATACATCATGTCTCATACACTATCTCAAAATGCTAGCTTCTAATTTGGAATTGAATTAAACTGTAATGGGTTCTGCTCGTCAGAGCCAATGCAGAAGCATAGGACAACATTATCAAATGGCATACTATGCCTTTGTCTCATGATTACCCTGACCTTTTGGAGTTGATGCAAATCCATAATGAAAGATAGCAGGTCCCTCCCTTGTAATTAAACCACAAAGTAAAGACAAAGGAAGTTATTGTCCACAAAGACCACAGAGAAGAAACCGCCTGCACTTAGGTACTTAGAATAACAATATCACCCTTGGATATAACAGAATGGATGTTATCTGTCATGGGAGAAACACAATTTGATTGCCAACAGTTCAATAACTACAACTGAGGTTGCTAATAATGAGCAGTCACACTTACTGATCCGAGAGCCTTTGGATGGATACTGTAAAAATGTTAGTGGCAAATAACAGATAGAATTTAATGCAAACATATTAACTAAAAGTAGTGACTAGAAAGAACATATGTTTATATAGCACCTAACCAACATGGAGTCTTAAACCACAATGTTTTGATGCTCAGCCAAGGCTCAGTTGTCTTCATCTCATTTGAAACAACAGGTTGTGCAGTTTCAGGTCCCATTTCAGCACCTTGAGAACAAAATCCAAGATCGCACTCCAGTTCAGTCCTGAGGTAGTGCTGTATTTCAAGGCTTAGCCAGTCCTCTTTGGTGAATATAAAATGTCCTGTGGCCTTTTTCTAAAGATTACTAACATGTATTGCACAACGGTAAAAATCACTCAACTTCAGATTTATTTGGAAGTACACGCTTTCAGAGTTCTGCTCCGTTGTCAGCTAGCTACCTGATGAAGGAGCAGTGCTCTGAAAGCTAGTACTTCCAAATAAACCTGTTGGACTATAACCTGGTGTTGTGTGAATTTTAACTTTATCCACACTGGCACCTCCACATTGTATTTAGTGCCCAGCCAGCTGAGTATACTATAAACTGGGAATCTGGTTATTATCTCCTTGCTATTTGTGGGAGTGTGCCATATATGAAAGCACATTTGATTTCTAAGATTACAACAATGACAACACTCCAAAAGGACTTATCTGAGTGTAGGGCACTTTGTACATGATGAGGTCATGAGGGATATTAATGCAAGTCTTCTTTAACTCAGAAGTTACAGTTTCTTTTTTGAGTTTAATACTTATTTCCAATACTTGGGTGGTTCTACAACATACATTAATAAACAAAGCACTTTCACGATTGGGGTATATTGAGTTGCAGGTGATTGTTATGTATATGTTATGTACAATATATGTTATCAGACACCCTTTTATAAGAATAAACAGGATAGCCAACTGGTAAAACATGCTGCTAGAATTGCTACTTGGATATTGACACAAATACTAACATATACGTGATTTCCTCCACCACATATTTGTTCAACTTCCTTTAAAAGTTCAATTTAAGCAGTCATCTGGTGATATCTTAATTTTAAAATTGCTAACAGAAAGTTTAGAAAACTAACTTACCATTATATAATTAAAGTGAACTATCTACAGAAACGGAAAGGTTTAACCTTTATCTTTGTTTCCCCTGTTAAATCTGTATCCCAGCTGCATTACCGAGAAGCAACAGCTTTACAGTTCTGGCCTCCTTCTCCGCATCTTCCTGGAGTTTCTTTTCCAGCTGTTTTGACCTTTTCGCTAATTCCTTGTCTTCTGCACTCGCTCCACTCCCCATCCGTGAACCTGCTGCTATTGTTGCTGCTGTTGTAGGTGAATAAAGAAAGTTAATTTGCTGTGAATGATTGTGCTGGAATTGGCCTTCAGGGCAAAGAGACAATGAGTCACCGAATCCCCAGGCACAGTTGGAGCTTTCCTGTTCACTCTTCTGTCCTAATCATCCTTCCTCTAACCTAATCTCTTCATTGAGATTATAGAATTTGATCAGCCGCATAAATGAAAAAAAATCCAATTACAACAAAGGACACAGAAAGGTTATATATGTGATGTGGTCAAATTTTTAAATTCACTGTGAACAATAAGTATTTGCAAGATAAACATGCATAAGGAAGTTAAAAATCACACAACACCAGGTCATAGTCCAACAGGTTTAATTGGAACACACTAGCTTTCAGAGTGTCGCTCCTTCATCAGGTGATTGTGGAGGGCTCAATTAGGATTGAGGTCTCCACTACCACCTGATGAAAGAGCGACCCTCCGAAAGCTAGTGTGTTCCAATTAAACATGTTGGACTTTAACCTGGTGTTGTGTGATTTTTAACTTTGTACATCCCAGTCCAACACCCGCATCTCCAAATCTTGTGTAAGGAAAGCCACTTAACCCAACTTTATCCAACACTTTCCCCAGTGTAGATTAGATTAGATTAGACTTACAGTGTGGAAACAGGCCCTTTGGCCCAACAAGCCCACACCGACCCGCCGAAGCGCAACCCACCCATACCCCTACATTTACCCCTTACCTAACACTACGGGCAATTTAGCTTGACCAATTCACCTGACCCGCACATCTTTGTGACTGTGGGAGGAAACCGGAGCACCCGGAGGAAACCCACGCAGACACGGGGAGAACGTGCAAACTCCACACAGTCAGTCGCCTGAGTCGGGAATTGAACCCGGGTCTACAGGCGCTGTGAGGCAGCAGTGCTAACCACTGTGCCACCGTGCCACCCACAATCAGTGATATCAGTAGTATCAGTGATTCCAGGATTTATCTGTTCTGTATAATCATTATCTTTTGTGTGAAGATACTTCGATCAATTTCAATATGAACTTGCATCAGTATGTGGCTGTGGTTCCCCTCACCCTCCCATGGTTTCATTTAAATTAATTGTTCAGGACTTGATGAACAATCTGTGTGGCCATACTAATAGCTGCAAGAACAAACAATTTAACATAATTAGTTGAGCTCATTTATTCTGACTACCAGTTACATACATACATACAGAGGGACCTATCCTCTGCAAACTAAAGGAACGTGTTTAAGCCTCCTGCCTTTTTCTGAAGGGTCCTCCACTAGGTGGCACTGTGACTAGCATGCTCAAAATGTGCGCATAGTTGGTGAGCTCAGTGATGGATGTAACGTCATGAGGAGTTAGGGTAAGGATTGAGGTAAGGCTGGGTTTGGGGGAGGCAAAGGCAAAGGTTGAGATAGGACTGGGTTTAGAGGGGGCAAAGGTAAGGGTGGAGGAAGGGCTGGGTGTAGTATTAGGGGTAGGGATAAAGGTAGGGTAGGTGGAAGGGTTGGGATGGGCTTAGCATTACGTGTAGGGGTAGAGATAGAAGTAAGGGCATGTGTGGAGACAACGGTCGGTACGGGTTTAGAGGTAAGGTGGGGCGTAAAGATATAAGTAAGGATTGGAGTGAGGTTTAGTCTGGGGGTTGGGTGTGGCCAGCAGTGAGAGGTGGGAATGAGGGATGGGAATACAGACACAGAAAGGGGGTAGGGTTGGAATGTGGTCAGCCATCAGGAGAGGTGCAGCATCCTGTGAAATGATCAATGGGGAAGGGGGTGGGGCAGCCAGAATTCTCTGTTGTGGTGGTGTGACATGTGCTGGCAGCCACTCTTAACCTCCCCATCACCCTCCATTTACAGTTCACCCCAAAACAACCCAGCACCAATGTGTTAATCACAAAGTGCTTGGGCCAGGTTTCACAGATGTTCTAGGCTACTGAATGTGAATGCAGAACCTCGACGGAAATGATTGCCCGTGAGGTCGGCCAATGGATTTTATTGTTCTCAAGTCTCCTTTCTGAGAAGAAGCAGATAGGACCTTTAAATAATCCAGATGATCTTCCTTTCCAATCCCATAGTTATTTGCTTGCTGCTGTCATAGTAGTGGTAAAACATAGATTATCAATTAACGAGGTTTGAGAAGATTGTTAGCCAGGTTGAGATTCTGAATATAAGTTTGCTCGCTGAGCTGGAAGGTTCATTTTCAGACGTTGCGTCACCCTACTGGGTAACATCATCGGCTGCTCATGCTGCCTCTGCGACCAACAGCCAGACAACAGCCGCCACAAACGCTGGACAACCAACCACTGCCGTGATTGCTACCAAATCCACCGCCACCGAGACCGACTCAAGGCCCAACCGAAAACATACTTCCGCACACCCCCAGTGCTGCCGCCACAGCCACTTCTGCCCCCTCTGATATCACCGTGCCATGCGTTCTGCGACTTCTGTCCCCTTCGTGGCCACTGCTACAGCAACTTCCACATTCTGCATCATCACCTGCACCACAAGTTCCGGCACTTATGCTCCCTACGTCATCACTGACGCCACGCGTTCCACGACTTCTGCCCCTGCAGCTGCTGTTATCGCTACCACTTCCATCCCCACTGAGGCCACACACCTGCAAACTGCCAACACCCCCCCCCCCACTGATCCCACTGTCACCATCCCCACCCCCCCATCCCCCAGAACCCCGTGATGAGCATCACTTCCACAAATGACATCACAAACCCCCAGACCTGCCACTACCACTCTCATTCCAGTTACAGTCTCCACCCCCACTCCTAGCTATAGCCCTATACCAGGTCCTAGCTCCCAGGCCTGCTGAGTTTTCACCATCCCCCCAGACCTCCCCCTCACTGAGGACAAACGATCAGTCCTCAGCAAAGGTCTTACCTTCATCTCCCTCCATCCACGCATCAACGAGTTCAATATGCGTCATGATGTCGAACACTTCTTCTGCTGCCTCTGCCTCCAAATTTACTTTTTTCATCAAGACTCCCTTACATCTTCCGAGGGACCCTTCCCAACACACCCTATCCACCTGGACATCCCATGACTGTCTATTACCCGCCCTTGATCTCTTTATTTCCAACTGCCACTGAGACATTAACCACCTCAACCTGTCTACCCCCCTCCCCCATTCCCACCTCTCACCCTCACAACGCACAACCCTCCACTCTCTCTGCTCAACCCTAACTTCACCATCAAACCAGCAGATAAAGGGCATGCAGTGGTAGTTTGGCACACTCAACCTGCTCCCACCCCACTGAATTCATTTCCACCTACCTCATTACTGTCCTATCTCCCCGGTCCAGGAACTCCCTACACACATTTGGGACACCACCCACACCCTCCACCTCCTCCACGACTTCCGTTTCCCCGGCCCTCAACTTCTCATCTTCACCATGGATATCCAGTTCCTGTACACCACCATCCGCTATGACCAGGGCCTCCAAGCCCTCTGTTTCTTCCTCTCCTGTCATCCCCACCTTCCACTGATACACTTATTCATTTGGCTGAACTGGTCCTCAACCTCAACAATTTCTCCATCCAATCCTCCCACTTCCTCCAGACGAAAGGGGTAGCCAAGGACACATGCATGGGCCCCAGCTATGCCCGTCTCTTTGTCCATCTTCCGGAGCTTCACCGGCACCACTTCCCACCTTTTCCTCCACTACATTGATGACTACATCGGTGCCACCTCGTGCTCCCACGTGGAGGTTGAACACCTCATCAACTTCACCAATACATTCCACCCAGACCTTAAATTCACCTGGATCATCTCTGACACCTCCCTCCCCTTCCTGGAACTCTTCATCTTTATCAACAATGACTGACTCAACACCATTTTCTACAAATCCACCGACTCCCACAGCTACCTGGATTATAACTCCTCCCACCCTACCTCCTGGAAAAATACTATCCCATATTCCCAATTCCTCCACCTCTGCTGCATCTGCTCCCAGGAGGACCAGTTCCACCACAGAACTCATCAGATGGCTGTTTAGGGTCTTTCAAGTTCATTAGCTGCTGTTTTAGTGTGCTGGTGGGTTTGTAGGCTACCATGATAATAAGAGGTCTGAGTAGTCTAGCAGTCATTTCTGAGATGTATTTGATGTAGGGGAAAGGCGCTAGGGTTTTTAGATGTGTTTTGTTTGCTTGTTTGGGTTTGTTGCTGAGAAATCGGCAGACTGTCTTCATTGGGTACCCGTTCTTTTTGAATACACTGTATTGGTGATTGTCCTCTGCTTTACATAGTTTCTCTGTGCTGCAGTGTGTGGTGGCTCATTGAATTAATATTCCAATGCAGCTCTGTTTGTGGATGCTGGGATGATTGCTTCTGTAGTTCAGTATTTGTTCCATATGCGCTCTTTTCCTGTAGATGCTGGTTTGAAGTTCCCCATTAGCTGTTCACTCTACTGACATCTAGGAATGGCAGATTGTTGTTGTTTTCCTCCTCTTGAGTGAATTTTATGCCAGTAAGGGTATTATTGATGATCTTGAAGATTTCCAACAAAACACGTCCAGAAACCCTCTCTCCCCTACATCAAAGACATCTCCGAAACAACTGCCAGACTACTCAGACCCCTTGACATCATGGTAGCCCACAAACCCACCAACAGACTAAAACAGCAGCTAATGAACATGAAAGACCCTATGCAGACAACAAGCAAAACTAATGTCATTTACAAAATACCTTACAAGAACTGTAACAAACACTACATTGGACAAACAGGCAGAAAACTAGCCACCAGGATACGTGAACATCAATTAGCCACAAAAAGACATGACCCACTTTCACTAGTATCTTTACATACAGATGAGGAAGGACACTACTTCAACTGGGACAACACATTCATCCTAGGACAAGCCTAGAAGCATGGCATTCCAACCAGAACTCTATCAACAAACACATTGACTTGGATCCCATTTACCACACCCAGAGAAAAAGAACAAGAAATGACATTACCAACCCAAGGAAACCTAAACACATAAATAAAAAACAGGCCATACCACCAGTGCTTCACTGGAGGCTCACTGAAGATGTTACCTAGTATGGTGACAAAACATCTGAAAACGAACCTTCCAGCTCATCCAGCAAACTTACATCTATAGACTATGAATTTTCAACTTCCATCATCTTATGTTAATATCAAGACTTCCATGACTAAAATGGTTACAACAAGGAAGAAACATAAACCTAAAATAACTGCCGTTGATCACCTAAGGCAGGGTCAGGAAACCAAATTGGAATAAACAAAATTGTTTGAGCTGAAATTATTATTTTACCTCCAGATGTCAGTAACAGTCACCTGCATCAGGTATTAGGGTACTTGCATAAATTGTTACAATTTGCACTTTTATGAGAGTTCCAAATGAAAGTGTTGCCTGCAAATATCCAGCTTGGAAAAACAATGGAGCCAGACTCAGGGATACACAATTGAACCATAATTATGGCAGAGCAGCAGAGTGAGGATTGGTAACAGCACGGTTGAAAAGACTTCCCCTCTCCTTGCAATTCCTCTTGGTTTCACTGAGAACCCCAAAAGGTCTACTACTGTGCATTTTGCCTTTTAACCTGATCAGAGGCTTGTGGGCTCAAGACCCATTCCACGCCTTACATAATGTCGAATGATCGGCACAGCTAAGTACAGAGGGGATGCTTAACATTTTTGGAGATATTGGTTTTGGATGAGATAATTTGTTCAGATGAATTTAAATGCCCTTGGAAAAGGAACAGAAGAGTTCTCCCATGTCTTAGTCAACACCAATCCTAGAACCAGAACCACCATTGCAGTTCCTGGACTGTGCACAAATTGTTTGGTTACTAACTGAAAGACGTTAATTGCCTTTGGGTCGTTCTGGAGGGTGTTAAATAAATTCAAGTCTATTCTTTCTGGAATGATGAAGAAGTGGGCAAGGGGAAAGTGATGCACTTCATCAATAAACACATCGATTTTGATCCTATCTAGCTTACCTTGAAAATAAAACTGGAAAGGACATCACTCAACTTAAGAAATCAAGACCTATAAATAGAGAGGTGGGACATACCACCAACACTTCAACGGAGACTCTCACTGATAATGTTACCTAATATGGTGATAAACTATCTGAAAACAAAACTTCCAACTTAGCCAGCTAACTTACATATTTATTATCAACCTTAAAAATCACACAACACCAGATTATAGTCCAACAGGTTTAATTGGAAGCACTAGCTTTCGGAGCACCACTCCGTTGGGTGGTTGTGGATGAAGGAGCAGTGATCCGAAAGCTAGTGCTTCCAATTAAACCTGTTGGACTACAATCTGGTGTTGTGTGATTTTTAACTTTGTACACCCCAATCCAACACCGGTATTTCCAAATCATTTCATCAACCTGAGCTACAAGTCTTCTCAAAAATCGCTAATATGTCTACCGTTACTTGAGTCCTTTTTAATTATTTGTGGTCAAGCCAACCATAAAACTGAGCAAAACTGGAAAAAAAAACTCTAGATGCTGTAAATCAGAAACAAAAACAGAAGTTGCTGGAAAAGCTCAGCAGGGCTGGCAGGATCTGTGAAGAGAAATCAAAGTTAACGAGTCCGGTGACCCTGCCTGAGAACTGAGCACCTCAACTTTGACCCAGATCACTGACCAGTGACTGTACATGAGTAGCAATAGTTAATAGGTGAGAGGTCAGGGAAGCCTCCAAAATGAACTAAGATTCCTGATTCTGCATTTGGTGCCCCCACACCCAACCCCTCACTCTTACACCTTTCAGCAAGCACAATCACGGCATGGATAACTGCCCCAGGCAAGATCGAAGACCCAGTTTCTTCAAGGTAATCTTGTAAGGAGCTCAGTCTCTGGAGTAGATTAGTGTGCCAGGAAAAGCAAAGCCAAGTCAATAAAACCGAACGAGCTTTAACAGGCTAATGGAGGGAACCTGATTATAGAGTTACATTCTTTTGAAAGCTTTAGGGGATTCTGTGCTCTCAGCAGCTGTCAAATGCAATCATTGGCGTCTTCAATATTGGCTGGCGGCTGTCAAAGCTGTTTTCAGTCAAATGGCATTCTTCTCTTCCCCATAAGTCAATCCTTCCAAAAACTTGTCCCAGCTGAACGTTGATATTTAGACAGAGATGGGGGAGCCTTGATTCCTCACCAGGTGGTTTATTATGGAAAAACCATCTCTATCGAACAATTGCTCAACAGAAAGGTCAATTCCTCAGAGGGCCAGACCATAAAAGGATTTGAAAATATAGTGGACAACTTTCAAATTGAAGCATTGCTTAATTAGAAGTGAGGTCAAGTCCAGGTAGATTGCGTGTAATACTACCAGCGCATCCATCATCTCTGTAGCCAATTCCTTTAAATTCCTAGGATTTTAATTTGGAATTAATAAAAATTTGCAAGCAAACGTGGCCAGTCAATGGCTCCCATCTCGGATCTGGACTAAAGGAATTTGAAATTCCTCTGGCCCCTTCCTGTCCATCAGGGCACCTGGGAGAATCACAACCACTGATGAGTAGGTGCTTCCCTTTGCTCTTATTCAGTCACCATGAAGACACAGAGTCAAGCTTAGTGATAGAATTCCCACCTCTGAATCAGAAAGTGAAGGGGTAGAGGCAGTGCAGCAGTTTGAGAAGGAAGGGGGACGAAATAAACGAGAGAAAAAGTACCGGGGAAACCAACGGGGCTAAAGATCAATAAGTCCTTGAACCTAGGGTGTTTCCTCCAAGGGTTTTAAAGGAAATGGCCACAGAGATGATGGATGCACTGGTAATAATGTTCCAAGAATCCTTAGATTCTGGATAAGTATCAGTGGATTAGAAAACTGTTGATGTAATGCTTTTATACTTTTTTTTAACAAAGGAGACAAAAAATTTAGCTGGGTGAGTTGGCTTAACATCTGTTATTGGGAAAACGTTACAGTTTATTTGTTATCATCATTGTACTTGGCAATCATTCACTATCGAGTATAATTATCTACCCAGAAAATTCCATGTCACTGCTCATGGGTTCTGTTGGCCATTATGTGGCTGATGAGTCTGATCCTAGAGCCCCATTTCCAGCAATACATTTGGCAGATATATCCAAGGTCCCTGCAGCCTTTAGGTCTCAATATCAAGTTCAATAATTTTACAGGTTGAACACGTTCTATGTCCTCTACCTACCCAACACCATAGCCCTTTTCATGAAATGGCCTGCTTTCAGCACTGCCAACCCATTTTCACCAACTCATCGTCTTTATTATTAACTTTTCTCTCTACCTGGCATATTATCTTCCATAACTTTGTCTGTCTATCATTCTCTGCCTCTGGGCTCCTTCTCTATTCCTTCCCCCACCAACTTCAACATAAATATCACCTTTTCCCAGCTACCATCAGTTCAGAAGAAGAGTCAATGGAGTTGAAATGTTGACTCTGCTTTCTTCCCCATAGTTGCTGCCAGAGCTGCTGAGTTTCTCCAGCAGTTTCTGCTTTTGCAGGAAGGTTGATGCCTCAGACTATGAATCCTTTTATTATTATGTAAGGTTACCAAATGCATAGTAGAACACAATGCATACATAAGAGGTTACAGCACGTAGCAGGATGGTCCAACCCTTCTGTGCTGGTATTCATTGTGTACACATACGGATTTTTTTCAATCACATTTCTCACCCTGAGCCCATGAGTCTATCTTTTTTTCCTCCAAGCTCCTATCCAATTTGATCACGAATGCTGGAATAGTATCTGCTACAACCACCGAGAGTTACTGGTTGAATCTGACCAGTACTGACGCAATGGGCTGAAGGGTCTCTTTCTTGTTGTATGACCCTGTATGATTGCAAATGGATACAGTTTGGAGTACTTTGACTTCAGAGTTTACAGTGGATAGAGTCAAAAGTGGAGAGGTAATAAGTGTCTGAGAGCTGCATTAGACCTTAAGACATGTTTTCATTCAATTCCTTCATTTCTCACAACCTTATACTGCACAACTACATGATGAAAGAACAGCACTCTGAAAGCTAGTGCTTCCAAATACACCTGTTGGACTATAAACTGGTGTTGTGTGATTTTTAACTTCCTAAATCCAATAACCCCCTCCACTCCATCCCTATAGTAACACGTGTGTGTGTAGTAACTGTATCGTAATAGGTGTCACTATTGCTGTAGAAAAATAGGAACATTGACAGTTTCCTGATGAAGGGCTTATGCTCGAAACGTCGAATTCTCTATTCCTGAGATGCTGCCTAACCTGCTGTGCTTTGACCAGCAACACATTTGCACCAGTTTACCATCATAACATTTAAGAGTATTTAGATATGCTGTTGCAATGCCAAAGCATATAAGGCTATAAGCCAAATGCTGGAAAATTGGATTGACTAGTTGGGTGGTTATATCTAACCAGTACAGACTAATGGGCTGAAGGGTCTCTTTCTTGCTATATGGCTTTGTATGATTGCAAAACAAACAATAAGTTTGAAGTTCTTTGCCTCCAGAGTTTACAGTGGATAGAGTCAAAGGTGGAGAGGTTATAAGCGTCTGAGAGCTGCATCAGACCTTAAGACATGTTTTCATTCAATTCCTTCATTTCGTACAAACTGCAACAGATTAACCAGCATTTTTAATTGACCAGCTCAACGTAAGTCGGTGTCGGGGTGGGGCCTTTGGTATTTGGAAAGTTACCAAATACATAATAGGAAAACATAATCTCTGCTCAAATGGAAAACATTGAAAACAAAGATATTAATATACTCCTCCCATCAATATATAAATTGATTTAATCCAATAAAAAAATCAAAGGGAATATCTCCACATCACCATCTAGAATAGGAACCATAAATAACAATGATTACCCACAAGGGGGCGACAGATCCTTTAAAATAATAATTTCCATACAAAATCATAGATAAGCAAAAGGAGATAGTGAATCAGAACAATGAAGATGGATAGATAAAACAAAGGATGAAAATCTAGATACAATTTCAGAAACTAAAATAGCATTTTTAAAAATATACACAGCTAGTACAGCTTAATATAAACCAGTAGGCAATTTACAGGGCACGTGAAATCAGATTGCAGAGAAACAACAGCAAAGCAGCAGACATCCATCCGAAACAGTCCAAACAGCCCTAGATCCACCCTCCTCTCAACCAGCATAGCCCTCCATTCCCTTCTCCCTTACTTGCTCCTTTAGTCAACTCCTTAAATGCATCTAAATGATGCAACTCAATTGCTTCCTCTGGTAAAGAGTTTCACTCTCTGAATAAAGAAGTTCTTTATAATTTTTTAATCATTCTGCAACAGTTGGTATTTTGTTCAGCGTCAGAGTCCATGCAAGTCAAAGTCTAACAGCTGTGGGTGTGGAGTTGAACTTTTTATGGAACTCATATCTTTCAAAATATCTATGTTGGAGGGGATGAGTCTCCTCCCGGTGGGGAGCACTGAAAGCCTGGATGTTCAGAAGCTCTCTCTCTCTCATGTAAAATTCCATCAGCTTGGGATAATAAAAGTTGAGAATCCAAACAAGCAGCCTAGGCTACATGTAGCTGCATTACTTTGGTCACTGGAAAACTGGGCAGCACGAATAGCACTGCTGCCTCATAGCGCTAGGGACCTGGGTTCAATCCTTGTCTCGGGTGACTGTCTGTGTGGAGTTTGCACGTTCACTCTGCGTTTGCATTGGCTTCCTCTCACACTCCAAAGACGTGCAGGTTAGGAACTGGCCATGCTAAATTGTTCAGTGATGTGTAGGCGAGGTGCATTAGTCAGGGATAAATGTAGGATCAAAGGGTTGGGGAATGGGTCTGGGTGGGTTACTCTTTGGAGGGTCAGTATAGACTCGTTGGGCCAAAGGGCCTGCTGCCACACTGAAGGGACTCTATGTTCACCCCAGAACTTCAACAATCAGCACAGATCCCTTCATTGCATCCCTCCCACTGCTCCCCCCATTGAATTTCTTGGAGGCATGAAGATGGATAGATAAAACAAAGGATGAAAATCTAGATACACTAATGGTTTCTAGTTATGATCTTCCCATAACATTTTCTCCACATCTAAACAATCAAAATCTTCCATAATATTAAACAGTTTTAATAGGACAGCCCCTTCCCTTCCTTTTTCAACAAGAAAGAAAAGTTGTCAATCTGGCATCCTCCTTATAAATCTATTTTACACCCTCTGTGTTTTGATATCTTTCTTTGTAATAATAGTGTCCAGGATTGTATGCAGGGTTCCAGGTACCGGCTAATCAACACTCTCTACTTTTCAATTCTCTCCCATCAGAAATAAACCCAAGTGCTTTGTTTATTGTTTAGTGACCTGGTTATTGTGAGCCATGTCTTGAGATGTGGAACATGGTTAACTGATACAGATTCAAGACTGAGTGCATCATCTTTTCTGATATAAGTCTCTTTCTCTCCACAGAAGCTGCCAATTGGTGTTTTTCTTTAAATTTCAGGTCTCCGGCATCTGTGGTATTCTGCTTTTTGTTAAAGCTCAGACCCGTTCAAAAGCAACATTGAAATGCTGGAAGGGTGACCACTGGGATGAGACATTAAACCTAGGCACCAGCTGCCCGTTCTGATGGACACGTAACCTTCATCACTCTCTTTCTGCAGGGAGCTCTCCCAGTATCCTGACAAACAACTGTCTTGCAGTTATGACCAAATTAACTGGAACCACACTCTATGTGGGATCTTCCTGAGCACAAGATGGTTACTGCATTTGTCCACTCAGTGCACAGGTTTCATTAGCTGCAAAATCCCCAGAAACAAGCTCTCTCTTTCAATCGATTTGCTTGCCTTTTGTGACCATGTGAAAATTTACAGAATTTTTGTCACTGAGATTGTCAAAGTCCATCATAGCACAGACTGTACATCATCCATTGCTTCAGACATCTGTATGTGTCAGCCTGTGATTGGCCAGCTTCCGGTCCACAAGCATTCATAAACATTTGTGTTTCAGTGATTGATCTTCAATGGTTTCAAGAAGATAGAGAGGGCTGCAGAGACCTGGGGTCAATAAAGTGTGGAAAAAGCAAGGCAGGTCAGGCAGTATCTGAGCAGCAGGCAAGTCGATCTTTTGCCTACAGATATTGGCCACAGCCCAACTGACTGCTTAAGAGGGAAAGATAGAGGATTATTGCTGTAAATAACTAATACCACTCAATGGGATCTGCTCACTTCCATGCATTAACATGATATCACCAGGGAGTTTTTCCTGATCTGCTCATCTTCCGTTTGACATGAACCTTTGGCGAGTAACTCACAAGACAGCAGCTCTTTATGGAGAACACTCAATATGTCCAAGGAGCTCATCATTCCTGTAAAATAGGCAGGGAAAGTTGTTATTAACAGGCCAAATCAGATTATCGCTCTCTTTTATAACATCTCACTGTTGTGATTCCTTACCATGTCCCACACTGTAACAGGAGTCCAAAGTGCTCATTAAGATCTTCCCCAATGACCGTCTGGAAATGTTCTGCGATCAAGCAGAGTACAAATTGAGGATGGATTAGATTAGATTAGATTAGATTACCTACAGTGTGGAAACAGGCCCTTCGGCCCAACAAGTCCACACCGACCCGCCGAAGCGCGACCCACCTATACCCCTACACCTAACACTACAGGCAATTTAGCACGGCCAATTCACCTGACCTGCACATCTTTGGACTGTGGGAGGAAATCGGAGCACCCGGAGGAAACCCACGCAGACACGGGGAGAATGTGCAAACTCCACACAGTCAGTCGCCTGAGGCGGGAAATGAACCCGGGTCTCTGGCGCTGTGAGGCAGCAGTGCTAACCACTGTGCCACCGTGCCGCCCACAAATGGATAGGAATGCAAGAAAAAGGAAGAGTTAGAATCTGAAAAACATCAAAAACTGGTCCATTCAACAACTCAAGAACATGGTCTCCACTTAAAACAGACCCCCCTGTATCCTGCTATTCAGTCTGCTTGATACCTGGTGAGGATACCAGTGACAAAGTAACGTCATTAAGTGTTTGCATGGATTTCTGGACAGTTAAAGCCTAGTTAAGTATTCACAAGACCCTCACACTGTAAACCCAATTCAAAATCATTGTCAAAGCGTTCAATCCATCTTTGGCAGAGGTAGGCTGATAGGACTGGAGGTGGGTCAGTGTGGACTTGTTGGGCCAAATAGCCTGTCTCCGCACTGTAAGGATTCCATGATGCTAAATCTTTAAAATAAAGGGCAACACGGTGACTCAGTGGTTAGCACTGCTGTCTCACAGCACCAGTGACCCAGGTTCAATTCCCACCCCGGGTGATTCTCTGTGTGGAGTTTGCACATTCTCCCCGTGTCTATGTGTCTTCCAAGTGCTCCAGTTCCTCCCCATAATCTCCAAGATGTGGGGGTTAAGTGAATCGGATGTGCTAAATTGCCCACAGTGTTCAGGGATGTGTGAGGTGATGTGCATTAGTCAGGGTCTGGAAAAGTGGTGCTGGAAGAGCACAGCAGTTCAGGCAGCATCCGAGGAGCAGCGAAATCAACGTTTTGGGCAAAAGCCCTTCATCAGGAATAAAGGCAGTGAGCCTGAAGCGTGGAGAGATAAGCTAGAGGAGGGTGGAGGTGGGGAGAAAGTAGCATAGAGTACAATAGGTGAGTGGGGGAGGGGATGAAGGTGATAGGTCGGGGGGAGAGGGTGAAGTGGATAGGTGGAAAAGGAGATAGGCAGGTAGGACAAGTCCAGATAAGTCATGGGGACAGTGCTGAGCTGGACGTTTGGAACTAGGGTGAGGTATGACGACCGACTTAACACTTACATTTTTTGCAAACCCACCGACTCCCACAGCTACCTGGATTACACCTCTTCCCACCCTACCTCTTGCAAAAATGCCAACCTGTATTCCCAATTCCTCCGTCTCTGCCGTATCTGCTCCCAGGAGGACCAGTTCCACCAAAGAACACACCAGATGGCCTCCTTCTTTAGAGACCGCAATTTCCCTTCCCACGTGGTTAAAGGTGCCCTCCAACGCATCTCGTCCACGTCCCGCACCTCCGCCCTCAGACCCCACCCCTCCAACCGTAACAAGGACAGAATCCCCCTGGTGCTCACCTTCCACACTACCAACCTTCGCATAAACCAAATCATCCACCAACATTTCCGCCACCCCCAAAAAGACTCCACCACCAGGGATATATTTCCCTCCCAACCCTTTTCCACCTTCCACAAAAAAAAGATCCCTCTGTGACTACCTGGTCAGGTCCACACACCCCCCCTACAACCCACCCTCCCATCCTGGCACCTTCTTCTGCCACCACAAGAACTGTAAAACCTGCGCCCACACCTCCTCCCTCACCTCTATCCAAGGCCCTAAAGGAGCCTTCCACATCCATCAAAGTTTTACCTGCACATCCACTAATATCATTTATTGTATCCATTGCTCCCGATATGGTCTCCTCTACATTGAGGAGATTGGACGCCTCCTAGCAGAGCGCTTTAGGGAACATCTCTGGGACACCCGCACCAATCAACCACACCGCCCCGTGGCCCAACATTTCAACTCCCCCTCCCACTCTGCCGAGGACGTGGAGGTTCTGGGCCTCCTTCACCGCCTCTCCCTCACTACCAGACACCTGGAGGAAGAACGCCTCATCTTCCGCCTTGGAACACTTCAACCCCAGGGCATCAATGTGGACTTCAACAGTTTCCTCATTTCCCCTTCCCCCACCTCACCCTAGTTCCAAACGTCCAGCTCAGCACTGTCCCCATGACTTGTCCAGACTTGTCCTACCTGCCTATCTCCTTTTCCACTTATCCACTCCACCCTCTCCCCCCTGACCTATCACCTTCATCCCCTCCCCCACTCACCCATTGTACTCTATGCTACTTTCTCCCCACCCCCACCCTCCTCTAGCTTATCTCTCCACGCTTCAGGCTCACTGCCTTTATTCCTGATGAAGGGCTTTTGCCCGAAACGTCGATTTCGCTGCTCCTTGGATGCTGCCTGAACTGCTGTGCTCTTCCAGCATCGCTAATCCAAAATCTGGTTTCCAGCATCTGATTTTACCTCATGCATTAGTCAGGGGTTAATGTAGGATCCTAGGATAGGGGAATGGGTCTGGGTGAGTTACTCTTTGGATGGATCGGTGTGGACTTGTTGGGCCAAATGGCCTGTTTCCACACCGGAGGGATTAAATGATTCAATGAACACAGTGTAATCCAGCAGATTCAACCACTGCTGCTCTCAGAAGCTGCTCATTTGCTTCTTTGTGTTGTCCCACCCATACCCAAGCCGCTGATGGCATCCAGGCCAACAATACTGTCCATACTGGCTGTAAGGTCATCGCCATGCCATGACTAGGTGACACCTCATCCCGACAGACACACAAATAAAGCAAATACAGAGAATCTCCCTCCCATTCCACCGAAGACATGCAGGTCCTTGGACTCCTCCATCGCCAGACCATAACAACACAACGGTTGGAGGAAGAGCGCCTCATCTTCCGCCTGGGAACCCTCCAACCACAAGGGATGAACTCAGATTTCTCCAGTTTCCTCATTTCCCCTCCCCCCACCTTGTCTCAGTCGATTCCCTTGAACTCAGCACTGCCCTCCTAACCTGCAAGCTTCTTCCTGACCTCCCCGCCCCCACCCCACTCTGGCCTATCATCCTCACCTTGACCTCCTTCCACCTATCACATCTCCAATGCCCCTCCCCCAAGTCCCTCCTCCCTACCTTTTATCTTAGCCTGCCTGGCACCCTCTCCTCATTCCTGATGAAGGACTCTGGCCCGAAACGTTGAATTTCCTGTTCCTTGGATGCTGCCTGACCTGCTGTGCTTTAACCAGCAACACATTTTCAGCTCTGATCTCCAGCATCTGCAGACCTCACTTTTTACACAGAGACTACTGGACAAACTCAGCAGATCTGGCAATATCTGTGCAGAGAGAAACAGCTATTGTTGAGGTGCTACTCTTCTTCAGAAAGATGAGGGTTGGCCCATTTAAGCGGGAGGTGAGGAGCATTTCTCTTCTCACAAAGGGTTGTGAGTCTTTGAAACTCTCTTCCTCAAAAGGTGGCCTTTGAATTTAGTTTTTAAAGGCAGTGGTAGATGAATTCTTGATGAGTAACAGAGTGAAAGTTTATCACAGGGAGGTGGGAATGTGCAGCTATGATCTTATTGGGAGAAAATGAGGACTGCAGATGCTGGAGATCAGAGTCGAGAGAGTTGGAAAAGCGCAGCAGGTCAGGCAGCAGCCGAGGGGCAAGACAGTCAATGTTTGAGCATAAGCCCTTGATCAGGAATGTGGGCTTTCCTAATGAAAAGCTTATGCGTGAAACATCAACTCTCCAGCTCCTCGGATGCTGCCTGACCTGCTGTGCTTTCCAGCACCACACTTTTGACCATAATCTTGTTGGTGCAACAGAGTAAGTGACCTGTTGATCCATACTCTCATACAGTAAATGGATGAGGATAAAAGGAAATTAGTGTTATTTTAGGGGAAATATTCAGAGGATTATGGGGAAGGAGCAAGCAAATGGGATTAATTACAGAGTTCCTGCAAAGAGATGGGCCAAATGGTTGCTGAATTTTTGAGGTTTCCACAAAATTTGTTTGTTTTTCATTCATTCATATTAGTGTCTCTAGCATATCAGAATACAAGTTCTGAACAAAACTCATATGGGTCTCAAAACGTTAACTCTATTTCCCTTTCCACAGATGTACCAGATCTGCCAAGTTTCCCCAGTGTTACCTGTTTGTTTCAGATTTCCAACATCTGCAATGTTTTACTTTTATTCATGAATAAAGCAGTTATGAAGATGGATGTCAATCTGAGATAAAGAAATACTGTATGTACAATATCCAATTTGAAACTCGTGAAAAGGGAGGCCATGGTCTACTGGTAATATCATTCGACTATTAATCCGGAGACCCAGGTAATTTCTGGGGAACTAGGTTCAAATCCAACCATGACAGTTTGTGGAATTTGAATTGAATAAAAATTTGAAATTAAAAGTCTAATGATGACCATGAAACGGTTGTTGATTGTTGGAAAGTCCCATCTAGTTCACTAACGCTCTTTAGGGGAAGACTTTAGTGGCCTGGTCTGGCCTACATGTGGGCAATTAAGGATAGGTGAAGAACACTGGCCTAGCCAAAGGTACTTATATTTATGAATTAAAAAAAACACTCCAATCCGTGCTCAGTTTCTCAATGTCTCCTTGACATGACTGCCCTCCAAAGTGAAACAAACATGCCTCAAGTGTAGCAGGGTGGTTCAGTGGTTAGCACTGCTGCCTCACAACACCAGGGACCTGGGTTCAATTCCAGCCTCAGGCGATTGTCTGTGTGGAGTTTGCATGTTCTCCCTGTGTCTGCATGGCTCTCCTCCAGGTGTTTCTGTTTCCTCCCAATGTTCAAAGATGTGCAGGTTAGATGGACTGGCAGGTTAAATTGCCCATAGTGTCCAGGGCTGTGTAGATTAGATGGATCAGCCATGGGAAATGCAGGCTAAAGGGACAGGATAAGGGAGGTTGGTCTGGGTGGAATGCTGTTCAGAGGGTTGGTGTGAAGTTGATGGGCCGAACAGCCTGCTTCCACTTTGTAGGGGTTCTATAATTCTAACTTTGCTACACACCTAGTGAAAGAAGGGCTACCTGCACAATCTAAGGAATGGAAGAGACCAGCATACACTGGTGAATGCTCCAGAGGGATTCCAGAAACCTGGAATGTCGACTCAACAACAAACTTCGGTTCCCCATAAGAAGTGTGCCCTAATGGAAGTTACAATTCCACAAATTCCAGGCCTGAAACTAACATGTGAAGTTGAATCGGAGAGCCAGTGCAGACACTGTGGGCCAAATGGTCTCCTTCTGAAAAGTAGTAATTCTGTGACTCAATGAATACCCACATACCCACCCATCTCCTCACTCCCCCACAACCAACATGGTGAATCGAGCCCAAATTAGCAACCTGAATGCCAGCCACGCGACTTAATACCTCTGATTGAGCTATTGCTGCAGGAAGCTGTGTCTGAACAGAAGTCCAATCCTAACACGTTCACCCAGTGTGAAATCATACTTACATGCTGCGAGTCGGACTATTGCCTGTTCCTTAAGAACAGAACTCTTTGGTGTTTGTGATCAGACATAATGTAAACTGCTGTGAACTTTGCCAAGCAACTGGTTCAGACAGTCCCTGACCGGGATGTGAGCAGCCTTGGCATGTTATGAATGTTCCGACAGCATCTGGCATCTAAGTTATCGATGCTGACCTCCTCTCCGAAACACGCACCTACCCTCTCACACTCGAACCTCTAACAATGAGCTATAACAATATATCATTTTAGTTGCATGACACTGTGATCTTTAAATTATAGCTTTACATTAAGGGGTGGTAGGTATAGGACAGATGTTAGGGGTAGATTCTTTACTCAGCGAATAGTGAGTTCATGGAATGCCCTGCCAGTAGCAGTGGTGGACTCTCCCTCTTTATGGGTATTTAAACGGGCATTAGATAGACATATGAAGGATAGTGGGCTAGTGTAGGTTAGGTGGGCTTGGATCGACGCAACATCGAGGGCCGAAGGGCCTGTACTGCGCTGTATTTTTCTATGTTCTATCTTTTGCTATAAATCCTGTTTCTTATGATACTGCCCCACTGTTACTGGATGAAGGAGCGGCGCTCTCAAAGCTAGTTCTTCCAAATAAAGCTGTTGGACTACAACCTGGTGTTGTGTGATTTTTAACTTTATCCACCCAGGTCCAACACCAGCAACTCCACAGAATGAACTTCACAATAGACTACTTTCTTTTCAATCGTCGGAGAGGGTTCGGGGTAATTACCAGCGTTCGCAGTTGTTGCAGAAGCTGCAGTACATCCGTCAGCTTCTCCTCAATCAGCGAGAGTCTAACCCGATCAGTTTCAACCATCTGCAGCTCTATCCTCAGCATCTCCACCTCCTCCCCTTTCAGCTGGAGTTCCTTGGTCATTGCACAGGTCAACTGGAAAACAAGACAGCATTCACATGGAAGCCACAGTAGCCCAACAATGACATGCATTTTTATAGCCACTCTTATACATAGATAGCTTTATAAAAAATTGGAGCAGGCTATTCAACCCTTCAAATCTGCTCCGCCATTCAATATGATGGCTTATGCTCGAAACGTCGAATTCTCTATTCCTGAGATGCTGCCTGGCCTGCTGTGCTTTGACCAGCAACACATTTGCATGCTGATCAGCCAGTTCAGTACCCTGTTCCAATTTCTCTCCCACAACTTTTGATTCCCATAGCCTCAAAAACTATATCTGGCTCCTTCTTGAAAACACTGGGATGGCACACAGTGGCTCAGTGGTTAGCACTGTTGCGTCATAGTGCCAAGGACACGGGTTTGATTCCCACCTCAGGCGACTGTCTGCGTGGAGTTTGCATGTTCTCCCCTTTGTCTGTGTGGGTTTCCTTTGGGTTTGCTCTGGTTTCCTCCCACAGTTCAAAGATGCGCAGGTTAGGTGAACTGGCCATGCTAAATTGCCCATCGCATTCAGGGATGTGTGGGTTAGGTGCATTAGTCTGGGGTAAATGTAGAGTAATAGGGAATTGGTCTGGGAAGGTTACTCTTCGCAGGGTCAGTGTGGACATGTTGGGCCAAAAGACCTGTTTCCACACTGTAGGGATTCTATGATTCTATGTCATTCAATATTGTGGCCTTAATCCCTTTCTATGGCAGAGAATTCCCTAGACTCATCACTCTGTGGTGCAGAAATTTCTCCTCATCTCATCCCTAAATGACCTATGCTGCACACTTAGACAGTGACTCCTAGTTCTGGACTCCCCAGTCATCAGGAACACCCTTCCTGTGTTTGCCCCGTCTTGTCCCATTTCTACGAGATTGCCCCCTCATTCGTCTACACTCCAGTGAATATAATCTTAACCGATCCAGTTTCTCTTCATATGTCACGATCATCAATTTGAGATGTGCCTAACCCTTTCACAGCCATAGCTTTTGAAGTGTAGACACTGTGAAAATGTAGGAAATGTGGCAGTCAGTTAACAAACTGCAAGCTACCACATATAGCTATATCATACTGGTAAGACCATCAGTTTTTAAAAGTGAGGTTTGTGGGTTAAATATTGCTTAGAATGTCAAAGAAATCTTCCCTGCCTTTCTTTGAAATTGTCCTGCTCTACTTGAGGGGGCAGAAGGTTAATCTTTTGTGGGAAAGACAAAATCCACTACAAGAACAAACTGTCTCCTAAATATCCTTTACCCAATTCTGTACTTCCCTGTGGCACGTTTATTCAACTCACTTCTCATTTAATATTTCCAACATTACACAACAGATTCATACAAAACTTTGATAACTACCTTCTCTTACAACCAGACCATTTTTACATTGTGGGAACACTGGTCTTGAAATAAAATTTGTCTCTAAGTATAATTAGTTCAAGGACATGTCAAACCATCTGAGAGGAAACATCAGGATCTGCAGCTGTCCAGACCAGCCGGGTACATCTCCTCACAGAAGGTTACGGAGACACAATAACTCAAGTGCAAAATAGGCCTTTCCTTCCACTTTACTCAGGAAGAGACTGAGCTAACAGACAATTGGTGTGTAGGGACAGACGAGATAGGAAGCTCAGGCAGGATGGGAAACTCCAGCATTGAGCAAGCAGAAAGGGGAAAGCACATTTAATGGCATTTTCCTTCATCACAGGTTCCCATTCCCATAGGAATTGTGTCTCAGTGCAGGCTACACACCATGAACTATGACTGGGTTTGAATCTGATGTTTGTAGTTTCTAGGAGTTGAATATGAGGGACAATGTTGTTTTTTCTGTATACAGTCAGTGGTTCAGGTGTGGAATGAACTTTCAGAAGAATTTTGTTTTCTTAATTCATTCACAGGCTGAGGGCATCACTGGCCAGACTGACATTTATCGCCCATCCCTAATTGCCCAGAGGGCAGTTAAGAGTCAACCACATTGTTGGAGGACCTGGAGTCACATGTAAGCCAGAGCCTGAAGGACATTCATGAACCAGGTGGATTTTTCTGACAATCGATAATGGATTCATGGTCACTATTAGATTCTTGATTCCAGATCTTAACTGAATTCAAATTCCAGCATCTGTCGTGGGAGGATTCAAACCCGGATCCCTAGAACATCATTTGAGTTAACCATCTTGCGATAATACCACTCCTTCTCCTTGGTGGATGCTGTACAGTTACAATGTTTAAAATTTGGATGAGTACATGAATAGTGAATGCTTGGAGGGAAATGGGCCAAGTGCAGGCAGGTGGGACTAGTTTAGTTTGGGATAATGGTTGGTATGGACTGGTTGGACCAAAGGGTCTATTTCTGTGCTATGTGACTCCATGACCAGAGACATTGTTTTTAAATCAACCTGTTCAGAGATGTTATTACATACCTCTGGAGCAGGTGGGATTTGAACCTGGTGTACCTGGTTCAGAGGTTGGAACACCACCACCACACTACAAGCGTCCTTGAATGCAATATACTGAGGACCAGACACAACCTATAGCAGCTGTGCTTTGTGAGGCTGGATCATGGATAGCTAGAGGGTAATTTAATGGGAGACCACTCTGAAACTCACTCACTATGTATTTTTAAGTAAACCTCAATAGTTAATGGTGTTCACTTAAGCAAATAGGGCAGGAATTCAGGCGCGTCAAACTTGTTCAGGGTCTGCTGAGTCCTGTCTGAACAGGAACTGCCTAAACAACAATAACAACTTGCACTTAACATAAAAACATCCGAACATTTTTCACCGATGCAAGATTAAACTGGAAACACTGAGCCAAAGGAGAAGGGTGACCCACTCTGAGAAACGTGGACAATGAAGTGACAGGGCTTTAAGGACAGAATTGTCCAGGTGGAGCCAATGGTGGTGGGGGCAGCGGTGACAAGAACCCTCTTCTGAATTTTAAAGGGGGATTCTTCCCCTTCCCTTCAGGCCAATGTCTCTGTTTTGAGTATCCTTGAATTGAGAAGAGGCATTTGTGAAATGTAAGACCTCTGTCCCATTCAGTATGATGTGTCTATTCTCACTTTCTGATAGCCCATAGTAGCACACACCATGTCTTCCTAGCCGACAGCAATGTCTTGTGGCAAGGGACCAACCCAATAATGAGTCTCCTCACAGCTTGGGTTAGGACCACAGCCTGTGGCAATAGACCATGTTCCATCTATCCTTCGGAGCGATGCCATGGTGTTGGACTGGGATGGACAAAGTTAAAAATTGCACAACACCAGATTATTTTCCGAAAGGTTTTATTTGGAAGTACAAGCTTACAGAGTCCTGCTCCTGCATCAGTGCTCTGAAAGCTTGTACTTCCAGATAAACCTGGTGAACTATAGCCTGGTATGGAGTGATGTTTCACTTCTGAGGGATGACCAGCCCTATAGTAATATTCAGCATTCAGACCTTTTTCAGCACTTTTTGATCCCGTACACAATCTCATTGTTCTTTGTTCCACTCACAGCATTGGGATGTTCTTTTTGTAGTGATTATACTGGACAAGCAAATGAAGATGTGAAGATGAGCAAGTCTTTCCTCAGCGTCCGACTGTAATGACACATACTAAGCTTTCAAACCATCACATTCAGCCTAAGAATATTCTAGATGTGTTTTCTAAACCCTTTAACCTACACTTTACTTGAGAGCTTACCATACCCTTTAAGTTATACCCAAGTTGAAAGCTAAGAATGAACTGCTTCAACCTGCAATAGCACTGGCTGATCATATTACAGTCTTCCACTTGACTGGTCACCACATTATAGGAAGGATATGGAAACATTGGAAAGGTTGCAGCACAGATTTACCAGAGTGTTGCCTGATATGGAGGGAAGGTCTTATGAGGAAAGGCTGAGGGACTTGAGGCAGTTTTCATTAGCGAGAAGAAGGTTGAGAGGTGACTTAATAGAGACATACAAGATGAGAAACGGATTAGATAGGACAGTGAGAGCCTTTTTCCTTGGATGGTGATGGCTAGCACAAGGGGGCATAGCTTTAAATTGAGGGGTGATAGGTATAGGTTAGATGTCAGAGGTAGTTTCTTCACTCAGAGAGGAGTAAGGACGTAGAATGCCCTGCCTGCAACAGTAATAAACTTGTCAACATTAAGGGCATTTTGATGGTTATTGGATAAACATATGGATGATAATGGAATAGAGTAGATTAGATGGGCTTTATATTAGTTTCACAGGTTGTCGCAACATCGAGGGCCGAAGGGCCTGTACTGCACTGTAATGTTCTATGTTTAAGCGTCCAGGAACTGCAAAACAAGCTTTTACTGGATCAAATTTAATAAAAAACTTACTCTCTAGACCCATAGGAACAGCCAAGTTTATTCCCCACAATTCCCCTCGGTGTAAATATTGTTTTAACGATGTAGGAATCTGGAAATTACTTTGAGCTTTGACTCTTGTGGAAGAGAGAAATAAGGCACCAAGGTAAGTGCACTTAATTAATCAGCAACATGTTACACAATTTTGGATTTCCAGTGTTTGGAAGAATTTCTTGATCATAATTCATACCTTCTCAGTCTCAGTCTGGAGCTCTGTCACTTGTTCCTCCTTGTTCTTTAACTGAGTCATGAGTTCCTTTTCTCTTTCCATCCATGGTGAAATGACCATGATCTCACAGCTGCAGTTGTGAGATAGCAGTCGTTGTAATGTGCTGCTGTGGCAACTATGGATACGAAAAGAATTTAAAACAAATTCAAAATTTAAGTTAAATACCCCAAAATTTGTTAAATCACAAGCTTTCACACAGATATTGTCTGTCTAAAAGAGTGTTGTTATTATAACTTCAGATACTAGACACAGTGCAAAGAGTTAGGTGGACTCAATGGATTTAAAGAACTTGCATATATTTAGGCTCTTTCAGAACTTCACAGTCTCTCAAACTGCTTTAGGGTTAGTACATATCAGATTGTAGCTGTTGTTAACATGTGTGATAATTGGCAGCCAAATTGTTCACAGCAAATGTCCCAGAGACAAGATAAATTGCCTGATAATTTATTTTAACTGAAATTGGTTGGAACATATATTGAAAAAAGCAGAGGGGACATCACAAGTTTGGGCGGCACGGTGGCACAGTGGTTAGCACTGCTGCCTCACAGCGCCTGAAGACCCGGGTTCAATTCCCGACTCAGGCGACTGACTGTGTGGAGTTTGCACGTTCTCCCCGTGTCTGCATGGGTTTCCTCCGGGTGCTCCGGTTTCCTCCCACAGTCCAAAGATGTGCGGGTCAGGTGAATTGGCCATGCTAAATTGCCCATAGTGTTAGGTAAGGGGTAATGTAGGGGTATGGGTGGGTTTCGCTTCGGCGGGTCGGTGTGGACTTGTTGGGCCGAAGGGCCTGTTTCCACACTGTAAGTCTAATCTAATCTAATCACCTCTAGTTTTCTTTGAAACAGTCCCAAAGGAACTTCAACAACCCAAGGAAGACAACTGGGATTCAACTTGTCGCCAAACTGTTGACAGACATTGGCTGGGATTGCAAAATATAAAATGGTGAGGAATAAATTAAGCGGTTTCACCACCATCAAGGGTATAGCTATAATTTTCTGTTAAGTCAGAGATATTTGCCTTCAAAGTAAATTGAGACATATTGCAATTGTGGTGTGACAGAGAGTTAGGAGAAAGTGCCCGGGGATGGAAATGGTTTAATGTAACATGATAAACTGTTTACAAAGCAATTTCATAACCTATAGCAGAAACTGTAAACCAGTGTTTATTGCAAAGTGTGTTGCTTCTAAAACCCAGGAGAAACAACAGCAGCAGAGAAACGGTGGGATTATCGTACCATGAGGGGAGACTGAGGATGCATTTACCTAACAACTGTAGAGCTACGTTCAATGATTTCACTCAGCACTTATTAAAATTATTCATTCAGGGGGTACGGACATCACTGGCTGGGCCAAAATTCATTATTGTCCATCATTATTTGCCCTTGGCATTGGAGCTGCCTTTTCGACCCATGCCAATCGGTGGGTTATAAGGACACCCATAGTACAATTCAAGGATTTTGATCCAGTGACTGTGAGGGATTAACAATGCAGTTCCAAGTCATGGTAACGTAAAAGACTACATTTTGTTTTTTTTTAAAACAACTATAAACTGAATTGCATGTTGGCCTGCTATAATTGGAAAGTGGTTTGCAACTCGAAATCAAGTGTTACATATTCTTGAGCTTTGCAATACAATGCTGCTTTTCTGAAGCAGTAAGTGGGGGAACTTGAGATTGAACGGCACAGACAATCTTTCAAGTTAAGAAAATTCTACCTGACAATACCTCTGATTGACTGAGCTGCAGAATGTTAAAATGTTGCACACGGCAAGAGCAGTAGGATGTGACAAACATCTAGAGCCTGCAGACTGAGAGCAACCTTCGCTTCCCCTTCATGTGGGTAACAGACAGATGAACCAAGGAAGTTTTAAAAAACAAAATCCATACAGAGAAGACGCAAGTTCACCTGATCAGCCATCAAATCGAAGGATGACTGTCACTGTACAGATAACAGCGTATCATCATTGCAAACATCAATATGCCTGTGGGGAAAGTAACTTTCCACCTTGCAGTGTAGACTTTCAATTGCTGGAATTTTGTTTACCCTTCCCAAAAGAGAGAGAGAGAGAGAGAGAGAGAGAGAGAGAGACAGATACAGAGACAGAGAGAGGTTTGTTTTCAGATGTTTTGTCACCATACTAGGTAACATCATCAGAAAGAGTCTCCGATCAAGCGGTGGTGGTATGTCCGCCTCTCTATCTATAGGTCTTGGTTTCTTAAGGCGGGTGATGTCATTTCTGGTTCCTTTTTTCAAGGGAAGGTAGATAGGGTCTAAATCGATATATCTATTGATGGAGTTCTGGTGAGAATGCCATGCTTCCAAGAATTCTCATGCGTACTTTTGCTTTGCCTGACCTAGGATGTGTGTGTTATCCCAGTCAAAGTTGTGTCCTTCTTCGTCTGTATGTACAGAAACTAGTGAGAGTGGGTCGTGTCTTTTGGTGGCCAGTTGGTGTTCACGTATCCTGGTGGTAAGTTTCCTGCTAGATTGTCCGATGTAGTTTTTTTTTACAGTTCTTGTATGGCATTGTGTAAATGTTGTTAGGTTCATTAGTCACTGTCTAGGTGTGTTAGGTTGATGGGCTACCATCATGCCAAGGGGTCTGAGTAGTCTGGAAGTCATTTCTGACATGTCTTCAATGTAAGATAATGTGGCTATAGCTTTTGGTTGAGTTGTGTCTGCTTGTTTGGAGAAAGAGAGGAACAGAGAGAGAGAGAGAGAGAGAGAGAGAGAGAGTGTGTGTGTGTGTGTGCGTGTGTGTGTGTGTGTACATGTGCGCATGACAAAGAGAGAGATTAATCTTTTGTCTGTCTTAATCGTGATTCAGTTTGATCATTTAAGTTGATGTTTGGGGATTTGAAGTGGTTTTGTTTAAGTGGACTGCAAGGTGGGTGAGCACTGTTGCCTTGCAGCACCAGAGACCCGGATTTGATCCCTTCCTTTGGCGGCTGTTTGCAGAGTCTGCATGTTCTTTCCATGTCTGAGTGGATTTCCTCCCACAGTCCACAGATGTGCAGGCTAGGTGAATTGGCCCTGCTCAAAATTGCCCAGTTGTGTCTAGGGATGAACAGGTTTGGTGAGTTAGATACGGTACAATCCACATGTGAGGGAGCTGGGATGGGATGCTCTATGCAGGGTCAGTGCAGACTCGATGGGCTGAATGTCCTCTACACTATAGGCATTTTACAAAGTTGCATAAATTAGAAATTCTCTGTTTTCACTGTTCTTGTTAAAGTTAAGTGCACTACAATAAAAAATGCTTTTTTCAGACATAAATTGCTTTTGCCCTGGGTAGCAGTCAGTAATTTAGATGGTCTTATTAGAATTTTAGTTGAAAATGTGTTGCTGGTTAAAGCGCAGCAGATCAGGCAGCATCCAAGGAACAGGAAATTTGACGTTTCGGGCTAAAGCCCTTCATCAGGAATGAGGAAAGTGTGTCCAGCAGGCTAAGATAAAAGGTAGGGAGGAGGGACTTGGGGGAGGGGCGATGGAGATGTGATAGGTGGAAGGAGGTCAAGGTGAGGGTGATAGGCCAGAGTGGGGTGGGGGCAGAGAGGTCAGGAAGAAAATTGCAGATTGGGGGGGGCGGTGCTGAGTTTGAGGGAATCGACTGAGACAAGGTGGGGGGAGAGGAAATGAGGAAACTGGAGAAATCTGAGTTCATCCCTTGTGGTTGGAGGGTTCCCAGGCGGAAGATGAGGCGCTCTTCCTCCAACCGTCATGTTGTTATGTTCTGGCGATGGAGGAGTCCAAGGACCTGCATGTCCTCGGTGGAGTGGGAGGGAGAGTTAAAGTGTTGAGCCACGGGGTGGTTGGGTTGGTTGGTCTGGGCGTCCCAGAGGTGCTCCCTGAAGCGTTCCGCAAGTAGGTGGCCCGTCTCCCCAATATAGAGGAGGCCACATCGGGTGCAGCAGATGCAATAGACGATGTGTGTGGAGGTGCAGGTGAATTTGTGGCGGATATGGAAGGATCCCTTGGGGCCTTAGAGAAGTAAGGGAGGAGGTGTGGGCGCAAGTTTTGCATTTCCTGCGGTTGCAGGGGAAGGTGCCGGGAGTGGAGGTTGGGTTGGTGGGGGGTGTGGACCTGACGAGGGAGTCACGAAGGGAGTGGTCTTTGCGGAACGCTGATAGGAGAGGGGAGGGAAATATATCCCTGGTGGTGGGGTCCGTTTGGAGGTGGCGGAAATGACGGCGGATGATACGCTGTATACGGAGGTTGGTGGGGTGGTAGGTGAGAACCAGTGGGGTTCTGTCCTGGTGGCGGTTGGAGGGGCGGGGCTCAAGGGCGGAGGAGCGGGAAGCGGAGGAAATGCGGTGGAGGGCATCGTCGATCACGTCTGGGGGGAATCTGCGGTCCTTGAAGAAGGAGGCCATCTGGGCTGTACGGTATTGGAACTGGTCCTCCTGGGAGCAGATGTGGCGGAGACGAAGGAGTTGGGAATATGGGATGGCGTTTTTACAGGGGGCAGGGTGGGAGGAGGTGTAGTCCAGGTAGCTGTGGGAGTCAGTCGGTTTATAGTAGATATCTGTGTTGATTCGGTCGCCCGAGATAGAAATGGAAAGGTCTAGGAAGGGGAGGGAGGAGTCTGAGACAGTCCAGGTGAATTTGAGGTCGGGATGGAAGGTGTTAGTAAAGTTGATGAACTGTTCAACCTCCTCGTGGGAGCATGAGGCAGCGCCGATACAGTCATCGATGTAGCAGAGGAAAAGGTGGGGGGTGGTGCCAGTGTAGTTGCGGAAGATGGACTGTTCCACATATCCTACGAAGACTTATTAGAATTTTATGCATGCATACACTTTGTGAAGGTTTGTGGCACAATTATTGGTGCACACCTTTGAGTTAAGTCGCGACAATGGAACAGGGGCTTGGAGGGGAACCTGCTGCTGTATTGTTCTGGGTGAATATTTCAAGAATAATAAAACTATTTTCAACCCAAATGCACTGGAACATTAAGAATTCTGATACCACTGGAGAAACCATTCTGGTCGAAACAATTTTTCAAACTTAGGCTGACACCAGGCAGAGTGCAGTGAAAATCTTTAGAGAAAGCAGCATTGTGTTCCTTCACCGGTTTATGCCTTAAGATCCTGTGTAAATTACTCATGTTGGTTAATGCAACAAGAGCTGGACAATATCCAGGCTCGAGTTGAAAAATGACAAGTTAACATTTGTACCACATAGTGCTCAGCTATGACCAGCTCCAATTGAGACAATCTAATCATTGCCCCTTACATTCAATGGTATTACCATCGCTGAACTATCAACATCTTGGGGGTTACCCTTGATCAGAAACTGAACTAGATTTGTCACATAAACATAGCGACAACAAGAGCAAGTCTGAGGGTAGCAATACTACAGCAGGGCGAAAGTGAGGACTACAGATGCTGGAGATTAGAGTCAAGAACATGGTGCTGGAAAAGCACAGCAGGTCAGGTAGCAGCCAAAGAGCAGGAAAATCGACGCTTTGGGCAAAAGCTCTTCATCAGGAATACTACCTCGTCTAACTCACATCCGGAGTCCCCAAAGCTTTTCACCACCTACAAGGCACAAGTCAGGAGTGTGATGGAATACTCCCAATTACCTGAATGGGTGCAGTTCCAGCAACATTCAAAGCTTGACACCATCCAAGGCAAAATAGCCCACTGGATTGGCACCACATCTACAAGTATCCACTGCCAACACTCCATGCATGCATGCTGCTGCTCTTATCAACAAGATGATAAATTCACCAAAGTTCATGAGACAGCATCTTCCATGACCACTTCCCTATAGATGACCAAAGGCAGCAGATACATGGGAACACCAGGCCCTGCAAGTTCCCTTCCAAATCACCCACCATCCGGACTTGGAAATATATTGTCATCCCTTCACTGTCACTGGGACAAAATCCTAGAATTTCTTCCTAATGGGCAGCCGTTCAAGAACACAGCTCACCACCACCTTAACAAAGGGCAAATGGGGAGGGGCTATGAAAGCTGGCCAGCTAGTGATTCTCATGTCCCATGAATGAACTAAGAAAAAAGTCAACCTAAGAAGTCAAGATTTGTAGACTTCATTTGTTCTCCTTTATGCTTCCATTTTCTTTCTAATTGATGGAAAACACTTAACTGGAACAAACGGGAAGTAAGAGTCATGACTCGAGGGTGTTCCCGTCACTTGTTTGCAAGAAGCTTACCCTTCACTACTGCAGCCATCTCTATTCGGTTCAATCATCTGACACTGTTGACCCTCTGAACCTCTCTCTTCCTCCTCCTCATCAGAAGCAGCACACCCCTCGACCGCTCTGAGTAAATGTCCCTCATCTGTGGAAAAAACAGGATAGAGCAGGTACTCTCTCAGGACAGATGGGCATGGACATTGCAAAGTTTCAGAAAGTACAGAATTTACTGTAATAATGGCAAAAATCAGCACAGTGACAGCAGCAATATATTTTGTGCTGTGATGATTGTACAAATAGGGACACTGAAGATTTTATTGGTTTGAAAGCCCAGAGCTAGGTTTTTAGACTTTACATTGACACCTTGAAAAGCTTTTTACCTTCATTACAGGAAGGATCTCCAATCTGCAAGCTGGAACAATCCCTGCTTTCCAAGGTTGAATCTGCTTTTCCCGTGGGAGGACTCCGTGTTTGTTGGAATGAGGGACTCCAGGTATTCTGCCTAGAGCTGCAATATTTGTGCAAGTATTGGGAATGGTTCAGCAGAGCTGGGTCCTTTCTGCCTTGTGACCTTGGTAAAGAACAAGTTATAGCATTTATCAGTAATGGCAGGTCAGTCTCCTCAGTTTGAATGGGTGGGTGTGCAAGATGTTCCTTTACAGCAAATCCTTAGTTTCAGATCACCTTGTGTTAACTTCAAAGCTATTCTGACAACTCAGAACTCACTGTCAAAACTGCGGCAGTTTTACTCCTTTTTCTTGTGGACAGCGTTAACGAGACCGCGTTTTGTGGATGAGATGGTGGCTCAGTGATTAGCACCACTGCCTCACAGCGCCAGGAAACCGGGTTAGACTCTCGGGTGACTTGTGTGGAGTTTGCACGTTCTCCCCGTGTCTGCGTGGGTTTCCTCCCACTGTCCAATGATGTACAGGTTAGGTGGATTGGCCACGCTAAATTGCTTACCGTGTCCAGGATGTACAGGCTAGGTGGATTAGTCATAGGAAATGCAGGGTTATAGGGCTGGGGTAGAGGATGGGTCTGGGTGTAATGCTCTTCAGATGGTTAGTATAGACTCACTGGGCCAAATGACCTGCTTCCACACTACAGGGATTTTATGACTCCATGTTAAGGGGCTATTTCTAGTTACGTTCAGGTGGTGAGCTGTTTTCTTGAATTCCTACCAGAGAGGGAAAACACCAGCAACAAAACAGTAACATTTGGAAATGTTCTGATGATATTGACCAGCTGTACACTGTACTCTGAAGGTTGATTCTCAAATATATAAAAGGCAGAATGCCTTGTAGTGCAGTGATAACGCCCTGAACTTAGGTATAGGTTCAAAATCTAACTGTTCCAGAGGTTTGTCATTATGTGCCCGAACAAGTTGAATAAAAAAAAGAGAATGGTGGAGAAACTTTGCATGTCTGGCAATAGCTGTGGAGAGAGAGAAACATATTTAGCCCAATAAGAATCTTCTTCAGAGCTGGTTCTGAAGTTCTCTTATTCTGAAAAGTCATAAGAACACGAGATCTAGGAGCATGAGCAGCTCAGGTCCTTGAGTGAATCTGATATTTAACACAATCATGGCTGATCTCATCTCAGCTTCAACTTCACTTCCCTGCCTGATCTCCACAACCCTTCAAATTTATTACTAATTACCAGACTACACCTCAAGGCTTGAAACATTAACTGTTTTTCTCTCTCCACAGATGCTGCCAGGCCTGCTGAATTTCTTGAATATTTGTTTCAGGTTTCTAGAATCTGCAGTATTTTCCCTTTGTTTGAGATCGAATAAAAATATCTAGGACACAAGGTGGACTATTGTATCAAATTTGCCATTCCACTGTTGTTTTCCTTCTCAGCAATATCCTTTAACCACTGAAATGATTATTACAAGTGTTTTTTTTTTTCAGATTTATTCATACAAGAGTTAAATTGTTGTGGTACATAGGTTCACATAAGTGAGTTTTTTCCCCTGCAGGAAATCAGTGAACCTGTCAAATCCTTCTCAGCAATCTAGTTTTCTTTTTGCTGCAGTCAGTTAGTTCACAAATTATCAACAGGGTTCAGAAATAAAAACAGAAACTGCTGGAAAAGCTCAGCAGGTCTGGCAGCATCTGTGGGGAGAAATTGGAGTTAACGTTTCGGGTCCAGTGACCATTCCTCAGTTCGGATTTGTTTCTGATTTCCAATGTCTGCAGTACTTCCAGTTAATCAAAAGTATTCAATTCAACTCCAAAGTTAGCCACCAGGATACACGAACACCAACTAGCCACAAAAAGACATGACCCTCTCTCCCTCGTAGCCCTACACACCATTTTGACTGGGACAACACATCTATCCTGGGTCAGGCTAAGCAAAGACATGCCAGAGAATTCCTAGTGGCCTGGCACTCCAACCACAACGCCATAAACAAATGCATAGATCTAGATGCCATCTATCAACCCCTCAGAAAACGAACAGGAAATGACATCACCACAAATCCCAGGAACTCCATCCAGGAGAAAGATATAAATAGAAAGCAGGAGACAACAGCTTGGCTTCACTTGGAGGTCACCACTGATGATGTTACCTAGCCAGGTAATGAAACATCTGGATATCAAACCTACAGCTCAGTGAGCAAACCTACACCCTATCCCTCAACTCCCAAGCTTGCTATGGTTGGATTTGAACTCCTTACAACAGTTTAGAAGACTATTTCTAGACCTTTCTTGCCTGCTTAGACTCCATGATGTTGGGCATGATTGCTCTGCTTTCTCTTTCGTGACAGTTCCCAACTGCAACACCAATGAAGCTCCCAAAGGGAACTATCATTTGTGAACTTTTGCAAAGAGTGAACTAGAGAAAAAGAATCAACAGAGAAACTGCCAGATAAACTCAACAGGTCTGACAGCATGTGTGAAGAAAAAAATAGATTTAATGCTTCGAATCCAGTAATCCTCGTTCTTTGAGTTGTGTGTTTCTCCAGGAATTTCTGTTTTTATTTGTTTCAGATCTCCAGCATCCATGGTTCTTTGCTTTCTGGAAAGGCCAGCAGGCCACAGTCCCTCCTGTGAGCCCTGGCAGTGCCCTTTCATCGGTATCTATGAGCAGTGATGCTTGTGTCATTGAAGATTAATGTACAGAGACAGTCCAATCCAGGGGCTGCAAGTTAATACCTAATTATATGGATATGGTGTGACAAATATCACTCTGACACAGCTGTGGAAGCACTCCATTCACGGGTATGTCATGTTTTCAATTATACCATATCTCTAACTCGTGCCAGCCTGGTTCAATAGAACATATTCATCCAGACATAGTGGCACCTGGCCCCTGTGGCATCAACTGGGGGGAAATGGTCATTACAGCTGCTGAGTTGGCACAACCAGAATTCTACCATCTATTTCAAGAAAAGCTACAGCAAGGTGTGAAGCAATGTTGTTCTTTCAAGAGCACAATGTGGTTAGCATGTTTACAACTTCATGATGTCCATAATCTTTTGGTTCTCTTGTGTGTTAGGTGTCTCCACTCGTACTAAACAGCAAAAGAACAATACAGCACAGGAACGGGTCCTTCATCCCGCCAAGCCTGCGCCAACACATTTTGCCCTTCTACACTAAAACTGTCTTCACTTACAGGATCCATAAATCTCTATTCCCTTCCCATTCATGGATTCATCCAGGTGTTTCTTGAATGCTGCTATTGGGTCTGTTTCCACCACCTCCTCTGGTAGCGTATTCCAGGCACTCACCACCACTCTTACAGGTTCCTACTGTCCCTTGTAACCTTTATTCATCCTAAAGTAAGGCTCTCTCACTCTCTTCTGCACTCAAAATTCATTATTTACCACTGAATACACATCTTACTGAGTATAGCTTTCTTAAAGCAGTGTTTCACTTCTGCTTCAACATGTACTTCTCTCTCATACTCTCCACTACTGTCCGTGTGGCAATATAATCTCCATTATCAACATTAGCACATTTACATTCTGGTTTACCACAACACGCTGAGGAACATTGGCATTGCCCTTACCTCTGAGCCAGGTGGTCCAGGTTCAAGTCCCACTTGCCCTGAAGGTAGGGCATACAATTGTCTAATCAGGTTGACTACAATTACTATACTGCAGTATTCTCTGACTGGCTTCCACCTCTTCCCACACATACTACAATACTGATCTTTGAGGATGGGGAGAATTATATCACTTCCACTTCAGTGATCCCCAAACAGGAACTGGGTGTTAGGCTGACTCATCATTTGCATTCAAATCCAAACCTACATGTAATGTTTCCTTTCCCAGTCCTTTTCCATGCTCTCTTCTTTCAGTTATCAGTGGTTTGAGAGGCCCTTTTATCCCTCCTCATTTTAACTGTATATATCATTGAACTTCTGCATCTGCCACAATTTTCTGTTCCCTGCACGAGTACAAATCACATCTGAGACTTTGAGGAATTATGCCAATGAACTGATCCAAGAAAGCTACAAATTCTCTTCCCATCACCATTATGCTCATAACCTTCATAAAGTGAACTGCACCAGAAGATACTTGTCAGGTCATTTGGAACGTGCGATGTAAACTCAGCATCGATGGAGAGAAAAACAGTTATCACTGAGTCCCATACCACTTTGTTGTAACTAAAGTAACATGGGCTTGGTTTGAAAAAAACTTATTTTTGGTTAAAGAAATCACTTTGCCCCCAATGGACTCCACTTTCAAATAACAAAGTTTCACTGTCATTTTGTTGGTTTTTTTTCGAAAATGAGTCCTATATCCTGATCGGAACCATTCTTCAGACAACCTGTTCCAAGTGTTGACTGCCTTCTGTGTCAAGAAATTCAGTGGATCAGAGAAGTATATTGTGAGAGGATAGGACAGAATTAAACAACAATAACACTAAGGTCGGTGGAGTTGTAGATAGTGACGAAGGATGTTGCAGGTTACGGATGGACATAGATAAGCTGCGGAGCTGGGCTGAGAGGTGGCAAATGGAGTTTAATGTGGAAAAGCGTGAGGTGATTCATTTTGGAAGTAGCAACAGGAATAAAGAGTACTGGGCTAATGGTAAGATTCTGGGCTGTGCAGATGAGCAGAGAGATCTCAGTGTCCATGTACATAAATCCCTGGAAGTTGCCAACCAGGTTGATAGGTTTGTTAAGAAGGCATATGGTGTATAGAGGGATTGAACTTCAGAGCCATGAGGTTATGTTGCAGCTGTACAAAACTCTGGTGCGGCCGCACTTGGAGTATTTCATGCAGCTCTGGCCACTACATTATAGGAAGGATGTGGAAGCTTTGGAAAAGGTTCAGAGGAGATTTACTCAGATGTTGCCTGGTATGGAGGGAAAGTCTAATGAGGGATTTGAGGCTGTTTTCGTTAGAGCGAAGGTTGACAGGTGCCTTAATTGAGACATATAAGATAATCAGAGAGTTAGATAGGGTGGACAGTGAGAGCCTTTTCCCTCAATAGTGATAGCTAACACGAGGGGATGTAGCTTTAAATTGAGGGGTGATAGATATAGGACAGATGTCAGAGGTAGTTTCTTTACTCAGAAAGTAGTAGGGGTATGGAAAGCACTGCCTGCAATAGGAGTAGACTTGCCAACTTTAAGGAAATTTAAATGGTCATTGGATAAACATATGGATGAAAATGGAATAGTGTAGGTTAGATAGAATTCAGGTTGGTTCCACAGTTCAGGGCAATATCAAGGGCTGAAGGGCCTATAATGCACTGTAATGTTCTAACATTCTAAAAGGAGAATTTCCTCATGGAGGGAATAAATGTCAAACATATAGATCAAAAGATGTGACTGAAAACTCATTGTGTTTCCATCCAACAAAGATTCTGATTTCTGCTGTTACATTTTCTCATCTCACACTTCTTTGTGCAGACACTGGAGAATCTTTCATTTTGCCTTGTGAGGTGAGTAGTACATTTGCTGCATTCTCCATTGTGTAACTCAGTTGTTGAGTTGTGCTGACATTAGCAAACAATATATGCCTCCTAATAGAATGTTACAAGTTGCTGTGGTTTCACGCAAATAAAGAGCATTTTACAGACGGCTGATGGCAGCAGAAATCTCTTGCAAAACACTCAACAAGCCCAGACCATTTCACTCATCTTTAAAGTTGTGTACAATAGCACACTGCAGGTACTGTAATTGGTTGTGAAGAAATTGTGACTGTTTTATCAGCTGCCTTTTCCAAAGATGGATCACAATACGGACTGATTGCCAATTAGCCCCTTTCTGTCAGGGACAGGTTTCCAACATCAACTTATTACATTATTTCAGTTCCATTATATTCAGCTAAACTTCATGTTGGCCCACTCAATTTGATGCAGCTTGTTATGCTTCGCTCCATTTAATATTATCAGCATAACGTATACTTGGTCATTAATCTGTTTGTGAGAAGTTACAGTGTGCAATTTAGCTGATACATATCCTACATTATATCAGCGAAGTATTTAATTGGGTGTAAAATATTTGGGACATTCTTCAATATTACATAGATTCACTGTTTCCTCATCTTTCATACTTCTCACTCCATTCCATAAGATATAGGAGCTGAGTTAGGCCATTCAGCCCATCGAGTTTACTCTGCCATTCGATCAGAGCTGATATGTTTCTCAAACCCATTTTCCTGCATTCTCCACATAACCCTTGATCCCCTTAATAATGAAGAAGCTCTTGATCTCTGACTTAAATACACTCAATAACTTGATCTTCTCAGCCTTCTGAGACCATGAGTTCCACAGATTCACCAACCTCTGGCAAATAAATTCCTCCTCTCGGTTTGAAAGGGGCATTACAGTATTTCACTGTGAGGCTGTGCCCTTGGGTCGTAGTCTTACCTACTCTTGAAAACACTTTCTCCATGTCTACTCGATGCAGGTCCCTCAGTATTCTGTCAGTTTCAATGAGGATTCCTTTCTCATCCTTCTAAACTCCAACAAGCGCAGTCCCAAAGAACATGGCATACTACTCCCTCAACTACAATCCAAACCAAACCACAGGATTGAACTTCTTGGTTGGTTGGTAGGGGGAGGGTTGGAGGAGGTGGGGGAAGTGTTCTCTCACTTTCCCATCAAATCTTCAGGAGAGTCTAAGAGAAAGTGAGGACTGCAGACGCTGGAGATCAGGATCGAGAGTATGTTGCTGGAAAACTACAGCAGGTCAGGCAACATCAGAGGAGCAGGAGAATTGACGTTTCAGGAGAATTGACGTTTCAGGCATCAGGGCTTATGCTCAAAACAGTGATTCTCCTGCTCCTCTGATGCTGCCTGACCTTCAGGAGAGTCTGTAAACATTGCACATTCCTTCAGACCGGGATCCCCAACAATCAACTGTTTTGCTAACCAAATGGCAGCTAGCAAATTCTGGTAACCACAGGACACTTGAATACAGTAAACCAGGTTTTGCTGCACTCCAATCTGTATCATTTCCAAAGCTGCAAACTATGCTTTTAATTTGATAGAAACATCAACACCTACTTTCTGGTTGCTCCTTTTGGGACCTGCTAATGATTCCACTGAAGATGTCCATTGATCCATTGGTGTTACCACAAAGCACTCAAGTCACACCTGTCAATGGTTGTAAGCCCTCCAAGATTGATCACAGCTCTCTTGTGCCAATATAGTCAGAGCTGCATGTGCCGGGGAACTCCATCCCTTAGAAGTAACCCTGGAAATACACAGTTGTTGAGTCAAAATCCTGGAGCTTCTTCTATAATGTCCCTGTGGATGTACCTACACATTAAGGAATGCAGCTATTCAATCTGGCAGCTCAACACCAACTTTGCATGGGCAATTAGGAAGGGCATTTAGTGGCCAAGTCTGTGAAGCACCCATATCATGAATGAGTTTTAAAAAAGTCTCTCTCAGCAAATCGCTTTTGTTTTTAAAGTCATTAATCGTTTATAATTCAATATGAACAATTCAAATTGGAACTCTCTCTCTCTCTCTCTCTCTCTCTCTAATGACTTTATGGGTGTACCTACAAGCCCAGGACTGCAACAATTTGAGAAGGCAACTTGCCATCACCCTGTCAGGAGCAACTAGGGATGGCTTGGCCAATGATGTGCACATCCCATGAACAAATGAAACAAAATTAAGTGGCTCCTTTTGGAAGGTAATGTTTAGATTTGGAGTCAAATGGATAAGGAATATATATATGAGACATGATTTGGAGGTGCCGGTGTTGGACTGGGGTGTCCAAAGTTAAAAGGTTTGAATACCATGATAGTTTCATGGTATTCAAACAGATGAAAGACTCAACAGACAATCAAGATATTTTTCAATGTATAATTTCAGTTACACCACACTATAAATTTTTCCTATAAATTCTGTGTATTAGGATTGAGCCCTCCACTATCACCTGATGAAGGAGCAACGCTCTGGAAGCTAGTGTGCTTCCAATTAAACCTGTTGGACTATAGCCAAGTGTTGTGTGATTTTTAACTACATATATGAGACGTATTATTTTTGAAATGATTTGGTTGAAATATTAGCAGACATTGATGTGGTAGTCTATGGTGTATTCATCATTGTCCATATGCCACATTATATTCACTACTGCAGGTCAAGTAAAAGGGAATACAGAACTGCAGGACATGGATACTGGTCAATGAACTCATTTAATGAGCTGGAGGCAATGTGCCGTAACCCTTCTGTGATTCTGAGAAGTTACACAATCTCTTTACGAGGCGATCAACAAACACTGTCTTTTATATTGACAACCACAACCTGACAATGAGTTCCGAAAGGGGAGACTTTCTCCAGGTAATTTCCTCAAAGTACAATGACAAACCTGTTACAAACTCCAAAACGTTTCCACAATTACAATGGATAACATAAGAAGTCTTCACTCTCATACCTTCTATGTTACGGGGGCAAAGTGGAACTGGAGGCTGTGGCCCCTGGCTCTTGCCTGTCATTAGAGCCGAGAGCAGATGATTCAAACTGAGTGCATCCTTGGTATGTGTACAGTGCACATCTGAGCAGGCAACAGAAGTAACTTGTACCCGAATGATCTGAGGTGGTTTTCAAACAAGCTAACCCCCCACCATCCTCACACAAAAAATAAGTTGAAGTCAATTAAATAAAAGCAAAATACTGCTGCAAATCTAAAATAAACGGTGAAAGTGCTGAAGAAACTCAGCAAGTCTGCCAGTATCTGTGGAGTGAGAGACATAGTTAATGTTTCAGCTCCAATATGACTGATCTTTTGAACTGGTTCATTGGTCAGTCACTTGCTGCAAGGGGTTGATCAGCTCATTTGGCTGGATGGCTGATTTTGTGATGCAGAGTGACACCAACAGTGTGGGCTTGATTCCTGCATTGGCTGAGTTTACCACAAAGGACTCTCCTCAATCTCTCCCCTCACCTGAGGCTTGAGACCCTCAGGTTAAGCCACTACCACTCTCTCTGATGACAGATCAGCATTATGGTCAAGTAGAACTAGAATAACTTTACTTGTTCCAAAATCCAAGGGGGTCTGCTGTCAATTAGAAATGGAGTGTAAAGAATTCACTATGGACAGGATGCTGTTTCTCTTAATGTCTGATAAGAGGTATATTTTTAAAATCAACCTGTTCAGCTGTATTGTGACATTAGGATGGGGATTTGAGACTTTTGTTCAGAGGCAAGGACACTCCCACCATGCATAAGAACACCTTTGAGTGTGAAAAATACATTGATTTAAAAACAATGTGTTTAGATTTATTATGACATGTGGATGTAAACCTGGGGCTTCTGACTCAGAGCTAAAGACACGACCACTGTGCACTAGAGCAGTTCAGGATATAGAGTCATAGAGATGTACAACCATGGAAACAGACCTTTCGGTCCAACTCAGCCATGCCGACCAGATATCTCAACCCAATCTAGCCCCACCTGCCAGCACCCAGCCCATATCCCTCCAAACCCTTCCTCTTCATATACCCATCCAGATGCCTTTTAAATGTTGCAATTGTATCAACTCCCACCACTTCGTCTGGCAGCTCATTCCATACTCTGTGTGAAAACATTGCCCCTTAGGTCTCTTTTATATCTTTTGATGTATTATGACACTGGGATGGCAAAATGGCTCTTCTGGCTCAGAGGCAGGGACAATACCACTGTGTACTGGAGTAGTTTGGGATGTGATTTCTTTGTATAAATATCCTGTTCAGGTGTATTAAGGTATTAGGATGGGAACTTGGGTTTTCTGGCTCAGAGGTTGGGTCACTACCACTATGTACTAGAGCAGTTTGAGGTGCAATGTTGGAATGAATTTGGATGGGAATCTGGGTTTTCTAGCTCAGAGGCAGGGACATTACCAGTGTGTACTGGTGCAGTTTGGGATGTGATTTCTTTATATAAATATACTGTTCAGGTGTATTAAGGTATTAGGATGGGAACCTGAGTCTTCTGGCTCAGAGGCAGGGACATTACCGCTGTGTACTGGAGCAGTTTGAGGTGTGATGTTGGAATGAATTTGGATGGGAACCTGAGTCTTCTGGCTCAGAGGCAGGGACATTACCGCTGCATTAGAACAGTCCCTGGGAATGAGAGAGTGTGTGCACTGACCTGTCCAGCTGTAGCTGGTCTTCCAGCTCCTGGAGCCGGCTCTCCAACAGCGGCAGCTGCCGGACTCTCCTCTCCAGCTCCTTCACGTTGCTCAGGGCGGCCCGGAGTGCGGAGCTCACCCTCTCGGCTTGAGCCCGGAGCCGGCCGTGCTCGGCTCGGAGGGCGGCGAGCCGGTGCTCCCGGTGCCCGAGGCGGCAGTGAGCGTCCCGCAGCTCCTGCTCCAGCTGCCGGTTCAGGCGCCTCGCCTCGTCCAGCTGGCCGTCCCGGGACGAGCGGATCAGCTCCAGCTCCCGGAGCAGGTGGCGGGAGCCCGGGCAGCTCGGTGCGGGCGGCCGGGGCTCCTGGAGCTGCCGCCTCCGGTGCCTGGGAGCCCCGGGGAGGCCAGTGATGGCTTTGTGGAGGCCGACTTCCAGAGCCAGGCAGCGGGCATCGCTGCTCTGCAAGGCGCCCCGGAGATCCTCCACCAGCTCCCGCAGGCTGGCATTCTCCAGCTCCCTGGCACTGGGATCTTGCTGTGCCCCGGGGCTCCCCTCCTCCTCCTCTGCGCCTCCCTCCCGGGGCAGCTGGAAGGACACGCTTCTCTTCCTCCTCCGGCGAGGGCACCGCAGCTGGATCTGCCTCTCAATGTGCTCCGTCTCTTTACTGACGGGCAGCCGCAGCCCGGGCTCCCTCCGACCCACGAGGCCGTGGAAAGGCTCGCACAGGAGGGCGTGGAAGTGCCGGAAGGTGACCGCCTCGGGCGGCCCTTCCACCCCATCCTCCAGCCCCAGCACGAAGCACAGAGCCCGAAAGTCCTCGCCCGACACCAGCCCGTCCCCCTCGTAGTCCAAGTGGTGGAAGATCTCCTGCAGGTACTGGTCCAGGCCGGTGGCTAACACCACAATCTCGTTGTCCACTTGGCCGCCCTCGGGGCCGAAGTGATGGGACAAGGCGCTGACCAGCCACGAGGTCCTCCGGCCAGGGCCAGAGTCACTGCTCCCCAGCATGGTCAAGCAGCGAGTGAGGAAGGGAAATCTTCCAATTCACTTTTCAGCACCGAGTTCCAAAAGACTAACGCAAAAAAATTCACTGATAAAACCTAACTCCCAAAGATTACTGGAATAAAACTAAAACTGTAAATTCAAAAAAGACACAGTGGAGAGGCCATCCACAACATGTGAAAAAAAGTTTAAAAAAATGTAATTTCAAAAGATAAATGTAAAAAAAAGTTTATAAAAATGTAACTCCGAAAGATTAAGGTAAAAACATTAAAATTAACTTTAAAAGACAAAGCTGAAAATATCTTTTTAAAATGTAAATCCAAATATAAATGTCAAAGACATCATTTCAAAATGTAACTCCAAAAGACTAATGTGAAAAAGACTTTTAAAAATATAGCTCCTAAAATAAATGTAAAAAAACTTTAAAATGTAACTCCAAAAAACGTAAAAAAAACACTCCAAAAGACCGATTTAAAAATATCATTTAAAACATCCAAAGATAAATGTTTAAAGAAATCTTAAAACGTAACTCCAAAAGATCAATATAAAAAATATTGTTAAAATATAACTCCAAAGAACTAATGTAAAGGTTTTTTTTAAAAAATGTAACTCCAAAAGGTTTAAATAAAAAGTACCGTTCAAAAATGTAACTCCAACAGATAAATGCACAAAAAATTTAAATATAACCCCAAAAGACAAGTAAAAGAAAATCTTTACAAAATGTAATTCCCAAAAGACAAATGCAAATATAAAATTCCCAGGAACTTTTCAAAGAAGAAAGATATTGAAGTCGCCACCACTGACACCATAAGGTGGTATCTTCCGAAATATTGTCAGAAACGAATCTATGTTGATTGGAAACAGATGAAAGTTACTCCTCTCGAAGTAAATCTTCAAATTTCTTCTTTGGAAGAAATGAGTATAAAGACTCTTCAAAACTTCACCTACAGTCCAAGTTCTGAGAGCTGCTCTCCCGATGATTTTCCCGCTGCTGGTTCTGCAAATATTCGCGGGGAAGTTTTTAATTAAAGTTCAATTTCCCTGCAATCCTCATGGGACGCGCTCGCCGAGTGATGCTGAAGTGAAGGTTGTCGGCGAGATGGTGAGAAGTGGTTTCCCCTGGGGTCCTAGCGCTAGAAATATTCAGTATAGTATATGTGTGTGAGAGGCTCTGGCACGGAACCAATATGCGGTGCAAAAGCTTTGTAATCAGTGCAGAACAAAACAGATCTTGTCAGTGCCTCGCTTTGCTGAGTTTCCAACTTTACTAGAACTTCCACTAATTACACGACAAATGAATTTGGAAGGTAGTCAGTGTGTACACAAGGACAAATAGATTATAACCACATTTGTGACCTTTAACCTCACAGAATAATCGTAATATTTACATAAAATGGTTTTGCATGAAGGACGACTTGCCTTCATGTAGCACTTTCGGTCGCCACTTATGATTTGAAGGTGCCGATGTTGGACTGGGGTGTACAAAGTTATAAATCACACAACACTAGGTTATAGTTCAACAGGCTCTGAAAGCTAGTGCTTCCAAATAAATCTGTTGGACTATAACCTGGTGCTGTGTGATTTTTTTAAACATGGCCACTAAGCCCCTTTTATTCCTGATGAAGGGCTTTTGCCCGAAACGTCGATTTCGCTGCACTTTGGATGCTGCCTGAACTGCTGTGCTCTTCCAGCACCACTGATCCAGAATCTGGTTTCCAGCATCTGCAGTCATTGTTTTTACCCCACTTAGGATATCTGGTCAGCATGGATGAGTTGGACCGAAGGGTATGTTTCCATGCTGTACATCTCTACAAATCTATGACATCCCAAAGCACTCTTCACTCAATGAAGGGTGGTCATTGTTGTAGGAAACACAGGAGTCAATTTGCACACAGCATGCTCCCACAAACAGCAAGTGATAGTTACCAGAGAAGTCATTTTGTGAAAAATGCGAGAGGCAAAATACACTGGATGCTGGAAATTTAAAACAGACAAAAAGAATGCTAGAAAAACTCAGCAGGTCTGGACACACCTGTGGAGAGAGAAAAACAGAGTTACACTTTTCAAATCTGAGATGACTTCTTCAGAATACCTCTTTCTGCTGTTGATTGAATGATACATATTGGCTGGAATACTCTTAGAAATAGAGTCATACATTTTTATTGTCACTTGAGGGGGCAGATAGAGTCTCAGTTTAACAACCATCTAAAAGTTAGCACTTCCAACACTGCAGCAGTCCCTCAGTACTGCACGAGAATGTCAGCCTTAATATTGTGCTCAAATTCTTGAGCTCAAAGGCTTGAAACTGCAACCTTTTATTCATTTGTAAGAGCCGTGGATTAGGTGGCTTAACTAACTGGTTCACAACAGTGAAGGAACTGTCTTTGAAATGTTTACCCAGATGGACTTCATGCAGTTTTACATCTGAATAACAAGTATACTCATTCCTGAGATGGAGGGATTATCTTATAAAAAGAGATGAAATAGATTGTGCCTTTATGCTCTGGAATGTAGGCGAATGAGAAGTGATCTTGCTTAAACATACGAAGACTTACAGGCTTGACAGGCTAGATATAGAAATGGGCGTCTCCCCTGACTTATTGATCTAGACTCAGGGGTGCAGGTACAGGCACTGTCAAAATAAAGAGTTTATTCTTTAGCGCCGAGATTAAGGCTTCATTATTTAGATTTTATGACTCTGTGACCGGGATGAGGAAGAATTTCTTCATTAAGAGGTTGGTGAATCCCTGGAGTCCTCTCCTTAAGATAGCTGTGAAGGCTATCATTGAGTTTATTCAGGACAGAGTTTGAAAGATTTCTATGTATAAAATTCATCATGGAATATGGGGATAATACTGGAAAATGATGTTGAGTAGAAAATCTCATTGAGTGGTAGAACAGGTCAAAGTATTAATTGGCCGCCTCACGAAGTTATTTCTCATGTTGTTAATATCTAAGGTTTGAACAGCATTCCTTTCCAATGAAATGACAAATGAAGAAGAGGTCTTGCTTAATCTTAATGTAGTCCCTTTGGACTTGAGGTCACCTACGATCTAGATTGACAACATGAACCAATGCTTCAGCTTTTTGTTTTGATTGATTGAGTTCCTGGGTTTTCAAAGCAAATCATAGAGTGCTCATGATGATAAGATAAATTTATGATTGAATAACAAAGCAAGATGTTTCCTATGTATCGCTCCTTAACTTCATAAAACATCTTAAGGTGTTTTGTAAGAACATAATGAGATGAACATTAATACCAAAGTCAGTGAAAGAGGCATTGACATCAATATCTTGGTCAAAGGAGTTAGTTTTAGGCAACATTTTTTTTAAATGGACAGGTGTAGAAGTTCAGGCAGGGAGTTTCTGAGCCTTGGGACTAGACAACAAGAGACATGGAGAGCAATGGTGGGGTGTGGTGGTGGTGGGGGGGAATGTAGGGGTGGAGTGGGGGCAAAGGAAACTGGAGTTACAAGCACGGAAGAATGTAGATCTCTGATTTGATTGTAAGGTTGGAGAGACAAAGGAAGAGGCCATGGAGGGTTTCAAGACATAGATAAGAATTTCAAATTTAGGGCATTAGATGAAGGGCCCAATGTAGATTAGTCAGCACAGGTTGATAGATGTAAAGGACTTGAGGTAAGGAAGGATACAGGCAGGAGAGTTTTAGATTAGATTACATTCCCTACAGAGTGGAAGAGGCCATTCAGCCCAACAAGTGCAGTAATCCACTCAGAGCTATTTCCCTCTGACTAACACACCTAACACTAGGAGCAATTTAGCATGGTCAATCCACCTGACCTGCACAGCTTTGGATTGTGGGAGGAAACTGGAGTACCCAGAGGAAACCCACACAGACAATGTACCAACTCTACACAGACAGTTACCCAAGGCTAGAATTGAACCCGGGACCCTAGCACTATAAGACTGTACTGCTAACCATTGAGCCATCATGCCACCTTTAAGCAATTGTGCCTGGAGAGGAAAGAAAAAGGCAGTAGTGAGAGGAGAGAGACTTTAAAAAGTCACGAGGGGCAAATCTTTTATACAAAAGGTCGTTCATGTGTGGAATGAACTTCCTGAAGAAGTAACGGATGCAGGCACAGTTACAATTTTTAAAAGACATTTAGATGAGTACATGAATAGGAAATGTTTGGAGGTATATGAGTAAGGAGTGGGGCTAGTTTTGTTTGAGATTATGTTCAGCATGGATTGGTTGGACCAAGGGGTCTGTTTCCATGCTGTATGACTCTGAAGTTTAAACAGCAGATAGCTGAGAACAAGTGATACCACAGTCATAGAAATAGGTTGTCTTAGTGATCAAGCATTTGTGAATACAGAAAGTCCGCTGAGAGCCAAACAAGAATGTGCAAACTCTGTGTGGAGTTTGCACATTCTCCCCATGTCTGCGTGGGTTTCCTCCGGGTGGTCTGGTTTCCTCCCACAGTCCAAAGGTGTGCAGGTTAGGTGGATTGGCCGTGCCAAATTGCCCGTAGTGTTAGGTGAAGGGGTAAATGTAGGGGAATGGGTCTGGGTGGGTTGCTGTTCGGAGGATCATTGTGGACTTGTTGGGCTGAAGGGCCTGTTTCCACACTGTAAGTAATCTAATCTAAAGATGTAAAGGTTGAACAACTTAATCTTATCCATCAAATTTGAACAAAAGGTTGACCAGAACACTATTGATTCCTGAAGAAGGGCTCATGCCCGAAATGTCGATTCTCCTGCTCTTTGGATGCTGCCTGACCTGCTGCGCTTTTCTAGCAACACATTTTCAGCTCAGAACACAATGAATCAAAATTCATGAAAGTTCATATTTCTGGTGTATGAAATCATATATAACAGATCATCAGAGGTCTAAGCAAGTTTTATACATGCATGTGATTTGATAAAATGGAATTAGAAAAGTGTCTTTGTTTCAGTCAGAGACCAGTCTCCATCAAGGGGAAGAAACTTATTTCCCTCCGCAGTTTTCAGCAAAAGTAGGATGTAATGATTACTCCCAGAAATTGCAATAGCTACACTTAATACAATTTGTGAACGTATTGATATGTAGAAAGATGGTAAGCTATTTCATAAGAGTAAAAGGTTTCACCTTTATATGGCATCTTACATGACCTCAGCATGACTTCCACAACGAATAAAGGTTTTTGTCATCTTGTTCCAGTTGTAAAGTAAGGAAAAACAGCAACCAATGCAAGCACAGTCAAAACCCAATAAACACTGACCATCTCATTGACTAGAAAATCTTTCTTATTCATTGAGGTATAAATAGCAACACAAACTAGCAAAATATCTCTGGTCAATGTGCATAGCGTCAAATGATTGTTGTCCCCTCGTGTAATCGATAATGTAGTTTGTATTGGGAAATTACATGGCTTGTAAGGTAGAAGACATGAAATGTGCATTTATTGTAATATATGTTGTTTTTGACAATTTTGTATAGTATAGAATATTATATATAGGACACAATGGATGTTATATATGTAAAATGTAGAATATCTTCTAAGTGATCAAATGATCAGCATTGTGCAGTCTCACTAATTTCAGTAACTTTAAAAAATGAATCAATTATATCAGTTGTATGAAGATATGCAAAACAAAAAGTTGTATTTATGTACTGCCTTTAGTCCGGCCAAACTTTCCAAGCTGCTTTTTAATAGTATAATCAAACAAAAAATGACCCCAAACGAAATAAATTATTTGGACAAATGGATAATAACTTAGGCAAAGAAGTATGCTTTAAGGAATATCTCAAAGAAAGTGATTGAGGTTGAAGTCAAAGAGATTTTTGGGTAGAAATTCCAATGATTTAAGGGAGAGTTGGTTAACGGTATGACTGTCAATGTTAGGCAAAGACACTGGGGGATGCCACAGGGGGTCAGAGTTGGAAAGCACAGAGATGTTGAAAGGTTGGAGGATGTTAGAGAGATCGTAAGGGTAAAGCCTTAGATGAAGATTTAAAAATGGAGGTAAAAGTGGACTGCAAGATAATTGAACTTAGCCAGCAGAAAAGATGCTAGGTCAGTGGAATTGCATGTTCATTGATTTTAATTAATGTCAAACATATCATTCATAGCCCATGCATACACTTATAGAAGATCAAAAAATTATGTTCTGAATCTTACCATATTTTGGTGAAGTGTCAATTCCTTTAAGTTTCATGGAGAGTTTTTTCTTCTGGAAGTCTAACAAAATCTGTCACAGTATTATCCCAATCTGCCTGATGAACTTCCTAACATGCCCCTGTGGCATGCAACTCATCCTATGCCAACCAAATCCTACCACTCACTATATCCAGAACAATTTGCCAACAGTGGGGTATCTCAGAATAGACTGGACATCCTAGGCACCAATGCCATAGTGCACCACCCAGACAGGCACAGTCAGTCCAGAGCTACCCTGCAAGGTTCCTGACTTTTTCCCTGGTCATGGCAGAGAAGCAGAATTTGGGGTCTCCTTTGCAGACAAGGCCCTAATGGAGGGGGTGGTAAGAGAAGGGATGTCCTTACCCCACATCTCTGCCAGAGGAGGCCACATTACTAATGACAGCCTGGTCTGAGGTTGACACCCGGTCAGTGCAGTTGCAGCTGTCTAGAGTAACGCTCAGCAGTATGGGAAAAAGGTCAATGACCTTCTCTGCTCCACCAGGGTCAGTGCCACCATCATCTCTCTGATACCTCATACATGATCTATCACTGTTACTCTACCCACCTTGCATCAAGGCTTATGCTCTATCACTTTTGCCTACAATATGTTCCCTCACTTACTCTCACTCACACAATTCTGCCACCTTCTCTTGAAACACCTGACCATCTTTAATTCAACAGTAATTGTCGTGCCAGCCCCTTTCCCCTCTCCCTTCCATTTGAACTGGAAGCAGCCCACAACATAGCAAAAAGAGCCAAGCTGAGTGGTGGGCTGCCTGCCATTCAGTTCCTATCCCCTTACGAGGAGATGAACCTGATTCTGAGCATGCCAAGTGGCTGACTGGCCAATGTCAAGTCCCTAGATCAGCATTGGAGGCTGCATTTGACTTATAATGTTAGGGCCCTTAGCGGAAAGCTGACTCCCTTGATAACTGAGGACTCACGACTGCTGCAACAAGCTTCCTAGCTCTGCATCTGCACCAAATGGCAAGGCAATGCAGGAACCAGGTAGTTCTGGCTGAAGGGGTGTACTGCAAAAGGGCAGGGTAAGGCAAGACATGGATGTGGTAGCCACAACCCTGTCACAGGTAGGCTCAAAGCTAAGGTACTAAGTGAGCCAGCCCAGAGATACAGCCCACTCCAATCAGTGAGCTGAGTGCCTAGTCCAGCATACATAGTATCTTTGCAGGAGCATCACAATGATGGTTACCAGAATGCCCTGAGGTGCAGCAGGCAGTTCAGAAGCTGATTGTAAGTGGATTAGGATGTGGTATGATGGACAGGCTGACATAAAGCAGATATTGGCATTTGATGGACGTAGGGTACATGTGGCTGGTGCCCCAGTGATATGCCCTGAGATGTTGACAGGGTTTCCAAGATGGCAGTCCAGAGGAATAAGCAGTGAACTGAAGTCATCAAGTGTCTGCTTTGACTTCCTTGTCAGGAAGAAATCTCCTTTGTCTTTTTCACTATTGGCTCATGTCCAGCAGGTAGGTCTCAATCTATTTCTCTCTATCTGTCCTGGTCTTCTCTCACCAACTTTTGCCAGTTGGGGTAGATGAGGCACAATCTTTCTGCTGGAGTACAATTGGCTAGAATTTATTTGATAGGATATCATTGAGAATAAAATTAAAATCAGGTAAAAGATTTGACACAGTGTGATTTATAAAGTACAGCAAAGTAGAAAGAAGAAAAGTAGATTTATACAGTCAAACAGTAAGAGAACTGAAAATAGACTGATCCCACAGTCAGAAACCAGGCAATGGAAATGAAAAAAAGTGATGATTACAGCAAGGTGAAGAATTGTTAGATTATCACTGTCCATCATTATATTGGTCTTGTATTATCTTCTTTCACTTTGTAAGTATTTATAAAGCCAAAATAAAATGAGTCAAACAAAACCTATTAAAGGGTTACATAAGGCATGTCTGACTAATAAGAAGATTAAAATGTAAGGATTAGTAACCCAAAGGTTTAATCTTCAAATCAAATTGGTTATTTTGTCTGTAAAGAAAGGTGGTAAATACAACGCACATTCCTTCACAATGAATTTCAGAATGACTCCTAGTTCCTAAATTGACTCTCAGACAGCTACCTCCTCTTCAATACAATCACACTGGTGCGACTTCCCACTGACTAATCATTAGGGCAGAAATCTAATCCGCCGGAAGAAAAGCACACACCTGCATTGCAGATAAAGTTTCTCCTCTGCATTATGCATCATTTAACTTCTGCACTCTTTAGACAATGGCTGTAGCAGGAAGTACAGTAGCAGAAATATTTGGTGTCCCTTTTATTTCTTTGAGGGAATAGTTGTAGCATTTTGTCATTGTGACAGTTCATTGTTTCAATCGATCCTCTCAATCTCCAGTGTGCAACAATTAACTAGAACCCACATCCCGTGTACACCATCAAAAAGAAGAATACTCACGCTGCACACAGGAATTCTGCATACATGGTCATACATGGGAACCAGTATCCTGGAAAGAGATGCAAAGACAACATGTAGTTAGCCCAGAAAATCAGCACGTAATGAATTGCATTGACACAGAGGCCAAAAATAAGAAGCATTGAGAATGGATGGAAACTTTAGTAAATGAACTCCAACCGAAGTGTGTGTGAGAATGTGTGCTTTCCCTGAAGTTTTTTTCCCTAACATAATATTAATTGTAATTGTAATAAAAATAACATAAAATCAAATATTCTCTTTAACCCTTCCAGGACTAAAGAGGTTTTTTAAATGCAAAAACAAAGTTTAAATTGCAGACTGGATAGTGCAGAAACAGTCCATTCAGCCCAATAGACAGCACTGGTGTTTACATATATCCTTCCCACCATCTCCCCGTCCCCAGCACAAGCCTATTACTATCACTATGCATTTAACCGTTTTCTGCTTTTCCTCCTTTCCTTTCAGTCACTTAGCTTTATTCCACAGATGTGCACCTATGCTAGTTGGCTCAGGGGCGCTTACATAGTAACAAGCTTCACATCTTGCTACTTGTTGAGCAAAGACCTTTCTGCTCAAATCTCCAGTGGATTTATTGATGACTATCTTATAATTATAGCCCTTAGTGATGGTCTTCCCTGTAAGTGGAAAATTATCCTGTTCATCGCTTCACCAGGACTCTCCAAACTAAGAGTTGGGACCCTAAGTGGGGTTGTGAGCTGGGATTGTGGGGTCACATGCTCTGCAGCAGTAATGGCCACCATGGAACTCTTATCGAGTTATAATAGCTGTCCTCCCATTCATACAGAACCCTGCTGTCACAACCTTCAAACACCACACTCAGTTCACACTGAATCAATATTCAAGCTTCGAAATGGATTTACAGCGTGGAAAGGTTTTTAAAGCACAATGCTACACTGGGACCATCTTAATCTGAACCAAGTGTATTGTGCAGAGACTTACCAAGACAAAACAACGGGAGAATTGAATATTAAGAATACCCCCACATTGCTTAGTTGCTTTGCCCTTTTGGGCTCAAGTGATGGTATCTGGAGGAGGTTTGAAATAATAAGTAGGAAACTAGTTCATGCAATTGGATGTTAAAAAAAATTAAGATCAACTTACATGTTCTATTAACATGGAACCTATTAACACTGACATGAAAGCTCTAGGTTCATGGGTATGCTAAGGTGTGGTCGACCATAAGTTTGATTTCCTATCTTGTTACCTCCACATTGCTATGCAAATACAGAGGCCATTCATCTCACCACAAATGAAGAAAAAAATTCAGAGGGACATTTTGATATCCCCTTTGAGGATTGAGTTTTGAACTTTATTGTCAAAGCAATGACACCTGTCACCTGTATACCTTATGGGCATAGCAGGTATAATGCCAGATAAAAACAAAAGACTTAATTGTCTGCTGAACAGACTGGGCATGTGTCCAACTATCTCCTGCACTAGTAAACTTCTTTCCTTAATTGTATCAAATTGATGGAAGCTTTATCATTCTGTGCCCATATACTGAAAAATTAATTGAAGCTCCATAACCTCATTTCAGAAGAGAGACTTTTGGATTATCAGTCTGGACTCATTTTGAACTCAGATGCCAGAGGTGGAAGCTTGCTGTATAAACTATGGCACGAACCAGTTTCATGATCAAATGGAATAGAAATCAATTCCATCGCCCTCTTTTAGTCCAAAATCAATTCCATCGCCCTCTTTTATTCCAATGCCGTAATTTGCTGGCTAAGCCTATGATCAGACTTCTGATTTCATTTTTCTAGTGCAATGTTATCCTATCTCATTGATAGGTATAAACTGATACAGCAACAGGAGCATTTGAGGGATTGAGAATAACCAGCATTTTTGAAAAGAGACTACAGTCTACTTTGTTGTCCCACTACTCATGCCTTGTGGCAAAGTATAGTATGCATTCCAACTTTATCAGCAAAGCTGAAACAAATCTTTGTATCTCACATTTCCTGTTGGCAATCTTATAACTGGTCCTCTCAAGCATATTAATTTGGACAAAGAACTGACTATACAATGAATCCTTCCAGGAACTTTGATACTGAACTCTGAATGAATGACTTGCATTCGTACAAATGTTAACAACTGTAATTATGTGATACTGGAAAATCCAGGCATAAGACTAGAAACACAAGTTAATCAAAGTGTAGACTTTGGTAACTGTTAAATTTAACAAGGACATTTTGTCATTGCTAAGGTCAATAAATTATTCAATGGTTTCATTCTAACCACTCACGTCAAACTAGTTTCCTCCTCAATATTGATTCTATTTTCTTGCCCGAGTTTTCTCCTCCTGTCCTCTAGACACAGGTAAAATTCCTGTTGCTGACGGTGGGAGTTGGCCACAGAACTTTTTATTATTCATTCCTGAGATGTTGTCATCACTATCTGGGCCAGCCCTTGAGAAGCTGGTTGAGCTGCCTTCTTGAACCGTGGCAGTCCGGTTGATGGGGGGTAGAGAGGTCCAAGAATTTGATGCAGCAAACTGAAGGAAGTGATGTCAAGGTGGTGAGTGGTGTAGAGGAGAACCTAGAGATGGTGATTATCACTTGTACGGACTGCATACTTGTAGATGATAGCTGTCATGGGTTTGGAAGGTACACGCTAAGGACCTTTGCTGAATTTCTGCAGTGCATCTTAGTAGATGTTACACACTGCTGCTACTGATTGTTGATGATGCTATGAAGAGAGGCTGAGTAGGTTAGGATTGTTTTCATTAGTAAAAAGGAGATTGAGGGGGGACCTGCTTGAAGTCTACAAAATCATGATGGGTATAGGCAGGGTAGATAGAGGTAAACTCTTTCCCAGTGTGAGGGATTCAATAACGAGAGGTCACGTGTTCAAGGTGAGAGGTGAAAGGTTTAAGGGGGATAGACACGGCAAGTACTTCACACAGAGGGTGGTAGGTGCCTGGAACACGTTGCCAGCAGAGATAGTAGAGGCAGGCATGGTAGATTCATTTAAGGTGAGTCTGGACAGATGCATGAGTAGGTGGGGAGCAGAGGGGTACATATCCTTGGGAATTGGGCAATAGGTTTAGACAGTGGACTTGGATCGGCTCAGGCTTGGAGGGCCGAAGGGCCTGTTCCCAGGCTGTAAGTTTTCTTTGTTCTTTCTTTATTCTTTATGAGGAACGAATGTTTGTGGATGTGGTGCCAATTAAGCAGGCTGCATTGTCCTGGATGCTGCCAAGCTTTTTGCGTGTTGTTGGAGTTGTACTCATCCAGGCAAGTGGGTGATATTCCATCATACTCCTGACTTGTAAATAGTGAACAAGCATTGGAAAACCAGGAGGTGAGTTACTCACTGCGAGATTCCTATCCTCCAACTTTCTCTTGTAACCTCAGCTTTTAAATGGCTAGTCCAGTATAGTTTTTTAGTCAATGGCAGATCCCCCCAGATATTGATAGTGGGTGTTGCTGTAATGGTAATACCATTCAATGTCAAGAGGCAATAGTCAGATTCTCTCTTGTTTGAAATTACCGTTCCTTGGCTCTTGTGTGGCACTAATACTACTTGCCACTTGACAGCCCCAATCTGCATATTGTCTGGGTCTGCGTGTACTAATGCGTAGATTGCCTCAGTATCAGAAGCCTCGCGAATTGTGCTGATCATTGTGCAGTCATTTGACTTTATGTTGGAGGGAAGGTTATTGGTGAAGCAACTGCAGATGGTTGAGTCTAGGACACTACCCTGAAGAACTCCTGCAGAGATGTTCTGGAGCTCAGATGGCTAACTTTGAACAACCACCATCATCTTCCTTTGTGCCAGGTATGAATCTGACTAGAAGAGCTTTTGATGAGGTGAACTCCGATCATGAGGCAGATTTGAGAGTGATCGGGGAAAAGTTGGCAGTTCTGGGAAAAGTTGAAGAGTGAGGTGGGCGTGCTGGTTGGTGATTGCATTGTCTGAAGGATGAATCAGTGATTGTAATGGAATAGGAAATAGGTTAGTCTGGAAGTATAGCCCCACAGCTTCCCCAGCTAATCAGTCAAGGTAAAAAACTCATTCAGACCCCTCTCCTTCTGGCTGCCCAGATTCTCAACATGAGACTTGCAGCCATTGAAATACATTATTGAGTGACCTGCCTGCTGATTAGTTACCTTCTTGACCCTTTCAGTTCGCTAGACAGCTGGTTTGCAATGCAGATTCATGCCAATAGCATGGGTTCAATTCCTGCACCTGTTACCATGAAAGACATTCCTTCTCAATATTTCCTCACACCTGAGATTTGGTGACTCCCAGGTTAACCCGGTCCTAGTTGTCTCTGTCTGATGAGACAGCAGCTCTATGTCCTGTAGGACCAAGGCAATGTTACTTATACCCACAGTTTGCTGCCCTATCACCATTAAATCTTGAAGTGAACCTATTTAAGATTTGATTGCCCACAATGGTTTTTGCTTGATTGGCAGTAACTATCAAGGAAAAGCAAACAAAAATATCATGGTGATTTTGGTGGTGACAAAGTCACTCAGTAGTGTGTGATAACACTACTGGGTATATAAAAAAAAGCTAATATTTGGGATTGAGCTATGGGAACCTAATGTAGAATGAGGATTGTTTGATTTCAAACTATTGAGGGAAGCAAAAGGAAATTGTTAGTTTCTAATTATGCGAGTATTTCAGAAATCTCGGATTTAGTCTTGAAATGAACTGCCTGGGATATGTTAGTGTTGGCTTCAAGATATTCCCTACCATTTGATATCCCTTCATTCAAAAAGAGCAGTAAATGTTTCCTAGGTTTGTTGGTTCTGATTGGGCAGAGTATTACATAGGTGCAGGCAAGAGATGACCAGCTCACATTTGTCAGCTGTCCATAAGTTGAGTCGAGTTTTGCGTGATCTTCCTCAACCAACAGAGAAACAAACTGCTCCTGATGTTAAAACGTCATGTCCTAATGTTAAAACCCAGTGGTGTTCAAGTGAAACACACACTTCAAGTTTCTCTGTACCCCCACTTTGAATTTCAGCCCAGGTAAATTTCAGACCCACTGAAACTTACTGAATAGAGGGAGACCAATTCTTGAGAAATCTAACCATGTTATGTTTATCACTGGTTCCTTGGGATAAAGCACTTATATTTCTACAATTTTAGTGACATCTTTCTGAATTTGGTTTTCAAAAATTTATTGTATCTATCTGTGCAGTTAGTGAATTTTCCAACTATTCTCATGGAATTAATCAAGCATGAATTTCTTTCTATATATTTGTGCCTGCTCTCCTTGATTATCCCCTGCTGTTATACATGCGGATCATTGCTGCTGTGTTATGAATTGTAAGAAGTTCCTTATAACTGACTTCAGACTAACTGGTCCGTACTTGTTACTCTCCCAATTTGAACAGGTGTGTCACACTCAGTTGGCTGCCAACCCCATGAAATGGATGAGAGGGATTGAAAGATTGTGGTCAGTATTCGCATTAATTCCTCTTTCATACCTTATTGCCTAGAGGGCAACCATCAAGAGTCCGATGACTAATCTACCTTCAGTTCAGCTAAATTGTTAACACGTTAACTCCTAAAACTATCTCCCATATCTTCCTCTAGTTCACTTACTTTCTCAATGCTTCTGCTGCTTTTAAAGAAGAATTGCGAAATATTTATTCAATGGTTTGATGGGGACTGAATGGCCTGCTTCCACACTGTAGGGATTCTATGATACTATGATCTCCTCCACAACTTCCCCCTGCATCGCCTTATTCTTTTGACTGTCTTATTCTTTTGACACGATTATAATTTGTCTCTGTTTCCATCTTGTTTCATATTATATGGTAGTTTCTTCTTTGTCAGTCTTTTAAAAATCCCAAATCACCTCCAACTGCACTTGCTATGCTCTTTAGCTTTATCTTAATTTTCATTTTCTTTTCATACTCAGAACTTCATTTTGTTACGGGCCTCCTTATACAAAAATATACTTTGGAAATCTAACCATGTCATAAATAAAGGTTTTGCATTATTAATCTATTATACTATGTGCCAGCTTTCCTTCCTAATTAATTAATTTGGGTCAAAGTTTGTGAGAAGATTTGTAGCTCGGGTGCTCGTTGTTGTGGTTCTGTTCGCCGAGCTGGGTGTTTTTGTTGCAAACGTTTCGTCCCCTTTCTAGGTGACATCCTCAGTGCTTGGGAGCCTCCTGTGAAGCGCTCTGTGCTGATTCCTGCAGCAGACAGCAACTGACAACCGGAAGCGGCAGATTCAAACCACTATAAATGCCGGAGGAATCAGCATAGAAGCGTTTCACAGGAGGCTCCCAAGCACTGAGGATGTCACCTAGAAAGGGGACGGAACGTTTGCAATAAAAACTCCCAGCTTGGTGAACAGAACCACAACATCATTTGGGTCAGATTATTGAAACTAACCTTTTCCACAAAGCAGGAAGATTTTTAAGCCCCATCCAATTTGGTTCACATTGGAGAGTGATTGGATGTGTGATCATTACTGGTGATCCACTTGATCTGGTGGGATTCTCAACCAAATCTCCTATCTCACTAAACTTTGCCTTATTTGTGACTCTTCAGTGTCCTTCATCATTGTGACTAACTATGTTGTAGTTGCTGTTTTTATAAGGCATCTGGATGGCTACATGAATAGGAAGGGTTTAGAGAACTATGGGCCAAATACTGGAAAATAGGAGTAGATTAATTTATTAAAGCTGGGATGGCCAGCATGGACGGCATGGACAGGATGGACTGAAGGGCCTGCTTCCATGCTGTACACCTCTGTAACTCTATTTCCCTATTGTCCCATTATTAATTTGCTCCATTTCATCAAATGAATTCAATCAAACAAGCTCTTTTTCATTGTATTCAAATAGACTGATCCAGGAATGTGTTTGAAAAGCATCCCTCCTTTACCACCTAACCTTCTACATCTTATTCTAACGATAGTAATTACTGCAAATTTTGGAAGTCTGGAAATTTAAAAAAACAGCAAGTGTGGGAGAAACTCTACAGGTTTGACAGCATCTGTGGAGAGAGAAACAGAGTTAATGTTTCAAATCTGCTCGGTCTCTTCGTCTGCACTGTCCTATTTTATATTGGGTGTGTTGAAATCTACTTTTATTCTGTCTTACAGGAGCCCTCCCAAATCTATTAAAAGCTTTCCAACAGACTCAAATTTCTTCTGCATTCCCATAAACATTTATGAATTTTTCTTTAAAATCCTCCTTCTCAGCCGATTGTCATAGATGTGTGGTGTGGCAGACATGTGCTTAGCTAACCAGAGAACAACTTAAAATGGGTTGGGTTTATATGAATAATCAATTGGGCGTGGCATGAACACTGCTGCCTTTCAGTCTACACAAGAAGCCAGAGTGTTCTTTGATCCTGCAATTTTAATAATTAACTTTTGGTCAAACCTTAACCAATGTTGTCAGCATCGTTGCTATTGTATCACATCACACGTTGCTGTGCAGCACCAGAACACAAACCAGTCATCTGGTCAATAAATTACACTGCCATTCAAGTGTTTGACATTTATGGGTCATTTTAAAGGGTTTTTTTGTATCTGTTTGCATTTTAATTTGGTATTAAATCTCTTGTTAAATGCTAAAGGCTGAAAAGTGACATGAGAGCCTTCTTTAGAATGAGGTTAAAAATCACACCACCAGGTTAGAGTCCAACAGGTTTATTTGGAAGTACAGTACTAGCTTTCAGAGCACTGCTCTTTCATCAGCTAGAGTCATGGAGATGTACAGTATGGAACAGACCCGTCGGTCCAACCTGTCCATGCCGACCAGATATCCAAACCCAATCTAGTCCCACCTGCCAGCACCCGGCCCATATCCCTCCAAACCCTTCCTATTCATATACCCATCCAGATGCCTTTTAAATGTTGCAATTGTACCAGCCTCCACAACTTTATCTGGCAGCTCATTCCACACACGTGCCACCCTCTGCGTGAAAATGTTGCCCCGTAGGTCTCTTTTATACCTTTCCCCATCTCACCCTAAACCTACGCCCTCTAGTTCTAGACTCTCCAATTCCAGAGAAGAGACTGTCTGTTTACCCTATCCATGCTCCTCATGGTTTTATAAACATCCAAAGGTCACCCCTCAGCCTCCAATACTCCAGGGAAAACAGCCCCAGCCTATTCAACCTCTCCCTCTATCTCAGATCCTCCAACCCTGGCAATATCCTTGTAGATCTTTTCTGAACCCTTTCAAGTTTCACAACATCTCTCCGATAGGAAGGAGACCAGAATTGCATGCAATATTTCATCAGTAGTCTAACCAATGTCCTGTCCAGCTGCAATGTGACCTCCCAACTTTTGTACTCAAGACTCTCACCAATAAAGGAAAGCATACCAAACGCCTTCTTCACTGTCCTAGCTACCTCGACTCCACTTTCAAGAAGCTATGAACCTGCACTCCGAGGTCTCTTTGTTCAGCAACACTTCCAAGGACTTTACCATCAAGTGTATAAGTCCTGCTAAGATTTGCTTTCCCAAAATGCAGCACTTCACATTTATCTAAATTAAACTCCACCTGCCACTTCTCAGCTAATTGGCCCATCTGGTCAAGATCCAGTTGTAATCTGAGGTAATCCTCTTTGCTGTCCACTACACCTCCAATTTTGGTGTCATCTGCAAACTTAGAAACTATATCTCCTATGTTCACATCCAAATCATTTATATAAATGACAGAAAGTAGTGGACCCAGCAACTATTCTTGTGGCACTTTACTGGTCACAGGCCTCTGGTCTGAAAAACAACCTTCCACCACCACCCTCTGTCTTCTACCTTTGAGCCAATTCTATATGCAAATAGCTAGTTCTCTCTGTATTCCATGAATCTAACCTTACTAACCAGTCTCCCATGGGGAACCTTGTCGAACATCTTACTAAAGTCCATATAGATCACGTCCACTGCTCTGCCCTCATCAATCCTCTTTATTACTTCTTCAAAAAACTCAATCAAGTTTGTGAGACATGATTTCCCACTCACAAAGCCATGTTGACTATCTCTTAGCAGTCCTTGCCTTTCCAAATACATGTACATCCTGTCCCTCAGGATTCCCTCCAACAACTTGCCCACCACCGATGTTGGACTGACTGGTCTATAATTCCCTGGCTTGTCCTTACCACCCTTCTTAAATAGTGGCACCACATTTGCCAACCTCCAGTCTTCCTATAGTCAATTCACCTGTGACTATCAATGATAGAAATATCTCAGTAAAAGGCCCAGCAGTCACTTCCATCAAGACAAAGAAGGAGCTCTGTTATTACAATGGATAAGATAAGAAGTAACATTTGTCTAAGTAGGAAAAGGTGATCAGCTGGGAGAGGGTGAGGACTGCAGATACTGGTGATCAAAGTTGAGAGTGTATGGTGCTGGAAAGGCACAGCAGGTCAGGTAGCATGCGAAGAGCAGGAGGATTGACGTTTCCTGATGAAGGGCCTTTGCCTGAAGCATTGATTCCGCACCGCCCCAACCGATGCTGCCTGACCTGCTCAAGGGTGATCAGCTGGTCAAGTTTTAATTGCCCAAGGGTGTTAGAGAGGAATGTCTGAGATTTTTGTGGGTAATTTTTCACTTCTCCTGCCTGGAGAAAAATTGTGTTTGAGTTGAGTGGGGAGTGTACCAATTGTGAAACTCAAGTTATCTCACACTTTGTAGAATGTATAGGTAGATAGAGAGCGTAGTGCTGGAAAAGCACAGCAGGTCAGGCAGCATCCGAGGAGCAGGAGAGTTGTGTTTCAGGCATTGTTCCTGATGAAGGGCTTATGGCCAAAAAATTGATTCTCCTGCTCCTCAGATGCTGACTGACCTGCTGTGCTTTTCCAGCACTGCATTCTCGACTCTGAGCTCCAGCACCTGCAGTCCTCACTTTCTCCCAGATAGATAGGTAGATCAATTGATAAATAGCATTACACATAGAGTCATGGAGATGTACAGCAGGGAAACAGGTCCTTTGGTCCAAGTCATCCATGCCAACCAGATATCCTAAATTAATCTAGTCTCATTTGCCCGCACTTGGCCCATATCCCTCCAACCCCTTCCTGTTCATACACCCATCCAGATGCCTTTTAAATATTTTAATTGTACCAGACTCCACCACTTCCTCATTCCATAAACACACCACCCTCTGCGTGAAAAAGTTGCCCCTTAGGTCCTTTTAAATCTGTCACCTCTCACCCTAAACCTATGCCCTCTAGTTTTGGACTCACCTACCCTGGGAAAAGACATTGACTATTCAATCATGGTTAGAGTGAACCATGATTTGGAGATGCACAATCACCTGATGAAGGAGCGTCGCTCCGAAAGCTAGTGTGCTTCCAATTAAACTTGTTGGACTATAAGCTGGTGTTGTGTGGTTTTTTGTAAAGTCACTCCACAGCCTCTGATGCTCCAGAGAAAACAGCCCCGGTCTATTCAGCCTTTCCCTACAGCTCAAATTCACTAATGCTGGCAACATCCTTGTAACTCTTTTCTGCATCCTTTCAAATTTCATAACATGCTTCCAAGAAGAGGGAGACTGGAACTGAACACAGCATTCCAAAAGTGGCCTAACCAACGTCCTGTATAGCCACAACATGACCTCCCAACCCCTATTTCACTGCACTGACCAATAAAGGCAAGCATAAACACCTTCTTCACTATCCTGTCTATTTGTGACCTCGGTTTCAAGGAACTATGAACCTGCACCCCAAGGTCTCTTTGTTCAGCAACACTCCCAGGACTCTACCATTAAGTGTATAAGTCCTGCCCTGATTTGCACTCCCATCTGTCGCTGGATGAATTCCTTTCATGTACGTCATGGTTCCTGCTTTGGTATGACTCCACAATTAACCTGATGTTTGACTCTGGACAGTTCAACTATGGGCTAGCGGACTACACCCCATTGTTTTCCTCACTGTCTTTGTGTTAGACTGCACCTTATCAAGTGAAATGGAGTGCTGGGACCCAAGCAACCAATTCAATCGAGGTGTAGTCTTAAATTCTTAACTGTAGCTACCAATGTCACAAACAGAAAGGTCTGTGATGTTTTGCAAAGCAGAATCTATCCCACCCATTGAAATAAAGCTGGTCAAGAATGATAAAACTCATATTCTCTGATCATCTTGAGAGATGTTGCCAGTGATTACAATCAAATTTTGCAGCAATGCCTTGATATTGTACACCTGAAACTAAGTGAACATTGAGCCCCTTCTTCTACTGACCACAATTAGACCTCCACGTGGCTGGATCAGATGCAAGGGCTGGTTCTCAGAATCATAAATGCAGAAGGAGGCCACTCAGCCCATTTAAAAGAACTACCCAGTTAGACCCATTTCCCTGTTCTTCCCCTATAATCCTTTCCTTAAAAACCTGGCCTGATCTGGGAAAGTGAGTGGGCTTTGACTGAGTTGTAATCAAGTCCAATTTACTGTCAAATGGAGCACATTGCCTCTCCTGCTACTAACATTACAACGTCTGGAATGTACCTAGGCTAAGATCAGTAAAGTGATCAACATTCTCAAGCTGTCTACTGCCAACTCCATTAAGATCTGGCAACGATCTGGATTTGTATTAACAAAATACCAAAAAGAAAATAATGACAAATAGTAGCTAGTTCAAACTTGCGTGTAGTGAGTGTGCCAAAAACTGTGATCGTTAGAGTCACTTTTTGAATGCCAACCATACATTCCAGTGTAGCTACATCAGACAGGTTATGTGTAATTACAGGTTCTGAGGTATACTTCAGTATTTAGAATGTAAAATGACATAATACAACTGAAAGGAATATATTAGGCTTTTATTGTACCTCAATGCAGAAAATGCAGTTCCAGAAGGTTGCTCTCTGTGCACAATACTGTCCCCTGCAGTTCATCAAGTATATGCCGAAGAGAACACATTTAATTAACAGCTGTCCTTTTGCAGTCCTCAGTGCTAGAGAAAATATTCTGAAAAGAAGCTTTCTCAGAAATAGTTCAGCCCCAATACCATTGTGGGAAGGAATTGGGATATTTTCTTTCTGTCAGATCCTGTTTTACTACAGGTTGCGCAGCACTTCTAGACATATACACTAATGTTCCTACACAGCAGTACAAGAGCACGCAGCTGTATGGAGATTATTTGTTTTGGAGAAACAGAATCATAAATGCAGAAGGAGGCCATTCAGCCCATTTAAAAGAACTTCCCAGTTAGACCCATTTCCCTGTTCTTCCCCTATAATCCTTTCCTTAAAATCCTGGCCTGATCTGGGAAAGTGAGTGGGCTTTGACTGAGTTGTAATCAATCTTCGAGTAAAAAATTAGGTCTGCAGATGCTGGAGATCACAGCTGCAAATGTGTTGTTGGTCAAAGCACAGCAGGCCAGGCAGCAGCTCTATTCCTGAGATGCTGCCTGGCCTGCTGTGCTTTGACCAGCAACACATTTGCAGCTGAGTTGTAATCAAGTCCAATTTACTAAAAATAGAGGGTGAGCAAACATTTTCTGGACATTAGAATCAGGCAATATTGAGGCAGAATTTAATACTTGGACAGGGCAAGGTAGCTGTGGTGTAGTGGTCATTATTACTGGACTATGATTAATTTTCTGGGGACCTGTATTCAAATCCCAGTATAGCAAATAGTGAAATTTGATTTGATTTTTTAAAAAAAAAGACTAGCCCAGTTGCAATCACAGTCAATTGTTGTAAACATCCACCTGGTACACAAACGTCTTTGCAGAAAAGAAATCTGCCGTCACTATCTGGTCTGGTCTGCACGAAACTCCAAATCCACAGCAATATAGCTAACACTGAACTGCCCTCTGCACGATTAGGGATGGACTTGATGTGGAAGTGCCTGTGTTGGACTGGGGTGCACAAAGTCAGAATTCGCATGACGTCAGGTTATAATCCAGTAGGTTTATTTGAAATTACAAGTGTTCAGAGCACTGCCCACTTCACCTGATAAAGGATCAACACTCCGTAAACTTGTGATTTCAAATAAAACTGTTGGATTATAACCTGGTGTCATGTGACTTCTGACTTTACCTTAGGGTTGGGCAGTAAATGGTGGCACAACCACTGATGCCCTCATCCCATGAGTAAATTTTATTTTTTTTATTTCCAGACTGAGAACGATAGACTTTTCAGAGAATCATAGATTCCCTACTGTGTGGAAACAGGCCATTCGGTCCAACAAGTTCACACCGACCCTCTGAACAGTAATTTTTGTTAGGTCAGACAATCAAAGGATATGGAGAAAAGACAGGCAAATGCTGCGATACAGATCATTCACAATCAAGCTGAGTAATAGACCAGGTTCAAAGGTCTGCATGGCCTTTGCCTACTCCACAGGGTGCCTTTCAATTAAGTAACAGGTTCCCTTTGCCAGTGGTGTTATCATAGCTATGGAATAGCGTGGGGAAAGAGAAGATTGAATATAGGATAAAAAAACAGATTCCTGAGTCCTGCAGCTTTCCTAAACCTAGTTTAAGATTTGTTACTTTGCATGAAGATGCATTATTGGTGATAGATAATTAAACATATTCCAGTTCAGCAGTCATGCTTCAGTTTATGACAAAAAAATCATCTTTCTTTAAAGCTCTCCAATCGGAGACATTGGCTCTAACAAGTGAACTGGGAACGATCCAATTAAGTTAGATTAAATCTGGAGTGGAAAAGGCCATTTGGCCTTATGAGGCCTGGTCTTTCAATCATTCACATGTGGTTAACTCAAAGCTGATCAGTAAAAGAATCAAGGATTATGGCAATAAGGCAAGAAGGTGGACTTGAGGATGATCAGATCAATCATGATTTCACTGAATGGCAGAGCAGATGGGCTGAATGGCCTCCTTCTCCCACTTTGTTTTATGGCCTTAATCCCATTCAGCATGTTTCACAATCTCACATGACTTGCCTCAATTAATTTGAGTCATCTGAGCTGACAGAATACACGTGTAAAACTTGCTGTTCATCCTAAATTAGTTTGTGGTTCCTCAAAATCCAGTGACAGTATTGGAATCCAGAAAGTATTGATCCTAGAACAGAGCCACAAGGCCACAGCACCACAGAATTCCAATAAGTAGAAACTATTCATCATAAAAAGAAGCAGTGGCACCTTAAAGCATGGTAAGGTCCATCATTGGTAAGTTTCAATGGCATAATCATAGCAATTCACTTTAGAGTTTAAGTACTGTTCACTTGCTTTCATCTGTGTACCATGCCCATGCCAGAATACATACTTTGAATCGTAATGCAGCCAATTCATATCAGGACAGATCTCTCCCACAGCAGCCAAAGCAATGCCTCCTGCTGCAGGTTCTTCTAAGTTTCCTTCATCTAGCTCCAAATCATGAATGTATTTTGTCTTCCATTATTTCCTTTTGTGTTGCTAGGACACAAGAAAATGCTGCAAGGTACAAAACATTTGGGAGACTTCTGTGGATTACACTGTCACTGCCAATCCTCTCAGGTATTGAAATTACTAGCCCAAGGGCTCCTTGGAATACAACAATGTTCCCCGAGTGTTTGTACATATAAAAGTGAATTGACTTTCAACCACAATTATGATTCTGTTGAAGTTAAAAATCACACAATACCAGATTATAATCCAACAGGTTTATTTGAAACCAGTAGCTTTCAGAGCATTGCTTCTTCAACAAGTGGTTGTGGAGCAGACGACCATAAGACACAGAATTTATAGTAAAAGATTATAGTGTCATGAAACTGAACTGATATATTAAACAATCTGGGTCATTGTTAAGTCTTTTATCTTTGAGAATGGGTTGCAGGTTTCGGTTCATTAATATATAAATCCCAGAACTTCTTTTAAGTCACCTTCTCAAGATAACTTAAGGTTTTATAACAAAAGGTGCCATCTCAGCTCAGACAGTACATTAAAGGTGTGAGATTAGAGTCTGTCTGTGTCCCAATCTTCAGTCAGACTGGTTCTATTTCCAAAGTGGAATTTATAAAATATTACATGGATTGACTGCCTGCAGATTGTGCATTTTTTGAGCTAAATAGAATCTATTTGCAAATATAATTCTGCAAATACAAATTCACCCCATAGACTTATATGTGCATGTGCATGCATGAGAGAGAGTGAATGTGTGCGTGTGAGTGCACATGAGAGAGTGTGTTTGCATGTGTGAAAGTTAGGTAAAGTGTGTGTGTGGGTGTGATGGAATATAAGCCCGTGAGAGGATGTGTGCATGGTTTCGAGTAATGGGGGGTGTAGATGTGTGTGCATGAAAGAGAGCGTGTGTATGAGAGAGGGTCTGCATGAGTGTGTGAGTGTGTTTGTGTGTGTTTGTGTGTGTGTGAGAGAGAATGTGTGTGCGTGTGTGTGTATAGTGCAGTGCAGTCACCTGTAGTGCGACATGAACCCAAGGTCCTGGTTGAGGCCATCCTCAAGGTACCTAACTTGGCTATCAGCCTCTGCTCAACTGGAAAAGCATAGCAGGTCAGGCAGCATCTCAGGAGCAGGAGAATCAACATTTTGGGCATAAGCCCTTCATCAGGAATGCACCTGATGAAGAGCTTATGTCTGGAATGTCGACTCACCTGCTCCTTGGATGTTGCTTGACCTGCTGTGCTTTTCCAGTGCCACACCTTTTACCTCAGATCTTCAGGCCTCACTTTCTTCTGATGTCATGTTCAGTGTGTTAGTCACCTCCTGAATCCAGACATCGTCTATTCATGATTATGAGTCAATTCATTTCCCTAACATCAACTTATAATTATTACATAAAGATCAATTTTACTCATAGCAGCCCATGGCAGTGGAGGTGAAGAGTGACTATTGGCAAATCATGAGCATATATTCATTAACTCCTGCTGGGTATTTCCCATAGTGATGTAATTAATTTTCCTGCTCCTCGGATGCTGCCTGAACTGCAGTGCTTTTCCATCATCACTCGAATCCAGAATCTGGTTTCCAGCATCTGCAATCATTGTTTTTACCTGTAATTAATAAAAGTTAACTTATCAGGACACTAGCAGTATCATCTTGCTGTACTTTTATGGTATAGCCTCTTCTGCTCTCAATTAGTGGATGGCTGTAGGGATTGCGACAAAGTCAGCCAGCCAACCCTCATGTAATATGAGTTCCCTGTTTGGGGGCTGTTAATCTGGTCCAATCAGGGAGCCCTGGCTGACAGATAAAAAGAGGAGTGAGGGGTTTGTTCACTCTGAGAGCTGGCTCTGACAGAGCTGGATCAGTGTCAAGGACTCTCCATGTGTAAATAAAGGGTGACCTGGTGATGGGGGAAAAAAAAGGAATGTCAGAAATTCTGGCACTCTGAGAACTGTCTCTGAAGAGGCAGTACTACAGTCAAGGACTTTTTCCTGTATAAATAAGGAAATTATGTAAGTAATTGGTGACAGGATACATACCTCTGTGGAGTTATTTCAAAGGTGAATATATTTGTTTTACTGAAAAACTGATGATTACATATACTCTTTTATGGTTACCATTCCCTTCCATTCAAACAGTTACTCCAGGATTTTCACCTTTGTGACTGCAGTTTTAAATGGTTTAATTAATTTGTGTTTGCTGATATGAGTCTGGTAATTGATCTAATGTTCTTGATTTATTAAATCTGAGTCAAACATTGCCTCAGAGAAAAGTAATCAGGCAACAAAGGTGAGCTGTGTGAATGCAGACATGTTGTTATTGCAGAGATAGTTTAAAACTTTTTAAAAGAAATTGTTGCATATGTGGAGAGCTGTGTCGACTCTGCATTTTTCTGAGTTATAGAAAATATGAAACAGTGACCATTGTTAGCTTTGACTCATTGAGTATTACTCCTGCTCCTTGGTTGAAGAGTTGAGGCAGAGAACTGTGCATAAAATTCAGACTGACATTCCAGTGGAGGAATTGGGAGAGTGATTATTCTGCCTGTGCTGTCTTTCTGCAGAAACATTATATTGAGGCATTGCTTTGCCTTCTTAATTGGTTGTAGAAGGCCCCATGATGTTAAGTTAAAGCAGAGGAATTCTTCCCAGTGCCCTGATCAATATTTATCCCTTGAGCAACATCCCTAAAGCACTTAGTTATTACTGTACCGCTGTTTAAATGAGCCTGCTGTGTGCAAGTTAGTTCCTGTGTTTCCTCCATCGTATCACTAAAATTTTGAAAGTAATCCATAAGCTACACATATGTTGGGACTTTTGAGATCAGGAAATGTACTGTCTAACTGTAAGCTTTTCTTATTTATTCATATTACACCTTGCAGCTTTGTGATCTGCACTGAAAGGTTAAATGATTTTTGTTGCCATGGTTTTGCAATGTTCGGTCACAGATTGTAATACATCTGTTTCAGGGTTCACACAAAGAGAGATTCAGACAGAGATCAAAACTTCAAACTTCCAAATCTCCTGCCCACTAAAACTCAAGTAGGTGGAACCCAATAATTATCAATGATTTCTTGGGTCTTATAAACTCTGCCATTATTCTTTGAGAAAATATGATTCCAGTAGCTCACCATCGAGATGGCAGTGTCACTGGTGTCTTACAGAGAGCTGGTGCAAGTATGATGGGCTGAATAGCCTCCTTCTGTATGGTAATGACTCAAAGCCATTACAGCCTTTCTCCCAGCAGGGGGCTCATTTCACATCATTGTTGATGATTTATAAACTGAGTGATTACCTCGCAATTTTCTGTGTACAGTGCACTGTGATCTTTTTGAAAAACAGCAATGGTCCATTGATAATGTAGAGTCATGCGGCACGGAAACAGACCCTTTGATCCAACCAGCCCATACTGAACATCATCCCAAACTAAACTAGACCTACCTGCCTGCTGCTGGCCCATAGCCATCCAAACATTTCCTATTCATGTACTTATCCAAATGTCTTTTTAAAGTTGTAACTGTACCCACATCCACCGCTTCCTCAGAGAGTTCATTCCACA